>NC_056681.1:70232806-71612806 GCF_018350215.1 Panthera leo
CTTAGGTAAAAAGACTTAAATCAAACTAATATATTGTTTACCTTTAATTTGCATAAAAATGCTGCTTTCCTACTTGCTTTTTTGATTAAATGTAATAAATATTTTTCCTTGTCAATAAAAATAAATCTTTGTCATCAGTTTCATTAGCTGTATACTATTTTATTATATGGCTAAGCTATAATTTATTTAGCCTTCCTCCTAATGATGTGCATTTAGATTATCAACTGCATGAGTCACTAAAGTAGATTCCTATAAAGAAGACAGAATAATTAACTCAAGAATTGTTACGAAGATTGCTTAAACAAATGAATACCAAAAAACCCAGAACAATACTAGACTGATAGTGGCTAAAACATAAATCTTTAAGACTAGAAATATATTCATGGTTTCATAAAGTAAGATATAATGTAGATAATCACCTTAAACATATTCAAACCATATTAAGCAATTGCATAAGTGACACATTTAGAAAATCCAAAAGGCTGGACTGATTATATATACATATTTAAAAAAAAAAAAACCTGAGGGACTAGGTCATAGAAGACAGATTAGGTCTTTGTGTATAGTATCAGGAGATAAAATCAAGATCAATAGGGGAAGTTACACAGAGAAACATAATGGTTTTGAAATACAATGGTTCTAAAACAACTGTGGCTAAATTAAAATTGTCTCAGCTCTTCGTTTCTGGCTTCACTGGAATAACAGAGACCAGATTTTCCCTCCCATTTGAAACAACCAAAAAGTTAACAGAAACTATAAACCAGTAGATTATAGGAAAAGATACTCCAGGTAATGAAGGACAGTGGTCACCAAGAGACAGAAAACAAATGAGGTAAGCTCAATGATTGCCCAGATTAATGCCTTGAAGGATGATATACTGTTTAAATGGACAACAACAACAACAAAAATGTAGCATGGAATTATTAACATATGTGAAAGTAAAATGTATTACAATAACAAAGGTGTGTGGAGGGTGTTCTTACAAGTGAATTGGTATAATACTACTTGGATGTAGACTGTGATAGGTTAAAGAAACAAGTTAAAAAGGCTAAAGCAACTACATAAATACCAAAGATGTGTAGCAAATCAGCTTTCAAAAGAGATAAAACAGAATCATAAAATATATTCATCACCAGAAATGCAGACAACAAAGAAAAAGTGAAAAATGAACCAATAAGACAGACAACAAATGCAAGATGACAGACTTAAACCTAACTATACGGATAAATATATTAAATAGCCTAAATATTCCAGCTAAAATGTGGAGATTCTCAGATTTGATTACCAGCAAACAGAGCTAGTTCTATGTTGACTACAAGAAATGTGCTAAAAGACATAAATATATTAAAATAAAAAAGATAGGAAAAGATATGGCATGCCAACACCAATCAAAAGAAAGTAAGAGTGCCTCTAATAATATCAGGGAAAATTCATTTTAGGGTTAAGAATATTAATAGGAATAAAGATGGTCATTTCATAATGACAAAGGGGTCAATCTGTTAAGAATACAAAAAACCTAAATATTTATGTACCTAATAACAGCTTCAAAATACATGAAAACAGAACTCTGAGATAAATACACAATCCAAGATTATAGTAAGAAATTTAAATACTTCTCTCTCAATAATTGATGAAATAAATCGATAGAGTATTAGTAAGCATAGAGAAGATCTGAACAATACTATCATGGAATTTGACCTAAATTACATTAAAAAAATCATCTCATCCAATAATGATAGAATACACATTATTTTCAAGTGGACACAGAAACTTTACCGAGTAAGCCATATTTCAGTCCATTGTAAAAGTCTCAATACATTTAAAAAGACTCAAGTAATACAAACTATATTCTCTGACCACAATGGATGTATATTAAAAATCAATAGATATCTTAAAAACCAAAATAAGTAAGTTAAGGAAAACTAAATAACCCACTATTCATCCAGGAGTCAATAAGGAAATCAAATTCCATGATGAGATGGATTCACTGGTAGGATATAGGCAACATTTAGGAGGAAGTAATACCAATTCAGTACAAACTGTTCAGAATGTTAAAGAGTAGGGGATGCTTTACTGCTCACTGTGAGATCAGCATTACTCTGATGTCAAAGACAGATAACATAATTATAAACAAAGAAAACTACAGACCCAATACCTCTCATAGGTTTAGACGCAAAGTTCTTAACATCACTTTAATAAATAAAATCTAACAATTTATAAAAAGGGTACCGCATCATGACCAAATGTACTTTGGAATTCAATATTGGTTTAACAGAAATTTCGATGTGACATTAATTCTTAATTTAAAAAATACTTCACAGGATGCCTGGGTGGCTCAGTCCGTTGAGGATCTGACTCTTGATTTTAGCTCAGATCATGATTTTAGGGTTGTGGGATTCAGCTCCATGTTGGGCTCTGCACTGAACATGGAGACTGCATGAGATTCTTTCTCTCCCTCTGTCATTCTCCCCAGCTCTCTAAATAAATAAATAAATAAATAAATAAATAAATAAATACCTCAAAGAAAGCTTAGAATAGAAATAAATTTCCTCATCTCAATAAAGAGCTTTTATGAAAAGCCCACTGATGACATACTATTTAATGTGGAAAGACTGAATCTTTTCCCTCAAAGACAGAGAATGAAACCAGCCTAAGGACTGGGCAGGGAGAAGAGGACACAAAAAAATGGTGCAAGAAACTTGAGTGGGTGATGAATTTGTTCATTATGTTGACCATCTGTTTCATGGATACTTGCATACTTATTTCAAAGATTATCCAGAATTACACTTTAAATACGTTAATTATATTCAGTTATACCTCAATAAAGTTGTTAAAACAAAACAAAACAAAAAAACACTTCTTAGATGATGAAGTGTGTTCAAAGATGGAATAGGGTCATGCAGCATTTTGAAGTAAATGTGTTAGATGAAAATATGATACATGGTATGACTATATTGTATTTATTATGTTTCCAACAGTAATATTCTATGATTAAAGCCCAATAGTGGGCTCATTGTTTTAAAATGTTCTCTACATTTGAGATATGAATTTTCCTGTGGATGGGCTTTAAATAATGATGCCATTTCAGGAAGAATGAAAATGATCTTGATCATGATTCCAAAATGTATTGTTCAATGCCAGTATATTTACCATGTAGTATAATGAGAAAATATAATGAAATAAAATAAAATAATCCCTATCAAGTGGCTACTCACCTATGTTCTTTGCATGACAGACTATTCCATGAATGACCTGGCCATTTGGCATCATGAAGTCACAATTATGGAGTAAGTGTTTTTTCTGGATGTTGCTTATCTTTTTTGTACATTATTAGGGGTCTTGAATTCACACCTTTTGTATGTTAGGTTATCAAATATATGCCAAGTGAAAGATAACTTCCACATATAGGATAAAAATCATTTCACAGTATAATTTTTTTTTAATTACTAAGGAAAATGTGATTTAAGTTTACATAAGTGAACTCTACAGTGAATACAGAAATTTTAATTCTGGCAATCCAATGATTTAAGTTAAAACTTAAAAGTAAAAAGGTCACACCAAACAAATCAAGTTAGTCTACATTTTCTAATTCCTGAAAACCCTCTGGATTCCTACTCAAGTGTAAAGTGGTATCAACTGAATTTTTAACAGGGAATTATTAGGTAGCCATAGATATTGTACCATCCCTAGGGATTTAAATAATGAAAAACACCCTTCAGATGTGAGGCTGGAAACTACTTGATTTATGTTAATGCTGATGTGCACTTAGTGTTTTAGAAAAGGATTTTATTACTATCTAAAAGCAGCACTATATTAAACCCACAAATTAGCTTCTGTTCTGTTAGAATCTAATTATCTTTATGTAGGGCAATAGTCCAGCAAGCCAGGGGCAAAATCTTACCTTTCTAAATGAAGACTTGAACAGGGAAAATGATAGACTGCTAAGCTAAACAGTATTTACTGCACAGACTCCACATGAGAATGGGGTGAGGAGGTATGAACACCACAAAGGCATCTGCTGCCAACTCAACGGTAGGCAGGAAGGTCCAATTTCTCATTGACATCTGGTGCTGCTTTTATCTTTCTTAGAGTATAATCAAAATTAATTCTTATTTCCCTGCTTTTATTTTATTTTTTTATTCCTTTTGGGTATTCAGTTCTAACTCAAAAACATATTCTAGTTGTCATATGTTTTCAGGCTTTGATAAAGATCAAGTCTTCATCTTTCTGGGCATAGCATGAGAACACTGATTTAATAGTTTTTATTTCTTTTATTCTTTACCTTTGTGATCTATCATTTAACCTAGGTATTCCTATAAAGACCCAATGGTAGTGATGAGTCAAGTATAGAGAAAATACACCTTTAAAATGTCCATACAGAAATAAATCTGGCTAAAGAGACATTATTGAAAGGAGTATTCTTTACCTGATATATCTAATATGGTTAAAGCATATTATGTAATTGATGATATAAAGTTTGCTATGGAATTAACACGAGGGTAAAACACAAAAATATTACATACAGAAGTTTTCATATCACCTCCCAATTTCTCCTAACTATGGAACTGGTTACTATATATAAGCAGGTATTGATAACAGGACTTACATTATTCCTACCTTATTAATTAAATAAATATTTATTGAGCATCTTCTGTGTGTTGGGTATTGTGAAAACTAGTAAGGTTTTTACCAGTGGCCAGCCTGCAGCTAAAATCAAAAGGCATATAAGTGCCACCCAGAAAATAGACCAGTGTAAGATTCAAGGTTTCTGATAACAGATAAAACACAAATCTGGTTCAAATTGCACAGCTTTTACTTGGAGCAAGAGAGGAGAGTGTACAAGATCTAGTCCCTTGCGATGCATTAGTCTTCCATGGCCTAACTGTGACTCCAATCTGCAGTTGACAGTGTAGGTTGTGTAACTCTAAGCAAGCCACACTGTGCTGTAATGGAATGATTTCGGCATCATCTCCTTGGGGTCTGAAATATACTAGGGCATGCCTGAGGGCCAATAAGCATCTTAAGCAGAAAAAATGAGTGGACATCTAGCCTGGAACAGGAACAGCGTTTTCTCATATGGCAAGCCCAGCACAGGCTGCGAAGACTTAATCTCCAGGCCCAAGGCCCCTCTTCTGTGACTGTGTAGTGGCCGAGAAACTAAGCCTGGCTATCGTTTCCAACAAGAGATATAATGGTGAATATAGCATAAATGTTACCATTCTTATGGAGAGGAGTCCAATGAGGAGAAAAGATAATGCATAAACAAACAGAAGATTAAAAGAATTAATGGCAATTTGTGATGAGTGCTTTGAAAAAAAGATACAAGGTGCTGCAGTATATAATATCAGAGATGAAAGCTGATGTAGAAGAGGGTTTTGGAAAAGACAACGAGGAAGTTAAGGAAATAATACCTAAACTGAGACCTTATTGGAGAGAAAAGCTAGCAAAGTGATTAGAAGGGGAATACAATCTAATGAAATAAGATATAAGTTTGAGGACCCTTTGTAGGAATGAGTTATGTTCATTATAGAAATGGAAAAAGACCATGAAGTTAGTAAGTTAAAGTGTTCATGAGAAGGAGGGTGTGAGGGTTAGGAAAGGGGAAGACAATGAAGTGTATGAAATGAGGAAGAGTTGGGCAGGACACAGAGAGACCTTGCATATTTAATGTTCAAAATTTATCTAATATGGTCCTGACTTTAATAGTGCTCATTGTAAGGGTCACTGGGTGGGTCAATCGGTTAAGCTTCTGACTCCAGGTTTTGGCTCAGGTTATATTCTCATGGTTTATGGGGTCAAGCCCTACACTGGGCTCTGACAGCATTGAGCCTGTTCAGGATTCTGTCTCCCTGTCTCTCTACCCCTTCCCTGCTCACTCTCTATTTCTCTCTCTCAAAAATAAATAAATAAACATTTAAAAAAGTGCTCATTGTATGTCCTCTTGAGATATCACTTGTTAACATCAGCTCAGCTCCTTCCTCAGTATTTGCAGATGGTGACATACACTAGCATAAACTCAAAAAGGCAATTTAATCTGCATTCACAGTAAGTTACCATTCATGTTAACAACTTTTTATTAAATATATGGTTAAATAAGTTTGTCTTACAGAATTTCTTCTGCACATTTACTTGAAAAATTTATGGCCTTGAGGTGCTGGGTGGCTCAATCAATTGAATGCTTAACCCTTGATTTCGGCTCAGGTCATGATATCATGGTTTGTGGGATTGAGCCCTGAGTTCAGCTCCATGCTGACAACACAGAGCCTGCTTGGGATTTTCTCTCTCCCTTTCTCTGCCCATTCCCCACTCATACATGCTCTCTTCTCTCTCAAAATAAATAAATAAACTTTAAAAAAACATACAGCGTCCTTCCACTTTAACACCAGGCACCTAAAAAAGTAAGAGCTCATTGAATGGGTAGACAAAAATGGAGGAAATAGTAACAAATATCTGTTTCTTCCATCTTTCTGCTGCGATTCCTTCACCAATAGAAAACTCTCAAAGGTATAGCTCTACTTTCTCTTAAAGTTGGCATGTTGATAACACCTTCTTCTGGGCAATGGCTTTGTCATCATTTTCCTGCATTGGTGGGGGTCAGAGGACTGAGATTAAGTCTCAGGATGCTTCCTGATGAAATAGATACAATGCCAACTGCAATAGCCTTGGCCTACATCCAGCATTCAGAGCTAAAGTTGTGTGTGTGCGTGTGTGTATTTGTGTGTGTGTGTGTGTGTGTGTATGTGTGTGTGTGCGTGCACATTGGTGTGTATATGGGTGACGGTAGGATTCTCAATTCTAGTAAGGATACTTTACCTAATGTAGGGATGATGTTTAATAAAACAGAATGGATGGCCGGCTGGATTGTATTGGCTTGTACAAAATTATCTTTTGATTCATGATATCAGAGTCAGACCGTCATTATTCTGGCTTGCTTTCTATCTGCTCCAAAGAGCAAAAAATTTTCTTAAACATATGACATCCTGCTTCTCTTATTATTTCCAGCCCCAAGGTCATCATAAACCAAATTTTAAGACACACGTACTGCATATTGCTTCCTTTAAATCTTTTCATCATAAACCCTGCTGCTACTTACTCACAAGAAAGAAATGACTATTCTTTTAAGCATGGTGATGAAGCCTGTATCCAATTGCTGTGTATATCTCACACATTGCCACTATATTTTTCCACAAATATACAAAGGGACTTGAGAGTTAAAAAAAAACCCACCTCTGTTTATACACAACACCCGTCTTTAATAAAATATTTTCTAAAAAGTGAAAACTGAGTTTGCATACTCTAAATCCTACTCTGTTACCTTTTAAAAACAAGACAAAAACAGAGATTCAATTAAACAGAAATGTATAATAATATTTCTTTTTTATTTTTGTTAACGTTTATTTATTTTTGAGATAGAGAGAGACAGAGCATGAACGGGGGAGGGTCAGAGAGAGGAAGACACAGAATCTGAAACAGGCTCCAGGCTCTGAGCTGTCAACACAGAGCCCGACGCGGGGCTCGAACTCACAAACCGCGAGATTATGACCTGAGCCGGAAGTCGGCCGCTTAAACGACTGAGCCACCCAGGCGCCCCTATAATAATATTTCTAAAAAATTTCACGTTTGCCCAACACTCATATATGTAGTCTGTAATTTTTTTTTTTTTTATTTCTTAAATGTTTATTTATTTTTGAGAGAGAGCGTGAGTGGGGGAGGAGCAGAGAGAGAGGGAGACACAGAATCCAAAGCAGACCCCAGGCTCTGAGCTGTCAGCACAGAGCTTGACATGGGGCTCAAACCCATGAACCATGAGACCATGACCTGAGCCGGAGTAGGATGCTCAACTGACTGAGCCACCCAGGCGTCCCTAGCCTGTAATTTTTTTTAAGGAAATACTTGAAAAATATAAGAGAGGAAAAACCAACAGAATCTGTATTCTTATTGTTTCCACAAGGGTAAGAAAGAACTCTTTATTAATTCTACCACTATACTAGATAATCTTCTATTATCACCACTCCTATTCCCACTAGTATGGTTAACATTTAGTAAAGTCTATTCTGTTCTAAGCCTATTAAACACCGTTTTAAGTGCTTTACACATATATTTTGTATTAAATGCTCACAATGTCCCACAAGGTAGAAACTTTTGCAACTATTTTTTTAATGAAGTAAATGAAACATATATGTGAAGAAAATGATGCAAGAATTGCTGTTAGAAAATTATAAATTGACGATCTGATTCAGGCATTCTCTCTTGAGAGCCCCCTCTTTAAATCAGTATACTATGGTTACTCCCATTCCACAAAAGAAAAGTTGAAATAAATGCATACATATACCATGACCCAATGAGCATAACTGAAGAAATGAACAAAACTAGTCAGCATATTTAGCCACTTATCCCTGATTATTTTAATACTCCTTTGTTTCATGCTACTTATTTTATAAATTACCTATGATTTAATACAAATGCAAAAACTCTTTTTATTGAGTACAATGACTTAAAAATGTTACTTTAATTTTTCTTCTTATCTGAATGGAAATTTATGATGGAAAGAAAAAATAAATCAGATCTGCACAAATGCCTTTCAATATTAGAGAATACTTTGCTATTTCACCATAACACAATGATAGTATTTACTTAGTATATAGTTCAGCTGTTATTTTTGCACCTCTAAGTACAAAGTTCTATAAAACCACCAAATATGACACAGCTCATTCTTCATACATTTTGTAAAATAGATAATATATGTGCATAAAACTAGTATAATCCAAAATGGAATATGTACCATAAGAGAAATGCAAATAAAGATGGAAATTTTAAAAGTTGATCTTTGTTCCAACCAACCATGCATTATTTTGGCTCCACATGTTGTTACCTCTGAGTTCTAGGCTGTGTAGTTGAATAAATCTCTCTGGAATGGTAGGCTCTTTATTTTTATTATCTGCTTGGTAAAGTAGTATTTTATTTTATTTAGACTTCATTATCAAAGGATACGTTCACCATGTATAAAAGTCAGTATTGATAGGATTTCTTTTTTAAAAAAAATTGTGTTGGCACATTAAAAAGGCCATCCCATTGTCTTTGGGATGATATACTTTTGATAAATCTTTAGTACTTCTAATATTATGCTTTTGTATTTGATAAGACACTTTCTGAGAATGCTTTCATGAGTTTTTCTTTATCTTTTTTTTTCATCATTTTGTAATGAGTCTAGGTTTTTATTTTCTTTCATATTGATCTATTTTGGTTTGTGCTGACCTTCTTTAACCTGCAAAATTATGTCTATCAGCAAATGTGAGAAGTTTTGGCTATTATTTCTTCAAATAATTCTGTCATATTCTTATTCATTTTTTTTTCTTCTGGAGCTCCAGTTATATATTTTTGACCATTTTACATTGTTCCACAAGTCCCTAAAGTAGACTCTCAATTTCTTTCCTTTTCTAATACATGCACAATAATATAACATATAATATAGTATATTATATAATATGTAAGTATACAACATAATAGTAACTATAGATATAGAGGTATATCTGAATCTTTCTGTTTTTCAGATTGGATAATCTCTATGCTTTATCTTCAAGTTCATTGATTTTAGTATTATGCTTATCTAGTATTTTTTAAGATGTTATATTTTTTAGTTTTAGAATTTCCATTTTCAGCTTTTTATAGTGTCTATCTCTCTGCTGTTTTCTATTACATTATTTATTAAAAGCATAAATACCTGTCTAGTTGAATATAGTCATAATAGCTGCTTTAAAGGATTTGTTTAATAAGTACAAGATCTGCATTATCTTGAGGTTGACTTTCGCTGGTCGTCTCTATCTGTCAGAATGGGTTACATTTTCTAGAGTTGTTTGCTTATTTGTTAGCTCATTTGTTTTGGTGTGGCAAACACTCTTAGATTATATTTTGGAAAATTGTGCAAATTATGTCATTATGTCACAGAATCTATAGTCTTCTTTATTTCTCTGAAAAATATTATTGTTTTATTTTAGCAAGGCAACAACTTATTAAAAGTCAAACTGAAAACTCTGATTACTTAACGTGAGCAACAGTACAAATCTCATCCCAACTCGCTTTGCTTCAAAGCTGGCATGTTTTGGGTCTCATGTGTGCATGTGCAGGTCAGAGGTCAACTAGATATTTGGGCATAGTTTATAATCTCAGTCACTTCTGTGTGCAGTGTTTTTGTGGAAGCAAGATGTTGTGGATGACTCTTTCAGTTCATCCGGTCAGGAAAATGGCAAGCTTTTGATGTGGGTTTTAGTTGCTCTTGGCTGTGTTGCAACTACAGTCTGCTGTCAGGATAAAGCCATTATAGGAAGAATCTCAATCCATGCTAGTTGCTTCTTCCAAGTTTCAATTCTCCTCCAAAATCTGCCTCCTTTGCTCCCTTTCCAGAGCCCCAGATTTCAGAGTAAATCTATTCAACAAAATATTTCAGAATTTGGTAAACATTTGGTAGTTCACTTGATTACCATTGAAGATATCATAGGTAAACATCATCTTCCTTTTCTAATCTTTATTGTTTTAGTATAATGTACAGTATATAAGTATACTTCCTTTTGTCTGATTGGCTTACAGTATACTATTTAATTATTATAAATACTGTATAACTCTTTGGATTATAGTTAGAAAAGCATTTAGTATCTTTTAGAAACAAAGTATAAATCTCCCAGATCCCTTTCCTCAGTCATAACCACAACTTGTAGTTTATATAGTGTTTATATAATTTATCTCAACAGGCATGACCTTCAATATATACAAATGAAACTTATTTTATAACTGAGATTAATGGTGTTGTGTTAGAAGGATTTCAAAGAGTGCTATCTGATAAATTGTACCCCAACTAACTAATTAGTGTTTGGGTGAAAAAAAAAAGCCTAATAATGTGATGATAGCCAGAAGAGTATGAATTAAAAAAATTTGGAGGTTCTATCATTTTCAAATGTTCACTTATACAATTCAGAATAACAAATAATATAAGATCATAGTCATTTTGTATTTGTCTATTAACCACTGGGTAAGGATGATCAAGTATGTTGGTTGAGATGATGGTTGGTAATACGATACAAATTCAAGAGAAGAAAGCTTGCATTATTAAGTCTCCTGGCTGTCAGACAGTTGCACATATTTTCAAACTACTATTTAGTCTTCACAAAATCCTTGAGAGCATTATTAGCGTATTATAGATAAACTCAGGTTCATGTAGATTAAATATCTTCAACACAATCATTTTCTCAAAAATTGTCATGTGAGCAATTCATACTCTGGACTGACATTTTGCACCATAATTTACTGTCTCCAAGCATGTTAAGAAAGGCCTCCACTACTTAAAATTATTTTATCAGCACATGAAGTGTCAAAAAAGAAACAATGTTTAAAATATAAGCTTCATTGTTAAGAGAGATACTATAATGATTAAAATTCAAATTTAGGTTATTCATGTTGGATTTCAGGATCTATTCATTACTTTATCCATTGCCTATCACGTCCAATTCATTGTGTAGAATATAGAAGCAGGTTTTGATGGAGTAAAGTGGACACTGTGACAAACAAAGGTAAAATAAAGGATTGGGTATCACTCTCTAGCAGAATAACACAAACTGGAAAGCACATTCATGCTTGCACAAATTTTAAGCTTTTGTTAAGATTGATCCAGTCAGTCTAGAGGTTCTTGGGTGGCTCAGTTGGTTAAGTGTCCAACTTCAGCTCAGGTCATGATCTCACGATCAGTGAGTTCAAGCCCCGCACCTGGTTCTGTGCTGACAATTCAGAGCCTGAAGCCTGCTTCGTATCTGTGTCTCCCTCTCTCTGCCCTTCCCCTGCTTGTGATCTGTCTCTCTCTCAAAAATAAACAAACATAAGAAAATTAAAAAAAAAAAAAAAAGGAATAATCCAGTCTGTATTCTGGTTACATCTAATTATGAACCAAAACTTTCTTTGAATTAAAGTAAAATGCTTATTTTGAATGTGATTACTGAGTTACCAACATGCTTTCACTTTTATTGATCATAAGTACTTATAATTTTATGGAAATTCATACACAAAGGAACCATGAAAAATATTAAATGCTATGCCAGGTAGCTTGGTAGCATAAGAGCAAATGATCAGCTTTGTTATTAGATTAGCATAATGAAATTTACTTAAAGAAATTATTTACAGTTGATGGAAATTGTTTCTTTTGTTGTTGTTGCTTTGTTTTAGTACATAAAGTTAATGGCTATTTCTAAAATAGTGGCTTCAGAAATAATGCCACAACCATATTTTATTAGAATCAATCCAAAAATCAAATTTTTGTAGTATTTTGAAAATAGCCTCTTTCACAGAAATAGTACTGAATACTACCTAACAAGAATATTTTTCAGTCACTAATGTCGCCTACCCAACCCTAATTCCTGTAATAGAATCATCTAATCTAGAATTACCTTGTAGGTATGCTTAATTAGAATAGTGTTTTGAAAGGTACTTGGGTGGCTCAGTTGGTGAAGTGGTTAAGCGTCTGACTCTTGATTTCAGCTCAGGTCGTGATCTCATGGTTGTGAGACTGAGCTGCACTTCTTCAGGCTCTACATTGGGTGTGGAGCCTGCTTAAGATTCTCTCTCCTTCTCCCTCTGCCACTCTTCTGCATGCATGTGCACTGTACATGCTCTCTTGCTCTCTCTCAAAAAACAAACAAAAAAAGATTAGTGTTTTGAGAAACTCTAGGGATAAGCTCAGCAAAATAGAGAATATAGATAGGCAAATGGTAAATATAAATGCATCTAAAGGTAGCATAATCTCTTTGGAAAATATTACATTGAAATGTTTTAATCATTATCAGACCTCTGGACGCAAACATGGTTAAAGAGAGTAATGCTACCAATAATTGGTAGAAATAAACTAAAAGTGGGAAAGAACTCTTTCACTCTGAACAACTTAGGCTTTCATTTCTTCCGTTTATGTATTTACAAAACTGTTAAATACATTTTAGATAATGACTTAAAATAAGAAAATGCTCAAGACACATTTTGAAGTCACTGTATTTTCAACTGAATTTTAAGAGAAGAAATTTATTGACAAAAACTATCCATTCTATTAGATTTAATGTTACATTTTACTTTTAATTTCTGAAGAACTGGGTAGTTTTTCCCCTTCTCATCTACACAAATTTCTTCATTATTTTATCTTTGCAACTTTACTAAAGAGCTCTGATTTTCAATGTAAATACAATTTACCTAAAGAGTTACTAGATTGTTCCAGTAAAGATCTGAATATTGTTAAATAAGCATCTATATTGTTTTCTTTTCCCAGGATTTTAGGGTAAAATGTCTGTCCCTCTGATTAGAATGTGAGCTAGTTTATAGGCTCTATAACAAATAAACAACATCTGTTATGCATTCATAATAAATTAAAATCTGGGGGATTTGTAGTTGAACAAATATTTTCATGTATATGCATATATATAGTGTATCTGAAGCATGTCTATAGACATAGGGTAAAAAGGCAGCCATCAAATGCACATAATTTGTGGGGCATAAAAATATTTTTGTCCCATGGGGTGTCTGGGTGGCTCAGTCAGTTAAGTGTCTGACTTTGGCTCAGGTCATGATCTCACAGTTCCTGAGTTTGAGCCGACAGCAGATGCTGACAGCACAGAGCCTGGCGCCTGCTTCAGATTCTGTATCTCCCTCTCTCTCTGCCCCTGCCCCATTTGTGTTCACTATCTCTCTCAAAAATAAATAAACATTTTTAATAATTAAAAAAATTGTCCCCAGACTTTTTTTCACTGCATTGTCACTATTACAAGATATTTTGTTGTTGTTGTTATTTGAACTTAAACTACAAAATCCAACAAATTCACATTAAAATATACTTTAGAGCATGATGCCACATTGGTGGTTTCTGAGTATTAATAAGGCTCTTTGAATCTGGGAAAAGAGAATGTGAAGGGAAAAAAATAGTTAGAACACATTTCATTAAACTCTAAATGTTCTCCAAGAGCCTATGCCTCTGTATCTATGCCTTTATATCTATATCTATATCATCTATATCTGGATATAGATAGATAGATAGATAGATAATATCCTTAGCTACATTTGCTGCCTAGAAAAACTACATTGTAAAGAAAGTGAACAAACATTCGTAGGCAAGAGTTTTAAGTTCTCATAGCACAAAGTTGTAATTGCTTCCCATTTTAATTAAAAGCCAATTTCAAACTTAAGAAGACTGAGTCTCTGTCTAAAGTGTTTATGCCACAGGCAGCTGGAGCCATTGAAGAAGGGGAATTAGAAAGATATTTTTGTATGGTGTGTCTGGCCAAAACTGTTCCATCTCAATAATAATAATTACACCATTTAAAAAATATACCTTTGAACATGCACAGTTTCATAGATGACATTCAGTTTTACTATTCTCATGCTGAACAACTAAGACAGGATTTCTTGACCATTTTTATGCCATACTTCTTTGGCCGTCTGGGTAAAGCAAATAGACTCTTTCCCAGAAAACGTTTTTGAAAACACAAAATAAAACACATAGAATTTTAATTGAACCAATTATTATCTAAATTTAATTATAAAATTATTTTTATAAATATAAATTTGAAATATAGTTATATATATGCCTCTTTATTGACATTAAAAATGAGATCTAGCAGAAGGTATAATAAGTAGTGTAATTTGAAGTAATAATGAATGCACATTCTGTTTCAAAATATCTGCAATAGCTGTAATATAGGACAATATCTGTGGTTTTTACTGATGATAGTGTAATAGAGACCACAGTTCTACTGTAGTCTGTTGCCTTTATTCATAATAGAAGGAAATGTTCAATTTCCACTAGGGACTTTAATAAAGATATATTTTCTCATTGAAGTTCACAGTCTCCCTAAATTCTATCAATAATGTCTGGTTATTAAGTCTCTTTTTTATGCCAAGTTCTTTTTTTTTTTTTTTTTTTTTTTTTAATTTTTTTTTTTCAAAGTTTTTTTTTTTATTTATTTTTGGGACAGAGAGAGACAGAGCATGAACGGGGGAGGGGCAGAGAGAGAGGGAGACACAGAATCTGAAACAGGCTCCAGGCTCCGAGCCATCAGCCCAGAGCCTGACGCGGGGCTCGAACCCACGGACCGCGAGATCGTGACCTGGCTGAAGTCGGACGCTTAACCGACTGCGCCACCCAGGCGCCCCTTATGCCAAGTTCTTGTTCCCTCACTTCAGAGTTTTCAAAGTAGTATATGGCCACATTTTGTTGAGCACTGAACATGTACCAGGAACTATAATATGTGCTTTAAAACATTATTTTGCTCAATTTTTAAAACAATTCTCTAAGGTAGGAATTATTATTTCCTTTACAAACAAGCAAGCAGTAGCTCAAACTAACAGTATAAGTAGCAAAACCCATGAATGGAGATATATAGAAGCATTCTCCTATCTCTATTTTATAGAATAAATACAGACAAATAAAAATTGTAACTTTCATAAAAAGAATCAGAAGTGGAACTCAGGTCATCAGAATATTTTGATGTTCTCTCAACAAAGCCATTCCACCATTTGGTGATAATTGTCACTGAAGGAACTATTCTTGAATAATCTCATGATAGAGTGCCAACCCTGTGAAAACTGTCACTTTAGAAAGTGATTTTCTCAAGAGATCATAGAAACAACTCCCCCATGAGAAAAGTCAACAATGAATAGAATTATCTCCATCTGTTGACTAGAGGTAGTACACAATATGATAAGTACACAATATGAACAAGAGCCAGAAGAAAAGTAGAAAAGTGTTGGCTTCTGAGAATCAAGTTCATCTGACTAAGCCATCCTAAGGTTTTTGAATATAATCCCCCAAATTTACAGAGGGAAGGAATGAATATAAGCAATATAAATATCATACAAATCTCAGGATTGGTCTTATAATCAAATCTTTGTAGTCCAGTGGTTCTAACTCTAGACCAGTTGTAACTTTACTGATTAACCATACAGCCAATATAGACAAGCATGGAGGTTTCATAATACCTTAATTCAACAAAAATTTAAGGAAAGTAAGCATGTCAAGAGCTGCACTGATATGTGTAATTTGTGCATTAATAAATTTTACTCTAGGAGGGCCTGGGTGATTCAGTAGGTTAAGCTCCAACTTCAGCTCAGGTCGTGATCTCAAGATTGGTGGGTCTGGGCCCTGCATCAGGCTCTGTGCTGACAGTTCAGAGCCTGAAGCCTGCTTCAGATCCAGTCTCTCTCTCTCTGTCCCTCCCCTGCTCTCTCTCTCTCTCTCTCTCTCTCTCTCTCAAAGATGAATAAACATTAAAAGAAAAAAAAAAGAAAAAGAAATTTTCCTCTATAATACATTTCAGTAAGAACTCTTAATTGGTTTACAGACTCAAATGAATAGAAACCTTTTTTTTGCCCCAGAGCATTAGAAAAGGCGTCAGGAAAGGCTTGACATTTGACCAAAGTCTTAAAGGTTGGTAAGAATTCTGTTAAGAAGAAACAGACTTTTTAGGAAAATTTAGATAATATTACATATTAATGGGAGGATTCTAAATGATTCATTGAAGAAAATTTTACCTAAATTCAGGAAGAGTTCTGAACAATAGTGTGAAATGACAAGATCCTTTGTAATTAAGAAAATTCTAATCATAGTCTTGGAGGATGGCTGGGAAATAAGAAATGAGGGAAATCAGAGAACTCACAGAAAGAAATTAGAAAATAGAAATGCACTTACAAATACCTGATCCATGAAAATTTCCTTGGAATGGAACAAAAAGATTGCAAAGATACTCTGGAGACAGACATTTTAAGTCAAGAAATCTCACATATGAGGATAAAAGGAAAGACAGTGGCCAAGAAGCACATTAAGATCAATAATAGTTTGGTTATCTTGGTAACTTATAAAGACATTTCCTGAGATAGGAAATGACAGAGCAGACTAGGGAGGTAATACTAATATTTCATGCATCAACCTTATAAGTTTGCAGTGTCAGTGAGAAATATCTTAATAAACATGTTCAACAGGAATTTGAAAATAAGGTGTTAGACTTCAGAGGGAGTACTAATATCATCAATAGTGATGTTGCTGTTGTGGTCATATAGATGAAAGTCAAATTTATGTAAATGGATAACATTGCAAAGAAAGAGAACAGAGTAAAAAGAGAAAAATGCATGCAAAAATTAACATATGTGAAGTAATTAATTAATCCTATTATGGTAATCATTTAACAATATATATGTGTTTGAAATCATCAAGTGGTACACATAAAGCTTACATAATGTTATACGGCAATTGTATCTCATAAAACAGGGAAGAGTAAATATGGACAGTTTAAGGAAAAAGAAAGTATAATAAATGCTTTTAATTAAGGTGAGGAAAAGAAAGGGAAGTCAATAAACAACTAGCTCCTAACACTGAAAGGCTTTAAGTAAATATTGAAGTAACAAATGTTTCAAAGTTGGGGAAGAGAGATAAGAGAAGTAGTATATGGTATCATCACAGGTAAAGATGAAGTGAGCCTCAAGATGCTGCTCAATACTGCATATTTGGTAGGGATGAAGACCGAGAATAGACTGTGGTCGATTTTTGCAACGTGAAGATCTTTCATTTCCCTTTTAAGATCTATTTATGGGCACAGAATAAGATTACAGTACTTGGAGGAATGAATAGAAAAATAAGAAATTGGAATCTGAAAACCTACATTTAATTTTTTAGAATACTTTTTTAGTTAAAAATAAAAGTATGATACTTGAATAAGAAGGGGGGTTAAGATACTTTTTTTAGGATACCGAAGGATTGAACAATTTTATTGACCCTTTGGACTGGTAATAGATAAAAGCAGAAGAAAGAAATGGGAAGAATAATTGGGTAAATTCCCAGAGGAGAAAAGAAGCCAGAAATTGAGAGCAAAAATATAAGGGCCATATGTGAAGAAGGTTAACAATAAGATGTCTTATGGAAGACAAATGCACTGAATCCTATTCTATGACCTCAGAAGGGGTTTAACTCATTTCTCCTTGAAGGTAATAAATCTGAAAAGCAATGGTGGCATCAAGCTGTCACATTGTTAACAACCTAAGTCAAATCATGAAACTGGCAGGAGAATATGGTCCACAGTGTTCTAATCCAGGGCTCCAGTAGCAGACCAGTGAGGCAGCTCTGAAACACAAACACTTGTTTTATTTTTGTTGTTATATACTGTGCCAGTGGGAGAAAAAAATGATGGACAAGTACTAAACTGAAGAATGGAGCTTCTCTTGACATTTTCTGCTCAGTTTATGCAGGTCAATAAATGCAATCCAGTATATGCAGACCAAGATATGTACCCTAAAATTCACTAATTGTTATTCAAAGTTTCGATTATCTTAAAGCACAAAAAATATTTACAAGCTTATATGACAGTATTAACCCTTTAAATATACCTGATTCTGAAGTCAAGTTAGTCTTCTGAATGGGAAAGCAGAAGTAGAATTAAGTGTTGGTTTAAATAGTAAAACATATGCCTCCAAAAAAGAAAAGATGTCAAATGCAGAAATATTAAATGATCAAGCAATATTAAGGAGCAAATCCAGGACTGCCAGATTGGAAGCATAATAATGTACCGGGAAAATATCAGCTGGCAAACAATAACAATTAAAACAGATTACATTGTATGCCTACTGACATTTTCATTGTAGTAGTATGTATTAGACCTCTAGGCAGCTTTCCTCACTTCCTCCTCATTTTTGAGAGAAATCTGCTCCTTCTAAATCCCAGCGGCAAGATCTTAGTGCGTTTACTGCATCTGGTTTCCTGCAATTCCTCTCATGCCTCTCATGAAGGCAATTCCTTCATGCCTCACTGATCGGGCAGGGAAGGGCATTTGACTCACACTTCGGAGAGTTCTTCCCTGGGGAATTCTCTTTTTAATGTCGATCAGAAGTAGAAGTGATTGTGACTGGTCCCCTGAGCTGAAGAGGTGAATTGCAAGGTATGGGAGATGATTACCTTTGAACTCCTTTACCAATGAAAAATGCCCAACAGAGATGAATAGCTAGATCAGAGAGAACTCTGAACGAGTATAGTCAAGGATTTTAGTCTTTGAAGGTCTCAGAGCTTGTCTGGTTCTTGCAAAGTGACCTTAATTTTTTTTAAACAACTCCAGTATATCTTTATATTTCTCTTTACAGTTATTTTGAGTTAGGCCTTTAGTCACTTATGACCTAAACAGCCCTGATTAATAGACTAAAAGTAAAGTCAATATGGTTTACTTGTTTGGTATTTTGTGTTTGTTCAGTTTAACTGTGTCCTATGGAAAAATAAATAATCAATCCAGCAGGCTCTAATTCTGTATTCATGATAATGAGGGTACAAGAAAGGTTAATATTTGATATGGTGTAAGTAATCTTCTAAATTAAAAATGATGATAAACAAGATTGTAGAAATAATATTTTACCTGAGAAAACAAACTGTTTTCAGCTGGTTTGTATTCAAAATATGTGCCAATTACAAGTGATGCTTGATGCTTATTACAATATGTCTCACTGAACACCTACATGGAAATCAGCCTGTATTTTTGCTGGAAGGTGTTTGATAATATAAAAACATTTATTTTTGTTGTTGCCGTTATGCATTTTGAATGCATTCCTATTTTTAAATTCACCAGACAATATTCATTAAGTTTAAATTTCTGTTGATGCACACACAATCCAAAATGAGTGTTCTGCCCAGAGGTAACCACTATTTTAAATCTGATCCTTATCTTTCCAGAAGATATCCTTCCATTTCCCCACTTAGCTTAGAAAATGCTTATAAATTCTGGAAAGCAGTGTGGAGGTTCCTCAGAAAATTAAAAATAGACCTACCCTATGACCCAGCAATAGCACTGCTAGGAATTTATCCAAGGGATACAGGAGTACTGATGCATAGGGGCACCTGTACCCCAATGTTTATAGCGGCACTCTCAACAATAGCCAAATTATGGAAAGAGCCTAAATGTCCATCAACTGATGAATGGATAAAGAAATTGTGGTTTATATACACAATGGAATACTACGTGGCAATGAGAAAAAATGAAATATGGCCTTTTGTAGCAACATGGATGGAACTGGAGAGTGTGATGCTAAGTGAAATAAGCCATACAGAGAAAGACAGATACCATATGGTTTCACTCTTATGTGGATCCTGAGAAACATAACAGAAACCCATGGGGGAGGGGAAGGAAAAAAAAAAAAAAAAAAAAAAGAGGTTAGAGTGGGAGAGAGCCAAAGCATAAGAGACTGTTAAAAACTGAGAACAAACTGAGGGTTGATGGGGGGTGGGAGGGAGGGCAGGGTGGGTGATGGGTATTGAGGAGGGCACCTTTTGGGATGAGCACTGGGTGTTGTATGGAAACCAATTTGACAGTAAATTTCATATATTAAAAAATAAAAAATAAAAAAAAAAAATTTTACACAAAAAAAAAAAAAACCCAAAAAAAAAAAAAAAAAAAAAAAAGAAAATGCTTATAAAAATATATAGAATTATGTGTATTTACAGCTATATTTTCCTGTGTGTATTTTTTTTTCAATTATTTTAGAGACAGAGAGAGAGCATGTGCGAGTGAGCAGGGGAGAGGCAGCCAGAGAAGGAGAGAATGAATCCCAAGCAGGCCCCACACTGTCAGCACAGAACACCACTCAGGGCTTGAACTCATGAACCGTGAGATATGACCTAAGTCAATATCAAGTCCAAAGCTTAACAGACTGAGCCACGCAGGTGCCCCCCTGTGTGTGTTTTAATATAGATGCTACATTCTACGTAATGTTAAGCCCTTTTCATTAAGGAATATTCTTGGAAGATTTTTCCATGGAAGCAGAAATAAAATTAAATAATCTTTTTAAATGATGCATTGTTTTTCATAATACTAATGCATCTTAGTTTACTTAACCCAGTTCCCTACTAATGAGAATCTAGGTAGAGTGTGCATTAGTGAATAGTTGATCTTATTTTTATGCTTGCTACCAACAACAAATGAGTTCAAATGAGTTGAATCAAACTGGTCATTGCACCTGGGCTCCTGGCTACTCTCATTGTCTATTTTTTTCTGCCTCTGTCAACAACACAGGAGACCAATAACCCAGGAAACACACCACTTTCCTGCACTATAATTCACTATGTAGCCAAAACAAACACAAAAACTCTAAGGTTAAGAAAGATAGTTAACAACTTGTCTAAAATAAGCAAACAGGCACACAAGCAAACAAAACTGGTGAATTCCACAAACAGGATTTTGATACTAATCCTAATTACTCCAAGACAGTATCAAATAATGACTCTCAAAATTAGGATGAGTTGAATCAAAAGTCCTTATGCTAAGACAGGGCCTGAGTCACAGATTGTACTCATGATCTATTGAAATGTTTTGTTTCTCCTTATATTTCATTAATTTTGGAAAAAAAATAATCTGTGAATTGATTTTAGATAATTTTAGATGAATATCGCATTTGAAAGTATGGTCTTAAATGTGCTTATGTCTGTGATAGTAAATTAATTGATCATTTCCTGGAACTAGTTGGTAATAATTCTTCTTTGAAGTCCTCCTAAACGTAAGAAGTTCACCATTTTCATCAAATGATAAAGTCTATGGAAAGAATTGATAATGCTAAATAAATCAAACACTTCTTAATTGTGCTAAAAAACTTAGTTAATATGTTGTCTTCATTGGCATTTTGGGAATGTTGTTTATTTTTTAAACTATCAGTATGTCATTGTATCTAATTATTGTCTTGATAGCAGTAGTCAATTTGACTAAAAATAGAACCAACACATACCTGAAAAAAAGAAAATTTAAAAATCTAGAAAGTAGTCACCGTGTCAACAAGCAGAAAAATTATATTTTGGAAGACTGAAAACATCTCCTGTTGGTATTATTTAATACTTTTTGTTAAGTAAGGCACTTTTTGTTAAGTAAGGCTCCCTGGAAATAATCAGGGAGCATTCCCTTGTCATACTTGGAATCTATGCCAGTCACTGAAGTAGAACAGGTGCAGACTGTAAAAGATGAGGGTAAGTCTTCAACAAGTCATCTTTCTGCTCTAGCACAACCCCATTGTCTAATGATATATAACAGGTTGGATACGCATCCTGGGCTGGATGTCACTGAGAACTTTGGTTTCCACCTGTGTGGACCAGTCTCATTTGTAATGTAAGGAAGACATTAAAAATTTATAATTTGATGGAGCAAGATCTCTTCTAGACAGAGACTATTGACAGTGGCTGGAAGAAAAGGAAAGAAACATTTTTAAAATTATTTTTCAATATGAAAAAAAGTATTTAGCAAATTTATCCAAATCAGGGTAATAAACAAAGTCCAGACTACTGAGTTTTCCCTAAGTCAAGAAGATATTGGATGTTTTGTACATCTTAGATAAACTAAGTCATCTAAGATTATTAGATATAAAATCTTTCTTTTATCCTTTCCTGTTTCATATTTAATCTATGCTGTATTACAGAACCTGTATTCTCATGTAAAGCATTTTACAAACTGAACAGATGGTTCAGTTAATACAACACAGTCAAGTTATTTAAACTTGTATCATTGTTTATACAGAAGTGATCTTAGATTCACCTCAATAAGGATATAAATAGCTTATTTTAATTATGTTTAGTGAAATGTAATAAAATTACACATTACCCAAAGACATGTAAGGTAAAATTACACTTATAATTTCTATAAATTTAAATTATTGGTGTAAATATTTTGCTTATTGTAAAAATTAATGCCTATGAAATCAGAAACTGAAAAGATATTAGTTAGTATACAAAACTTAAACACACATATTTTAAGGACAAATGAAAGGGTTGGTATTTTTCCTCTTTCACATAAGGATTTTGCCTTTCTTTTTTTCACAAGAATGTATCACTTAGTACAGTACCTAAAACAAAGAATACTATGTAAGTATAGTAATGTTATAAACTCTATTATTACTACATAAAAGTCAAGTCCACATTAATTTTGTCTATCTTGTATTAAGATACTTTGTTACAATATATCTTTATTTTGGATTATTTTGCTTAATTTTTCTCCATTTGCTTCTCCCAATATTATCACTTAACAAGTCTGGGCCTTTTGTATTCTCAGCAATCTGGACCAGGGCCAGCAATGGCTCAGAAAAATGATGATGATAAATATTTACAGTGAAGATTGGAAATACAAAAAAGTGTGTTTGTACTTAAATGCTTAAATGGTGTTACTAGACAATCCACCCTGGATTTTATATCCTTTCTTTAGTTGCACATTGCCAAATATTGTCATATTTTTAATTCCCAAAGTTTCCATGTATCATAAGTAAAATAGAGGCACTCTGAGGAAAAGGAACATAGGAACTCTAGCCCTGTCAATCATTTAAGGTTTGACTGAAGGATCTTCAAATGAAGGGTGAGAAATAATTCACAGATGGACACCATAGCTGTGTGAAATGTTTACAGGATCATTATATGGAAATAAAATAATGTAATCTCACTTTATATATCCAACACTTTGATGTAGAAATCAGAAATGTGAACCAATTTAGTTGGAAATACAAAGAGGATCTTGCTGGTCGTTAGGAAACAATCAACATGAGTATGGGTGGGTGGCACTGCAGGTTAAATCCTCTGTCATTGAGGCATTCAAGCACAGGTTGGATAACTACTGACTAAAAGAAGTCAAGTACAGGGGTACCTGGGTGGCTCAGTTGGTTAGACATCTGACTCTTGATCTTGGCTCAGGTCGTGATCTCACAGTTCATGAGTTCAAGCTCTATATTGGGCTCTGTGTTGACAGTGCAGACTGTGCTTGGAATTCTGTCTCCCTTTCTCTTTGCCCCTCCCTCACTTGTGCATTCTCTCTCTCTGTCTCTCTCTCTCTCAAAATAAAAATAAATAAGCCAAAAAAAAAAAAAAAAAAAAAAAAAGAATCCAAGTACCATATGCCTGTCTGTGATTGGCTTGGGCCATGTTTTGGACTCTTCTAATTATGAAATTTTGATGACAAAGTGGATGTGGGGCATGGAAATGACATTCTACGGTGTTAGCAGTTTTATGGTATCTCAGCTAGTCATATTCCTCTGTTGGCATGCTATAGGTCTGCTGCCTTTGTTTAGTTTTAAGAAATTTGTTAAGATCATGGGTGCCTGGGTGGCTCATTCAACTGAACATTCGACTTTTGGTTTCGGCTCAGGTCATGATCTCACGATTTAGGGGTTAGAGCCCTGCATTGTGCTCCACAGCTGGAAATGTGGAACTTGCTTAGGATTATCTCTCTCTGTGTCCCCTCCCTGCTCATGCTGTCTCTGTCTCTCTCAAAATAAATAAACTTAAAAAAGCTTAAAAAAAAAAGAAATTTGTTAATATCCATATAAAATCATTTGTTTTCATATTATTTGCAGACAAATACAAAAACTATATTTATTGTATTATCTTAATTTTCTCTTCCAAGAACTTGGCATTAGCTCTTCAAATAGGTTCCAACTGACAAAATACACAATAAACCTCTATTCAAACTAAGACCATATTAGACACTGCATTTTATATCCTTAATAATTGTTTGAAAGCAGCCAAGAATCAAATACATATTTAAATTTAAAACTAAAGTATCATGGGAAGAAAATAAGGGGAATAAAAATACTATTTGCCTTACATTTATTACAAACCCAAGCTGGTGAATATGCCAATTAGTATTCTAAAACTACTTCCAGTTTGTTTCTTTTTCTTATTTATTTATTTATTTATTGTTTTTCACCTTCCTTTCTGCTCTATTTTTCCTCCATCGTCCTTCACTTTTTCTCTTATATCTATTCTGTTACTGTTCTTTATTAATTCAGAGTTAAGGCAAAGATTTAGCAATTAGATGTAAGGCTATCTGGAAAAGACTCAGGAAAAGTTCGCTCCACTGCCATTGAGGAAGGATGCAGAGGGTGAAGAGATCAAGGACAAAGCTAAAATAAAAGAACACGCTGCACAACTTAGAAAGAATAATTTTCCTAGCAGAATTTCAAAAACTTTAGAATGTCACTTTCTTCTCATCAGAACACATGGCTTTGATTTACCATGCTCAAAGTATCTGAGAAAAAAGAAATTGGAGAATGAAATGAAGTTATAGCAGAATACTTACTGAAATTTTAAGTATCAATTTTATAGAATAATCAGAATTATATTTGGTATATTTGGTATATTATAATTGTATCTTTCCCTTAATTCCCCCTTCACCTTTAGTGTTCTGTTACCTTGGAAGCTTTTGTAGGAAGAATGAAAAGTTGATATTAGACGGCCTCTTCCTTTATCTTTTGAAATACTCAAACAATGTAAGAGATTGTGTTACAAATTCTGAAGTGAGAGGATCATTGATTTGGAGTAGAGGCTAGCTCATAACTGAATTTTTCCTTGAACAGGCAGTGAAGATTAGTGTATACGCCCAGAATGGAAAATACCCAAGGTTCAGGTAAATGGCGAACTTTCAGAAGTATACTGTTTCTGAATGCACCCAAGGTAGGCTAGACCCAAGGAATCAGGATGTTTACATTACCAAAAGCCTAGGATATTTCTACTTGGTAAGAAAGTAGGAAAGCTACTGGCCACCCCAAGGGACAACTGGTCTTGAACAGGAAAATACCAGTGATAGTCAAGGGAGATTGAAATCGATCTGGTTCCTGCTTTTTTTGTGCCCGGGGATACTTCTCATAATTCTAAGGCGGAAGAATACAAAAGAATACTGAGGTTGAATTTCATGCTACTTCTATAGGATGAGGGTTAGAATTAGATGTAAAATAAATTATTATGCAATAGATAAAGATAGAGGGACATTTTACAAAATATTTAGCACCCCTGAGATGATAGACTGAGATTCATAAGTACCACACAACATTGTGAAAGGAATGTGGAGTTCAACAACAAAAAAAAAAGAGTCAAATTATTTTTATAATATTGTTTATATTTTAAAGTACGATAGCAAAGCAAAAAGCAGACTCATATATATTATATACAAGAAGTAAACACAATGGAAATCAGTAATGCATCAACTCGGGCTTCCAGTTTATCTCATTTTTGCATATATCTGGAAATACACTTTCTCTGAAGGAGACTTTAATTAATTATCAATACATAATGAATTAGGAAGTTTACTGATCTGCACTGGTCTTTTAAAAAAAATTAGGACCTGTACATTTCTAGTCCCATAAGTGTATACAAATAAGCATACTACATCAATATCTATAGGTTATGTTTATTTGGATGCTAGGTGAATCTGATATTTCTCATAAATACAGCAGCCAACTGTGCAATTATAAGTGTGAAATTACATAATTTGTCATAATAGCATTTAATTATAGATTTTCCAGCAGTTATTACAAGTTTAGAATATTTCTTATTTAAAGATTGTTATTTATAATAAGGAATCAAAATAGTAGTTTTATAAATTTCATGCTACTCTTCTTTTAAACTTCTGGATTAATGAGGTTGAAAGTATCTGGATATTAGAAGATGAACTGTTTAAAATTTGTTATATTTGAAATATGAAACATTTTAAGGGCATCTGGGTCACTCAGTCATTTAAGTGCCCAACTCTTGGTTTTGGCTCAGGTTATGATCTCACAATTCCTGAGATTGAACCCCACGTCTGGCTCTGCACTGACAGTGCAGAGACAGCTCAGGAGTGTCTCTTTCCCTCTCTCTCTGCCCTTCCCCCACTCTCTCTCTCTCTCTTTCTCAAAATAAATAAACTGAATAAAATAAAATAAAATATGAAATATTTTATATAAGGAAATGGAATTTTCCATGAAATTTAGCAACCAAAACATGAAGAATTTGAAAGATGAAGCCTCAAATTCAACTTCTAACCTTTTTATGTCAACGATTTTTTTTTTTTACTTATTAAAAAGTCTTATGCCATTTATTGGCCTTATAATCTGTACATGCCCTCATTTACTAAACAAATATCATTTATTGGTGGGTGAATAAAAGAAGTAATTTAAAAAGGGTGCTGTTTAATGAAAGTTTGAAAAACAGTCCTGTGGGAAAAAAGAAAAAAAAAACAGTCCCATGGTTTAGCTTCATAAATGAAAAATAACACACGTTTATCACTGGGTGTTACCATAAACTAATCATTCTCTCTCATCTAGTATTTATATACATTTCCTTAATCTATCAAGACATGGAATCAATGATTTGCTCTGGCCAGTCTTTAACTTATTTGCTGACTTCCTTGCAATAGACAATTATAAAATCAAGGGTTTGAACTAGGTAGAAAAATCTCAATAAGGAACTAACACTTAGATAACACCATCAAGACACATTAGACCCAGATATGTCATTTATCAGATTCTTCCATTGGGTCTAATGAATTTATGACAAGCTCACTTGATAGAGAATATAGCCCTATCTATCATCTGCTGAATTACCTTTACATAAAAACTAAAAATTCCTAGGACCACAAGAGGAACAAAAGTCACAAGAAGGTATTGAAGCAGAACATTCTAATGTCAACAAAAGTATTAGAAAAAAATTGTATGTGTGGGTTCCTTTACACATCTCTGTGGAAGAGCAGGAGTGAAGTCCTTAGATTCTGCTTTAATCATGATTAATAAAGCACAAAAGAAAATAATTATCTGACATTGCAACATTGTGAAGTATTAGCAAGTTAATGATTTTGCACATGGACACTTTATATAAAGATTCTTCATGGTGCATCAGAATGCTTCTGTATGTTGTCCTATAACTAATGGAACACTGGTATCTCACTCTGGGGTTTTCTTGCTCAATCGTGGACCTGAGGAGAGTTTGGGTGCAAGGTTGGAAAGGATGAAAACAGTTCAGGTGCAGAGAAGTTTAAATAACAACAGTTTTAATAACAGGTAAAGAAATTTGTTAAAGGAGACTATTCATTGGCAGACAAAAGAAAAAAAAAAAACAAATCTTAGTCTGAGATTTTGAAAAGGAAGGAAACTTTGAGATATTCTTGATGTCCCAGTAATTGTTACTTCATATATTAAGAAAATATGACAAATATGGACACTTTCACATGAGTTATGCATCAATGTTTTTGAATATCTGCTGCCGTTTACACTCCATAATAGGCCAAAAGATCAGCTTTTTAAAAAAGAAAACAACCTGACATTTTGTTCTGGAAAGTGAATAGATGAACTCGTTTTAAGCCTGATAACCCATCAGAAGAATGCTCAGATGTATTCAGACCAGAAAGAAGAGGAAGACCACACTAGAAAATCGCAGACTACTATTAATTACAGACTCATATCAGTTGATTTTTGCTTTCAACAAGGCTATTCCCACAAACTTTGGTCAGTTTTGAAGGCCACTTACTTGGTAACTTAACTATAATCATTGGTCAGTCTATGTAAGGAGTGTCAATTTTCAGTAAAACTCAGATTAGTGGATAGCACCTGCAGTTTTTACCAGAAAAGGAGTTTGAGGCTATATCCAGGTGCAGACTGATAGACTGCCATGATTAATTGTTATTTTCCATGAGTCCAAAATACAGAATAAGGGAAAGGTTGTATCTGTTGTGTTTTGGCTATGCTTTGCAATTTTTTTTCCCCAAATGGATAATGTCAGGTAGCTTACCATGGTATTTTCTTTTATTTACTCATATATATTTAAGAAACTTTTTATAATCTACAATATGATAAGAAGTGAACTGAATACCAGAGATTTGCTCCTAGCATCTGTTGCTTCACAGTCTAATATTCAGTAACATTTCCAAATGCTAAAATTTTTGGTTTTAATAACATGTCACAGAGAAAGAATGCCCTCACCTATTGAAATCTTTCAAAAAGTTTTGGGCTATTTTCCTGTTTTAAAGGTAACTGTCTCTATCTTCCTCCTACTATTTTTTAATGAATATTATAACATCTTTTTTACATTGTTTATATAGTGGATTGTGAGGTGGGGTGGGGGGGGGTATTTTTTTTTCCTGTCTTTTCAGGTGCTAAGTGAAGGAAGACTCAGAGAATAAGTCACTGAAAGTTCACTTCATGTAAGAATATTGCACAATATTGTTCCCTGAGTTATTTGCCCTTTCAGGGTCTTTGTGAAGTTTGGAGAGGTTTAGAACACTGGGTGGGTCCAGTTTTGATGTCAGTGCCTGTTCATTTTGAGGCGTAAACTCAATGTTATTTTCATTCATTTATCCAACATATATTAATTAAATACCACCTTAGACATCAGTAATTGTTCACGGCACCAAATAAAATGATGAGCAAACCAGGTATTTCCTACTATCACAGAGTTTATAATCCCAAAAGTAACCACACATCATTCAAAAAATTCACATTTACATAATTACCAACTGCAGTAAGTGCTATGAAGAGAAAGCACAGGAACTGTAAAATTTATGTATGCTTTGGGGCATGTGGGTGGCTCAGCTGGTTGAGCGTCCAACTCTTGGTTTTGGCTCAGGTCATGATCTCACAGTTCTCAAGTTTGAGCCTCACATCAGGCTCCATGCAGACAGTGCAGAGCCTGCTTGGGATTCTCTCTCTCTCCGTCTCCTTCTGTCCCCCCACTCCTGTTTTCTCTCTGTCTTTCAAAATAAATAAATAAACTTAAAGCAAAGTTACAGAGGTATTACTTCACCTTATATTGGAGGCAGTATGCCTTATACAGCTGTTTCTCTGCAGAGGTGATATTTGAAATCATATTTTTGTAACAAATGAGAATAAATTAGACAATGGGGGGAGGGGGAAAAGTTGTTCAGGCAAAGGGAAAACAAACTGAGATCAGAGAGATATACATCTGACCAAAGATTAGAAAAGCTGGGGCTTAGGGAGTCAGAGCAAGGATGATAAAGTTCAGGCTAGGAAGTGAGCAAAAGCCCCATAAGTGAGCAAAAGTTCAACATTTCCTAGAAGAATTCCTCAGTTAATTAATTTTAGAGTTAAGAGTATTATCTTCATTAAGCACCACTTTTATACTGGAATTACTATTTACCATCCAAATTTGTTAACATGACTGTGTTATCACTTTTGGAAATACTATAAATGTTTTTAAGAAAAACAAATAGTCTCTCCCTTCTCCTGCCTATCTCTCCACACAAGCACATCAATCTCACTATCTGAGTCATGTATATCAACAGTTTGATTATCTTTTTAGGTTTTGTATCCTTTTGCAAGCCCTTGATCATTGATTTACTCACATATAAGCTTTTGGTTCTTCATTTTATAAATACAGTCCACTTGTGTCTATCACTCGAAAACTTGCCCTTTTCATTAGGCAAATTATCACAGACTTCTGTCAAGGTTAATATCTGCATCCACATTTATTATTTTTAATAGCTGTGGAACACCTGATATATGATGTGCCTGATATATGTAGTCATTCCTATATTTATGACCATTTATATTGCTTCAATATTTTCTTTACACATGTATAGATACACATACATATACTTGATATTAACAAAAAAGGCTGCAATAAATGTCCTGAAATAGAAAAATCAAGAAGATAATTTATACTTCTAAAGCAATTCCCTCTGGGGACCTTGGAATAAAATGTGAAAATGTATTTATTGGTAGGCAGCAGTTTATGCATAGTAAAGCTTCAGTTAAATGCTGTTGTAGTACTTACATCTTTATATACTGGTGTTTTGCTATACAGGATAAGTAAGTGTAAATTAACTACTTTTGGGTCAAATAAGGGTTACTTTTTATTTTGTCACATAACGTCAGATTTCTTAATTTTGTTAAAAATGTATATATATTGTGAAAAGGGTGAGGTGGTATCTTTTGCACTGTTGGGAATGCAGACTGGTGCAGCCACTTTGGAGAACAGTATGGAGGTTCCTCAAAAAATTAAAAATAAAGCTACCCTACATCCCAGCAATTACACTACTAGGTATTTATTCAAAAGATACAGCAGTGCTGATTCATAGGGGCACATGCACCCCAATGTTTATAGCAGCACTATCAACAATAGCCAAATTATGGAAAGAGCCCAAATGTCCATTGACTGATAAATGGATGAAGAAGATGTGGTATACATACAATGGAATATTACTTGGTGATCAAAAATAATGAAATCTTGCCATGTGCAACAACATGGATAGAAATAGAGGGTATTATGCTAAGTGAAGTTAAGTCAGAGAAAGACAAATATATTATTTCACTCATATGTGGAATTTAAGAAGCAAAACAGTTGAACATAAAGGGAAGGGAAGTAAAAATAAGATAACAACAGAGAGGGAGGGAAACCATAAAAGACTCTTAAATACAGAGAACAAACAGGGTTGCTGGAGGGGTGGGGGTGGGGGGATGGGCTAAATGGGTGATGGTAACAAAGGAGTGCACTTGTTGGGATGAGCACTGGGTTTATATGTAAGTGATAAATCACTATGTTCTAGTCCTGAAACCATTATTACACTACATCTTAACTTGGATTTAAATTTTAAAAAAAAGAAAAAGAAAAGAAACATGTAGAACATAAAGAAAGGCTGGACATAAATCTAGTAGTATAATGAGAAGAGAGAATGATGAAAAAGCAGTATTTTCGTCTGACTAATCACAGAACTCTATTTTGTTGGACATAAAGTCTGCTCTAAGGGTGAGCACATGCATGTCTAACAATTCCAAACAGAGAATTTCCCTAGGGTAGATGTATGAGTTTGGGACACATATTTTCAGTGGGCTGCAAGATGCAATGTCAAGAGCAGGTATTGAGCTTTGAGTGGGGGTAGAACAGTGTACAGCATGGGATGGAAATCTTTTATAACCCCTTAGCTTTTCTCCACACCTATTTTTTCCTTATAGAAGCTATGTCCAGGGGGTGGAAAACCCTAAAACCCTAAAACAAAACCACATGCTTATTAAGTTCATGCCCACTGTGAACACTTTTGTAGGCAGTGGGTATAGGATGGATAAGACTTGATCTGTGCATAACCAGACTAACAGAGGCTGTAAGAGGCTATGACCCAAGCCTCCTGATGTCTAGTCTAGAGCTCCTCTGCTCTGTCTTCCTCCCTCATGATTCTATAACACTGTGTGCCAGCCATGATAATACATAAATAAATAAATAAATAAATAAATACACAAACAAATAAATAAATAAGTAAAAATAAATAAAGGTATTTTAACCTCAAAAAAAATGTATACAGATTCTAACTGCCAGCCTCCTATAGTGGATATTTTCCCCATATTATTCTCTAGGCTAGATGTAGATGGGAAAATAATATATCATTATTATTTTATATTTCATATGTTTGACTATTAGTAACATTGAATATGTTTTATGTAATATGCATATTAGTAACTTCAGTTAATTTATTGTAAATGTTCCTTTTTATTTTGTTTACTGTTCAACAGAATGCTTGTGGTTAGTGTATCTCTTTGGTTTTAAAATTTAAATGTGGTCATATTATGCATCTGAGTTTTATGCTTTCCACTAACTTTTTTTCTAATACTTGTCATAATTTTAACATTTAAACTTAAATGTTTGATTCATCCACAAATTGTCTGTGGGGAACTGACTCTAAAACTTATTTTCCTTCAAGTTCCTAGACAAATGTATCCCCCTAACTTGTTAAATTATTCAACCTTTTCCAATTATTTGAAATAGTATCTTTTCATAAATTAATTTCCAGTATGTAAAAAGGTCAGATTCTGGGATCCATTTTGTTTCCAAGAGAAGTTAGTCTATTCTTGTTTATAAGGTATGCTCAACACCCATTGTCCTGGTGTTAGGCAATCAATAACCTCAAAGCAAAATTCTCTCCTGAAATATTCATGGTAATACAAGCATAGATTATCCAAAATAAAATGAACTACTGAAAATACAAGAAGAGGATAATTATTTGCCTATGTATACATATATCATGGTATACAGACTTTCCTTATATCCTTATATTGGTTTTCTCTTCATTATGAAATGGCAACAATATCCTCAGATATGTACAGACAAATCAACATTGACTGAAACACCACAACCTTTTGATTAACACCGATTTGCTAGAATTTAAATATTTTGCTAATTTTTCTCAGAGCTATATTTATAGCTCATGGAAAAATGACAAAAAAACCCTCTTTACTTTTTTAGAGAATTTGGATTCTGCCTCTATTTCAAAAGAAGCAGAGACTACACCATGAAGCCAAGTTGAGCTGTGTTTAGGGAGATCAATGAACTCTAGGGAGGGACACTTTTCACAAAATCTGGTTAATTGAAGAGGGACCGAGAAAAGAGGACACTACAGAATTATTTTGAGTTGAACTTTCCATTTTTTGTCCCAGGGAGGCAATAGCAAGGAATTTGATTACACTTTACTTTTTTTCTCCTGTATGTTTATTTTAATTTTTGTTGTTTTAACCTAGTTGTAAGGAATGAGAATGGAAACTTAAGAGATTTCAAGTAATTGTTGATCTAAAACCTATATTCAAACAAAAAGCCTCATTTTTTTTCTTTCTAGCATATCCATTTGCCACAATCCCTGAAGAGCAGACAACATAATTGAGGTAGCACAATATGATGAAAATGCAGTTAGCTAACAGCAGGCAGGGTAAACTGAATGAATAGAAAACTGCATCCTTGGCATTCAGGCATTAAGACTTCCTTAACTTTGATGTGTATTTCTGAAACCTCTCTGCTCACCTTAAGTTTGAAGACATGACTATTTCTCTGGGGTGGTGGGAGGGTGAATGTGTGAAAAGGAGAGTGTAAAGTATTCAGTGTGAGGAAATAATAAAGTTAACACTTTTTGCCACTCACTGAGTGATAGAAACTCTTCAAAGTATGCAGTGTTTTATATGGTCCTTATAAATACCTAAGACATAGGCTACATAATATCTCCACTTTACAAATCAGGAACCTGAGGGATAGCAGTGAGAAGTAAGGGACTTGTGCATGATTACTCAGGTAACTGTGGAGCCAAATTGAAATCAACAACCTAAAGAGCCTAAATGCTAAGAAAAAAAAAAAAAAAAAATATATATATATATATATATATATATAGCAACCATGGTGTTCCAACCTCAACCTTTTCTTTTTTCTTTTTTTTTTTTGAAATGTTTATTTTTCGAGAGAAAGGGAGGCAGAGAGAGAGAGAGAGAGAGAGACAGAGAGAGAGAGACAGAGAGAGGAAGTAGAGGAGGGGCAGAGAGAGGGAGAGAGGGAATCCCTAGCAGGCTCTGCACTATCAGTGCAGAGCCTAATATAGGGTTCAATCTCAAGAACCGTGAGATCATGGCCCAAGCCAAAATCACGAAATACACACTTAACCAACTGACCCACCCAGGCACCCCATCAACCTCAACCTTTTCAAGTCTTTTCCCTCACCTTCCCTTAGAAAAATTACAAATTGGGGAAGAGATACAAGCCCCCAATTCTAACTACATTCCTTTCCTTTAACCTAGATCACCTGAAATGTCAGAGTTATACTTTTTATCAACTTTTTTATGATCTGTGGGTATCTCCTTTATTTTATTTACCTGCATGCTCTTGGTTCAGGACACAGTCAAAAGCTAGAGACTTCCATATTTTTTTGGCTATGCCATAGTGATTAACTGTATTGCTCTTTAGATGTTGAGTCCCCCTTAATTTGAGAAGGGTTGGTCAATATTTTTAAAATAGATGTTAGATGACACTCCCACAAAGCATGAGCTATGTGAGCCCAATAATATTCTTTCTAATGATATTTGAAATCTAAAAAGACCAGGTTATAAGGACTTGGGAAGTTGGTCATTGGAGCTGGTACAATTTAATAGAATCAAGAGGGAGGTCATATATTACTAGAGGTTTCAGGATTTTTGCATTTCTACCCACCATAGATTTGCTTATTCAAAGTGTACTCATTCAAATACGTACTGGTATGTATGAGAGCATTCCAGAGTCACTTTCTCCTACTTTGCAAAAGTTTAATTGAAATCAAACTTGTGTCTTTTGATCATGAAGAAGAAGCCATAATTGTCGGAGGTTCTGAGATAGACTTTTAAAAAATGCGAAATTTGATCTAGATCTTAACTAAGTAGGGAGTTGTGGGGGGGGTGTTGCAGGGATGGCATTTCAGTGGGGGGTGGGAGACTGAAGAGCAGATTGATATTGAAGGGGAATCTCCATAAGTGAGGACGATAATATATTTATGTTAAGGATTTATGGGGAAACATAGATTTTAATGAAATTTATAGGGAATATACATTGTTTTTTTAATTAAAAAATTGTAATGTTTATTTATTTTTAAATGCTTATTTTTGAGAGAGAGAGAGAGAGAGAGCGAGCAAGTGGGGGAGGTCAGAGAGAGACAGAGAGACACACACAGAATCAGAAGCAGGCTCCAGGCTTCAAGCTTCAGCACAGAGCCCGACGTGGGGCTCAAACTCATGGACCGTGAGATCATGACCTGAGGCGATGTCGGATACCCAACCGACTGAGGCACCCTGGTGCCCCATTATTTATTTATTTTTGAGAGAGAGAGTGTGAGCGAGGGAGGGGCAGAGAGAGAGGGAGACGCAGAATCTGAAACGGGCTCCAGGCTCTGAACTGTCAGCACAGAGCCCCATGTGGGGCTCAAACTCATGAACCGACTGAGCCGGATTGATGGCTCAGGATCATGATCTGAGCCAAAGTCAACACTTAACTGACTGAGCCATCCAGGCGCCCCAGGGAAATATACATCGTTACAGAGGCCAGATTGCAGAGGGTTTTGAGTGGCATTATATATGACATCTTTAGAATACAATAATATTTATTAGTTTAGTATTAAAAATATAGTATTTTTTTTTCCTTAGGGTTATGTTGTGTGCCCTCACAACAGCCCTTTGGGGCAGCTGCTCTGAGGTTGGACAAAAGTTTAGGTTTATTTGGGAGAGAGTTGTGCTAAGGTTAAGTGTCAATGTATGCTATGGGAACACACTGGATAGCAATGACCAAGTATATTCTTCTGAAAGGTTGAACAAAAAAGCTATCTTGTAACTTTACTCTTTAACAAATGGTATGTGTAATAATGTATATTGTTGCTTCTTTAAAATGAAAAAGAAATGCCTCTATAAATGCCTGAACTTCAAACTCTGTGCAATGTGGTCTACATACAAAAACTGTAAAATTTGGGGCACCTGGGTGGCTCAGTTGGTTAAGCATCTGACTTAGGCTCAGGTCATGGGGGGTTCAAGCCTCTCATCTGGCTCTGTGTTGACTGGACAGAGCCTGGAGCTTACCTTGGATTCTGTGTCTCCCTCTCTCTGCACTTCCTCTGCTCATGCTCTGTCTCTCTCTTTCAAAAACAAATAAACATTAAAAAAATCAAAAACTATGTAAAATTAGAGGGGAAAAATAGTCTTTTAATGAATCTTGGAAAGAAGGAATATGAAGCCAACCAATCACAATGAATATACATTTATCAAAATTAGTCTTGGCATTTGGTTCATCTTTGATGTCTTGATCTCTTAGGTTTATCATATTACTGAGACTATAGAGCAAATACAAAAAAAAAAAAGTGCCTAATGGTCTTTATGTTTCTAAAACCAAGACAGGATTACAAATCCGTACAGTACATAATGGCCTTGGCAGGGTTTTATTGTACTGCCTTAGAAGAACTGATTAACTTATAGAGTCTGATGATTTGTGTGTCTAATGTAGTTACATTCATTCAGCACCAAAGGGGAAAAAAAATCACTCTTGGGATTCATGTAATAGTTCTAATTAATCCCACCATGCTTTGGTAGATAATTCATGGGACAGTAATAGAGCCCAACAAGCTTCTAATTATACATACACAAAGTAATCACTTGGTATTTCCACTACTGATTTATTTTCCTAAAGGTGAAGAGATATTTATAAAGGATTGTTTTTAAATGAACAGATTTGAACAGAATAGTATTTGTGGAAAAAAATCAAATGACCAGTTGGGAAGTATATAATTGTACTGTTTGGACAAAATATAGATCCATTTTGAGATACTGAAAGAAAATATAATTGAAAGGCAAGTTTTGTTTTATTGACCTTTGAAGATTTGAGAATTACTATCTCAATCTGTACAGATTTCTGGATAGATACTCCCCAAAATTATTAAAGGAATTGAGATCATTAGCCTCTAGTTTCCCCAGGTATTCTAAAATCAGACAGCTAAGCTCACCCACAGCTCACACACCATATCAAGTAAAAAAATCAAAGAACTCTTACATAAACCCTGCTTCTCTTTTCCATTTCTTTTGTGAAAAGTGACTGTTTATGTAAATCTACATGATAAAATGTCAAGGGACTCTGAAGTCATTTTTGTAGGCAGAGATGAGACCTGTCAAAGCATTATGACACATGAGTGTTGGGAAATGAATGGATAAGATAGAGGTATCGTTAAAGCTTTGCTAATATTCAAGTGGGTTGACTATTTCTTCAATCACTTTAGTTCACTTCTTATCCTGGGTTTCCAATATGTGGCAGCTAATGTATAGTTTAAATATAACCTTCATTCATGAAAAAGTTTGCTTATAAACTTATACCATCATATTTAGTCTGCTTTTTTAACATTAGATAGAACATTGACTTATGAAAGAAAACAGAAATTAGGAAAAATAATGCTAAACATTAATGGAAATTTCAAGTTAAAAATATAAATTGACACAATCCTTTATAGGTAATGTAGATTTTTAAAAAAGTTGCTTATCAAGAACATATAATTAATTGTATTTTTAAATCATGTTGGGCATATTACACTGAGCATACTTTGGAGAAAGCCAATAGTAAATATCCTGTCAACTAATTATTTTATTTATTGTTTTGCATGAATATAAATGAATACTGGAGGAGAGTACAGAGAAAGAAATATAAACAGTGAGAAGTAAAATTTCCCCATCCAACTCTGACCAATTCCATAAACCGCCCAGATATAGCCACTGTTAATAGTTTGGTGTATATTTGCTTACACACATACATACACACATCTATGTATCTATGTATATATCTACCTACCTACCTACCTATCCGCTAATCAATATGTTTAGATATGAACATGCATTTATAAATATTTTTTATGTTAACAGAACTATACTGCACATATTCTTTTCTCACGTAACTACAGTAGGGAAATCTATCCATACCATTATCTCTAGATCTGCCTCCTTTTCAATGGTTGCATAATACTCCATAGAATAAGAGTAGCATAACTAACTTAAGTATTTAATTTTAATCCTTATAAAAATACAACAATAAATATTATATGAATTTATCTTTGTTCATATGTAACAGTATTTTTCTCAGGTCAATACATAGAAGCAGAAATTCTGAATAAAGAAGTATAGTTATTTTAAAATTTTGAAACTATTACTCTCAAAAGAAGTTGAACTTTCACAACTCCACCAGTAGCATATGACTGCCCATTTAGTCAAATTTTGCTCAACACTGGATATTATTAATCCTCTAATTTTGGTCAATCTGTTAAAAGGTAAGTTGCATCTCATTTTGATGTATATTTTCTGTATTACTATAAAGCTTGGCAATTTTTTTATTTGTTCAATGCATTTCTCTGAAATGTATATACATTTTATTTGACATTTTCTTAAGATCTATTTTGTTTTTTCTATATTCTTTTCAGATACTTAAAAATTAATCAGTTTTGGATCTTTTATATTATAAATTTTGTGTTTTTACAGTCTTGTGTATGCTGCCTTTTCAATATTGATTTTAAAATTTGCATGTAGCCAAATCTGTTTTTCCTTTATTTATAGCTTCAAGGTGTTATACTTGAAAAACTTTTGCCAAAATAGAACTTATTTCTATATTCTATTATATGTTAATACTATAGAATATAATTATGTATTTTATTATATTTTAATAAATTTTATTTGGTTATATTTATTAAATCTGTTAATAACATTGGTCATATGCATCTAACTTATTTTTCACAATGCATAAACTCATTAGTATAACCTTTCTACCACAGAATAAAATCATCACACTTATCATATAGTATTCATTAATCATATTTAACAAATATTTACTGAGTGGTGCCTGGGTGGCTCAGTTGGTTAGATATCAGACTTGGTTTCAGTTCAGGTGGTAATCACGGTTTGTGGGTTTGAGCCCTGTGTCCAGCTTTGCACTGACAGCATGTAGCCTGCTTGGGTTTCTCTCTCTCCCTCTCCCTCTGCCCCTCCCCTGCTAGCTCTCTTTCTCTCTCTAAAAATAAATAAATAAATAAATGTAAAAAAAAAAAAAAAAACAAACCCACAAATATTTATTGAGTACTCACTATAGGAACTAGAGGTAGGTTCTGAAAAACAGATTCCCCCCTCTTGCAAAATTTCTCTCATTATCTCTTTCTCTCTTTCTCACATACAAATAAATGATATATGCAGTAATTGATAACATAGTTATACTTACAGATATCACCATGATATAAACTATGAAGAAATGTTTGAGTCATATGGGTAGGAGGAAAGTGCTGAGAAAATCTGTATTTCATGTCAGTTGGTCATAAAACCCTTTATAAAGAGATAACATCTGAGGTGAAACAGAAATGAAAAAAGAAATGAGCCATACAAATTTTGGTTACAGGACATTTGGTAGAGACTGTTGAGGCCACTTAAGGAAAAGGAAACAAAAATGTAGAGGCACTTTTTGAGTCAGGGAAATATGAACATTAACAAAGAGTCCCAGAAAGGTTGCAGCAAGTGAGGGAGAGAGTAGTATCTGAATTTGTAGTTATCCAGGCATCTGATGAATGGGGGCACTATAGGTCTTGTTCAGGATTTACCCTATGTGTGAGAGGAAAACTACTGCAAAGTCTGAGGAAAAAGTGAAATGATCAGACTTGCACTTTTTAAAGATCTATCTGGAGATAGAGATTTTGGAGAACAGATTTTGCAGGACTTCGAGGTGGGATGAGAGGAACAAGAAAAGAATAGAAAAACAGTTAATAGACTATTAAAGTAGTCCAGGCAACAGATGTTGGTGGTCTAGGTTTAGGAAGTTAGTATTAGATGAGTGGCTGTCAGATTCAAATATGTCTTGGAAGTAGAGAGGGGAGACAAGATGGCAGAACAGCATGGAAGATTTTTGTGTGTCTTGCGTCCATGAAATACAGCCAGACCAACACTAAACTATCCTACACACCTATAAAACTAATTGGAGGATTAACACAACAATCTGCACAACCTGAACCACAGAATTCAGCAAGTATGTGGCATGGAGAGGTGAATGTGGGGAGCAAGAAACTGCAGCAGGCAGGAAGCCACTTTTGTGGGCAGAGAGAGGACTGAGACGGGGCAGGGGGGCGTGTAGAATACAGGAAAAGCACGCCTCCCCAAAAGCAGCTGGAGAGAAAGTGAAAAATTGGAAACAGCTGCAGGGACTAAACTAAAATGGGTGAAAGGAGAAAGGAGAGGGTTTAAATTCCACTAAGACTGTAAACAAGGAGAGTGCAGAGTCTGCAACTCTGCAGCTCGATACCTGGCAGTGCTCTGGTGGGAAGGGTGACTCCCCAGGAGCAGAGGGGGGTCCCAGAGGTTCTCAGGCCACACGGGGAAAAGCAGTTCCACTGCTGGAAGGACATTTGGTAGAGACTGTTGAGGCCACATGGTCCCAGCAGACCCCAGAGAATGGCCACATTCGGTGGTGCTGGAACAAGGTCATTAAGTGTGAAGCCTGGTGCCAGATGTGTGTTGTGATTTTCCATAATCCCTGAAACGCTGCTGCTACATTATCTCGTGAACTTTTTCTGGGGCAGACTGACACCTGGCCACAATCTTGGGGCATCAGCAGCAGCAGGATCCAGCAAGCGTTCCTGGGTGCATCCAACATTCGGCCATTGCTCGGTGAGACCCTCCCGCAGATGGGCAGAATGGGTGAAAGCCCCAGTTCTTCAGAAGTAAGGGGCTGGGGAAAACAGTCATATCTGAGACAAAACTTGGGAGAGAGGTACTGCCTGGGCCTTGGTCACAGACAGTGAAAAAGCAGGGAGTGGACAAAAGCTGAAGACAGAGGACAGGTGCACGATTGCTGATCGGGAGAACAGAGTTCCTATACTAGAGACTGGGTAGCTGGGTGACGTCATTTTCACCGGTCCCGTGCACGTGCATACGCACCTAGGTACACCACAACAATCCAAACAAGTAGACTAGCATCGCCATCTAGGGAAGAAGGGAGCCTTTACACTAAGCCCCGCCCAACTGGGCCAACCTTGCTCTTCAAGAACACAAGTCTCACCACCTGTTTAGTTTATGGACTATAAAGCGCTTCATAGTCTGATTTCTAGGGGAAAACGAAGTGTTAGCAGGTCCATCTACTCAATTTTCTTTTTTTTTTCTCTTTTTCACTTCTTTTCTTTAATACAGCAAGAGAAAAATTTATTTTTATTTTCAATTGTTATTAAAAATATTTTTCTTTAATTTTTTATACTACATTCTTTACTTTTGTGTAAATTTTTTCATATTCTATTTTACTTCCATCATTTAATTTTGGTTTACTTCAGTGTATCCAGTATTTCACATTCTCAAACGATTTCCTTTTTTTTTTCCTCTAATCTATCAAACCACTTTCAACACCCAGACCAAAACACACCTAGGATCTAGCATTATTTATTCAGTTTGTGTGTGTGTGTTTTTAATTTTTTAATTTTAATATTTTTTAAATTTATTATTTTTTTTAATTTTAATTTTTCTACCTCATTAATTCCTTTTCTCCCTTCAAAATGATTAAACAAAAGAATTCACCCCAAAACAAAGAGCATGAAGAAATGATAGCCAGGGATATAACCAACACAGATACAAGCAAGATGTCTGAACCAGAATTTAGAATCACGATAATAAGAATACTAGGTGGTGTCAAAAATAGACTAGAATCCCTTTCTGTGGAGATAAAAGAAGTAAAAACTAGTCAGGATGGAATAAAAAAATTCTATACCTGAGCTGCAATCATGGATGGATGCCACAGCGGCAAGGATGGATGAGGCAGAACAGAGAATCAGTGATATAGAGGACAAATTTATGGAGAATAATGAAGCAGAAAAAAAGAGGGAGATTAAGGCAAAAGAGCATGATTTAAGAATTAGAGAAATCAGTGACTCTTTAAAAAGGAACAACATCAGAATCATAGGGGTCCCAGAAGAAATAGGGGTAGAAGGGTTATGTGAGCAAACCATAGTGGAAAACTTTCCTATCTGGGGAAAGACACAGACATCAAAATCCAGGAAGCAGAGAGGACCCCATTAGATTCAACAAAAACTGACCATCAACAAGGCATATCATAGTCAAATTCACAAATACTCAGGCAAAGAGAGAATCATGAAAGCAGGAAGGGAAAAAAAGTCCCTAACCTACAAGGGGAGACAGTCAGGTTTGCAGCAGACCTATCCATAGAAACTTGGCATGCCAGAAAGGAGTGGCAGGATATATTCAATGTGTTGAATGAGAAAAATATGCAGCAAGGCTGTCATTCAAAATAGAAGGAGAGATAAAAAATTTCCCAAACAAAAATGAAATGAGTTTGTGACCACTAAACCAGTCCTGCAAGAATTTTTTTTTTAATTTTTGTTTTTTAATATTTATTTATTTTTGAGACAGAGAGAGACAGAGCATGAATGGGGGAGGGTCAGAGAGAGAGGGAGACACAGAATCTGAAGCAGGCTGCAGGCTCTGAGCTGTCAGCCCAGAACCCGACGCAGGGCTTGAACCCACAGACCGCGAGATCATGACCTGAGCCGAAGTCGGACGCTTAACTGACTGAGCCACCCAGGCGCCCCCTTGCAAGAAATTTTAAGGGGGACTCTCTGAGGGAAGAAAAGATGAATAAATAAATAAATAAATAAATATATAAATACCAAAAGCAATAAAGATTAGAAAGGACCAGAGAACACCACCAGAAATTCCAACTCTACAAGCATCATAATGACAATAAATTCATATTTTTCAGTGCTCGCTCTAAACATTAGTGGACTCAATGCTCCAATCAAAAGATACAGGGTAACAGAATGGATAAGAAAACAAGATCCATCCATATGTTGTTTACAAGAGACCCACTTTAGACCTAAAGACACCTTCATATTGAAAGTAAGGGGATGAAGAACCATGTATCAAGCTAATGGTCAACAAAAGAAAGGTGGAGTAGCCATACTTATATAAGACAATCTAGACTTTAAAATAAACACTGTATCAAGAGATGCAGAAGGACATTACATCATAATCCAGGGGTCTATTCACCAAGAAGACTTAACAATTGTAAACATTTATGCGCCACATGTGGGAAAACCCAATTATATAAATCAATTAATCACAAATATAAAGAAACTCATCGATAGTAATACCATAATAGTAGACTTCAACACCCCACTCACAACAATGGACAGATCATCTAATCAAAAAATCAACAAGGAAACAATGGGTTTGAATGACACACTGGACCAAATGGACCTAACAGATACATTCAGAACATTTCATCCTAAAGCAGCAGAATATACATTCTTCTCTAGTGCACATGGACCATTCTCCAGAATAGACCATATACTGGGACACAAATCAGCCCTAAACAAGTACAAAGACATCGAGGTCATACCGTGCATATTTTCAAACCACAACACTATGAAACTCGAAATCAATCACAAGAAAAAATTTGAAAAGGTAACAAATACTTGCAGACTGAAGAACATCCTACTAAAGAATGAATGGGCTTTGGGGCGCTTGGGTGGCTCAGTCGGTTAAGCGGCTGACTTCGGCTCAGGTCATGATCTCACGGTCCGTGAGTTCGAGCCCCGCGTCGGGTTCTGTGCTGACAGCTCAGAGCCTGGAGCCTGTTTCAGATTCTGTGTCTCCCTCTCTCTCTGACCCTCCCCTGTTCATGCTCTTTCTCTCCCTATCTCAAAAATAAATAAAATGTTAAAAAAAAAATTTAAGAATGAATGGGCTAACCAAGAAGTTTAAGAGGAAATTAAAAAGTATATGGAAGTCAATGAAAATGATAACACACAACCCAAAACCTCTGGGATTCAGCAAAGGCGGTCATAAGAGGAAAGTATATAGCAATCCAGGCCTTCCTAAAGAAGGAAGAAAGATCTCAGACAAGACCTAATCTTACGACTTAAGGAGCTGGAAAAAGAACAGCAAATAAAACCCAAAACCAGCAGAAGACAGGAAATAATAAAGATTAGAGCAGAAATTAATGCTATCGAAACCAAAAAAACAGTACAACAGATCAATGAAACAAGAAGCTGGTTCTTTGAAAGAATTAACAAAATTGATAAACCACTAGCCAGTTTGATCAAAAAGAAAAAGGAAAGGACTCAAATAAATAAAATCAAATGAAAGAGGAGAGATCACAACCAATACAGCAGAAATAAAAACAATAATAAGAGAATATTATGAGCAATTATATGCCAATAAAATGGGCAATCTGGAAGAAATGGACAAATTCCTAGAAACATATACACTACCAAAACTGAAACAGGAAGTAAGAGGAAATTTTAACAGACCCATAACCAGTAAAGAAATTGATTTAGTAATCAAAAATCTGCCCCCCAAACAAACAAACAAACAAACAAAAACAACAAGAGTCCAGGGCCAGATGGCTTTCCAGGGGAATTCCACCAAACATTTAAGAACAGAAGAGTTAACACCTATTCCTTTGAAGCTGTTCCAAAAAATATAAATGGAAAAACCCAAACTCTTTCTATGAAGCCAGCATTACCTTGATTCCAAAACCAGACAGAGACCCCACTAAAAAGGAAACTATAGACCAATTTCCCTGATGAAAATGGATGCAAAAATCCTCAACAAGATATTAGCCAACCAGATCCAACAATACATTAAAAAATTATTCACCATGACCAAGTGGGATTTTATCTGTGATGCAGGGCTGGTTCAATATCCACAAAATGATTAATGTGATTCATCACATCAATAAAAGAAAGGACAAGAACCATATAATCCTCTCAATAGATGGAGAGAAAGCATTTGACAAAATACAACATCCTTTCTTGATAAAAACCCTCAAGAAAGTAGGGATAGGAGTGTACCTTGAGATCATAAAAGCCATATATGAACGACCCAACGCTAATATCATCCTCAATGGGGAAAAACTGAGAGCTTTCCCCCTAAGGTCAGGAACAAGACAGGGATGTCCACTCTTGCCACTGTTATTCAACACAGTATTGGAATCCTCGAGGAGAAAGCAGGCAAAAACCTCTTTGATCTTGCCCACAGCAACTTCTTACTCAACACGTCTCAAGAGGCAAGGGAAACAAAAGCAAAAATGAACTATAGGGACCTCATCAAAATAAAAAGCTTCTGCACAGAGAAGGAAACAATCAGCAAAACTAAAAGGCAACTGACAGAATGAAAGAAGATATTTGCAAACGATGTATCAGATAAAGGGTTAGTATCCAAAATCTATAAAGAACTTATCAAATTCAACACCCAAAAACAAATAATCCAGTGAAGAAATGAGCCAAAGACATGAATAGACACTTCTCCAAAGAAGACATCCAGATGGCTAACCGACACATGAAAAAATGCTCAACTTCACTCATCATCAGGGAAATACAAATCAAAACCACAATGAAATACCACCTTACACCTGTCAGAATGGCTAACATTAACAACTCAGGCAACAACAGATGTCGGCGAGGATGTGGAGAAAGAGGATCTCTTTTGCATTGTTGGTCGGAATGCAAGCTGGTGCAGCCACTCTGGAAACTGATATGGAGGTTCCTCAAGAAACTAAAAATAGAACTACCCTAAGACCCAGCAATTGCACTGCTAGGTATTTATCCAAGGGATACAGGTGTGCTGTTTCGAAGGGACACATGCACCCCAATGTTTATAGCAGTGCTATTGACAATAGCCGAAGTATGCAGAGAGCCCAAATGTCCATCAATGGATGAATGGATATAGAAGATGTGGTATACATATACAATGGAGTATTACTCAGCAATCAAAAAGAATGAAATCTTGCCAATTGCAACTACATGGATGGAACTGGAGGCCATTATGCTAAGTGAAAGTAGTCAGAGACAGACAAAAATCATATGACTTCACTCATATGAGGACTTTAAGAGACAAAACAGATGAACATAAAGAAAGGGAAGCAAAAATAATATAAAAGCAGGGAGGGGGACAAAACAGAAGACACTCATCAATATGGAGAACAAACTGAGGGTTACTGGAGGGGTTGTGGGAGGGTGGATGGGCTAAATGGCTAAGGGGCATCAAGGAATCTACCCCTGAAATCATTGTTGCACTATATGCTAACCAATTTGGATGTAAATTTAAAAAAAAATTAAAAATATATGTCTTGGAAGTAGACAATAGGATTCACTGTTGGATTTGATGTAACTTAGAAAAGAATGAGAGTGTTTCTAGCCATTCTTTTGAAATATTTAGGTAACTGATCATAGAGACTTCAAATAGTGAGTGTTGAGTCTCTATCTTTGACAATATTAATATATCTTTGTTCTTATTACACTGGCTAAGGCCTTCATACATGGCTTAGTAACATTAGTGATAATAGTCATCTTGGTTGGTCCCAGACTTTTATGTGCCTATTTCAAATATTCTATTAAACATGCTGTTTGTTGGGTATTTCTTGTGGGTATCTTTCATAAAATTAAGAGAATGATTATCTGGTCTCTAAATAGCTACAAATTTATGATTTCTTAGCTTTTTATGCTTTAAAATCAAGAATGTATGTTCAATTTTATCAAATACTACTGTAGAAAATCTAGTAAAATAATTTCTGAGGATTTATTATTTTCTATATTAATATTATTTCATGAATATATCTGCTCATTAAAAAACTTATGCTTTTCTGTTAATTACTGCTTGATTATAACATAATACATATTTTATCACTAGAAGATTAAATAAGCCTTTATTTTATTTGTAACTTATTCATTTATTTTAAAAATCTTGATTCTTTTTCAGTATCATTTCCCTGGAAGATAGTATATATTTTTGGTTCTCTGCATGGGCTTCTATAGTACAGGAATGTAAAAATAAAAATAAATTTCATTCATGAATATGTTGAAATTCAGTAAATATTTAGGGGCATTTCCTTGACTCGTAATTTCTTCTAGGGCTATTGGGCTATGCATATTACACTTTCACTTTCATCAGTTTTGGTATATTAATATCCAAAAATTATACATTATATTTAACACATGAAATTTTTCTGGTATAAAATTCTTTTGACTGTCAAAAACCTTAAAAATCTCTTATATTCTTTATTAATCTTTTTTAATCAAACTTTATCATATTAAAAAATAATACTAGTAAGGATTTAGCTATTACTTTGCTTTAATGGTAATGTTATTGATTTTATTTATCTTCGATACTACTTCTTATTCCTTTTTATTTGATTTTATTTGATTTGATTTATCTTCTATACTACTTCTTATTCCTTTTTATTATTGTTTATTATTTATTTAATCACATCAACCATTCTACTGTGGTTTGTACATTTTTAACTTTATCTTCTGAGATTTAATGCTTATTTCTTTTTTTTTTTTAGTCTTGTGTGTGTGGTCACTATCTGTACCCATATGTTACTATAGTATTATTGGTTATATTCCCTGTGCTATACTTTTCATCTCTGTGACTTACTTATTTTATAATGAGAAGTATGTTCATCTTTTACAATGTTTTGTTTTACTGAGGTATAATGAACATGCAGTGTTATATTAGTTTCAGGTATACAATATGATTCAACAATTTTACGCGGTGCTTATCACAGTAAGTGCACTCTTAATTTTCTTCACTTATTCCATCCATCCCCTGCCCACTACCCCTCCATCTACCCGCTAATAACCATCAGTTTGTTCCCTATAGTTAAGAGTCTGTTTTTTGATTTGTCTCTTTTTTAGTTTGTTCACTTGTTTCGTTTCTTAACTTCCAAATACGAGTGAAATCATACGGTTATTTCTCTTTCTCTGACTTTCTTCACTTAGCACTATCCCCTCTATCTAGGTCCATCCATATTGTCTGCCCTATTCATAGAAGTTTGTACCTCTTAATCCCCTTTACCTGTTTCACCCATTCCCCTGCCTATACCCCTCATGCAAACATTAGTTTGTTCTATTTATGAGAATTTATTCAGGTTTCTTTTTTTTTGTTGTGTTTTTAGATTTCACATAAAAGTGAAAATTGTATGGTATTTGTCTTTATCTGACTTATCTCACTTAGTATAATTCCATCTAGATCCATCCATATTGTCACAAAAGGCAAGATATCACTCTTTTTTTTTTGCTAAATAATATTCCATTATATAAATGTATAGTCATTATTATATCTAGTCATCTATCTATGGATACATGAGTTGCTTCCCTATCTTGGCTACTGTAAATAATGTTGCAATAAACGTAGGGGTGCATAAATATTTTCCAAATTAATGTTTTCATTTTCTTTGGTTAAATACCCAGTATCGGAATTACTGGACCATATGGTATTTCTATTTATTATAGAGAGCAAGAGAGCACAAGTGAGTTGGGGAGGGGCAGAGAGAGGGGGAGAAATAAACCTAAGTTGGCTCCATGCTCAATGCAAAGGCCATTTGCAGAGCTCAATCTCACAACCGTGAGATCATGACCTGAGCCAAAATTGAGTTGGACGCTTAACTGACTGAGCCACCCAGAAGCCCGTCTTTTGTTTTTTTAATAAAAATAAATTAATATAAATTTTCTTCTGAATAGTTAGAATAGCACCTAATTTTTGCATTTTTATATCATTTTATTAAAATGTACGTTAATTACAAAAAAAATATGCAACATGTGTGTGTCTCTATCCACTATATTATTCTCATCTTTTTATTGTGAGTTCTCTATTTATTTGTAAAAGTTATTTCCTAGGTAGTATACAGCTAGAATATGTTGGATCTATTTATTTATTTAATTTGTAAAATCTGTGAGGGAAATCACATGAATCAATTTTATCATGATTAATGATAGAGTTAAATCAACTTTATTTTCCTTTTTAATTTTCAGGGTTTGTTTTTAACATTTTTTAACATTTTTATTTTTATTATTTTTAATTGTGTTTCTTTTCTACTCTTTTTTTTTTAAGTTTTCTTTAATCAAACTTTTTTTTTCCCTACAGGTTTGGAAGTTTTACAACTTATTTTAAATCCAGAAATAGCACTTAAATTTGTATTTTGTAAATTTAAATTGATAACATCAAATGCTTAGTGAATATTTATTTGGCCCTTACCCAAATGGTAATACCTAGTAAGAAACCACTATCTTTATATTTTCATTCATCTCCTATATCATGAAGCATCTGCTATATATTTTCAGGTTTCAGGGCGTTTTTTTTTTTTTAAATATACTATTAAACAATCTTTCTTTACATCTAAGCGTAATTATTTTTATTTCTTTTCTAAAAAAAAAATTCATGCAAATTTCAGTATCCACTCTCTTTCCTTTATTCCCCTTTTCTTTTTCTTTTCAGTTGAGACTATGATGGTAAGTACTCAGCCCGAAATATATTTGAAAATGTCAATAATTTTCCATTATACTTGAATGTGGGAAAAGAAAAGATAATAAAATCAATGAAACAAGAAACTTGATCTTCAAAAATTTTTTTAAATAAATAAAACATTGATAAACCTCTAGCAAGATTGAAAGACTTAGGAGAGGAATATTTAACTCATAGGACAGCCTGTAATAAAGTAATATTGTCAGAATGAAAAAGTATGGAAATATATGGACCTCATGGTTATGAGAGCCAATGGTAAAACTCTTGTCAAAGGAAGCTCTAGTGTCATTAAACAGTTTCACACAGTAATACAGGAGTATCTTGAACTCATCTCCTCCCACAGACTCATCATATCTACAACTACATAATGAACAATTTCCTCTGAAAAACAAAAACAAAACTAGTTGAGCAACTAACTCCTACACTTTTGGGAAACAACACACACACACACACACACACACACACACACACACACACACACACACACAAACACATTGAAGGGGTAGAAGAAGCTGAGAAAGAATGTCACCATTAATACCACACCTGGCTCAGCAACCCAAAGTATAGAGGGAACTCACAACCCCAAGCTTCTCCTTGAGGAATGAAAAGTTAGAACTCCACAGCTGTAACCTCAGCTTTAAGACTTACACATAAAATATCTAGCTTTGAAAGCCAATAGAGCTTACACACAAGATACCCCCAAGGCTGTTTAACAGAGAAACAATTCTTAAGGAGCTTACATACACAGACAAACTAGGCCCAGACCCCAGGGCACAGGCGGCTGACCTACAAACAACCAGACTTTATGGGAAAGCACCTAGTTTGTTTACCTTAAAGCATCACCCTGAGGGCCTAGCAGCCAATTTAACACACTTAAGGTTCTAATGAAATACTCTCTAAAATTGGAGGCTTGTATACATGTCTGTGTCCCAGTTTTTATGCCTGGTACTTCAGATTTTGTGGCTGCTGCCTCAGTGATGCCTCTTGATTGCCTGGCTCTAGTGACCAGTGAGGCTTGATTCCATATTACCCATGATACCACAACAAATGGGAAGTAGTTTCTGGTCAGCTGTCATCACAGGGGACATCACAGAGATAAAGGACAAATACCCACAGGCCAACTTTGAAAAAGGCCCATATGATTGACCGGGAGCTTCAGCCTGAGGGCCAGGCTCCCACCTACTGAGGTATTCTCCAATGGCATATGTGTACTCTCTCTGTCTCACTCTAGGCTACCAGTATCTATGCAAGATGTTTATTAACTTACATTCATTGTTGTAGAGGTCTGAGAGGCAGGCCTCTAATTAAATACACATCTAGGTACTGACTACAATTCTCTCTCAAAACTGGGGAGGTAGGCAGGTGCCAACTCTATGTTATCCCTCTTCCCTGCTTGAGGTTCAGAGACAGTACATTGCATGCAAGCCTGGCACCTGGTTTTGGGTCTGCTACCAAGATAACACATCCCTTAATAGCCTTTTCTCTGGTGGCCAGCAGGGCTTGTGTTCACAGGTTAAATGGAGTTGTAGCACAGAATGAAACAGTTCTTACTGGGTATCATACCAGGGCTCAAAGCAGATGACAGAAAACCCATTGCTCAGCATTCCACTAAAGTAGGTATATCTGGATACTTTAAATGCTGCTGCCTGAGGATCTAGCTTCTGATCAGCCTGAATGTAGGTGTCAACTGAAATCTCCTTTGCGACATTGGCACATTTTGGCAAACTCTAAATTACAGAGAGGCACTAAAAATAAAACAGGCTGCTTGGAAAATTAAAAAAAGTTTAAGATATAACCAAGAGCTAGGGTAGAGTTAAACAATGACCATCTCCTATACAAAGCTAGTCTTGCAAAACTACATGCCAATATCCTTGATGAACATATATGTAAAAAACCTCAATAAAAATTAACAAAGAAAATTCAACAATACATTAAAGAATCATGTATTATGATCAAGTAGGGTTTATTCCAGGGATGCAAAAATGTTCTAACAACCTCAAATAAATCAATGTTATACACCACATTAACAAAATGAATGATAAAAATTACATTATCATCTCAACAGGTGCAGAAAAAGCATCTGGCAAAATTCAACATACATTACAAAAGAACTCTCAACGAAGTGGGTCTACATAAAACATGACAAGCCCACAGCTACCACGATACTCAATGATGAAAAACTGAAGCTTACCCTCTAAGATCAGGAACCATAGAAAGATGTCCATTCTCTCCATTTTTATTCAACATAGTATTGAAAATCTTTGCTAAAGTAATTAGCCAAGAAAGAGAAATACAATGAAAATTGGAAAGGAATAAGTAAAACTTTTAGTGTTTGTAGTTAACATGAAATTATATGTATAAAACCATAAAGCCTTCAGCAAAAAACTGTTAGAGCTAAGGAACAAATTCAGTAAAATGGAAGGATACAAAATCAATATTTAAAAATCTATCACAATTAATTTTTTTAAATTTATTTATTTTTTTGATTTAAATCCAAGTTAGTTAAGAAATAGTGTAATAATGGTTTCAGGACTAGAATTTAGTGATTCATCACTTACATATAACACCCAGTGTTCATCCCAACAAGTGCTCTCCTTAATGCCCATCACCCATTTAGCCCATCCCCCCCACCCAATACTCCTCCAGCAACTCTCAGTTTGTTCTCTGTATTTAAGAATCTCTTATGGTTTCCTTCCCTCTCTGTACCTTATTTTTGCTTCCCTTTCCCTATGTTAATCTGTTTTGTTTCTTAAATTCTACATATGAGTGAAGTCATATGAAACTTGTCTTTCTCTGAGTGACTTATTTCACTTAGTGTAATATGCTGTAGTTCCATTCATGTTGTTGGAAATGGCAAGATTTCATTCTTTTTGACTGCTGAGTAATATTCCATTCCATATATGTATATATCTATACCTATAGATATAGATAGATAGATATCACAACTTCTTTATCCATTCATCAATACACTAATACAATGAGCTATCAAAAAGACAAATTAGGAAATCATCCCATTTACAATTGCATCAGAAAGAATAAAACATCTAGGAATAAATTTAACCAGTAGATGAAAGGCCTATACACTGAAAGCTATAAGACAATGGTGAAAGAAATTGAAGAAGACATAGATAAATGAAAAGATACTGTCCATGAATTGGAAGAACTAATATTGTTATAATATCCATACTATTCAAAGCAATCTACAGATTTTAATGGAACATCTATAAAAAGTCCAAAGGAATTTTTATAAAGCAAAAAAATCTCCGTATCCATATAGAACCACAAGAGACCCAGAATACATAACACAGCATTGAAGAAAAAGATCAAAGCTGCTGGCATCATACTCACCAAATTCAAACTGTACTTCAAAGTTCTAGTATTCAAAATAGTATGGTACTGGTACAAAAACAGACACATGGTTCAATGAAATGAAATAAAGAGTGCAGAAATAAACCCATGCCAATATGGTCAATTAATCTAGGACAAGGAAGGCAAGATTATGCAATGGGGAAAAGACAGTCTCTTTAATAAACTGTGCTGAGAAAACTTCACAGCTACATTCAAAAGAATGACACTGGATCACTATCTTAGACATATGCAAAATATAAAATCCACATCCACATGTACACATATATAAAAATAAATCCAAAGTGAATTAAAGATTTGAATGTAAGACCTGAAACCATAAAACTGCTAAAAGAAAACACAGGCAGTAAACTCTTTGACATTGGTGTTAGTGGTATATATATTTTTGACAAGTCTCTTCATTCAAGGGTAACAAAAGCAAAAATAAACAAAAAGGATTACATCAAACTAAAGAGCTTTTGGGGTGCCTGGGTGGCTCAATAGGTTAAAACTTCAAATCTTGATTTAGGCTCAGGTCATGTTCTTATAGCAGTGAGTTGAGCCCCATATTGGGCTCCACACAGAATGAGAGGATTTTCTCTCTACTTCTCTCTCTCTCTTTCCCTCTCCCCCCATCAAAATAAATAAGTAATTATATAAAGCTTTTGCACAATGAAAACAATCATCAACAAAATAAAGAGGCAACCTACTGAATGAGAGAAAATATTTGCAAATCCAATATATGATAAGGGGTTACTATCTAAAATGTATAAAGAACTTATAATACTTATTATCAAAAAAGCAATGAACTTGATCAAAAAATGGGCAGAGAACTTACATAGATATTTTTCCAAAGAAGATGTGTAGATGGCCAACAGAAACATGAAAAGATGCTTAACATCACTAATCACAAGAGAAATGCATATGAAAACCACAATGAGTTATCATTTCACACCAGTTTGATTTGCTATTATCAAAAAGACAAAATATAAGTGATGGTGAGGATATGGAGAAAACAGAACACTTGTACACAGTTGGTGGGAATGGAATTTGGTGTAGCCATTAATAGTAATAATAATAATAATAATAATAATAATAAAATTATCATGTGATCTGACAATTTAACTTCTAGGTATTTAGTTAAAATGAAAACACCATTTTAAAGTGATATTTACACCCTTATCTTCAGTGCAGGATTATTTATAATAACCAAGACATGAAAGCAACCTAAGTGTTCATGAGCACATGAATGGATAAATAAGATGTGGCATATAGGTACAATGGAATATTAATCATAAAAATGAAATTAAACATGGCCATTTGTGACAATATGGATGGAGACAGAAGACATTATACTAAGTGAAATAAGTCACACAGGGAAAAACAAATACTGTATGATATTACTTATATGTGAAATCTAAAAAGCAAAACAAATGAACAAACAAAATAAAACAGAAACAGACATAGATAGAGGAAACAAATTCTTGGTTAACAGAGTGGGAAGGGATTAGGGAGCTTGTGAAATGGATGAAGAGGATTAAGAGGTACAAACTTCCAGTTGTAGAATAAATGTCATTGGATACAATGTACAACATAGAGAATATATTCAACAATATTTTATTTATTTTTTATTTTTATTTTATTGACCTGAGCCAAAGTTGGATGCTTAACCGAATGAACCACCCAGGCACCTCAACAGCATTTTAATTTTGTATGGTGACAGACTGTAACTAGACTTATCGTGGGGATCATTTCATAATGTATAAAAATACTGAATCACTATTTTGTACACCTGAAACTAACATAGTTCAATTAAAAAAAAAATAGCAGAGCTTATACCCAATTAAAAAAATAAAGTCAAGAATGCAAAATTGGGGGGGGTCCCTGGGTGGCTCAGTCAGTCAAGTGCCCAACTATTGATTTCAGCTCAGGTCATTATCTCATGGTTGGTGAGATCGAACCCTGCCCGGAGTTCTGTGCTGTCAGTGCAAAACCTGCTTAGGATTCTCTCTCTCCCTCTCGCTCTGCTCCTCCTTGGCTTTTACTCTGTCTCTCTCTCTCAAAATAAATAAATAAACATTAAAAAAGGAATACAAAATTGGAAAATAATGATAATAAAAGTAATATTAATAGTGATAATAAATATGGGCAGGATCATACTTTTCAAGTTGGTCAGATATTTGTTTTATTTGTTTTTGTTTTTATTTTTAAATGTTTATTTACATTTGAGAGAGAGAGAGAGAGAGAGAGAGAGAGAGACAGACAGTGCATGAGCAGGGGAGGGGCAGAGAGAGAGGGAGACACAGAATCTAAAGCAGGGTCCAGGCTCTGGGCTGTCAGCACAGAGCCTGACATGGGCTCAAACTCACAAGTTGTGAGTGAGATCATGACCTGAGGTGAAGTCGGATGCTCAATCGACTGAGCCACCCAGGTGTCCCCATTTTCTTTGTTTTTCTGGGGGTTTTGCTTTTTTTTTCTTTTTAATATCAAACTTATAAATTCTGTGAGAGGCCAATACTATGAAGGTAGAATTGTGACTAAGAGTGAGTTTGATGGTCTATAGCCAGGACAAATCCTGGAAGCACCAGGATTGCACATATCTGACCTTGAACATATCACATAATCTATTCCTCAGTTTCTTCATCTATAAAGTGGAACAATAATCATATTTACTGCTTGTGGTTGTTGTGAAAATTAACTGAATAATGTGCAGAAAACACTATCTGGCACATAGAAGAGCTGCCGTTGCTTCTTCCTGTTATCATCCATTGTTGCTGAGGTATAAAAGGTAAAAGCCAACAGTTTCTCTGCACATGTCCTAAAATAAAATACAATCTGCAAACAACAACAACAACAAAACTCAAAATGGATTAAAGACTTGAATATAAGACCCGAAATCATAAAACTCCTGGAAGAAAACACAGGCGGTAAGCTCCTTGATGAACTTCTTGGCAATGATATTTTCGAATTGACAACAAAAGCAAAAGTAACAAAGCAAAAATAAACAAGTGGGACTACATCAGACTAAAAAGCTTCTGCACAACAAAGGAAAAAATCACATAATGAAAAGGCAACCTATGAATGGGGGAGAATATTTGAAAAATCAGTATCTAAGTGGTTAATATAAAAATACATCAATAACTCAAAAATACATTAATAACTCATATAACTCAATAGCAAAACAAAAACAAAACAAAACGAAAACAATTACAAAAAGACAAAGGAATTGACAGAACACACACACATGGCCAAGAGGTACAGGAAAAAATGTTCAACATCACTAATCATCAGGGAATTAAAATTAAAACCAAAATGAGATATCACCTCACACTTGTTAGAAAGGTAATTATCAAAAAGAGAAAAAATAACAAGTATTGGTGAGGACATGAAAAAAAGAGAACCTTTGTGCACTGTTAGTGGGAATATAAATTGGTTCAACCACTATGGAAAATGGTTGAGAGTTCAACCACTATGGAAAATATGAGAGTTTCTAAAAAATATATAAATAAAATAAAATGATTAATATTAAATTAAATATTACTCCATATATATTAATCAATTAATTGATATTAATATTAAATTGAATATTAATTAAAATAGTCCAAGTTAGAACAGACATCAGTGGAAATGAAAGCACTAAATCTGCAGAGAAAAATCAACAAACCCAAAAGCTGATTCTTTGCAAAAGTCAATAAAGTCGATAAACCTCTAGCCAGGCTCTAAGAATAAGAGAGGACACAGAGTATTAATATCAGAAATGAGCAGTCATGAGATGGAGCCCTGCATTAGGCTCCGTGCTAGGTGTGGAGTCTCTCTCTCTCTCTCTCTCTCTCTCTCTTTCTGCTGTCTCTTTCTCCTTCTGCCTCTCCCCCCACTTGTGCTCTCTCTCAAAAAAAAAATGCAAAACTATACAATTTCTAGAAGATAACATGAGAAAATTTGAATACCTTGAATAAGGCAAAGACTTTTTAGATATAACGCCAAGGCCTGACCTATGAAAGAACCAACTGATAAGCTGGATTTCATGAAAATTTAAAGATTCTGCTCTGTAAAAGACAATGTCAAGAGAATAAGAAAACAAATGACAGACCAGAGAAAAATATTTGCAAAAGTACATCATATAAATGACTTTTATCCAAAATACATAAAAAACTTTTAAAACCCAACAATAAGAAAATAGGCAAAAGACTTGAAAAGATATTTCACCATACAAGACATACAGATGGTAAGCTAGTATATGAAAAGATGTTCAACATCTTATCTCATTAAGAAATTGTAAAACTAACAATGACATACCACTGAACACTTCCCAGAATAGACAAAATGGAATACTGACAAAACCAAATGCTGGTGAGGATGTAGACTAATGTAACTCTCACTCATTGTTGGTGGAAATGCAAAACGGTATAGTCACATTGGAATATACTTTGGCAGTTTCTTACAAAACTGAACATAATTTCACCACAAGACCCAACAATCATGCTCCTAGTTATTTAACGAAATGAGATGAAAATGTGTGTCCCCACGAGAACTTACACATGGATGTTCATGGCAGAACTCTTCATAATTTTCTAAAACTGGATTCAACAAGATGTCCTTTAATCTGTGAATGGGTAAATAAACTGTGGTATATCCATAAAATAAAATTCATTGATAAAAGAAATGAGCTACCAAACTATGAAAAGACCAGGAAAAAACTACACATTTGCTAAGTGAAAGAAGGCAATCAAAAAAGGCTACATACTATACAATTCCAATCACATGATGTTTTGGAAAAGGCAAAACTGTGGAAGTAGCAAAAAGATTAGTGGTTGCCTGGGTAAGAAAGAACGGCAGTGTCAATAGGCAGAACACAGAAATTTTAGGGCATGTATGATACTACAGTAGTAGTGGATACATGTCATTATACAATTTTCAAAACCCATAGGCTGTGTAACACCAAGAGTGAATGTTAATGAAAACAATGGACCTAGAGTGATAATGATATGTCAATGCAGGTTCATCAATTGAGGCAAATGTACAACTGTGGTAAGGGATGTCAATAGCAGGGAAGTTTACATATGGAGACAGAGACTATGTAGAACTCCACTTTCTGCTCAATTTTGCTTTGAATGTAAAATCTCTCTAATCTGATGAGGGACACATTTAAAGATCAGGAATACTTAACTGAATATGCAAATAGAGCAAAACTGTTCCCCAGGGAAGGGAAGCCAATTGAATCTCTATTGGATAGAACAGAATTTGCCTGTTTATAGATAAGAGTTATTTTGTACTGCTATCAGTTATCTATAATTTAAAGAGTTCTAACTAGCTTTCATCCAATCAGAATGAGATGACCTCAAAAGACATCCTCTGGAATTTAAAAAATGCACTGAAACATAAATATTATTTTACCCTAAGTCCTTGTTTCTTTTTATAGTTTCGATAGAATATGTTATTCCAGCAGGGAAAACCAGTAGCTCTTGCTGATTCACCTCTTCTTGAGAGTCACAAGTAGATGTGAACCCAATCTGCTTCAATAACTTCTGCGTGTTTATCATTCTTTCTCTTCTACTCTTGGTACTTTTTTTTGTTTTCCAGCAATATGGAATATTTTCCTTTGAAAAATGCAAAAATAATAGCAACAGTTTTCTATTCTTCTAAGAGATTAGGAATCCATGTTTGATAAGCTATCTTTAAAATAATTAATCAAATATTATTTTTAAATATTTCTCCTTTTTCTTTAAAAAATGGAGCACTCATACAAATACACTTTTTGATGTAATCTGATAATTTTGGATTTCCCCATTTTAAATACTCTGTTAGAGCATTAAGATATAAATATTTGCATATGTCACTTCAAATTTACATTGACAACAGGTAGATATTGTGTTAGAACTGAAAATATTTTACCTAAACAGAATGGTCAAATATTCTGAATACTGAAAATTCTCAAATCTAGTTATCAACTTGATACATTCCATATTGAATAGCATCATTTGATGATCCAGCATTTTGCTTGGTTGAATTAATGTCTTTCATAGTTATAATTTTGAAATACACACACACACACACACACACACACACACACACACACACACACATCATAAATACTAATGGTTCTCACAGGCTTGCAGTTTTTGGTTTTAGTCACTTAATGTAAATATATTCCCTTTATCTAATATGTAAATAAAATCAGAATTTGCATTTATGGAAAGAACTCATATGTATGAGTTTCACATGAGATTTTTAAAAGGGAGAAGAAGTATCATCACACAAATAGCATGTATATCGATCATTGTAACAGTCTATTTTCTTGGAGTACAATAATCATTCTAGAATGTTTCTTTGTCAGTTGTCTTGGTAAATTAGCATCTTATTTTCTTTCTGCATCCATCTTTACTTATTCCCCAAATCCACTACTCCAAAATATGAGAATGATACAGAATCACATCATTGAATTTGTTTTTATGATGCTTATCTCTACAGTTAGCTGAAAAAAACAACCCTTAAACAAGAAAAACATAGAATATAAGCAATGTTCAGAAAGCCCAATCCAAAGATAGTGCTGACTTGATTTTTTCTTATTTAAATGCAAATACTTTATCTTGCTGAAACATTCACTTTCCATTTCAGAGGCAATTACTGACTTTGCACAGCTGTGCCCCACCCCTCAATTGTCAATAATGTACTATTTCAACCATAGGAAAAAAAATTATCCTTTAACTGTCGTAACCAGACTATTTTTGGCTGCATTAGAATCATCCTCTTCCATGTCACAGGCTTCACTGCACTCCAATTCCAATTGGTTTTGTGACTTCTACGGTCAATTCTACTCAAGGTACCTGACCGTAGATAAGGTTTCCAAGGCAAGGATTTCAGCTATGAATATTCTCTGTCCATTTCAAGTTTTCCCCTCCACCTATCCTAAACCCGAGTTCTTCTACCATCCATTTTTAAGCTTTGACAGTGCCTTCATTAATGTTCTCAGAAAATGCTATGCTCTAAGAAGTATACACAGTGTTTATTTAGTGTAAAACTCATTATATGGCTAGTATTCATGAAGGAAGAAGACTTACATTTAGTAGGAGTGTGAAGTTTTGTATCAAGTGCTCATGATATAAGCTCTTATATATGGTCCACTAGTATAGACTTCTCAAGAAACAAATGATTTCCAGTTTCATTTGATAATTAAAGGATGAAATAAGCCAAGGGATTTACAGAGTTGTCTCTTGTAAGCTGAACTGCCAGAAAGGATGGAAATGTAGAAGAGAATAAAATAGCTTCTCTTCAAACTTAAAAAAAATAACATTTTTATTTTTTTCAATTTTAATTAAACAGGGCACTATGTGTGGAATGATGACTGTATTTGTTAATAAAAATAATAGATATTTAGACAAAAAACAAAGGCTTCCAGAAAGGCAATTATTAGTTAAAGTTGATTACAAATACTTGATCGATGTAGCATTTTACATACTATAAGGAATTTTGAATGTCTTATTTCATCCTCACAAATTTTCATAGCTACACCAAGATAGCTGTATCCTGACATGGTTCCCTGAGTGGGATGGTTTAGGTTTGACTCCTTACTCCACATTCTCTCAGCTGGGTGATCTTGCCAATTTCTTTGACAGTTCATAAAAGGGGACATTAATATTAGATGAGGCAATGCATATAAAATATTTGGCCCATTGTAAATTCTTTATACATTTATTATCACCACCACTATGTAAGTGAGAAAATTTAAAACCAGGAAATGTAAATAGCATACTCATGTTGATAAAGCTAATACATGGTTTTCTGGACCTTAATCCTGGGCGACTATAATCCATAGGGGTCTGAAGATAGAATGTTTACATTTAATTCAGGGCCCTATGAACTGACCACGTGCTTGGGGAATCATTACTAAATCTGCTTAAATTTCAGTTGGAATATTTAAAATCGTGGTGATAATGATATTTTGAGTGTTATCCTAAAATGTAAATGATTTGGTATATATCATGTAGCATTATCACAGTGTCTAGCACTTAGAGATCTATTAATGTATAGTATGATCATTATACCATGCAATTTCTCTGATATTTTTGCAAGGTTGAAATATTTTCTATTTTCTTGATAATTCAGCTGTTTTGGTATAAAAATTTTATTCATTTATCTAACTTACTTCTACTTTCAGATATGTGAGGTTTTTTGCATTAATCTCTAATGTGACTTTTGTTGACTGGATGCCAAATTAGTCCTAAAACTATTATAAGGACATCTTGAATACCAGAGTCTATAGATCTATCTTTCCTTCCCTGGTGTATGTTGATTCTTTTAAGTAGGAGCATCCAAACAAAAATAAAACCAAGCTTTGGGCTGTATTGACTTCTTCAGACAGATGGCTCATAACATAAACCTTTTGCTGTTCTGCTTTAAATCAATCAGCCCTTTCAACAATACACTGAACTTACCACCTTATTAGGGGGGAAAATGGCACAGATAGTAATGGCTTTATTCAGAAATCAATGAATGCAAATGAATGCTTCCAGGATTGTTTGATTTAAATTAATCCAGGAAGTTTAGCTGACACCTTTGTAAATCTCAAATTATTTGTTAGTCTCTGCATAACTAAGTCAACTGTTAGTCATTGGTATTCAGAGAACTTTCAAAACATAATGGGGCCTGACAAAAGAGCATGTGGTTCCTGTCCTTGAAAATATTTCCAGCTGTTAAAGAACCAGGACCAAACATATTTATTTTTGTTTATTAGACATACAGAGAGAATAGACAGTTAATAAGTAATTTCTCACTAGAAAAAAGATAAAACCCAAATTTAAGAGGCCAGAGGAAAAAGAATAGAGAGGACTGGATAGGATAAATTAATGATCGGAGCTTTGTAGAAATATTTGAGAATATAAGCTTTCAACACTGATTTAAGAGTATAGAGATGGAAATAAGAAGAAGAGAAGAAAAATGAGAAAGTAGAAAGGAATGAAGAAAAAATGCACACATAAAAGACAAAGTATTAACTTAAGTTATTCAAATCATCTCACCAAAAACAATAAAAAATATCAGTGTGTGTGTGTGTGTGTGTGTGTGTGTGTGTGTGTGTTATTTTGGAAAATGACCTTAATCCTTCAGTTCTCTCTGTAGCCAAAATATTTGCAGCTTCTCTCATTAAGACATAGAATCTATTTTCCTGGCTCTTTAATCTGGGCTGTTTGTAAAACTGGCTTGGCAACAGAACGTCACAGAAGTGATAGAGTGCCAAATATAGCCTGAGAGTATATAATGAATTACCCGTCACGACCCCACTGTACCTCTTCTACCCATAGGTCCTGACCCCATGCTTCAATAAAATCACCTTTTGCAACAAAGACGTCTTTAAGAATTCTTTCTTGGCCATCAGCCCCAGACCCCATGAACGCCCCCATCATTCCAAAACTTCATCACATACACTAGTATAATATCAACTATTAAAATAGGCCTGAGATAGCTGTGATAAGGGAGCACAGGACAGGCTGAGGGCAAAGTACAGCTAGCACACCCCCACCCCCATCCCCAGGTGGGATATGTGTGATATTCCTCAGGCCGTCCTGGCTGTCCAAAAACAAAAGAAAGAAAACAAATGGTTTGTTAACTGATAAAGATCACAGTCATGCAGGACATGAGTCTCCATCAGTTTACAAATATCTTAGTAAATTATAAGAAAAAAGGCAACCTGATCAATAGCCTAATCTCCAGAAACCTGAAGACTCAGTTTCCTGGAGCCCCAACATTACCCCTCTATAGTGATGTAGGAAACAAACAAAGAAGGAAATGGCAAATAAAATTAAATTTCCTTATAACCTGCAGCACACTGACAAATACTTGGGCAGAATAAACCACTTCTCCAGGAACTACCTATTGTCTTAATGTTAACGCTTTGCTAGAGGGAAAACAACCTTAGTTTCACAATAGGTAGGTCTCCAGTAATCTGTGAGTCTTTAGCATATGAAAATCTCTTTGAAAACTTCCCTTTTGACTTTACCTCCCCCAGACCCACATAGTCTATAAGGAGCCACTTTTCACAATCCCAGTGTAGTTCTTCCTGCCCATGGATCCCGTCCCTGTGCTTTTATAAAATCACCTTTTTGCACCAAAGACGTCTTTAAGAATTCTTTCTTGGCCATTGGCTCCAGACCCCATGAACTCCACTGTCACCCCAAAAACCTCATCAGAATCATATAAGATACTCTTCATCTTAACTGGAAAGCCCAAATATCCACAACCTTAGGGTAAGTGTAAGAATGAACTAGATCTAAAAGTAGGGCCCTCCTACTGCCACTCCCCAAACTTAAGATATTACAGAGAAGGATACCTGGGCCTGTCCTCATATGCCCATGCATTGCAAGTATGCATAACCTAGGCAAGTTTGGACAGTTTCAACTGAGAACTTGATTGCCTGGGAGCACCCACAGGCACCTGGTAGAAATAACACAAAATATCACCGTAGGAGACCACATTCACTCTAGGACTTTGGAAATAACCATACATAGTTGTTTCTCAACAGTAATGTGTAAACAAACAGTACAAAAACAATAAAAAGAAAAGAAAAGAGAGGCAAAATGTGGAAGAATAACCAATATAAGAGAGTATAAATAGAATACTGTATATGCCAGGTCTAGAATTAGCGAATATGAATTATGCTTAATATGTTTAAAGAAACAAATGGCAAACCTGAAAATAGCTGTAAAATAACAGGTAAATGTAAAATATGACATAGCAAAGAAGAACCAAACCAATCTTCTATAAATAAAAAATAAAATGACAAAAATTTAAATGTCAACACAATGTATTTACCAGCACACTGAACATCGTAGGACACAGTAAAATGAATTAGAAGATTAAAAAAATCCAGAATGCAGAATGGAGAGATTTAAAAAAGAAAATACAGAAGAGTGTATAAAATGTGAAGTGTAAAATGAGAATGTGTGACATGTATTGGATTGGAGACTCAGAAGGCTGGGGGGTGGGAGAAAGATGTAAAGGCTATATTTAAAAAGATAATAACAGAAAATTTTCTGTTATTGATGCAAATGATCCACAAATTATGGATTACCAGAGATCCTAAGAATAATTAAGAGAAAAGAAAGAGGAAAGGGAAAAAGCTCATATCTTCAATGAGCTTAATTACATACTTACATATTTTACTATGAAATGATTATAAAATATTTTATTATGAGAGAAAAATAAATATTTTCAAGAAAAACATTTATCACAGATATTCACTAAACCAAATCCTAGAGAAAGAAAAAAAATGCAGTAATCAACACTAAGTCTGAAATGATAAAAAAAGAAAATCATAAAAATGTTAACAATTGTGAATAAAAAAATTCCATGTAAAATGATAATAAACATAAATAGTTTTAGTTAAATAGAGATTAGGTTTAAATGACAGACAATGAAATACTGGTCAAAAGTGAATTAACTGAAAACAAAGAGTTAATTAACTGGAAAAAATGTTATTAAGTACTTTTAATTTAAGATAGGAACATAAAAATTTATTTAACTCTAAGGTTTGATAAAGTAAGAAGGATAGTTTCACTTCTAGATTAACACTAAGAGAATTAGAATTTGAAGCCTAAAATTCTAGAAAGAGAAAAAAAATGATTAAAAAATCTCATTAATTTTTTATTTAAAAATGTTAAAGGAACAGAATCAGTACAACAGGTAGACAAAATAAGAATTTAGATTTAAACTCTGACATGGAAGTACTTACATCAAATGAAAGAAAAGGGCTATGTGCTTCAGTTAAATATTAAATTGGAGTAAATACGTTCAACTATATGCTGTTTATGAGACACATCAAAAACAAAGACAAAAAAGATGAAATAAAAGGATGGACAAAATATAACAAAAATATCATAAAAATGTGTCTCCCTATATTAATATTTACAAGTTAGAATTTGATAATGCATGACAAACATTGCTACAAAATAAACAGTTTTCACAATGATGAAGGTTTACAAGGAGAATACATCATGCTGGAAACTAATACACACTTAAAATTTTAAAGCAAAAGTTGGTGATAAAAAGGAAAATCATAAAAATCTACAAATGTAATAAGAGATTTTAACACATTTTGTGGTACAGCCTCCTCCCTAAGGATTATGGTGAGAAAAGACCTCAAGATATGGGAAGGCAACCTAGCTAGTGCATACATGACATCCCTCAGGACTCTAACATGAGACCACCCAATCAGATTCTGTGTCTATATGTTGCCCATTTATGGGAGACAAAAAAGTAGAAAATGTATACAAGGCTACACCACGTGGCATTCGGGGCTCAATTTTTGCCCATACAAACCCTCTGAGCCTGTGTGGGCACAAATAAAGTTGCTTCCTGAAAAGAAAAGACTCAGTGTCTCAACTCTCTGTGGGAGAATCCTGTTACAATTTCTCTAGATAATCAATATAAAAACAAGTAATGAATGAGGAAATAAGATATTAACAAGCCGAATAACAAACATGATCTATTGCAAATATACTGAATGGTGAATCCAATTTATGAAACAAACCTATTCTTTTTATTCAGAAACATTTATAGAAATTGACCATACCCTGGTCTATAAATAAGTGAAATTTAGCAAGAGGAAAGAAATTCTTCATCTATCGCATTTAAGTTTATTTAAGCACAGAAACTTTCAAAACAAATTTTTTTTTTCTGAAATGTCTGTGAAAGAACGTGCTAATATTGTTCTTTCACTAAGGAGCTATTCACTAGATCAGCTTTCTAGAGCCTTTTCTTTATTATAATGTTTTATTTTAATTTTCCTCTTCTATTCAAGTGTTTTTTGCATATCTGTCACAGCGTATGGTATCATTCTGAGGCAGAAATGTGAAGACAGCTGAAAGTAATCACTGATAAAGAAAGTTGCTGTCACAGAAAGTTTCAGTTTCATGTCAATTTACAAAAACTATCCATTAAACCAGGCTGACTTGAGTTTGAATCATGGATCCAGGGCTTGCTAATCTCTATTATGTGAACAAGTCTGTTATCTCATTCAAGTGTTATCTGTAAAATGTGGGTAAGGGTATCTCCTTTCCTCTCCCTCCTGCTGTGAGGGTTCAGTCAATAATATGCCTCAAACAGTCCTTTGCCCAGATTATATTACACACATTGTGTACATTTGTTGATGTTAGCTATCACTGTTACAATACATCCCCACATCTTAAATACAACATTTAATTTTAAACATAAAATATATTTCATTAAATTCTAAATTTAGTGCCAACTTGAAATTTTGGAGGAGAAGAAAGTATATAAGTACATTTTCAAAGTGGGAGTTCAGATGATAAATCTGACTCTCAAAGGCAATGTCAAGGGTTTTCCATCTCTTGGGTCCTTGAAAAAATAGTCTTTTCAAGACATTCTAGTCAATGCAGCGGATGTGATTTTAAATTCTCAAGGAGATGATAAGACGACCTAACTGGCCTTTCTATCTTTAAAACCTCTATGATCTTCCGTTACAAAGGCTTTTTCTTTTATTCCTTTATTCTGTTTTTTTCCCCCTTTCAATTTGCATTTAATCAGATTTCTGTGAAAATTGACAGTTTTAAATTTCTATCTATTTAATCATAGGTCTAATACACTCTTTAGCTATCAATTAATTTTAATGTTTTTTTTTTCCCATTCACAGGAATTGTTTTGCTACTCATTTCTCAAATGAATACAAAAACTGAGAGGGAAAAGAAACTGTTTACCATTAAAAATATATCTCCATGTTGCTTTGTTTAATGGTATATCTGTTGGCTTAGTTGCATATCTAGTTTCTTCCAATTTTACATGAGAACATACTGTGTGACTTTTTTACAGATATTTAACACCATCCTCTTCCACTACTCTCAAGCTTCTGGTATGGAATCAGAATTTAGGTTAATACAGTTGCACTGCCTCGTGTATTCCTAAGGTTCACCATCTATACTAAGGTTCACCATCTATACAGGACATCTTGATACAGAAATAAACCACAAAGAAATGTATACAATGCCTACTAGATTAGAATTTTTTGAGGGTCAACAAGACATCAGAAAACATGACAAATATTGTCTAGACATTTTTACTCCTAGTTTCTCTAACAATACTGTGAAGTAGTTATTTCTATCACTCTTTTGAAAATGAGTGAAAACAGTCTGAAGTTGCAAGTCTTAGGGGGATCATACACTCAGGAGTTGAGGAAATTTTATTTTCATATAATTTGGGTATGAACATATTGTTTCTCCACCTCCACTAAGTCTCTGGGCTAGGTGTTACCCATTTTATTCAAGTTCTACGTTCCTGTTATTTATGGTGCTTACAACAGCTTTCAGAAGGAATAATATGTGCATTTTTTATAGAAGAGCCCAATGCATTCTTTCTACTTCGCAGATAAGTTGGATCACTTTGGTACAACAGCATACCCACACTCTACACTTTAAGAAAAAGATAAAAAAATCCATGCAATTTGCTAAGTAATTATTCACATTCAAATGCTCAAATGTGTTAAGTAACATAAAAATAACAAAATTCCCAGACATACTCCCATGCAAATCATGTAAACATAGGATGTAAACCCAATAATGCTATTAACATAATACTATATACAAACATGCATACACACACATAATACTAGATAGACACAGGTAGATATTATCTATAAGTAGATAGAATCTGTAGTATAGATAGTATCTATGTATAGACAGATAATCTATCTAATATTACATAATACCATAGCCTAAATCTGACTATGAATGGTCACATTTCCTTGGAAAAATCTTTGCAGTTTCCTCTCTATTTAAATTCTTACATCTATCAATGACTTTTGTAAAATTATTCTTTAAGCATTCTGAAAGGACACTTCCTTGAAAAATCACATTCATAAGGCAAGATTTTTTTTATGTCACCTTTAAATGTTTATATTTTCAAGGATTTTATAATTATTAACTATTTAGCTTGTTAAATGTTCCTGTGAAAGAAAACATTATCAAGGTCCTGGCATTTATCAATGAAAAAAAAAAATAGGTGAGTTCTCTAGGTTTCTCACACTAATTCATTTTCTTAAATCATTCTTTAAAACTGACTACTAGCATATAGAATACTGCTAGTTCAAAAATTGATTCATGTAATTTTAACAATGTTAAACCAAATGTTAAAACCAATGTTTTAACCAAAGTGCATTTAAATTCCTATCTTTTTAAAAAAAACTTTAGCAATTATTTATTTATTTTTGAGGGGGGGGGAGAGAGAGAGAGAGAGAGAGTTCACAAACAGGGGAAGGGCGGGGCAGTGGGGGGGACACAGAATCTGAAGCAGGCTTCAGGCTCCAAGCTGTCAGCACAGAGCCCAATGTGGGACTCGAACTCATAGACCACGAGATCATGACCTGAGCTGCAGTCAGATGTTTCACCAACTGAGCCATCCAGGTGCCCTTAAATTCCTATTATGTTGACCTCTCTAACTGAAAACTTTCTATAAAACCAATTTCATACACATGCCAAGTAGAAGCCAATCAGATTTAATATTCTAGGTTTATAGGTGTATATCACTTGAGAGACCTTCCTTTAAGAAAATGAATACAAAATTAGACCAATAAGTTCAAATAAGTTCATATTTATTTGCCAATAAAATAGTAACAACAAATCACAAGTTATAAAGCACCACAATATCTCAAGACCAAAAGATAAAATAAAATAAAAGCCAGAGTAATTTTATATTAATTATATACTTGATAATTCTATAATCTTTTTTCCTATATTTTTGACTTCATGCTCTTTGTTCTTACATGACAATTTTAATACACTATTTTATATAAAAATAATAGAAAAAAGATCTTTCCTCTGGCGCTGTTGATCAAAAAACTTTTTAAAAATATTTTTGACAGTTCAGAAAAGTTTCAACTGCATAGCACATTATTGGTAAATTCATATAAATTCTTAGAATTGTTAAATTTGGAAATGGTCACCAGTTATCTTTTTTAAAATTGTTTTAATGTTCATTTATTTTTGAGAGAGAGAGAGAGAGAGAGAGAGAGAGAGAGAGAGACTGCACGAGTGGGGAAGGGGCAGAGGGAGCCAGATACACAGAATCGGAAGCAGGCTCCAGGCTCTGAGCTGTTGGCACAGAGCCCCATGCGGGGCTGGAACTCACGACTAGTGAGATCATGACCTAAGCTGAAGTCTGACACTTAACTGACTGAGCCACCCGGGCACCCCACCATTTTTCTTGTTTATATGAAATGTTATAGTTATATAGACACTCCTTGTGTTACCTAAGGGTTTGTGCTCTACAAAAAGGAATTCTAGTAAACACTATCATGCATGATATCTGTAATGCGTTGAATTAGGTTCCCCAAAAAGATAGGTTCAAGTCCTAATACCCAGTACCTGTGAATATGCTCTTATTTGGAAATTGGGTATTTACAGATATAATTGAGTCTTTGCAAGTTAAGATGAGGTTATACCGCATTAGCATAGGCCCTAAATGCAGTGCCTACTGTGTTTATGAGAGAAAGAAGGAGATTCAGACCCAGAGACATAGAGGAGTCAGGCTTAGTGGGAAGGCCATGTGAAGATAGAGGCAAAGGTTGAAGTGGTGCATCTGTAAGTCAAGGAACACCCAGAGCCAAATGAAGCCAGGAAGAGGCAAGAAAGGGTTCCTTCCTGGATCATGATGCTGCGAAACCTTGATTTTGGACATCTAGCCTGCAGAGCTATGACAGAATAAACTTCTGTTGTTTTAAGCTACCCAGTTTGTACTAATTTGTTATAGCAGCCCTAAGAAACTAACACACACACAAAACTACACACACACACACACACACACACACACACAACATCAAAAAGGAGAGCTTTAATACCAAGTGTAGTGTTTTTAAAATATGTTTACAAATTCTTTGATATTCTTCCCATTCAACACACGGAGTGTACTTTCCTTTTCCTTGAGCGTGGGCCAGATTTAGTGACTCACTGTTAAAGCTTAGAATAAAGCAAAAGCAGTGTGAGACTTTGGGGACAAGTTATAAAAAGCACTGCAACTTCCTCATTGCTCTCTCAGATCACTTTCTGTGGGGTAAACTGGCAGCTGGGTCAGAAGGACACTCAGGCCTGTGGAGCGGCCTGAGTAATGAGGATCTGAAGCCTCCTGCCAACAGCCATATGATTAAACCATTTTGGAAGCAGATCCTCCAGCCCCAATCAGGTCTTGACTGAAGATTCATGAGAGATCAGAGCAGGTACACAACTAAACTGTTCTTGGACCCCAGACCCTCAGAGTCTGTGTGAGACAATAAGTGCTTATCGTTTTAAGCTTCTAAATTTGGGATAAGTCATTATTATACAATAGATAAAACTAATACTCCAAATACATTCCTGTCAAGAAAAAGGGTTTTCTTTTTATACATTAAGAATTTTAATAACAATTTAATATATTTTATAATTCTGATGATTAGCAGATCTTCGACAGACTTGTTCCTGGCATGCTTGCTCGCTCACTCTCTCTCTCTCTCTCTCTCTAAATATATATATATATATATATATATTAATATATATATATATTAATATATATATATATATTTGTTTATTAAAATCCCAGTTAAACATACAGTGTAATATAAGTTTCAGGTGTCAATACATCTTACACTTTGTTTCTCCCCCATGCCTTTCATGTTTCCAGTCCTGGGTGTTATAGGACACACAAAGACTCTGGCCAGAATATTCTTATTATGATAAGAATATTCCTGGATGCCCTTGACAAATGAGATTGCTAGCAATTACTTAGATATGTGCCAGAGTGAGTGCACACTACACAAATATATCTTTCTAAACTCAATCTAAAAATATCCCAACTCAATTACCCTTTAGACAAACCTACAAAATACCTTTTGTTAGTCCACTGGTATTCTGTAGGAAACAAGGAGAGAGTGATAGGAATAAAAGTGGTATAGGACAGTTGTCCAAATTGATTATGGTCAAAATATCCCATTTTACAAATTCAAACAAACTTGTGACTAGGTAAACATATTACTAAGACCCCTTTCTAGAACTGAGAAATTGGGCCTTCAAGCATTCCTTCACTATGTACCTCTTGACCCAAGATGTTTTCAAGCTATATATTTTATTCTGTGGGTATTAAGCTCCAAAGTGATATTATATACATTGACTACGTTTCTAAAACTATTGAAGATCAATATGAGGCTATTTTCATAATTTTGTGAAACGAAAACACCAGACTTAACTAGAATGCCAAATGAATATTAAATGGTATTTTAAATATGTTACAACAAGCTCTGGTTCTCATAAAAATAACTATCACAGAAATGAGCATGCCAACTATTTAAACTCATTTGCTTTTAATTGTTTTCTGCTGAATGATGAAATGTAGAAAAGAGGAAATGCCATCTGCTAGTTCATATTTTCAACAAATGATAAAGAGTTGCCTGTCACCCCCTTTTCATACTGCTGTCTCAGCATTAAAACGTGCATGACAACAGATTTTCATAGTAAGGAAAAATAATGTTTAGTATAAAAGAAGAAATTCAGTTCTGTTTCTTTCTCTCAGTACAAAGAATATACAAAAATGTAAGTAATAAAGCAAACACTAATATTTGAGATACATTAAAAATATAAAAAAATAATATAAAATAGTTGGCCAGTTTCCATTTTACCTTATAAAATGTTTGGAAGTTGTCACTTCCACTTAAACACTAAGGAAAAAAAACAAACAAACTCTTCTTAGATAGACTACAGAATTGAGGTCACAGGGCAAACGGTCAACCCAACAACACTGGAGACACAGGATACAGACAATCACAACTTACTCCTACCCAAAGCCACTGGTAGGAACATTAAAAGAGTAACTGATGAGTTGCTGGAGATTGAGTGTAAAGTAGCTTCATTTGTAAAATCTAGGGGCCCTGTCTTGGGGAGTGATTCCATACTTTGGTGAATTTTACTTCCAAGTGCCTCACCAGGTTCCCATAGTAAAGATCACAGAAAAATCCTCTCATGCTTTGGGCAGGGGGAAGAGAAAATAACCATTCTAAAATGTGCTTAATTGGGGAGCCTGGGTAGCTCAGTTGGTTAAGTGTCCAATTTCAGCTCAGGTCATGATCTCATGGTTCGTGAGTTCAAGCCCTGCGTCGGGCTCTGTAATCATAGCTCAGATCTTGAAGCGTGCTTCAGATTCTGAGTCTCCCTCTCTCTCTGCCCCTCTTCTGCTCTCTCTCTCTCTCTCTCTCTCAAAATTAAATAAGCATTAAAAAAATTCTAAAATATGTTTAGGAAACAGTATCAGTTTTGAAATATGCCCAGATCATTCTGTGGTTAGGGCCTGCCCCTAAGGGAAAATACTTTGCCAGAGCCTCCTGTGATCTATCAGAAGAGCAGTTAAACAGCTCAAGACCCCCTGTTCTTTCTGTCTTACATGGGGCAGGGGTGGGAGGGGTAAGGGGCTAAGAAACTCTTTAGAAGGTTCACACCTAGGTACTCTGAATCATTAAAAACAGCCACATCTGGTTTTGATTATTATAAAAGTAATAAATTCTCATTGTAAAATTTCAAACATAACAGAAGCATATGAATTTAAAAGTAACAGCTCTCCTCTCACCCTTCCCTAATTCTATACCCCCATAGTAACCTGTTAACAATTTAACATGTATTCTTCCAGGTATTTTTCTATGCATATTGAAACATACAACCATACTGCAATATATTTCATAAATTAAAAATTTTTAAATGTTTATTAAAAAAAGAGAGATCTGATCATACATTTATAGAATGATTTTCCTCCTTAATACCTATCATCACTTCAACAGGGTTATGATATAATAACATGAAATGCATCTATGAGAGCTGCAAGTTACAGATTCTATTTAAGAAGAAATGTTAAGGGAAGTCCAAAGAAAAAAAAGAGAGACAAAAATAGAGATATTAGAAAATGAAGCCTCTGATACCTCCAGCTATGGCAAACATTAAACACAGCCTTTGGGACACCTGGGTTAAGCACCCAACTTCGGCTCAGATCATGATCTTGTGGTTCACAAGTTTGAGCCCTATGTTGGGCTCTGTGCTGGCAAATCATAGCCTGGAGCCTGCTTCAGATTCTGTGTCTCCCCCTCTCTCTGCTCTGCCCCTGCTTGCGCTCTCTTTCTCTCAAAAATAAATAAAAGTTTAAAAAAATTTTAAACACAGCGTAATTCCTAGCTGGTTAATAAAAACACATAGGTAAAGCCCTTTTACTTCAGTTCCTACTATTGTTATCACATCCAGATTTCAATAAAAAATGAAAGGCTTGCTAAAAGGTGGGAATAAAACATGATTTGAAGAGACAAAGCAAATATCAAAACCAGACTCATTATGGCAGAGATTTTGTGATTATCATGAATGAAATTTTAAATCACTGTAGTTAGTATGTTGAGGGTGTAGATAAAAAATGTGGGTAACATGCAAAATAGATGAGTAATATAAGTGAAGAGATGCAACCTAAAAAATAACAGAAAGGAAATGTTAGAAATTAAAAACATAACAGAAATGATGAATGCCTTTGATGGGCTTAATAATAGACTGGACAAAACTGAGGAAAGAAACAGTGAACTTGAATATATGTCAAGAGAAACATCCCAACCTGAAATGCAAAAACAAAAGAAAATTAACAGAACATCCAGGGACTGTGGGATACTTACAAATAATGTGACATATGCATATTAGGAATACCAGTAGAAGAAGGAGAGAAAGGAGAAGAAATACTTGAATTAATAACTAAAAGCATCAAAGTTTAATGGCAGATGCCAAACCAGAGATATAGGAAGCTCAGAGAAAACTAAGCAGGATAAACATCAAAATATGTACACACAGGCATATCATAGTCAAAATGCAGGAAAAAAAAAAGAGAGAGAGAGAGAGAGACAATCTTGAATGAGGCCAGAGAATAAAAAAAATGCCTACCTATAGAGAAGGAAGAATTAGATAAAGATTTTCTTCAAAAATCATGCAACAGAGTGACATATTTGAAGGGTTGAAAAGAAAAAAAATAAAACATAACTAGAATTCTGTATGCAGAAAAATTATCCTTCAAAAGTAAAGAAAAAATATAGACTTTCTCAAAATAAATCAAAAACAAAAGTAAGGGATTTTGTTGCCAGTAAACCTGATTTGCAAGAAATGTAAACTGAAGTTTTTTTTCAAGAGAAATAAAATGATATAGGTCAGGAACTTAGATCTATATAAGAAAGGAAGAGTGTTAGAGAATGAGAACAGTGAAGGTAAAGTAAACCTTCTAATTTTTCTGATTCTCAGATGATCTAATAAGAAGTGTCCAAAATATTCAAAGCAACATTTTATTAGGTGATTATAGCTTATGGATAAGTGAAACCAATGACAGCAATGTTATGAGATGGGAAGGAGGAATAGGGAGCATTGTGTTATAAGGCAGCTGTACCATCTATGAAGTGGTAGAGTATTACTTGAGAGTAAATTCAGATTATTTATAAATGTACATTGCAAACTAGGGCAAGTATTAGGAATAATTCAGGAATAGGTATAATAGATTTTCTGAGAGAAAATATAACCATATGAAATGCTTAATTAAAAATCTTTGTCTCTTGAAAATTAGCAACTTGTGAAGATTCAGATGGCAACAACATGCACTTCTACACTTGGTACTATGTAAATGAGATTGTAATTGAGAGAAAGATAATTTCTACCATGTCCTTAAAATTAATTGTAGTGACATCCTTTAGGATAATTTTCATTTTGTAATGTGATAATGACTTTGGCTCAGATATACTAAGAAAAGATGCTTTTTGGCTCTCAACTCAACCATAATTATTGACCAATGGTTTTCTGGGAACCCAAATCTATTCCCATGTTGAGAGGGTCATGGAGATCATCTTTCAAGATTTTAGGATGTGGACTACAGGTGATAAACCATGTACAAACCTATTCCTTTTTCTAAATTATTAATTAATTCAGATATTTTATATAAACATGGGGCACAACTAATAGTCTACTCTATATGTCTGAGTGACTGATGGAAATCTTTTCAGTTTTCACTCAGAATTTTCAAGAGAAAAACAACACAAGAACGATGATGTTGGCCATAAAAACAAAAGATATTTTATACTCCCCTAGACTTTTTTTATGAGTTCTTGTAGCCATTTTTTAAACTTTGACTATAACATTTCTATCTTTAAACTCATATGATATCTATTTCTAAATGGGTCCTTTCGATATTAGTTATAATCTCTTTATTACACATGTTGAGGGCAACAGTCATTAATATCTATATCTCCTATTTCATCTTCTATAGGCATTTTTATAAATAGGTGTCCAATAAATATTTATTGAATGCATGCAGGAATTCTCAGTAACCTAATCCCAAGAATTGTTCAGTAACCCTTACTCTGCAGAAGGAATTATCATAGATAAAAATGTCAAGCTCGGAATACCTTCATTCATGTATCTTAAAATTAATTTAGAGGGAGAACAGATATTAAAAAGCAAATATAAAAAGAGAACTGAAAAAAAAAGCATGCCACTATTTACTCTTAGAAGCTGCCTTAAGAAGCAAATACATATTGTTAAATGAAAACTTATTGATTAGGTAGGTCACTCTCTCCATAAAACGCTTTATTGGTGGTTGATCCTTTCTACAATATATTTCAAACACAATGACACAATGACTTTTGTTTAAGAGATATTATTTAGATCAGGCTGCACCTACCTCTATAGCCTCATCTATGGATACTCCTCAGTTGATTCATTTCATTTATTTATGAATTAATTAAAATATTTATTTAGTACCTTTTAAACATTAGGCATTACTTTAAACACCAGTGACAGAGTTGGTGAAAAACAGAGCAAGATTTCTCCTCTTATGGAGCATATATTCCAGTGTGTGCATGGTACAGGGGTAGAAGAATTGGATTGGATGAAGTGAGGAGTCAAGCTAGTAAATCTGTACATAATTAATGGAGGTCTGTATAGTTATTAGGAATTGAATGGAAGTAACAGGACAAAAAATGACTTTTAGTGCTACTCTAGTTTGTGTGTTGGAAGAAAGCCTTCCTGATTAGGTATAACTGGAGGAGCTACCCAAAATCAGAAGAGGAAAATCATATGGGTATGGGGTATGGAGCATTCTAGATAGAAAGAATTACCAGTGGGTTAAAATACATGGAAATGAGTATTCTTATCTGAAACACAAGGAGGATGAACATGATAGTAACGGAGATGCATCCCTCAACTCTAGCACATGGCTTCCCTTGATAGGGAATAATAGTGATTATTAGCATCTACCTTCTAGGTATAAAACTGAGTGGACTTTCTGAAATTCTGAAAGGAGAAATCTAAAAAGAAATATATTAACTATTTTCTATGAGTAAATTGAAAGTGATATGGTGATAGTGTATTTTAATCTCTGAGGGCACAAAGATAAAAAGGAAAGCTGAGGAGTAACTGACACGTTATGGTTATAGAAAATTTTAACATCAAACTTGGTAATCAGAATAAACAGAAGTTGTTGACTCAAATTAGGTGAATTTGTGCAATATCAAAAATAACTGCAGCAGGATGACATATTGCAGAATTTTGAGTAGTATGCTGTGTAAAATAAATTCTCATCTCCTGTTGGAAGTTACAATGGAAAACCAGTTTGAAAATGCTTTTTTACAATTAGGAATATGTAAATTGTCCATAGGAAAATCTCTTAAGATTTATCAAGTAAAATAGGGCACTAAATATAATGAAAGAAAATGTTATTTGAAATGTTCCTTTGAAAGTTATATGATTTAATTCACCAAATGTTTGAACATGTGAGAATATTTCAAAATATAAGTCTAAAACTTTATAATATTTGTTTGCTGGTGTTTTTTTTTTTTTTTCTTATTAAGGGAGTAGGGGGGAAGAGGACTTGTGTGATGCTCTAGAAAAAAGGAAAGGTATATGGATATATGATTTGGTTACATTGAAGTAGTTTTGATTGTAGCATTTTCTTGTAACTATTATATCTTTATACCTCTTTTTTTAAGTTTTATTTATTTATTTTAAGAAAGAGAAAGAGCAGGGGGTGGGCAGAGAGAAAGGGAGAGAGAGAATCTCAAGCAGGTTCCGTGCTCTCAGTGCAGAGCCCGAAGTGGGTCTTGAACTCACGAACTGTGAGATCATGACCTAAGCCAAAATCAAGAGTCCGACACTGAGCCACACAAGCACCCCTATCTTTATACCTCTTAAGTAAATTTAATGAAAAGCAGGTTTCTTCCTTACTGAGAGCAGTGTATTACCAAATTAAAGTGACAAAATTATTCCTAACTCTGAACCCTAAATTTGATCCTTTACTATAGAAGTACTTTCATTTAAAATGCAAACAAAAGCAAAACAAACACACATACAAACACATGCAAAAGTACTCTATAGACAGCTTCCCATTTCTTAATCTGAAGTTCTATAATCCAGAAAATAAGTTAAATGGAAAAAAGTGTCACATAAAAAAAAAAAAGGGAGTAACTTATGACACTATTTATATTGTAAAACTTTTGGTCAAAACTTCAAGGTATAATTCTTCTTATTTTATACCTTGAACATAAGGAAAATGTCTATTGAAAAGAAATTACAAAGAACTATGGCAATTAGAAATAACTAGCAAACCCTGAGTCCCAGCCTATAATGTTTCTACTAAAATGCCAATTTTAAGTTCAGCTGTGGCAGCCATCAGTACCACAACAGTGATTTCCATTTAAACTCTATTTTTCTAAAGATCACCTGACTCCCTCCACATTCCATTCCAAAAAATACAGGTTTGACTGTAATTCTTAGCATGGCATTCAGTCACCACACACAATGGGCTTCCATGGTATATTATTACAGTCAAATAGAATGGATGGAGTTCCAAATCCATGATTATTTTATTACTGTTAGTTAGACATTTGTAAGGCAAAATCACAGGGAGGGTAATCTAATCATATATTTAAAAGTTCCTTCTGGAGGGCTACTGTTGAAAAAGGGTTGTATGTTTTCTTAGAATTAGCAGCAATCTGAAATTTCCTAAGCACCATTTGCTCTGCCCTCAGCATTACATTGCTTTAGAATTCAGTAGATATAGATCAACATCATTAGTTGTTTCTTAACAAAGTATTCTGTCTCAAAATGTTTCATTTAACTATAAAATATATTTACTGGCCATTTCCATATGAAAAACTCCTTACATCTCAACTTAACCATCTTTTACATTAATTCAGCAAGCGTGTTTTGAGCATTTATGTTCCACTTATAATATAATATCACAAGCACTAAGTAAACCATACTTTCAATGAATAATCCAAACAAGAAATATTGATTAAGTAGTTTCATTTGACATTGCAATTCCTTTTCTCATACATAAAATTGGCAGTGAGAAACCTGGACTGAAATTGAATTACTTTATTGCTACACCCAATTCTCTGAAAGACTATCCAAACAAGACCCCAAATCTGTATAATACAGCTATTTAACTTCTCAGGCCTTTTTCTTATTAATATTGTAAATCACTTTACTTAAATCTTAAAAGCACAGGAGTTTTCAAGGCTGTTAAATAAGCAGCTCAACTGAAGTGTTTCCCAAACCCTGTCTATATATTTCATATAATGCTAAACTCACATTGAACTTAATCTGAGGAAACAAATGCATTCCTCAAAACAAATGTGAGGACACTTTAACTTATTAGTTAATTTCTACTGGTGCAACCACTGATGTGTAAAGGGAGTATTTCAAGCAAAGAACAGTAATATGTAGCTGCAAATTGAGATGAGTAGAACTCAGTAATTTTGTATAAATTAAGGGTGACTGGATTCCCCCTAAAAAAACAAGGCAGATTGATACTTTGTATTAAAATGCTAATGCCTTGTCCCAGCAAAATGTTGATATCACTTTTTTTTCCTAATTATTCTTCTCTGCCTTATTTAGTGACTTTTCTGAACATATGTTAGAATCAATTTAAAGCTATTGATATGTTCAAGTATGTTAATATTGTATTAATTGGCCTAAAATGCCCATCTTAATTCATTCAAAAATTTCAGGAAAAATGTAACATTCCAAATTTTCCATTAAAAGAAAAATGGGTAAATAAATTGTTTAATGGAATACAATATAAAACAAATTAACAAAACATAATTATACACCAACAGAGATAAATCTCATACATATAATTCTTAACAAGCTAGACAACTTTTATGATTCTATTCATATGGAGTTCATTAAGTAGATATACCTAATCCATAATTGCACAAATCAAGACAGTGGTTGTCCTTAAAGGTGAGTAATGATGTCTGAACTAAGACATAATCCTTAGAAAGCTGAGTTGGAACCATTTTCTGAAAGACTCAAAAAATAAGGGAAGAAAAAAATTATTAAGCAGAAAATTGAAAAAAAAATTAAAGTGGTACTTTAAGAATGATGAATCTGCAGTAAATAGAGAACAAGTCAGAGAAAGGAGGGACTACTTATGAGTCCCCTGGAATTGTTCACTGTTTATGGCAGTAAGTACTGAAGCAAAGGAATAGCATGCATGAAAACCAGAGAAGGTTTGGATACAAATGTAAGGACAAAAGGAGAGGAAGGAAATAAATAAATTTTCATTTTCAGATCCGAGTTCCAGGAAGAAGAGTTATAGTGCAAATAAATAATCAGTAAGGGATAAAGCTTTCAAAAGGATCTCTTTGAGAAAAAAAAGACATAAATATTCAAATCATAAATATCTCTCTTTAAATGGACCTGAATAAATCTGAAAACAAAGCAAAATGAATCTATTTTCTAACAAATGCTTCAAAAGTTTTCTCCTGATGTTCAGTCTTTTCCAATTCTTTTTTGTGATTATGAATATCAAGATTGCAATTAGTTATCCTTCCCTCCCTCCTCTGTTAGCCAGTAAACTCCCTAGAGACCATCTTAATAACTCTGCTGCCTAGCACTGTGTAAAAGCTCAATGAATGAAGATGTTGCCTGAGACACGGGTCATTTTCTAATTTTCTGTCAAATGAGAGAGGTTAAAACATATTTGGGGTGTTGACAACTATCTAGAGCTCTACACCACCCAGGGAAAAATAAATCTTTATATCCCTGGAGTTCTCAGTGGAGTCTTCAAAATAACCCTGAGATACTGAAGACTTGCTTTACCGCCTCCTGCCTGTCTCCCTCAATTCATCTCTACTGGGTAACTTCAAACTGAACTATTTATGAACTTTCTAAAGTTAAACACAGTCTTCACAGAGACTATCAAGTTGAAATATTTTTTTTGGCTGTGCAAATTTTCTTCCATAGTCCAAATTCGCCATGAATAATACACAGAATTGGAAACTTTCCTATATTTGACACCTGACTCTCATTAATCAAAAACAGTAATTATTCTGTCTCCCTCAAATTTACTTCTAGATCATGAGTTGATTTTTCAGTTTATTCATCCCCCAGTAGTTCCAGAAATGAAAAATGATTATTTTATCCTACATTCAGAAAAGTAATTTCTGGGACTTTCACCTCAAGACAACTTTGTAGAAATCCCTTATATTCCCCTGAAAGAAAGTGATGTAACCATCAATTTCCAGTAAATCGAATTGTATAGCCTTGCATTGCACAAAATAATTGCATATATTCAAGGGGTATAATATTTAATTTTTAAAACATTATTTCTCAGTGAACTGGAAATTCTTTCCAAAATTTATTGGTAAGTTCAATTTATTCACATTAGGATGATTATTTATATATGAGAACTTACTACACTCCTCCTCTCCTGCTTTTTTTTTTCTTTGAGGCTTAAAAAATATCCTGTTAAAAGACTTATGTTTTCTCACAAATTGACTTCCTCCATTTCTTTTGTATGTACTCCTTCAATACAGGGAAGATAGTCTTATAGCAAACATTTTGGTAGAGGTGAATTTAAATGTCAGTTTTTCAGTGTGTGGATGTTGGGAGTGAATATATTTGTGATTATTGTATCATCTTGATATATTGATCCCTTTATCATTATATATGACCTTCTTTGTCTCTTGTTACTATTTTCAGCCTCAAGTCTATTTTGCTAAGTATGGGTAATCCTGTTTTGTGTGTGTTTTTTTTTTTTTTGGTTTTGGGGTGTGTGTGTGTGGTGGTGGTGGTGGTGGTGGTGGTGGTGGTGGTGGTTTTCATAACCATTTGCTTGGAATAGTTTCTTCCACCCTTCACTTTGAGTCTATGTTTGTCTTTGGAACTGAGATGAATCTCCTGAAGGCAGCATATAGTTACATCTTGTTTTTTAAACCATCCAGCCACTCTGTGCCTTTTGATTGGTGAGTTCAATTTATTTACACTTGGAGTGATTATTGATATATGAGAACTTACTACAGCTATTTTATCTCTTGTTTTCTGGTTGTTTTGCATTTTCTTTTACTTTGCATTTCTATTTACCCTTGTAGGTTGGTGGTTTTCTATGATGATTTCCTCAATTTCCCCTTTTTAAATGTTTTGTGTTTTTAGGTTTTCTTTTGTGGTTACCATGAGGTTTGTATAAAACACCTCATAAATAAAATAGTCACTTTCTGTTGATAGCAACTTATCTTCATTTGCGTATACAGGTTCCATCATTTTTCTCCTTCCCTTTTATATTTTTATTGTCATAAAAATTATCCCTTTTTATGCTGTGTTAACAAAATTATAGTAGCTTTAGTTATTCATAATATTTTTCCTTTTAATCTTTATGCTATAATTGTTTACCACTCTATTCTAAAAATGAGTTGTCATTTCCTGATTCCTGAGTATTATCTTACTCAAAATTCAGTGTATTTATGTCTTTTCATTTCAGAGGAACTCCTTTCAACATTTTTTGTGAGGCAGGTTTAGTGGTGGGAAACTACCTCAGCTTCTGTTTTCTGGGAAAACTTTTATTTTTCTTTCACATCTGAAGGATAATTTGCTGGACAGTATATTCTTGGTTGGCAATTTTCATCTTTCAATTCTTGGAATATGTCCTGGTGCTCTCTGCTAGCCTATAGTTTCTGCTGAGAAATCTGCTGATAGTCTAATGGGAGTTTCTTAGTAGGTTATTTTCTCTCTTTATCATTGACTTTTTACAGCTTCATTATAGTATGTCTTGGAAAAAGTCTTTTTGCATTGAGGTAGTAAGGCAATTGATTAGCTTTGTGGACTTATATGTCTAGTTCTTTCCCCGGGTTTAGGAAATTCTCAGCTATTATTTTTTTAAATAACCTCTCTGTCCCCTTCTCCTGGGAAATGACAGTTTTTCGGCTGGGTTTCATCAAAGGGCATATTTCTAAACCACAAAATAATACACTTAGTAACTTTCTGTTTTGGACTGTAGTCTAATATCCTGATAATTCAAGAGCTTGTCAAATATTACATATATCTATATCTATTTCTATATCATCTATATCTATATCTATATCTATATCTATATCTATATCTATATCTATATCTATATCTATCTATCCATATATCTATGCCTATCTATTCTCTGGAATTGTGTATATCATTCTTCAGTTATATAGGTTCAACTTGATTTAACTGTGAACTTTGTATTGGAAATATATTCTTTAGGTGACACAGTAATATTTGGAAATTTGATATCCATGACTGGCAATAATCTTCCAAAGCTTCATATAAGGAATTATCAATAGAGAAGATTTTTTCCTTATAGGCCATTTCTCTAGAAACTACTGTCTAAATTAGAAGGAAATACCTACTTAGAGTAAGTTATCTCTGTAATTACATACTTTTAAATGATAGCCCTAGGGACAAATCTAGGTACTTCCACACATTTAATAATCAGAACTTTAGGACTCATCTACATTTTTATTCCTCAAATAGGTATACCTTTAAGATTTGTTTATTTATTTATTTAAGCAATCTCTACACCCAACATGGGGCTTGAACTCATGACCCTGAGATCAAGAGTCACATGCTCTTCCAACTGAGCCAGCCAGGACCCCTATCCATCAAATATGTATTTATACTCCTACAATTGCTAAAACTCTTCTGAGTAACTAAGAATACACATATACCTCAGATGTATCTTTGCCTCTTCATTCATTTCAAGAAACTTTAATATATATCTTTTCTTACACTAAATGGAAAAATGAACTGATCATATGATTAAAAATGAGTAACAGTAATTTCATCATTGAATGCAATTTCTTTTTTTAATTGTAATAAAATACATACAATGTAAAATGTACCATCTTAACCATTTTTGAGTGTACTATTCAGCCGTATTAAGTATACTAACATTGTTACGCAAGCACCTCCAGAACTCTGGCAACACGGAAGTTCTATAAAACGAGAATACCCCATTCTCCTCACTCCCAGCCAATAGAAACTACCATTCTACTTTATCTATATAAATTTGACTCCTCTACGTATTTCATAGAATTGGAATCACAAATTATATTTATCTTTTACAACTGGCTTATTTCACTTAGCACAATGTCTTCAACATTTATCTATTCAGTAGCATCTGTCAGATCAAATACAATTTTTGCTAGCATTTTACTTCCTTCTAGTCATATTTATATACATTTTACATTTTTCTCACATAAATATTTTGCTTTCTGCTCTATTCACTTAACCTAAGAGGTATTTTCTTATGTTTAAAAATGTCTTAGAGAGCATGACAGCTTTTCTTTAAACAAAGTCTTAGAAGTATAATTTTAAATAATTATAAACATATTTTTACAATATGAGTTTGATGCTCCCCCCCCCCCAACTTCCCCCCTTTGTTGCCTATTTACTTTGAATCCAACTTGAACTGAGGACTTTAAATTGGAGAGATCAGTTTGTACATATGTTAGCATAAATAAGTTCTTGGCACATGTTTATCTTTTGACTCATTATTTTATTCAAAAATAACTTGCAAACATATGCTATGTGTCAGGCACTTGTAAGGTACTATAGATACAATGCTAGGAAAGAATATAAAATACAAAGCTCCTGCTCCCATTAAGATCACAGTTTTGTAGGGAAGATATATATATCAAATAATTATTTAAACATATCTAAAGGGCAGTTATGGCAAAGGCTAAAGGTGAATTAAAATATGAGTTTATGGTAGAGTAATAGTAATCATAAAGATCATAAAAACCTCCTTCACTTCCTGAAGGAGTGAGACTTAAGTAGATATTTAAAAAATGAGTAAGAGTTACTAAGATGAAAAGGATAAGAAGGAACATTTCAAGCAGAGGAAATGAAATGTGCAAGACTTTGGGTGAAAGGAAGTAGAGGAGTGAAAAGAATTAAGAGTAGATTGGCATGTCACGAGGGTAGAGTGTGGGGTAGGAAGATGGGAAAGATAAGGGCCCAAACACACTGCAGGCACTTAGACCATGGAAAGCCACTGAAGTGTTTTAAGTAAACGGTTCCAATTTTAAATTTATGCCGAGGGATGCAGAGAATGGATTGGAGGGCAATCAACATGAATGCAGAAAGTCTGGTTTAAAAGCTAATTTTGTAGTCTAAAATAGAAGTGATAGGCACCTCTACTGCTGGTGGTAATGATAAAGATTGAGAAAAGTGTATGGAGATAAAGACGTATAACCCACACAGTTGGATGGTGGGGGAGAGGGATGTGCCAAGATTGATCCTTTGTGTTATGGATTGCACAACTGGCTAGATGGTGGTACTGTTTGTGAGAAGAACTTGGAGTAGGTTTATGGGGGGGGGGGGGAGACCACTGGTTTAGTATGGGACATGTTGAATGTTAGCTGTGTTTGAGACATCCCATAAGAAATGGCCATAAAGGCAATTGGTTATGAAGGTCTAAAGCTTAGACTTAAGGTGTTGCATTAACACTACAGATTCTTGTTTTCTTGAAGTTTTTATGGCTACTGCTGTTTTGCTGTGTAGACTATGTGGTTTATATTATCATTTAAAATGATTTAGAGCAGTGATTAGGCAACTTTTTCTTACACTATCATTTACAACTGTAGAGCAACAATTAGGAAACTTTCTAAAAGGACCAGATAATAAATATTTTAGGCTTGTGGGACATATGGTTGTCATGCAAATACTCAACTCTGTCCTTGCAGCAGTGAAAACAAACAAAAATAGTATGTAAATGAATGGGAATGATTGTGCTCCAATAAACCTTATTTATAAAAACAAGCCGCCAGTGTTAAGCTGTAGTTTGCTCACCTTTTATTTAGAAAAGTGATCACACTTTAAATTATTTCAGATACCTGAGTAGGTTAACATCTCTAACCACATTCCTGATCTATAATTCTCAAGCTGTGGTTCTTAGACCAGCAAGTCTAATATTTGTATTAGAAATGCAAATTTTCCAGCCTATCTGGACTTATTGAAAGTGGAGCTCCAGGGATGGAACCCAGCAATCTGTATTTTAATAAGCCCTCTAAGTGATTCTGATGCAGCTAAAATCTGAAACCCACTGCATTAGGACAATGGTTGCCAACTCTGGCTAGAATTACCTGGGAGATTTTTTAAAAATTCCAATTTCAGAACAATACCTGGAATAATTAAATCAGTAGCTGGGGAACGAAGGCCAGCAAATATCATATTTTGAATGTTCTTAGGTGATTCTCGTATGCTGCCTGCATTTAAGAGCCATCAATCTCATACAAATATCCTAGACTAGGTTGAAATCGATCAGGTTCTGCTGAAATTTAAATTAATCTTAATATCAGTGCACCTACACTCAAAACATCAGGGAATCACAGTTCAAATGGAAATTTGACAATTATATATAAAAATCATTTCATGGAAAATGGTTTAGTCTGAATTAATTGATTTTAAGAAGTAAAAACTAATCTCTAAACCAGCATATAATCTGTTTTTGCTTTGTTTTGTTTTTAATAAAAATTATATAGATTCCTTTAAATTCTGACAAAATTTGGGAGAAGAAACATAAAAGAAAATTCACCTCCTAAGTCATTTGAAATTTATTAGGAGGTGATTTTTTTAAAACCTCAATCTTTAAAAACTGGATTAGAAAAGATAGGTTATATACTTTGTTTTCATCCATCTCACAAAATCATACAGACACTTCTATATATTGCCACAGAGCTTGACCTTAAAAAAATTGCACGTATAGTCATTATCTATGATTATACAATTTATGTAATTCAACTATACAAAGCTATCATTCAAATTTACTGATGTCTAATTAAAAATGATTACAATAATGAAAGACTTAACATTCATTTTACTTAAATTGACTACTTTAGAAAAAATACTAAAAGTTTCAATGGTAGTCATCTTGTTGCCTTGAACTTAAGAAATGAAAAGCTGTATTTACATATTTACAGCAACTCAGTTGCTGAACACATGTTCCACGTGGATCCAGTCATTTCACTCTCCTGAAAGCAAAATTTTTACGTTTTATTTGGTATTCTGATATTATCAGAGTTTCAATATATGTCATGTTATTTAGAATACATTCTAAACACTTTTTTTTCCTTCTAGAAAAAAGAAAGAATTAGGGATTTTGATTAAAAATCCTGTTAATTTTGATCAGAAAAAGATTTCAGATCTATAGCAATTTCCATGTCAAAGTGGCTCCAAGTGTTATTAGTTCCACTTGAAACTTCTGCTGTGATAATAATGGTTTGTGGTAATTACTTGGAACTCACAGATTAACATATTTTATTTCACTTTAATATTTATTTGTCTCAACTGAGTTTAAGGCATCTGTGGGACACTGCAGATAAAAAATAAAGTATTTGCAAAACAATGAATAGATAAATGGTCAAATAGCACCAATTTGTAATGAAGTGAGGGATGTGTTGGAGGAAATGGATTAGTTGAGATTAGTTCCATCATCTGTATCCAGACCAAGGGGAGGTATTAAAGGACAAACAAGTTTCTCTGCTAGAAGCAAGAATGTTATCAAGGCAAGATTCTTGTTAAAATCATCTGGATCATGTAAAATCCAGGGCATAAAGGACCCCATATAAAGTTTCAACCTTGATCAATTTTATTTATGTTTTTATAGGCATGGCAGGTAGAAATACGCTTTGCATTAGTCCCTTGAGATTTATTCATATGGCATAATTTTTGGCTATACAAATGTAGCATAATTTGTAGCTAAAGAAATGTAGCTAAATGCTCACCTTTAAAAAAATGGATACCAAAATTGCAGTTTCCACTCATATTTCTACCACCCACTAATATCGTTGAGTAACTTAAAAAGTGTAAAAAGACTATGAGTGAAGATGTATCATGTTAAAACAAAAACACAGTCATACAATACTCTTTCTTCTTCATGCTTTTTGTAGAAATTTATAACAGTGAGGCTTTAAGCCAGAAAATAATTTGTATAAAGCCCAGTCATCTCAGCTCTATTTTTAATTTAATTTGGTACCCACATCTGTGATTCGAAAAGTATAATATATCTCAAAATCACATTCTGATTCAGGTCTGGAATAGCACCCAATCATTTGCATTTCTAACAAGTTGTCAGGTAATATTGATGCAGCTTTCAGACTTGCCTTTAAGAATGACAAACATGTATCATCAATAAACAAGGGATAGCCAATTTAATTTTACTAACTGGGACGAAGTTTACAACTGATTTTATTTAAGAATGTGGCTACTCTAGGGTCATAAAACCTGGGTTTTAGTCTTGGCTCTGAGAAACTGAACACACAAATGGGCAATCGTTTGACCATTTATGAAAATAAAACTGACAATCTTTGCAGCAACCAGCTCAGGAAGCAAAACCATAACTTCTGCAGTAACTAGTTCAGGAGGCCAAGCACTGCCACTGAAGTACTCAGCCCAGATTGGTTAGGACTTGGCCAGTGACCACCAGCTTCCTTCTTTTTGGCCCTGCTTGCAACTAGTGACCAGCAGAGAAAGCCAAATACTCTCTGTAAACCAATCACATAGGACACCTTGTTCCTAATTCGCCTATCTCCAGGTTCCCCCATATCAGCAACATCCAATCAGAGCTTGCCTAAAGCCCTCCCTTTTCTTCATTAGAAAGTCTTCTCACTCCCTTGCTTGCCTGCCTATATATATATTTTTTGAAGAATTTTAATTACATAAAAATGCATATTAAAAGATAAATTATACAACTAAGAATAAAGTCCTCCTTGACTACCACCCCAAATCAAATCTCCATATTCTTTCCAGAGGTGATCACCAATTTTAGTTTGATATATACATTTCCTACATCTTTTCCATGGATTTATAAATTTACCTGCACTGTTAAGGTCTTTTCACTAACATATCTCATTTGTTCCTTAGGAAAATATGCTTGTCTTGATATTTTGCTCTTTTCTAATTACTGTTTTCCATCAGTAAGTCTATTTTTTACTGAGTTTTTTTTTTAACTAAAGTTTTTAAATTATATAGTTTTCATAATTAGACCAAGATTTGAAAAGTCCAGTTAAGAAATATTACTGATCCAGGGGCGCCTGGGTGGCTCAGTCAGTTAAGTGTCTAATTCCTGGTTTCAGCTCAGGTTAGGATCTCACAGTTCATGAGTTCAAGCCCTGCATTAGTTTCCACACTGAGGGTGGAGCCTGCTTGGGATTCTCTCTCTCCCTCTCTCTCTGGCCCTCCCCTGCTCACTCTCTGTCTGTCTGTCTCTCAAAATAAATAAATAAACTTAAAATAAATCATTGATCCAAACTTCTATGGAAATACTATTGTACTACAGTCAAATTTTGGTACAATGTGTCGGATATATTTTTCCATAGAACCAAAGATAATATAGAGATTGATTTTTGCCCTGTTGGGACACCAGAGAAATTGTTCGTAAGAAGAATGCATACCAGAGAAGCATGAGAGACTACAAGCGGTGACTGAATTTAGTGCAAATTACCTTGAGTCGATCACTCAGCAAAACATGGATAAAAATAATGGCTAGTGTTTATTAGTGCTTATTCCCTGCTTTCTAGGTACTAATCAATTTAATCTTTCTATCAAGCTCATCTTGTAGATGAGCCAACTGAGATCTAGAGAAACTGAGTGAACTCACAAGCTTACACAGCTGGTGAACAGCAGATGGAATGCTACACACAATATCCACATTCAGAAACTAACCTCTTAATTTCTACATGCTACTGTTTCTCAAGGAAAATATGTATTCTTCTCAAAATGAATACCAACAAGAAAAATGAAAATCTATATATGAAATACTAACTCCGAGAACAGCAGGGACAATCTTCCCCTTTCCCCCCTGGAAACTACTATTCTTGTGTGGCTGGAGAACATGACCTTCTTCTCAGTCTCTCTGCAAAGGAATTTAGGTCGTATTTCCATAGTTAACAGGACAGCACTTTCCTCTGACTTTGTAATATAGACTGGCAGCTGTAGGATTTCAAAAAAGCATTCTTTTTAAATCTGACTCATAAAATACATGCTAATCTGCATGAAAATGAGCAGGACTGAATATGGAACACTCTTAGGCAAAAGATGGCAGGCATAACTGAAAAAGCCCTCTCAATGCAGTCTGAATTTAACATTTAATTTTCTTATTAGCTCCAGAAGGGCAGGCTGATTTTCCACAGGTATAAGCAATATACATAATTAATGCCACACCTCAGGCCTCCTAAAAAGATCACTGGCCTGCATTAACTGTATAAATGCTAGGCTGAAATTGGATCATATCTGAGATTCAGTTTTGATGTTGCAATTATGAATGATGTGATTCATATATGCATTTGAAAGATGTTATCATTTCCTTTTGCTTTTAAAAACAGCTTTAGACAGTCAACATAGCATTCTCTTGGGAAAAAAAGAAAAAGCTCTCATTAATCCATGAACAGGAATCATGTAGACTGTTAAAGCTGCAGTGAATGTGAGTAAAATTGGGCTGAATAATGACATTTAAAGTAAAACAGAAAGATCTACAATTTATTTGCCATTGCTGAGCACTGAATGCACAGTTAAATTGCAGTTATTTGGAACACAGGGCTTTTCAAAAACAATTGTTTGGCATCGAAACCATTTCCAGACTTGAATTATGTGCATCGAAGATATTTTCTAACTATTTTCTGTATACAGGATGGATTCAAGCCACAGTTGTTCAGAAGGCAAAAGGGCTCCTAACTGCCAAGTTCAATTTTCAACATTGTGGTAAATAGAACAAAAGAGACCCAACTAGAATTCACCTGAGTTTTAGTGACCTTGCAGAAGACCTCTTTAAAGCTTTGAACATTATATGATTTCTCTCTTATTATTTTCTTCATATTATTTCATCAACTCTAACTTCTTCTGCAAGCTGATATGCCAAAATTCAGTTGGAACAAAAAAACCCTGATTCTAGTAGGTTGGTCTGAAATCAATAGAAACCCAAGTGGTTTACTTTCTGATTATCTTTAAGGAGAACCTCTATCCTTTGTTCAAATAGGATTCTAAAAGGAGTCATTGTGATTGGCGAGGTCAATGGTAAAGTGAAACCTGGTAATTCCACTTATTCTTATAAATTATCTCTTTGCAGACAAGGATATGATGATGATGATATTACTGACCAGATAATTGGGAATAGTTTTCTATTACTGGAAACACATTAGTATTGTTCCAGCTAAATGTGAACAAGAGGGAATAATTACAAAATGGCTGATTGGGGGATGGTAAGTTCTGTGACTGTAAAATAGGAATTAAACCACATGAGGATGAAAACCTCAGTGTTTTCCTCACATCCGGGTCACATCTAAGCTAGTCAGTACAAGTAACCACTAAAATGACAAATTATATTTATGTAATGAATTTACTGCAATGATATTATTTATATCATCTTAATTGATTTCTTTTTTACTTGTAATAAGATAGTTGTGTTACATTGTGTTAATCCTTTAATCAGACATTCATTGATTTATGTTTTCATTCAAAAAGATATTTATGAAGACAACTTGCATGTGCCAGTAGCTGTTCTACATGCTAGCAAGACAGAAATAGGACAATAACATGTGCTAAAAAGAAAATGACACAGTATATTACAGGAAATAGTGATGTGGGCAGGGTTATTTTAGATTATTGTTAGGGAAGTCTTCTCTGAAGAAGTCACATGAATATTGTGATCCTTCAATAGAAAACACACTCTAGATAGAAGGAACAATAAGTTTAAAATACCTGGCAAGCTTATTTATTTGGAAGAATTAAAAAGACAAAGCACCTAGGATATAGTGGAGAAGATAGAAAGACAGGAGATTTAGTTGTATAGGTTGTCTGGGGCAAGATCTTAAATGGCATTGTAAACATTGAGGAGAAGTTTGGATTGTATCCTAAATAGTGTGGGAAGGCACTTAGGGGAGTAACATGATTTATATGCTCAAAACATTACTCTGGTTGCTGTTTAAGTAATAGACTTGAATGGGGAGGCAAGCATAAAAATGATGATACATACCAATTAGGAGGCAAACAAAGTCCAGACTTCTCTTCTGATTCTATCTCTTTAGTGAAGTGAAAGCAAACCACAACGTTACTTGGTGAGGCATGAAGGTTTGCTGGGGGTGTAAGGTAAAAAAAAAAGTATAATGTAGCCATCTGGGAAAGTGGCAGGGTGAGTTGACCATGTAACTGTAGTGGACCTACAATCCATGCGGAAGGGGTTTAAGGATAGAGGGTATAAAAGACTCTATTAGTTCTGTAAATTTGAGCAAGTTGCTTCACTCTTTTTGGCATTAGTTGGTAGGACTCTGAGCACCCCCATAGCAGTGTTGTGAAGACCAAATGAAATAAATGGAAGCAACTGTCACTGGTGTTGTTGTTATTGTCATTATTATTATTGAATTATTATAATTAAAAAAAACTACTATCAAAGACTCTGCAATTTAATAATGTAAATAAGACATTTAGTCAACAAATTAGTCTTGAAGACAATGCCCATCATTCAAGATAGAAGAGATCACATGGAAGAGTTTAAGATTCTCAAAATTATGATAAAAGTCTGATCAGAGACAATGATAATACACAATTATCAGTGTGTTAATACAGAGCCAGTAAAAGCCTTTCACAGAGAACTACAAACTGACCTCAAACCCATAAGTTTGTCAGAGATATTCTTCCTCATAAAAGGAAGAATACCCAAGACAAAAGCTACAGTCCCCTAGCATATCTGAGCTTTGTGTCTCACCTGCAGCCCATTTGTTCCCTTATATAGAAAGTCAGGGAACTGTTACTTTTAGTCAAGTACATGTTGGCCAGAAGTCTTACCATGTAATTATCTTTGTTTATGGGGACTGTAATTATGTATGCATACCCTTAATAACTCTCCTTCCTCATTACTGTTAACCCCAATCCTGTCTGATTTGTATCTTTAGCAATAAGTCCCATCAGCATCAAAAGACTTTCCAACAAAGATCTCCTTCTCAAAACGGCAAAGCTTTCATTTTGGTATTTAGCCACGTACTGGAAAATATTTGTGTTCCATGGGAATGTGTTCTGTTATTCCACTTAAGTGGAATGTTAACTTCTAGTCATCTCTGTCTTTCAGATTGTATAAGAGCTGAGTACCTCGAATGATCCAAATATATTTTGTTGAAGGACTTCGCTGAATCATTATTAATTTTGCTATATCTCACACATGATCTGAATCCCATCTAAATTTTCTGAATTAATACTATACCCATAATTTTCCAGTTAAGAAGACAGGCTACTGTAGAAAACTCAGTTTTGTTTTGTTTCATTTTGAGTTCTTTCTTTGCCTGTATAAGAGTTCCAAACATAATTAATTTATGAGCACTAGGCTTGGGGTTTGATTATTTTAAAGCAGATCAGCAATATGTCTGCACTGAAGCCACAGCTGCTGTAGCTATGCATTTGCATCTGGACTTGTTGTCTCATCCAAACCAAATTTGCTGCACCATCAGGCTCATTTGAAATCTCAGTTCTGTGGGTGTTGGTACTCAAATTCAAGTCACTTGAATAATCTAAGCATTAGGAAAAAAGAGAGAGAGACAGACAGAATGGAGAGAGAGAGAATGAGAGACAAAACTCCTGTATATGTTTCCATGTAGCCCACAATAAGATACACAATTAAATGTTATTATTCTATCACAAGTTTAAGTATACTTTTGTTCATTCCTTTAAGTTAAAAATGTAATTGCCAAGGTGATTATCTTCCCCATGCCAGTCATTCCTATGATACTACATTTCAGACAGCTTCAGGGTTAAATTGGTTTATTTTTGCATGGGCTACTCTATTTTTGTATTTATATCCAACATTGAGTTAAACATAAAAACGGTATTTTCACATTATGAAAATTCAATATACTAACAGATGTTCCTCAAATACATGAAGAGATATAAAGAAAAGGAATATACACACAACTCATATTCTCCTGGTATAATATGGATCAAATGAAATAAATTATAATTTTCCTTAAATATGCCCAAGGCATCATATCTCTCTTTAACTGAACACAGTATGTCCTAATGTTATGTCCAGTAAAGAGCAAAGTAAGACTATTCTCAACCAAAAATCAGGGAGTATTATTGTCTTCATTTGTGTATAGCATGAATTCACAGAAATATTAACACATGAAAACAATTTTGGCAAACTGTAACACATCTAGAGATCAGTCAGAGCAAGGAGCTGATGGAAAGAGATGAAACCTGAGCATTGTTTTCAAAGAAAAAGAAGACTCAGTAGGGACATGACAGCTAAATTCATATATTTGAAGGTCGCTGTGTGAAAAAGTAATTTATATGGTTTTATCCAAACTCTGAAGGAAAATCTAACATAAACATGTGTTAGAATAAGGCAGATAGGGTAGAATAATAATTGTCTATGTAAGCAATTAGAGCTGAATAATAATATAACATGAATTTCTTGTCACTGGTGGCATTCAGATTTGGACTTTAGAAAATGTTATGGAGTATATCCAAACACCCTAATGGGGAGTTGACCAAGATGTTCCCTAATGTTGTCTCATGTGACCCTGAGATTTTCTTCTTTGGAATGAAGCCATTCAACATTTTTAGTAACAGTCCAAAATATTATACCCATCTGGAGTAGTATTATTTGAACCAAAACATATTTACAGATCAATTACCCCATTTGGTCTAGAAAAGAACAAGTTTATGTCTATTCTTCCAGAATAATAAGAGTGCCCATCTTCACTTTAAATATTGTCATAGTTTGGACAAAAAAATCACTTGGTGACACCAGTTAAATTGGCCATTCTTTCAAAGAGTTAAAAACATCAAAATTAAAAAAAAAATATTTACTTCTTTTATATCCTGATATCTATTATATTAATAAACAAAGGGTGTATTTTTAACACAATAAAGTAACTAGTAATGCCATAGGGGTGCCTGGGTGGCTCAGTCAGTTAAGTGCCTGACTCTTGATTTCAGCTCAGGTCATGATATGCAGTTCATGGGATTGTAGAGGGCCCTGCCCTGACAGTGCAGAGCCTCCTTGGGATTCGCTCTCTCCTACTCTCTCTCTGCCTCTTTCTTTTTTTTTTTTTATTTTTTTTTATTTTTTTTTTATTTTTTATTTTTTTTATTTTTTAATATATGAAATTTACTGTCAAATTGGTTTCCATACAACACCCAGTGGCTCTCTGCCTCTTTCTTGCTCATGCTCTCTTCCTCTCTCTCCAAATAAATAAATATTTAAAGTAAACAAATAAATAAGGAAATATTTGTAAAAAAATTTTTTAAACGTTTATTTATTTTTCAGACAGAGAGAGACAGAGCATGAACAGGGGAGGGGCAGAGAGAGAGGGAGACACAGAATCTGAAACAGGCTGCAGGCTCTGAGCGATCAGCACAGAGCCCGACGCGGGGCTCGAACTCACAGACCGTGAGATCATGACCTGAGCCGAAGTCGGACGCTTAACCGACCAAGCCACCCAGGCGCCCCAGGAGATATTTTTTTTTTAAATAAAAAAATAAATAACATATCGTATCTTTTCACAGTATTATTTAAGGGAAGTAATGACACTGAAGTTAATTATCTTAAAATCTCAAGGTATAATTTCTTTCTTTTTTAAAGAGTTTGTTCATTTATTTATTGTTATGACCTGAGCCGAAATCCAGAGTCAGACACTTTACTAAGCCCCCCAGGAACCCCTATAATTTCTTTCTTTAAATATTGAATGTACAGGGGCAACAGGGTAGCTCAGTTGTTTAAGCGTCTGACTCTGGATTTCAGCTCAGGTCATAATATCATGGTTTGTGAGAGTGAGCCCCATGTTGGGCTCTGCGCTGACAATGCAGAGACTGCTTGGGATTCTCTTCTCCCTGTCTGTCTGTCCCTCCCCCACTCATGCACATTCTTTCTCTCTCCCTGAAAAAAAAATAAACATAAAAAAATAATAATAATTTAATGGTATAAACTTCCCTGGAAAATTCTCAGGAAAAGAGAAAAATCAGGCAATATTTTACCTCTAAAATGAACAAAATTGGAAAATACATAAGAGGAATGCCCTGTAAAATATTCTGTCTAGAAATAGCTTTTGAATGAATATATAGAGAAATGGACACTTTTTTGTACAAGAGTTTCCATTTTTATCATGCTGCTTCAGGGTATAAGATTTATTTAGTCTTTATACCAGATGTACTTACAAATAGCTGACTAAACAATATTCACTTCTACTGTAAGATCTTCTTTCATTTCTCTATGGTGTAATTTTAGCATTAATAATGTAGAGGAAAGTTGAAGTTTGATTTAGAAAGTATGGCTGATTGAAGTATCAATTGGCAAAGCAAACTGTGGGTTCATTTGATGATATTAAAAGTGGAATTAGCTTGAGTAAAATTTAGAAAAATATTTTTAAAGTAACAATAAAAATAATTTTGTCCTGCACAAGATTTCTGATACCATAAAATTAGATAGTCAAAGTTTCACTTATATTATTTTTTTTAATTTTTTATTTTTTTTTATTTTTTATTTATTTTTTTTTTTTTAACGTTTATTTATTTTTGGGACAGAGAGAGACAGAGCATGAACGGGGGAGGGACAGAGAGAGAGGGAGACACAGAATCGGAAACAGGCTCCAGGCTCCGAGCCATCAGCCCAGAGCCTGACGCGGGGCTCGAACTCACGGACCGTGAGATCGTGACCTGGCTGAAGTCGGACGCTTAACCGACTGCGCCACCCAGGCGCCCCTAATTTTTTAAATGTTTATTTATTTTTAATAGAGAGAGACCGAATGCAAGCAGGAGGGACAGAGAGAGAGAGGGAGACGCAGAATTTGAAGCAGGCTCCAGGCTCCAAGCTGTTAGCACAGAGACCAACAAAGGGCTCAAACCCATGAACTGTGAGATCATGACCCGAGCCAAAGTCAGACGCTTAACCAACTGAGCCACCCAGGCACCCCTCATTTATATTATTTCTAATGCATACCCCTTTAAGATATTATATTTCTCCTTGTGCAAAATTATTTAGGGTAATGATAAAGAAGACCTACTGTCTTTAAAAAGTCTTCATGGAATACTCATATCAATTCAGCTCATCTTTGATTTAATTATTCAACATGAGCAGGTGAACCACAGGAACAGTATGATTCATTTTACCAATAAATCCATGGTAGTTGAGCCACTGAAAAAGGAGGAGTTCTCTGGCAGGGCCTAAATAGAATGAGACAATGGGGACTAAGTTCTAACTTTAAAAAAAGCAAAGCAAAAAAAAAAAAAAAAAAAAAAAAAAAAAAGGAAAATTCTATTTAAAGGTATAAATGGGGAAAAGAAACACATTAAATAGATGAAGAAAAAATAAACATAAAGAGTCAAACTCAGGAAAATAGAGCTCATCACAAGTCAAGGTACAAGAGAATTTTAAAAGGACATCATCAAAAGCCTCAACTCTGGGATGACATTATGTTTTCATTCAGCAAAGATTTAAACTGATACTGTGTGCAAGGAACTATGAAGTATTGGGGCTTCAATGTTAAATAAGAAACAGAATGCCGATTCTCAGAGAGCATTCATTTTAGTAGAGGTGACAGACAGTATGCAACTAATTTTACAATGTATTATTTAACCACAATAGCAATGTATGATACAGAAATTGAGGTTGTTAAGAAAAAAAAAAAAATAAAGCTTTATGAAATAGTGGAGGGTTATCTAATCTGTTTATCATTTAAGACTTCTCTAAACATGTGACAATTAAAGTAGCTTAGAGATATGAGAGGGAACTAATTTTGGCAAAGTATATTGGAAGGAGAGTTCATTAAAGGAGCTTTAAAAAGCCAGTGTGGTTTGAATGCAAAGAACAAGAGGAATAGTGGCTTGAAATGATCTGGCAAGATTTGGGATTTCAGTTTTACTCTAATGAAAAGTCATGTTTCAACAGGAAAGTGAAGGTATCAATCAGTATTTTTTTTTAATTTTACTTTCTATTTTTTTAAATTTTATATCCAAATTAGTTAGCATATAGTGCAACAATGATTTCAGGATTAGATTCCTTAGTGCCCCTTACCCATTTAGCCATAAGTCCTCCCACAATCCCTCCAGTAACCCTCAGTTTGTTCTCCATATTTATGAGTCACTTCTGTTTTGTCCCCCTCCCTGTTTTTATATTATTTTGTTTCCATTCCCTTATGTTCATCTGTTTTGTCTCTTAAAGTCCTCATATGAGTGAAGTCATATGATTTTTGTCTTTCTCTGACTGACTACTTTCACTTAGCATAATCCCCTCCAGTTCCATCCACGTAGTTGCAAATGGCAAGATTTCATTCTTTTTGATTGCCGAGTAATAATCCATTGTATATATATATACCACATCTTCTTATCCATTCATCCATCGATGGACATTTGGGCTCTTTTCATCCATCGATGGACATTTGGCTATTGTTGATAGTGCTGCTATAAACATTGGGGTGCATGTGTCCCTTCGAAACAGCACACCTGTATCCCTTGGATAAATGCCTAGTAGTGCAATTGCTGGGTCGTAGGGTAGTTCTATTCCCAGTTTTTTGAGGAACCTCCATACTGTTTTCCAGAGTGGCTGCACCTTCTTGCATTCCCAGGAATCAGTCTGTATTTATAGCAATCACTCGGGAAGCAGTCTGGGGAATACTAGTGGTAGGAAGTAAGGAGGAGAAAAGGTGAATGTAGGAAGACCATCTAAGATGGAACTTCAGTGTTCCAGGCAAGTGACTGTGGCAATATGGAAAGGAAAGCAGTAGTGAAAATGGAGAGGATGTATCAACTTTGTAGTGAAAATGGAGTAGATGTATCAACTTTGAGAGATATATAAGGTCTTTTAATTGGAAAGAAAGAAAAGCGACAAGAAGAAATTATAGTTGCTGGGAAGAATAGTGATAAGTCTGGAAATAAAGCTTCTGCAGAGGCAGAGGAAGATAGCATGCAGAGCTTTGAAATATACAGCCAAGAAAAATGGGTGAGTGACTAGATGTTTTATATAAGAATTTCCCACTTTACAAAATGAACTACAATATGTTTTTCTTTTCTGGAAACTGCTCTTTCATGACGCTCAAAAAAGGACAATGTTTACAAACATTCCATCTGTGCATGATGAGGGCAAAATGAGGCACACCACTGATTTATTGTTTCTGCACTGGGTCATCAGAGGTTTGGAGGGCAGTGTACGACCTATTGAAACCCTAGCACCATTTCTTATAACACCTGAATTATCACTATAGGTCTCCTACTCAAATGCTGACCTGGAATTGCTCTGGCTTTTGAGTCACAACTCAATTATACCATATTAAATGATATGTTTGTAGGACCAATGCTTAGAAAAGGAAATTGAACACACATTTGAGAGAGCATAGTGCAGAGAGGGAGAGTGCTTGATGAGAGAAATATAAATAACAGGGATAAAAACATATAAAGGCATCATTAGTTGTACAAACCACAATTTCAGGGGATTTTCAGTGGCTAAGTCTAATAAGGAAGGTTTAAAGGGAAATATCAAAAGCTTATTTCACCTCTGGCAGTTGAAACTGACCATGAATTAAGGAACAAAATAGATGAAGACAGACAAATAAAATATAAAAGTTGGGCTTTTATATAGCATTTCAAAATATGCATTTATTTATCTTATAAAAAAAGAATTTCAGTTGGAATAAAACACAAATTATTTATTTTACCTTTATAACACACACACACACACACACACACACACACACACACACACACACTGTAAGACATTTACTTGACTACCCAGTTTTAAGTTTAGTCTACATAATTCCAAGTCTCAGCTATTCATCTTTTTGGCTTTGAAGAAAGATTTTATTTTATTTTACTGTAGACAGAAAGAGCAAGAGAGAGCACGCGTATGAGTGACGGAGGGGCAGTGGGAGAGAGAGAGAATCTCAAGCAGGCTCCACACTCAGCATTGAGCCTGACATAGGCCCATGATCCTGGGATTATGAGCTGAGCTGAAATCAAGATTGGATGGTCAAATGACTGAGCCACCCAGGCGTCCCTGGAGAAAGATTTTTGATTAGAATATTTAATAATTATATTACAGCTTTGAATAAATAGTTGCCAAATAGCTCAGAAAGCAAAAGAAAAGATGAAGATTATATTGATAACATCAAGATAAGAACTTGGATTAAGAGTCAGTCAGTCTCTTAAATTTATTTGTTGTTACCCATAATTCAAAGACGATGATCTCTAACCAAAATTATTTACAAAGATTTTTGGAGATTAAAATAAATAATTTATAAAACATTTGCAAATCCAATGAGAAAAAATAATAGTATGAAAAATGAGAGATTTGGGCTTAATAGAATTTTTTCTTCAGTATGTACTTTTGTGACATTATTGAATCTAATTTCCAAACCACAGATTTTCTCTCTTATGAATCTCTGATTTATCCCCTTCTCTTTCCTATTCTTGTCAAACCAGTCCAAATCACCATCATCTGTTACCAGACCACTATATAGTGCTTCCTTATGTCTTCTCTATGAGGAAAGATCCAGGTTTTTTATAGAGCCTGAGATTATACAATTAAGAATAGGTCTTTAAGAAAGTAATATGCAAAATTATGAAATGAAAATATTTATTTACTAGGGAACATGAATCTACAAAAACTTGCAATTTTTTTTACACCTTAACAAATGTCACAAAATCTATTATTTTAATTGATTAAATACCTGATATATCTTTACAATTTTTCCCCTTTTCATTTGACAAGAATTTGGTAATAATTTTCCATAAAGAGCACAGAAAGATCATTTAATACTCCCTCTGTCATGGTTGAAATGTGTTGTTTTTTTTTACTATTGACACTTTTAATGCATAAAACATGTCATTTTACACCCAAATATATTGGATATTTAAATACCATAATATTGGGTCCTTCAAACACAAGAATTTTGATACATTTTAGTTTGTACATCAGAAAAGAAAATACAGACACACACACACACAGCATTTAAAAATGTGTATGCTGCATTATCAGGAATATTTCTCTCAGGACAGAATTGTTGTTTTTCAACTTAGAATCTATAAAAACCAAAATTTCACTCATAATTTTAAGCATATCATGATTAGAAGATTTTCCCATAGATAAGATTTAAACATATCAAGCTTTGAATATTCTTTCTATGTAAGTCTGCAAGTAGGTACCATAGGGCATATTTACATCACAATCGGACCTATGATGTTGCACCTTTTCTTCAAGATGCAGATGATTTGGCACAGTGAATGTTAAGGAGATATATAGGAAGTTGTATCTGCATTGGATTGCTAGGAACAGGCTAACTTTACTTGGTAATGATGATAAACCACATACATATATTCCACTACACCTAAGTTGACTGCATCTACATTACTAACTCCCCTTAGGTGGATCTTCAAAATGCCTATAGCCACTTTAATGTCACCAAAGATAAGGGGAAGTGTGAGTAGAAAGTCAAAGTGGAAAGTCAGACTGGAAATAAAGGAGATTTCATCAATTGCAGTTAAGATAGTTTATTACAGCTAATGTAAAAAGGAAAATGTGACCATGCGAATACATTTCTGAGATGCTAGGGTCTTTCCAGTGTCCATGAAAGAAAGTGTAAGTGAGGGACTTTGAAGCTGAGCCTCCTTAGATTTCTGGTATCCCCTTCTACTTCTTTTTTTTTAAATTTTATGTTTTTATGTTTTTATTTTATATTTGAGAGAGAGAGAGAGAGTGAGCTCTGAGTTGTCAGCACAGAGCCCGACGCAGGGCTTGAACTCATGAGCAGGGAGATCCTGATCTGAGCCCAAGTGGGACACTTACGGACTGAGCTGCCCAGGGTGCCCCTGGAATCCCCCTCTACTTCTATATGTCTTTACAGGTGTGCTATTAGCCTTTTAGACTGAGCAATTCTTCCTTGCAAAAACTGTATGATAAGGGCTCTTAGCATCCTTGACTCTCTTGAAATTAGATACCAGCAACACTCCCTCCCAATCTCTCATCAGCAAAAGATGTCCTCCTCCTTTTCCAAATGCAGCCAGGGGGAAGAGAAAGTATCACCCCTAGGATGATAACCATGTTTCTGACCATATTTCATTAGCTTGAGTAGTTTTTAAGAACTTTAGTACATTATTTGAAGCTTACATTTTCAGTATTAGAAAAAAAGACATACAAATATAAAATCAAGAAAGTCAAATGAAATCTCTATAATGCTAAATTTCAATTGGAAATGCCAATATCAAATATGCATATGTATTTTATAGTAATATCACTGAAAATATCTAGAAGTACTAACAACACAGTAGCAATGAACCCACTTAGCACTAGTCTCAAAAACCAGTGCTTCTTGGAAGAATGGCAGATTCCTGGTTTGAGCACCTCATCATTCCAGAAGGCAAGTGAGCTATGCAAGACTAATTGGAGCCATGCCAAAAGAACACAGGAGCCAAACTTAAGGAGCTTCTTATTGGCCAAAGATGGGGCAATTTGAATATTAAACAAGAATATTTTTGCAATTAAGACATAATGGATATATAAAATCATATATATGTTCATAATGATGCTCAAAAGAAAAAGGCAGGAGCTGAGGAAAGAAACCAAAGCACATCATCAAAAGCCCTAATTCAAGCAAATAAGCGATAAAAGACTGTTTCAAGATAATTGGGAAGAGCTGAATAAAGATTTAGCCTATGGGGTTAAATGTGTGTGACATGTTACCCACTTTCTTTTAGACCTTTTTGGTAAGGGTGATTAGACATATTACCTCCTATCTTTCTCAGTTATCTTGAGACAATCTCCTTTTTGTCCCTATGTTTCAGCCACAAAGAGCTCTTCAAGTTCTTATAAACTGCTAAGGTCATTCCTACTTCACAGCCTCCACCAATGCTATTTTCTTTTCTTTGCCAACAGCTACACATGACACCAAACTCAGCCACAATGTTACAGCAAGGTCTTCTGCTCATTTCCCAAAGCTATTGGCTGTCATGTCTTGCATAGCACACTTCTGCTATCTAGAACTTATTCTATATCATAGTTATACATCTGCTTTGCATTTATTTGTAAGAATCTGCCACCACCACTAGAATAAAAGATCTCGAAGGTGGTATACTGTGTCTCTTTTGTTCTCTGTTATATGACCGGTTCCTAGGACAGTGCCTGACACATAGACAGTGGCCAACAAACATTTTTGAGTGAAGAAACAAAATCCAATTTTAAATTAAAGAAAGGCTCATAAAACATACTTAAAAGTAATGTATAAGGGGGAGAAAAGATGGAGAGGAAAACAAACCATAAGAGACTCTTAACAATAGAGAAAAAACAAGGCTGACTGAAAGAGGTGAATAGGGGATGGGCTAAATGGGTGTATCTTAAGGAGAGCACTTATTGTGATAAGCACTGGGTGTTATATGTAAGAGATGAATCACTAAATTCTGTTCCTGAAACCAATATTACATTATATGTTAATTAAAATTTAAATAAAAATTTGAAAATAAACAAATACATACATACATACATACATACATACATACATACATACATAAAAGTAATGTGTAAGAAAAGACAGGTGATGGGGCACCTGGGTGGCTCAGTCGGTTAAGCGTCCGGTTTTGGCTCAGGTCATGATCTCATGACTCGTGGGTTCGAGCCCCGCATCGGGCTCTGTGCTGACAGCTCAGAGCCTGGAGCCTGCTTCAGATTTTGTGTCTCCCTCTCTCTCTGCCCCTCTCCTGCTCATGCTCTGTCTCTCAAAAATAAATAAATGTTAAAAAAAAAAGACAGGTGATTCTTACAAAACACTTTGGAGATGAATATATTCATTCACTTTCTGCATTTCACTACACCCTAAATATTATATGAACATCATCTCAAAAAGCAAACAGGTCTGACAGTATGTGGACATGTCTTTCTAAATCTGATTATTGACTCAGTTTTAACATAAAGCCTTGAATAATAAATCTTAAGATATTTTTGGACACACAACATATGATATTCACTCTTGAACCCACACAAATTTTTTTCCCTTCCCTGCTACTTTACACACTAAACACCAACATCAAATTATATGACAAAAGTTTTTTTCCAAACATATATATCTGGACTTGTCAGAATTTAAATAAATGGAAATGAAAGAGGCTTCTTTGCTTCAGTAAGAAATGGACTGAGGACTCCCACAAACACTCTTTATTTTCCTTTCATTAAGTAGGTTTTGTGAATACAGCTTCAGCTGAGGCAAAGAATCATTCATTGTTTCACAAACGTAGGGCTGACTTGGCAGAGATTTTTGTTGTCAGGAATGGGAAGATGCTAGTTGATCTGTTTTTGAAAAATCTGACTTAGAAGGTTTTCTCCAGAAGTTGCCATGAGAGGAAAAAATATAGATTACCTGAATACCAATGCATAAAAGGAAAATTAAGAGTCATAGAAGAAGGAGGTGAAAAAGGGAAAGGAATCCTGTCCTGTAAATAATTCTTGTCTTTGCACTTTTTAAAAACTATTTGATTGTGCTGAGAAGGAGCTAATGCAAAGGTACTGAGGCAATCTTTACAAACACACACTCATCTTAGATTCCTAGACACACACACAAAAAAAAAAAAAATATATATATATATATATCTATATATCTATATATCTATATCTATATATATATATATAGATATATATATATATATATATCTGAAGAAGTTTCCATATAGTATAAGGTAGATAACTAATTTCAGTGACATTTACTTATCTTCAAAGTTCAAATGATCTAATTAAAACCTGCAAACAGTTTGACTTTCTGGATATAATTATATTTTCTTTTTATTGTTAAGAAAATATGGATTAAATGTCCAAAGAGGAACAGCACTACCTTTATGATACATTTATTCTTGTATCAGACAATGAACTCATTTTTTTTTCCAGAGGTATAGTTGTGTAATTTTCTTGAAATAAAATTTACCCCTTTTAAACATTTAATTCACTGAATTTTAGTAAATGTATGTATATAATCATATAACAACCACCACAATGAAGATGTAGAATAATTCCATCATCCTAAAAAGTTTCCTTTTGACCACAGGCAATGAATTTCCTCCCATTACCCTAGCCCAGGTAACCATTAATCTGTTTCCTGTCACAAAAAACATTGTTATTTCCAGAATTTCTTATAACTGGAACTACATAATATGTAGTAATTTGGTTTTATTTTTACTTATTTCACTTAGCACAATATTTTTGATATTCATCCATTTTGTTGCATGTATCAGTACTTTATTTTATGATGGACTCTGTGTGTGTGTGTGTGTGTGTGTGTGTGTGTGTGTGTGTGTAAATTTATTTATCCATTCACTAGTTGATGGGCAAGTGACTGTAAAATTGGAGTGCTTGAGTGGCTCAGTTGGTTAAGTGTCTGACTTTGGCTCAGGTCATGATCTATGGTTCATGAGTTTGAGCCCCACGTCTGTCTCTGTGCTGACAGCTCAGAGCCTGGAGTCTGCTTTGGATTCTGTGTCTCCCTCTCTCTCTGCCCCTCCCTGCTCGTGCTCTGTCTCTCTCAAAAAAATAAAAACATTAAAATTTTTTTTTTTAATGTTTGGTAGAATTAACTAGAGAAATGATTTGTACCTAGAGTTGTTTGTTGGGTGGGAGACAAGAGTTAACTACACACTCAACTACTTCTATGATTATCTATATATCTATAGACATATATGTCTATTATCTATATATAAATGGATTATATATATAGATATTATATAAAATATATAAATTCTCTCTCTGAATAGCTGTGTGTGTGTGTGTGTGTGTGTGTGTGTGTGTGTGTCTGTGTATTTTTACTAGTGATATATGATTCACTCTCCTCTCTTCTCTCTCTCTTACCATTCAGGTAGTCTGCTTCTTTTTAAACTTGCTGGTAGTTTGTGTCTTTTAAGGAACTGAATTTTAAATGACTGAATTTACAGGTCTAGAGTTTGTCATAGTATTCTCTTACTATCCTTTTAATGTCTGTAATTTCAGTTGTGATGTCTACTTTTTTTGGTTTTGATTTAGATATTTGTTTCTTTGCCCTTCCTCTCTTAACTCACTTGATGGGTCTGTGAGAAAGTTTATCATTATTTTTAACATAATTACTTTCGGTTGAATAGATTTTTTCTATTTTATGTTGTGGTTTTTGATTTAATTACTTTCTGCTTTAATCTTTATTATGTACTTTTTCTACTTTCTTTCAGGTGCTTCCTTTTTCTTCTTCAGTTCCCAAGTGGAGGCTTTGCTTACTTTCACTTTTCTTTTTTTCTAATAGAAACATTTCATGCTATAAATTTCTCTCTAAGCATTGCTTTAACTCCATCTTACCACTTTGGTAAGTTTTATCTTCTAGTTTTGCTCAGTTCAAGTATTTTTAAATTTCCATTAAGATTTATTTTTTCTCTTTGTTATTTAGAAATATATCATTTAATTTTCAAGTATTTGGTGATTTCCAGACATCTTTCTTTTATGGATTTTTAGGTAATTTCCATTAGAGTTTGAGAATATGCTTTGAATAATTTCTATTCTTATAAATTTTTTAACATTTGTTTTATCTCCTATAATTTATAATTTGCACTTGAGAAGAATGTGTACTGTGGTTGTTGATTGGAATTCAGTAATCTGTAAATCAGGTCAAGTTGATTGATTTTCTCCAGATCACTATATTCTATTTTTCTGTGTACTTGTTCTGTCAATTATTGAAAGAAAGGTGGTGGTTTCTCCTAACAATAATTGTGTATTTTTCTATTTCACCTTTTAGATCAATTGGTTTTTATCACATGTATTTGAAAGTTCTATAGTTGAATCTGTGCACATTTAGGAATTTTCTTGTAATTGCCCCCTTTATCAGTATGTCCTCTTTATCATTATCCTTGTTTATCCCTAGCAATCTTCCTTATTCTGAAATCCACTCTGATATCAATATAGCTGCCCCATCTTTCTTTTGGTAGTTTCTACATGGCATACCTTTTCTCTCTCTCTTTTTTTTTTTTTTTTTTTTTACTTTTCTTAAAATAAACTTTTCTTTCTGAATGATTTGATATTTACATAGAGTTTCAAGAATAATATAGATAGTTCTCAGATCTCTCTCACTCAATCCTACTGATACTAACATTTTCTATTACCATGATTCACTTTTTAAAACTTAGACACCAACATTCATTAGTTTTCCAGTAATGTTATTTCTCTGTCCCAGGATTCAATTCAGGATACCACATTTATCAGTTACCATGACTCCTTAGTCTCTTCTGGTCTGGGATAGTTTTGTAGTCTTTCCTTGTTTCCACTGTAATTGAAATCTTTGTAGAATGTTGTTTCATTTGGGTTTGCCTAATGTTTCCCTCTTTACTAGACTGGTATAATGGATTTTAAAGAAGAAAACTGCAGAGATGAAGTTCCCTTCTCATCCCATCATTTCAGTGAGTACATGATATAAACCTGAAATACCACTGGAGATGATAACCTTGATCACTTGGATAAGGTAATGTTTGATAGGTTTCTCTACTATAAAGTTAGTACATTTCCATTTCCCATATTCTGTTCTTTGGAAATAAGTCACTATGTCCAGTCTACACTCAAGGTTGGGACAGGGTGGGTTAAACTTCCCATCCTGTAGTTTGCCCTCTCTTTCCCATTCACTTATTCATTTAATTATTTAATTATTTATTCATATCAGTGTGAATATTTATTTTATGCTTTGTGTTGTAATCCAATAGCACACTATTATTATTTTTTTTCTCAAATTGTTACAGTGTTGGCTACTGGTACCTCCTTCAGAGCTACTTCAATCTCCCTTGACATGACCTCATTATTTTGTTTTTAGAGCATCTTTTTACTTTAGCTTTTTGGTACCTTTATATCTAAACTGGGTTTCCTGTAGATAGCATATAGTTCAAACTTAATTTTTCCATCCAATCTGATGGTTTTTATTTTTTAATTGGCGTGTTTACACCACTTACACTTAAAGTGATTACTGATACATCAATATAGTTGGATTCAAATTTACTGCTTTTAGCTGTTTTCTACTTGAATAACTTGTTCTTTGTTTTTGTTTCCTTTTTTTTTTTATCTTCCTTGGTCTGATTGAGCGTATATATATATATAAGTATATATATATAAGTATATATAAGTATATATATATAAGTACATATAAGTATATATATATATACTTATATGTATACGCTCAATCAGACCAAGGAAGCATATATATATATATATATATATATATATATATATATATATATACACACACACACACACACACACACACACACACACACATACTCAGGAGGCAGACAGAGCACAAACTGAGGAGAGAAGTAGAGAAAGAAGGAGAGAGAATCCCAAGCAGGCTCCATGCTTAGCGTGGGTCCAATGCACAGCTGGAGCCACAACCCCAGGACTGTCACCTGAGCTGAAATCAAGAGTCAGACGCTCAACTGACTGGGCCACCCAGGTACCCCTAATTGAGCATTTTCATGCTTCAATTCTCTTTCTTCTTCCTCTCCCTCTTTCTACACACACACATGCATACACACACATATGTATATGTAATTTGTATTGTCTTGCTATCACTGATTCCTTGGCTCTTTTGAGTCTTGGGACGTGCTTGAGAAAGGCATTCTTCATTTCTGTTACTATGGTTTGGATTTTTAGCATTCCCATTAGATTTTTTTATATAGGTTTTAATATTTCTGCTGAAGCTACCTACCTTTGCCTATGTGTTACCTACCTTTTTCGTAAGCACCTCCCACTTAATAATCATAGTGATTTTACATTCCCAAATTGCTACATTTGTGTCTTATCTGAGCCTATTTTGTAAATTACTTTTTCAGACTGTTTTCTTTGTTTTTTTTGTGTGTGTGTGCTTTGTAATTATTTCTTGAAAGCTGGACATGCTGTACCGGACTATACTGAGGTCAGTTTTGTTTATGCTTGGACATGAGCATACCTTTACCTCTGTAGAGGTTTTGATAGAAGAGGTTGTGTTATTACAGTCAGTAGTTGGACTGGGTGTGAAGATTTCTGTTGCTATGGTTACCTCCCAGTCCATTACAGGCTTTAAATATCTCTAGTGATACCTTGTATTTATGGCGAGGGCTGTACTATACTGTTATTTTTATTAAACATGTGCTAGCATGGAGGTGGGGAGCATAACAGAGGGAGGCAGTTTCTAATGTTTTGATAAAGATTCAACCCCAGGGAAGCACTACACAGTTGGGTATTGGAATAATGAACTTTTTTTATAATCTTTACAAAAATAATAATGTCGATTAGGTAAAGAATGGTAACATCTTAGCTAGAAAACAAGTGGCAGTAAGAAGGCCTGGAGTAAAGATTTAATAAGAATGTTCTAACACTACCTTGGTAAAATTAATATTTTAATCTGTATTAATGTGTATTGTACCCTAGAAACATAATACATAAGTTACTCTGTCAGAATTATCATATATTGGTCATAGATACAGTTATTGTGTAAAGTCTTTCTACTCTATGTACACATATAAATTATTCTTTATTTACAACTACTAGTCTCCCTAGTGCCAAAAAAAAAAAAAGAAAGAAAGAAAAAGTGAAGGGCTCTATCTCTGAGTCCTTCTTTTCCCTCTACCACTTTCCTCTCATAGCCTAATAACTTTTATTTGGCCAACTTTGATGATCAATACTCAATATCCTTTTTCATTGATCTATCAGCTGAGTTAGATATGATTTATCACTGCTGTGTTCTTGACAAACAACTGCTTCATCTCACTAGCCACTCTGTACATTTCTTTTTGCTAACTGCTTTTAAAGAAATCTCAATGTCTAAAAGCTGAAATGTCCCCTGATTCAATCCTTAACTACTCTATAAAAGTAGTACCATAATAAAATCTTTAAGTCTTTTTTTTTATGTTTACTTATTTATTAATGTGTGTGAGCATCAGCAGAAGGGCAGAGAGAGAGGGATAGAGAGAATCCCAACCACACTCCATACTGTCAGTGCAGAGCCTGACACGGGGCTCAATCCCACAAATTGTGAGATCATGACGTGGGCCAAAATCAAGAGTTGGATGCTTAACTGACTGAGCCACTGAGGTGACCCAAAATCTTCAAGTCTTTAAACATTAAACATAAATATAGTTCCTACACGCTGATAATTCACATATTTATATCTACAAACTGGAGCCCTGCCTTGAATGTCACACTCCTGTATCTCCAGTTTCTCACTCAATATTTCCATTTAAATGTCTAATAAACATCTCAAACTTAACATATCCAGAAACAAATGTTTTTCCTGTACAGCCTTTTCTCTTAGTTTTCCTCTTAGGTAGGTTAAAATCTATCATGTCCTCTCTCTCCCCTCATTACCTCATACCTCATTTGCATCCAGTAGTGCAATTTTTTTTTAAATTTTTGTTTTCAACGTTTATTTATTTTGAGAGAGAGAGAGAGAGAGAGAGAGAGAGAGAGAGAGAGAGAGCACAAGTAGGGGAGGGGCAGAAAGAGAGAGATGGAGACACAGAATCCAAAGCAGACTCCAGGCTCTGAACAGTCAACACACAGCCCCACGTGAGGCTCAAATCCACAAACTGTGATATCACGACCTGAACGGAAGTCGGATGCTTAACTGACTAAGCCACCCAGGCTCCCCTCTTTTTTATTTTTTTTTAATGTTTATTTTTGAGAGAGAGAAAGAGACAGCATGTGAGCATGGGAGGGGCAGAGAGAGAGGAGACACATAGGCTCTGAAATGTCAACACAGAGCCTCACGGAGGGCTCAAACCCATGAACTGTGAGATCATGACCTGAGACGAAGTCAAACTTTAACCAGTTGAGCCACTCAGGCACCCTCTTAGCGCAACCTTAATAGATATATACAATATGCTCTCTTCTTTTTACTCTAGTGCCAACATCATCTGTTTTCTGAATTACTGTAATAACCTCCTAAACCCTTTTTTTTGTGTCCGTTCTTTGCCCTTTATACACTTATTCTTCATATAGCAACAAAAGTGATTCTTCTGAAATACAAGTCATACTGTATTATTTCTCCTTTCAAAGACATCCAATGATGAATCATTTTACTAGAATAAGAGCCAGAATACTAATAGTCACCTATGAAACCTAGATGTTCAGGCCTCCTTGGTATCTTTATAACCTTATATACTGCCACTCCTCTCCTCTTTCACCACAGTCCAGTCATACTGGCCTTGCTTTACTTTTCAAAATTGCCAAACACTCCAAATTCAGGCACTTGATTTTGTCTCGGTCTGAAGTGTTTTTCTCCCAAAAGCTACATGAATTTCTTGATTCTTTAATTACCAACTCAAGAAATTCATTAAATAAATCAATTTTTCTTTAATTATCAATTAAATCTTTTAAAATAATCTTATAAAATAGTAAAACCCTCACTACCACAATACTTTATGCCCTCTACTGTGCTTTCAGTTACCCACAGCTCTGCTTAACATAGTATATATTTATTTGTTTACTGTCTATCTTCCCACTATGATGTAAGTATCTAGATGGCAAAGAATCTGTCTATCCTATTTACTACTGTATTACCCTAGCCTGGAAGCACATTTGACACATAACAGTCACTGAATCGATAGTATGTATGCTGACTGAGTAAATAGATGAATAAATCCCAGTCATTTTACCATCCTTCAGAATGTTTTTTCCATGGACATCTCTATATAATACAGTGGTTTTTGACTACAGGCTAGATCTAGACTCCTCCAGTTATTTATAAAGATTTTAACCATCTTTTTATATGTTCCCCAAAGGTCATCTTCTGACAGTCCCCAAGAAACACAAATAATAGGATATTGGTCTGCCAAAAACTTAACCCTCAAGAGTATGAAACCCACTAAATTTACAGAGAAGCTGTTTATTTGTACAAATGGCTAGTGGCTAATGATTAATTTTTAGACAAGCAAATATTTTCACGAATGAAATTAGGGCTTGGAAAAAGTCTCTAAAGATTAAATCACTGAATATAGAAGGATATGAGATTCAAAGTGTTTTTACTATTTCAGAATTGTGTCTCAAGTCATTGGCAATCCAGGACGACGACTAATGAAACCAAAATATGACAGTTGGGACATTTAAAAAAAATCTGTAGATTTTATTTTGTTGTTATAAATGACATTTTACAGCATTTGCAATTCTATTCAATGAAGAAGGATACATTTTTGCTTTGGGTTTATAGCCAAAAGAGAAATCCAGTCTTTAGTTAGCTTCTAAATCTTCATAACAAAAAGAGTCCTTTTGTTAAACCTGTATTCTATCCATCTAGCATCAAACACAGTGAAATTAGAAGGTCAAATAAAACTTCTAATCAAACACACAGGTTAAATACATAGATCTAGAGTCTGGATTTAAAAGCTAAAATTGCCTTAGAGTCATAAGACATATACAGAATTACAAATTTAAGGTGAGCACATTTAAAATGTATAGTGCATACATAAAGTCCTCTCGAACAGCCGCAGATGACTATGACCCTATTCTACCACAAGTGCATGCATCAAGGCATTATACCATAAACACACCCAAGAGAAATCCTCTCTGGCTAAGGATGAAGGATGTGTAACCCAGACAGCATTTATCATTTTGATTTTAATACAACAACCATATCCCAATATTGAGACCTTCAAGTTCTGTTTATGGTAATAGTGTTTCCAGAGTTCACACTGCTCTTGAAAACAGCTGCAAATATCCCCTCAGGCAATTCTGTATTACTGCCTAAAGTATCAGCAATGAATTCAGTTCAATCCCACTCAAACACGGTGATTATCTACTATAAAAAACACCAAATTATTAAGTACAAATACTATGATTCCTCCAACTGTGGTTATGTATGGATCAGGACTGTTCTCTGCAGAGCTAATGTCCTAAGATAATTCACTTTCTCAGACTATAAGAGCAAAAACAAACAAACAAACAAAAACAATTCACCAAATCTTGATTTACAATACATCCTTTTTTTTCCAGTTTACATTTTCCACAGATACTATGAAATGATCAATAACATTATTATTTACATACAAACTCAAAACTCAGTAATACTGGAAAAGATAGGTAGAGGAGGAGGGGGTAGTCTGCCTCAAACCTCTTCTAGAATAATGGAGATAAAAATAATAAAAATATTGATGTATGTAGAAGGGAATAGAAGGACTTGACTTGCAAATGACTTTCTAACTTGCTTTCTTCATGATTTAAAAAGCAAGACTGACTTCATCACAAGAGAATTTATATACCATAATTTTCTTTGAAACATCATAAAATTTGTCAATAGCAAATTTTAAAAAATCAAATACTTTTTTTTCACTCTTTCAATATAAAATACTTCCATCTTTTCCTAACATCCTATTAGATTTCCATGAATATTTTATGGGTATTCAAATATTAGGTCTCAAATTTTAAAAATCCTCTCAAAACCCCTTATTTTTTCCAACAACCACCCCAGTTACTCTTTTCACAGTAAAATTCCTTAGTGTTCACTTATTGTTTCTATTTCCCAATTTCCAATTCTCCCCTCAACCTACTTCTCCTGGGTTTCTGTCTCTGCAACTTCCATGAAGTAATTATTTTCAAAGCCATCATTGACAAAGGAAGCTATTCTTAATTACTCCTTTGCTCATAATCCATACATTCAAACTATTTGAAAGCCCTGGGGTCTCTGATTCTAGAATATTACCCAAATCCTTCTAATCTTCTCCATCTGTATGACAACTGCCCTCATCAAAAATATCATTATCTTTCCCTTGTCACTGATCTCCCAGTCTCCTCTCTGATCTCCCTTCTATTCTTCTTTCTAATCAGAAAACAACCATAATAAAATATTAATCAAATAATATTCTTAGGTAGCTTTATTTTTCTGCTTATAATCCTTCAGCTGTTTTATTTTGCTCTTAAAATTGAAATTTTCTATCAGGTCCATGGGATCCCATATATTCTGGTCCCTGTCTATCTTCTGGCCTCTTCTTTTACCAAAATATCTTCTGACTTCTGAAAAAACAATACTTTAACCCAATGGGCTTTATTTTGAATAGGAATTTAAGACCATGATTGCAGGTTGGGGAAGAAAAAATTTTAACAGGAAGTTTTCTTTAGAATCCCTAAACCAAGAACAGTATGCCAGGGGGTGAACAACAATCTTCAATGACCTATAACTGGTAGAAATAAATGAACCAGGGAATTTGAGCCTCTGTCTCCTTTCTTTTCCTCTTTCTTCCTACTTTATTCCCCTTTGGAACAGATAGCCATTCTCCCCACTCTGAGCTTTCTAATGTAAATCTCCACCTTTCCATCATACCAGCATCCACTCTGGGAGTATGTGTTGCAGAAATCTACATTTTGATTGAGACTCATTCACATAAGAATGTTAGGTTTGCTAGGTAGGTATATGTATTCTAAAAATGCTTGATGTTAATTATTTAATTAATTTATTTATTCTTTTGAGAGAGAGAGAGAGCCCATGGAAGTGGGAGAGAGGCAGAGGGGCAGAGCTGGAGAGACAATCTTAAGCAGGTCCCATGCTCAGCCTTGAGCCAGATGTGGGGCTTGATTCCATGAACTGTGAGATCGTGACCTGACCTGAAATCAAAAATCAGACAGTCACCTGACTGAGCCACCCATGCACCCTTGATATTTAGTTCTGATATCCTAAGTTTTACCAAGTTGTTTCAGAAAATATGAAGAAAAGGTAAAGGAACTGAAGCAGAGACCAGACAAAAAGAGGAATATGGTGAGAACACTATTTCATAAACCTGCACTTACCTTCTGACAAGCCTGGTCCTGAGGGCAAATGCTTTCGTTATTCCCATTGATTTTATGGTAAGAATCTGACTTTGAGTCTCTGTCCTTCTCTTTCTTTTGCTATCTTTAATTTCTTCTCTTTTTTAATGTTCTCTCTGTCAAGGTCTTATTTCAGGTCTTAGGCAAGGTGCACTGGAGTTATAGCAATAGCTCACAATCTTGCTCTATTCTATCCTTTATACTGTGGTCAGGAAATCTTTTTTAAAAAGACTGTGTGCAGGGCTCTTAGGAAATATGCAGTGTTCAAAAAGTTAGGTCACTAACCTACTCAATGCCCTCCCATCACCTTCAGATTAAAATGTAAACCTTTTAGATCATCTATGGGCCATTTGGCCCCAGCTACCTCAGAAGGTTTTTCTACCGCCACTGTCTAAGCACTTAACACTCCAGATTATGAAAATCATAATTTCTCAAAGGAACCAAATCTCCCATGTCTCTATATCAAATATATGAGTGAATACATTTTTCAGAAAAGGTTATTAGGAGGAAATAAGATCTGAAGGCAGTATGATAGCTTGAAGCAAGAACCTGTTTCCCATACTAAACTAAATTGGAATGAATTTCCCATAGAAGATGAAGCATACTGAAGAAAATAAATCATTGACTAGGACACATGGCTTCTAGTAATCATATTTACATGTGCCATAATATGAGAATGATCTGATATGTTTTCTGCTCCAACAGAATGAGTTGACAAAGAAGTTTTTAAGTAATCTAAAGGTATATGAATTATTCTGGATTTACAACATCACAATAATTTAATTACGGTGTGACCAATGTAAAACCGTCAGAGCTAATGGTAAATTTAGAGAAAACAGTGCTGACCTTTATGAATAGTAAAACACTGGGAAAAAAAGATGATACTGTAGAATCATAAACCTTTTACCCAAATTTTAAAGACTTTACTAATCCTATGATTAAACAGCTTCTTTAATATCCCAAACAGGTTAATACAATTAGTACTCAAATTGATATCAATGGTCTTGAGTATACAAATACATAAAAAAGATCACAGAAATATTTTCCCAGCTAAAGTAGTAACAACACAGCCCAAGAAAAGAGATGGTAACAGATGATTCATTAAATAAATTTGTATTGTTTAAAATCATTGAGCAAAAGGCAAGGGAATGCTTAAGTATCTATTATATGTAAGTAAATTTAAATACTTTTATCATTTAATCTTGACATTAAACCTATATTATAGGTACTATCACCACCATTTTACAGAAGAGGAAATTGAGACTAATGGACTTTAATATCTTTCTGAGGAAACATAGATGGTGAGCTGGAGAACTTGGATTCAAGCCTAGAATTGCTATTCCTAATCCCCAAATGCAGATAATAATAAATATCTTACAATTTCTGTGATTATGAAATGAAATAGTGTATTAAAACTGCCCATTATAAGGTTCAGTTCACACTGTATGTTAAGAGAAAGGCTCCTTCCAGTCTAGTTACAAGGATATTTCCATAGGCAAGGATTTCAACAGCTTTAAACAAAACTCTTGGCAAATTCCATACACACCATACACTTTTACTTAAATTCTCTAACCCTGGGTTGTTAATTTCAATGCCTCATTAGAGGTAGGTCAGTAACAGCAACCTGCTGGTGGGGCTTATAGAATTTATGGAGAATTGGAAAGTGCATATCACAGGTAAGGGGATTAAATTTAAAACAAAATAAAACCCCAGGTGTTCGAGATAAAAGCATTTTCTGACATAATAAGCCTGGGGGCAATACTGTGAACTTGACCTACATGCTGAGGGCAAAGCCAAGAACCCTGTTAGCTTGGCCTAGAGTCCAGAATCAAGAGAGCTGGTATCATATCCCTCTCTATTTCATCGTAAAAGATAACCTCATCTGGAGCCAAGTGCCCACAACCTTTAGCATGCAGCCATAGTAATATTATCCTAATCCCAATGTTCACTATCCCTAGGCAAGACTGATAGACCAAAGATAACACCTAACTTGGATCAGGCCCTTATTTCTCTAGTTAAGATCTGGTTTCCCTCCTTTGAAAATGTTAACTGAATAAGGTAGAGTTTAGACTTGAATTGTAAAGGCATTCCTAATTCACAAGGAAGCTAACCATATGGGAAAGCAAGAACAAAGTAGGAACTGACTGCAAAGCAAGGTGAGCTGAAAAGAGAAGACTCACACTGGGAAGGAGAGATGCCAGCGACAAAGAGAGACCATGTAGCTTTTCTATGTTACAAAAATAACCCTGGTTCCCACCTTTCTGGGTCTGACTTTTATGAGGTCCAGCTGTATGTAGCACCCAAGTTACATTTCTATGAGATGTCCATGACTTTACAATATATCACACATTTTATATGAATACATTTGAGTGAGCTTTTAGATCTTAGCGCTTAAGGGAACTTGGTAAAAATCAATTCCTCCATCAGATGCATTTGTTTTGTTTTGTTTTGTTTTGTTTTTGCAGTCCTACTTTACAGGATGTCTAAATTCCCTCTTCTCAGGAATTTGCATTACATCTATGTCAATGCTTAGAATATCTTGCCATTTTGTAAGTATCCTAAATTCCCATAAAATGCTGAGAGAAGAAACTGGGGACTAATGGGTAAAGTACTAAGAATACCTCTGGAGAACCACAGATCTCTAGAAATATATATAATTACTTCATTTTTTAAAAATATTTATTTTCGAGAGAGAGAAAGAGAGAGAGAGGAAGGGCAGAGAGAGAGAGGGAGAGAGAGAATCTTAAGTTGGCTCTATGCTGGGTGGACACAATGCTTGATCCCACAACCCTGGGATCATGACCTGAAGACAAAATCCAGAGTTGGATGCTTAACCAAATGAGCCACGCAGGCACTCCATAATTGCTTCATTTTCATGGATATTACACATTGAACAATATAATAGTATAGCAGTTTTATTGCAATATTGCTAGCATTGAGAATTTATTTTAATTACATGGAAATATTAATATATAATAAAGCACAAATAAAAGAGTACTGCTGATGGGATTTTTGTTTTGTTTTGGTGTGGTGTGGTTGCAATAACAAGGATGAGAAAGATGTAGCTTGGGTACTCCTTAAAGAGGACACTCTTGAGTGTTTTTAAGGAGGACAGCATGATATAGTAAAAAAGCAAATAAAAAAACCCAGATGTTGATCTTAGTCTTGATGCTAGCTACTATGTTATTTGAAAAAGGTACTTATACTTTTTGCTTTATACAATGGCTACATCATTTGTAAAATAGCAATTTTGTTTAACAAACATGTATTTTTGCTACATATTTAGACTGGCTTAACCTATGTGATATAGAGGTGAATTGTGGGTGGGGGGATGGGTTAAATAGGTGATGAGGATTAAGGAGGGCACTTGTGACGGGCACTGGGTGTTATATGTAACTGTTTAATCACTATGTTATATACTTGAAAGTAATATAACACTGTATGTTAACTAACTGAAATTTAAATTAAAAATAAATAAATAAATAAATAAATAAATAAATAAACAAACAAACATTCTGTGATATAGAGATAAACATCAGACCAATTGTCCTGAAAATAATAACTAGAAAATCTGAAAAAAATTAAAATATCTATTTGAAATTATCAGAGCTTCAAAAGTGCTGAAGAATTACTGGGGGCAAGTTCCAGAGGAAATGGATAATGTGATATGAGAGAAGAGAAAATGTGAGTGCAAATTGGGAGGAGGGCGTTATTCCTCTAGAGATATAGGCCAGTGCTAGAAGAGATTCTTGAGAGACCTGAGCAGTTGAACAGTTCTGAGAGACTCATCACTGGTGACAAACACTGGGGTTCAAAGCCTGTGAAGGTGAGAAAGGAAGCAGATAAATCCCTTAGGCTTTCATTAGAACAACAAAGTATTGTACCCTAAATATGAGGGTGAATCAGAAACAGAATTGTTCTCTAAAGGATCGAAGCCCAGTTTTTTCCCCCAATTTTATTGAGATATAATTGACATATAACACTGTATAATTTAAGGTGTACAACATGATGATTTCATATACTTATATGATTACTGCAGTAGGATTACTTAACACTTCCATCACCTCACTTAATTACATTTCTTTTTTTGTGATGAGAATACTTAGGATGTACTATTTTAGCAACTTTCAAATATATAATACAGTATTATTAATTATAGTCGCCTCGCTATATGTTAGATCCCCAGAATTTATTCATCTTATAATTGGAAGTTCGTATCCTTTAACCAACATCTCCCCATTTCACTGACCTCCACCCCCCAGAAACCTCCATGCTATTTTCTGTTTTTATGAGTTAGGCTTTTATACACTCCATACATAAATAAGATCATTCATATTTATTTTTCTCTAATTTATTTCATTTAGTATAATACTCTCAAAATCCATTCATGTTGTTGCAAATGCATTTCCTTCTTTCTCATGGCTAAACAATATTACGTTATATATAAATACACACACACACACACACACACAATCCATACATATGCACACCATCGTCTTTTTCTATTTATCCACTAATGGACCTTTAGCTGTTTCTGTATCTTGGCTATTGTGAATAATGCTGCAATAAACATGGGGGTGGTACAGATATCCCTGTGAGACCCTGATTTCATTTCCTTTGTATACATAAACTGAAGTTAAATTGCTGGATCATCAGGTAGTTTTATTTTTAATTTTGTGAGGAAACTCCATACTGTTTTCCATAGTGTTGTATCAATTTACATTCCACCAAAAAGATGCAAAGGTTCCTTTTTCTATACACCCTCACCAACACTTGTTGTTTCTTGAGTTTTTATTAATAGCCATTCTAAAGGTATGAGGTGATATCTAATTATGGTTCTGAACTTCATTTCCCTGATGATTAGTGATCTTGAGCATCTTCTCATGTGTCTGTTGGCCATTTGTGTGTCTTCTTTGGAAAAAAGTCTATTCAGGTCCTCTGCCCATTTTTCAATTAGATTATTTTTTTTTTTCTATCGAGAGGTGTAAGGTACTTATATAGTTTAGATATTAACCCTTAATCAGATAAGTGGTTTTCAAATAGTATCTCCCATTGCTTATGTTGCCTTATTTTGTTGACTATATCTTTTGCTCTACAGAAGCTTTTATGGTTGATATAGTCTAACTTACTTATTTTTGCTTTTGTTGACAATCTTGGAGTGTCATATCCAAAAAGCTGTTGCCAAGACTAATGTCAAGGAACTTTTTTCTTGTGTTTTCCTCCAGGAGTTTTAAGGTTTCAGGTCTTATATTTAAGTCTTTAGTCCATTTTTTAAAAAAAATTTATTTTCTTTTAATGTTTTCTTTTAATGTTTATCTTAGAAAGAGAGAGAGAGAGAGACAGACAGACAGACAGACAGGAGGGGCAGAGAGAGGGAGACACAGAATCCAAAGCAGGATCCAGGCTCTGAGCTGTCAGCACAGAGTCCAACTCAGGGCTCGAACCCATGAACCGAAGGATCATGACGTGAGCTGAAGTTGTATGCTTAATCAACTGAGTCACCCAGGAGGTTCCTCTTTAGTTCATTTTGAGTTAATTTTTGTGAGTGGTATAAAATGGAGGAGTCCAGTGCAATTACTCTGCATGTGTTTTCCAATTTCCCAGCAACAGTTATTGAACAGTTATTGATTTCTCAATACAACAATGAAACAACTTATCAATGAAGCATTGCCTTCTGTCTTAGATGACAATAGGATATCTTCAAATTTTGGAAGTGGGATGAGAGATGTCATATTTAAAGGTCTTTATCAGTCAAATTATCTTCAAAGTGAGAGTAAAAGAAAGATATTTTAGGCCAAAAAAAATGGAGAGAGTTTATCACAGTCAGACTTGCATTGGACAAAATACTAATATATCAGGTATGAGGGAAATGATCCTAAGTGATAGCTATAACATGAAGACAGAATGACAAAAAAAAAATTAAATTGGATATTTATTGCAGAAAGCAATAATAACATTTTGCATAGCTTAAAATAAATCAGTGATTAAAATACATATAACAAACAAGCATAGAACTACTGCTGAATGCTGTGAAGAATGCAATTTTGTACAGGAAGATCCACTCCATTCATGAGTAAGAAAGGACAAGAGAAAAGAATACATAAAGAATGCCAAATGTCGAATAAAGCATTTGTGAACTTGAAAGCCCTCATCTTGATGCAAAATGTGAAAGTTAAAAATCCCAAATAAGTATATATAGCTAAGGTTTTCATTCCTGGGAGAAAGACTATCAAAGGATTTCCCAAGAAGTCTCATAGACTCAGGATTATCACTTTCCAGGTCAGTCTTAAATATTCAGAAGACTGTTTTTGTTTTGTTTATTTTTTTAAACTAGAAACTATTTGTTAGTTTTGCTGTTCATCAAGTTAGTTCATTGACTTGAAACCCAATGGGTGAGCTGAATATTCTCTTCCAGGAGGCTCCTTTATTATTACTATTAAGATATAATAGTCATAAAATGTTATATTTGTTTCAGGTGTATGACTTATTGATTCGACAATTCTAGATATTATTCAGTGTTTACCATGATAAGTACAGTCACCATCTGTCACTATACGGAATTATTACAATATTATTGGCTATATTCTCTGTGATATACACTTCATCTCCATGGATTATTTATTGTATAACATTTTTTTAAACTTTATTCATTTATTTTGAGAGAGAGAAAGAGAGAGTGAGTAGGGGAGGGGCAGAGAAAGGGAGAGACAGCATCCCAAGCAGGCTCTGCACTGTCCATGCAGAGCCCAAGGTGGGGCTTGAACCTGTGAACCACGAGATCATGACCTGAGCCAAAATCAAGAGTTGGACACTGAAAAAACTTATGTCCTTAAGAAATAAAACTCTTAAATACAGAGAACAAACTTGTGGTTGCCAGAGGGGGAGTGGGTGGGAGGATGGGTAAAATAAACAGGACAGAGACACAAACTTCCAATTATTTCTCTCTCTCTCTCTCTCTAAATAAACAAAAAAAATAAATGAATAAGTATTTTTTAAAAAGAGTATTGCTTCTGAGATTCCACAAATAAATGAAATCATATGGCATTTGCCATTCTATACCTGATTTATTTCACTTAGCATAATACCCTCTAGGTCCATCCATGTTGTCACAAATGACAAGATCTCATCAGAAGCCTCATTTTTGCAAGTAAAATGACAATACATTTTTTTTTTCTCAAGGGAAGACTCCCATTTACCAAAATTACATGACTAATCTATAAGTTCACAAAGCCAAGGTATTAAATTATATACATACCTCTCATAATACTTAAAATAGTCGCATCTATATGACAGTCCCAGTTTCTCCATACTATTGTATTATTTTTCTGTGAGAATTATCACCAACAAAAGGGAGAAAATTTTTTGAATAACCATACTAGTCTTACTTTAGACAAGCCTATTTAGAATAAGAATACATTTCAGAATCAGGCTTGTGCACAATCATCTCAAAATATGAATGCTTTCCCAAAGGGCTGTATCATTCCCAGGCCATTAGCTGAGGCCACTACTAGCGTATCTGTGGATGTGCTTTTTTGATCCATCCATAGACAATAAATAAGCACTGGTCATGTCCCTCTCTGACTTGTATCTATATCTTAATAAGTTAATATGGTCAAACCAACAATGGGACTATTAAGTCTCTTGAGGTACTTTGCATATGACTGTTGTAATTCATTATAGGTAGATTTTACTTTTTAAATCATAGAGAATATTCATATATCTCTTATTTTTAACATTTTGATAACTTCATCTATATATACTGACTACAGAAAAGTTATTGCTATTCTTAAGTAAAATAACTAAAAACACATCAAATGTACAGGTATGTGTGTTATACCACCTTCTCTGTTGGTTATTGTTGCTCTAAAAATATGATGAAAATTTTAACAGGTGCTTTTTCAACTTACCTGGTGAACAATGACATTTTCACACCATTTTCAGCTTCATAAGGACTGACTGATAGGCAGTGTAGAATGTGTAAATGGCTGGCTCTCCTTGACACATTATGAAAACTGACAATCAGTTAAAACTTGTGAGGTGGAGGAGTAATATATGAAGCTAGAGATATGTTTAAAATGCACTGGAAAAAAAAGAACACCACTTCAAGATTCTGGACCAAAACAATTGAGAACCTAGACAATTACAAATTAACAGGGAAATGTGACAGCAGCTCCATTTGGACCAGAAGATTGACTTAGTATAGTTACATGGAGGGAAGGTTTTTGTATATATCATTGTCCTAAAACACTAAAGAAATTGTTAATAGTGGATAATGCATATGGTAGGTAGGTATGACTAAACAGGCAGGAAGATATGAATGAATGACATTGGCATATTGCAAATTAAAGACTTCCCATCCTAGGGAATTGAAGGGAATGTGCTGTTTTCCTGACTGAGGCACTTGCCAATTAATGAGTTGTAACTGTAAGCTAATAGTTCTGCTTGAGTAAGGTCTTTCAAGGGAATTCCTTATTAGCAAGAATGAGGCTCACCAGATAAGGAGAAGAGAAATCCAATCATTTTACTGGTGAGGAAACTGAAGATCAATGAAACTATCTAGCTTTCTTAGGTTACATAAGAAATGAGATTTATGTAAGCGTTTATACTTAGATACACTAGTTAAACACAAAGTTTAAGTAAAATACAGCCTTAAGAGAAAAATGTTTAAGAAAGACTTAGTGGTATCAAATAACAAGTTCCATTAAAAACAGCATTATGGGGGCGCCTGGGTAGCTCAGTCGGTTAAGCTTCTGACTTCGGATCAGGTCATGATCTCACGGTCCGTGAGTTCGAGCCCTGCATTGGGCTCTGTGCTGACAGCTCGGAGCCTGAAGCCTGCTTCAGATTCTGTGTCTCCCTCTCTCTGACCCTCCCCCATTCATGCTCTGTCTCTCTTTGTCTCAAAAATAAATAAATATTAAAATTAAAAAAAAATAAAAAAAAACAGCATTATGATCATCAAATAACTGAATGAAACATACATAATATAGAGGAACTGCACATTTATAGTATATAAGACTTATAGTTTATAAAACTTCCTCTGAACTCAGCATTGTCAAACCACCTATGCTGTATCTTACCCAATTTCTAGAATGATCTCTCAAGCAGGGCTCACATAAACTAGAATCCCACTCCTTAAGGAGTTAATGGCTTAACAGACAAGGAGGAATTAATGATAAAGGATACTCAAGAGTTGGTTATGATAAAAAACAAGAACAACAACAAAAAAACCAGACTTAGTAAAGAGCAGAAACCAGCAGCTATTAAAGTAAAAGGGAAGAACAAGTGAAATAATTATATGACCTGACAAAAAATAGATATAAATCAGTAAACGTTTCTTTCTGTGTTAACAGCTCGTAGATTAAAATCTGCTTGTATCCACTTTATTGCATTGATTCATTCATTTACTTTGAATATTGTTTGTTGGCCTCACTCACATTAAGATGGTTTCTTGTTAATTTCATCATTTTTTTAAGTTTATTTATTTTTGAGAGAGAGAGAGAGCGCGCACAGGGGAGGGGCGGGGGGGAGGGGTGTGGGAGAGAAAAAATACCAAGTAGGCTCTGCACTGACAGCAGACTCAGGGCTTGATCTCACAAACTGTGAGATCATGACCTGAGCCTAAATCAAGAGTCAGACTCTTAACCAACTGAACCACCCAGATGCCCTAATTTCATTATTTCATAGAACAATCTCTAATTAAAGCTAGATGAAACCTAAATGGACAACTTAAATTGATCCATTTTAAAATAAGAAGATCACAAATTCTATTGACTTGAGAAATACTGTTTTTTTGTTTTGTTTTGTTTGAGAGGGAGCACATGGGTAGGGGGGCAGAGAGAGGGAGAGAGAGACTCTTAACCAGCCCCACATTGAATGTGCAGAACCTTGAGTGAGATCAAGAGTCAGATGCTTAACTGACTGAACCACCCAGGTGCCCCTAGAGAAATACTGTTTTGAAGACAAAATTCATAGATATTACATGAAAGGGACTTACACAATGTCAAATGATAAAAAGAACATATGATTAGGAACCTAGTGTTCTTAGTGGTATCAATGGTTCCCAAACTTCATTGATCTTCAAAATCACATTTCATATCCGGTCAGAAATTCCAATTGAGTAGTCTTGTGAGTCAGTAAATTGTTAACCAGCCACCACTCCCCGATACCAACATGCACATACAGGCACACAGAACATGGCAGGTGGTTCTAACAATAAACTAGATTAGGGGCTCATTAATTTAAATCATCAGACTCCCTTCATTCAATCTCATCTGTAAATGTAAGAGGTTCCCATGAGATAACTTTTTAAGTGGTATTTGAGTGCAAACTTTCTATTCCTGCTACAGCCTCTTGCCTTGTCCAGGGGGTTTCTTGTTTCTTCTACAGAATGAATAACAGATGATCCTCAGCATCACTCAGACAGAACTTGCTCTCCCTGGAGGCTATTGATTGCATTGTTATGAAGCTCCTTATGCTGAGCCAAAAGATGCAACTTCCACTGATTTGACTGAGTTCTACCCTTTGAACATTCCCCTGCTGTCTGATAGCCCTTCAAATGCTTAAAGATTGATCTTGCATCTTTCCTACATACTTTCTTTTCCAGGTCAAAAAAAGGTGTAAAGATTATACCCATAAAAGAATATTTTTTTTTCCTAGATAAGCCACTTAAAATGGAACAAGCTCTAAGAATCAATAAGATGTTGTTTCACTAGGAAAGAAGAAAAATCAGTGAAGTAATTTGGAGTTTTGTATCAATAGTTGCAGTTACAGGAAATCTTGCCAAGAAAGAAGGCTGAAGAAAACTGAAGTGTTACAGCCTACCAACATATGGGTTGTGGTAAATTCCAAAAACAAACAAAACAAAACAAAACAAAACCAGTAACAATTACATACATTTGAATCACTTTTAAAATCAAACTGTGTAGGCTTTAGCACATTGTTTTAAAATCATTATAGAATTTTGAATATCCCATTTCTGTCAAGGAAAAATTAATCAAATCATTATCCAGATCATTTTCATATATAGTAATTCAAATATAACTGTATTCATATATAATAAGTGATTGAATTACACAAAAAATAAGATGCACTCTAAAAAAACAGGATAAAGGTAGTGTAATAGAATCTTCCTTGAAAACACAAAAACATGCTCATTGCAAAATCAATTATATACCACTTCGAAGAATGATATAAATAGTAGATTCCCTCTAACATACAAAAAGCTTAATTCAGGAGAAGGACTATTAAACTTATTTCAAATGGTACAGTTATTAGTTACCTTAAAACATATATGTACACTAAGCTCCAAAGCCTAGTCTTACCACTCCTGTTTCTTTTATAATGAATGTTTTTTATTTCTTCCTTATTCAGATTTTCCTTTATTTTCCAAAAACTTACTGCTATCCTCTTCACTCTTCAAAACTGTCATCACACACAGTATACAACTGTTAGGTCAAATGTCCTTTTGTCCAACTCTGCTATGGATATTTTTGTCTCTTGACATTATTGATCAGTTTTTCTGGTTGAAATTATCTACCTTTAAGTTCCAAGACTTTAAAAGGTCTCGATTTTCATTGTACTTCTGTCTTTCTGGTGATTTTCTTCTTTGATTTGTCCTTCTACAAGAAGCAAACCTATCCTTGTTTCTTGGTTTTTTTTAATACAAAATCAATAATAATCAACCGTAATATAAATCTCTACTTCTGAACTCTTGGTCAACTTCTAACCCCTTATTTCCAGCTCTCTTTTCAACATTTTTACCTGGATGTCAGGCTATTATCTCATAGAATTGAATGGGGTTAAGAGTTCCAACTGACCTGAAGATCATCTAGTTAAATCTCAAGTTTTAGTTAATGGTACAATGTGAAAGAACAACCATGCAAAGTCACTCAGATCACAGGGGTAGGACAAAAACCAACACAGAAGTTCTGTATTTTCAGTTCCCAGATATCTTGTAATATAGCACAACTACCCTTTGTGCCATCTTGCACACAAATGAATATATATTAAATTTAGTTTAAATTTATAAATTATAGACCATAATTTATTAAGATAAAATAGCATTTGGGGCAGGACAAAATTAATATCAATAATTTTAGATCATATATTCGGAAATGTCCAAGACTGACTCACAAAAAAAACAAAAAACAAACAAACAAACAAACAAAAAATGTTGGAATCAGGATCATTTTTGAAGCTTTTGAGAATAAAATAAACTACTTTGAGTTGGTTGGCTCAATTCATGTTGCTTGATATACTTGATGTTTCAACTATTCCTCAAAATTTGGAATTTGCTCCAATGCCTTTATTAAGAATGCCTTTACCAAATTTAGATATCTGAGACGGCAGCTTAAATAGCCCTGCAGACCCAGTGATAACTGGTGAAAAGCATAAAAAAAGATAACCATTTAAAGTCTGTGCAAATGGTCATGAGGACATAAAGAAAATTAAGAAATATTAGTTTAGAAAATCTGCTAAGTCTTGGTAAGAACAGCGAGTGTCTATAGCACTTTGACCATGATCTGCTCCCTCACTCCTCCATTCTCTCTTCCCTTGGACAGTAAGCACAGACCCATGCTTGGTCTCTCTGACCTAAATTTCTCCCATCAACAACATTTCCAGGTTGCTCTTCAGCCAAGGAGCTGGCCCTACTTTCTCCCTTCTATGCCCTGACCCTTGATAATGGCTGTTTATCTCTAATAAAGTAATACAGTTTAGTTGAGAATTAAAAAAATAGAAATAAAAGAGTGTAATGACAGAAGCTCCAATCTAGGCACTGTGACCAAGAAAGCCCAGCTCCTTCTTCCTGACCTCCCAGTCAAGAGATATGGTATTTCAACATGAAGGGCAGGCTACCAGAATTTCTCTTATCCACCTCCCAGTTACAAGTTGCCGAGGCTAAATTCTTACTGAGTGCGGTAAAAGGTTGAGGGCTCCCTTCCTCAATCCATCTCACACAGAGCAGAAGATATACCCCCAGGCTTTGAGTTTTCAGACCCTTACCCCAATTCATTCATAAGGCAAAAGTTAAATATATGAAGAGGCAAGCTGAGAAGACCACCCTACAGCTTTATAATGGAGGGGTGTCCCTTAAATAGAAGGGAGGCATTGTCCCTCTTTCAGCTCTGGAGCAGGGGCTCAGAAATTTTGCCCACTGGCATAGGCAGTCGATATGAATAAAGGGTTTCAAAACTCTTTTCAAAGGAACTGAACACTGAGTGTAATTTGATTGTGGTAGAGCTGGATTTCCCATTTCTGAGTAGGCTCTAGACTGGCTCTGGCCCCAAACCGTTGTCATGTCTCTATCACGATAATGTCAGAATCTCTTTGATTCCAGCTCTGGACCCTGTTAGCTAGTTCCAGCAACAAGACTCACTCAACCTCCTATTATAGGGATATTCTATGAATCATGCCAATAATTTGGTCAAATCACTCTAGGCTTGCTCGTTTTTTTGTTTTTGTTTGTTTTTTGTTTTTGTTTTTGTTTTTTCCCCAGCTATATCTAAACCTGATCCTGAACTTGTGCATCACAAATCTAGAGCAACACACTAGATTGAAACCTGGTCACAACCCTAACCCGCTAAAAATTGCAAGTCCTTTCCTATTTAGGATAGAATCTATTTCAATTAGATCTATTTAGATTAAAAAAGGAAGTAAACTTAATAATAAGCACGGGAGTATGTACAACACAGTTAATCATTGGCTCTATTCTAACTTTTGTTCCTCCTTTCCAAAGTATTTTTCCATGAACACTCTTCTTCCCCCTGAAACATCCCAATCACAGGTCTGCTATACATTTCCTGTTAATTTTAATACTTCTTTATAATATCACTAAATTTCTTCTTTATGCTAGAAAATATAATCTTTAGATGCTCTTCCAAAACTATATAAAAAGAACTTGAGGCTGATATATTTTCAAGGAAATAGAGTTTTCATGGAAAACTTCAAGGAAAATTGTAAATAGTTTACAATAGTAGCTAAGCATCATTCAAGACACGTGTTCCTTTGTTTTTGTTTGAGAAATAAAAATGCACATTTCCAGACAAAAATCAAAGCTGATACGTTTTTCTTCCCCTTGTTCACATAAGAAATTATTGTCATCAGTATAAATGCCTCAGCAGGACTTACGATACAGAATTTCATTAATTTATGGGAAGCATTTAGGCAAATACCTCAGAATTGAGAGGATGTAGAGTAACTCCAATGTTATTAGTGATTATTACCACTTTGTAAGTACAATATGTTGCTAATTTTTTTTTTTTTTTTCCCATCCGGCAACCTTTAACAATTTTACAAATGTATACACTGACCTGGAGGATGTACATCTCAGAATGGAGGAGCACAATAGTGTCGCTGAGGCCTGGGACCTTGGCAGAAGAGGGATTCAGGCCAAGGGCTTCCAGGCCAGAAGCCAGCGGGCCGGGCCGGCTCGGGCAGGAAGTAGAGCTTTCAGGACTACAGAGTTGTGCTCAGCGCGTGCGCAGTTCACTCCCCGTGCTTGCCTCACGAGCCGCGCGACCTTCGGGCGGAAGCTAGAACACCCGACCTGGCGGGCCTGCCTGAGGCGCCGCCTCGCTGAGGTGTTGAGTCTGTGAGGGGAACGTGACCATGAACACATATTTACTTAACAGCGCGAACAAGACTCTTCACAGACCAGTGCGGTACCTGGGCCGCCGGCACCGAGTAACTCAGGTGAATAAAAAACAACAACGGAGTATGTTTAGCTGACCCTTGAAGAACATGGTGTTGGGCCGCCAACCAGCACAGCAGAAAATCTGCATAACTTTGACTCCACAAAAACTTTACTAATAGCCTACTGTTGACTGGAAGCCTTACGGATAATATAAACTGTCAGCTAACTTATATTTTGGGTGTCATATGTACTATATACTGTATTCTTACAGTATTAAGAAACCCATGAGGACGAGAAGGGAAGATACAGTTAAGATACTGTGCTATGTTAATGGAAAGAAATCTGCGGGTAAGTGGCCCTAGGCGGTTCAAACTTGTTCAAGGGTCAAGTGTATGTTACAAACAGGGTTTAGAAGTGGTTCCTGACGTGGACGTGAAGGCCCTCCTTACTAGTCCATAGTACAGCTGTATAATTTTTAAAGAATATTAAGACAACTGATATATCATTTTAGATTTTTTAATTGAAGAATAACTGACATATAGTATTGATTAGTTTCAGAGATAAAACATAGTGATTCTATACGTGAGTGCAGTTACCCGTCATCATACAAAGTTGTTACAATGTTATTGACCATGTTCCTTCCCTGTGCTGTCCATCACAACTCCTGTAACTTATTTATTTTGAAACTGGAAGGATGTACCTCTTTTTTTTTTAATTTCCTTTTTTTTAATGTTTATTCATTTTTGAGAGACAGAGACTGAGCATGAGCAAGGGAGGGGCAGAATCGGAAGCAGGCTCCAGACACAGAGCTGTCAGCACAAAATCTGATGTGGGGCTCGAACTCACAAACCGAGAGTTCATGACCTGAGCAGAAGTCTGAGGCTTCCCTGACTGAGCCACCCAGGTGCCCCTGGAAGGATGTACCTCTTGATCCCTTTCTCCTATTTTTCCCATTTAAGACCACTGATTTATCATTTTAGATGATAATGAGAAAAATGAATAACAAAGTGTGGGCTGAAAAAGTACTTACGTGGTGTGTCCATTTTACAGGGAGTATTGTTTCCATACATTGGTGCTCCTGGGTAGCACATCTGATGCAGAGTATCAGTAGAAGAAATCCACGCTTGGTCCTGAGCAATCCTGCATATTTTTGCTGGCTGTGCCTAGAATGTGGGGCTCTGACCACTGTTTAAACACAACGTTTTTCAGAGTTGTGTATGTGAAAACAAATCCTGAGGCATGACATAATCAGCCCCATGAAAAAGAACAAGTTTATTCAGTGCTTATTGTAAAGTGCTAGATTCCCCAGCTCAGTGTCCCTCTTCTGTAAGGAAATGCATTGTGTGTGCGGACATCCAGCTAGACCCTTAATTTTGCCACTATATTGGACTTGAGGGCTATAGGAGAACTGATTCAGTTTTTATTCTCATGCCGTTTGCTTTGCCATGAATAATAACTTCATATGCCTCTGAAACAGAAGTCTTGTTTCTTCTGCCAGCATTCATGAAAGGGGAATTTGTGTATCTCAGCACTCAAAATTTTAGTTTGCAAGGAAGAGAAAGACAAATTTCAGACCCTGATAAAGATTTGTATGGAGAAAGGTTACTGGGGAGTGCTCTCTGTGGTGGCATGAGAGAAGCAAAATTAGGCCGAGGGAGAAGTTGATCTGCCATAAAGTCACACCAAAGATTTTAACCAATGCTACAAAGTACTTGGCATTTGGAGTAACCTTGCAGATCTGTCCCAACCTGAGGCAAGAAGGTCTGACCTTCGTGTCCCATATTAAGCAGTATTTGCATGTGGGATGCCTCCCAGTAATGAAGCATGATTTTGGGCAAGGTGGCTGTCTTTGTCAGAGGACAAGGGTAATAGGGAAAACCTGGCAGTGCACATCATCATCCACTAAAATTGCAAATCAGAAATATCGAATGAATGGCCTCTGCCAAAACAATGCATTTCCTTTGGAAATACATGACATTTCACTGTTGTCATACGGCCACATTGGTGAGTTTAAAAAAATACACTTCTGAGATAAAATACTGTTTTTAATTTCTAGTGGCATGTGTGAATAGACTCAAATGAAGTGGTTACTTAGGTCAGTTTTGTGACTCCATATTTTGAAAAATCCACTCTCAAAGCAAAAAAGTAATTCTACCAGTTTAGTATTTGTGGTTACTTATGGGAAAATATTATCAATTATCACCAACTAATCTACTGTTATGAACTTTTTCCAATGTATTCTGTTCTCTTTCCTCATTCACCTGAACACCTTGGTGATCTCTTGTATAATACCTAAATATCTGAAATGTGGTGTCAAAGCATAGGAATTACAGATCCTGACAACATGAATTAGAGTTCTCGGTTAAACTCTTAATTCTTTGCTTTTCTCTGGGTACTTGCTTAATTTGTCTTTGCTACGAATTTCTATTCAATACAGTGGGAATAAGGTATATAGATCAAAAGGTTGTTAGCATTTGAGATACTCCACTTGGTTGTGTGCTTAGACAGTAGTAAACTCTCAATATATCTTAACCACCATTATTATGCTTTGCTTTAATTATGTCTAGATCAAAAGCCTTCTTTCCTCTTATGAAGAACATTGATGAAAATATATCTTGGGTTTACTTCATCACCTGAATCTCTCTGTTGTTTTTTTTTTTTTTAATTTTTTTAAAAGACATGGGAATTGTCTTATTTAACTGTGTATCTCAGTGCTTATTATAGTGCCTGAACACACAAAATGAACTTTATTATTGTATTAATGAACAGATAGATTAAATAATGGATTTTCCAATGTTGCTAGTTTTATCTAGAAACATAGTTTCATGCTTGGAAACCTTCATAGCAAATGAAAATGAAAACAAGGCTGTCAGTAAGGATGGTTTTGAGTAACAAGTGTATCTGAGGACAGGGCTATGAAATATCTGGAAATTCTTTTTCAACAGGGGAGGATTGACACTTGACAATAATTTTTTTTTCTATTCTTTATTACAGTAGTGGTATAAACTGATAGAGTATGGCAAATAAATATTTTCTTATTATTCAGGGTTATCAGTACAATGATATATGGATTCATTAAAGGGAGCACTTCAGGCAAGACATCTTTGGAGGAATATTATGGAAGGGGTGGTCCCTAAGGTATAACTTGAAGGGCAAGAACACCTGAGTAAAATTAAGAGATAGATAGAGAATGAGTTCTTAGGGAGAGTGTCCTAGAAAGCCATATGAGTAACATATGCAAATTAGCACATTTGAGTGTGAAAACTTACTGGGAACTATAAATAATATAGCTCAAGTGGCAAAAAATGAGTGAGAGATAAGATTGAGTGGAGGGGTGGTGTTTGGATTCCTCCTAAAGCAAAGCCTGAGCCAAAGATTTGGGTGCTAAAATTTTAATTAGAAGGTGATCCCAAGAAGCAAGAGTGAAAGAACAGGAAGGGTTATTAAAGCAAGAAGAAAAAGTTAAGGTAAGAATAACTATCGTGATCCCTCCTTTGTATAATGGGGGCTCAGTTTCATCAGGGCTCCTGAGAGGGATAAATAATATCTTCTAGAATTGTCCTCTTAAACAAAGGAAGGCCGGAAAATTTACCTAGAGGCACTCAGGTCATATCAACTGAGGTTGCCCTGGGAAATTAATTCCTCCATGTTCCCAGGATATATCTAGGAGCTCTGGCAGCCTGGGACCACCTTCCACCCCATGAGGAGAATCACTGGGCTGGAAGGCAACTGAAAGATTTGCTGCATACATTTGAGATGAATGTTGTCATAAGGGATGAATTTGACACAAATTATAAAGAGATGAATTAGAGGCATAAACTGTGCTCATGAACTCTCCACAGTAGCTGCATATGATATCTAAGTTGGGCTGAGGGGATATGATATGGGACACAAAAACGTCTGCTACAGGTAAATAAATAGGGCCAGACCACAAACACCTTGTACATCTTGTTAGGGAGTTTGCATTTACCTATTTATCTTTATGAACTAAAGCATGTAGAGTAAGAGCATAACGTGACCAGAGGCAAATGTTTATGGACATGGAACACCATCATGTCCTTGACATAAGCACATAGGATAAATACATTAAAATATTGAAATCCAGGGACGCCTGGGTGGCTCATTGGTTAAGCATCCAACTCTTAATATCGGCTCGGGTCATGATCTCATGGTCATGAGATCAAGACCTGAGCTGAATGGAGCCTGCTTGGGATTCGCTCGCTCTCTCTCTCTTTCTCTCTCTCTCTGTCTCTCTCTGCCCCTCCCTCACTCTCTCACTCTCACAATAAATAAATAAACTTAAAAAATATCAAAATCCAGTTCTTACTGATTTCAAAAGGACTTCATAGTACTTTACTAAAGACTTGTCAATCTGGAGAAGAGATTACTTTTTTTTGTTTAATTGCCATTGTTTCCCACCCAATTAAAAACTCCTCTTAGTAGGACATTCAGGATAAATCATTAACTTGAAACAGTTCTTTTGAGAGGCAGAGAGAGATTGAGTGCAAGCTCTGAGAGAGAGGGAGGTATAGAATCCCAAGCAAGCTCCAGGCTCTGAGCTGTCAGCACAGAACCTGACGTGGGGCCTCAACCCACGAACCATGAGATCATGACCTGAGCTGAAGTCAGATGCTTATCCGACTTAGCCACCCAGGTGCCCCATAACTTGAAACAGTTCTTAACAAAAAGTGTATTATTGAAAAGAGTTATATTTCAGGGGAACCTGGGTGTCTTAGTCAGTTAAGCATCCTATTTGGCCCAGGTCATGATCTCATGGGTTCGAGCCCCACATCTGGCTCTTTGCTGACAGCTGAGAGCCCAGAGTCTGCTTTGGATTCTGTGTCTCCCTCACTCCCTGCCCTTTCCCCGCTCATGCTCCGTCTATCTCTCTGTCTCTCCCTGTCTCTCTCTCAAAAATAAACATTAAAAAATTTTAAAGGAAAAGAATGATATTTCTTTATTTTATTGATAAATGGTAGTTGTGTAAAAACCATACTGAAACATAGAGACTTAAAATAGCAATTACTTATTGTTTACTGTATGTTGGCAAGAGCACTTTTATTCCTGATTCTTCTAGGTCCAGTGGGCTAGCCAAGCACCTTCTTTCTGTGGGCCTGGCTGAAGCTTAAAAGAACAAGCAGAAATATGCAAGGTTTCTGAAAGTGTGGGCTGAAAACTTGTTCACTCTCTTCTCATATCTGCTTCAATCATTTGCCTCACAAGTCAGATGAGCAAACCCACAGTCTAAGAGGCAAGGAAATAGATGCTCCCTATTAGTGAGAAGTCCCTTGGCAAAGTATGTGTACATATACAGATAGGCAAAAAATTGTGGATAATAGTAATATATACCACACTGTATTAGTATCCTAGGGTTGCTGTAACAAATTACCATAACCTTGGTGAATTACAACAGCAGTTGGTTTTTTACTTGCAGTTCAGGGGGGCCAAAGGTCCAAAATTAGTGTTAGAAAGGTTAGTTCTTTCTAGGAGCTCTGATGAAAAGTATGTTTCAGATGTCACTCCTGGCATCTACTGAGTATAGGCAGTCTTTGGTGTTCCTTGGCTTAGAGATGTATCACTTCAGCCTGTCTCCATATTCCAAATGATGTTTCCATGTCTCTTTGTATTTTCTTTTCTGGCTCTTATAAGGAAACTCATCATTATACTTAGGGCTCAACCTAAATCCAGGATGATCTCAAGATTCTTACTTTAATTACATCAGCAAAGGCATTTATTTCAAATCAAGTCACATTCTGAGCTTCTGGTGAACATACCTTTTTGGGGACTACTATTTAACTCACTATACTAACTCACTCCCAAATGTAGTGTTTTTAAGATTTTTACCAATTAGTATCATCAATTTATTGTTTAAATTTGGCACCTTAATTATACATATATATATATATATATATATATATATATATATATATGTATATATATAGCTATATATAAAAGATATATATCTTTTATATATAGAGAGAGAGCAAGCCATTTTAATTCCACAATAATTCAGAATTCAAATACTATAAACCTTAGGTTTTAAATAAACCAGATTTTGATGATTAATGTTTCATATATGAAAATACTCTACCACTTAATGTATTTTACTAAGAACATTGAAGTAGGAATTATGTGAAAAATAAATCAATTTAATATACAGGTTTTATTTAATGTAAATGTATATATGACACGAAAAATGTTACCAAAACCTTAAATAGATAATAATGGTACCAACGCATTGTATATTTCTTAATTTTACACATTTTTTCAAAGCATACCTCGGTTCTGGACTCATAAATGTAGTACAAATCAATCAGATAGGCAACAAGTTCCTAACTGGTGATTTGGTACAAGCTTCCAGAAAAACACAGAGCAAAATTAACCTATAATATAAAATTTTGGCAGCAAACATGCCAATTCAAACCTAGGAACCTCCTGAAAATATTTATAAAAGAATTGCTAAGATTGCTAGGAATCACTCCCATGTCTCACAAATTATATAACAAAGCTATGGAATAAAGCAGTGTTGGACTAAAAGATGTGGCCCCAGACTGGTACCAGAACCTGAACTGTTTATTTCCATTTATTGCTAGTCTACAATGATATAAGTGCAGATGCAGAATATTTACAAACTGTTTTTGAAGTTTTATGTTATTTTCACATTCTAAATGTATGACTTTTGGACTCACCTCACTGAACACGGCCTAAATCTTTGGAGATGCATGTGGAGCGAATTAGATACTTGTCATGCATACATATAACAGTGTTTGATAATTAAGGATTTGTCAACTTTAATCCAAAAATGTACCAAACCTAGAATACATTTCTTTTCTTAAAAGGTAATTTAAGTTTTTGGAACTAGCTGTTGATGAAGGATTGAAGATATTTTGACACTACAGCATAACTTGCATTTTGGATAATAGTTAGCAGTGATTATCCTGAGTTTGCTGAAATTGCTTTAAAATCTTTTACTCCATTCCCATCCACTTACATCTTTAAGACTGTTCTCTCTACTGCCATTTTTCTTGAAACAAATGTTTTGATATAGATCATCCTCTGTCACATAGTCATCAATCCAATCTAGGTTAGGTAAATTAATAAATTTACTCATTAAATTTAATAATCTCATTTTTCAGGTTACAGTTTTTTTTAATTTGTTTTTTTAACGTTTGTTTATTTTTGAGACACAAAGTGTGACAGGGGAAGGGGCAGAGAGAGAGGGAGACAGACTCTGAAGGAGGCTCCAGATCTGTCAGCACAGAGCCCGATGCAGGGCTTGAACCCATGAACTATGAGATCATGACGTGAGCCAAAGTCAGACACTTAACCAACTGAGCCACCCAGGTGTCCCTTCACAACTCTCCAATCTTCACTCATTGGAGTGGATAATTTATCTTTTTATTAGCCATGAAATCTAAGATTTAAAAAAATAGGAAAAGACTTATTTAAGATCACACATCCCACAACTGGCCAAATCAGAAGTTAAAGCAGTTTCTCTGACATCATTCTTACTTTCATGCTTCATATTTGATTACCCTTCAAGCAGCCATATGTACAGGGTTCCTTCCTTTCAAGTTTCTGGATGGCCCAATATGAGGTTAGAAACAAGGAAACACTGGAGAGAAATGTTTCACTCATGGATTACGCAGTAGAAATAACAGATTCCATTGTTGAGATACACATTAGCAAAGATTAGTTGCTTAAAACATCAATTTATGATCTGAGATTTCTGTGGTTCAGAAGTCTAGCATAGCACGGTTGGTTTCTTATGGTGGAAATCAGCATGGCAGCCACAGTTGCATTCTCATCTTGGCTTGGTGTCTTCTTTCTCAATCATTGGTTGTTGGCAAATTTCAGTTTCTTCCTTGCTTTTGGCATGGTCCCCTCCATTTTGAAGCCAACAGTGGCAGGTCAGTTCTCACACTTCTCATCTCCTTAATTTCCCTTCTTTCTTCTTCTGCTTTTAAGGGTTCTTTTGGTAGAAAGAACATTAGACCTGTGTTTCCATCCTGCCTCTGCCACCATTAGCTTTATAACCTGGGGGTCCCATAAACTTTCAAGGCTTTATTCCCTTAGATATAGAATGAAAACACTGCTGTCTACTTTTTCTCTCAACAAATTCTTTGACATGAATTAATCACCCTAGGGTCCCTTTCACTTCTAATTTTAAATCAACTGTACAAGCAGTTCAGTAATAAAGATGTACCTTTTGTCAAATACATAACAAGAATTCCCGAATATGCTCAATAAAAGCTGATTAAATGAAAAAAAAAGGTAGATGAATATAAGCAGTACTTTTCAAGTTATCTATATTTCACAAAGGGTAAAATTAAGCAAAAATAATAGTGCTTCTCAAATTCCTGACCTCTCTTCAAGACTTACGAATTTTATTAACTGTTGATTCATGTGAAACCCAGTATCTGATAGCTATGAGGCATGAACAGTGATTAATTAGACTGGTGCCACTCAAAAAGAAGTAGGACCTAATGCATAACAGTCAGTCATATAGAAATCTTCCACATGTATTTAATATTGAACTACTGATATAATGTTTCAAAGTAAAAATGTAGTTATGCTTCCATTGTGCATGGCTCTATACATTGTAAGCAACTATAAGGTTATTTTTAAAAATCATTTTATTTATTTATCTCAGCATGTACTCTTTAATTCCCATCTCCTACTTCCCCTAAACCCTCACTACCTCCCCTCTGGTAACATCAGTTTTTTCTTTATAGTTCTTAAGAGTTATAATGGCTGTTTAAAAGGTTTTTTTTTTGTTGTTGTTGTTGTTGTTGTTTTTTAGCTTCGGCACTGTGAACGAAACAATCAGCAAAACTAGAAGATGACAGAATGGGAAAAGGTATTTGCAAATGACATATTGGATAAAGGTTAGTATCTAAAATCTGTGAAGAATTTACCAAACTCAACACCCAAAAAACAAATAATCCAGTGAAGAAATGGGCAGAAGACATGAATAAATTTTCCAAAAAAGACCTCCAGATGACCAACAGACACATGAAGAGATGCTCAGTGTCACTCATCATCAGGGAAATACAAATCAAAACCACACTGAGATATCACCTCACACCTTTCAGAGTGGCTAAAATTAACAGTTCAGGAAACAACAGATGCTGGCGAGGATGTGGAGAAAAGGGAATCCTTTTGCACTGTTGGTGGGAATGCAAAGTGGTGCAGCCACACTGGAAAGCAGTGTGGAGGTTCCTAGATTAGATTAGATTAGATTAGATTAGATTAGATTAGATTCAAAATAGAACTACCCTAAGACCCAGCAGTAGCACTACTAGGAATTTATCCAAAGGATACAGGAGTGCTGATTCATAGGGGTACATGGACCCCAATGTTTATAGCAATGCTTTCAACAATAGCCAAATTATGGAAAGAGCCTAAATGTCCATCAACTGATGAATGGATAAAGAAGATGTGGTTTATATATACAATGGAATACTGTTTGGCAATGAGAAAGAATGAAATCATGTCATTTGCAGCAACATGGATGTAACTGGAAGGTATTATGCTGAGTGAAATAAGTCCATCAGAGAATGACAGGTTTCATGTTTTCCCTCATATGTGGATCTTGAGAAACTTAACAGAAGACCATGGGGGAAGGGAAGGGGGAAAAATGATTATAAACAGGGAGTGAGGGATGCAAACCACAAGAGACTCATAAATGCAGAGAACAATCTGAGGGTTGATTGGGGGGGTGGGGGATAGAGGAAAATGGGTGATGGGCATTGAGGAGGGCACTTGTTGGGATGAGCACTTAGCGTTGTATGTAGGTGACGAACCACGGGAATCTACCCCAAAAACCAAGAGCATGCTTTACATACTGTATGTTAGGCAATTTGCAATAAATTATATTAAAAAATTATTTTTATTTTTTTTTTCTGCAATGTATTGTGGTAATAGCATTGTCAATGGAGAGCTTTGAGGTTGTTTTTTCTACATACCTGTTGAATTGCAACCTCACCTTTCAAACCTGTGGCTTTGAATAAATTATGAAATACTTTAGAAAATGCCTTATTTAGAAACATCAGTGTGTGCACCAATAGCACTATGCTCATTGGGAACGTAGGTGTTCATCAGAATGTGCAATCTGGAGGAAAACCTGAAAACAGTCTATTAAGGAAAATTTAGTGAGAGATTCTAAAAATTCTGAATTTGGGACATATATGTTTATGTAGCTGTCAGTGAAGAGGAAGATACTCTATAGTAAGCCTATTTTGATGGAGCTATAACAAAGGAAACAGACTCAGAGAGTTGTCTGCCAAAAATTTATTGGGAAGTGGTCTTAGAATATGCAACTTTAAGAAAATGAGTTTAGGACCAGGCAGAATGATAAGAGGATCTGCAGTTTACTCCTGATAACTAAGGCCTTTGTAACTCCACATCAGCCAATCATTGGCAGCACTGGGAGTAAAAAGTCTTTGGAGTTTATAATTTCATACAACTGAGGACAGTTTCCACTAAAAAACACATGTATGAGTCATTAGTAACCAGCATTCCCAGCAGTTGGGGGATGGGTCTATGTCCACTTTTCTATAACCATGGTTTAAAAAATCACAACTTATATAGTGGTTTAAGGTAACACACATTTATTATCTTACAGTTCTGGAGGTAAGAAGTCTGAAATAGGTCCCCCTGGGCTAAAATCAAGGTGTTAGCAGGCTTGTGTTGTGTTCTCTCCTGGAGGCTCTAAGGAATAAATCATTTTCTTCCTTCTCCAGCTTCTAGAGGCTGTTCTCATTCCTTGGCTTATGACCTTATACCATCTTCAAAGCCAGTGAAGTCTTCCTCATGTTGTGTCACTCTAATGATAACATTCTTGCTGCCTTTACTTTACTAGAATCTTGTGATTACATTGGCCCCACATGGATAATCCAAAATAATCTTCCTGTCTCAAGGTCACTAGGTAGCAATCTTAATTCCATCTGCAATTTTAATTCCTCTTTACCATGTGACCTAACTTAGTTACAGGTTCTGGATATTGGGTAGTAAACATCTTTGAGGGACCATTATTCTGCCCATAATAGGTATATTTACTCATGAAGAAGATAACTGAGTGAAGCACACAATATATAGTTGCCAGACTGGTGAATTAGAGATAGGAATGGGGCCACCTTTCTTTGTTCTCTGCCACTTTCCACCAGGATGTGATAAATATATATATAACTAACCGAGTTAACATTTACATACAATAATCTCAGGCATAAATTTACTATTGTTACTTTTCAGTAAATTTATAGATCTATGTAACCATCACTACAGTATTAAAGCACTTTCACTACCCCAGTAGTATCTTCTTGACCATTTCCAGCAATCTCCATTCTCATCAGCCCCAGATAACTGATTATCTGCTTTTTCTTTCTATAGCTTTGACTTTCCTGGACATTTATATAAATTTAATCATATGATATGTAGTGCTCTGCATATGGAACATGTGATATGAATACAACACACTGTGCTTATCCATTTACTGGTTGACATATTTAGGTTGTTTCCAGTTTAGGGGTGTTACGAACAATGCTAGTATGAATGTTCATATACAAGTCTTTACATGGACATATGTTTTTATATTTCCTTAGTAAATATCTAGAAATGGAAAGGTAGGACCATATGGTATATATACATTTTTTCAAAAAACATTCTAAACTCTTTCTACAATAGCTGAACCAGTTTTATTCCCACAGGCAGTGTGAGGGTATCTCTTTTCCACATTTTACCAATATTTGTTTTTTTTTAAATATCTTTTTGATAATAGCAATTAGTATATGTATGTAGTGGTATGTCAGAGTAATTTTCAGTTTCATTTCCCTAATTACTAAGGATATTGAACATCTTTTCATGTGTGTATTTGACATTCACATATGTTCTTTGGTGAAATATTTATTCAGATCTTTTGCCTGTTGTTTAATTGGAATTTTTGGCTTTTAAATATCAACTTGAATGGGTTATTTATATATTCTGGATACAAGTTTGTTATTAGATATATGATTTTCAAAAGTGGTTTGTTTTTTCAGTTTTATTAATGATGCATTTCAAAGCACAGGAGTTTTTAATGTTGATAAAGTTAAACACTGTTTTCATTTATGAATCATATTTTGGTGTTTTATCTAAGAGATCCCAATGCTCTGATATTACCTCCTAGATATTATTTTAGAAGCTTTGTAATATTAACTCTTATATTTATGCATATGACTTATTTTGCATTGAGTTTTGTATATAGTGTGAGGTAAGGTTCTAAGTTCATCTTTTTGCATATAGATAATTCATCGTCCTATGACCATTTGTTGAAAAGACTATCCCCTTCCCAATTATTTTTGTTTCTTAGCCATAATTATTCAAATTTAATAGGTTATTTCTGGATTATCAGTTTTGTTCCATTAGTTTATATGTCTAATACACCAAAAAAACTTTGTCTTGGTTATTACAAGAAGTTTGGAAATCAGATAGTATATGCCCTCCACTTTTATTCTTTTCCAAATTGTTAGTCATTACAGTTAAATATTAATTTTACTAATAAGCTTGTTAATTTCTACCAAAAATACCTAGTGAAACATTGACCAGTATTTTCTTGAATCTGTAGATCAATTTGGAGAGGGTTGCCATCATAAAAAATAGTGAATTTTCTAATCCATAAACATGGAATATGTATTTATTTAGATCTCTTAAAATCTCACAGCAAGCTTTTATGGTTTTCATATAGTCTTTCACAAGTCTTTTATCCCTTTAGTTAAATTTATTACTGAGTATTATTCTGGTTGCTGTTACTGTGAATATTTTTCATTACTTTTTCAGAATGTTCATTGTGCATTATAGAAATACAGTTGACTTTTGTATGTTGCTCTTATATTATGTAACATTATTAAATGTGTATTAATCCAGTGAATGGAAGTAAGTGTGTGTGTGTGGTTTCCTTAGGATTTTCAGTGCAGAGGATTATGTCATATGCGACTGAATATCGACAATTTTGCTTTTTTTCTTTCAAATATGAATACCTTTTATTTATTTTTCTTGTCTGGGGCACTAGCTAGAAACTCCAGTATAATGTTGAATAGATACCTGCTGAAAGTAGGTATCCTGTCTTTTTCCTATCTTGAGGAAAGAATTTAGTCTTTCACCATTAAGTATGATATTAGGTGCCCTTTATTACTTTGAGGAAATGATTTTCTGTTCCTAGTTTACTGGGTGCTTTGTCAGAAATGCACTTTGGATTTGTTATGTACTTTGTTTGAATTTGCTGAGATGATGCCGTTTTGTGTTTTTTGTTTGTTAGTTTGTTTTTAGTTATATGAATAGTAACTATTATGGCAGAAGTTGTGCCTGGTAATACTGTTGATATACTACCTTGGTGAAGGAATCTCCGAAGATTTCTTTTTGTTTTCCCTACAATGATGGCTCTTATCTCACAGATCAAAAGTCCCATGTAAGTTTTCTGCTATCAAGTTTAGTCAGTCCAGTAGTACATTTTGAAAATGACCACTTTGTGAGTCTATGAATACAGAAGATTCATTGTGAGCTGCAGTGATCCGAGGACTGCATTTATTACCTGACCACCATCTACCCTTATTTTGACAATACAAAGCTATTTGGTGCTTTGAATCCTTGGCTATTAATGCCAATCCAGCCCCTATATCTTCAAAAGATATTGGTAATGTCTTTACCTATTTCGTGATTATCTAAGTAAAATGTTTCCAGGTACCTTTGGTGGGACAGTTTTTTTTTTTTTAATTTATTTACAGAAAAATTATGAGAAAAGTACAGAGTTTCCATATGCTTATTTCTTCTGTACAGTTTCTTCTGCCTTTAGTCTTACCAACTTATTTCTAAAATTATTTAGATCAGCATGTTTTTCTTTTATCTCCTTTACTGATATTGTTTCATACATTTGTAAATGCAGTAAGATTGTTTTATTTATTTTTAACATATTGCTTTCTGTCTTTGGATCCACAGAGCTTCTAAGTTATTTTTTAGGATTATGTTTCATTAAGATTGATTCTTTGTACTGAAAAGTTTTTTAGAGTTTGGAAAATGCATAGTGTTGTGTGTTCACAAGTATAGTGTCATACAGAATGGTTTCGTTGTGCTGAAGAATCCCCTGTGCTTTACTTATTCAACCTGCACCCTTTCCTGGAACTACTGATGATTCTTTATCATGTCTATAGTCTGTCTTTTCTAGAATGTTATGTAATCAGGGTGATTACAGTATATGACCTTTTCAGACCTGCTCCTATCACTTAGCATTTTGGATTCATCCATGTCCTCTCCTGGTCTGATAACTTGTTTATTTTCTTGCTGAATAATATTTTCTGTATGGATGTGGAACAGTTTGTTTATTCACTCATCTATTGAAGGGCATCATGATCACCTCCAGTTTTGGGTAATTATGAATATAGATGCTACCAACATTCAGGTTTTTTGTGTAGACATACATTTTCAAATTGGTTGGATAAATTTCTAGGAGCGTGATTTCTGGATCACATGGTAAGGCAATGTTTTGCTTTGTAAGAAACTGCTGGACTGTCTCTCAAAGTGGTTCTCCAATTTTGCATTTGCATCAGCAGTGAATAAGTGTTTATCATTGTCACTAGGAACTGGTATTTTTAGTTTATTTTTAAATTTATTTATTTATATTTTTTTAATTTTAGCCATTCTAATTAATGAGAGGTGGTTCTCCAAGTGATTTTTGTACATAGGAGGTTTTGTGAAGATTTATGGGGTTAGGTAAGAGAAATTGCACATTTTAGAAGAAAACCGTTGTCAATTGTTTTCTGAGAATGCAAAGAATAGTCTTTATTGATATACTTTCTAATAGTGGTGTATATTCTTTTGATTAATTATAGTTATTATTGAATTTGCTTAGGCTTATGGCTATGCTTAGGGATACATTAACCTAGAACTTTACCACCCCCAATTTTTTAAAATTTAAGCAACTTTAAAATTAAAATTCATCACCAAAACCAAATATTCTCTGCAGCAATTAGTATGACTGACCACTGCTTTCTTTCTTTTTTTTTTTTTTTAAATTTTTTTAAATGTTTATTTTTGAGAGAGAGAGCAGAGCACAGTGGGACAGGGGCAGAGAGAGAAAGGGAGACACAGAATCCGAAGCAGGCTCCGGGCTGTGAGCTGTCAATATAGAGTTTGACATGGGGCGCGAACCCACAAACCGCAAGATCATGACATGTACCAAAGTCGGATGCTTAACCAATTGAGCCACCCAGATGCCCTGACTGACCACTGCTTTCAATATAGGCCTGCCTCATAGGGTTAAAGGTAAAAATTTTTAACAACATAGTCATAGCATAGATAACATACTGGTTTCTTTCCAGTTGTGTAGTTTGTAGACCTCCAAATACTTAGTTTGATTTTTACCATGCATTTTTGTCAAGTGCATTTGGAAATGCTAATTATATTTTGGTAATATATGTTTAACATGACCCATATTTTTATTAGCTAAAATACATTTCAAATAAAATGTCCTTGTTTTATGTAATAATCTACAGTCTTATTTCTAAATTGGATGATTATTAGGCCTATATTTAATAGCTACTCTTAGGCTAAAAATGCTCAGTGTGACCTTTACTTTGAGAGTGAAACATATAATTTTCACTATTTATCCATCTGAATTTTGATATTTAACATGCAATTTTAAAAGCAAAGTAGGCACTTTTACATTATTAACTGTCCTATATATTTAAGATACAGTCCTATTTTGGATTTGAAAAAATATAATTGAGGGAATATAAAAGGGAGATATAATTTTTATAAATACTTTTCTCTTTCAATTGGTAAAGTAAGACTATAACAGGAGTCAAATACGTGCTTTCCTCTTTAAAAATAAATTAACTTTAATAGGATTTATAACACATTTGCACATGTGTGGTCCTATTAATCAGAATCATAGTCCAGTGAATTAACAAATAAAGAAGGGAAAATAAAATCTTACTACATTCTTATCATCTCAATAAAGGTCCTGAAGTTTGCTAGAATAGAGTGAAAAACTTCACCCATAAATATTTTCTATTACTTAAAATTTACATAAAAGGAATTGCCACTTCCGACAATAATGTGCTAACTTTATTCAGACCAAGCCTCCCACTAAGTAGAACTAAAAACTCTACATAATAATGATAATAATAATAATAGTAATAAGCAATGATAGCATTTGTTTGGAAACATCAGAAAGCTACCAAGGTAGCAAGAATTTGAAGGCCAAGGTTCCCCCAAGAAGAGATTAGACAGGCAAGCTGAATATTTGGAATCACCTTTCTTAAAGAATCTGTTGATTCAAAACCAGAGGCTTGGAAGGAAGGAGAATTTTCTTCATACAACATGGAGTAGGGAGGCGGGCTTTTGGTTTACATGTCAGTGTAGAGGTAGATCTCCACATTTTCGCTTGGGAGACCCAAAAGCTAAAAGTTACAGAAAGAGTAAATTAGAAATGATAATCTTTCACAAATGTTGAGGCCTAGCTTCAAATTAGTTCAACCCTTGCGTATAGTAGATAAAAGCACGTAACTGTGGGAAACAAAATGATTTCTGTCCTGAGAAAAATAATACCACTAACAAAGTTGTACTGTCTCTTCAGTTTTCAACACAATGTATGGCATTCAACCAAAATTAGCCATAAGTTTAAAAAAAAAAGTAATAGAAATGAATCTACAGGCAATGAAAATATTAGAATTAGTGAACATAGATCTTCAGTTATCTGTGATTAATGTTTGAGAAGATAAACCAAAACAGAGAGTTTTAGCAGTGAACTAGAAAGTGTGCATTTTAAATAAATAAACTAAAATTAAAAACTTCAATTAATAAAAATAACTCATCAGGAGCATCTGGCTGGCTCTGTCTCCCTCTCTTTTTGCCCCTCCTGCCCTCTAAAAATAAAGTAACATTAATTTTTTTAAATTTTTTTTTAATTTAAAATTTTTTTTTAATGTTTCTTTATTTTTGAGAGACAGAGACATGGCACAAGTTGGGGAGGGGCAGAGAGAGAGGGAGACACAGAATCCAAAGCAGGCTCCAGGCTCTAAGCTGTCAGCACAGAGCCCAACACAGGGCTGGAAGTCACGAGCTGTGAGATCATGACCTGAGCTGAAGTCAGACGCTTAGCCGACTGAGCCACCCAGCTGCCCCTAAAAAAAATTTTTTTTTAAAAAAGAACTCAACAGGGGCACTTGGGTGGCTCAGTTGGTTAAACATCTGACTTCGGCTCAGGACATGATCTCACAGTCAGTGAGTTTGAGCCCTGTGTTATGCTCTGTGCTGACAGCTCAGAGCCTGGAGCCTGCTTCGGATTCTGTGTCTCCCTCTGTCTCTGCACTTCCCCCGCTCGCGTGCGCTCTCTCTCTCTCTCTCTCTCTCTCAAAATAGACATTTAAAAAATTTTTAAAAATTCAACAAATGGATTTAACGTCAGATTATACATAATTGGAGAGAGGATTTGAAAACTGAAAGTTAGCATATATGAAAATAACCACTTTGAAATATAAAAAGACAAAAGGATGGAAAATACAGAAAAAAGTCATAAGAGACATTGGGGACACAAGTGTAAGTGCCTAATATATGTTGCACATATACTTGGCACAGGAGGACAAAAAACTCTATGATATTGACAAGACATATTTGGGTATATAACGGCTAAGAATTTCCTAAAGTTGTGAAAGACATGAAGCCAGATTAAAGTTTTAAAAAACAGCAAACATGTTAAGTACAAAAAAATCCTCATCTTGGCTCTTCATAGCAAAACTCCTAGAAATCAAAGACAATATTAAAACTTTAGATAAAATAAAAAGACATATTACTTATTTTCAAATCAGCAACAAAGACTGAGAACTGATTTCTTGACAGAAACAATGACAATTAGAAAACAATAGATAATAGTCTAAGTTCTGAAAGAATTAAATACAAAAATAGAAGTCTATACTATGTCTGTCAAATCGATGTTCTTCTCCAACTTCCAACTGCAGAAAGCATAATTACCTAAAGGCTTCTGCTGAAATCCGTGCTTGGATTAGCTCAGAAGTCATACTTTTCACAGACTGCTCTCAGCTAAATAAACCCTGAGACAGGGATTAACTATGGCAAGCCCATTCCTAAGAGATTAGGAACCCTTTTGATGGGCAACTGTCTTCTGATGGGCTCCCTCACAGATTTGGCAAAATCTCCTTAGAATCATGCTATAGAATAAGACACTTCTAACTAGCTGTTCTCTCCTTTCTTCCTCTCCTCTTCCTCCATCTCTCGGTCTGACCTGCATTGCTATCTGAGGGCTCTCTCAGCCATTCTCTGCCCCCAACTCCTTCATTTTCTCTCAGAGGCATTTCCCCCAAATAATTTATTTCATATCTAACCCTATTTTGGCATCTGTTCTTAGAATATCCATCTATTAAAGAAAAATTTCATACAAAATAAGACAGGAATAGAGATATTTTTGCAATAAATAAGGTAAAGAAAAATTGACAGAATTAATCAGTGACCATACAGCACAAAAATACTAAAGCTATCACTAAAGGCAGAAGGAAACATCCCAAAAAGAAGTACAAAGATACATAAAGAAATGTAGAGAGACCGTAGATTAAATGTGTAAGTATAATGAATCATGGTTATAGAAAATTATAATAACATCTTATGGGGTTTAAAAATACATGATAACAAAAGAACAAGTGGTAAAGAGAGTTAGGAGGAGTTAAAGTGCTGTTAGGCCCTTTCATTATGCAGGAAGTGGGTCCCTTTAGTGTAGGTGGTTCTTATGTATATGCTGGGATCCCACTGCATTAAAGGTGGTAGGGTGAAGAGATTTGCTGTATAATTAAGGTCTTTAATCTCTCAACTTTGAGTTAACCAAAAGGAGATTATCCTGGTTGGACTTTACTTAATCCTCTGAGCCTTTTCAAAGAGGGTCCAGACCTTCCCTGAAGGGAGACCGTGAAAGAGACTTCTCACTAGCTTTGAAGAAGTACACTGCTGTGAAAGGTGCTCATGACTGGACCCTGAGAGCATCTTCCAGGAACTCAGACTGACTCCCCACTCAAGGGCCAATAAGAAAGCAGTGACCTCCATCCTACAGCTGCAAAGAGAGAGTTCTGACAATAACCAGAGAGCCTGAAAAAGACTCCAAAGAGCAGATGAGATGGTGGTCCTGCCAGCATGACGTTTGGAATGCAGCCATGTGAGACCTTTAGCAGAGGACTTAGGTAATCTATGCCTGGATTCCTGACCCTGGAAATTATAAGATAATAAGTACATGCTATTTCGAGGCTCTTTATTTTTGGTAATTTTTTATATTCCATTAAAGAAATTTCGCATCTCTTACCGCTATGATAAAAACATGTAGATTAGACTTTAACACTAGAGGCCTACTAGATATAAAGAATATTTTATAACATAAAATAATTAACTCACCAAAAGATATAACAATTCTAAATATGTATGTAATAATACAAATGTCTTAAATTTATGTAAATCAAATTAAAAATTAATAGGGAAACCAGATAAATCCACAATTACTGTGGTAGATTTGATTATACCTCCCTTTGAAACAACATGTTTATTTTCAGGTCCAAGATACATTTCAAATGTATTGCTGGAACAATAATATTATAACTATAGAATTTGAAAAAGTAAGTTTCAAAAAATAAGAACTTGAAAAATGAGGTAAAAAGTGACTTATAGCTAGTTATATTTGAAATTACCCTTTAAAGCAAAGATCTTTCAAATCTATTCAGTGATTTAAACCTTTAGGCTAGAGGAAACATTCACATTACTTGTTTGCATACACTTTTTTTTAGATTAAAAAGCCTGTTATATTGTTAGTCTGGGTAGTGTGGCAAAATTATTCTCATTACGTTTTTATGCCAATATTTTGTTTAGCTCATATCAGTGAGTAGGTATGTACTTAATTAGCGGCTATTTTCCGGTAGGTAGTTATATCACTGAATATGAAACAGAAACATATGGCTTTTAACTTTTACAAAGGTATTTTATTGCAATAGGTTATGTTTCAGTGTCTGTAATTTACTTTAAGATGTATCAGCATGTAGTATTAAGAATATACATACCAGTTTATTCTACATCGTTAGGGGCAGTCATTTGTTTTTCAAAATGTGCATTTCATGGGTATTAGGATATCCGATATATTAAATTCTGAAGAAGGCTTCTATAAACATCTTGCTTTTCCATGTCTCAATTAACACTTCAGACTTTGTTTACTAGCATTTTATTTTTGAAATTAAAAGCATAATTAGTATAATTATAGTTAGAAATGGAATTTATTCATGAAATTAAAAGTATTAAAATATGGATTAGATAGAATATTTTAGAGACACTGTCTTTGCATGAGTAAAGTTTCAGAATCTAGAGAAATGTCTTCTCTGCTTCCTTAGCGATGGCATCTAAAGCTTCATCTTTAAATGATTCTGGATCTAGTCATTAGTTAGGAGTGATTCTGATTGTCTGATACTAGCAGCAGGATGAAAAAAAAATTCTGCTGCTGAAAAATACTTGCATATGCCTGGCATAAACATTTCATATAAGGTGATGTTTATAACACCCAAATTTAGCTTGAATTTTTTGAATTTACTAAATATGTTGCATAAAATGTATAGTGGCTGCTTGTAATAAACATTTGTTTATAAGTACCTGTGTGTTTGACAGAATTTGTTCTAAGATTTACTTAATATCAAAACTTGAAATACGATTGCAGAGAATAGCTAAAGTTCAACCTCATATTTCAAAATTAAAAAATAGCCTGATAGTTGTGTATCACCATATTTGCGTAGGTCAGTCCATCATAGAGTGATTACACAAAACAAACAAAATCAAGGCAGAGAGGTAATATAAAGGTAATAGAAAATGCAAACAAAGTGTTATGGCATTTCATTATAAGAATCCACATTTTGTGTTGCTCCAGAAAGCTGTCATAAACAAAAGAGAACAATTAAAAATGCAGAGAGTAGGGCATTACAGATAGGAAGCACCATGAGAAAAATATTGATGAGGGAAAGCACATGGAAATATTTGGAAAATAGTGAGTGGTGTAAGATAAAATGCCCATGTGATAGGTGCTCAAAAAACATTTATTAAATGCATAAATTAATTCATGAACAAATGAAGTTAAATTGAGGCTTTGGCTTCAAGATAATTTATCTATAAATATTAATTACTTTCTTCGGAAGGAAAGTAATTAATGGTTTCTTTGGAAGTATGTAATTAAATCATGTGACTGTCCTGCTGTATAGGAGGCTTATTCTGGACTGAATAAGGGATAAACTGGAGTAGAAAGATAGTGGGTAAGCAGGGAGTAGAATGAGTGAAGTCAGGGGGCCTGGTTAGCTCAGTGGGTAGAGATGTGACTCTTGATGTTAGGGTTATGAGTTCGAGCTCCAAATTGGATGTAGAGATTACTAAAAAAAAAACAAAAAGAATAGGGAAAACAATTATAGATTATAGAATGAGAAATAATTGATGTCTAGTCTAAATAGAAAAAGTTCAGAAATAATTATAGGAACATTTTTGAGGGCTTACAAGCACTATTTTATTTATTTATTTATTTATTTATTTATTTATTTATTTATTTATTTATTTATTTTTTTTTTTTTTGGTAGCATTATTCCCATTTTACTGATCAGGAGACTGAGGTTTATTTTTTTTATTTTTTTTTATTTTTTTTTTCTTTTCTGGTATTTATTTATTTTTTTTTCAATATATGAAATTTATTGTCAAATTGGTTTCCATACAACACCCAGTGCTCATCCCAAAAGGTGCCCTCCTCAATACCCATCACCCACCCCCCCCTCCCTCCCACCCCCCATCAACCCTCAGTTTGTTCTCAGTTTTTAAGAGTCTCTCATGCTTTGGCTCTCTTCCACTCTAACCTCTTTTTTTTTTTTTTTTTCCCTTCCCCTCCCCCATGGGTTTCTGTTAAGTTTCTCAGGATCCACATAAGAGTGAAACCATATGGTATCTGTCTTTCTCTGTATGGCTTATTTCACTTAGCATCACACTCTCCAGTTCCACCCACGTTGCTACAAAGGGCCATATTTCATTCTTTCTCATTGCCACGTAGTACTCCATTGTGTATATAAACCACAATTTCTTTACCCATTCATCAGTTGATGGACATTTAGGCTCTTTCCATAATTTGGCTATTGTTGAGAGTGCTGCTATAAACATTGGGGTACAAGTGCCCCTATGCATCGGTACTCCTGTATCCCATGGGTAAATTCCTAGCAGTGACAAGCACTATTTTAAAGTGATACTATTTTACAAGCACTATTTTAAAGTGCTTTACCAGCACTATTTTAAGTGCTTTACCTGTTTTATCTCAATTACAATACAGTCCTGTAAGATCGATAAAATTTTTGCTTCCATTTTTCAGATGTTCCATTTGTGGCATAGACTTCAAAGACCTAGTAAGTGATGGAACTAGAATTCATTCATGTGCAGTCAAATCTTGACAGACTCTATAAGTAATGGTCTTAAACATTATGATATGTAAATTCAAATTACTGACTAAAGGTCAAGTATTGAGTAGGAAAAAAAGGCTTCACAATAATAAATCAATTTAAGTTTTAAGTGAGAATAACTAGAATAATTTTGGTGAATTAAGGGTGTTATGTTAAGTTTGTATAGGTATTTAAAGTATGCATTAACATATGATGAGAACTGGAAAATAGAAAGAAGTATTGGGCAGATATTGGCAGGGAGAAGATGACTTTGAATTTGGAATATATTGCTTGGAATCAGCATTCAACTTATTGAGTGTTCGGTATATAGTGGTATTTGCACTATGCAAATAAGTTTAGGGTTTATTGGAAACAAGAGCCTTAAGAAATTAGAAGGCTACTGTCAATTTTGCACTTAGACGCAATGTAAAAATTTATAAGATAGTAGAAGAAGTTAAGTTTTATAAAGTAATAATACACTAATCAATACCGCTCTTTAAATTTGGTTATATATTTATTATCTTACAAGCTTTTTACACATTGATAGTGTTTAATAAGATATAGTGTCAGATGAGATTTGTTACCACTTCTTTTGTCATTGGTAATAGTCTAAACATGCTTCTCTTAATCACTTTTTTCTTCTAGGTTTTTTTGTTTGTTTTTACTCTATGCATATATATGTCTTAAAAGTAAATAAAACACATATAATTTGTCATCTAAACACTTCTGTTAGTGGTGTCTCCTATTTTTTTTAAAGCTGGCAGAGCCCATGTATACTAAAAAATATTCTAGAAAATTACCTTTTCTATATTCTGTATTGTTCAACAATACATTCTTAAAATATTTTATATATAGTGTCTTCAATTTAAAAAATTTTATGTGTAACTAGTTTAAAATTTATTTTACAATTGTCTAAATTTTAAGATGATAGATAGAAGTAAATGAAGAGAACAAACGAGTAGTTCCAGACATTCAGAAGCTGACCTGACACAGCTAAGGCATGCTATTCTATTATTCATAAATAATTTCATAGAGTACTCAGAAAAGGTTGCTTGTGACCATGATAAATGGACAAAATAAGACCACTTCATTTTTTTTCCCCTAAGAATAGATAAAAGCAAGTTTCCTCTACCACCCACAAAAATACCAAATTCCCTATCACTTAGCCAAAATGAGTGATTGCTACTTTTTTTTTTTAACAATTACAATTTAATTCTTGTATCGGTCTCCCCTTCCTATAGTTAAGATTCTTTGAAGTATACAGTTACAGAATTTCCCCCATTGTCTGACAGCATCCAATCTACGTGAAACTCCCACTTCTTTAGATCCTCCTCCCCCAGATCACCCAACTGGAGCTCAGATCCTATAATAAATTATTTCTAACACTCTTTTACAGAAATACCTTATGTTTTCTTCTAGTGTATGTTCTCTCTTACTGCAGCACATAATAAATCTACCTTGTACTATTACAAGTATGTTCCTGCTTGTCTTTGGCTTGAGTCATTGACATACAATTATGATTATTTTTTCAGAGATTCTTTCAGCACAGTTGAATGCTTACTAAATGACAGGCACTGTATTAGACACTGGGGATATGAAAATAATAAAATTCATGGTTCTTTACCATCTAAAGAGCTCATAGCCAATGCTTGAATGAAAGGGAAAATATCCACTGTAATTAGTACTATTCTATAAGGTATTAGAGCCTAAAGAAACATGCAATTATTTCTGGTTTTGGTGGTTGGGATTATCTTGAGAGTAGAGATAGCCTTTAATTAGCTTTAATGTTACTTGAAGGACAAGTAACATTCCACCAAGAAGAGAAAGTCATGTGATAGTAACTATGATAACACAATGAGACTTAGATTTAATTTTTCTAGAATCCATGCTTGTTTTTGTAGAGAGAACTGTGCTATCCTGCCCATTGATGTTGTTTCATAATATTTGATGCATCTTTTAAGCTGCCTTATATAAATTTTGAAAAATATAGAAAAATTAATAGGTAACTTTTTTTGGAGATAGGAAAAAAACAGAAAAAGTATTATATTTACACTGAAAAAATTTTATTATAAAATTTTATTGGAGAAAGTTGGAAACTAGATTGTGAATCTTATTTTCTAGATTTATTAGAATAAATAAACTAAATTGCTTAATCTTAGAAAAGCAAACTGTATAGTGAATGGATTAAATGCAATGATATAAAGTCATTGTGCAGGATTCATCATTAGAAATACCAAACCCAACTAGTTCCGTGACTGAAAAGTCAGCATTTCGAAGCCATCCTTCTCTACCCTGAACACTGGGGGTGAGTTTAAACAATCCTTTTTAGTGTTGGGTATTGAGGAGGGCACCTTTTGGGATGAGCACTGGGTGTTGTATGGAAACGAACTTGACAATAAATTTCATATATTGAAAAAATAAATAAATAAATAAATAAATAAAAAACAATCCTTTTTAGAATTCCAGGTGAAAGAAATGTCTTATGCTATTAGCAATTCATTTATTGATGTTTCATTAATCTTACTGGTTAAATATATTTAAAAGCTTTAGATTGATACACTGAATGTCCTGCTGAAATTGTGTATTGATACTTGGCTAAGCTAAGAATCATCACTGATTTTTGGATTTGACTGCATTAGTCTTGCTACATTCCTTTATGCTTGGGAGAGAAGTCTAGAAAAAGGGGCCCATAGCTAAAGAATTTGTTCATTTTCTGCCTTAATAAGAAAAAAACACTTTAGTTTTTGAATGACTCTAAAGGATCTTTCTACAAAAGATTTTAGAGTATAAAATTCCCTATGATGTTAGTAAAGTATAATATCAGTGTCTTATGTTCAAAAGTAAAAGTGCATTTTGTTTTTTCAATTTTCTGCTACAAGGCGTCCAATCCTTGTTGGAAGACCGTACACCTGGTTCAGTTGTTAGTTAAAATTTAGCGTGAAAGTCAAATCTCTTGGAAATTCAATACAGGATAATGGCATTAGAAATAATTTTTGGATAGTTATAAGGTTAATAAACAAGGAAGAAAAAATATGCACATGTATACATACACATAATCATCTGCTTACAAACATACACTTTTATCCTATTCTACAAAAAGTCCATGAGAGTATCCTGATCCTTTGACACTTATTTACTCCCCATCTCCATCTCTAATTTTTTTCTTTTAAATTCCATAGACAATATGGATGGGAAAAAAAAGTTATAAAATCTTACAGAACCACCTCCTTTTGCTGCCTAAATGTTCACCAATTTCAGTATTTTGACTTACAGTTTCTAGAACTTTTCTCTTTAATGCAATGATTCTATACATATGGTATGTAGTTTAAATAATTATTTTAATGCCATAATATATTACCATTTTTATTTGGAAATCGTCTATTATGAGAGATTTAATTTGCTTTTGGTTTTTGCTGTTTTAGAACTGCGATGAACACTGCCATACATATATGTTTATCCCTTTGTCCTGTTATTCCCATAGGAAATTAGAAAGTAAGTTATTATGCGAAGGGCCTCCAACGTTTTAAGGCTGTTGCTATGTATTGTCAATTTATTTTGAATACAAACAGACCAATTTAACAGTTAACATCCATGCTGATTTATTTTTGATACGCATGGCAACATTAGATGCTATCTGGTGATATTTCTAAGATTTATGAATATAATGTGTATCATTGTATTACAAGAATGCTTTGTGATTCCAAAGACCAAATAATGTACCAAAAATAATTATTTCCTAAACTCCCTAGGCAACTAAACTTTCAAACATCCTTTTCTGCATATGAAGTAAAATTTATGTTCAGATACATTGCCACATTATTGGCGTATTTTTATTAAATCATTATGTAAAACTAATAATTTACTTCCATTAAATCTAAGTAACTTTTATTTTATTACTTAATACATTATCATAAAAGCATTTTAATCCCTAAGCATCCTCACTCTTGTGCAATACAACCACTACCTTTCTCACTTTCAAATTGTTATTGACCTTGATTATGGATAGTTCTTGATAATGTAACTTCATCTATAGGAAGAAGACTTATAAACGAGAAGTAAAATTCAATAACTTTAGCCAGCTTTAAAAAGTGTGAAAATTAATTATTGCTAATTAATTTGGTTGAATGTTGACTTTGGAAATTAAGATAAAAACTTGTCTAAGAAAATTACTTCTATCTCTCAAAATTATAGTTGTATTTAATAATTAGGATTGTTAGATTTTAACTAATTCATTATGGGTATAGGCTGAAAAACAGAGTTTTTTTGCATAAACTTTAGGTACTTAACTGAGGAAAAGTATGGGCAACCAAAGTCATATTTCAACTGTTTAATGTTATCACAAACAAAATTGTCACTTTAAAAATGTTCTTTGGTGAAATTTTCAGAACCACAGTGTTGGGTTTGATGGGCTACAGAATTTGGATATTAAAAGGGAAATGTTTATTGGTGAATTCTACCAAACATTTAAGGAAGAAATTGTCATTCATACATATATATATATGTATATATGGATATGGATAATGGAATATTATGCAAACTAAAAAGACATGAGCTATCAAGTTATGAAAAAACATGGAGGAACCTTAAATGCATAAATGAAAGAAGCCAATCTGAAAAGGCTCCATAGTGTATGATTCCAACTGTATGACATTCTAGAAAAGGCAATAGTCTGAAGATACTAAAGAAATCAGTGGTTGTTGGAGTAGGGTGGAGGGATGAATAGGCGGAGCATAGATATTTAAGGCAGTGAGATACTCTTCATGATGCTGTAATGATGGAAATGTGTCATTATACATTTATCCAAATTCATAGAATGCACAATACCATTAGTTAACCCTATGGTAAAGTATGGTCTTTGGGTGATTATAACATGTTAATGTAGATTTGTTCTTGGTAAAAAATGGTACCATTCTGATGAGTGATGTTGATAATGATGTGTGTAGACAGATGGCATATGGGAAATCAATGTACTTCACTCTCAGTTTTGTTGTAAACCTAAAAATGCTCTAAAAAATAAACTCTTAAAAAAATAGAAGTGTTTCCTTTAAAATATAGTGAAAAAAATCAGAGCTCACTCTTAGTAAATTATTGAATTGTATCATTTTCTCTTGAAATTTATATTCTTTAATTTGATCTGGTGTTTATTTTTTTCAGATAATGTATCTGATGCTAATCTCACATTAGTAAAATTAACTTTTCCTCCTCCTTGAAAACTTGAAATATTTCTTGTCTTGAAATAACATATAACTTGCTATTTGTTTCTGCTTAATGTTTTTAGCATTGAATAGTCAGGCTTCCCAATTCCCAGTCTCATATGCAAATTTTCGTCTTTTCCACATATGATTGCTATTGCTGGTCTATCTGCTGTTCTGTCCTTTAAAATGACTATTATTGAAGGATTATATTTCTGTATTCTACCATTCATGTCTGTTATAGATTCATACTTTCTTATCTCATTATAACTGAAGACACCTCATTTAGCACCCATATTCAGTTACCTACAAAGTTAATTCTGCATTTCAATTCTTTAAGTGACGGTAAGACTTGGTCAAATACAGTTTTTATTTTACCTGAGATTTTCTTACTTAGTTAATGTTATTATCTACTTTCCCTTCAGCAATTTTACAAAGACGTTTTATAACTTATTTAAGTTTATTATTTACCCATTTCAATGGAAATACTTGCACTTTTCCCCTAACAGATGTTTGTTTCCTCTTTTGGTTTGTATAATGTCTTCACATGTCCTCAATCTTTTTCTCAAATTTACTGAATACTGAGTTAGATTTGGTATTGTTATCTTAGAGATATGCAGAGGATGCATGTCAAAGCCCATACCATTTAACCTTCTGCAACAGAAAGAGATCTACAATAGGCTGGATCAAGAGGACAGAATATGAAGGGGCTAGCATTAATGTCCCTTTTGTTTGGTTGCTGGCAATTTTCATCTGGGAAATCATAAAGTAGACCCAGTAAAGTTGCAGATCCACTATTCCATTTTCAGTGAGGTTAACCAAACTAAGAAACTATACCTAACACTAAAGGAAAATCTAATGGTTGGATTGGGAGAGGAATGTAACAGAAACTATCTCAATGGAATTGTTAAAGGAAAAAAAAAAAACAAAAACAAAAACTTGAGGGGATCAAATTTTATAGTTTTTTTTTTTTTTTGCTGAAAATTATCTTTGATTTAAATAATTTTATTATTAAAATATAGATATTAGGATAATACTTATAAGTTTCTATCTTATCATCTTTCCAATATCTCAACTCTATAAGTTTGTCTTTTGAATCATTTGGGGAATGAGAATATGGAGCAGACTTGCATCATTGCCAATGTTGAGCAAGTTTATTTACCTTTTCTTCAAGGTCCACTATGCTTTTCCATTCCTTTCAGTTACATGGAGTTCTAAGGATTTTCCCATCTGTTTTTAATGGTTATTGTTGCTTTTATTGTTGTTGTTTGGGGAGAATGGAAGGTGAGACTGATTGTATAGCATTTGATCCAATCTGCAGTTAATATTTCTGTAATAATGCATTAGGAAGCATTTAAGGATTTGCTGATTTGCATAGATACTCTTAAGTTCTTAATGTGGCTTAAGTTCTCAAGCTCCTTTTCTTAGTATGATGAGCAATTATTGTAATGTTCTTCATTCTGGAAAAGCTTGATAAAATAAAAGGAGGAAAATGTTTTCCTTGATCTTTTCCAATAGCACATGTGAGCAGGCTAGACAGGATAAAGATGACTTCTGGATGAAATATACTTTGTGTATCAAAGTAACACTTATGAACCCATTGTGTAAAATTTGAGGTCTAGTTATGGATCATTTCTAGAGCTTCCAAGTTCCGAGAAGTTATTCTTAAATTGCAATCTCCCTAGAAATTTATAACATAGCAGATAATAAGTAGTGCTCTAAAATATTGATCATGGTGCAGCACAACATCAGGTGTATTTAAACCAGCACAGGTGTACTATAAAAGTATGCCTAACACAGCATGGGATTGAAGTAAACATAAAAAGTATGTTGGATGGCTACTGCCCAGAAAACTCATCACATTATAGGGGTTATTATCATTGAAAGATTAGAGACAAAAGTGAGAATGAAAATGATATAAAGATACATTTTAATGGAGATAGTAAAGCATATGTGAAATAGCAAAAAACCAAGGTACCAAAAAAAAAAAAAAAAACACCAATCAAAAAACAAAAACCCAAAAACAAACCAACAAAAGAAAACACTTCAAAGGGCACTGACAGGGTTTTATGATAAATACAGAAATAAAGGGAGCAACCAAAGAAAACGACCTTGACTCAATGTGATAGTCACCCGGTCACAGTCGTATTTCTAGAGTTTTATGTTGAATTAAAGTTTGACAAACGATTCTGTTTACACTATGCAAGAACTCAAGCACTTGATTCTTAATAGAAAAAAGTAAGTTTTCAAGAGCAGCAGGAAAGAGGCGGCATCTGTCATTTTTCACTTGATGTTTTTATATAGGCCCAGAAACAGACTGAAGCTAAGAGCACCTGTGTTCCTCAAAATATGCTATAAACTGTCTCATTTTTTTTCTCCAAAGCTCATTGCTTTCTATTTCCAACCCATCATCAAATCACAATTTATCATTATTATTGTTGTCATAATTACTATTATGTATCATTAGACTTTCCATCCCCAACAAGAGATCATTAGGGCTTCATTTTTTTCCCTAAGGTTTCAACCATTTCCCAAATGTAAATGTTTATTACTGCTTCACAAGGAGACAGCACTGAGTTTCATTCAGGAACTTGTCTAGGCTTCAAACAGCTCTGTTTGCATTCCCTGCTGGCTGCTTTAAAGCTAAAACAGATGAACAATGCAGATTTAAATGGAAGAAAATCCGCCTTTTAAGTTTATATTTGAATGATTGAAGCAGGCTTTATGCAAAGTATCACCAAAGAATATAAAATCTTGATGGAAATAGCACTAAAATGAACTACTGTTTAAATTCCTTATTCCAACTGGTAGAGACAGCATGGTGTAGTGGCAATAACCCTGGATTCAGGGTTCAGGATTTAGGTTGTAGTAGTATCTTCTAGTTTATGAGTACTTGGGTACGGCACTCATTTTTCTGAGACATTTGTAAAATGCTGATGCCCACAGGGCATCTGGGTGGCTCAGTCATTTAAGAGGTCTACCCTTGATCTTGGCTCAGGTCATGATCTCACGGTTGGGGAGTTTGAGCCCGGAGTCAGGCTCTGCACTGACAGTGTGTAGTCAGCTTGGGATTCTCTCTCTCTGTCTCTCTCTGCCTTTCCCCTGCTCAGGGTCTCTCTCCTTCTCTCAAAATAAATAATAAACTTAAAAAAAATGTTAATGCCCTTGTTGTTGAACTTTGAGGTACTTCTTAGCTTTAAAGTTCTGTCATTCTGGAATAAAGGACAATGCTTTATTTTATTTTATTTTATTTTTTTTTTCAACGTTTATTTATTTTTGGGACAGAGAGAGACAGAGCATGAACGGGGGAGGGACAGAGAGAGAGGGAGACACAGAATCGGAAACAGGCTCCAGGCTCTGAGCCATCAGCCCAGAGCCTGACGCGGGGCTCGAACTCACGGACCGTGAGATCGCGACCTGGCTGAAGCCGGACGCTTAACCGACTGCGCCACCCAGGCGCCCCGACAATGCTTTATTTTAAAGGATTAAGGTAGGAAAATATGTGTTGGTGAGTAAAGGTTTGGCCAAGTTTGATGTTCTAATCTTCTCTAGAGTAAATTTGTAAGGAGAATCTTTGCCTCATCTAAAAAGGACACAAAGATCTGAACTCAAGTAATTGAATTTTGAATTACAAATTGGCAGTAATCCAAAACTCTTTAAAGAATAAATGCTAATAAAATGACCAACAGATAATTCTAGTTGTTTCCTCTTGGGATTGCTGCAGTCACTTTTTAATTGACCATTAGTTTAAAAAAACAAAACTCAAAATCTCTAAATCTTAATCTCTTGACAGGTTGTGACCTTACTTGGCATTTTTCTGCCTATGATTTTCTTCGGTCCTGTAGGGTTCAGTGATTATATTAGTCTGCACCTGAGATTTCTCACAATTTTTTACTCTATCATGAAACTATTTCAAATGTTTCAAAGAAGATTTGGAGATTCCCTTTATAGGATAAAGAGCATGTTTAAACTATGTGCACTGAAGCTATATATTGACAAGCGACTTTTGTATAAAAGAACTTGGGTTGCAACAACTGTTTTATACATTGGTTTTTAATTTTGCGTATTCTAATTTTGTTTCCCCAAATTAAAACATTAATAACTGTGGTAGTTTAGCCACATGAACTCCTTTATGATGAGTCATCCCCATAACATGGCAAAATCTTTCTCTAGAATGCAGAAACAGAATCTTTTTCAGGAATAAGATGGCTTTGTTTTTCTCACTATGTCCAGAATTTGTATAAGCTTTTGTTAGATAGACACATCACATGACTATAGGAAGAATGGAGCTTTACCAAGTATTTCGATTCTGATTTTTAAACAACTGTGGATATTCCAATTGAAGTAACTTGATAATGTGGCACAATAGAAAAAAATTCTGGACTGGAAATCAGGGAGAACCATGTATTAGTTATTGACCTGACTTTTATTATTATTTTTTTAATTGTAATAGTTGCTTAGCCTCCCTGAGTCTCACTTTCTTTTTAGACATAAAATGAGAAGATGAAAGAAAAATCTTTAGGGTCCCTTTCAGTTAAAATCATTACTACCTCTCATTAATCAACCAAGATTGACCATTTTTATGCACTGGAACAATGGTAACAGATTCAAAGGAGACTTAGCAAAGTTTAAGATGACTTTGAAAACATTCAAGGACAATCTTTATTCAATACTGAGTGATACTAGTAATCCAGTTATGAACCATTCTGCATAAGCAATGCATCATGCAAATAAAATACACTGTCATATTGTTCAAGGAGACAGTTGTTCCCAACGTATTTTATTGTCAGTTGTCAACACTTTCACACCTGCAACATTATCAAGTAGTTCCAACTGTCTATATCTTTGGAATTGACCAGCTGCAGTCCACATATCAACATTAGAAGAAAAAAATGTAATACCTTTTGGACTGCCAGTCAAAAATTTCATTGGCAAGTTGCTTTAACTAAAAATGTAAGATAAGACAATTAACAGTGGGGATACAAGGATAAGCAGGCTAAATTATAATGCTATATAAAGTGTAGAATTTATATAAAGAACTTATATAAAGTTATGATATAATTAGAGACCAAATAGGTGGAAGGTGATCTTAACATTTATTTACAAAAGAACATATAATCAGTAAACAAAAGGACAATTGCTAACTCTCACTGAAGACAGGTACATGCATAAAAAAGGAAAAAAAATACAGGCACATACCTATATGTTTATTTTACATAATTATATGCATAATTTTATCTCTATTTATAGAGAAGAACAGATATACCTAATTCTGGAGGAAAGTAGGTATTGGAATTGTCCCAGGAATATAGGACTTACAGAGAGATTCATATATTCACATTAATAACCATGTAGAAAGAGGGTCCAACACAGTTTCAAGATAATAGACAAGCTAAAATATTTTTTGAGCATAGTTGACAAAATATTACATTAGTTTAAATTTTTTTTATGTTTATTAATTTTTGAAAGAGAGACAGAGCTCAAGCAGGGATGGGGTGGAGAGAGAGGGGGGACACAGAATCTGAAGCAGGCTCCAGGCTCTGAGCTGTCAGCACAGAGCCCGACACGGGGCTCGAACTTGCTGACCATGAGATCATGACCTGAGCCGAAGTCGGATGCTCAACTGACTGAGCCACCCAGGTGCCCCTACATTAGCTTTAGATATACAACATAGTGATTCAACTTCTGTCCATGTTATGATATGCTCACCACAAGTATAGCTACCATCTGTCACCATACAAGTGTATTACAGTGTCATTGACTCTATTCCCTATGCTGTGCCTTTTATTACCATGACTTATTTATTCCATAACTGGAAGCCCATATCTCCCAGTCCTCTTCACTCATTTTGCCCATCCTCTACCCTCCTTCTGGGAACCATCAGTTTGTTCTCTGTATTTACAGATCTGATTCTGCTTTTTGTTTGTTTTTTCATTTGTTTTGTTTTGATTTAGATTTTACATATAAGTGAAATAATGTGGTATTTGTCTTTCTCATTCTGACATATTTCACTTAGCATAATACCCACTAAGTTCATCCATGTTGTGCAAATGGCACAATATCATCTTTTTTACAGTTACATAATATTCTATTATATGTATATACCACATGTTCCTTATCCTTTTGTCTTTTGATGGACACTTAGGTTGCTTCTATCCTGATTGTTGTTAAGTAATGCTGCAGTAAAATAGAACATATAACTTCTCAAATTAGTGTTTTCATTTTCTTAGAGTACATACACAGTAGTAGAATTATTTGACCAGATAGTTTTTCTATTTTAATTTTTTGAGGAAACTCCATACTCTTTTGACATTGGCTGTATCAATTTACATTTCCACAAGCATGCACAAGGGTTCCTTTTTTCTCTACATCCTTACCAACACTTGTTTTTTCTTATGTTTTTTATTCTAGCCATTCTGACAGATGTGAGGTGATACCTCAGTGTGGTTTTGATATTCATTTCCATGATTATTAGTAATGTTGAACATCTTTTCATGTGTCTGTTGACCATCTATATGTCTTTTTCTAAAAATGTCTGTTCAAGTACTCTGCCCATTTTTTAATCAGATTGTATGTTTTTTGTTTGTTTTGTGTTGAGTTGTGTAAGTTCTTTATATATTTAAAATTTTTTTAATGTTTATTTTTGAGAGAAAGAGACAGTGCAAGTGAGGGAGGGGCAGAGAGAGCGGGGGGGACACAATCTGAAGCAGGCTCCAGGTTCTGAGCTGTCAGCACAGAGTCTGTCGTGGGGCTTGAACCCATGAACCATGAGATCATGACATGAGCCGATGTCGGACGCTTAATCAACTGAGCCACCTAAATGCCCCAGTTCTTTATATATTTTAGATATTAACATTTTATCACATATATAGCATTTATCTATATCTATATGTATATCCATTTCCATATCCATATGTAGATATGGATATGGATATACATATAGATATAGATATAGATATGTATATTTTCCCATTCAGTCACTTGACTTTTCTATATGTTGATGATTTTCTTTGCTATACAATAGCTTTTTATTTTGATATAACTCTAATAGTTTATTTTTATTTTTGTTTTCCTTGCCTTAGTATATATACCTAGAAAAATGTTGCCATGGCCAATGTTGGAGAAGTTACTGTTCTCTTCTGGAATTTTATGGCTTTAGATGTCACATATAAGTGTTTAATTCATTTTGAGTTTATTTTTGTGTATGGCATAAGAAGGTTTCATTCTTTTGCATGTAACTGTTCAGTTTTTCCAGCACCATTTGTTGAAGAGTCTGTCTTTTCCCCATTGTATATTCTTACTTCCTTTGTAATGGATTTATTGATCATATAAGCATAGGTTCATTTCAGGGCTCTCTGTTTTATTTTGTTGATCTCTGTGTCTGTCTATTTTTGTGCCAGTACCATACTGTTTTGATTACTGTAGCTTTGTAGTGTATCTTGAAATCTGTGATTGTGATACCTCTAGTTTTGTTTTTCTTTCCCAAGATTGTTTTGGCTATTTGGAGTTTTTTGTGGTTCCATACAAATTTTAGGAAAATTTGTGTTCTAGTTCTATGAAAAATGCTATTGGTATTTTGATTAGGATTGCATTGAATTTGTGTATTGCTTTAGGCAGTGTGGACATTTTAACAATCTATCAATACATGAGCATGGAGTATCTTTACATTGGTTTGTATTATCTTCAAGGTCTTTCATCAGTGTTTTATAGTTTTCGGAGTATAGGTCTTTTACTTCCTTGGTTAAGTTTATTCCTAGGTATTTTGTTATTTTTGGTATAATTGTAAATTGAAGTTGTTTTTTTTTTTTTTTTTTTTTTTTTTTTTTAAATTTCTCTTTCTGCTACTTCATTATTAGTGTATAGAAACTCAACTGGTTTCTGGGTACTACTTTTGTATTCTGCAACTTTACTGAATTCATTTATTACTACTTATAGTAGGTTTTTTTGGTAGGGTTTTCTGTGTATAATATTACTTCTGAAAATAGTGAAAGTTTAACTTCTTTTTTATCAGTATGGATGTCTTTTATTTATTTTTTCTTGTCTAATAGTTTCTAATAGAAGCCAGGGCATTTAGTACTGTGTCTAATAAAACAAAGAGTAGACAACCTTGTTTTGCTCCTAATCTTAGAGGAAAGGCTCTCAGTTTTTCATGAATATGATGTTAGCTGTGGATTTTTTATATACAATCTTTATTATGTTGAGATATGTTCTGTCCAAACCCACTTTATGAGAATTTTTTATCATGAGCAGATACTAAATTTTGTCAAATGACAAGCTAAAATTTTTAAGCAGAAAGTGACTTATGAAGATCTAACCTATCTTATTCTAGGAGAAGAAACCTCTGGATTTCATTAACTTTTTAAAAGATTTTATTTTATTTTATTTTTCAAATGTTATTTATTTTTGAGAGACAGAGAGAGTGCACAAGCAGGGGAGGTGCAGAGAGAGAGGGGGGACAAAGGATCCAAAGTGGATGCCATGCTAACAGCACAGAACCTAATGCCAGGCTCGAACTCACAAACTGGGAGATCATGACCTGAGCTGAAGTTGGACACTCAACCAACTGAGCCATCCAGGTGCCCCTAAAGATTTTATTTTGAAGTAATCTCTCTATACCCAATTTGCGGCTCAAACTCACAATGCTGAGATAGACTCACATGCTTTACAAGGAACCAGGTGCTCCTAGATTGCATTATTGAAATAATGAGGCACTAATAAAACATGATGAGTAAAGAGTAGAGTGATGTAGGCTACATGGGATAGAATAGATATGAGAAATGGAAAGAGAGGTTCTGTAAAGGGGGATAAAAGTCAGGAAGAGGTTGTGAGAAGGAGGAGATGATATCTTCATGTGGTTAATAAAACAGGACTTTTACTATGCCACTGAGCCTTGGTCAAAGGATAGAAATATGGTATAAAATTTTAGAAGTTTCTTTTAGATATTCTCAAGCTTGTTACTTGGGATGATAATCAGTATCATCTGGAGTGACTAGGAAATGTTCCTTCTGAACAAATTTGATTATAACTTAGTGATCTGAACCTTGTATTGGCATACTGTTTGGTTTGAGCTTAATATTGTCAATTCAAATGTGCTATGTGATATATATATCCACATATAAAAATTAATTTTTTTAATTAAAAAATTTTTTTGTAGATAATATAGAAGACTTGGAGTTTTTTGTTTTTTTGTTTTTTGTTTGTTGTTGTTGTTGTTGAGAAAGGGAGACAAACCACGTGCATCCAGCAAGGGAAAGACTGAGAGGGAGATGGTGGATCCCAAACATCAGTTTTCCTGAATGAAATTAGCATTTGAATCAACAGACTAAATAAAGCTGACTGCCCTTCCCAATGTGGATGAGAAATATCCAATCTACTGAGGACCTGAGTACAACAAAAAGGCCCAGAAAGGGACAATTATTTCTCTCTGCCTACTTGAACGTATCTTCTCCTTTCCTTCTACTGGGACTTACATCGTCAGTGCTCTTGTTTTCAGACCTCTGAACTCAGATTGAACTTTCATCACCAGTTTACCTGAGTCTCCAGCTTTCAGATAACAGATTTATGGATTTCTAACTAATATAATTATTAAGTTTAAATTGATATAAAGTACACTGCACAGGTTTAAAGTGTACAAGTTTTGAAATACATCTATTCATCCACACATTTACATGCGTGAAACCATCATCAAAATTAAGACAATAAACATATCCACTATTCCCAAAGTTTTTGTACACTGTAGTAATTTATCTGTCTGCCCCACAACCTAACCCTATGTAACCATTGATCAGCTTCTGTCATGATAGATTAATAAGCATTTTCCTGATTATAATATATACTCTTTTTTATCTAGCCTCTTTCCCTTAACATAATTATTTTGAGGGGTGCCTGGGTGGCTTAGCTGGTTAGGTGCCTGACTTCTGCTCAGGTCATGATTTCACAGTTTGTGAGTTAATGTCCCACATCGGGCTCTGTGCTGACAGCTCAGAGCCTGGAGCCTGCTTCAGATTCTGTGTCTCCTCCTCTGTCTGCCCCTCCCATGCTCATGTTCTGTCTCTCTCTCAAAAAAAACAAAAACAAAAAAACAAAAACAAAAACAAAAACTTAAAAAAAGATTAAAATAAAAAGATAATTATTTTGAGACCCATCCATGTTGTAACATGTATCAATATGTTATTGCTCTTTTGTACTAAATAGTATTCTGTTATGGATATACCACAGATTTTTTTTATGCATTTACCTATTGATAGACATTGGGTTTATTTCTAGTTTTTGGCTATTTCAAACAAAGCTGCTATGAACATTCACATATGAGTCTTGAATGAATATGTACTTTAATTTCTTTTTTGGTAAATGCCTAAGAGTTTCATGACTAGGTCACATGGTAGGTGTATGTTTAACTTTTATAGAACTACCAAACAGATTTCCAAACTGGACGTATCATTTTATATCTCCCCAAGCAGTGTATAAGAGTTTTAGGTACTCCATGTTCTCACCAATGTCTTATTGGATTAATTTTTAAATTCCAGCCATTATAAATGTTGAGTGGTATTTTACTGTACATTTATACTGCAATTACCTAATTGCTAATCCTACAGATCCCCATTTTAGGTCTTACTTGCTTATCTTCTTTGATGAAGTTTGTGTTCAAATGTTTTGCTTTTTTTCATTGGATTCCTCACTTTCTTATTTGGATTTATTGTTTCTTTTTATTTTTATTTATTACTTTTGAGTTTTCAGGGTACTTTATGTATTCTAGATGTAAGCCTTTTATCAGATATATAATTTGCAAATATTTTCTCCCAGCCTGTGGCTTGTGTTTTATTTTTCCAGCTTTATTGTGAAATTATTGACACATAATATTATGTAAGTTTGAGATGTACGGTGGGTTGAATTCACACATTTATAAATTGTTAAGTGATTACTACCCACTTTTATTGGTAGTAACAGGAACTGTTATTGATCCTTTGTGACTTTTGGAACTTATTCCTCTAATGTTTTTCTTTCATTTTCCTACCGTTCTTGTGTAGTTTCTTTGCATGCATGCATTGATCTGTACTTATCCCCAAAGCTTCAGTCAGACCTCTCAGTTCAGCTTTACCCTTGCTTTCTAGTACTCTGAAAACTCTGCTGTACCTTCCCCAGACTCCCAGTTATGTTTCCCTGATTCAAGGAGACCTCTGAGCTCAGTGTACATTGACTTTCTTTACATTACAAACTGACACCTCTCTCCAGGCAGTAAGATTGGACCTTAGTTGTGTCCCCTCACTCAGGAAGAACTGTACCTCTTTTATCATGTGTTTTGAAGTTAGTTTTTTCTTCTATTTTGTTCTTTTTGTTGCTGGTGTGAGGGTGAATAAATCTACTTACTCCCTGTTACTCTATGTTGGTGTGAAATAGAAATTATCTGGTAACATAAGCTTTGAAGACTTTTGAAAAGAAGATAAATGTCATATAACAAATAAATACTAACATAATCTAAATCATAAAATATATAAATATATAATTTTAAAACAAAAATAAGATAATCTATATAATATCTTAAATATCTAATATTAGGAAATCAAATAATTTATATTATCTCCTATTAACACAATATTTGTAAAGAGCATGATCTATATCTAGAGATGGAAGGATAGACTTTGGTTTCAGCTAGATGTAAATGTAACTGCTATCTGCATAAATTGTGGCAATAATTTGTACCCAAAGAAATTTTGTAACTCAACAGAGAGATTTAGGGTTTCCTAGTGAGCACAGGAGAATAGGATTCAAAAAAACCCAAAGCTTATTTTCTTCCACAGCTGGTATTATGCCCTGTTTTGATTATACTTGCTGTACCCTTACTTCAACATCTTACCCTTGCCACATAAACAGTATAAACTCTATCACTTTGAGAAATCATTATCCTTTAATCTTTACTAAAGTGGCACCTATTTTTCTTCTACATCCTCTCTAAACAGCATAGTCATAATCCCTACTATTTCCCTCATGACTGTACCAAAACCAGTTATTATTGGTCTTTAACAGTATTTGCAAACAAGAATCGTGGGAATGCCCTCAATCAGATTTTTATTTGTGTAAAAACACAGAAGCAAATAAACATAATGAAACACCCTCATCCACATTGGATCATCAAATGCATCCAAGGATTGTTTAGTAAAATTCCTACAGGGGCATTCACGTGATATTCATTGTTGGGAAAAATAATCTTTAAAACTGTGTTAAGACGTGTCTAAAGGGAAAATAAACATTTTTTTGTCCTTCCCACTGCCAAGATTTCTTATAGTGATTCTTTTCCACACTTCTGGTTTTCTGTAGGAATAAAAACAGAAGTATAGAGGAGAAAAATGAAGGCTATTTTTGAGTTAGCATTGAGTTGATTATAAGTCGCAACAGTGGAATTATGACTCATTTTTCTTTTCAAGGTAGCAAGAGCAATAATGACTCTAATAATGATAACTTAGTACTGTGCACTTACATGTAGTCTTTTGCCCCAGTTTTAGGATGGCAGTTATACTTTATAATAGTTTTGAGTGTTGTATGTTAGGATAGCCATTAAGTTCTGTATAAGAATGAGTAAATGGAGATGTAATAGCCTATGTTCTTCATTCTATTTTATGACCCTCTCCACTATTGAATAAAAGCAAAGCATTCAATGATCAGTGTAAAGTTGTGGAATACCTAGTGGATTTTTCTAAATCGTGTTACTTGAACAGTTGGTTTAAAATGATAAGGAGTAAAGGTTATTTTTATAACTAGAAAATTGGATAGGATAATGTCATTTTTCTCTTTAAATTCTTTCTAGAAACTCAATGTATAGTCTTACCTGGTCCCTGGAAAACCAAGACAAAAATATATTTACCATGCTTTCCTTTTATACTTAAACATTTTATGGTTGTCTTGTGTGTATTTTATGATATTCTAGATCAATTTTTGAAAGAAAAATTATTTTATGTATCATTTATTATTTTATGATCATTTATTATCATATAAATGATAACTATTTTTTAGCTGTGTGTATATCAGGTGCTTTTTGGTGAGAAATTCACCAAATATTTACTGACTGTCAAAGTACTTTAAGGAATTCTAAGAAAATAAGCTAGAAAAATTACTTTGGGCGTTTCTGTTTGGTACACTCCATTTATTTAGCAATTTCAAAGAATGAATGAGGTCTGTTAGTGTATGTTTTTGATATTTGAAAGTTTATCTTTTTAGAGCAAATCATTTGTTTAAAAGAAACCATTTTTAATGGTTCATAAAACCAAATCTGTCTTTCAGAATATCAAGGGAATGAATAGTGTCCATAAAATTTGAAATGTCTTCTTTAAAAAGCAAAATTTATTTTAAAATAAACCAAAGTAGATTGAACCATCAGCTATATAAACTAGACTGCTTTTTTGTGGATTAAAAAACTAGATGTGTCAGCTGATTTGACAAGGGACATAAAACTGTCCAGATATCTAGTTTTGGAGTTAGTCTAGAGGTGGTTGCTTGCGACAAGGGACAGGAGATGGACCATATGGTTAAGCGTGGTCATGGGAAGTTCTGGTAACAAATCCTTGGCCAGAAGCCTGAAAGCAATAACAAACCTTCGCAAAGATAGGCTGCCAACATCACATGTAAAAATTTGCCAAATGTGAATATGAAATTATTTTTGTTAATCTAATTTTTAAAATTTATTTGATCACTAATATTATTTATTAGTAATTTTATATTCTTTTCTATAAGCCATTTGTGTTTTATTGAGCTCATACTGTTTCTTTTGTCAGTTTATTCACTGTATATCTTATTTGGCAAATATTTTTCCAGTTTTTGGTAAGATTTTTAATATTGATTGGCATTTCCAGTTTTAATTACCACTATTAATATTTTTAAAATTATTTTTATACAAATTATATACAATTTTATACAAATTATAAAATGAATTAAGTCTATCAAATATATAAGTACACACTTAACCCTTTAATATATCCAAATTTAGGGGAAGTTACAGCTTGAATTGAGGCTCTAATTAAAATTATTCCTCCCTAAAAACTTATTTTCTTTATACTTTCATTGAAACTTTCCATCAGTTAGGAAACATCCTCACAGACACACTCAGAAATCATGTTTAATATGGGCATCCTATGGCCCACTCAAGTTGCAACATAAAATTAATCATCACAGATTTCAATTAATTTACTCCTTTGTAATATTCAGTCTTGTGCTTTAAGAACATATCTCTTCATTTTTACAGATTTATCTTTAAATCTTTATCGCACAGGTTTGAAATTTCTTTATTTTTATTAGTTATTTCTAGGTATATTATTTTTACTTGCTTAATATTAATTAATATTTTTTAAAAAGTACTAGAGTCAGTATTTATGTTGATATTCTTTTTCACAGATAATTCCCCAGTGTTGATTGCAGTTCCATCTTGGTTAGAGGATCAGGTACTCCTTCCATGTTCTTATAAGAGTACTTACCCTCAAGTTCAGGGAGGGCTTCAGTTAAATCACGGGCTAGCCCAGAAGTTAGCATGAGTATCTTCACTCAGGGACAGCTGATCCCCAGACTCATCTCGATCTTGACTCATTTCCTTTCCTGAGCTGTTGTTATAACTTTATATCCTCTGCTCATTTAGGTACTTATACTTGCAGCCAGTTCTTTCTTGACCATTTGAGTTGTTCACCTTCCTTTCTTACGCCTGCATGGGACATGTCTTATCTCGTCAAAATGATGGCATGTTTGGGGAAGAGTTAAGTAGTAGATGTTTCTTTTCTTCAAATCTTAGTTCTGCCATAGTTAGTACCAGGGAGGTTAAATGTCCCTCAGGGTATAAGCAAGAGAATGAGGATCGGTGAGAGCAACCTGATTAATACTTCAAGTTAAAACTTTGTTACATAGGTATATATGAAACATACAATTTTTGCTCAACCCCACCCACAATTTGTTGATTAAAGGTAAAATTCTAATGATGTTTTAATTGATTTTCTTGGATTTCCTTAGTATGTTATATACAAATGAGGATCTTTTTCCGATTTTTACTATAACTTTTCATTTTAACTAGGCTTTAATGCTTGTGTTTTAGTGAGTTAATAGGATAAAATGTTAACATGAGAAACATGATAAAAGAGTTAATATGATAAAATATTAATAGTTGCTTGATGTGAAAGTTCAAAGAATAAAAATATTATATATAAATGCATTTACCTGTTATCTTCCCTTAGTTGCCCTTTTGTTGCCAGATGTAACCAGTATGAACAATTTATTTTTGTGCTGGTGTTGCCATTTTGTAAATGTAAATGTAAACTATTTAGCTCTTATATAGTAATCATAAATATGGATAAAGCATATTATATTTAGAGATTTAGATATTTTATAATTTTTGAGTATTTCAACATCAATGTAATAAGCATCCCCATTGTGGCTTTGTTTTGTTAGAGAGTATGCCTTTTGCTAATTTTAATAGAGACTATCAAATTACCTTTACACACACCCCACAAGCATTGTTTTCCCTCAAACATGTCAGTATTAGAAGTTTTATTCTCTCTGTCTTTTTAACAATTAAGTCTCATGTACATCTCTTGCACAGCATAGGATTAGGCAGGATACTTGATTTATGATGTATTTTTATCATTGATCACATAATTTTTTAATGTTTATTTATTTTGAGAGAGAGAGAGAACAAGAGGAGGAGGGAAAGAGAGAGGGAGAGGGAGAGAATCCCAAGCAGGCTCTGCACTGTCAGCACAGAGCCCGAAGTGGGACTTGATCTCACAAACTGCGAGATCATGACCTGAGCTGAAATCAAAAGTTGTATGCTTAATCCACTGCACCACCCAAGCACTCCTATTTTAGTTATTTTTAATAGTTATTTTAATAATACATTTAGAATCTGTTAAGTAACTACCCAAAACTTATGGTATGACCTTGAAAATAACCTACACTTAGTTACTCTTGTAAATGTGACAACTGAAGAATTGTCTCATGTTTAAATAGTTTCACTTCCTGACTACTACTTTTCTCATGAGACTGTTTTCTTAACAGTTTAACTTTCTTCCCTTATGAATTAGCTTTAGTTCTTGTGCTTTATCTCTTTTCCCACTGAGCTGTTGTCTTTATATTATTTATTTGTAAAAGCTCTTATATATAACTAAATATTAATCCCTTTAAGAATATCTCCTTTTCTTATCTTATAACTTTAATTACAGTGTCTTAAGTCACATAAATTTCATTTCAGTGGAGTTACACTTACTAATTATGGCAGAATGATGCTAGATATTCACCCAAACTATTTTATTTTCTTCCCACATTTTATAGTCTCTCTTGAATGTGACTAAGTTCTAGCCAATGGGTATATGCTTCAAATTCGGACATCCCATCAAAATGTCCCGTATGTGATCTTCTATGTTAGTTTTCGCTTACAGTTGGCCAAAATGGAGACCACCCATAGTGGGGCTTTGGGAGCCTCATGAGTTAGAATGGAACTACAAGGTGAAAGGGACCTGAGACCCTGAATCAGCTCTTAGAAGAATAACAGTGGATTGTTACTTTGAGCAAGAAATGAATATTATTGTTTTATTCTTCTAAAATTTGGGGGCTTGGGTGCCTGGGTGGCTCAGTCCGTTAAGCATCTCTCTCTTGATTTTAGCTCAGGTCATGATCTCACAATTCGTGGGATCACGACTCTTTGGGACTCTGTGCTGACAGCATGGAGCCTGCTTGGGATTCTCCCTCTCCCTCTCTTTCATCCCCTTCCTCATGCGCCCTCTCTCTCTCTCTCACTCAAAATAAATAAATTTTTAAAAATAAATAAAAATATGGGGTGCCTGGGTGGCTCAGTCCGTTGGGCGTTTGACTTCAGCTCAGGTTATGATCTCTTGGTTCATGAGTTCAAATCCTGTGGGGGGCTCTGTGCTGACAGCTCAGAGCCTGCAGCCTGCTTGAGATTCTGTGTCTCCAACCCTCTCTATCCCCCCGCCCCCCACACTTTGTCTCCTAAGAATGAATAAACACTAAAAACTAATTTAAATACAATTAAAATAAAAAAAATTACAATTGGAGGACTTGTTTCTTACTTTAAGTAGTGTTAGTAAGATCCTCAACTACTATATAATCTTTTTATGTATTAGTACTTAGTTGTATCATGATTGTGAATACTTTTTAAAGAAAGGGAATAAGCATATTTTTATATAGATGTCCTAATGATTTTATACCTTGCCTTTTAATCAATATGGGACTATTTTTGTGCATGTTTTATGCATGTTTTATGTTTGATGCCACAATATTTTAATAACTATATAAAGTTTTAAAATTTATGAAGGAATTGACTTTCTAAATCATACTTTTATCATAAATTGATTCATTATTTTACATTTATTTCTATATATGAACTATGAATCATATTGTTAAATTCTATTTTAAAAATATTTCTAATTTTGTTAAGATTCTGGTAAATTTATTTGGTGGAGAATTGACATCTTTACAAATTCATATCTTTCATCTAAATATATGATATATCCTGCTTTTTTAGTAAAATTTTGAAATTTTCATGATAAGGATGATATTTATTTTTAGTTACATATGTTGGGATTTCATTTTTACCCAATTTCTATTTATTTGTGAAGAGTTGCATCTTTTATTTTTTAGGAAAACCCCAATTCAAGTACAATTCATACACAATACAATACAGTTTTCTAGAATGTATAAATATTTTTAAATTTTTCTATTGTGATTTAATTTTGGTGGTTACATTTAGAATTATACCATGGTTCACAGATACCAGAGAATCATCATATATCATTGTTTTATGTAACAATTATCAAAATTGACTAATATTAATACATTAATATATTGGTACAATACACACTTTTTTCCAATTTTATCAGCTTTAACACTAATGTTAATTTTATGTCTAATATCCAGAATAAGATCCTACATTGCATTTAGTTATGTCTACTTAATGCTTTTCATTACTGTGATATCTTCAGTCTTTCCCTGTCTTTCTTTGGCATTTTTAAGCAGTACCAGTCAATTATTTTGTAGGATGATACACAATTCTGTGGGATTTGACAAATGCATAGAGGTGTATTTCCACAACTACAGTCATTATACACAAAATTTTATCATTCAAAACATTCCCTCATACTGCTCCTTTGTGGGTAGCAATTCTCCTTCTCCTCTGCTAACCAATATTTGTTTTGCCTTTTCCAAAATGCCATATAAATGGAATTGTACAATATGCAGTATGTTGGATCTTGTTTCTTTTACTAGGAAAAATGTATTTAAGTTTCATTCATGTTTGATCGTGAATGTTTGATCACTTTCAATACCAAGTAGCATTCCCATATATAGATGCACCATTGTTTACTCACCATTTGAAAGATGTTTCACTTATTTCAAGACTTGGTGATTAAGAATAAAACTGCTACAAACGTTTGTGTGTATTTTGTGGAAACATAAATTTTTATTTCTTATGAAATTGATGAACCATTGCCTTTATAAAAACCACCAAACAGTGCTTGCATCAGTTTTCATTCCCACCAGTAAAGCTTTAGAGTTCTAGTTACTTCACATTCTTGTAAGTATATGGTATTGCCAAGTTATAGTTAACTTTAGCCACTCTAGTTGTGTGGAGATGCATTCTCTATGGTTTTATTTTCCATTTTCCTAATGACTAATACTGTTGAGGTTCTTTTCATGGGCTTCTCTGCCATCTGTTTATTTTTTTTGGGAGTAATACTTGTTTTGATCCTTTGCCCATTTATATGCTCTGACCTAATTACACATGTATTTTTCTTCCCCCAATTGTTGGCTATTATTTTGGCTGGGCAAAGAATTCAGTTTGGAAAGTCATTTTCTCTTAGCTTTTTGAAGATATTTTCCCATTTTATTATTGCATTAATTTTCCTAATGAAAATTTTCTTCTTATACTAATCTACTTTTTATTCTTTGGAGAGTTTTCTTTTCTTTTTTTTTTAATCTCTGGAATATTTTTGGATTCTCCATTTATTATAGACATTCTCAAATGTTATTCCTTCTTGAGTGGTGTGCATGTGTGTGTGTGATCCTTCAGGACACTTAGTGAGACTTTCAATATGGGAGGTGCTCATGGAATTTTTTCTTTCTTTCTTTCTTTCTTTCTTTCTTTCTTTTTCTAAGTTTTTTTTTTTTTTTTTTTTTTCTACCCACTAGAACTCTTTTTTGCTTTCATACAGGTATGGAACTTCTGGATATGGTCTCTATGTTTCTTGATTTTTATCTTTTAGTTACCATGTTATAGGATTTGGTACTCTGAGATCTTTTTAAATTTATCTTCTAGTATATTTGCATTTTATTCCATTTTGATATGCTTTCACACATACATTTTTCCTCAGGATGCATATTTATGTTTCTTTGTCCTTATTTTTCTATGTACGTTCATCATCTGCTTGAGTTCTTTCATATTTTAGAAAATTGAACTGGCTTTTATACCTAATAGAGGAAATTGATTGAGAATAATATTCTTACTTCCTACATTTTCCCTTAGAAATATGTGGGCTTTTATCCATGAAATCAGAATTCCAGTTATACCATGTTCTTTTTATAACTGGATTTCAACAAGAATATTTCCACCTCAAATTGACCTCAAATACTTAAGTATAATATCACATGTTCTGAGAATAAATTTCAAAAGACAGAACATTGGAGTAACTTCTCAGGCTCCATGTGTTCGTTACAGTAAATCAATTCTTTCTCCATCCTTAAAACACATGGCAGGCCTATCCTTAATGATACTACATTCTTAGAGAGGGAGAGAGGGAGAGAGAGAGAGGGAGAGAGGGAGAGGGAGAGGGAGAGGGAGGGAGAGAGAGAGAGAGAGAGAGAGAGAGAGAGAGGTTCACCTGCATCTCCCTAAGCTATCTGGAGAGAATGATGCAGGAAGAAGGAAATTACAATCCAAAAGGATAAGGGAGTTGAATGAGGTGGTTTTTGGTGAACAACATATCCATAAATAGGAAAGATGCCAGCAAGATCTATTTGGTGTTAGGGAGGGAGCCTCAGGTTATTGAGATAAATGTGAATATGAGACTAAATTAGAAAACTGGAAAAAAATGTAGAACATTAAATCTGATGAAATCCCAGGGCAGGCTGCTCTGGAATAAACAGAAGTTTGATGGAAAATGTAACTTCAACAAAACTGCTTAGCCAAAAGAAAGCTTTAAGTGTGATGGATGCTCTTTAAAGGGGAAGTGATGAGGTACACGAGAGGTAGTATATTGTAGGGGTTCAGAGTTTGGGCATTGTTGCCAGGAACTGTGCCGCCAGTGTGTGAATCACAGCTTTATGAATTATTAGCTTCTCTGTGCCTTGGGCTCTTTGTTTATAAATAGTGCTAATATTCATCCCTTCCCATCATGATATTTTGTGAAGATTATATTTTTCAATGCATTTGAAACACGTACAGGAATGTCATAATAAATTTCAAATATCAGGTATTATAATACAGTAAATATTTAGAAAGCCATTAACATCCATATTTAGGTAACAGAGCAATATGTTGATGATTAACTTTTGTTAATTTCTTTTTTTTTTAATTTTTTTCAGTGTTTCCATTTTATTTTTGAGAGACACAGAGTGTGAGTGGGGGAGGAGCAGAGAGAGAGGGAGACACAGAATCTGAAGCAGGCTCCAGATTAAGCTGTGCAGACCGCAATACGGGGCTTGAACTCATAGACTGGGAGGTCAGATGCTTAACCAACTGAGCCACCCAGGCGCCCCTTTTGTTAATTTCATTCTATGTTTTAAGCATGTGCCTAAACGAATTTAATCCTCAAAGAACCCTGCGAATTAAGAGCTATCATTATTCCCTTGTTTGGATAAGGAATCTGAGCTTTTGGATAGATGAGTGTTTTTCGCAAGTTAATGAACATGTCAAGTCCAAAAACTGGGAGATTGGCTAGATCCAGACCTTTAGCACTTGCCACTATGCTCGGGTGTTGTAATTATGCAATTGTTAGTTGTACAGGATTGCAAAGCAGAAGTATAGTTACTGATTCAACATTAACTGAGAGTTGTGTCTTTTAGTTTATAAAATACTATCCATTCATAATTGACAATTTTGTTTTAACAGTCCACTCTTCAGAAAGATTGAAAGACAAAGATTTTTCTCTTGGAGAGGCATAGTGGGGCTAAACGGGGGGAATAGAGGAGATTCCATGTTGCAAGTAGGGTTCAATATTACATCTAAGGAGTTCCCAGAAAGATTATAACTTTTGACTTCCAAACCTATTTAATTTTTTTAACGTTTATTTATTTTTGAGAGATAGAGAGAGATAGAGCATGAGTGGGGAGGGGCAGAGAGAGGGAGACACAGAATCTGAAGTAGGTTCCAGGCTCTGAGCTGTCAGCACAGAGCCCTACATGGGGCTCGAACTCACAGACCACCAATTTATGACCTGGGCCGAAGTTGGACTCTTAAATGACTAAGCCACCCAGGTGCTCCTGACTTCCAAACCTATTTAGAGTTTATTACTGTAAATAAAGTACAAGAAAGAAGATAATATGCTCATAAGCGAGTGACCAATCTCTGAAAATAAGCCAGACATAACCAAGTAAAGAATGTAAGATCTGTGCTGGCATTCTTGAAGTGTTCTTTAAATGAGAGAATTCCATCCCTCACATATTATATGCATCAATGCAGACTCTTTTTATAAGACAAGGATTATGATCAACTTGTAGCATGAGAAGTAACAGAAACAAGAATACAGCAATAGTAGCAAGGACATGTACTAAGGATTTAGCCTGTTAGAAATGTTTTCATGGATGTTTCTCTGTGCTATTTATATTTTGATACCTATTATGAAGGCAAATAGCATCTAATTGTAATAAACACGTGCACAGGCACTTACATAACATAGTCTTCTGCCTATATGGAATTTACCACCCCCTCCCCCGCCTTCATTTGTCACATATAAAGATAAGTATACCTAATCATCATACAATGTACCATTATACTGACTTTTAGGATCTCTCTCTTTTTCTCTCTTAAATGTGGATTGAATCTTCTTCCTTTTCAGTATATTTATGTGTGTATATTATGTAAGTATGTATATATGGCATTTAATTATAAATTAAATAATGTAGAAGAACACAAGGTGTAGAATAAAATAATTTTCTACAACTATGTCACCTCCAGTGCTAATGCCCTGAACTCTCCAATTACAGTAGTATGTTGGGCAAACTTCTTTCACCATGCTAAAGCATATTTATTCTACACACGTTTTATATACATATAAATATATATGCACACACATGTATAAAATTTGAAAGTATAATCATAATTAATAGTGATATATATTTCTACATAGTTAATACATTTGCTTTAATAACAACATATTCACAATACAGATGTATCATAATTTCAGCCACTCCCATTTCGGTGTACTCATTTCTATCATATTATCGCATTAAAAATATTGGTACATATATTACTGTGTACTCATGATTGTAATATTCTGCAGTCATCCTTTCTTAAAATGCACGTTGTTTTTGATTGATCCTGTAATACACGAGTACACACTAGATTTATTAGGTCATTTTCCTTATGTGATAATGTGGCATTAGCACAGATTTCCTCCTGTGGAATAATGAATAAGGGTATAGTTGTGGGGCGTATGGGTGGCTCACTTGGTTAAGCTTCTCTTAATTTCGGCCCAGGTCATGATCTCACTCTTTGGTTTTGGGTTCAAACCCCACATTAGGCTCCACACTGGCAATGTGGAGCCTGCTTGGGATTTTCTCTTTACTCTCTCTGCCCCTCCCCTGCTTGATCTCTCTTTCTCTGTCTCTCAAAAAAAAAAAAACAAAATTAGGGTGCAGTTGTCTGTGTACAGAGTAGAGGAGAGAGGCAGTCTCAAAGGCCAAATCCATGAATTAGAAAATAATCCCCCTGCAGATTTGTACATTTGTGTATATATATCTGTGTAAAAATAGACATATATAGGTAGACATTAGGTTCAGGTTTTTTTTTTTTTTTTTTTTTTTTAGTTTGTATTTAAATTCCAATTAGTTGCCATACATGTAATATTAGTTTCAGGTGTACAAAATAGTGATTGAGCATTTCCATAAAACAGCCAGTGCTTATCACAACGAGTACACTCCTTAATCCTTATCACCTATTTAACCCATTCTCCCACCCACCTCCCCCTAACCCTGAACCCTGAACCTAAACCTATTGTTAACCCTAAATGAACCTTCTGGAAAGCTCTCTAAACTGCAGCATACCAGGCACATACCCTCACCCTGGCCCTAACCCTAACCCTGGCCATAAAAATGATTCAGAGTTAAAATGGAGATTGGTAATTGTTAAAATGACACATTAGATATTGACTCTCAATTTCATAAATTTGTATAAAGTTGAATTGTATATAATAAATTACATATTATTTATTATAAAATGGTATAAATTTGTAATCTATTAGAGTCATACTTGTTTTAATAGAGAAACTCCATTTTCCAAAATAGAAGCCTAGAATTTAACAATTGTATTAATCCTGTATAATATGAAAACCAGAGGTAGGCATTACAGCATGATGCAGCAGCAGTTTAGAGATCCAGTATGGGAACCTAAGCTCCTTTTAGTTTCTTGCTGTGTGTGTTTTAATGTGCAGTTTCTGTCTCTATGGTCATAATATGGCTACTCTACTCTGAGGTAGCTCTAACTCTGAGGTGTTGCTCCCTTGTTCTAGGCAGGAAGGAGAGGAAACTACAAAGAGTGAAATGAGGATGCCAGTAAATCTATTTTTTGAATGCTTTCCCAGAAGGACTAAATCATGATTTCTCTCTATATCCCACTAGAAATAATTGTCATATGGCTCCTCTCTGTAAATGGTCTTGGGGCGGTATATTATCTGGACATATTTCCATTAGTAATTGTGAAAGAACGAATGGATATGAAGAAGGCCTGCAAGCTATGTTTACCACAAGAATGTGTGTACGTGTGTGTGTGTGTGTGTGTGTGTGTGTAGTGTGAGGGTATTGTTTGTATATATTTGTGATAACTGAGAGCCAAATTAGGGTATGATGCAACTTTGTAAACACAGGTGCTTGAGGAAGATGTATTAATTTATTTAGGGATTTATTATGTCTAATGGAGCTTTACCTTTTGGGGGGAGGAGTTAAAAATAATATATTGTCTTTTGTATTATAGTAGAGTATTTCTAAATAGCTCAAATGCTGAAATGTTTTTAATACTTACTTTCCCCATTATGAAAAATGTATACAGAACAGAAGTGCCATGAAATGTATCCATTCCCATGACATAGGCTGTAATGGAAAATTGTCCAAGCCTAGCCTAGCCTTAAGATTTTAATCTTGTGATCCTCTTCATATGTCATACTGTAGTGCATGGACTATATCCAGCACATTTGATTTAAAACTATTTCCAGAAAAATAAATTGTCTTGTTAAGCTTACTAACCAGCTTTCTTCAGCAGACACATTTTTCTCTTCCCAAAATGTCACTATTCCTTCTTCGCACAGCAAAAGATAATATTTGTAATTCACAGAATTGATAAAGACTTCCTTAGGTAGTTATTCACTGAATGTTTATACATGCTCAGAAAGAAATTTGAACATTTGGGAAATTATCTGGATAATTCAGAAAAATAAAATCGCTTTCCTTAATGGTCAAGGGCAATAGGTCATTTTGGCTCTAGTTAACTGAGAATGATAAATGACAGAATATGGAAACACATTATTTGAGAATGCTATATCTATACCTATATATTTATATATCTATAACTATATATATTCTTTAAACTATAGGGCCAGAGTTTGCAAAGTAGGTTTAAGAGCTTAATTTTATAGGTCATGTGGACAATTCTAAAATTGGCTAATTTCTCTAACTCACTTTTAAACTTTTTTTTATTTTATGGAAATTTTCAAATAAAAAATAGAGTAGTATAATATACCCGTCACTCATATTGAACAGTTGACAAGTCATAGTCATCTGTACCCCATCCACTCTCACTTCCTATATATTGTATAATCATTTTATTTGTAAAAATTTCAACATGTATCTGTAAAAGAAGGCCAGTCTTTGAAAAACAGGTCAATATTACTATTATCATATCCAAATATCAAATAGTAATCTGATAGTATCCAGAAATATCTAGTCAGTATTCAAATTTCCAGCTGTCATTTTTGTTTTATTATAAACAGATTGTTTTGTTTGAGTCAAGATCAAAACGAGGACCTCACATGAATATTTGCTGATAGATCCTACAAACCTCTTTTTGTAGAAAAAACTGGGTAGTTTACTTTGAGTTTTCTCCATAGTCTGGATTACACTGATTATACCTTTTTTATGGTTTTTGTCATGCTCCTCTGACCCCTGTCCCTGTATATTTCCTCTAATGCAATTGCTAGAATTAGAAGTTTAGTTACATTTAGGACCTAGCTTTTGACAATCTCATTTATGGGTGGTGGTGGTTCTGTTCTTCTAATTATAATTTTAAATGTTTATTTATTGTATGGATTGTAATAAATGGCCTTCAAAGGTGTGTGTTTATTTTTGCTATAAAGTATAGTCATTTTTCTAAAATATTAACATGAAATCAAGGAATTATTTTTCTCATTAAACATTCTTGTGACTGCTTCTCAAAATGGTAGAAGCAAAGGAAAATACCACTCGTATTTTTTGGCTATCATATTGGACAAAAGTAAAGATAACAGCAATAGCTAAAGATGTTGACATATGTAATCTCATTTAATCTTCACAACTAATATGTGAGATGTGTGTTATTTTATTTTACAGAGGATGAGACTGAGAGCCACATTAATAAATATCTTGTCTAAAAACACACAGCAGTGGGAAAGAAGTTTTAAGTTAGACAGTCAGTCTCACTTTTTGGTGTCTGTTTTTAATGACCATACTATATTGCATTGAAGACAGTAATTCTGACTGGTGGTAATCTTCATAAACTTGGTTTTAGTATTTCTGGGGAATCCAAGCCATATTCAAATATATAAAATACAGATGAAACCAATTTGATGCAAATAATGGTGCTATAGTGCCTTTGCTGGTATTGGGAGGGATGTGGGGGTATATTATGTAGAAATTATAAAGTGTTATAAAGAGGAGAATATATTCATTCTATATGAAATGCACTGTAAAAATATATTCTTGCAAGTTGGACACTAGGAAGTCTTTAACCCACTCCAAATGAGGTGGCATAGGTTAAAAAACACTTTGAGTGAGATTTCATGACCATGTGAATCATTTCAGTTTGGGCATCTCTAACTTAGTATGTTTTTAAAATTTGATGTTGATATTGATCTTCATATAACCTGCCTGTTATGACAATGAATTCTCAGTGAAAATGGACAGTACTTCTACCTACCCGTAGTCATTGAATGGAACTTCTTTTCTAAACATCAGCTCTTCAAGTATCTTAAGGTATCTGGTACACAAAAGCTTCTCTGCACACAACAGCATTTCATTCTTTCAAGTTACTCAGATGGCAGTTTTTTTTTTTTTTTTAAATTGGGCTTAAATTGTTATTTCCTGATATTTCTATCTAAATCAGTTTCCTCTGAAATTTATTCTTAGGACACATATTGAAATTTCTAATTATATTGTTATTTGATTTACTATCTAATATCCATCTATCTAAGCTGTGTGTTCCATGGTGACAGCAGACCCTATATCTCCGTGTTTTACCACCAAATCCCAAGGCCCTAAAATAGAATCTTATAAAAATCATTCAAGGCAGGAAGGTAAATTAAATACATATATTAATAAATAACTTACTTTCCTGATTTCGCTGCCCCCCACCCCCACCCCATCCAGGCTATCTGATGGGTCAGGTTATTTCTTAGAACTTTTGAAGAGCTTACACATCAACAGTAATCATTAATATAAAGTGAAAAATATATTTCAGGTATAATTTAACCCATGTAAGATTCAGTGAACTGTTCACTCCTTTGATATGTTCACTTACATTAATGTCAATTTCCTGGGCACGTAGTGTATTTTCAACATTTTTTAGCTCTTCCTTCTAACAGGTCAAAAAAATTCATCTTGTTATTTTGTTTGATAATTTCAACTATCTAAGGGTATTCTTAGTATATTGATTCTGCCACTCAGTGTACTCACTATCATTCAGATATTTTTATCTTTTGAAAATTAATCAGCCAGTTCTTCCTTTTAATTCAATTTCTTGATTAAAACGTTTTTAATAATGTGGCATGACAGATTAAAATAGAAGGATTTGAGCCTGGACACTTGGAGATTTCTTTGTAGATTAGACACAACATGATTTTTGGTATCATTATTCATTTATCTAAAAAATATCTGCAAAAGTGTGTTACTACCCACCCCATTCTGCTCTTACTCTCTTTTCTTCAAGGGTAACATGACTTTGTTAAATGTCTTGTTGAGATCACAGTCAACCTTTTATAGAATCTTTCTTCTAACAATATTATTAAGTTTTTAAAAATGGCAATGTGCTGAAATAGACCCTACATATTCTTATTTATCCATGTGCGAAAGAGCACATCAAAGTTTTATATGAATTTAAATATCAGTGTTTTGCTGTTATCAATAGCTAAACTGATGATAGTAGGGGTAATCTACTTATAGATTCATGATGATGATGAAGGCAATAATAATAATAAATAGTATTAGTAATAAGTTGAAGAGAATGTTTTCTTTAATCAGAGAGCAAGAAAATATGGAATTATAAGGAGGATAATATATGTGGATATTTGTGAAAAGAAGAGTGAGTAAATGTGAGGCTCATTAACACCAGTTTGATGATGGACGTTGCCTGGAGACTACTTTCTCCAAGCTGTCTTTTCTATGCCGTCCATTCATTCTAGAGACACTCAAACAACTTATGAGAGTAATTAGATATTAACTAAGATCTCAGTCCCTATTTGGTTTTCCCATAAAGCAGAGAATAATACGAGTAATTTCTGAGTTACTACTTTATTAAGGAGTATAATAAGCCCAAGGAGCAGCCGTGAAGGACCTGGAGAATGAATTGGGAAAAGAGGGAAGGAAATAACACAGACAATTTATTGTTCATTCTCATGGGAGTGGCCACTAATAAGCCTTATGAATTTCCATGGCAGCAGTCAGGGTAGCAAGGAGGGAGGGGTTGAAGAAGTAAAGAATTTTTTTCACCAGCTCACAACACTTCCAGTGGGTGAATGGTGTTCCTTTTTGTGTTTAGGAGGAAGCACATGTATGGGGAGCAAGAAGCTCTGCCTGGCCAAGATTCAGGGTGTCAGTAAGTAAAATGTGCTTAAAAGTACTTAAAGCCATTGGAAGGCTGGCTGCTGAAGTAGCAGCTAGAACAAGAAATAGGCAATGCTAAGAGGATCTGAACTACCTGATTCAGTTACCAAAGAATAAAATTTCAAGGTCTTTTTTGTCATTAAATATAAAATTCACTTTAACAAACATTTTGGATGTGCATACAGTGTGGGAGACATTGTGTAAATAGGAGGGGTGTGGATGTAAAAGTAACTAAATCTCTACTTACAAAGAACTACAGTGTAGTGAGGGGAAGAGTAAACAGTTAACAGCATACAATATATCTGACTAAAATGCCAATACGATTTAAAACAGGTAAAATTAATTTTGGATTCAGGGATGGAAATTTGGGATCAGTTTTACAGAAGGGAAGGTGCTGATCTGACACTTGAAGTATGGTAAGATATATGCAGAGGTGCATTTCTGGCTAATGTTACCAGTCTGAATAAAGGCGGTGAAGTTTCTGACCATGATGAGCTTAGTAGTTGATGTGAGGAAAAGAGTGAGGAAAGAAGACAGAACTAGAGGATAGGATCACTGAAACATCATACTGAGCCTCAGTATCCAGGAGAATGCCAAGAATAAAGGCAACTTAGTAGGTGTTTGTTGAACCACATACACACACAAAGATGGGTTTTTAGGTTGTAATTGGGAAAACTCTGGGTTAAAAAAAATGAAGCAGGATTTCTATTCAGACTTTTTGGAGATTCTGATACAAATTATGACTGATACTTAATATGTAGCATTTATGAAGATTATTTTAACATGAAACTGATTTTTTGTGTCAAATATCTTGTGAGATTCTTGTTTTAGTAGTATATCCTACATGGTGGTGTGCACATATGGAAGGGAATGAAACCTTAATTGAATGTGTATTACTATATCAAGTCATGTATTTTCAGCAATATCTTATTTAGAGAAAAGTTTGGGACAAAATTATAAAATCCCATGAATAACCGCCCAAATAATTTGCTTTTTTACATTCTCTCCTTGAAGCCAACAAAGGTTTGGAGACAGTGTAAGATCAGGTTTTGTTTTATAAAGATAAAAGTAATCCTGGAGTGTGTATGTGTGTGTGTGTGTGGTGGGGGCGGCAGGGGGAGTGGAATGTGATTGGGATAGATTCGGAAAAGGCACTTACTTCCCAGTTAGTCATATAACAAAACACACTTAAAACCAAGTATGATTTGCAAGCCAAAGGATAGACTAATTTAGCACAGGTTTTTTCTGGATAATATGTGAATTTCCCATGAAAATAGAATTTAAATATGCCTTTCCTAGAACTATAAAGGTGCCACCTCCGTATTTATATGCATTTGACCGTGTGAGTATCTTCTTATTCTCTGAGACTATCGTGGGTCACTAAATTTGCTTCATTGTCAGAGTCACATTTTATTTATGCATCTTTTGTTAAGCATGTAGTCTGTGTCAGAAACAGTGTGCTACATACTGTAGAGGCTACAAAGATGTGTAAGACACCTATGGCCTTAAGAAAATTGTTCTTCAGATGGGAAGGTGAAATTTGTGCATAAAATGATGACAGACATTATCATACAGCATATGATAAATGGCTGACATGACTTTTAGGGGTCATTACTGTTGTTATCATTGGTTGTGACCTTGGCCTCCAGGGAGGTGGGTTTTGAGAGGCTCTGAGCCAATCAGCAGTACAAATGTATCTGTGTTTACAAAAATATGAAGCTCTTTGAGTATGGTGGAAGGTATATTGGAACAGAGATAAATATACCACTTTACCTTATGCCATTCTATATTAACCAGTAATCATTTAATCTGTACTATTTTTTTTTTCGTCTCACACCACATACAATCCTGACCCAGAAGGGGAACTGTACACACTCATTGGTGTTGGCAACAATTTCTCTGTAATTCTATTAAGCCATGTTTAGGTATTAGTACAGTCTTCTACTTTGCCACAAATTCCTACCCTACGATTCACAACAGAATGTGATTCATCTTCTTACTTGGTGGCATTTGTGTATTGTCTATTCATTACTTCAGTGTGAAGATGCATCTCATCTTGCCTCAAATAATAAACTCACTATTCAAGCTCCCATCCCTTATATATACTCCAGTCCTTAACACTTGATTGATACTTGACCAATTCTGGATCAATTTTATCTTCTTTATTTAACATTGGAAGTAGGAGTTAGGAATGTGGGAGGAGCAGATGAAGCGGGGAAAAGTAAGCAAAGAGTTTACATACCAGAGAGAAAATGAAAAAAAAAAAATGGAAGAGGAAGATGAAGAAAGGAAAGAATGAGGGAAGAAGGCAGGGAGAAGAAAACAAAAGGAAAAAGTTCCATGGAATTAGAAAACTTTAAGACTTTTCTCTCTCAATACTGCAGAATGGACATATGACCCTGATCTTCTTGTTTATTTCTGTGGTAGTTAGTTCATGTTTCTGGAATGTAATCTACAGAGGTTGCACTGTTGACTTTCACTCATGTATGTCTCTAGTTTTATGATTCACATATAAAGCCCTAGGGTTTGTTCTCTAATGCCCAGAAGTGAATCAGATGGGAAGTAGTTTATTATGTGCTAAAAAGTCATCCAGGAAGCATATCTTCTTTATCTGTCTTGAAGGACATATTTTATATAATTATTTATATGGACACAGTAATGAAAAGCAACACTCAAGTAATTATCTGTCCAGTTGTAATTATATCTCAGGTCTGTAGAAATATTTTGACAGCAACAGAATTATTGAATATATATCAACATATGCTTTTCTCTCTAACGCATCAAAGAAAGAGATTGGTTAGAAAAGGAATACATATCCAGTGATAGGTTGTCTACTCACAATTCAGTTTACTGAACTTAACAGTGGTTTAACTATTAGTATGAAGGTTTAATTCCTCTTCAGAATTTCCATTCTCTTCTTCTTAAATGCAAATGCAGAAAATTTGTCATTATTGAATTTCCAACTACACTATTTCTCCATATATTTAATGAATTTTAGTGACATTAGCTTCACAATTTTAACCATAAATATTATCTTTCTTTCAAGGTTTCTGGGAATATATAATCTATTGAAATATAAGTGATTTGTCTTCATTATTATTGATTTGTGGAAAGGCAGCTCATCTTTTCCACTGGCAGTGCAACTTATTGCATTTGTTAACACATACAGTAAGATATAAATAATGTATACATGAAACATTTCAAAGAAATGAATAGCTAGTATCCCACCAAGCTTCAGCTTGTCAGAATTTGTTTCTAGAAGGGTTACAAATGTTAGCAATAAGAATGCTAACTGTTTTTTTGTGTCACCAGCAACACATTCTAGCAAAGGATCACACCATATGAGCAAAGGATCAACAGAGATGGATGATGAATGATCAAATTAAAATCCTTCCCATTTTTAGAGTAAATATTTCTCACTCTATGACAGTTTATCCATTATCCACTGCTCTTTTGCAAAAACCAGTGCACATAAAAAGTCTAAATTCAAGTTTGCAAAACAGTGCAAGCTTAGACAATGATTTTTTACCTTCCCTCTTTTCCTGATATTTATAGTAAAAGAAGTAAATAAATCTTAAATTCTTAGTAACAACCTCATGGACACTCTCTAAGATCAGTCATGAACTGATCTGAAGACACACACACACACACACACACACACACACACACACACACTTTCCCATATATTTGACATGGAATCAGAATATATGGATGCCACAACAAAACCAGTCCTATACAAAGAGATGAAGAGCTTATATGCAATAGGACTTCTTGCATTTCTAAGCAAGAGGCAAGGTTTGGTTACTAAAAATACAGCTTTGCTGAGACTAGGCATACCTCTACTGAGACTCAGATTTCTGAAATACAAGTTAGTATAATGAATAAAAGCCTTTCCACTGACTCATGAGATTGTTTCAACTGCTTTAGTAAGCTCATTGAACATGTTGACTCATTGATTTTATTTAACTAAAAATAATTGACATGGTATTATGATATACAAATCAGCCTGTAGCACACATAACCTCCTGAAGGTCTTGTAACCTAGAAAAATATAGAAAAACTACTATCTGAGTTATTCTGAGAACTATTTTTATTGCATGTATAAAATCAAAAGACTACTTAAAAGACAAAAAAATGAATGCAATATCTCAAGCTCATTTGAAAGAAGTAGCTTTTGAGACATTTTTATGCCAATCACAGACACTTCTTCACTTGATGTTTATCACCAAAGAAAGATTTAATCTTTTTTTTTTTTTTTTTTTTTAACGTGTTTGGGCACCTACGTGGCTCAGTTAATAGAGCGTCTGACTCTTGATTTCAGCTCAGGTCATGATCCCAGGGTTGTGGGATCAAACCCTGCATAAGGTTCTGCACTGAGCATGAAGCCTGCTTAAAATTCTCTTTCTCTCTGCCCTCTTCCTAGCTCACATGTTCATTCTCTCTCTAAAATAAAACTGTAAAATATTTTGGTAAAATATGTATTATATAATATTTATCATCAGTAGTGTTAAGTACATTTACATTGTTTACTAATATCTCTTTGAGATAGTGCTTTCAGATTTTTTTGCTATATATCTAGAAGTGGAATTGCTGGATCATATGGTAATTCTATTTTTTTTTTTTTTTTGAGGAACTCCCATACTATTTTTCATAGTGACTGCATCATTTTACATTCCCACCATCAGTGCCCAAGGGTTTTTATTATTCCACCTCCTCACTGACACTTGTTTTCATTTGTTGTTGTTGTTGTTGCTGCTGCTGTTGTTTTGATAACAGCCATTCAGATGGGTGTGATATGGTATCTCATTTTGTTTTTGATTTGCATTTACCTAATGATTTGTGATATTGAGCATCTTTTTATGTTTTTTTTTACCATTTGTATCTTTGGAGAAATGTCTGTTCAGGTCCTTTTCTCACTAAAAAATTTTTTTTTAATGTTTGTTTTTTGTTTTTTGTTTTCTTCTGAGAGAGAGAGACAGAGTGCAAGCAGGGGAGGGACACAGAGAGATACACACACAGAATCTGAAATAGGCTCCAGGTTCTGAGCTGTCAGCACAGAGCCTGATGTGAGGCTCAAACTCACAAAGCATGAGATGATGCCCTGAGCCTAAGTCAGACGCTTAACCAACTGAGACACCCAGGCGCCCCCTTTCCCATTTTTTAATCAGGTTGTTTGTTGTTATTGTTGAGTTATAGGTGTTCTTCATATTTTCTGGACTTTGACCCTTTATCAGATTGTTGATGTGTTTTCATGTAGTCCAATTATCTATGTTTATTTTTGTTGCCTGTGCTTTTAGTGTCTTATCCTAGAAATCTTTGCCAAATACAGTCTCATGAAGGTTTTCCCCTAACTTTTTTTTTAGGTCATATATTTTATTTGTTGGTAAAATTTATTTTTATTTTTATTTTTAAGTGACATACAAAAGATTGTATAAGGTCTTTATGAACAGTTCACAGCATAATAATTAAATTAATTGTTCATTTGATTATTGCCACTTTAAGAATTAGAGCTTTATAAACATCTATGACCTATCTTAGATGTGCACTCTGTATCCCATCCAATACACCTTCCTCCGAATTAACACTAGTCTCAGTCAGTTATGTGATGGAAATACTTTTCCAAAATTTACATATATTACCTCTTCATTGTATTTTTAAACTAAAATAAGAATTTTATTCTAATAGATTTGAGTTATCCATTTTTTTCCTGTAGAGTATACATGTGTTATAGCTTGTTAAATAAATTCTTACTCTAAGGTCGCAAAGATACTTTCTCTATATTGTCCTTGAAAATATTTACAGCTATGCCTTTTACATTTAAGTTCTTTTATCCATTTGGGGGCGACAGGGTGGCTCAGTCAGTTAGGTGTCTGAATCTTGGTTCAGCCCAGGTCATGATCTCATGGTTTGTGGGTTTGAACCCCACATTGGGCTCCGCCCCAACAGTGCAAAGCCTGTTTGGGATTATCTCTCTCTTCCTCTCTCTGCCTCTCCCCCACCCCCCTCTCTCTTTCTCTCTGTCTCTCCCTTTGTCTCAAAATAAATAATTAAACTTAAAAAAATTCTCTAAGTTCTTTTATCCATTTGGAATTTATTTTTATTTTTAAGTATAGTGTGAGAAAGATACACATTTTAAGATTTCGGGTGTGCTTAGATTATTTAATCTCTTTTCTGGAACATCACTTTTGTCACACACTGAGTATGAATATATGCACATGTTTATTTCTTGCTGCTCTTTCATGATTCACTATTATATTTTTTCTAATCCTCCAACAATACATTGCTGTTTTAATTATTATACTTGTATAATATTTTTTGATACCGAGTAATACTCCCAACTGAGTCCTTCTATTCCTGGTACTTTGTACTTCCCATGAAAAATTTAAACTCAGGTTATTAGTCTAATGAAAAAAACTGCTGTATTTTGAGTATAATTTGGGGAAATTGATAAATTAATTTCTGGAAAATGTGCATTTTTTACAATATTGTCTTCTCAGACATTAACATGAAATATCCCATTACTATTTATCTAAATATCATTGGCCCCTGAGACAAAAAAATAGCCTCCCTTAAACAATAAAAATAAGTAATATTTTAATATTAATATTTAATTTAATAAACATATATTTATAAAACATATAAAATAATATAAACAAATAGGATGCAAATGGCCTATCATCCAGAGTTGTATTGGATTTCTTTAATGAACAGTAACATATTTTTTTACTGAGAAAAGAAACAAAACTATACATTTTTGAAGATATTATTCTGTACAGTTGTGCTATACAGTGTTATTTAATCTTCGTAATAACTTAAAAAGTATCTATTACAATGTCCTGTAAAAGTTTTAGATGAAACTTTGAGTGGCAATATAGTAAATAACATGCTTGGAATCACTGAGTGGCTGAGTGTGGTACTATGATTTGACTCAGGGACAGACTCCAAAGGCCATCTTTTTTTCCAAAATTAAAGCAGAAATTCTTTACAACTTTCAGATCAAGAGAGTTAGGTATCCATTGACTGTGCATAAATCAAAGTAAAAGTCCTTTACTTTTGATGTTTTACTGTTTATCAGCCTGAATGTGACTTTTCTAGTTGTATATTAATATTATGTATTATGTTACATTAATATAGTAATATGTCATTTATTAACATTTTAGCATGGCTTCTCTAATTGTATATTAAGTTGTTCCTTAAAATTAATGGACAGAAATAATATTTTAAGAAGCCAATAACATTTTGTGAAAATGATATGTCTTTGTGGATCACATTTACTTCCGGCAGAAAGAGAAGCAATTATGCTAGCAGTAGGTTTAGGAACATATGTAATACTTTGTGCTTTTTTCAAATTCATGATTTGATATTCTGTGTCAAAATAGTAGAGTGCAAAGAAATTCCATTATACAAGAAGTTTATTTTCTTTTATTTTTTAGAAACCATCTGCATAATATATATAATACTACACGTGTATAGATTCATAGTTAATTAGGCTTTTTTATCTGAGTGAATACGTTATATAGTTCAGGAATTGGCTGATGTTTAGAGGTGAAAACCTCTCATCATCAAACTTATCTAGGGCATTTTAGCATCATTCGTCAATCCACTGAATACCTTCATAGATAGTTTTTACTGCAATTTGAAAAGCTGGTGGATTGACCATCACGAAAGTAAGATTCATGAAAAATGTTAGACTCAAGCACCAAAGTTTCAAGAATATTCACAATGCATGGGCTGTTATAGGACCATCATTATGTTAGTAACCTCTGATTTTGTGCTTCACACACGTTTCAACTAGATTATCTATTTTTTAAAAAAGTATTTGGTTTTGTTTCTCCACTAAATGTATGGAATATTGCTGGATATCAGCGGGTGCAGGGAGAGGGGAAGATGGGGCAAGCCAGGAAGAATTTTTTCCTCTTATTTTTGGCTCCCACCTGAATGTCACAGCTGCACTAAATGGCAGGTGAAGAGATAACATAGTTTTCATGCAAGACAAACTTTTTAGCTCATGCATTTTCTAAGATTGAATATCATCATTGAAACGTACCTCAGATGTTACAGAATGGATGGAGATTTAACGTTAAAGAAAAAATTCCCCTAAATCTAAGTGTTCTTTAATACAAACCTACCAGGAAAGACTTTCAAACATGTTCTTCCATGGTTTTAGATTCTGGCATAGGCCTTATTAAAAGAGTAGACCTTGGGAGCACTGTTCAGAGATGAGTGTTTAGTGCTGAAATATTCTAGAAAAGGAAGGCATTGCTTCTATGTATTCATGAATGGGAAAGTGGAGTGTTGTTACTTAAATTATTTGAATAAGTAATTGTTGCATTTGTCCTGCCAGATAAATATCCAATAAAACTAAATAAGCTGAGGTTTGTGAATTGTGTTCTTACAAATTTGGTTCCATAGTGTCTGATGCCTTTCCTCCTTGAAGGGTAGACTACTCAACCTGAAAACTGAGTGTCTTCTAGTTTACAAGAGTTCTGTAATTCACCCCTGTTTTTAGGAAAGGCTCCTGCAGCCATAGTTGTATATATATGATCTCACCAATGGTAAACAGGATCAGAATGGGTAAAATTTTTCAAAGTTGGGTAAGAGTCTCTTTTTCAGTAATTTTAACACAAAATCAATAGGGAAAGAAAGAGAGAAAGAGGAAGAAAACAGTTTCCATGGCACATACAAGTGTGTTATGAGCTGCTGTGTCTTGACTTACAGTTTAGGGAGGAGAAAAAGATGATCTCAAGAGGCAATTGAAGCAAATGAGTAAAGAGAGATGTAGGGTGAGGGATGGGGAAAGGTATGATGCCAGAGTTTCTAGCAGCTCTCCAGCTTCGAAGCATAGGTAACCCAACCCTACACAAAATTTATAGTTTAAAGTGCATTAAGTTGGCTCTAATTATTTTTGTTTCATGCTTTCACATATAGCTTAATATCCCCATAAAGTCCATTTTCTGATGTTGCAACTATACTGGGGTGTGGACACCTGGCACAGGTAAAATATCACTCTTGAGAACCATTTAAGTGATGAGCTCCCTAGCAAACCCTGGTTGGAGGTGGGTGGGTGCGAAAGGCATCTTGATACTTTAATATCAGAATATCTGCCAACTTTTAATTTATCCTGTATTTATTTATTATCATTTATCAACTAACCTATTTTTTTTTTCTTTTATGACTTTATTTATTGAATACGGGGTGATGTTCTACAGTCTAGCCAAATTAGCCAAACCAATACCTGCTTCACTTCTGCACATTTGGGCTAGGATTCTGTTCATTTTTTTATTTTTTTTATTTTTATAAACCTTAGCTCTCTGCCTACTGCTGTCTAGCTAGTCTTGTGTGTATTTTGTTGTCCTTGACTCATTGAGCAATTATAAGCATGACAAGTAAAAGGAGAGAGCATAATGAAAGTTAATATATTTCTTAAATTTCAGCATATTCCATTTGGTAGTTTTTGGAGTGTTGCAAATTTCTATTTTATTTATTTAAATTGTTCAGTAAATGCAACAGAAGTAAAAAATACCCATTCTTTTACTTAAGTCAAGATTTTATTTGCACAGTTTGAGAATAGTGCAAAGGAAATGGGATTTAGAGTAGGTTAAACTTTGTTTAATCTTAGCTGCTCCATTTATCTCTGTGGCCTTGGAATGTTATTATCATCACTGAACATGAGTTCCCCACTCATGCCTTTCAGAATTCTTATGAGGATTTGAAGGGCATTTAGGGTTTGCCGCCCATAGGAGAATTTAATCTGTGACAATCATTCTAATCAATTTTCTACATTATGTATAAATCAGAAGATTTAAAAACTCTGAGTCATATTCATCATTGTGTAGCATAATTTTGCTTGATTTATCCTCTTTATTTTGTATTTGAAAAGTGAAACCAAATAACAGTTATTTCTTTAGAACATTCTTTTGAAGGAACTCAGTATCCATTATATCTGTGTTATCACTACAATAGAATCTAAGTGGTGAGGGCTCCCTCCTTAGATATTAGAGAATCTGATAAAACTGTAAAATATTGAAGGATGCTATATAACCCTATAAACAGACATGATGCCTTAAAGAGCTTGAAGACATTTTGTACTTTACCTTTTCCATCTCTTGTAACATTTCTGAAAGGGTTTAGATTATAGATTGAGCAATTAGATATGGTACAAAAGTTTAAAATTGGTAGCTTTTACTCCAGAAAATAATGTTAGAAAGTAATTTATTTAAATAGGTTAATCTAGTTCACATTTAGTGGATGCTGCTCATATATACTGTACAGGTAAAAGTAAACAAAGTTACAGAAATGAAGGATCCTGTAATTGAGTTAATTACTAAAACTAGGTCATTTATACTATATGTGCAAAGTGTGACAATGGTGAGTTTCTTCAGCGGTTTCAAGAAGTCAGCGATCTATTGGTGCTGGCTGCCAAAGATCCAGGAGACCCGGGGGGATAGAAAAATTGGTTTGGAGAAGTTATGAGGATTCTTCTGGTACAAGCAAAACAGGGAGATAAGTTAAACAGGGGGATAAAGCATGAGTAAAGTATAAACGCAAGATTCTGTGAAATGAAATTAAGATATTTGACTGACCTTGTAGTATAGAATTTGTCACCCATCGCAAAATGGTACAAAACGTCTTTTCACCAAAATCAATGTTTTGTTTATAAACAAAAATCAATGAGATATGCCATATGTGAAGATAGATTGACTTGTAGGAAAGTAGGAAATTCTGGAGGGGAACTAACAATGTATTCTGTATACATCTCAGTAAGGTTTCCATACATATCATGAGTTTGATGATTAATACTTGCATTATTGGTCAATAAGCAAAGGGATATGTCACTAGCTGTATATGGAACTGTTGTGGTGGGGCGGGGTGGGGGCCGGGTCCTATAATCGCTTTCTCTTTCAAATTGTGAACTGTGAGTGACAAGTAGTTTGGTCCATCAAGATGTAAGGAGCTGAAGTCAAAAAAGAGAAATGAGAGAAAAAGCACTCTGCAAAGCCAGCTTGCTATCCCATTTGAAGTAAAATTTGAAAGAGAAAAATATTAGAGCTTGCTGAAAACACACACACACACACAACTGTACTTAAGGATGATTGAACTTGAAGAAGCAAAATTCTTCTTCAAAAATGTTACTAATTTGAAAGCAATTCAACATATCTCAAAGAAGGAAGGTAGGAAAATTTAGTGGTGGCAAATGCAAAGCAATAATGAGATGTTCTTGCATAATGTAGTAAAAATCCTTTTATAGAAAATCAGAAATTACCATTTTTGAAATAATACAGAAATGTCTCTAAAACTTGAAAGCACTGTCGTTACCTCAGAAAAGCATATAGAAACTTCTCTGAGAATAATATTTAAAAACCATAGAGGAGAGACTTTTGAAACCTTAATGCCATTGTGTAATAATTTGTAGACAAATTACAGTGAACTACATGATACACTTTCATCTGCCCAGTCATGTCACCTAAAGTCAAGATGTTATTGACCTAGCAAATCTCTAATGCTATTGGGAAGGCTAACTAACTATAAAAGAAAAGTTGATGACTTCTTTTTTTTTTTTTTTTTTTGCAGAACTTGCGAACTCCTGACATCTATCTGTTCATAACTTCTGATCCTTTGTTATTAGCTCCTCATCTTTCTCTTTCCTTTGAGCAGCCTGTAATCTCCGGAAATTTTGTTATCAACAATAACAAATGAATGCATTTATATCATAATTACTTAGGGGAAATATATGGAAGGCAAAGAAGTGAAACTGGGGCAGTAGATGTAAGGATTTGTCCTTTGTGCCTCTTCTTGGTTATCTTAGGAATGCTGGTTAAAAAAAAAAAAAAAAAAAAAAAAAGACTGCTGGCTTTTTTGCAATAGTTGCAACACAAATGCTAAAACCACATAATACTTCACTTAAAAATATAGGACTTTTTTTCCCTTTGTATTTCACATCTAACCTTAGGGTAAATTTAGAGACAGACAACTGAAAGTCAGGAAGAAGAAGAAAAATACAGGGTGACCATGATTCCTTTGTGCCAGAATGTTTTGGGACCATGGTTCTCAACTGAGGAGAGAGTGCGTACTATATTCATCTTCTGAGATTTTCAAATTACATATGGTCTCCTTTATTTACCTTGCTTAAGGGCTTGTTAATGCTTGCATTTTTATTTATTTATTTATTTATTTATTTATTTATTTATTTGAGAGAGAAAGCATGGAAGTGACAGAGAGGAAGAGGGAGAATCCCAAGCAGCCTCCACACTGTCAGTGCAGAGCCTGATGCAGGGCTCAAACTCACGAACGGGGAGATCAAGACCTGAGCTGAAATCAAGAGTAGGACACTTAACCAACTAAGCCACCCAGGTTCCCCAGGGCTAGTTAATGCTTTTAAAAAGGAAACTTGAATGAATTGTCTAAGAGGGATAGTTAATTTAAAAAAGGGAGAGAGAACCTAAAGGAAAATCCTTTTGTTCCTGTTTTGGCTGTTTAGAAGCTCATGCTAATTAAGTTTACTAATTCTGAAAATAAGATTTTAGATTTAATACTAATGTTTATCTTGGTAAGTGCACATTTTCATGTGTTAAAGGTGAAGAAAATAAGCCTGGTACATCTCTTCAGCAGTAGATATGGAGTTTGTTGTAGGCATATCTTTATTGTCTTTGCCTTATAGAGCATTCAATGACTTATTAACCTTGCCGTTAGTAACTGATCTGGTGGACAGTCAGAAAGAAAAAAAAGCCAGTTGGTTATTTTTGCTTTTTTATGTATTTGTTTTGTTAATGTGTGTGTGTGTGTGTGTGTGTGTGTGTGTGTGTGTGTACATGCACACATGTGCACACAAAAACTAAGGGAAAACAAAAGAGAGAGACTTGGATCAAAATAAGTGTGTATATTAGATGTTTTCTTTAAAATAGAAATCAGCAACAGGATGGCTGTAGAAGATGTTGGCTCTGGATATAACAGAACATATATGAAAATAAGACCTAATAAAATTCAGAGTCATTTAAAAAAAATGAGATTCATTTTTGCAAGAGAATTAGAGGAATTTCAAAATCAAGTTAATGTGGGGGGAAAAGTAGAAAGTTCACTAAAAAAATGTAAACTAAAGTAAGTCAATCATTTGTACTGAGCAAAAGAGACAAAGTATTGGGATTAGTGAACTGGAAGCTGCCTAATTAAAATATGAGGTAGTTTCAAGTTTTAAAAATTTATCTTAGAATCTAAGGTGTGATATATTGCATCATGAGACAATTACCATCATTATGCTAAAAGTGTGCAGTGTGTACTAACATAATATCCAACTTATTTTTATCAGTCATTGCATACATGTAAAGTGTGTGCCAGTCTCATATTTTGGGGGAAATCGCTATATGGAAGATGCTGACAATTAAAGTTAGAACTGCTTCATAAGAGTAAAAGGCATGTTTACGTCCTTGAGAAAAGAACTGATAATGAAAGATTTGTTCAAAGATGTGCATCAAACAAAAAGATGTAAATATTAGTTCTAAATTTCAATTATTCTTTACCACACACAAAAATAAAAATTATACATGCAAGCTTATCTCATTTTCAAAAGTCTATCTAATTTGGGAGCTACAGGTCAAATAAAAACTCTTAGCATCAAGTAATTTGAATAAAATTCAGAAATAACTACATGCAGTTGCATGTGACAAATGTTAGAGATGACTGAAGATATATAAATACTTCTTAAGAAGTATGTCACAATCAAATGATTTCTCCCAAAGATATTGACAAAAATCTCAGGGATAAAAAATTCCATCTTTAGTGACAGCTGTTACTAAGTTTGGCAGAATAACCAAAGGGAGTAAATAAGCATGATGAATAGGTGGCTATCCTATTTCTTTCTCACTGACATTTTTTTTCTGCAAAGTAGTGAAAAAATAGTTGAATACAGCCACTAGAATTAGAAAGTTCTTGAAAAAAATTGTGTGAATTTGGAAGGAGGAAAATTACTGCCGGTATATACTTAGAAGACATAACCATGGTAACTTGACCCCAGGATTGTAGGATTTGTTATATGATCCTTTATTTCTGGTTTTTCCTGTTGCCAAGCATATGATCAGCAGCATTAAATACTGCTTGGTCTACCAATATATCATATCATTCTGAGCTAATCACAGAAGGAATAATTTCAGCAGAGGGTTAGATGATGAAAACCAACATCTGAATATATACTTTCTCAATAAAAATAAGGATATTCAAACAAAAAAGAACTTCTACTCTTTGAAGTGCAATAAGAGGTATCAGATGATCAGATTTCAGAAACTATATTTTATTATAATTAGCAACTAGTGAATAAAACATAAGACCCTATATGTGATGTCAGAATACTGACATCCCCCAAAGGTCAGGTGAAGGAAAAGAATTAGTGCTAAAATTCAATCCACGTACCCTATTAGCATAATCTCTGTTTTGTTTTTTTTTTATTTTTTTTTAATTTATTTTTGAAGGAGAGATAGAGCATGAGTGGGGGAGGAGCAGAGAGAGAGGGAGACACAGAATCCAAAGCAGGCTCCAGGCTCTATGCTGTCAGCACAGAGCCTGATGTGGGGTTCGAACCCACGAACCATGAGATCATGACCTGAGCCCAAGTCGGATGCTCAACCGACTGAGCCACCCAGGCGCCCCAATCCCTGTTTTTTTGAAGAAGATGGCCTAAAGCCAGGAACCAAGTCATTCAGTGACATAATTAATCTCACCCCTCTCAGGCCCGACAGACAAATTATGATGTGATGGATACTGGCTTGGATTGAGTTGCTAATGAAAACTTTGAGTTTTTAGTGCTCCCTCATAGCTAACCTCTCCCTTTACCTGTGTCAGGGGATCAAAAATAGTACAAAAGACAATTAGAAACTGAAAATAGTAGTCTACATATCTAGTTGCAATGTTAAGAATAGGAAACAGAGAGAGGGCCTTGTTCTCTTTCTCTTTATCTCTAAGTGTTAGAAATAAAATACATCTTAAAAATGGAGCTATGAAGGTTCTTGGGTCTCTTTGATCCAGAAACAGTGGATTCTATGGAATTCTCATAAAGAATTTTGTAATCCCGCATCTCACCATTCTCCAAAGAAACTATCAAGGGCAAGAGACTTGCGTAGACAGCATGAAGATTTCAAACAAAGTTAAAAACTAGAGCTATCATATGATCCAGCAATCCCACTTCAGAGTATTTATCCAAAATAATTGAAATCAGTATCCTGAAGAGATCTCTTTCACTCTTATGTTTAATACAGCATTATTCACAATAGCCAAGATATGTATGTAACCTAAATACTGACAGTTGAATGGATAAAGAAAATGTGGTATATATGTGCAGGGAATATTATTGGACCTTAAAAAGGAAGGGAGTCTGTCACATTCTACAACATGGATGAACCATGACGACTTTATGCTGAGTGAAATAAGGCAGTCATAGAAAAACAAATGCTGCATAATCCCCCTATATGAGGTATCTAATATAGTCAAATTTATAAAATCAAAGAGTGGGACTGGGAGCAGGGAAAAATGGAGAGTGACTAAAAAATAGGCACAAAGTTTCAGTTAAGTAAGGTGAATAAGCTCCCAGGATCTGCTTTACAACATTGTACCCTTAGTCAACAATAATATATTATACATTTAAAAGGTTTTAAGAAAGTAGGTCTCATGGTAAATGTTCTTACAAAAATAAAATATATATTTTTAAAAGTTCGCAACCCAAAAAATACAAAAGAAAAATATATTTCAAATATCATAGAGAATTCAAAATTCAGAGAGAAAACAGGAAATAGGCTTACAGGTCATTTTTCTGGAATGGGAGATACCTATAACAATGCCTTTACTTATGTAGGGAACATTGTGCTAAAGGTACTAAGCTTTTTGATATATGGAACCATACCACTTGGTCATTTTCATATTAGGGTCTAATTCATATGCATACTCATTCATTGAACACATATCTGTGGAACTCCTTTTAGATACAAGGTTCCAGATATAAAAGTTAGCAAGTTAGGCAAAGTCTCTGCCTTCTAAAGTTTATAGTCTAGTGGGACCGAGACATAAACAATTATTAGGAAAAAAAAGAAAGAAAATAATTACAGACGGCAAGAATTGCTATGCTGGCAACAAAACAATGTTTGCTGTCATGGTGAATAAAAGGGAGTGGGAAGCTAATTAGAATATGATATTTAAGGAGGGTCTCTGAGGGGATAATATGCAAATTGATACCTGAAAGGTGAGATGGATGAGTAGAATCAAGTATATTTGAGAAGAATGGTTTTGACAGAAAAAACAGAAAGTGCAAAATACCTGAGGCAGGAAACTGAAGGCCAGTGTGGATAGAGAATAGTACAAAGAGAAAAATACAAACTAGGTGGGATTGGGTGATAGGGGTTCTGTGGATGAGTAACTTCTGATGCCATATTCCTGCAATCAAAATTTGGGTTCTTATCTACTGATCTTCCCATGGAGCTCTCCCCTATTTGTGCTAGCTGACAGATATTTTGGGTATTATTTTTGATTCCTCATCCTTGACATCTACTATCCATATATGAAACTCTTAAATTTCATTTTAAGAAATATCTGACACAAGGCTTTCTTAAAATTTCATAAATATTTTCAGTTTATAATTAGATATGGTATAACTTATTAGGCCAACTTAAAAAAAAACATTTAATAGGATGTAAGCACATCTGTAATCACAACTCACAGACATATGTTTCTTATTTTTTTAAAAATTCCATTGGTGGGTCATAGGCATATAAGGCTATGTGATGTCACGAAGGAAACAGCAACTTCTATACTTGTCTATTTCTCTCTTTCCAGTTATAATCAAAACAAAAGTTCAGTTACCTTTTTCACCAGGATCTGCCCCAAATGTCATTTGTTTCTGGGTAGATTAGAGTTAAGAATATATATCATTTACCCTGCCTACAACTTTAGAACATCAGGGTGTGATGCAAATCCAACCACCTAGCCTGAACTTGCAATATATTCATAGAATTGTAATAAAACTTAGTGGGGTCCCTGATATTTTGTACCAAACAAAAATAAATAAAAAGTATTAAACTAAAAGAACAATTGCTACAGGGGTGGGGAGTATATGGAAAATGGCTGTAACTTCCTTTAATTATTGTGGACCCCCAAAAATCAAAAAGAGTTTTCAAGTTCTTAAGCAGTTCTGTTGGGTTTTCAAAAAATGAAACATCAAATTCTTCCTGAAAAACTCAGTATCTTTGACTTTTAGTATTGATTCAGACTAGTTGCTGTGTCTGTGATCTATTCCTAAATGAAGATTACTCTGTAATAAAGGTATGACCAGTAGTTACAATGATTTAAGCAAAACCTTAAGACATCCTCACTTCACTCAGATAATGATTCATTTCTTAAGGGGTGAAATAGGAGACTAAGCCCATTCTTTCACCAACTAACTCACATATCCTTTTTGATGAATTATGGAAACTCAGAGATGTAATGAGGAAACAATGCATACTCAAATGGTAGTCTTAAAAAAAGTCATTATCAACAAAATATATTTTTTAAGACATAAGTTTTTTAAGATACAGATATAAGAGGAGGAGGTGGGTGGGTAACAGACATTGATTGCTTTTTAGTGTTACTGTGTATTCACTTGATCCCATACTCAATGCCATTTAAAGACTGAGATTTCTTTTGAAATTATACATGAGGACACTAGAAAGTAATTAGTGTGTTCATTTATCGTTTCTTTTGATTTCATCCTCTTTAGTTCTTCTGTTCAAATCAGCCAGAATTGCAAAGACAGGCTGACCCTGTTCTTGCTTCTGGCCTTATCACCACCTCTAGAACAGTGCTCAAAGTTTCATTTTTCAATCTTTGAATAGTTTCTCTCTCTTACTTCTATTGCCTGACATTTCTCAAGACGTTAGGGTTGGGGGAAAATCCCTCACACTTCTGGAATTTAGACCAGAAGGATGCTATATAGCTAATAGAGTATTGAGTTGACTTGAAGTCCAGAAGAAAGAGAAAGGTATGGAACTTTTCAGGTATGCATTAGCCTTTCAAAGTATATGATAAATTCCTATTCATTCATTCATTGATCTTCTTACCAACCTTTCAAAGACAAATAACATTATTAACTTTGTTCTTTTTCATAGAATAAGTGGACTATTCCAGATATATTAGGATTTATTAATTCACCTTATCATTTTCTTGAGAAAGACTGGTCTTTTGAAAGCTGACTGGGTAAAATAAACAAATACTTTTTATTAATGAAAAGAAGGCATTCTTAACTTGCAGAGTGAAAGCAGTTACTTGGATGAATAAATAAAAGCAAGAATCTTTCTAGCAGTGTGAGACATTTTTTTTTTCAATATATGAAATTTATTGCCAAATTGGTTTCCATACAACACCCAGTGCTCATCCCAAAAGGTGTCCTCCTCAATACCCATCACCCACCCTGCCCTCCCTCCCACCCCCCATCAACCCTCAGTTTGTTCTCAGTTTTTAAGAGTCTCTTATGCTTTGGCTCTCACCCACTCTAACCTCTTTTTTTTTTCCTTCCCCTCCCCCATGGGTTTCTGTTAAGTTTCTCAGGATCCACATAAGAGTGAAACCATATGGTATCTGTCTTTCTCTGTATGGTTTATTTCACTTAGCATCACACTCTCCAGTTCCATCCACGTTGCTACAAAGGGCCATATTTCATTCTTTCTCATTGCCACGTAGTACTCCATTGTGTATATAAACCACAATTTCTTTTTTTTTTTTAATTGTAATTTTAATTTTTTATTTATTTATTTATTTTTATTTTTTAATATATGAAATTTACTGTCAAATTGGTTTCCATACAACACCCAGTGCTCACCCCAAAAGGTGCCCTCCTCAACAACCATCACCCACCCTGCCCTCCCTCCCACCCCCCATCAACCCTCAGTTTGTTCTCAGTTTTCAACAGTCTCTTATGCTTTGGCTCTCTCCCACTCTAACCTCTTTTTTTTTTTTTCCTTCCCCTCCCCCATGGGTTTCTGTTACGTTTCTCAGGATCCACATAAGAGTGAAACCATATGGTATCTGTCTTTCTCTGTATGGCTTATTTCACTTAGCATCACACTCTCCAGTTCCATCCACGTTGCTACAAAAGGCCATATTTCATTTTTTCTCATTGCCACGTAGTATTCCATTGTGTATATAAACCACAATTTCTTTATCCATTCATCAGTTGATGGACATTTAGGCTCTTTCCATAATTTGGCTATTGTTGAGAGTGCTGCTATAAACATTGGGGTACAAGTGCCCCTATGCATCAGTACTCCTGTATCCCTTGGGTAAATTCCTAGCAGTGCTATTGCTGGGTCATAGGGTAGGTCTATTTTTAATTTTCTGAGGAACCTCCACACTGCTTTCCAGAGCGGCTGCACCAATTTGCATTCCCACCAACAGTGCAAGAGGGTTCCCGTTTCTCCACATCCTCTCCAGCATCTATAGTCTCCTGATTTGTTCATTTTGGCCACTCTGACTGGCGTGAGGTGATATCTGAGTGTGGTTTTCATTTGTATTTCCCTGATAAGGAGCGACGTTGAACATCTTTTCATGTGCCTGTTGGCCATCCGGATGTCTTCTTTAGAGAAGTGTCTATTCATGTTTTCTGCCCATTTCTTCACTGGGTTATTTGTTTTTCGGGTGTGGAGTTTGATGAGCTCTTTATAGATTTTGGATACTAGCCCTTTGTCCGATATGTCATTTGCAAATATCTTTTCCCATTCCGTTGGTTGCCTTTTAGTTTTGTTGGTTGTTTCCTTTGCTGTGCAGAAGCTTTTTATCTTCATAAGGTCCCAGTAATTCACTTTTGCTTTTAATTCCCTTGCCTTTGGGGATGTGCCGAGTAAGAGATTGCTACGGCTGAGGTCAGAGAGGTCTTTTCCTGCTTTCTCCTCTAAGGTTTTGATGGTTTCCTGTCTCACATTCAGGTCCTTTATCCATTTTGAGTTTATTTTTGTGAATGGTGTGAGAAAGTGGTCTAGTTTCAACCTTCTGCATGTTGCTGTCCAGTTCTCCCAGCACCATTTGTTAAAGAGACTGTCTTTTTTCCATTGGATGTTCTTTCCTGCTTTGTCAAAGATGAGTTGGCCATACATTTGTGGGTCTAGTTCTGGGGTTTCTATTCTATTCCATTGGTGTATGTGTCTGTGTTTGTGCCAATACCATGCTGTCTTGATGATGACAGCTTTGTAGTAGAGGCTAAAGTCTGGGATTGTGATGCCTCCTGCTTTGGTCTTCTTCTGCAAAATTACTTTGGCTATTCGGGGCCTTTTGTGGTTCCATATGAATTTTAGGATTGCTTGTTCTAGTTTCGAGAAGAATGCTGGTGCAATTTTGATTGGGATTGCATTGAATGTGTAGATAGCTTTGGGTAGTATTGACATTTTGACAATATTTATTCTTCCAATCCATGAGCAGGGAATGTCTTTCCATTTCTTTATATCTTCTTCAATTACCAGTTTTCAGCATACAGATCTTTTACATCTTTGGTTAGATTTATTCCTAGATATTTTATGCTTCTTGGTGCAATTGTGAATGGGATCAGTTTCTTTATTTGTCTTTCTGTTGCTTCATTGTTAGTGTATAAGAATGCAACTGATTTCTGTACATTGATTTTGTATCCTGCAACTTTGCTGAATTCATGTATCAGTTCTAGCAGACTTTTGGTGGAGCCTATCGGATTTTCCATGTATAATATCATGTCATCTGCAAAAAGCGAAAGCTTGACTTCATCTTTGCCAATTTGGATGCCTTTGATTTCCTTTTGTTGTCTGATTGCTGATGCTAGAACTTCCAGCACTATGTTAAACAACAGCGGTGAGAGTGGGCATCCCTGTCGTGTTCCTGATCTCAGGGAAAAAGCTCTCAGTTTTTCCCCGTTGAGGATGATGTTAGCTGTGGGCTTTTCATAAATAGCTTTTATGATCTTTAAGTATGTTCCTTCTATCCCGACTTTCTCAAGGGTTCTTATTAAGAAAGGGTGCTGGATTTTGTCAAAGGCCTTTTCTGCATCGATTGACAGGATCATATGGTTCTTCTCTTTTTTTTTGTTAATGTGATGTATCACATTGATCGATTTGCGAATGTTGAACCAGCCCTGCATCCCAGGAATGAATCCCACTTGATCATGGTGAATAATTCTTTTTATATGCTGTTGAATTCTATTTGCTAGTATCTTATTGAGAATTTTTGCATCCATATTCATCAGGGATATTGGCCTGTAGTTCTCTTTTTTTACTGGGTCTCTGTCTGGTTTAGGAATCAAGGTAATACTGGCTTCATAGAATGAGTCTGGAAGTTTTCCTTCCCTTTCTATTTCTTGGAATAGCTTGAGAAGGATAGGTATTATCTCTGCTTTAAATGTCTGGTAGAACTCCCCTGGGAAGCCATCTGGTCCTGGACTCTTATTTGTTGGGAGATTTTTGATAACCGATTCAATTTCTTTGCTGGTTATGGGTCTGTTCAAGCTTTCTATTTCCTCCTGATTGAGTTTTGGAAGAGTGTGGGTGTTTAGAAATTTGTCCATTTCTTCCAGGTTGTCCAATTTGTTGGCATATAATTTTTCATAGTATTCCCTGATAATTGCTTGTATCTCTGAGGGATTGGTTGTAATAATTCCATTTTCATTCATGATTTTATCTATTTGGGTCATCTCCCTTTTCTTTTTGAGAAGCCTGGCTAGAGGTTTGTCAATTTTTTTAATTTTTTAAAAAACCAACTCTTGGTTTCGTTGATCTGCTCTATAGTTTTTTTAGATTCTATATTGTTTATTTCTGCTCTGATCTTTATTATTTCTCTTCTTCTGCTGGGTTTAGGCTGCCTTTGCTGTTCTGCTTCTGTTTCCTTTAGGTGTGCTGTTAGATTTTGTATTTGGGATTTTTCTTGTTTCTTGAGATAGGCCTGGATTGCAATGTATTTTCCTCTCAGGACTGCCTTCGCTGCGTCCCAAAGCGTTTGGATTGTTGTATTTTCATTTTCATTTGTTTCCATATATTTTTTAATTTCTTCTCTAATTGCCTGGTTGACCCACTCATTCTTTAGTAGGGTGTTCTTTAACTTCCACGCTTTTGGAGGTTACCCAGACTTTTTTCCTGTGGTTGATTTCAAGCTTCATAGCATTGTGGTCTGAAAGTATGCATGGTATGATCTCAATTCTTGTATACTTATGAAGGGCTGTTTTGTGACCCAGTATGTGATCTATCTTGAAGAATGTCCCATGTGCACTCGAGAAGAAAGTATATTCTGTTGATTTGGGATGCAGAGTTCTAAATGTATCTGTCAAGTCCATCTGATCCAATGTATCATTCAGGGCCCTTGTTTCTTTGTTTACCGTGTGTCTAGATGATCTATCCATTGTTGTAAGTGGGGTGTTAAATTCCCCTGCAATTACCATATTCTTAATAAGGTTGCTTATGTTTGTGAGTAATTGTTTTATATATTTGGGGGCTCCCGTATTCGGTGCATAGACATTTATAATTGTTAGCTCTTCCTGATGGATAGACCCTGTAATTATTATATAATGCCCTTCTTCATCTCTTGTTACAGCCTTTAATTTAAAGTCTAGTTTGTCTGATATAAGTATGGCTACTCCAGCTTTCTTTTGACTTCTAGTAGCATGATAAATAGTTCTCCATCCCCTCACTTTCAATCTGAAGGTGTCCTCAGGTCTAAAATGAGTCTCTTGTAGATAGCAAATAGATCGGTCTTGTTTTTTTATCCATTCTGATACCCTATGTCTTTTGGTTGGCGCAAAACCATTACGTTCAGTGTTATTATAGAAAGATATGGTTTTAGAAGTCATTGTGATGTCTGTAGGTTTCATGCTTGTAGCGATGTCTCTGGTACTTTGTCTCACAGAATCCCCCTTAGGATCTCTTGTAGGGCTGGTTTAGTGGTGACAAATTCCTTCAGTTTTTGTTTGTTTGGGAAGACCTTTATCTCTCCTACTCTAAATGACAGACTTGCTGGATAAAGGATTCTCAGCTGCATATTTTTTCTGTTCATCACATTGAAGATATCCTGCCATTCCTTTCTGGCCTGCCAAGTTTCAGTAGAGAGATCGGTCACGAGTCTTATAGGTCTCCCTTTATATGTTAGAGCGTGTTTATCCCTAGCTGCTTTCAGAATTTTCTCTTTATCCTTATATTTTGCCAGTTTCACTATGATATGTCATGCAGAAGATCGATTCAAGTTACGTCTGAAGGGAGTTCTCTGTGTCTCTTGGATTTCAATGCCTTTTTCCTTCCCCAGTTCAGGGAAGTTCTCAGCTATTATTTCTTCAAGTACACCTTCAGCACCTTTCCCTCTCTCTTCCTCCTCTGGAATACCAATTATGCATAGATTATTTATCTTTAGTACATCACTTAGTTTTCTAATTTCCCCCTCATACTCCTGGATTTTTTTATCTCTCTTTTTCTCAGCTTCCTCTTTTTCCATAATTTTATCTTCTAGTTCACCTATTCTCTCCTCTGCCTCTTCAATCTGAGCCGTGATCGTTTCCATTTTATTTTGCAGCTCGTTTATAGCATTTTTTAGCTCCTCCTGGCTGTTCCTTAGTCCCTTGATCTCTGTAGCAATAGATTCTCTGCTGTCCTCTATACTATTTTCAAGCCCAGAGATTAATTTCATGACTATTATTCTAAATTCACTTTCTGTTATATTGTTTAAATCCTTTTTGATCAGTTCGTTAGCTGTTGTTATTTCCTGGAGATTCTTTTGAGGGGAATTCTTCCGTTTCGTCACTTTGGAAACAACTGCAGGACACTTCCCCTGTGCTATCTTGAATAACTTGCGTTGGTGGGCGGGGCCGCAGTCCGACCTGATGTCTGCCCCCAGCCCACCGCTGGGGCCACAGTCAGACTGGTGTGTACCTTCTCTTCTCCTCTCCTAGGGGCAGGATTCACTGTGGGGTGGCATGGCCCATCTGTGCTACTTGCACACTGCCAGGCTTGTGGTGCTGGGGATCTGGCCTATTAGCTAGGGTGGATCAGCAAGGTGCACAGGGGCGGAGGGGGGGCAGGGTCAGCTTGCTTATCCTTCAGTGATTAGCTTCGGGAGGGTCCCTGCGGCACCAGGAGGGAGTCAGACCCGCCGCCGGAGGGATGAATCCGCAGAAGCACAGCGTTCGGTGTTTGCGTGGTGCTGGTTCCCTTTGGGATTTTGGCTGGGGGATGGGCGGGGGAGATGGCACTGGCGAGCACCTTTGTTCCCTGCCAAGCTGAGCTCTGTCGTCCAGGGCTCAACAACTCTCCCTCCCATTGTCCTCCAGCCTTCCCACTCTCCGAGCAAAGCTGTTAACTTATAGCCTTCCAGATGTTAAGTCCCGCTTGCTGTTGGAACACACTCCGTCCGGCCCCTCCGCTTTTGCAAGCCAGACTCAGGGACTCTGCTTGGCTGGCGGGCTGCCCCTCCGCCCCGGCTCCCTCCGCCAGTCCATGTAGCGCGCACTTCCTCTCCACCCTTCTACCCTCTTCCGTGGGCCTCTCATCTGCGCTTGGCTCTGGAGAATCCGTTCTGCTAGTCTTCTGGCGGTTTTCTGGGTTATTTAGGCAGGTGTAGGTGGAATATAAGTGATCAGCAGGACGCGGTGAGTCCAGCGTCCTCCTACGCCGCCATCTTTCCCCTCCAGTGTGAGACATTTGAGAAGAAACAGAATGTAGAAAAAGTAAGGAATTCATGGGAATAACACGTAATTAATCAGATTCTGACATTGATTGTGATAGCTATGTAATTTATCATAATTATGTGATCACTGAGAGGAGATTAGAAAAGTACTGCATTGGATAAGACAACAATGAAAGAGACACAAAACCAAGCTCAAGTAAGTCACAGTGTTTGGATGTGTTGAAACTCACTGTCTTCCTTATAAAATCAAATTGAGGATACTTGGTGCAGCAATGGAGAGAGGATCACCATATGGGAAAGACAGTTGGATCTAACATTTCCAAACAATGTTTACTTCCCTCTGAGGCTCTGCCTTCTACTGCTTAAGACCCACGTGACCTTGAATGGGTTACTTAAGTTTTCTGTGCCCCAGGTTTCTCATTTTTAATAAATTAATGTGGTTGATAAAATTAAAGAAGATACAACTTAGAAGAATGCCCACAATATTTTAACTATGATTTTTAATGCTGTTGCTACAACACAGGCATGAAGAGGTACTCTTGTCCCTTCAGCGCTCCTCCTTAAGTGGTCACTTAAATACTTTTTCCAAACAATCTGTAACAGATGTTAGAATGGATCATTTAAGCAAAACTTTACTGAAGTCTCAGAAGTAACAACAGAGAAAACACTGTGAAAGTTTTTCTGAGTTTATTTCTAACTAATCTTTAGAGGGATTTTAACTTCTCAAAATTCAGATGCAAAGATAGGGTTTACAAAGAGAACTGAGAATTTCCTGTTTATCTGTTTGATGTATTAAAGTCCCAGTTTAAAATTTCTGATTCATCTTTCAAGGCTTCCCAATTCCATAGATGACAAAGAAAATGACTTTTTTTCAAGGGTCTAACCTATGGGTCAGACTTTCAAGGCTTCCCAATTCCATAGATGACAAAGGAAATGACTTTTTTTCAAGGGTCTAACCTATGGGTCAGACTTTTACCCTGTATCTGCACACAGGCACTGCTGTCAGGGTGCAACATGATGACATGGCACTTGTACAATGGGAATTACCTTTACTGACTTCCTTTAACAGGGCAGCAAAAGAGGGGCAAGATTTCTATGGAGCAGGCTATTACAATGGGGAATCCTTGCAGAGCAAACTAAAACTAATCAGGCAAAACCTTTTCCCTTACTGACAGGTTGAATGTGAGGAATGTCTAATATTAACCCCTCTGGATTAAGAATTAACTCTATGCTAAAATACTTTATTATGACTTCAGCCATGAGTATAGGAAGTTTAATGCAAGTCAGTTTATTAGATATGCCAGTTAGTAACACAGTCCAGATGGAAATGCAAGATTTGCTAGGAAAATCTTCTAATGGATTTTGGACCAGGCGTTCCCGCCTTGCCTTGAAGAAGACTGTGGTAAAATATTTTGGCTAAATAGAGGACAGCAGGAGTCAAACATTATAAGGCAGAGGGCTGATGGGAAAAGCTTTCCTCAGGGTAGCTAAGAATAGAGAAAAGTCAGTGCAAAGTTGTAGTTCATAATCATTAATGATGTGAGTGACTGAAACTATGAACAGACAGATGGCAAAAGCTGAGAGAGCTAGACGCAACTTAAAAGACCAAACCTTTTAAACATTCCTGCCTAAAATATCCATGCAGATCAAAGAGTGACCGTGCATGTGGAATTAAAAAAACAAAAAACAAAAAACCTAGGGTTACAATAGAAAAGATACATTAGGACAAGGGTCACATACAGAAAAAAGAATCTCAAGTGTGATAATTCTTTTAGCTAAAAGTATTTGTAGATAATCCTTTGGAGAACACAGTAGTAGAGTGGCAAGGTTAGAAAGTGCAAGTCCTTTTACTATGATGACATTCAAGAGAAACTGAGGGCGCTGCCACCTGGCTAACACTTAAGTACTGTAGTGAACGTAGGCATTCACCATTGGAAATGAGTAATGGGCCTGCATTAAAAAGATAACTCTGGGGGCGCCTGGGTGGCTCAGTCGGTTGGGCGTCCGACTTCGGCTCAGGTCATGATCTCACGGTCCGTGAGTTCGAGCCCCGCGTCGGGCTCTGTGCTGACAGCTCAGAGCCTGGAGCCCGTTTCGGATTCTGTGTCTCCCTCTCTCTCTGACCCTCCCCCATTCATGCTCTCTCTCTGTCTCAAAAATAAATAAAACGTTAAAAAAAAATTTTTTTTAAAAGATAACTCTGCTCTCTGTATAATATATAAAAGGAGGTAATGAAATTAAATCCTTTCCCATCTTATCCAGATTGTGCTGGCCTCAGCTATTTGCCTGGCTTTGGGCAATGACCCAGAAATTAAATGTTGTACCCACAGAGAATTAGAATTAAAACTCACCTGAGAAGTCTCTAGCCTGGAGTTCCATCCTCAAAAAGCGTGGAATTGGTTAGACACACAGTGTCTACAATTGTTCATCTTCACTATTGGTCTTATACAATGTTTTCCAGTCATTAAACTAAAATCTTTAAAATTTTGAAATAAACTAAAATCTAGACGATAATGAACTATCTGTTCCAGCTTTGCCTCTACCTGGTTGTGTGTCTGATGAAGTCAATTCATCTCTCTGAGGTCAGCCTTCTTCCTTAAAAGAGGACTTTGGACTTAGTATAACACATCTTCTCCCTTCTAAGGCTGCATGCTTCTGTATGGGAGGCATGGTTAATGTTCACCCTATAAGTTTTTGTTTTTGTTTTTTTTCTTCTTACACCCTTGTTGTTAGGCAGGACAATTGGACTTATTCTTGTCAGTGAGCTCTCAGTAGAGGTGATGTGGCTCATTTTTAGGCAGAAACATAGAAGTATAGGGTGAGAACCCCATGAGGTGTTCTTATCTTGCACAGTAAACATGATGGTTGTATCTTCCACATACAACATTCTCAGATGGTGGAGCTTCTATTGGTCTAGGTCCCTGAGTGACTAAACAGAACGAAGTTTACCTACCAAGTGACTGAACATGTTGTATGAATGAGAAATGAATCTTTGCTATGATAGGTCACTGAGATGTCAAGATTATTACTACTGCATAATCTAGCCTGTCCTAAGTATTAAATATTGTTTAGAATGATTTCTAAACATAACAGGTTGTCTGTCCTGTGTTTCTATTTCTATGATGCACAAGGCAGTCACATTCTTAATCATACCTCCTGTTAGTTTGTAAAAGCAACTTATAATAGAGATCACATGTGATTTAAAGCATATTATTTAAAACGTATTTTATAGGGAATTGGATTCAAATAACTAGAAGAGATGTTTGAAAATGTTTACTCAAATATCTCAAAAAGTATTTAATATTAAATATCTCGTTTTATTTAAAAATAATAACATAGATAAGTAAGAGTTTATGGTCATTTAATAATCTTCTGTATGTGATTAGTATTAATTAAAGTTCAATTTCCATGATTTTCTAAAAACTAGTAAGGCATATTTCTGTGTTCTTGGAATGTAGGTATGTTTTCACATGTGGGATTCCAAGACACCTTGAAATTTTTATTTTTATTTTTTTTGCTAATTTTCTGTGGTGGGTATTTTAGTAGTTTTCCAAAACTTAAAATTTCTCTATTTTATTTGGGAAAAAATAAAGGTGCTACAATTACAATTATTCCATCCCCTCCATCTTTTGATACTTGACTTAGAAAACAATCGGTGCTTTAAATACAAGAGTAGAAATGGTGAGTCTCTTCAAGTCACTATATAATCATATAACTTTTTCAAGATGAAAATAAAAATTATAAAGGTAATCTTGTGTGTAAATCACTCAATTTAAAATCTGGACATACTAGGTGAATTTCCCTTACACGTGATAAATAATGGCAGAATTAAGATATCTTATGTTTTAATAAATGTTTCTCCATTCAGCCCTAAAAACTGCTTTGTGACTATGTGGGAAAAAATTATTATTCCCTCTCTTCTATAGTTAGGGTGATGTTGCTGACAACTGGCAAACCCAGGACAAAATCTTAGTCTTCCCTATTTTCTTCAGGCAAATTCCACTCACCCTTATGACTTCAAATTTTACTTACCCTATTGCACCATAGATTCTCCAATTACTTTAAAACAGTACTTTTCTTTCTTTGTACTTTTCATAAGTTGAAATCCTTTCTAATTATGTAGTAAGCACTACATAAATGAATGACACATTAAGTTAATCCATTGCTTTTTTCACCTGAAATTTGTTTTAGGTTTTTTGTTGTTGTTGTTGTTTGTTTGTTTTAGGTTGCCCAATCTGATGATAAAACTGATTTTTTTCTTAAAAATATGTGGCTAAATTCACTTTTATTTTCACTGTTTTTTCTGAGTAAGTCAGAGATAGGAGAGAAGATAGACATATCTTCAATATTATGTTAGAATGCAGTTTTCTTTTTCCAAGGTATGTTCCCTCATAGCAGGCAATCAAAGTGGTTAATAAATGTAGTAAATATGGAAAATAAATGTTTAGAGTCTGTTTCTCTTCCTTTCTGTTTCCTTGCTTGTCATTGCCAACTCACATGAAAAACCGAATTGACATGGAATAAGCACTATATAGATAATAATTGGGGAGCTCTGTGTCTCAAGAGCCTATAAAAGATAGCATTGGGTGAAATTAAGCCTTTCTCTTTTTGTCATATAAAACTTGAAGTTTCAGAATTACTTTCATGGAAGGCAACACGACCAGTTTCCTTTCTCCACTCCTTACACTTCCAAGACTGTGGCTACTTTGATTTTTCTCTTACCAATATTTGATCCTGTCACTTCTCTGTTTAAAAATCTTCCAGAACTATCCTGTGGCTATAGGGCAAGTCCGGACTTGCTAGTCTAGCACTTGTCATTCTCCAAAATGATGACGAATCTGTTTCCCAGTGACATACTTCCCCTAAATCAAAGTCTGTGTTCCTCCTACCTCCTGTGTCTCTCTCTCTGCTCACATCATTCCCTTTTCCTTCTGTTCTTAGTTTCTCTTCATCCTACATCATCCTACTTGATTTTCTATTTTATTCCACCTGAGCTCAATCACTACCTGCTCAGAAACCTTTATTTTTTTCCCCGTCTCTGGATGGAAGGAACCTAACCCCAGCCCAATCCTATAACCTCATTTGAACTTCTCTGAACTTCTTAGCTGCAGTGTCCATTTATGCTTCCTCTTTTGGATTTTCACCATACTTTGTATAATCTTTGCACATTCTGTGTACTCAATAATATATAATAAAATAAGGTCATTAAGTGTGATTGCAACCTTTAAAAAACTAGTCTTAAATGAGTTGAAAATGGAAAACAAGAAACATTGAAAATAATCTAAAGTTTTAAAAACTCAATTCAGCAAATGACTGGTTTGGGGATTGTGAGATTGATGTTGTGAAATTTTATGAAATGGGATTTCTTGATAAACAAAGTAAAATACATAAATATTCCCCCCTAATTATCATTAGTAAGTGCAGTAAAGGAAGAAAATGGGTTATCGTTATATTATCTATCAAATTCTAATCTTTTATAGGTTTATTTTTATAAACTTAAATTTATAAATTTAAAGCCTAATAAGGCCATAAATGCAGGTATTTAAGGTACAAATTGGATAGATTCTTTACAAATAACAGTCATACTTGGAAGTTTCGTTTTTCACATAAATCTCTGATATTTTTAATAACTCTTTCTTCCAAAGTAGAATAATTAGTTACTCTTTGTTGAATTTCAATTAGAGATTTCACAATTAATCAGGATGGCATCACTTTTTCCATTTTGTTCCAGTTATTATTATAAAAGCCTGTCCATGAAATCCTCTAAAGAGATGAGAATATTTACTTTTACCTGCCCAGCTAGAAAAAAAAAATTGTTAGGAAGATCACCAGCAATGAAATAGCAGACAAACTTGTGTGGAAAGCACAGTTTATCCTTTCTCAAATGATAATTTTCAAGGGAAAAGGAAACAAAACAAGAATTTTTTTTGAAAGTGAATGCAGTTTTAAAATGAGCACAGATAGTGGAATTTAATTTCCTGAAAATCACAAATCTTGTCTCGTAGCTTCTTTCAGGAATGACAGAAATGAATACAAATGACTTTTAGCATTACAAACTAGCATAAATTTGGACAAAAATCAAATATTTTGCTGTATTCCTTGATTAATTTACTTGATTATTTTGTTTTAATTGTGCACACATAATTAGTAATTTAATTATGCACATTAGTTTTCCTGGTGTCCTTTTTATGGTCCTTATTTGGCCAGGCTAACTACCAAAAAAAGAGAGGTTGGCTTCGCAGCTCAAGGAATCTCTGTGATGACAAGCAAAGAAACTTGGCTACCACACTCCTGAGTCACACAGACAATTTCTCCTTGATCTAATACTTTTAAATTTGGGACAGACCCTTCAAAACTTGAAACTCAGAGATGAAACATTTAGGCTAAAAAAGGTTTATAGTCCTTGAGATTCCGTATGCCCACATTCAATATCTCTCTCTCAATGCCTCTTTTCATTGATGTAAAAGCATTGGCTTAATTTGCAGAGCTGAGGACATCATTAACTGTAGCTTCAGATAAAGCATTTCAAAAAAAATGTTCTTAAGCAGAAAACTTATAACACTCTGAAAACTTGAAGCTTTTGACTTTTCCCATCATTATTCCAAAGTTCAAAATCAAAAGTGAACTTAGACTTAAAAAAATGTTTGTCAGCATAAGAGACTGTTAAAAACTGAGAACAAACTGAGGGTTGATGGGGGGTGGGAGGGAGGGCAGGGTGGGAGGAAGGGCAGGGTGGGTGATGGGTATTGAGGAGGGCACCTTTTGGGATGAGCACTGGGGGTTGTATGGAAACCAATTTGACAGTAAATTTCATATATTAAAAAAAAAAAAAAAGTTTGTCTATTCATGCAACATGATTTCCCACAAGCCTCTCCTTAATTATTATTTTATAAGTTGCATCTTTTATTGGGCAGGTTGCCATTAAAGAAATCCTTAGAGAACATACTAGCACTGTCATCCTGATTCAGGTTGAGCATCCTTAATTTTGAAGTTTACAAGCACATTTTACTTCTGAGTTCAAGTTTTCTCAACTTATATAAACTCATAATTTTACATATGGTGATGAATTCCATCATAAATGTAAGCACTTACTTATAAAATACCAGTAGTCATTCAATACTTTTTAATTGAGAATAAAAATCTTAATTCACATATTCAGATTCAAATCTATTTTTCTTTCAATACCCACTGTGACTCCCTTGTTCAGATAGTCATTATTTCTTTCTTGGATAGGTACAAAGTTTTCAAAGTATTGAGAATCTATTATATATTTTTTGTCCTGAATCTAGAGTGAGTTTCTAAAATACAAATTTGATTATATCATCCTCTTGCTGAAAACTCTCTCACACCTATGTGTTGCTAGGATAATGTCCAATTCTTTACAAAGACAGCCAGGCCCTTAGTGAGATGGTCCCTTTGTAAATGTATTGAGCACAGTAATTGTCATCCAGCCACCCATTGTGTCTCAAGTATCTAGTAAGGTGTCTACCAGTCCTACACATGTGCTTTGGATGGAGTGACAATTTTTGGAATGAATGTTGAATGAGTCATGAGAGTAGAATCATCTCATCTGCTACATTTCTAAATATATTATCTTCCATCATTAAAAAAAATCCTCTGGTCATTTAACTGTATTTGTGTCTTCAAAATAAATTACTTAAAAATAAGTTTTTCTTTGCTTTTTTATATACCACAAACTTGTGGATTTACTGAAGTTCCTCTGTTATATTGTTAAAACATATATACACTGTGTTATTTTACTACTTTTATAAAAAGTATAACACTCATGCTTAGTAAAGTATAAAGTTAATCAATATCTTTATCTTACTTCCAAACAATAAAAATATGCTAGGACAACTTAATTTATATCTCTCTGCATCCAATTTATGTACTCTTATTGCCTGATACTTTAGATTTATCTTCTTTTTGACTCCACAAATCTGACATTATATTTATGATTTTAAACAGTCATTTTTAGTCAAAATTGACCCATATGGTTACCAAATTCTGTACATGCCATCTCATCTTGCATATTAATTTGTGGAATTTTGTTGTTTTTGTTCCTTAAATATACCCATTAGCATTCTCTATTGCAAAGTTCTTTAGGTGTCAAAATCTATCAGTTACTAGAATTCTGAAAACGTCTTCATTTTGGCCTTGTTCTTGGAAGATACCTGCAATGGACATATAATTTAAGATTGACAATTATATTTTCTCAGCTAATGGAAATGTTAATCAGCTATCTTCTGGATCCGTTGTTGTTAAAAAGTCAAATATCAGCCTAATTAGCATTTTTGGAAGGAGATTGTCTTTTCTTCTCTGGTTGCTTTTAGGATACTTAACTTTTATTCTTTTTTTTTTGATAAACTGTTTTTTGTACATTTAAAAAAACATTAAACAATTATTTTCTATTTTGTGATCATTCACGTATCAAAAATCTTTGTTTTTTTTCTGTTTTCTGCTGTTACTGCGGGCTCTTGTTCATTCTGCCTTCTGTTCCCATACATTTAATGATTTTTTAATTGTGATTTCAAATTCCTTAGAATTTCATATGTGTTAATTCTTTGATGACTAAGTTAAAGTCGGTTTATTTCAAAATATGTTTACATTTGAATCCGCCAGATACTTGAAGGTGGTAAATATCTCAGATATCTTTTTAACCTAAATCAAATAATCCACCACGTTCAGGCAATGATTACTTAGGAATTCAGATTCTGCGCTCAAATTTCATGGAAGATTTTTGGTTTTGGTTTTGGTTTTTAATTTCCCTTTTGCCCAGTGTAAAGATCAAAATGAGCAACTATCTTTTCTATATATTTAGTTTATTTCTAGTTTACCTTGGAGGACCCCAGCTTTATATAGAATCTCTGTTTAGGTTATACACTCAGCTCTGTCATTGTCTTTTGCACCTTCACCAATGACAAGTTCATTGACACTAGCATTTGAAAGAAACCCTAGGGCAAAAGCTGACCTAAGTGTGAGCTTCTCTCTCTGACTTTCCACTTTTACTTTGTTTTGAGGCCTCTGAATATTTATTTTTACATTTCTCCTTAGCTCAGCAGAGCTTTTAGAGTGTTTTGTTTTAATATATTTTAGCTAGTGTTATTAGTTGTTTTGGCAGGAGGTTTATTCAGGTTATCTATTTAGTCATGCTTCAGAAAACAGAATTTTCTCCTTGATGCATTCTTGCTGAAATCTTTTGCCTGTATTTATGGAACTCCCAATGGCAATAATTTCTTTAGAAAATGGACGCTTTCTAATCTAAGATTCATTTGCTTTCTCTGTTTACTCTGATACAGTTGACCAAAATAATCCTCCTTAAATTTCTTCTCCTTTGGTTTTCACCACAAGACTCTCTTATTACCTTCCACAATTCTGAATCAAACTTCTTAGCTTTTTTACTGAATCATCTTTTTCTGTGGACTGCTTTATTTTGTTGTTCCCATTGTGATGATTAATTTTATGTGTCCATTTGCCTAAGGTATAGTGCTCAGTTACTAGGTCAAACACCAGTGTAGATATTGCTGTGAAGATAAGTTCTAGATGTGATTTTTAAATTAGTAGTTCTGAATAAAGTAGATTGCCATTCATAGTGTAAGCTGGTCTCATCCAATCAGTTGATGTTTGCTCTAAGGGAAAAGACTGAGCTTTCCCCAAGAAGGAATTCTGACTCTAGATTTATTTCAGATTTAGGACTGCATCATCAAATCTTGCTAGAATTTCCAGTCCAAAGGTCAACCCTACAGATTAGAAACTAGCTTGTCCTTGCAATCACATTAGTCAACTTTTAAAAAATATTTAAATTTATATTTAATAAATTCAGTTACAACTAATTTTTAATATAATTATATGTGTATACACATATACATATGTGTGTTTGTGTGTGTGTAATTTGTTTCTCTGAAGGATCCTAATACAGATTTTGGTACTAGAAAATAGGGTTCTGCTGTAACAAATATCTAAAAACATGGACTTGGTTTTGGAATTGGTTAATGGATAGAGGCTAGAACAGTTGTGAGCAGTATGATTTAACAAAAGAAAAAAAAAAAAAACACCTAGATTGCCTTGAAGATGTTGTAGAAACATGAGTTCAAAGGAGATTCTGGTAAGGGATCGGGGGGAAAAAAAAGAGGACAGCTATAGAGAGAAAACTTATGTTGCCTTAGAGGATACATATGCATGCCATCATGAACCTCAAATACAAATGTTAAATGAGCTTCTGATAAGTTTTCAGATAGAAATGAGGAACATGTTATTAGAAATTGGAAAAAAATACAGTCATTGCTATAAATTGGCAGAGAACTTGTCTAAACTGTGTTCTAGTGTTTTGTATAAAATAAAATTTGTAAGCGATGAATTTAAATATTTAACTGAGAAGATTTCTGAGCAAAATATTGATGATGCAGCTTGGTTTTCCTTGCTGCCTATGGCAAAATTTAGGGGGAGAGCGAGAAATTGGAGAACTGTTAGGCAATAAGAAACTAGCACTTGATGATTTGGAAGATTCCAGATAGTGTGCTCTGGAAACAGGACCCTTTGCTAAAGAGAGTATCAACCATCCCAGGAAAAGATGGGTAGAGAGATGCTGTTATCCAGAAAAGAGCTGTTGTGTAGTGTCTTGAGCCATGCTTATTTTGCATCTCTACCTTCATGTCTCTTCAAAATGTTTCTAAATAGGGGCACCTGGGTGGCTCAGTCAGTTGTCTGACTTCAACTCAGGTCATGATTTCGTGATTTTTGAGTTTGAGTCCCACTTTGGGCTCTCGTCTGTCAATGCAGGGCCTGCTTCAGATCCTCTCTCCCCCTCTCTCTCTGCCCATCCCCTGCTCACGTGCGTGTGTGTGCTCTCCCTCTCTCAAAAATAAACAAACATTAATGGAATGTATCTAAATAAAATGTTCCCCATACCTATTATTGTCTTATATAATTCATCTTGATTAAAGACCTATTTTATTCATTACCTCAAATTTAACATTAAACCTTCCCTTTGCGTCATTGTCATATTTTAGTTTGTCTCAAAAGTCAAGTTTCAATAATTCTATCTTAATACTTCTGCTATCCTTAGTTCACACTCTCGACATACCATTTTATAATATCCTAAATTAGGAAGTAGCACTTAATAGCATTATTTAGATTTAAGTTTGAATCCCAGATGTCAGAGGAATTAAACTTCCAGAATCTGTTTCTTTACTTATAAGCATTTTTTAACTAAAATTCATGTCTGAAAATGTCAATTTCCTAATTGAAATTAAAACTAAAAAAATCAGGAAAAAAGAAACCTTTAGAAAGCTTCCTATGCTCATAAGAAAATATTTAAGCTCTTTATATTACCAAATGTGTTTATTTTCACAGCTCTTACACCTGCCTATTCCTCCAGCCTCTCTATTCTGCTTGGATCCTCTGCACAAGTAACACTGGATTATATTTATTTTCCTAAAAATATTTTTTTATGTGTGTTCTCTCTGCTTACAATATCCTTCTGCCAGTGTAGACACCCAGTTTACTTTTTTTTAAGGTCAAAGATGGCGATGCTCTCTTGTGGGAATTAGTTCCTGAATTCTTATACTTATTCATTTTCTCTGCTCTTTGTAAACAATGACCAGGATCTGTTAGAACCTGTATTATAATGTGTTATATTTATTTTTAATATATATTTATCTTAATAATGTGGATTTCTTGAATGTAAGGATTGTATTAGTTTCATTTTGATCAGAAAGCATGGAAATTGTTTGCTATCATTCAGAGTCAATAATTCCTCATTACATGAGTCAATAAGCAGTGATAACATACAAACTAGAGATTCAAGTTAGGTCACATCAAATGAAAAGTCTTATTGAGGACATAGGTTGAAACTAAATGCTGGACAAACTATAGTTTGCCATTATTTCTTGGTAACTATAAGACATTTTTGGAGGACTTGGATTAAAATTTAAATCATAATCATTTAAGTGGCAATGATTAGGTACTAATTAAGTTATATATATGGATATAGTTATATTTTAGCTATGATTAAAAACATTTACTCCTCTGTGATATTGAGAAAATAACCAGGGATATCTCAATTCTTTTTTTTAAATTTACTTGTTTGTTTTGAGAGAGAGAGAGAGAGGGAGAGGGAGAGCACATGTGCACACACAAATGGGGGAGGGGCACAGGGAGAGGAAGAGAGAGAATCCCAAGCAGTCTCCACACCATCAGCCACCATCAGCACAGAGCCTGACACAGGGCTGGATCTCATTAGCTATGAGATGATGACCCGAGCTAAAATCAAGAGTCAGATGCTTAACCTACTGAGCCACCCAGATACCCCTCTCAATTCTTTATTATGCTTATGTTTTCCAGAAAACAAAATATAATCGTATCTAATTAAGTCATTGTTAAGTCTTGCTGACCCACAAGTCATTTATTTTTACATAATGACTGTCTATGTCTCTGGTTGGAGTCATATTTCTTGATTCTGAAATTTAACTCATAATTTCCAACTTTCTAGTGAAGGGGCTCTTCCCTGTAAATTTAAAGTATAACAACATTCAAAACCCCTGCTGTGTTATCAAATTGTTGTAAACCATGAATATTCCTATCACTTCTGGTTGCCTCATTTATAAAATAAAAATAACAATGCTTATGTGTACCACCTCCCAGTAATGTTATGAAGTATAATGAGACAATACTGTTGAAACACTGAAAATGTGAGAAAACACTTTAAAATATTTCAAGCATTTTTATAAGACTACCTTTTTTAGCTTCGAGAGGAGTGTGTTATCCTTTCCTTTGATTGGCTGCTTATAAATAAAATACTAGTTTTTTTGTTACTGCTTAAATCATGTTCTATAAACATATATGATTGGAAAAAAAGAACTTCTAAAATCCTTCTGAATCTGTCTTCAGTAACTTACCAGGCAGTTAGATGATATTAAATTATCAGGAGAATTTCAATGTCATAATTCCATTTTCATGCTGTCATCTGTAACAATGCAAAGATACCTGTAATGAAACTGTCATGAATGAAGGTGTGTTACCACAGGTCTAAAAATACTTTCTGTTTTAGGTAAATCCTCAGATTATTTTGATGTTACATAGTTATTTAACACTTTTTGGCTTATAGAATATTTTATTGCATGTGAAACCAAACTTTTTCTTTATAAAGCACAAGGTGTGCTTTATACTCCCAATCCAGTTTGTTTGTCTGTTTGTTTGTTTATTTTAATGTTTATTTTCGAGAGAGATAGAGTGTGAGTGGGAAAGGGGTAGAGAGAGAGAGAGAGAGAGACACAGAATATGAAATAGGCTCCAGGCTCTGAGTTGTCAGCACAGAGCCTGATGCAGTGCTCGAACTCGGGAATGGCGAGATCATGACCTAGGCTGAAGTCAGACGCTTAATTGACTGAGCCACCCAGGTGACCCTCAATCCAGTCATTTTTAAAGTTAAGAAGATAGGGTTTTGTTTGTTTGAGATTCATACAAAGAGCTTGCTAATCTTTTGCTACTAATTATGAGAATAGCTGAAGGTAAATTTGATAATATTTGTTGAAGATTTCAATTGCTAAAGCAAAGAATCTTGTATTTTAGTACTGTAAATAATGGGAAGCCATTGGAAATGTTTGAAGGAAGGTTAAATTGGAAAAGGGGCTTTTTTTCAGTTATATTAAGGTATAATATATTGAAACATACAACATTGTATAAACTTAGGGTATATAGTGTGATAATCTGGTACACATGTATCTGGTACACATGTATATTAAGTGATAATGATAATGATAACGTGATAATCTGGTACACATGTATATTAATAAATGATTACCACAATAAGAAACATTCAGCACTTCACATAATTGCCACTTGTGATAACATTTAAGATCTACTCAGCAACTTTCAAGTAAATAATACAGTTCGTAGTTCACTATAGTCACCATGCTGTGCAGTACATGTCCAGAATTTATTCATCTTATACCTGAAAGTTTGTACCCGTTAGCCAGTATCTCCCCATTTCCCTTATCCCCCAGCCCCTAGAAACCATCATTCTACCGTGTTTCTATGAGTTTGGCTTTTTTGGATTCTACATATAAGTGAGATCATACAGTATTTTTCTTTGTCTGACTGATTTTACTTAATTACTAGGAGGGCTTTTTCTGTAAGTCGGTAATGGGTATGTACATATTTGAGTTAATTAAATTGCACATGATCAAGTTCACAAATATGCTGACAAAACCAAACTGGTTTATAGTGTACACATGGAGGGGGTTCGGGGATTGTGAAAGGCATATTCAGCAACTAATAGGGCCTTGGCCACAGCCTGGGATTCGTGCAATTTTAACAGCCTAAAATAGTTGCAGAAACTGGATGCTGGTTGAGAATCATCAAGGATGTCAGGAGGCCTTGAGAGATAGATAATGGGAGCCCCTAAGACAGGTTAATATATATCAGTAACTACCTTGTTTAAGAATATGACTTGCACAAAGGATCTCTTTAATTCTTGAGTAAAGTGCTTTTTTAAAACTGTTGATTTTTTCAACTTTTATTCATTGAACAAATAATTTATTGATTGCTTACTGCATTACAGGAAATTGAGGATATTCAGGAAATAGTTGTAAACTAGGTATAAAAAGCTTCTTCCTTCTTAGAACTTATATTTTAACTGTGTAGGTGGCAGGTGGGGAAGACAATAAACCAATCCACGTGGAGATTGTGGCAACTTTTATAACATTAGGTTAAGTTGAGTGGAAGCAATAGAGGTAAAATGAGTTGAGGGAACAATAGAATGTGAGGAAGTGGACATTGTGATAATGGAGAACTCCCTGATAAATTTTGTTGCAAAGATAATGGAGAATAAGACAGTACATGTTATACAGGGAGTTTTCTTTAGGATTTTTGAGCATTAATGGATATCAAAAGTGTGAACTTTATCAAGATTTTCATAATGGTTTTGGTTTCATTAATCTCAGAGAGTGGGAGTGAGAGAATCAAAAGCAGTCTCCACACTCAGCATCGAGCCCAGTGGGAGACTCAGTCTCACAACTGTGAAATCGTAACCTGAGCCTAAATCAAGAGTCAACGCTTTACCCACTGAGCCATCCAGGCATCCCTACTTTTAAAAATTGAAGCTAGCATTACTTCTAATGCCAATGGAAGTCTTAAATGGACAACTATATTGAAATTAAATTAAATGATATATGTGCCAATACGTTTTCATTCTCAGAGAATTTTCCAAATTACAAAGGAAACAATAGGTTTTCAAATAGATAATATTTTGAAAAGAAAAAAAGTTCTATGAAAAATTTTAACCAACAGTTAAATTATTTTAAAGTTTTAATGTTTTGAATTAGATCTGACATTTCCCCAGTTGTGGATAGGAACTATTACTTGCTATTGTCAAAAATGTGTGTGTGTGTGTGTGTGTGTGTGTGTGTGTGTTTACAATAAATATGCTATATTTTAAGTACAAAAGGCATGAAAATATTTTCAAATAAAAATACTCAGAAATTCTATTTCAGGAAGATACAAAGTGTAAAGTACTGTACTAAATGCCTGAAAATGTTCCGCTTTATGTTGTAGATGACCTCATTGCCAGTGTGAAAAATACTAGTAATCTGTACTTTTGAAACACATTTATTTTTATTACTTTTCCTTTATGATGATAAGTGTAGAAATACTATTATAGATCATAGAACTATAATAAATGTTAAAACAGATTCTATCTCAAGTTCAATCATGTCATAACAAAAATTCAAATAGAAAAATATGTCTTTAATAACAGTTTCTACCCCATATCTGAATATACCTTAATCTTAATTCTTTGCAACTTTATATCAATTTGCATATCTCTTATTACTTGCTAGTATGAGCGAATGCTGCTACATCTTTATAAATTCTATCCTTTCTCATGTTTTTGATGTGTATTTGTTGTATGCCATTTCCAGTGTCTCTTATAAACAAGATATTTCAACGTGACTTTTTCACTTTGTTAATATTTTACATGAGTAAATCAAACCATAAACATTCTTTTCTTTCTCAGTATGCTTGATGACATGAAAAAATCCCATTTAAAGTTAGGCTGCCAGAAGATAGTCATCTTAATGAGTTGCTATTTTCAAGAAAAAGTAATAATCATTAGATACAGATCCCTGGAAACCCAAGGCAACAACATTCACCTGGAAAATAACATGATTCAATTATAAAGAAAGTTTCTGAATGTAAAAGCATTAACTTCTCATTTTCATAGTTTCCACTGCCATTTAGAAGTTATTATCAATTTATTGCAGCTCTAGTTTTGCCAGCTTACCAAATCTAGACCTGCTTTCACAAGCACTAGGAACAGCTGTGAACATGTGAATTAAGAGTGCCCCAGGAGACATCTTGTTGTATCATTATATTTTTAATACAAACTACATGATGAGGCACTATAAGTAACATGATAGATAATGCTACATTTCTTTAAAGAGAAAACATAAAATAAATATAGGAAACATTAGCTCTTGCTTGATATATCAAAGCAGTTGATAAGTTAGTAAACTTAAGTTTGGTGGAGTAATATGGACAAGACAATCTAAAATTTAAAATAGTCTTGTAGATATACAGTGCAAGCCAGAGTTTAAGTAATCCAGTACAGACCACAAATGCATGGTTAGCTCATCACTTAAAATGTTATATGCTTTCATTTGATGTCAGGAATCCAAGCATTTATGGAAATTTTAATTGATTTTAAGACATCTTCACTGAAAGAGTCACGTAAGAAAAACACCTCATTTTGATAATCTCCCAGTTCATGCACTCAACCAGCATTCCCCATGTACATATTGTATTGTACATATGTACAATTATTATTATAGATAAAATGTTATAGATAAAACTATAGATAACATATATTTTAGATATTATATATTATAATAGATATTATAGGTATTTATTAGAGATAAAATGTTCCACTTGAAGTAAGTGACTGTGTGCTGGCAGCAAAAGGCATGGTATAGGAAATTTGGAAGACAGACTAGGTTTCTCCAATTTTACTATAAGTTGCAGAAGTGCACCTTATATTTGATGGTATGATTTTTCTCTGCTCTTCTTTTGTATTTTTATTTTTAAATGTTTATTTATTTATTTTGAGATTAGAGGAAGGGGCAGTGAGAGAGGGAGAGAGAGAATCCCAAGCAGGTTTTGCACTTAGCACAAAGCTCAGTCTTACAACTCAGAGTCTGTGACCTGAACCAAAATCAAGAGTTGCACTCTTAACTGACTGAGCCACCGAGGTGCCCCTCCAATTTTTTATTTAAAAAAAAAATCATTTATTTTCCTCAATACAATGGTCAGGACATTGAAAAAATAATAATAACTGGATTAGAGGTGAGAGATTAAATTTCAAGATAACTACTAAGGTAGCATGGAAAAGTTATGCATTTAGAAAAATCCATGCCTAGACTTATCTTTCTCATTTACTACACATTTGCATATTTGTGCAAATACAGCTGCAACATAGACCACACTGCTGAAAACTGTTAGGGGAAAGCAATGGATAATGTAAATCTTGACCCAAACTAACCAAATAGACCCAGAAGGACTAAATTTTCCTTCAAATATGCTCAGTATACACCTTCAACCCTCATGGTACAGTATCGCTTTTTTGTAACTTCTTTTACATGAGAGTACTAATCTTGTGAAGGTGTATCACTTCTCATTTTACAAAAGGTGAGTGAATAATTAGGAAATGGAGAAAAGTTTTACCCATGAGTGGGTGTGTGTGTGTGTGTGTGTGTGTGTGTGTGTAATGTTTAATTACTCTTGAAGGAGAGAGATAGAACGTGAGTGGGGGAGGGGCAGAGAGAAAGGGAGACACAGAATCTGAAGCAGGCTCCAGGCTCTGATCTGTCAGCACAGAGCCCGACATGGGGCTCAAACTCATGGTCCGTGAGATCATGACCCAGGTGAAGTTGGTTGCCCAACTGACTGAGCCACCCAAATGCCTCTACCCTTTAGTATATTAAATTGCTAACAGGTATCTTCAGATTTCTTTCTATTTTACGTTCTGTTTATGATGTGTTAAAGAAAAGCTGTGTCAGACAAGGTAAGCAGGCCATGGAAGACTTCATTCAAGACTGTTGCATAGGGAAGAGAGACTGAACTCAACTCCTCCCAAACCAAAGATGGGAGTGTTTTTAAGCACTGGGATAAACTAGCACAAAAGTACTAAAGGATCTGGGTAGGTGAGGTGCTCTTGGTCAATGTGATTAAGGCTTCTGTTTATTAATTATATTTATCAAAATTAGGCTCCCCCTCCAAAACATACACATACACACACACACACACATGCACACACACATATACTCCTGCATGCGTGTGCATGCACACATATGTGGATTGTCTTCTTTGATGATTAGACTTCAATGGGATGTCTTCCAGGACTTTGAGAATGACATTCCTGGGTTGTAAATCTGGCAAGAGACTGAGAGAATATTCACTTTTCAACAGGGCTGAGAAAGGATTTATAATTGAAAGTTTTCTAAAGTGTATGCTCTAAGGAAAGGGAGGGAGGTCAGGGACCAATAGTTAAGAAGAAAACTGTCTAAAGTTCAGTCATGCTGAGGAAAACATTAAGACTGACTTGGTCAGAAGTCATATATAGAAACTGGAATGTATTTTCTAATATTCAGTAGTAGTTGAAGGGAATCTTATACTATGTGCATTTCACTTTAAGGGAAAACTATCATTCAGTTTCTGTAATAGAACAGATACCCTTGGCTCTACTGGTATAAACAATGTCCTTTTTGCATAACAGAAGTTAGTTTAGTTAACTTTAATGAGAGGGATAATAGTACCTTTGTATGGTTGGTTATCACTGGGATTAAATATAAATAAATGTAAAGCTGTTTTGATAGTCCAGGATCACAGATTGCACTCAGATAAAGGATAGCTGTCATATGTCATTAATGAATATATAGTCACTAGATTCTGTTTGAAAATTATTATATGATTTAATAATGTAGATTGTTATGGTGAAAATATTTAGGTATCACTTTTTGTTTGAAATATCTATTAAAACAACTTTTCTATTCACTATATATAGCTATATGTAACTTCATTTTTATTTGGAAAATATGTATATATTTTACTTCATTCTAAGCCTAAAGTGCCTATCTCTTTGCAATATTTATAGTATGTTTTCCCAAGGCCTATAAGGCAGAAGAAATGACCAAGGCTGAAGGGAAAAGTCTAATAATCTTTAAGGTTATAGAGCTTTTGAGGCCTCAAGGCCTTCACCTTCCTTTCTTCTTGGCTACCTGATGGCTTCTATGCTTTCCTTCATAACTAAAGCAAACAGATTTTGAGGTCTCTTCTTGTCATACTTTGCCTTGCGATCTGGAGGCTTCAGGATTATCTACTGCTCCTTTGGCTTCCCGTCTCCAGTCTTGAGTGTTACATTTACATCTCTGCTCTCTTTGTTTACTTTAACTATTGTCTCTTGACTCTTGCTACTGTTTTTAACTGTAATCTCATCATTTTCATCTCCTATGCTATATAATGATTATAAACTTGTGTTGACTTCTCACTGGTGTTTTACACCTTTTTTGGAATTTAAGACAATTCCCTGAAAGTAACATAAGAGAATCTGTTTGACTATCTACTTCATGTTCAGGGGAGTGGACATAGATTGTGGTTACCTGGAGTCAAAGAACATAAATATAAATCTTCTCCACCAGAACCAAGGCATTAAGATATGTCTTTTAATTTAATATTCAAACCTCTTAAGAAATACTAAATGATATGATCATTAGCCACCTTATGGAGCAACCATTTTAGGTGGGTATGTTTGTTTTGTTTTGGCTCTGATTTCTGGTCCACTTATCTCTGTTCAAGAGCAGAGGTTTGGGATGGATGGCCAAGGAAGAAGATATTCTAAGAGGTGGACTGTGGGTATGGCAGGCCCTTTTTATGGAAATCTTCTCTATGGGCATTATAAAAGAAAGAGAGTAGGATTGGATGGAAAGCTATAGTAGCATTCTTAAAGGGTAAAAAGTGGTAAAAATAACGTGGGTAAAATTTTCAACTTTCTTAATTTTTTTAACGTTTATTTATTTATTTATTTATTTATTTATTTATTTATTTATTTATTTATTTTTGAGGGAGAGAGAAAGTGTGAGCAGGGGAGAGGCAGAGAGAGAGGGAGCCACAGAATCCAAAGCAGGCTCCAGGCACTGAGCTGTTAGCACAGAGCCTGACACAGGGCTCAAACTCACGAGTTGTGAGATCATGACCTGAGCCAAAGTTGGATGCACAACCAACTGAGCCACCCAGGTGCCCCCAAATGTTCAACTGTCTAACATAGAGGTTACAGAATAGCTCTTCCCATGAAGGAGCAAGCTTCTCTAGCCTTCAAGTCTCTTCATATAATGTCACTGCTGCCAGTACAGCTGCTTGACTGGGGCAAGAATTACCAAATTTTTCAAAGAGCAACTTTTGCTTTCTCATAGCAGATTTTCCTATATTTTCATCTTCTCCTGATTTTTCTTGGGAACCTAACCTTTAGACTAACTGCCAACCAGTATGAAGTACTACATCAATCTCAGCATGTTCCTGAGTGCTTGCTGAAAATTTGAATTAATATCAGTTTTCCAGAATCACTTTCCTATGTGTACCATGTTCCAGATGAGTTCAGGGTCTATGCCTGTATGAATTATTCCTGCGTTCTCTCACTACAAAGGATGTTCATGAGACATTAAACAGTATCAGTATTTATGATGACCCTCCTCAATGTCCACAAACCAGTTTTCCAAAACAGAGCCCAGGCAGTTCAGCTCCCTCTTTTCTCAGCTTCAGTTCCCTGATTTTATCCATATCACTTGCTTCCCGACTTTCCTAACGCCCTCTAATTAGGTATATGAAGCCTGTTGCCATCATTCTCTAAGGAGTTTTAAATTACATATTTTTAACCATTCTAAAAAAAAGACCTACCAGGGTTCTACTGGAAAAATAATTATTGTTTCTCCTTCTTGATAATCTAGTGATCTTAAAATAGAAATAGGACTAAGGAGGGGCGCCTGGGTGGCTCAGTCGGTTAAGCAGCTGACTTTGGCTCAGGTCATGATCTCGTGGTCCGTGAGTTCGAGCCCCGCGTCAGGCTCTGTGCTGACTGCTCAGAGCCTGGAGCCTATTTCACATTCTGTGTCTCCCTCTCTCTGACCCTCCCCCGTTCATGCTCTGTCTCTCTCTGCCTCAAAAATAAATAAACGTTAAAAAAAATTAAAAAAAAAAAAGAAATAGGACTAAGGAATAGACTTTGACCATTTTTTGTCCTCTGACTTGTTTTTATGGTACTTGAACATAATTTTTATGGTAGTTCACAAATGTTATTACAGTCAAAGCTTAAAAGCACTTAAGCTTGGCTTTATTTATTAGAAATCAAGATCAGCTAAAAAATGGGGAGAGCTTGGGACTTCAACTCAGTTCTTCTGGTTCCCAAATTTCATGCTCTTCCCATGATACGACAGAAGTTCTATTACAGTAATACTTCCACAAAACTAGTGAGCACTGGAAGGGTACGAGTTTATGTTTAGAAATTCCCATTCTTCTAATTATTAGCTACACAACATTGTCCTGCAACGTTTTGGTTTTTTTTAATGAAAGTATTGAAGCAGAAAAGTTTCAGCTAACATACGTATATTCACCTAGAGCTGACAATGATATTTTACCATACGTTCTTTTATCATATAGTGAATTTTAGCTATGCAATTTTGACAAGTTATTTTTTATTCTCACTGTAGTACAGCTTCCCAGTCTGCAAAATGGGAATACATAACACCTATCTCATAGTGTTCTTTGAGAATTACCCAGGACAATGCTACCCAGGACAGTGTTTAAAATTGATTTGTAAAATACCTGGAATAGGGTGAATCACAAATTCAATGAAAATGTTCTCCCCATGAGCAGTTTTCCTTCCAGTCAAAGAAAAAGGATCCTTGCAGGAAAAAAGTTACAAGTAGTTATATTCATCATTATATACAGAACTTTCCCAATAGAGGGTGATTCTATTTTGAATGGCTTTTTATTTCCTTCAGATACTTGGGTTAACAAAAAACCTCATTTTAACTTCCCGATCCCTTGAAATGTACAAAGTGCACTGACTCTTTCCCAGGCATCACGAATCCTCTGACTCCATAGTGAATATTCAGAAATGTTGACTCTTATAGTACCATGGGGCTCTGGTCAGATTTCGATGTTGGATGTACTAGCTTTCAAAATCAGTGTTTCATCAGGCCAGATGTTGAATCAATTTCTTTTCTTACCCTGACTGATGGTACCATTTCCTCTCCCACAGAGCCACTAGAGATATCACTTCTAACAACATTAATTTAGGAAAACCTTCACTTTTAGTTACTTCTTTAATGCATTTTGTAGGGATAAAGGACAGTAAAGGCCTCAAAGCAGAGATAACTTTAAGGTAGACGAAGGTGCCACTGATTAGAGAAGTGTGTTCAAGAGCTTATAAAGAATGAAAAGGGTTAGTAGCAAAGCAAAACAGACCACAGTTAATCCAGGATAATGATTTAATTTTGTAGATAAATTGAAATATGATTGCATACGTTGTATCATGTAGATGAAGCGGAAGTTGCTTGATTTATATTCATCTTTAAAATTCTGATATGAAGAAAAAAACTAAAACAATAGGGTTGAAAAACAAGTCAAATTAGGACCATACTTGACACTATAGGTCTTGAAAAATGTAGCAGAAAATATCTTGAGCCTCACCTGTAGTACTGAATTCTATGGCCTTTGGTTTTCTCATTTACAAAATTAGAATGTTGATAAAGCATGGTCTCCAATTTAATTACCAGCTTTGAAACTAGATAGGGGAAGGATTGAAACTATAAACAAAATATATCAGAAGACTTTTATTAATGGAAGAATATACTAGTGTCTCCTATTTTACAGGCAATATTAAAAAATTATTGGATGTGGGACGCCTGGGTGGCGCAGTCGGTTAAGCGTCCGACTTCAGCCAGGTCACGATCTCGCGGTCCGTGAGTTCGAGCCCCGCGTCAGGCTCTGGGCTGATGGCTCGGAGCCTGGAGCCTGTTTCCGATTCTGTGTCTCCCTCTCTCTCTGCCCCTCCCCCGTTCATGCTCTGTCTCTCTCTGTCCCAAAAATAAATAAAAAACGTTAATAAAAAAAAAAAAAATTATTGGATGTGGAGAAACCAATAGAACAGCTGTAAGGTTTTAAGAAGCAGGTATTACTATGCAATGTTAGTGAGCATGGAAATTTGTAGTTTGTATGGCAGAATTTCAACTTTGGTAATAAGTTAAAACAGGAAGTTGCATATAATATGACTCATATACCTAAAGATGAGGGGTTAGATGGGCCTTCCATGTGTGTTTTATGTGCATTTATTTGAATTGCACACATCTAAAAGCATTCATATGGAACAGTTACCTGGGGCTATTCAAGGAAAGCATTATAGGGAAATAATGATAGGAGATACAAGGATTTTCATGTTCATTTAGGAAAACTTTTACATCTAAAGTTTTCTGTTGCTTGTTTTTAATTTAATACATGTTGTAGGAATAAAAAGCAGCAAAGCATCTTAAAGAAAACACTTTAAGGCAAGTGAGTTAAAAAATGATTTTAGACATTTAGACATTCTGAGAATTCTAGTTAACATGGTGAATTAAGTATTTTAATAAACTTCTATGTTCACTTCAAATAATATAATAGAATGTAGTTTCAACAAATGTGAAAATTTGTTCTCCAAGAAATATGGAGGAAATCAGTCTTGGAGACATTAAAAGAAGTGTGCTTAAAGTGTTCAGAGGTATAAATTAAAGAACATAAATTATCTAACAATAGCAGTATGGCATGAAAGAAAATGGGTGGATTTATTTTAAGGATAGATAAAATCTAGTTATGGAATTGAAAAAATAAGCAGAAATAATGGTCAATTAGTTACAACTAAAATGGGGAAATTGTGATTGGAGATACAATTGGAAAAGGTTATTCTTCAGCAGAGAGAAAAAAAACATGGAAAAGAAAATCAGATGTTTTGGAAGGATGGAATGAAATGATAACACAGAAGGAAAGAGTGGAAGAAGTCAGTATGAGAAGAGAAAATTACTGAGACATGTCTAGGATTAAATAAAATCAAGAATCCTTAGAATAATTTTACAAAAAGAGTCCCCAAAAGGATAAGTCAAAATAAATACATGACATTCAACACAGTAAGATTGCAAAGCATTTCAAAGGATGTATTTCTGACCTAGTGATAGTGAAAGAACTCTTTAAAAAGACCACCCCAGGAGTGCCTGGGTGGCTCAGTCAGTTAAGTTTCCAACTTGAGCTCAGGTCATGATCTTATAGTTCATGAGGTTGAGCCCTGAGTCAGCACAGAGTCTGGAGCCTGCTTCAGATTCTGTGTCTCCCTCCTTTCTGTCCCTCCCCTACTAGCTCTCTCTCTCTCTCAAAAATAAATAAACATTAAAAATAAATAAATAAATACATAAATACATACATACATACATACATACATACATACATACATACATACATAAATAAAGGCACCTGCATGGCTCAGTCAATTAAGAGTCAGACTTTGACTCAGGTCATGATCTCACGATTGGTGGGTTGGAGGCCCGCTTTGGACTCTGCTAACAGCTCAGAGCCTGGAGCTTGCTTGGGATACTGTGTCTCCCTTTCTCTCTGTTCCTCCCCTGCTTGCGCTCTGTCTCTCTCTCTCATAAATAAATAAAAATGTTAAATTTTTTTTAAAAATTGGAAGATTAAAAAAGTAAATAAATAAGCCACTGCAAATAAATCATAAAGATTAACATGGATGGATCTAACTACCTTAAAATTTGTGTCTTACAAATTGGGAGAAGGAATTTTCCTTCACTAAACTTGACAAGAGATTACCATGTAGAATACATAAAGAATTTGTTGAAATTAACAAAAAAAAAGACAAAGGAAAAGGTAATAGTACATGCTCAAATGATGTAGTTAGTCGTTAAAGATTTAAAGATTAAGATGTGATAGGAATGAGAGAAAGGCAAAGTATGTAATAAGATATATATTTGTGCCATTGAACAGCATTCATTTGGAGGATGCATAAAGGTATACAAAGGAGAACACTCCTGGTTACTGTTGGCAAAGAACAGCATTAGAAGCCATTCACGAACGCAATCTGGTAGTATTGAAGGATAATAATATTTGTATATCCTATCAAGCTATCACATTAGCTGGCATATTTCCCAGACAAAAGTTTTCAGTATTGAAAAGGAACATTAAAATGTTGTTAATCTTGGTCTGTTTCTGCTCTCATGGGAATTGGTGGCAAGTCGTGGTCCATGATTAGGTAAATGTATCAAAAATAAGTAGACAAATCATGCTATGAGTATACTATGCAGTAAATGTGTACAATGATACACAGCAAAATAAGCAGATCATAAAAATGATTTTGAGTAAAAAGAAGTAAAAAAACATAATGAAATTTAAATTATTTCACTATTAAAATCACATACATAACTATGCAAGCATGTAAAAGAATTATATCAAGTATTAGAGGACATGCCTATGAAAGAGAGAAAGTTAAGGCAGTGTTCTGTTTTCCAATATAAATCATACTTTATTGTTTCCTTCCTTCATAATTTTGTTGAAAACTGGACATTTTGAAAAGTATAAAATTAAAAAAAAATTGGTAAAACAGATCTTCCCTCCTCTTCAGGGCTTGTTGCTGTTTCTTGTAGATGTTGTTTGTTTAGTAACCTTACTGAACTAATTTTGTAATACCTGTACTCTTTCTTGTGTGTAGTAGCCACTGAAAGTCTGTTCCATGAGCTTGGTGGTCAGCTAGCAGTTGGACAGAGATTTTCTTAAATGCCTGGGAGAAAAAAATACCTTTAAGCCTTTCAAGATGGGCTCTGTATGTATTGGAGTATGCCTTCAATACACAGCTTAGGCTCTGTTTCCTGTTTGCACAAAGCCTAATTACCAGCCAGTGGAAAGAGCTTAGGGCATGTGTACATGAGCTCATAGATTTCTAGTTTCCCAGCAATATGTTGGGATATCCTCATTTTCTCAGCTTTCCTCTCAAACATTTTGATTAGTGTCTTGTTTTCCTCAACAGTGGACACAGACAACAGTGACTAACACATTTCCCTGTAAATGTTTTCGACAATGCCCTTGAGTAGCTACCTGAGCGCTGTGAGTGTTTGAATAAGCCAAAGACAAGCCCTTTGGACCTCCTCCACGGAGGCAGCGCATAGGTCAGAATGCATATGCACAGTGCTTTGTAAATGAGGTTCATTATGCAACTTTAGGTACCAGTACCTGTACCAGGAAAGTGCTTGTTACTTTTAAGGCAAACATTGAGCTGTGAAGAGAGGGTTGGGACCAGGGTAGTCTAATACCATAAAGTTCTTTATTCTTACTGAGATTCTGCCACTTTTTCTTGACTGTGTATTTCTCTGGTTTCTCTATAAGATTTTCTTTTGTTTCTAGAGCTCCCCTCAAAAAAATAATTTCAATATTTGTTGTTTTTAAGGAGGGATAGACTTTTAGTACTTTATACTCTGCCATTTTCACTGATGTCCAAAGCCATGACATTTAAAAATATGAAAGATAGTTGATATTATCTTCTTAATCTATTGTTTAATATGAAGAAACTGAAACTAGAAATACAGAATTTAAGCAAGTGTGCTTTGGCATCAATAAGCAGAATGTTGCAGACATAAATGTGTTTGAACATAACATATTTGCAATACATGGTTGAAATTATTAAAACAAGACTAGCTGGAAGCTAAACTTCAGTATGCTGTTTTATAATTTTTTTAAATGTTTATTTATTTTTGAGACAGAGAGAGACACAGTGCAAGTTGGGGAGGGGCAGAGAGAGAGAGAGACACAGAATCTCAAAGAAGCTCCAGGCTCTCAGCTGTCAGTACAGAACCTGATGCGGGGCTCAAACCCACAAACCACGAGATCATGACCTGAGCTGAAGTCGGATGCTTAACCGAATGAGCCACCCAGGCACCCCTGTAATTTTTTTAAGTAAGCTCTACACCCGAAGTAAGGCTTGAACTTATGACTCTGAGATCAAGTGTAGCATGATCTACCTACCAACTGAACCAGCCAGGTGCCCCATATGTTCTTAATAGTTCTCCACCTGTTTCCCATTTCTTTAATGACCCCAGGCTGAAAACATTGATATCAATTTTGTATTATCATTCTTTATATCCTATATTTCATAAACTGTCAGCAAATTGTCAGGGCTCCATTTCTAAACACCATCACCCAATTTAGATTCTCATCTTCTCCATTGCAGTAGGTTCCTACCTGAGGATTCTACCTTCAGAATCTTCTCCACCTAAGGCTCCAAAAGTAAATATTTATCTCTTTTATCCCCTTGTCATATTATCCAAATTCTATAAGGCAGCAAAATAAATTTGATTGCTGTTCCTCAAATATTGTGTATGATTGTATATCTACCTCAAGTGTCCTCTTTACTAGTAACATCTAAATTATTTCTGCAATTCATCCAGGTACAAATACCACTTATTTAGGGGAGCTTTTCCTCCTACACAAAACCTTTTCACCTGTACACTGAATATTTTTTCTAACAATACTTTACCTTGGGCATTATATTATTGTGGTCTTTAAATATATACACATTTTACTTCCCTGAAAATTTTTTGAGGGCAGAGATTGGCCTCTCCATCTTTGTATCTATCCATTACCTTTCTTTTTTTTTAATTTTTTTAAAGATTATTTATTTTCTTTTGAGAGGGAGAGAGAGAGAGAAAGAGAGAGAGAGAGAGAGGGAGGGAGGAAGGGAGGGAGAGGGAGAAAACAAGCTGGGGAGGGGCAGAGAGAAAGAGAGACAGAATCCCAATTGATGTGGGGCTCAAACTCACAACCCTGAGATCATGACCTGATTCGAGATCAAGAGTCAGATGCTTAATCGACTGGGCCATCCAGGTGCTCCACTATCCATTACCTTTCCAAGTGCTTTGCATAAATTTGCCAATCAGAAAATATCTGTTGAACTGAATTAAAACTGTAATGTAAATTGCTTATCAAAAGTGGGCAATATGTCATTCATTAAATAGATCATGTTTCATATATATGCATACCATATGCTTTTATAATGATAAATATCTCCAACTAGTGTTCTCTTGCTACAAAAAAAGGGGCAATTAACAGTTATTTTAGACAAGTGTTTAACAAATACTTTTCTGTGTAGAAATGCCAAAGAACTCCCCAGTGAGCAGCTCTATAATATAAGCTTGAAAACATAACAATTGTTCTTTTTACTTTATTCAAAAGAAAGCTTGTGTTTATAGATCAGCTGACTATGACTTCATAGAAATTTTCATAAATATTTGTATACCTTGAGTATAAAATATGGCTCTTTTATAAAAGATCATTAAATAAGAAGCAATATTGTAATTAAAATTTTATTTACTCTTCAATCAAGGTTATTTCATGAGTTTTCCCTGTTTCCCAACTCATAATAAACAGACATTTGTCTCCTTGCTTTTAGTCAAATGGTTGTAAATGGTCTTTGAGGGAATATTTTCCTTCACATTCCTAGACTGAGTTTTTGTTAGGCTGTGAGCCAAGCCATTCTTACCTCTTTAATATTCTTAGTAATTACTCCACACAGTGCTATTATTGCTCATCCTGCTCTACATTTGGATTAAGCAACAGACAGATTAATTACCTCCAATTTTGTTTGCCAGATTTCATCATTAATACAAAACACATTACCAGTCTTAGAGAATGGGTCATTTTTAAAGGGCTCCCCATCCAGGATTCCTACTGTGAATGTTTCGGTAAGACCCGTCACTAATGTGGTCCTTTCTGCACTGAATGGGACCAGAAAACTCAGTTTCCGGTGATACCTCTACTATGTCCTGACTGTGCATTATTATCATAACTTTTATCATCACCCTTTGAACTCTCTTGAGAACTTTTATAGCTCTTAGTCATTTGATTTTCAGTACATGCAATGAAGCACATGAAATGAATATGATTATCCACTTTTATGTAGGAGAAAACTAAAACCCAGAAAGATTAAGTGAATTATTTTAAGTTTAGTGGCAGAAATCAGTTCTCCTGACTACCAGATCTTTTCTATTTATATAATGTTTTGCTGCAGTCCTTGGATGATTATAATCTTCCTGGGGAAAATATGCTATTGTGTTTTGTATATAGTTGTTTTTAGATGCTATTTCAAAGAGATGTTGGAAAACACATGATGCTCATTTGAGCAGTTTGGAGGGCCACAAAAAATATATTTTAAGCAGGTATAGTTCCTATTTCATGTATTTTTTTCTTTAAGGACTAGAATCATCAGGCTAAGATATTAGTAAATTTTTATTACTCTTTTAATCACCATATTTGAATGAGCCATTTGGTGAAGCACATGTCTATCAAAAATGATACCAAGAATGTTGATGAATTATTGAAAAAGTTGTCCTATAGCATGATCTGTATGGGAAAATATCCCTTCCTTATCCTCCAACCAACTTCTAATGAACTTTAAATCAATTGTTTATTTTTAACTTTAAGGGACAGTATATTCGAAACTGTGAAAGGAACAAAAGCCATACGTGGTATGTAAATTACTTAAATGGTAACCTTTTAATCCCACTTTCTAGCATCCTGCCCTAAGTATACATTAATACTGGTAAATATATGTTTTAATGATTTTTATTACATATTTTCATTCTAGTATTCTGAAAACTAGTATAGATTAACATTATAGACATACAATCCAAATACTGATTAGTTGTGAAGAATTCATCATCTGCCACATATCTCAGAACTCACTAGGCACAAAGTTCTGTTGTAGGTCATATGCTGATGTATATGGAACCTTACTTTACTTTTATATTGTGAAAACAACTTCTTAACCATGGGAATAATCTTGTTAAATGATGCAAATAGAGGAAAATTAAAGGAAGGAGGTACTTCCAAATTTCAAAGAATAAATGGCTAGTAATGAATATAATTTTTAATCTCATGGATATTTACCCTCTCATGCAGGATTTAACAAATTACAGTTAACTTTTTTAGGTATAATATTTTGTGAGATAAGCCTCAACTCAGGTTGATGAGTTTCCATAAGCAATCCCCGCCCAGAGAACAGATTGGAATTTAGTATTACTGCTGTGTTTTTAAAACTTTCTCATCACCTTCTCATTGTGTTAAAATGTTCTTGATCCATACTTTTTCCTCTTTATGGGAATTTGATGGTATAGTCAATGGCAGTATCATCACAAATGTTTCTTTGTGGGGAAAGACAGCTGTGTTCACCTATAAGTAGTATGTACCATGAAGAACTTAATTCAAACAGATGTAATCTAATTAAGACCTTACAAGATATCTTCCCCTCCCTGCACACATGTCTCAGAGCTTAGTAGAAACAGAGTTATAAACTAACTCTGGGTATTTCAAATGCTTATCTTTATTCTCAAGTCAATATTTTTATAAAATTATAATGTAAGGGATTTATTTATTACAGATTTAAAAAACAAAAGAATTAATGAATAATTTCCCATAGAGATTTCTCTTTTACTTTCCAGGTTTTTGTTTAAACAAAAATTCTGTCCTTTTTAAATTCATTGCTTCTAAAAAATTTTCTGTTGGGGACACCAAGTTTATTGGACATTGCTTACCATGATACATGATACTATCCATCACACCATTACCGTCATGATGTGTTTGCGAGAGTTATAACTTCTGAAGGATGGCCTATTGGTTTTATAGGAAACTTATCTATTATCACACTAAGACATATATGCAATGTTTCCATCTAGATTATTCTAGTCCCTTGGCTATTTACCTGTTTGTCAGTAGGTTTTCATTTAACTACAGACCCTTTTCCATTTCTTTATTCTCTGCTCTTTATTGCAGGGACTGGAAGCTGGTAGACTGCATTCCTAAATCCATTGCAAGCTGGCCTCCTGTGAGGTTTGTTACGATGAGACATGTCATAAAGAAAAAGAGTCTATTTTGTTCCTGAAGTGGAAGTCCCATTTCAGGAATCAAATACTTGCTGTTCAGCACCTCTTCAGAATTCTAGCATGGGTCACATAGTAACTTCAGTTATACTGCAGTTAGTTCAGACTTGGTTCTAATCCAGGAGTTGAAATGACCTCCTTTTTCCTATGTTTCATTTCTTCTCTTAAGGGCTATTCAGGAACCACTCTCTTTTTCCCTTTATTCCTTCAGTTAATTATGGCATATGTGTAGCAGATTCCCTGCCCTAAATCTTTCTGTTAGCAATATCTAGAAATCTTTCTATTTTCTCAGGTTGAGTCTGACTGATATTGTACTTACTATGGGAAGTAGTCCCAAGCAATTGGTCTTTGCAGATGGTAATTTGGGGTGGATTCCCTGATATGAGTAAGCTTGAACATGACAGTAACCTTATTGCCAGTGGAAAATGGGATAATATAAATGCATGTAGTAACAAAACAGTTAATAAATTATTTATATTTTAAGATAAGGCTTTGAGATATCGGTTGTTGGAGTTGACTTTGGTGGGAAAGATATTACAAAGACTGAGGCATGCTAGCAATTTATGATTAAGTTTAGGGGAAAAATGGACAAGCACAGCCTCTAAAATTTTAGCAAGATCATAGAATGAAGACAACAAACCTTCCATGATTATGCTACAACTGTTTATCTCATTAGATGGTAGTTGTAGCTAAAATTCAAACCTAAATTTGATTTTACCTGAAAGAGAATGAAAATGTAAGTTGAGTCAAAGCTTACTGATCTTATGTAAAATTAAGAAATTTATGGGAAAGAAATGGGACCCTGAGAATTGTAATGAGGGCATATGTGAAGACTCAGATAAATCTCAGAAACTGGAGCAGCCACATCCTCTTGAGCCCCTGTACTAGGGAACATGGATACTTTCCTGTGTGAGGAGACTAGCCTTACTTTGTTTAAATACCCTGCCGTGATATCAGGTGAATATCATATTTCAAAAATATGCACATTTGCATCCAGATTCTGAAAGATGTAGATGTAGATGTAGATGTGGAGTCTGAATTAGGAAGAAATAACTTATACCACAAAATATTTTTTAATTTATTTCAGGATAAAGCTGGTAAATATATTAAGAAGTAAATATTTAGGGTTTTACACCATGGGTCAGAAAACTGAATTATGTAGGCTCATGTGTTTTTGTAAATATATATTTTTTGTTTCAAATTTTTATTTAAATTCTAGTTAGTTAACATACAGTGTAATATTAGTTTCAAGTGTAGAGTTTAAGGATTCATCCCTTACATACAATACCCTATGCTCATCATAGCCAGTGCCCTTCTTAACACCCATCATCCATTTAACCTATCCCCTATCTACCTTCCCTCTAGCAACCCTCAGTTTGTTCTCTATAGTTAAGAGTCTGTTTTATGGTTTGCCTCTTTTTTTTTCTCCCTATGTTCATTTGTTTCATTTCTTAAATTCCTCATAGCAGTGAAATCATATGGTACTTGTCTTTCTCTGCCTGACTTATTTTGCTTAGCATAACAGTCTCTAGCTCCCTCCACATCAATGCAAATAGTAAGATTTCATTCTTTTTTATGGCTTAGTAATATTCCATTATATATATATATATATATATATATATATATATATATATATATATGTATATCTCCACATCTTAGGTATCCATTCATCGGTCGATGGACATTTGGGCTCTTTCCATAATTTGGCTGTTGTTGATACTGCTGCTATAAACTTCAGGGCACATGTGCCAGTGTTTTTGTATCCTTTGTGTAAATACATAGTAGTGCAATTTCTAGATCATAGGGTAGTTTTTAACTTTTTGAGGAACTTCCATACTGTTTTCCATGGTGGCTTTGCCAGTTTAACATTCCCAACAACAGTGTTAAGATTTTGGGACACAGCCATGCATTCGTGTGTGTGTGTGTGTGTGTGTGTGTGTGTGTATGGCTGCTTTTGTGCCATGATGGCAAAATTGAGTGGCTGCAACACAAACCTTGTGGCTATCAAGCCTAGAATATTTACTGTTGAATCATTCAGGAAAAGTTTCTTGATCTCTGACCTAAACCAAGGAAGAGAGATCAAGCTATATTTGTTGATATTGGTATTTTCACTCACACTCAGAAATAATGTGTTTACCGAGTAGTTCAATTGATTTGTAGAAGCCTGGATCCAAGATTGTCCTATATTTAATGAGGCTGAGATAACAGAAATTCTCTAGTATTGAACAGATTTTTCAAGGGAATAAGAATATCAGTTGAATTTCTTAGGTAATTCCCACTGCCCCAAATATGTAATTGAAGAGTGCTTAGACTCTCTGTCTTCAATCCAACATTATAAAATGCATTATAGAGTAGAACCCTCCTATCATTGTGGTAGCTTCCCTCTGCATATCTGAGGGTAGGAGATGCAGTCATTAAAATAAGTACCCCAGTTTGTGGGAGTGGGGCTGGAGTAGTGTTTTAAAATAGGAATTAGTGGTGGTAGAAAATTGATCAAAGCAATGAAATAGAGGGGCAGCTGGAATATTAAGTGACCCACATAATCAAGGAAATTCCAGATGTGGTAAGCAGAGATCTCGGACAGCAGCTAGTTTACACATTCATTTAATGAAGGGAAGCTATATCCCCTTGAGGAATAATCCTATGAATTTCTAGGTACTCTCTGTGATTTTTTTGCATCTCAGTGATCCAGGACTTGTCAGAATATTCCCTTAAGAGAAAGAAAAGTCATTACTTGCAGACATATGTACATAGACAACGCTTAGTACCATATTCTTCTCTTTTCATTTTGGAGGCATTTTGTTTATCTATTTGAGTGTTTTGCTTCAAGTTACCTATTGAATGGCAGTTTATTCATTTTATTTTATTTTATTTTTTAACTTTAATTTTTTTTTAATTTTTAATATAATTTATTGTCAAATTGGTTTCCATATAACACCCAGCGCTCATCCCAGCAAGTGCCCTCCTCAATGCCTGTCATCCACTTTCTCCTCTCTCCCACCCCCATCAACCCTCAGTTTGTTCTCAGTATTTAAGAGTCTCTTATGGTTTGCCTACCTCCCTCTCTGTAACTTTTTTTCCCCTTCCCTCCCCCATGGTCTTCTGCTAAGTTTTTCAAGATCTACATATGAGTGAAAACATATGGTATCTGTCTTTCTCTGACTGACTTATTTAACTTAGCATAATACCCTCCAGTTCCATCCACGTTGCTACAAATGGCCATATTTCATTCTTTCTCATTGCCAAGTAGTATTCCATTGTATATATAAACCACATCTTCTTTATCCATTCATCAGTTGATGGACATTTAGGCTCTTTCCATAATTTGGCTATTGTTGAAAGTGCTGCTATAAACATTGGGGTACAAGTGCCCCTATGCATCAGCACTCCTGTATCCCTTGGGTAAGTTCCTAGCAGTGCTATTGCTGGGTGATAGGGTAGTTCTATTTTTTATTTTTTGAGGAACCTCCACACTTTTCCAGAGTGGCTGCACCAGTTTGCATTACCACCAACAGTGCAAGAGAGTTCCCTTTTCTCCACATCCTCACCAGCATCTATAGTCTCCTGATTTGTTCATCTTAGCCACTCTTACTGGTATAAGGTGGTATCTCAGTGTCGTTTTGGTTTGTATTTCCCTGATGATGAGTGATGTTAAACATCTTTTCATGTGTCTGTTGACCATCTGGATGTCTTCTTTGGAAAAGTGTCTATTCATGTCTTCTGCTCGTTTCTTCACTGGATTATATGTTTTTCAGGTATTGATCTTGGTGAGTTCTTTATAGATTTTAGATACTAGCTCTTTATCTGATATGTCATTTGCAAATATCTTTTCCCATTCCATCAGTTGCCTTGTTTTATTGATTGTTTCCTTTGTAGCGCGGAAGATTTTATCTTGATGAGGTCCCAATAGTTAATGTTTGCTTTTAATTCCCTTGCCTTTGGAGATGTGTTGAGTAAAAAATTGCTGAGGCCGAGGTGAAAGAGGTTTTTTTCATGCTTTCTCCTCTAGGGTTTTGATGGTTTCCTGTCTCACATTCAGGTCCTTCATCCATTTTGAGTTTATTTTTGTGTATGGTGTGAGATAGTGGTCTAGTTTCAACCTTCTGCATGTTGCTGTCCAGTTCTCCCAGCACCATTTGTTAAATAGACTGCTTTTTTTCCATTGGATATTCTTTCCTGCTTTGTCAAAGATTAGTTGACCATACTTTTGTGGGTCTAATTCTGGAGTCTCTACTCTATTCCATTGGTCTATGTGTCTCTTTTTTGTGCCAATACCATGTTGTCTTGATGATTACAGCTTTGTAGTAGAGGCTAAAGTCTGGGATTGTGATGCCTCCCACTTTGGTCTTCTTCTTCAGTATTACTTTGGCTATTCGGGGTCTTTTGTGGTTCCATACAAATTTTAGGATTGCTCTTTCTAGCTTTGAGAAGAGTGCTGGTGCAATTTTGGTTGGGATTGCATTGAATGTGTAGATTGCTTTGGGTAGTATTGACATTTTAACAATATTTATTCTTCTAATCCATGAACATGGAATGTTTTTCCATTTCTTTGTGTCTTCTTCAATTTCCTTCATAAGCTTTCTATAGTTTTCAGCATACAGATCTGTTGCATCTTTGGTTAGGTTTATTCCTAGGTATTTTATGCTTCTTGGTGCAGTTGTGAATGGGATCAGTTTCTTTGTCTTTCTGTTGCTTCATTATTGGTGTATAAAAATGCAACTGATTCATGTTCATTAGTTTTGTACCCTGCGACATTGCTGAATTTATGTATCCTTTCTACCAGACCTTTGGTGGAGTCTGTCGAGTTTTCCATGTAGAGTATCATGTCATCTACGAAAAGTGAAAGTTTGACTTGATCTTTGCCAATTTTGATGCCTTTGATTTCATTTTGTTGTCTGATTGCTGATTCCAGGACTTGCAACACTATGTTAAACAACAGCAGTGAGAGTGGACATCCCTGTCATGTTCCTGATCTCAGGGGGAAAGCTCTCAGTTTTTCCCCATTGAGGATGGTATTAGCTGTGGGCTTTTAATAAAAGACTTGTTGAGGATTTTCATCAAGAAATGATGCTGTATTTTGTCAAATGCTTTTTCTGCATCTATTGATAGGATCATATGGTTCTTATCTTTTCTTTTATTAATGTGATGTATCACATTGATTGATTTGTGAATATTGAACCAGCCCTGCAGCCCAGGAATGAATCCCACTTGATCATGATGAATAATTCTTTTTATATGCTGTTGAATTCGATTTGCTAGTATCTTGTTGAGAATTTTTGCATTCATATTCATCAGGGATATTGGCCTGTAGTTCTCTTTTTTTGCTGGATCTCTGTCTGGTTTGGGAATCAAAGTAATACTGGCTTCATAGAATGAGTCCAGAATTTTTCCTTCCATTTCTGTTTTTTGGAACAGCTGGAGAAGGACAGGTATTAACTGTGCTTTAAATATCTGGTAGAATTCCCCAGGGAAACCATCTGGTCCTGGACTCTTATTTGTTGGGAGATTTTTGATAACTGAATGAATTTTTTCACTAGTTATGGGTCTGTTCAAATTTTCTATTTCTTCCCATTTGAGTTTTGGTAGTATGTGGGTATTTAGGAATTTGTCCATTTCTTCCAGATTGTCAAGTGTGTTGGCATATCATTTTTCATAGTATTCCCTGATAATTGCTTGTATTTCTGAGGGATTGGTTGTAATAAATCCATTTTCATTCATGATTTTATCTATTTGAGTCCTCTCTTGTTTCTTTTTGAGAAGCCTGGCTAGAGGTTTATCAATTTTGTTTATTTTTCCAAAAAAAAACACAACTCTTGGTTTCATTGATCTGTTCTACTTTTTTGTTTTGAATTCTATGTTGTTTATTTCTTCTCTGACCTTTATTTTTTCTCTTCTTCTGCTGGGTTTGGGGTGTGTTTGCTGTTCTGCTTCCTTTAGGTGTACCATTAGATTTTGTATTTGTGATTTTTCTTGTTTCTTGAGATAGGCCTGGATTGCAAAGTATTTTCCTCTTAGGACTTGGAATGGAAGTTTAAATGAAGCTCAAATTGAACCAGTGCTCTGCAGCAGATTCAGGTTAAGTACAAACTCCTCTGTTCCTGGGGCCTTGGGATACAGTAAGTCCAATGGCACTCAAATGTATGAAGAAGACAAGGATGCTTTATGGAGCCCTTAGCAAGCACAAAAATATAATCACAGTGCCAGCCCCTGAGGCATTTTAGGAAAGCCATGTCCCCAACTACTATTTATCTTTTGAGAACTTGCTCCTGGGCCCTTGTAGAGACTGGATGCTTCACTACAAATCATCAAGGACTGTGAATTTCAGGTGTCATACTAGGAACCTGAGGTTTTCTAACCTGCCAAACTATCAAAATTGAATGTGGCTTGTCACATCCCTAAACAAATGAAATAGTACATATTAAATTGTATTCAGACAAATCATGAAGACACTGTCTATTGTGTGAACAGAAAACTTGGGGTTTTAAGGCACCTATTCCTGCTACATTGATTAATCTCTCTTTTCCCATATCTGTGGTTTCATACTGAGTACCCTATAACTATAACACTGAGGAAGAAAATCCTTGGGCATGGTTTATACATAGTTCTGTGTGATACTTGACACAGAATGGAAGGATATCGTTACCACAGCAGTTTGAGATGGTGCTGAAAATCATAAAAGGAAATCCTTCAAATGGGCAGATAATTTATTTTGTTTACCATTTTACTTTCATGAAAAAATAATCAGAGACTTAAGTCCATATTAGATTTTGGAAAGCAGCTCATAGTTTGGATGAGTGGTCAAAAATAAGTAAGTAACATGGTTAGAAGATGCCAGAGAAGTTGGGAGAGGAGGCACGTGGATGAATCTTTCACAAGGAACATAAAATATAGAATATTTGCATCTCATGTGACTCTTCTCTAGATAGCAGTCATTACTGAGGAGGTTCTCAAAAGACAAAGGACAAGGTGATATACCCCATTTGTATTGGTTAGCCTCTTTCTTAGATACTTGGGTTCTTGTTCAGTGGGCTAATCTACAATGTCTCCCTGGCAGTGAGGATGAAGAAATTATGCTTGAACTTAAATAACATAACCTTCCCCTCAGGGAGGCTAATTCTTTTCTTGCTACTGTTCATGCCCACCCTAAAAACTGCAGAAAACAGGCATGAGTCCCCAGTATATTACCATTTTCAATAGAGACTAGTCAGGCAGTTGGAGGAGCTTATTATATCAGACTCCTTGGATCATGAAGGGGGTAGCTGTTTGTTCCTACTGATATAAACACTGATTCTTGATAAGAATTTGCCTTTTCTACCACAGACACTTCTGCCAGCACTACCATCCAAGAACTTACAGAATGTCATGAAATAAATTCAGTAAAAGATATGTCTTACATTTTTTTCTTCTGGACATATAATTCATTTTAAAACAAAAGAAGTGTAGCCATGGACTCATTGACATGAGAAATAGTGGTCTAACCAAATTTGACAATTCTGTCAAACGTTGAAAAAAATCTGTCAAAGTCCTTGTAATACCTGGTTACCAATTCCCTAAATTAAATATCTTTCTACTTGAAATCTTAAGGGTAATATCTTTTATTCTTTCTGGAGCATGACTAATACATCTTGCCTTCTTTTTGTAGGGTTTGTGTAATAGCTGTTGAATCATTAAGCCTGGTAATCATAATTGCTACACAACTATAAGGAATATTTTTCACTCCCCATCACCTCCAACGCTATTAGCAGTATGACCAAGACAACCAAACCAGATGATATTTTGACTAAAAATTCAAAATTGTATTTAGTTGTAAGTCTCTTGAGGCATCATTGTGTGTATACTCTTAATCATTTTAACAAATGAACAAATATGATTTTCTTATTCATTATTATGTTTCTTACATTAGAGATGAAAAATTAGGAAAAAGAGTTTTAATATAGGGAAGTTAGAAGAAGGCAATACTTAAATCTTGTTAAAACTCGAGCTTAAAATGGTATCAGAGAATGTCAGCTTGAAATAATATGGAAGATGGAATAAAGCAGTCTGACTATGGTCTTGATTGGTTAAAACTAATTTTTAAATTAGTGGCTCTCAAATTGGATTGATTTGGTCCCCGGGGAACCAAATATCTGGAGACATTTTTGGTTATTGCAAATGGTTTTGGGGGAATGCACCTGTATCTAGTGAGTAGAGAGCCCAGAGTTGCTTCTCAGTATCATACAATGCACAAGACAGCTCTCTTTTCTCCTAAACACAGCACAGAATTATCATACCTAAAATACAAATGATGCTTAGTTTGAAACACCTGTTATAAATAAACAAAGGTATCTTTTAAAAATATTTAGGACTGAGAACAGACAAACCTAAATTGAAAGGCCAGTATGCTTATTCCCCTGTGTGTCCAAGGTATGGGGAAGAGAAACCCAAGCCGCGCTAACATTAAATTAATTATAGTTGTTGTTTCTTCATATATTCTTTTGGGCAAGTTTTGGTGTTTAACTGTGTAAATCTCAATTTTCTTAACTTAAAATTGAGGAGAATAGACTCATTATATATTTGCAAATAATATTATTGATATTGGGCTTGATTTTACAAAAATATTACATGTTACAGTATGTATAAAAGTGACAAATAATAAAGGAAGAAGGAGCCTGTTTAAAATATTCTTATAGTTAGATTTTCATTAATCCAGTTAGACATGTCTTAAACATAGTGCCAACTAAGACGGAACCTGAGTCTCACCTTTATTCTTGATTGCCTTGCCTTGTCAACCAACTCTGTGTTTATAATTTTACCAAAATCTATTTTTAATGTTTCTTAACATCATTCTAAAATCTCAGAAACAGATATAGATAGTATAAAAAAGGTAAGAACATTTCTTATTTTTGACTTCAAACTCTCAGAATAGAAATTGAGCTATTTTATTGAATCATTAAGGAAAACTTTGATATAATATACTTGTAAAAACTGAAATTGTTTTAAAAGAATGAGGTGTTATTACTATTCTGATATTTATTGAGCCCTACATTTTGTACAAATATCACCTCATAATCATCATAGCCCTATAAGGTAGAGATTATCTTTATATTAAAAGTATAATAAAATAGCTAATCTTAGTGAATGCTTATCTAAATGCCAATTCTATATATATAAATCTGTGTGTGTGTATGTGTATATGTATATATATAAAATTTTATTTATTAATTGTAATACCCTTCTCTCCATTTGAAAGATAAGGAAGCTAAGGCAAAGGAAGTTTAATTAAATTGCCTAAGATCGAGTTGGTACTAAGTAGTAGAGCTAAGAGTAGTAGCTAGTTCCACAAAGGTAGTTTTTTTTTTTTTTTTTAATTTTTTTTTCAACATTTTTTATTTATTTTTGGGACAGAGAGAGAGCATGAACGGGGAGGGGCAGAGAGAGAGGGAGACACAGAATCGGAAACAGGCTCCAGGCTCCAAGCCATCAGCCCAGAGCCTGACGCGGGGCTCGAACTCACGGACCGCGAGATCGTGACCTGGCTGAAGTCGGACGCTTAACCGACTGCGCCACCCAGGCGCCCCTCCACAAAGGTAGTTTTATACAGAAGGCTGATTTATTGAATGTAGTTAGACTACTTAACATGCAGTATGTCAGTGGGAACAAAAAAAAAAAAAAAAGTTTGTGAGTATGTATTGAATCATGCCTTGTTATAGGCCATGCAAGGAAGAAAAAGATAAAAAGAAAGAAGGAAAACAAATTTCCTGGCCAGAAAAAGACTCTGGAGCTAATAAGTAGTAAGAGAAAGAGCAGTAAAAAGAATACAAAGAAATCAGTGAGATGATTATAATATCTTATAGTCTCTATATTTCATCCAAATGCTCTCCTTTTGTAATTTATTTTTAACTGCAAACAATACGGTTTTCTCGGAATTAGAGTTCTTGTAGGTTAATCAATGAGGCAGAAAGATGGGTTTATACAGAAATACACAAGTAGTTGAAATAAAGAAACTAACAAGTGATTAATTACTGAGCTTGTATTGGAACCCTAGCCATGTTTGAAATTGTGGACACCTTCATACAGTTAATTGATGTGTTAACAGGAGTTGCCCATCGTTATGTGATACATTAAGAAAAGCTCATTAGCACAATGTGTATTGGGCACCACTGTACAGAAACTACTTGATCCAAACTGTTTTTTTCTCACAGAAAATATTTAGGAACTTTATTTTAGCCTTAAAAATACCTAAGGAAAAATATGCTATAATCACAAGTTAAAATTTTTAATAATTTCTGCCTCTTAAAAACAAGGAGAACATTATTTACCCAATATTCTGTTAAATAGCAGCCAACTCTATATACTGGCTACATTTCAGAAGACTCAAGGTCCTGGTGTTACAATTAGTGTTTTGATTACTCCCAAGGCACTGTGCTTGTGTCAGTAAAACAGATAATAAGACCAGCAGCTAACTTTACCAAGATAGAGATGGTGAAAGTCTAGTGTATAAACCATGTGTATTATAGACACCAGGGCATGAATATTTGAAGATAACTTCTTAATACTTCTAGTTGCAGATTTAAAGGATCTTAGGTGAAAAATCCAAAGCAATATTTACTTTATCTGAGTGTGGGCTTTGGTACCAAGAAACAGAAGTAGAAGGGTCCAAAGCCTAATCTGCCACTTGCACAGCTAAATGTGTCATTGGTGTTCCAAACATTTTGTCTTATTGTGAGAATTTCCAAATGATAGGACATTGACTTTTTTGATCATATCTCTTGATTTCCTGCAAAATACATACACCATACATGTGTTACACAGAAACTCCTCTGTATGATAAAATGTCCTTTAAACTGTGCTATCCTTTGTCTTAAAGTACTGAAAGTCAGCACAGTTATCAGACTCACAGTGGTGGTAAGTCAGCCATCTGTTCAGCTTCTAGGCTGTGCTGAAAATAAATGGTAATCCAATCATCATGTTATATTTTCTGTAAAGGATTTTCATGGAAATGCTTGATTTCCGAATTAGTATAATGGCCTTTTGTGAAGAAAATGAAATCCAAAGCTCTCCATCTCTGGCTTTGTTATTTTATTATGCAAAATGTGAATGATTTTTTAAGTCATCATTGACATATGTAGACTTAAGCAGTTGCTTGCTTAGTGATAAAAAGTCAAGGACAATTTTTTAACTGCCACCTCATTTTGCTAACATAGTTCTTAGACAATACTGGCCTGATTTGGGACCAAATATTTAAAAATAATTTAAAATAATTTAGGATTTATTCTGTCCTACTCATATATGTTTTTTCCTCCCAACTCAGTTATTTACTTTTTCCTCTGTTAGGAATATGAGAAAGATTGCAGAGTCTCTTATAATTTTCTAATTGGAAGAAGTAAACTGTTACTTATGGGGAAAAGAGTATTCCTCCAACATTATTAATGCTGTTGTTAATAAGATCAATTATTCACCATCTTTCCTCTGTTTCAATTAAGTTGAATTCGATTAAATTCTGCAACCCTACCTTGTTGAAAGTTCATGGCACAATTGCAGATTGTTCTTGTTAACAGTGATAAGTCAGGTAGCTGTGATTCTGGTTTTACTTCTATTTGCCTTGTGATACTGGTCAAACTATGTAAACATTATGAATGGCATTATTTATTCACTTTGAGAAATGGAAGTAGCATTCATGCCCCCTCTCTATGAGGATACGAGTGTAATACAAAGTCAAGTTTTCATGTGATGCTTTATAAGCTAACATAGGAGTGCCTGAGTGACTCAGGCAGTTAAGCATCTGACTCTTGATTTTGGCTCAGGTCATGATCTCACAGTTTGTGAGTCCAAGCCTCACACTGGGCTCTGTGCTAACAGCATAGGGCCTGCTTGGGATTCTCTCCCTCTCTCTCTACTCCTCCCCCAGTTGTTCTCTCTCTCTCTCTCTCAAATAAATAAATAAACTTAAAAAAATTAACACGTTTATTTGTGGTATTTTGAATTTCAAAATGACTTTTGAATACTGTCTTTTCCAAAATTTATCCACATGCAATTAACTCACTGTTCTAGTTCTAATATGTTTCTTGAGCATGTCCTGTGATTAGTAAACAGTGAGTCACTTAATTGTGTGGTATTACTGTGGACTGAATTGTGCCCCTTCCCCTTAATTCATATGTTAAAGTCATAACTCCTAATGTGATTGTACTTAAAGTTAAGGCTTTTAGGGAGGTTAGGGTCAAATGAAGTCACAATTGTAGAGCTCAAATTCCACAGGATTGGTATCCTTTTAACTTCAAAGAGGAGGAGACACGTTTCAGTTCTCTCACTACCTGTACACACAAAAGAGGAGAGACCATGTGAGGACCCAACAAGAAGGCAGGTGTATGCAAACCAGAAGAATAGCTCTCATGATAAGCCAACCTTGATGGCACCTTGATCTGTGACTCCAGAACTATGAGAAAATCGATTTCTGTTGTTTAAGCCATCCAGTCTGTGGCATTTTGTTATAATAGCCTGAGCAGAATGATACAAGTATGAGACTTCCAAATGTATGTAGAAATTGACAAAACAGAACAAACTCACTAGTCACTTAAAATATGTTTGAAGCTTTATTGAATGATAAAATGATGCCATACTTCTGTAATTTATTTTATTAATATTGTAGTATATTACATGATTGCATAAATATCTAGAAATTCAAGGTCTACTTTGGGCAGTTAACTTTGGGCAGTTAACTTCTTTGGGCAGTTAAGCTCAGGATGACCTATTGAAAAATAGATTTAGGCAGTTCCGTTTTTCTGTCTATTACTCAAGGCAAACATATCTATATGGTTTGGGCATCAAAGATGAAATTGCTAATTTTACATAGAACATCTTTCTGTTCTTTTAGCAACATTTCCTCAGATACACAGAAGCATTATTCCTTTTGTTAGCATGAGGCCAACACTTTTTATATCATAATTTTGTTCTTTAACTGTTGCTGTGAAAGTTAACAGTATCTCAGAGTTTGGCTTTAAGGATGGCCAAACAAATCCATTTCCTGGATTTGATCCAAAGTCCATTATACAAAGTATATTCAAACCCTAAGTTTTCATCTATTACATTAAGTTTTTTTTTAATGTTTATTTATTTTTGAGAGAGACAAAGAGTGCGACAGGGGAGGGGCAGAGAGAGAGGGAGATAGAATCTGAAACAGGTTCCAGGCTCTGAGCTGTCAGCACAGAGCCCAGTGTGGGACTTGAACCCACAAACCATGAGATCATGACCTGAGCCAAAGTCAGACACTCAACCGACTGAGCCACCCAGGTGCCCCATCTATTACATTAAATCATAAACACCCACCTGTATCCTTGGGAATACAGGGTCTCCAAAACTGAGCAATCAAAAATTACTTCTAACTTTTCTCATGTTATAAGCCACACATTTTTTGGAGAATAAGTCAAAGAGTCTTTTTACTCATCAGTTAGCATACCTTGTAGTTCATCCTGGGATTGTGAACAGTGATATATTCTTTGAAGGTTGTTTCCACCTACTTGAAATCAAACTCTTATAAACAAGTGATTTACTAAAGTCAGTATTTGGTGAACTATAAAGGCAGATCTTTCAAAATTTGTTAATTATATCCTAAAACAGGAGTAACTAGAGCTTTTCAGTTCTGTTTCATGACAGTCCTATATATGCTGAAGTTAGTTTAAAAATAAATTATAAATTAATTTCTGAATATAAAATATGTACTCACTGTAGTAACTTGAAAAATTAGAATATATAAAGTACAAAAATATGAAGTATCCATACAATAATATAGTATTTAAAGTCAGTCTCATTAAATATTGATGTGTTTCCTTTCTTCCTTCCCCTGATGTACCCTAGCAAGTAGGTAGGTAGATAAGTATATAGATGTATATGTGTATATACACATGTATATACATACAGTAAAACCTTAGATTGTGACTATCTTGTTCTGTGAGTATTCCACAAGATGAGCAAACATTTTAATACATTTTAACTTGATAAATGAGTGATTTCTTGCAATACGAGTAGTATGTGATGCTGAATGTCACATGATCACAACTGAGCTAATGGTTCTTCTCTTTCTCTTGCTGTGGGATTGTGGGTGATGCTTGGATGCTCCATCTAAGGCCATGGTATCTGACAGAAATAGGTGATTTTTCAGAATATTGGAAGGTACCCACAACTGGCACTAGTGTATTTTTTGTCACTTCAGATCATCTATGGACAGTCCATTACTTTTCCATTTAAGAGTAAGCTTAGGAATGCTTTGCTTCATTCTAAGTCAGGCTGCCTTCAGATAGAGTTCTTTCCTCTGCTGCCTTATTACCAGTTACATTAAATACAGTACTGTGTATATATATGTGTGTGTGTGTGTATCTATATGTATATAGATACACACACACATATATATACACACACATATATATATACACATATATATACATATATATACACACACATTTATATATACATATATATACATATACATATGTATATACACATATATATACACATATACACTGTATGTATATATATATATATAATATATATATATACACACACAAATACACATATACAAATACACAGATACACATATACAGTGTATATGTATACACATATACAGTATATATATATACACACACATATATATATATACACACACATGCATATATACATATATACATATACATATATATACACATATACACTGTATATATATGTATATATATATATATACACAAATACACATATACAAATACACGGATACACATATACAGTACTGTATGTGTTTGTTTTATAAAATTAGACTAAATCTTTGCCAAATTTTGCATCCTTATTTTTTTTAATCTGAGTATGAATTATGAGATAAAGGAAGACTATGGAATTGTATAGAGACAGCCAAGTAATAAAATCTAAATACCCTTTGTTTTTATCCTTGCTATTCACAAGGCTCTGAGGAATTTACTGCATAAGCTCTGAGGATAGTCATAATAATATATCTCTACTGGAAAACTTTCTGTGGGTACTATGTAGGCCACACATCTTCCATGAAAACCCGTAAACATCTCATGCTGATATGATTTATACTATTTTTTTCACAAATTGAGAAAGCAGTTTAAGTCATATCTGAAAAATGAAGGGTTTGTTTGTAGATTAATTTCATGATACTACTAACTGAATGTCTAATAATGCCATCATATTTATATATTTATAATCATCATAATTATATGACACTCTCTGAGATAGGGTGGATGCTCTAGTCTCCCATTTTTAAGGAAGGCTTTAATTGGAAAAAAAATAAAATTTCTCTATTAAGTAATATATTTAGAATAAGTGAAGGCAATTTATCCACATATAGTTAGATTCCTTCCACTCCTAGATTCCATCCAAATGTGGGAAATAAATCAGAAATATAAAAATACACAAGGACATCGATAACAAATAGACAATAGAAGTCGATAAGGAAAAAAAATGTTTAGAACAATCAAAGTTAGTGGAGGAGAAGGGATAAATAATTTATTAGAAAATAGTAACTTTCAATTTAGAGCCCTTGCTAATGGGACTATTGGTAAGAAATACACAAATTTATCCTTAAATTCCTTAATGAGTCTCAGAATTTTGGGTTACCCAAGTATATTGAGAAGGGGATTGAACTGCATGCCTATAAAGAGGGACAGACTGAAAGTCTAGATATTTTGAGCCACAGCCCCTCTGACTTGTATGAACACTTCTATATCCAGGAAATGTGCCTTCTGGCTCATGGTTAGAGAAATCTTATTCAGAGAAACTAAATCAGAGAAAATATCTCCAAGAATAAACCTTTAAGGGTTTATAAAAAATGCCCACTCTTTTATCCTCTTATGGAGAAGCCAGTGATCATTCAAACTGCCGTGAACCAAGAATATTTAATTCTTAAAAATAAAAATATAACTGAGAATCAGCACACATTTGAGTAAATGATCCAATTTGAATAAGAAAGAGTAACATAGTCAAACAAAGAGTGAAAAAGAATCCCCAAAGGAGAAGCCACTCCCTTAGGTGCAGAAGAAATCTCATAGATTGCCACATTAAATATCTGCAGGAAGATAAGGAAATGGTTTGCATCTACATAGACAAGCATAGAATGTTATGGGAAAAGATTAATCTGTGAATTGCAATAGCTCTTGAAAAGAAATGGTGTAGCCTAAATGATAGCAACAATAACAAAACAAATGGGATTTGTAATATCAAGTCAAAGGAATGTCTCTGAAAACAATAAAATGATGGTAACTGAAAGCTGCTAAATAGTAGCTACTCTGTGTTTAATCAGGAACCACATCTTATTAGTCACATCTAAAAATTATCTTCTGAATCTGGTTCTGCTTACACACACTGATGATTCCTTCTTCTTGCACTTATCCTCTCTTGCCAACAGCACTGCAACAGCCCTCTAATTGTGGGTCTGCCCCTTAGTTCAAGTCTTTATCTATGTCACCGCTAGTATTCCCTTTCTAAAAGTTTTATAATAACAATTGAAACTATTTGCTAGCTCCCTTTGCCTATTACAAAAGAGCCAAATTATTCAGCATGGCTTACAAGCCCTTATTTGTCTGGCTTGATTCACATTCTCAGCTTTATCTTCAGCTACACACAAGCATTCAACCGCTAGTTACACTAAAAATTTCAGTATTTCACATATAATTATGACTATTCATGCATCCCTTGCTTACTTTGCATATGCTAATTTTTTAAACAGATTACTCAGAATTCCTCTACAGTAATCTATATGTCCCTTACAGAAATGAACAGATTTTGTTGAGAGAAAGTTAAATGTTAGAAAGAATGCAAATTTTATTCTTATTGATATTACTTTTATTTTACTCCTATGAGGAAAAAAATATTTTCCAGGGATAGTTGAGGAAAAAAAGTCAGCAGTAGTTCTTACTAGATCTTTGTCACTTTGGGGACAGTAGATATATATCTTTACTATGGATAAAAATGAGAGTTTTAGGTCAGTGTTGGGGATATTTTAAAGCAAAATCCAAATTGAAAAGGTCATTTTAAGATCAAACATCACTATTTTGATAACTTCAGTTAACTCTTTTTGGTATCTATTTTTTCGTACTCATGTTCTGTTCTCCATTGTCATGCCTTTTTCAGTCTTCTCTTCATGTCCCAACAGCCAACCTGACTTAATTTCCCATGCAGAGGAACAATGTTAATGAGCCAGTTAGAAAATCTTAGCTGTATTATAAAGTGAAAGGCCCAAGTTTTGGTAAAATCAATTTATTTGATTATTTAATTTAAAAATATATTATTAGGGGCATCTGGATGACTCAGTCGATTAAGCGTCCAACTTTTGATTTTGGCCCAGGTCATGATCTCATGGTTTGTATGTCTGAGTCCTGTGTCAGGCTCCACACTGACAGCCCAGACAGAACTTGCTTGGGATTATCTCTTACTCTCTGCCCCTCCCCGGCTTGGGCTTGCTCTCTCTCTCTCTTTCTCAAAATAAATAAATAAACACTAAAAAAAATATAAAGATATATTATTGAAAATAAGTGTTTTGGGGGGAGTATTTTTAGCATAGTAGACAATTTTAGTAAAGTATGAATCAATCCTTTAGTGTTTTTTATTTGCATAACTAGTTGTATTTGTGGAAATAAAAAAAAATTAATATAGAGACAATATAATACCAGTCTCAAACTAATTTTGTTGTTGACAAAATATTAGAAACCATGCAGTTTTAGTTCAGAGATGTAGAGAATTGGAAGGTATCACTCCAGTTTTTACAACCAGGCTGTATAAACTGCAAGTAAATGCAATTAATAACTTTTCTTGAACCCATCAGTGAAAAGAGGTCACAGGATGATCAAGTAACCTAAAATACGGGAGTGAGTGAATAGATACCTGCAGAGAGAAACAGAATCTAAGCATTTGCTTACCCAGGACAAATACCACAGGATACCATATAAGCCTATAAGCCAATAAGAACAAAAGCTAATAAATTGCAATGATATTCAAAGAGTGAATGTGGGAGATGGGGTGCCTGGATGGCTGGCTCAGTCAGTTGAGCTTCTGACTCTTGACTTCGGCTCAGGTCATGATCTCATGGTCTGTGAGTTTGAGCCCCTCACTGGGCTCTGCACTGACAGTGTGGAGCTTGCTTGGGATTCTTTCTCTCCCTCTCTCTCTGCCTCTCCCCCGCTTGTGCACGTATTCTCTCTCTCTCAAAATAAATTAAAAGCAAAAGTGAATGTGGAAGAGTGCAAGAGTGTGAAGTCCACAGGTCTCCACCCTTTTAATTTTTCTTCAGGGATTCCCTGGAGCCACTCACAGGAGAAACTGGATAGAATCCTTAGAAAACTTTTTTGTGGTACTGACAGGGGAAGACAAACAATAGCCACTTATATATCTTCATAGAAAGATGCTATATTCATCCCTGGTATCTCTATCATGGAGAAAAAGCCTTAGTTTGCAGAGGGAAGAAGAACAAAAATTGTGACTATACCGACACTGTTGGAAATCTGTTGAGCTGAGGAAAGGGGCAGGAGGAGAGATGAATTAACAACTACCCCTTGATAGGGGCAGATTTGCACACTAGGTTTATCATTGCAGCTAAAGGAGGGGAAGGAGCTCTTGTGAAGACCAAAGTCATGAGACAAGGGAAACAGAACCTGCCTGAAACTTAGGATGAATTTGAACGTCATGGGATATCATCTTCCTACTCCACTCACCTCCAGGCTGTCAAGATAAACATCTAAATACCAGTGTTATATAGTTGGGAGAACTGCAAGAGACTGACTCTCTCAAATGAGAAGATATTGAGGAAACCCCTTGGGCAGAATAACCCACATCATAAATTGATAGAGACATATGTATCCTGTGGTATACTGAAGTATACACAGTTACTGGGAGGTTAATCCCCATCTCCTAACTTCATTAATACACAACCTCATATTTGTGCCCCTTGGAAAGAAAGGCATGTACATGTGTAAGTACAAATGTATTTTATAAATAGACATTTTGTATAGATAATTTCATAGATAGATATAGACAGATCTTAATGCCCACTCTCATCCCTAGTTTTCAAAGAAAAAAATTATAAAGCATTACAAAAAGGCAAGAAAAACATAGTCTGAAGAGACAAAGATATCGTCAAAACTAGATTGAAGTATTTTACAGATATTAGTTATTTAGATAGTTATTAGATAGTTATTTAAAATAACTATATTAGTATGTTAATGGATCTAAGACAAAATGTAGAAAACATGCATGATTGGATAGGTAATTTCAACATTGAAAAGGAAACAGGAAGAAAGAATCAAATAGAAATGCGGGGGGGGGGGGGGAGGGACAAATTAAACTATGAGAGAGGATGAATGCCTTTGATGGGCTTATCAGTAGACTCAAGACCACCAAGGAATGAAGCAGTGAATTCCAAGATAGGTCAGTAGAAAATATCCAAACTGAAACAAAAAGAAAATCATACAGCAGAACTTCCAACGTTGTGGAATAATATCAAATGATATAATAGACACAGAATTGTAATCTCAGAAGGAGAAAAAAAAAAGGGGAAAGAAGAAATGTGTGAAGAAGTAATGGCTAAGAAATTTCCAAAACTAAAAAGAAACCAAACCACAGACAAGAAGTTTACTGAACACCAAGCAATGTAAGTAATAAAACGAAGCAATGCAAAGCAAATCAACACAGAAGAACCTCATTTGTTCACATATATTAAAAGTGCTGAAAATGAAAACAGAAAAATTGAAGACCATAGAATGAAAGACATTACCTACAAAACCCCTAAGATAAGATTTATAGCTGTCTTATCAGAAACCAGCATTTAAGACAACAATGGATTGGTATTTTCTCAGTGCTGGTTTCAAAAAGGAAGAAAAAAACTCAATCCAAAATTACATATGCAGTGAAAATACGCATCAAAAAAAAGTAAAAGAAATGAAGACTTTCTCAGTAAAACAAAAATCAGAATTCATTGCCAATAGAACTAATCGACGAGATATTCTAAAGAAGGATCTTTGAGCAGAGGAATGTGATGTAGGTAAGAAACTTGGATGTATACAAAGAATAGTGTTGAAAATAGAATCAGTGCAGATAAAGTTTTTTTTTTCAATTTTTATTTGCCCTAAAAGCTTACTAAGTATTTTAAGCAAAAAAATACATCATGTTATTATGTGATTATGTATATGTAACATTTATAACAATTAAAAGAATGGAGTGAGGAATTGGGAATATACTGTAATAGGTATATTAAAGCTGAAGCAATTTAATATTTGAAAATATACTCATATTCTATTGAATGTATGTTTGTATGTAGGTATATATTTATGTATTTCTCCAAAAGTAAACCAACTTGGAAGACTTATGCTAACTTATTTCAAGCTTTACCCTAAAGCTACACTAATCAAGATAGTATTGAATTGGCCAATGAAAGACAAATTGATCTTTGGAATAGAATAGAGAACCCAATAATAGATCCCCACAAATACAGTCAACTATTTTTTTTTCAAAGTTACAGTCAAAATTCAGTTGACATGGGGCACCTAAGTGGCTCAGTCAGTTAACCATCTGACTTCAGCTCAGGTCATGATTTCCCAGTTCATGAGTTTGAACCCCCATCAGGCTCTGTGCTGACAGCTCAGAGCCTAGAGCCTGCTTTGGACTCTGTGTCTCCATCTCTCTCTGCCCCTCCGTCAACACACACACATACTCTCTCTCTCTCTCTCTCTCTCTCTCAAATATTAAAAAAATAAATGAATAAACAAAATTCACTTGACAAATGACATTCTGTTAAATAAATGGTGCTGGAACTGTTGTACTTCAACATTAAAAAAAAAAAAAAAAGAACCTTGACACATACTTCTCACTTTAAACAAAAAATGATTCAAAATAGATTGTAGACCTAAATATATAATGAAAAATAACAAAATTTCTAGAAAAAATTAGAAATATCATGACCTTGGGTTTTAGAGTGAGTTCTTATATTTGACATTAAAAGCATGATAGATAAAAAGGAACAAATATAATTAATGAATTGGACTTTATCACAACTAAAATTTCTTACTCTGAAATTTTAAGGTAAAGAAAAGGTCAGCCAAATTCTGGGGAAGACATTAATGCATTATATATCTGATATGAACTTTTATCCAGAATATAAAAATTACTCTAATATTCAACAACAAAAACAGCCCAATTTAATTAGGAAATGAACAAAAAGATCTGAACAGATGCTTTCTCAAAGAAGATATACATATGACAAATGAGCATATGAAAAGATGCTCAAAATCATTAATCATTAAGGACATGCATGTTAAAATCAGACTGAGAAACCTCTGAACAACTACTAAAATGGCTAAGAAAAATAATATGACATAATTAAATGCTGTCAAGGATGCAGAGCAAAGAGAGCATTTCCATTGCTTGTGAAAATGGTACAGCAACTAGGAAACAAATTTGGAAGTTTATTGCATGGTTAAAGATATTTTTACAATAATATTATTAATTGTTACCAAAGTGCAGTAAAAACTTATGTTCATAAAATAACCTATATTTAGATATTTGAATCACCTTTATTCACAAACTCTGTGGAAACAGGCCATGTATCTTTTAACACATAAATGGGTAAAAAAAATTATAAAACATCCATATAGTGGAATGAACTATAAATTCACTACCACAACAGGATAAACTTCAAATGTATTTCATTAAAGGGAAAGAAGTCAAACCCCAAGAAATACATATTTGTGATTACATTTATATAATATTCTGGAAAAGGCAAAATTTTTGGAACAGAATAAAGATCTGTAGTTGCTAAGGGGTATTAGAGGGAGGAATTTTTATGCACAAATAGAATTTTTATGTTGATGCAAATGTTCTGTATGGTACTGTGGTGGTGGATATATTACTATATGCCTTTGTGAAATCTACAGAACTTTACACCACAAAGAGTGACTCTCAGTATATGAAGATATTTTCTAATGACAATGTGGTACAAACTGAGGATAGAAAGCAGACAGTGAAAAATAAATCTCACTGGTTTAAAATGTATGACATATTCTTATTAAAGGTGGTGAGGAAAAAAAGCAGTGGGAAAGTGGAGGCTCTAAGGCTAAAGACAAAAAGAATATCAGTAGAAAAACTGGAGAAATATGGATAAAGTATTGTATATACTTTCAGTAATTATTTTTTTTCCAATGTTGATTTCTGAAATTTAGTAAAAGTACCATTGTTATGCAAGTTGCTAACTTTAGGAGAAGGGGGAATATGAGAACTCTGTAAAATCTTTGCAACTCTTCAGTAAATCTAAAGTTATTTTGAAATAACATATATAAAAATACATAGTAGCAATTCTAGCAATTCTTTTGTTTTGTTTCCATATAACTTAGAGTCAGTTGGTCCATCTCAAAATTCTTCTAGGGTTTCATAGAGATTGAGTTGAACCTGTACATCACTTTCTAATCAGCTGCTGTTAACAGTAAGTGTTCCACAGGTTCATAGGTGGGTCAGTAGGTTAAGCATCTGACTTCTGCTCAGGTCATGATCTCAGAGTTTGTGGGTTTGAGCCCTACATTGGGCTCTGCACTGATGGGGCAGCACCTACTTGTGATTGTCTCCCCTCTCTCTGTCCCTTTCTCTCTCTCATTCTGAAAATAAATAAACTTAAAAAAAAAAAAACAGTAAGTGTTCCAGCCTATAGACGTGATATGTCTCTCTGTTCATTTAAGCTTTCTTTGATTTCTTTCAGCAGTGTTTTTTTTTTCTTTTATAGTACTTGCACTACTTTTACTACATTTATTCCAAAATACTTTACTTCTTAATGGTGTTTATATGGATTTGTTCTAGTCTTCCATATCTTTAGTAATTTTCTGTCTACTTGTTTTATTAATCTTTCATTTTCCAGCTCCTATCTGTTCCAGTGCCCATCTGGTATATATTTTCATTCCAATTATTGTACTTCTCATTGTAACTTTTTCTTTTGTTTCTTTTCTATAATATCCATATTCTCTTGATAATTTTATTTGTGGTCCATTGTTAGCACACTTCCCTTTAGTTCTTTAAATATATGTTCCAATTTTGGGACTCCTGGGTGGCTCAGTCATTTAAGCATCTGACTCCAGCTCAGGTCATTTTCTTGTGGTCCGTGAGTTCGAGCCCTGCATTGGGCTCTGTGCTGACAGCCAAGAGCTTGGAGCCTACTTCAGATTCTGTGTCTCACTTTCTGTCTGCAGCCTCTGCCTCTCTCTGTCTCTCAAAAATGAATAAATGTTAAAAAAAATTAAATATATGTCCCTATGTTACCTTGAACATATTTGTTATAGCACCTTTAAATTATTTGGTAAATATCTGGGCTCGATCGGAGTTAGTTTTTACTGGCTACCATTTTTGCTGTTTTGCTTCTATGTTATCATACTTTTTATTTTCATGCTTAATAGATTTTGGTTAAAATAGAACATTGTAGGGGCGCCTGGGTGGCTCAGTCGGTTAAGCATCCGACTTCTGCTCACGTCATGATCTCACAGTTTGTGATTTCAAGCCCTACATCGGGCTCTGTGCTGACAGCTCAGAGCCTGGAGCCTGCTTTGGATTCTCTGTCTCCCTCTCTGTCTGCCCCTCCCCCACTCGCACTCTGCCCCTCTCTCTCTGTCTATCTCTCAAAAATAAATAAATATTAAAATTTTTTTTAAATAGAACATTGTAGTTAATATAGTAATTCTTGATTCTGTTGTATTTTTTTCTGAGAGTCTTCTTTTGTTGCTTTTAGTAACTTGCCTGTACTTACACATAAATTTATGTGTATACATGTACACATAAATTGTTTTTATCACCTGCCTTCTTATAGTATTTTTTCTGTGTTCGTGGTCAGGCAATGTTTTGTATAGAGTTTGTGTTTAGACAGCTCAAGTCCATAAGGCTCTGCTTTCTGCTGAGCTAGCTATACAGTGGTAGAGAAATTCATTTAAATTATCAGCTAATTCTCAATATGCCTAAGTTTTTATATTTTTCTTGGTTGTTTCAGATCACTTCCTTGCATATATAGTTTATCTGTCAGCCAGGTTATTATGGATCTAACACTTCCAGGATTTCACCATTAAATTCCTGCCTTGTCTATTGCTGTTTCAGAACTTTGACCACCATCTTGGGCTAGCATATTACGGGTTTGCCACAGGTCTTTCAAACTGAGTCTGCCAGATGTAGTTGACAAAGACATGGACTTAACCCCTGCTTTCATCCCAAATCAGGTCTGCCACTTGTAGTGCTAGTTTGCCCAAACCCAAAGCCAATAGTGCTATGGTTTCCAGTAACCAAGCAGGGAGGAGTGTAGAAAGGCCATAAGTTTGGCCTGTATTTTCCTCACATTTCAGCAGTTTTTAAAGAACAAATGCTTCTCAATTTTTTGCCTGACTTTAGTTGATTTCCAGTGCCTGTTAATGGTTATTTTTGGCAATGTTGTCCGGTTTTATGCTTGTTTTCTGCAAACAGCAATCACCTTACTTCCTTCCTTCACCATTATCTGGAGTGCTTTAATTAATTCTAATGGAAAAGTAGATTGATTGAATCAAGGAGAACATGTAACCTTGGTGCCTGTATGCCTTTAGTACCTCTCTAAAATTTTCTAATTTCTCTCATTTTGTATATACACGGGCAGTAGACTTTTGTTTCAGAACTTTTAGCAGACTACAGAAAACGTTTTATTTACATTGTATTATCTGTATTTTATTTTATTCATGGCAGGTAACACTGGATTGCCATTTAATATTTGTTATATAAAATCTTCCTTGGTAAGTCATAGCAATGTTAAAATCAACTAGCATTTGTCATTTGGCTTGAGATCTGACATCTTCTTTCATCCATTCACCCCAGCCACCTGTTCATTGCTACCCTCTATCATCATTGTATATGTACATTCACTTCTCAGGATTCTAGGCAAGAGCATTGTACTTTATTATATTTTATCTTAAAAAAATACTTACAGGGGCACCTGGGTGGCTCAGTCAGTTGAGCATCCAACTTTGGCTCAGGTCATGATCTCATGGTTAGTGAGTTCAAGCCCCGCACTGGGCTCTGTGTTGACCTCTCAGAGTCTGAAGCCTACCTCAGATTCTGTCTCCCTCTCTCTCTGCCCCTCCCCGACTCATGCTCTGTCTCTCTCCACCTCTCAAAAATAAAGAAACATAATACAAAAACTTAAAAAAAATACAAAGTAAGGAAATACAAATTTATGTTAATTCATCATTCTTCCAGAACAGCTACATTTTTTTCTATGAAAATGTTAGCATTTACAGAGCGATTGATATTTGCAAAATATTTTGGTTACTTTAATTACTTACTCCAATAAATAAATGCACTGAATTGCTATTTTGGTATAATCACAAGGAAACTCTCAGGAATAAACCTTCTTAATGTTTTCTGTAGTGCTAATGTCTGGTAATTAGATTACATTTTAGAAATTTTGAAAAAAAAGAGCTCCACTGTACTTACCAAGTAGTAATACTGAATATATTTCGCTGTATCTATCTATCTCTCTCTCTTTCTATCTATCTATCTAATCTGAATGCATTCTCTTGGTCAGGATATTAGCTACTATAGGTTAAGAAATATTTAGTTTGCATTACACAATAGCATGTACAATGAGAAGTTAATCTTATGAATAATTGCACTTTTTAGCCCTGAGAAAAGCTATTTAATATCCCCAAGTCCATACAGTGGAAAAAAATCTACTTTTTAACACCCTTTCACCCTCCAAAATATGGACTTGTGTCTTTTCTCAAATATAACTGTGAAGGGTACAAAAACACTCTTACAAGCAGGGGTGGAGATGGAATGAGTATTTCCACGGAAATTGTGATAAAGTGAGATTGCCTGTTAGATTGAGAAGCCTGCCCAAGGAAGCACACCATGTGGCGTGATATCAGTCAAGAAGGCCTAGAAAAATGTTCTGATTCCCAAAAGTCAGGGCTAAAACATATTATTGTAATGAGAAAAGGGTGGTTGGTGAGCTCTCTTCCCCATTGTCCATGCATCCAGGAACATCACTGCTTCCAAAGATGGAGTTTGTAATAGAGCAGGAAAGTAACCCGGTGTGCAACCTATGAAGCCTACCATCTACTTGCAGTGAAGTTTTGTACAGATAAAGTGAATTCTGTGGATGTTTTAAGTGTGCATTATTCCTTCTTAGGAATGTTTAATTCCTGGAAAGGAAATAAGTAGAAAAAAGAAATACTCCAGGAAAATTATCAGAACAGCAAGTTAACTGTCATATCCTGGGCCATAGACTCCTAGCCTGGGCATAACTGAGGGTACATGAATGTTGCAGCTTAACATTTGGATGGCTCTGAAGTAGCAAACTGAAAAGAGATGGCTTCCTAGACCTCCAAACATTTTTGTTCTTTTTCTGAATGGGTAGCATAGATTCCTTTACCTGAGTAAGATGAGTGTGATTTCCTGCCACTATAAATCAGTCAGGGGATAGTAAGTATATAAGGGAATAAAAACTCATTCTATTAATCAGTTGATTATTGATCATTGAATTAATCAGTTAATTATATATTGCATTTCAGAAAAAAAAAAGATCCAAATTCTAGAAGCCAAAAACATTTATCTGTAATAAAAATGCTAATGCTATAATGAGAATCACTATAAGGAAATATAAATTCAAAATCTTCACCATGGTTATCAATGTGCTTTTAAGGCTGAGGTCCTATAACACACTACATATTTGCATGTGTTTTGCATATTTTTTTCTTCTCCATCACTTTTTTACATACCTGTGTAGGTAGGTTGCTTATGCCTCCATCTCATCGAAGAAACTTAAAAATTATATATTAGTGGTTTCGTTTTTAATTCATATTCTGTAATATTTTTTTCACCTTTTCAAGTTTCCATGGCATACAAGTCTTTACTTACATTGATTATTACTATATTTTTGTTGTGATGAATATCCACTTTTTATTTCTTAATGTAATTAATGTGATTACATAATAGATTCCAAGACCCAAAAAGACCTATCCTGCACATCTCCCGTATAATTAATCAAATATTCTGTTTAAATATTTTATTGTTGCTTAAAGTGTGTATTAATACTTCTGAAATGCTGTTTGCAGATATTTTATAGGTGTATGATAATATTTGTCTTTATCCCTCAATCTGAAAAACAGAGAAATGGGAAGCAAAAGAATAAACGCCAGAGTAAATAGATCAGGGTTCAAAAAAAGAAAAAAAGGTCACTGTAGTAACTCTAGCTGTGAACCAATAGGATGACTTACTTTTACTTTTATTAAAAAAAAAATGAAAGTCTCACTCTGTTTATTTTTGCCTTCCTTCACTCCCTCTCTCTCTTTCTACACACACACACACACACACACACACACACACACACACACACACACGGCTCTGAATGTAAATCTTTCCATAATAATTTAAATCAATATAGAATTAAATTAGTGGAATGTTGGTGTAATTGCAGCTGCTAGTTTTATGTGTGCTCATGACTTCTAAGCTGCTGCTTTGAGACATAAAAGACAGATCAAATAGTATAGGAAAGAGATTTTTGAAACATCAGGACAGGGCATTTGCTATGAAGCACTAGAAGTCTGATAAAAATATGCCCTGAGGCCCCAACCCAATTAAATACATTTAAGGAAATGGAGTATTTCAGATTAGTTTTACAGAGATGTTGACAGTTCCCTTTAAGTAGTTAATCAAATTCAGCTGAATTGCATCACCATAGACAAATGCCCTGTCTCCTTCTTCTGGCCTGATAGACTAAAGGGACTGTGTTGATGCATTAAAATCTTCTTGAATAAACTTTTATTTAGCTTCACTTTATTATAATTCCTGACCTTGTCAACAGGCAAAGTAATTTTGTTAGGATGAAGAATGAATCATGCTCCATAACAGATGTCTTCAACCCCAGGTGTGCTTATTCTTGAGGGATACAAAAACTTTTCAGAGAATACATGGCACAGATTGTTTTAAGAGAATTGTGTACAAGATTTTCATATTTCTGATGTATTTCTGTCTAAAATTGATCTGATTGAGAATTCTGCACTTCTGAAGCCCAGATCTACTGAAAATTTACCTACCTGAAGGAGGATATATTGCCTGCAAAGCAATGTGAACTTAAAAAACAGAACGAAACAAAAAGAAACAGAACAAAAGCAAAACAAAGAATCAGTGACAAGCTCATTGCAGAGCTTCCTGTGTGTCATATCTAGCTGTCTTCCTGCCCATTATCTATCTATCTATCTATCTATCTATCTAAGAATTTGAATTCAGAAGTGAGATCTCATGGGGCTTGTATTAGCATAATTATTTTGAAATAAAAGCCACTCTAAAATATAAAATGTAATGTGGTCAGACTTCTTTCTGACAGAGAGTAAACTTATTTGGCTGGTCATTTGGCTAGGAGAAGTGCCAGACCAAATGGATTTGAATTATTTTTGACAAATTGAATGAATTACATTTATAGCTAGATAATTAATAACACCAATAATGATAACAACAATGATACTTACAACCCATATGCAAAATGCCAGAACTTAAACTTAATGAAACTTAATGCAAAAAGTTAGAAATCACCTGAAATGGCAGAAGATATATACATCACTATTTGAAATTCTATTTACGGGGCCCAGGAGCAGAAATGTATGTGGAACACTATTTTTTTCCCCATTTGAATCTTGAATGGACTTGCCTTCTGACACTTTTATCTAATTAATTGATTATGAATACATTATTACTCAAGAACAGAATAGAAATCACAGGAATTACAGCCGAAGCGTACCATAAAGGACATATGAATTTGCAAGTTGCTGTTAAATTGGAGTTATATGAAACTCTATTTTGGAGCTGTTGAATATTAGGTCACAAAATACCTTACAGATCTAGTCTGACCTTCTTCTTTAGTGGCCAAGGAAACTGAGGTCCAAGAAGTCATTTTCCCAAGACACATATAAGGTTGGTGGCAGAGTGGGACCTACACTTCAGGTTACAGACTTAAATCTTCTTTCTGTTGCACCAGGATTTTCCCTTTTAAGCACCCAAAGTTTGTTATCCACTTAAAAATTTTATGTTAAAATTCAGTAAATGGGCATGCAAAAACAATTCAGAGTTGTATCTAATAAACGTGCCCAGAAGTTACTTTGTCAGTAATTGAAGATTACTTCTTAGCTCTATGGAAGCCATTTATTACTAATTAGTGGAAACAGTCATTATTATGGAAGCAGGCATCATCACATTATTCCTGATTGACTAACTTTGAACAGGCTTCCAATGTATTAAGTTGTTGTATTTCAAAGTGGTGTAATGTAACAAGTTGTATTTTAGTAGAATCTTAATGTATTTATATTTAGAGAAAGATCTTATTGGAAATAGAGCCTACTTACAGATTTATTTCTAATTATGTGATTTTGTTTTGTTTGTTTACAATTCTTGGGTTCTTACTGAGAATTTTTGGGAGGGATTATATCAGTAATGTTCTATGGCATTTTCATTTCAAGATTTGTTAATTACACTTACCAACAGGTGTTAAGTTAATATAGCCCATGTCAGCTCATTGGTTTGTTGCATTATTTACCTTCAGTCTAAAGCTGAGACTTTTCGTTCAGTCGCAATAGACTAATTTTTAACAAGAGAAATGTAAGTGTCTTCTGTAATTTGAATATATTATAAACCATCTACATTTTCTTGTCATTGTCACAATTAAAACTATATTTGACTTCCTAAAACAACCTGTGAAAATGCCTATATCGAATTTAAATACATTGTTAAATGTAAGATATATCTATACAAATATCAGTATAACCTGTTTGAGAGCATAGGTTTTGAGTTAGACTGTTGGGCTTGATTGCTGATTCAGTTATTGATTAGCTGTAAGATATTAGGCAAGTCAAGTACTTCTCCAAGCCACAGTTTCTTCATCTATAAAAATGGAGAAAATAATTGTAACTAGCCCATGTATTTGTTTTGAGGATTAGATGACATCATGTGTACAAAGTTTTAGTATATGTCCTGGCTATGAGTAAACATTGCATAAATGCCCTTCATTATTATTATTGATTTAGTCTTCAGTACAGCAAAGATCAAACGTGTTCCATTTCTTAAGAATCCGTGCAAGACCTACATTTTCTTCTCTGTTCTCTCAAAATGTTTAGCCAACTTTGACTTCATTCTTTTCTGAGTTGCAATTATATTCTTTGTCCAATTAATATATAATGCACTAGTCTTTTTTTGTTTAATATTATGTTGATCTTGATGGAATTTAAGTTCTTTGAGGCCTGGGTCAGAATGCTAAATACCTAGTATCCAGTTAACACAAACTCATTGAATTACTGATTAAACATTAGAATGGTTTCATGAAGCTGATTTCTTAAATGGGAAAAACATAATTTGTCACAACCATAGAAAGAGAAAGTATTTAAGAACAAACATAATGAAAAAAGGGATTCCAGCAAAACAATTTTGGAATTTGCAAATCATATACCTGAATGGCAACTGATTGAGCAATCAGAGAGAATGAAAACTGATGCCAGCAATGGGGACAGCACATAAATAAGATAACATGGAACTTCTACAAGGCCCAGAAATGGGAAGTATGAAATGTAATGAAGAAACGACCTTAGTCTGAGAGCATGTAAACAAGAGAAGAGTTTGCAAGTTTGTAAAAGATCTCAAGACCCAAAGGGATGGATAGGGAATGGTACTTTGGGACCCCAAGCATACTTAATTTAGATGTTCATAATGAAAATAGTGTGGCATTAAATTTTCACCATTCAGCTTTGACAATGCTGCAGAAATTAACTCTGCTCAAAGGAAAAGTCATAATAACCCAGCTACCTTAGACCACAGAAAAAGCCCACTACAAGGTAACAAGGTAACCAATACCAATGATACACATAGAGATTTTCCCCCCATTTTCTTGAGCCTATCAATTTGAACATGTTTCTTAACATGAAGGGACAGAAAATAAAATGAATAGAGAAATAAAGTACTCAAAACAAACAGACAATTCTGGAAACAGAAGACAACCAAATTAAATTAACCAAAGACATTGTAATAAATACTGCTAAAAAGCATATATGCATACATAAGTAAACATATTTGTGTGAGAAAAACACATTCAGGTTTTAAAATTTCTCTGAAATTAAAAGTAAGATAACGCAAAATATAAAAGGGGAATGTTGAAGGATAAAGATGAGAAAACCTCTCCCTAATTAGAACACTTACACACACAGACACAACTTGAAACATGAGAAAAAAAATCATAGGAAACCTAGAAGGTTGATCCAAGAGGTGCACCATCTGAACAGTAAGAATAAAGAACAAATAAATAGAACAAAGAACAAAGAAATAATTTAAGAATGTACAAAGTTTAAAAGATTTGTACAGGTATGAAATGGTATAGTATTTGAAGACAGGTCATGGTAAGTTAAAGATGAATACTGTGGACTATAAAATACCACTAGATAATACCTTAATAAAAGAGAGAATTATGGTCAGTTCTCCAATAGAGGAGATGTAATGGCATATAAAAATAATAAATCCAGAAGATGGAAGCAGAGATCAATGGGGACAAATAGAAAACAAATAATAAACTATTATATTTAAACGCAAATATATCAACAATTACAGTAAATATAAGTTATTACATACTCAAAATAAAAGGCAAAGATTGACAAACTAGATAAACCCAACAAGTGTAAACCCGCTTTAAATACAAAAACTGGGAGACACTAAAGGCTGTGATAGGGAAAGATACACTAGGCAGACAATAATCATAACAAAAACTAGAATAGTTCTATCTAAATCAGATGAAATGGATTTCAGGACAATGATTATTTTCAAAGATAAAAGAGACATTTTGTAATAATAAAGTAGGGGGGAAAAAGAAAAAAATATTTGATTTCCTAGATAGAAATAACTTACAAGTATTCAACACTGTGGATAATATCCAAATCAGGTACATATATCACCATCAAATACCAGAATGTTGGACACAAAGGACAAATTCTGAAAGCTTACACACACACAAAAATAAAATCACATGCAAAGGTTCAGAAATTTGAGCACTATCAAAAATTTCTTAGCAATAAATATTGGAAACTGGATGAAATGGAATAGAACCTCCATATTTTCCACCTAGAAATCTATTCCCATTACAAGTGTCTTTCAAATATAATGTTAGGAGAAAAAATTAAGACATAAATTCTGAAAAAATCCCATGCATTATTTTAATGTTTATTTATTTTTTTTAGAGAGAGAGAGACAGAGTGCAAGCTGGGGAGGGACAGAAAGAGGGAGGCAGAGGATCTGATGTGGGCTCCACGCTGGCAGCAGAGAGCCCGATGCAGGGCTCAAACTCATGAACTGTGACATCGTGACATGAACCAAAGTCGGACACAGCCTACTGTGCCACCCAGGTGCCCCATGTTGTTTAAGAATTCCTAGGTGATATGTTATAGTAGAAGAAGGAGATACGGGAGGAGGAAGAAAACGGATGAGTGTCTCAATACCACAATATGATAAAGCAATCCCCAGAAGGGTTTTGGGAATACAAGTACATCTCAAGTCTAGAGAGCAAATGGTCCAGATAAGATCAGGACCAAGACATGAAAGAAATATCTCTAAGAAAACAGTGAAACTGATAGATTACTTTGTAGATTTAAATACATGGAGAGGAGATTTATACTTTCTACAGGAGGCACATAACTAAGACAATGAAAGCTAAAAGGTAATTATTAACTACAGAAAAGATAAAATGATATACAAGAAGTGAAATGTAATCAAAATACTCTGTACAGTTCAATATTAGATAAATGTTACGTGAAAAATGTTATAAATATTGATTAATGTTACAAAGAATTATGATATAGTTATGGCAGGTTTCTAAATTAGAAAAAGGGACATTTGTGTCTAATGTGTTGGAGGACATCATGACTATATTGTAATTTTCCATTTTAGGAAGTCAATGATAATATATAAAAGTTAAATTCAATAAATACCTACATAATCACATTATCTAAAAATATTAAGATATATTCCAGAACATACAACTGAAAATTTAAGTGGTTGCCTTGAAGGAATGGAAATGTAAGAAGGGAAAAAATTGGACCAGGACTGCTGTTTTTCAGTTTTTAAATGTTGCAGGAATATAGACTTTTTAAGTTTTATTCCAATCCAACTTTATAAAATTTAAAAACATGATGAAAACTCTGGTAGACATAAGTAAAAATTGTAGTAACACAGTGAAGCAAGTGATAAGCTCTGTCAGAAGGAGCTGAAAACATTCTCAGGGGAAAAACACAGCTTTCATATGAGTGGGGTTAAGCGGGGTATCTGCAGCATACAACTCTGTATTTGGACCATGGTTATTGTCATATTTATACCCCATTGAAATCTGTACATCCTAGAGTATGATAGTTGAATTAAGCTATAGATGTACATTGAAACAGATAAATGCCACAGTGATTTATTCCAAATAAAAATCACAATTATTGTGTCTTCTGACATTTATTATTTCTTAAAACTTTCTGCCTTTGAAAGTTGTTTTTCCTCCCTATCAACTGTATTTCCTTCCTTATGCCTAAGGAATGGTACTTTCCCCCAACCAATATTCTACACTAGAGAGTAGCAATAGGCTTTAACTGCAGCACATATGTTTGAAGACGAAACATTGAATTCTAAGTGTTTCATGTAGACCTGCAGCATGCTGTTTGCTAGAAATTGAGAGTCTGGTAAGTGAGTCTTTCAACATTTCAGAGCAACTTCCTTTTGCCTAAAACAAAATGGCTTTTCACTTTTCACTACGACACACTGTTCATTGCAAACTAAAATTTAAGTCTACTTATTTCAGACTGCCTCCAGCAGAGGAACTAACAAAGCTATTGAACTTTTGCAGTAATATGGAATTCTGACAGTGATTTTGGCAGCCTGTTTCATGAGGTTATTTTCTGTAGTATCTGCTTGTAGTTTTGTCTGGTAAAGAAAGGAAAATAGGAATCAAAACAATGATGTGTGGGAAAGATTGAAAGGACACATAAGAAATAAAATGATGGGCAAAACTGTGAGGCTTATAGAGTTGATAGAAAGTAAAGAAAATTTGTTAATAACCCGTGGTCACTCCTTATGAGCTCTGAATACTAATGCTCAATGAGTTGCTCATGTTATCACTGGATCTGATAAAGAAATTGGAGTCTATAAAATGAAAAATCTAATAGTGAATATGAAATTGGGTAATCAGAATTCTTTAATCCTTTATTAAAGCTTTGGAACTGGAAGAATATGAACTATCATTGTTACACTCAGTTTCTTTACATTCAATCTACAATGACAAGCATAGTTACATGTGTGACAAGTGTCTTCCAAAAAAAACAGATCATCTCTTTCTCCCTCACTCTCTCTGTCCATCTGTCTACCCATCCATCTTAATGTAATCATTTTGTTTAAGTTGGGAAGAAAATACAAAAAGGCAGAATCCTCTACAAAAGGATATTTTATATTCATTTTGTAGCCAGGAGTAGAGAAACTAAAGATTCTGGACAAGCATAGAAGCAGGAGTAATATCTTTTAGCCAAAGGATCTCTTGTTAAATCAGATCGTTCAGGGAGAATTTTAGCTGAGACTAAGTGAAAGAAAGAAAGCAGGGTCATCCTGTTGGCTCAGAGCTAACTTTGATGGCCTGATCTTTTCTTTCTGGGCCCTCAAAGAGATACAGTAAGCAAGAAAAATAAAACTGACAAAGGACCAAACCAGTCACTGCCAGATTTCATCCCCAGCTGAAAAGAACCGGAGCCTCTTAAAGCTTCTTGTTTGACTCATTGATAAGTCTGCTGTCAGCTCTCTGGGAACTTGGAAAAAAAATGAAAAACTGTACAGCAGACTAAGCTATAGGGAGCCTGGGAATAGCAGTGAAGCAACATGTGTGCAATAGGTCCCCATTCTTGTGTATCTGCTTCTTTAAGAGTAAATCTTAAATTCTCACCTAGAGTTGGTAACATAGCTTTAAATGAAAATTTATTTGGAAATATCCTAGTGCTAATGCCTTTATTTCTACACAGAAAATTGGAAAGAGGCTAGAATAAATGTTCCTTGGATATAATTAAACAATGTCTCCCTTTTTTAGGGCACTAGAGAGGTCTCAGATAGTAGAAACAATAGAATTTTAGGCTACTAATGCTGGAAGTATTAAGAACTCATTAACAAGTGAGTTCAACTCATGTTATTTTTTTAATTTGAGAAGTGATGCTAGAAACATTATAGTGATATTTAATTTCTTATGAATAACCCCCTTTCTATTTCAAAAACATTAAAATGCTGGATTTAAAAAAAATGCAAACAAGGAATATGTAATGTTGAGTGCAAGTCCTTTAGAGGGGAACTGTCAGGTGCTATAAACAATGAAGAAGTAGGATTAGTCCAGGAGGGAAAGGATCTCGGTCTTAAAGGCTGGTGTTTTAACAGGAGCAAAGGCTTTAGGCCTCAGGCTCACAGGGGACCTGGCCTAAAACTTAGAACTGTTACCTTTGCCTAAAACATAGAACTATGAAAAACACATACACAGAGCTTGATAATTTAGCACAAATATCATCAGGTTGCCCTGGTACATGAGTGGAACACACTCAGCCTTTGGAATTCACAATCCATAGCCAGTGCTGTGAATGGGTGCCGTGCCAAATAACTGTAATACAAAAGTAGTGAGCAGAATGAGCAGGAAATCAATAAAATGATTGAAATCATTTTGAAGTCAAAAAATGATCTGAATCCAGTGAATTCTATGGGACCCCGGCCAAGGAAACCTCAAAACTGTCCTATACAGAAACTTCTACAACTCTGGGCGTTTGGAGATGCAGAAAAGATAAAAAAAAAAAACCGAAAATCCTATTTAGAACTTGTATAAGCATTTTGTATGAATTAACTCACCCAATGCAACAAGATATTTTAAAATACATGAGGAATAAGAGTTTAAATTTCACGAAATAATGCTGAAAGAACTGCTAAAAGTTTTAATTAGCAACAGGGAAAATAGAGCCAACAGGTAGGATTGATATGAAGGCAGTAATAGTGAGCAAAGAAGATTATAAAAAATATGGAAGAATTTTTAAATAAGTATTAGGCATTAAAAATTAAAGAAAATTTAGGGGCGCCTGTGTGGCTTAGTCGGTTAAGCATCTGACTTTGGCTCAGGTCATGATCTCATAGCTTGTGAGTTTGAGCCTCATGTCAGGCTCTGAGCTCAGAGCCTGGAGCCTGCTTCAGCTTCTGTGCCTCCCTCTCTTTCTGCCCCACCCCACCTTGCACTCTGTCTCTGTCTCTCAAAAATGTATAAATGTTAATTTTTTAATTAAAAAAATAAAATGATTAATACACAATTATAATAATATTATTAATATATTGTTTATTATTTAATTTTCACCAGACATTAAATAATGTATCATTTATTATTTAATTATCATTAATATTTAATGATATTTATTATTTAATTATCAATTGCTATATAATTAATATATTGATATTATACATATGTGAAATATAATAGTAAGCTGAAAATAAAATTGTAAAATTGAAATATAAAAACATGGATTTGTAAAAATATGGAATATGTGAGGGGCTTTTAAAGAAAAGCCCAGGGTTTTTTGTAGTATTAAGAAAAAGACAGGTAATGATTACATTTAGACTTTTCAGGGAATATATAAAGTTATTTGTTTTAGTCAGAATAACTTATGTTAAATGATGCTACAGACAAACCAAGTAATATTAGTGGCTTCAGAATGAGAATTTATTTCTAATGTGTGCAAAGTCTAATGGGAGTCAGGCAGCTCTCCTACCTCTTGAATCTAGGTATGGATATAGAACATATGCTGTACAATGTTACTGCAGCAGGGACAGTGCAATGGCCTTTAATTGCTTCATCTTAGAGGAAACTAATTATTTGTCTCTGTTCATCAGCTATTGCTGTCAAATGACTGCAATCTAACTACAAAGCTGGCCGGAAATGTAGAGAAACACAAAGGATATTTTGTGAGTAATAAAGTGCATATAAATAAATATTAACTAAAAAGTAGGAATAAAATGCTCAGCATCCAAGTAATGGAGGGTAAATTAATAAATTAATAAATCCAACATTATTAAGAAAAGAAATGTAACAAAGTTAATTATGCTATATTATGTTAGGAAAGAAAATTATGTTAAATAGAAGGTACAAACTCTAAACATGTCAGAGAAGACAAGAAATTTAAATTCATTAAATTCTCTCACCAGTAGACACAGGATCTTATTCAAAATATGATGTTAGCTACTTTCAAGGAACATACCGAAAGTATAATGATAGAAAGGTTGAAATGAGTATAAAACTAATAAAATAAAATTAATGTAACATTATTAAAATGAGAACATGAGAATGTAAAATTAAAACAATAAAGCATAAACTGAGGGTTGCTGGATGTTACGTGGGGAATGGGTTAAATGGATGATGAACATTAAGGAGGGCAATTGTTGGAATGAGTACTGGCTATCATATGTAAGTGATGAATCACTAAATTCTACTCCTGAAACCAATATTACACTACATGTTAACTAACTTGGATTTAAATAAAAATATTAAAATTAAAATGAAAAAATAAAATTTGCCATCAGAAAATAAAACAATAAAGCAAATATTGATATATTTAATGATAAGACAGTGTAATATAAATATGTAATAATCATTACCTAATACATAGTAAAATAGCATCAAGATTTGTGTAATAGGACTTGAGAGAACTGTAAGCCAAAATGATAAATCCAAAGTCATGAGTGAGATTATAAAATATATTTCTCACAATACATTTTAGATATATCTCTAGATATAGATGAGAAAGAAAATACTGAGTAAGGGTATAGAAAATAGTTTAAAGACATAGAAATCACCAACAATACAAAACAAATTATTTGAGAACCAGATTGATGGGAAAGGCTGATAAAGAAAAAAAAAAAGAAACTATAGACTTATACATTAAAGTAATTAAAAGAGGGACAACAATGCAGGATGTTTTTAAAGTATAAGTTAATATTATGCTTAGCAATTTTGAAAACTTACATGTTATAGACAATACCAAAAAAGTACATAAATTTGACAGACATTGAAAATTGAAAAAAATCATTAAGGAAAATAAAATCATCAAAAATATTCTCCATAAAAGCCCTTGAGGACATACACTTGATTTTTAACAAACAGTCCTGGAAAAATTATCTTTCCTTACAAACAAAATATAGCAAATCCTCCCCCCCCCCCTTTTTTTTTTTGCTGACTAAATCTTGATACAAAAATTAGACAAGGATAGAAACAAAATTGTGGGGTGGTCTTAATTTTAAATATGAAATGCTAAAATCCTAAATAGCATATTAGACTATTAAAATTGACAAACTATATAAAAACAACAAAATAATAATAGTGAAAGGTAGGATTAACTTTAGGAATGGTAGGATAGTTCAGAATTAGAAACAAAACAATATGTGATTCTCCTTGTTAAGAAATTAAATAGAAAAAGTACATAATCATGTCAATAGAAGCAGAAAAAATTTAAATCAAATGGTCTATTATGCAGTAAATGCTTACCAAATTAATAACAGAGCTAACTAATACAAGATATCTAGGCAAAACCTATGAGAAACAAAAATTTAATTGTAAAATATGAGATACATTTTCATTAATTTCTGAAGCAAGATAAAATTGCTTTATATTCTATATCTTCCATTTTATGTATTAGGGCATTTTCCCTAATTGCCTAAGTAGAGAGCAGGGCCTCTCTCACCCTTTCTGTCCTGGGGACACAGAAGTTGATGTTTGAGGTTATCAAGGAAACTATGATTTTAAAAGGAAGTGAGAAACATGGAGATGTGAATTGTGATAAAAATAACAGAGCAAATGACTAAAGAAAATCAAGAGGAAAAAAATAGAAGATAGAAACAAACAGGAGATCCAAATATTGGATCAATCTGTTTGAAGAAATAGAAGAAATAAGGAAGCATTTTACCAGGAAATTGAAATATATGGATACATAAAAAAAGAATGGAATGGAAATTCTGAAAATGAAAAATAATATAATTGAAGTAGATAAAGCAGAAAATAAGTGATTCATATGGAACATGGTGGACAAACCTAATTTAATTTAATTTTAGTTCAGATAGAGCCTGGAGAAGAGAATAGCATAGTCAAAGGAAAACTGGCTGAGAAATTATTGAAACCCCAAAATTTTCAAATCAGCCATGGACGGGGATAGGAATACACAAAATCTATAAGAAACAATAATAAAACTAAAATCTTTTCAACAAAAATTTTGGAAACCAAAGCCAATGGAATTACTTCTTGAAAGTCTTGAACTAAGTAATTGTGAACACAGAATGTTATAATCAAACCATCTTTTAAAAATAAAGGTAAACAGAGAGATTTCCAGTGCAAACAAAACTTGAAGAATTCAAAGACAAAAATCCTGTGCTAAAACAAAAAACAAAAAATCTTGAGGGTATTCAGGCAGAATAAAACTACATATAAAACCATGGGCATGCAAGAAAACACATACATACACATATAAAAAAGGCAAATATAAGGGTAAATCTAAAATTTTATGGGTTCTTAAATATGCCATCTATTGGAATATATAACAATAAAAGTACCAAATCCACGTGAACAGGTAAAGATATGTGGGGAAGTACAGCATTGTCTAGGTAAATGCAACACAATGAATTTAAGGTAGTCTATAATAAATTCAATATGAATGTTATAATCTCTCAGTTAATGAAAAGTATAAAGAAAGATTTTGACTAACAGCCTCAGAAAGGAGAAACAAATAACAGTAATAACTGATTAACCAAAACCAAAACAAGGAAGGATAAAATAAAGTAAATAGAGAACAAATGCAACATCTAGAAAATAAATAGCAAGTTGATGGATTTAGTGTTGTTAAAGCATAAAATAAGTCATGTGCATGGAATTGGTGGATAAATCTAATTGTATTTCAGTTTAGATAGAGGCTGGGGAATAGACTAGCAACAATATTTGTAATAGCATTAAATGGAAATGTAACAAATATCCATGTAAAAGACAGTTAATGACATGTTTAAAAAAAATCTATACTTACCAATAAGAGCCACATTTTCAATATGAGGATGGAGAAAAAATGAAAAGAAAGGAAAATAAAATGATATATCACACTAGTATTTATTTTAAAAATCTGGTAGTCTTTAATGCAAGCATTATCAGAAATGAAAGGATTGTTTATAATGAAAAGCAATCAATATATTAAGACAATATATCAACCCAAAATATTTATATGACTAACAAAAACTGAAAGACCTACAGGTAGAATAACACTCACGAAAATAGTTGGAGGTTTTACAATAACTTCCTCAGATTCTACTAGAACACATAGACATGAAAGAATAGGGATATTGATGATTTGAAAAATATATTTAAGAAACCTAATCTAATTTAAATATAAATAACACTAAACCCAATACTTACAGAATTCATATTATTTTTAATGCTACATGGAACATTTACCAAAACTGGTCATCGAATCAGCCATAAAGATTCAACAAATTTTGAGGCGCCTGGGTGGCTCAGTTGGTTAAGCATCTGACTCTTGAGTTCATCCCAGGTCATGATCTTGCAGTTTATGAGATTGAGTGCTGTGTCCTTCTGTGCTGACAGTGCAGAGCCTGCTTGGGATTCTCTCTCTCTCTCTCTCTCTCTCTCTCTCTCTCTCTCTGCCCCTACCCCACTCACACTCTCTCTTTCTCTCAAAATAAATAATATTTTAAAAAAATTCAACAAATATTAAAGATTGAAATCATGCAGAATACATTTTCTGTCCACACCAGGAATATCTTAGAATTCAGTCAGAAAATGAAAATTAGTAAGCCCTCAACTGTTTAGAAATTATGTAACACTCTTCTGAGTACTTTGAGTCAATGAAGAAGTAAAATGAAAATTAGAATAAAAAAAGAAAATTAGAATATATTTTCACTGAATGATAAGACAATACAATATATCAAAATTGTATCATGCCAGTTTAATGTGCTTAGAAAGTAATTTACAACTATAAGTAACTTTCAGTATAAAAGACTGAAAAATCAATGACAATATTTCAACTTTAAACCTAGAAAAGAGATTATAAATTAATCTACAAAAAATAGAAGCAAATAATAAACATAAAAGAGGAATTTAAAAAGGGGAAAATTGGGGCACCTGTGTGGCTCAGTCAGTTGGGTGTCTGACTTCGGCTCAGGTCATGATCTTGCGGTTGTGAGTTCGAACCCCACGTCGGGCTCTGTGCTGACAGCTCAGAGCCTGGAGCCTGCTTTAGATTCTGTGTCTCCCTCTGTCTCTGCCCCTCCTCCGCTCATGCTCTGTCTCTCTCTCTCTCAAAAATAAATAAACATTAAAAAAATTAAATAAAATAAAAAGGGGAAAATACATTTTCTGTAGAAATCATCATAGGTAAACATTATTTCTTTGATAAAATTAATACAATTTGTAAACCCATTGTAAGACAAATAAAAAAAAAAGATAAAACACAACTGACTGATACCAAAAATGAGAAAGAACACATCACTACAGATTCCCACATGTTTAAAAGCTGAGATACATTTTTTAAATTTCTCTCTCCCAGAAATACCGAGGTAAGCAAATAAAATTGTACATATTTATAATGTGCAAACATGATGGCTTGACATACATATATATTGTAAAATAATTACCACTATCAAGTTAGTTAACACATCAATCACCTCAAATAGTTACCTTTAATTGTGTGTGTGCTGAGAATACGTAAGACTTACTGCAAATTTCAAATATACAATACAATATTAACTATAGTTATCATGTTGTATAATATACATTAGATACCCCAAACTTGTTCATCTTATGAGTAAATTTGTACACTTCGACCATTATATGCCCATTTCCCTCACCTCCAGTCATTCTATACTCCTACTTTTGAGTTCACCTTTTTTTTTAGATTCCATATGTAAGTCAGATCATACAGTATTTATCTTTCTGTATTGTTATTTCATTTAATGTCCAAAACAAGTTCTGTCCAATTTAGATAAAATAGACAAGTTCCTTGAAAAGTATAACTTATCAAATTATGTACAAGAAAAAACAGAAAAATTATTAGAACTATACCTATTAAACAAAAATACTGATCTTATACAAATTATTCTAAAGAACATATATAGAAAGATGTCATACTTACCAATATATTTATGAGCACATTATAGCATTGATTTAAACAGCTAACAAGGACATTACAAAAAGAAAATTATAGGTAAAATACTTTTGTGAATATAGGCACAAAACACTGTAAGCTACGTAAAGGATAATACGTAACAACCAAGAGAGATATATTTCACAAAGGCAAGTATGACATAACATTAAAAAAATCTATCAAAGTAATTCACTACATTTATAGAATAAAGTAGGGAAAAACATAGAAGCAGGAAAGCATTCGATAGAATTTAATAGCACTTTATGATTAAAAACTGTCCCCAAACTACTAAAAACTTAGCAATTTTTTTTCTTCTAAGTTTTTGGTTAAATTAAAGTTAATTAACAAATAGTGTAGTATTGGTTTCAGAAGTAGAATTTAGTGATTTGTCATTTAATACAACACCCAGTGCTCATCACAAGTGCCCTCCTAATGCCTATCACTTATTTAGTCCATCCCTCCACCTACTCTCCGGCAGCCCTCAACTTGTTCTCTATAGTTAACAGTTTCTTATGATTTGCCTCCGTTTTTCTTAATTTATTTTTCCTTCATTCCCCTATATTCCTCTGTTTTGTTTTTTAAATTCTACTTATTTGTGAAATCATATGGTATTTGTATTTTTGTGACTGACTTATTTCACTTAGCATAATACAATCTAAGTCCATTGATGTCATTGCAAGTGGCAAGATTTCATTCTTATTTATTGCCGAGTAATATTCCATTGTATATATCCCCTACATCATCTTTATCCATTCAACAGTCGTTGGACATTTGGGCTCTTTCCGCAATTTGGCTATTGTTGATAATGCTGCTATAAACATTGGGGTGCATGTACTCCTTCAAATTAGCATTTTTTACCCTTTGGATAAATACCTAGTTGTGCAATTGTTGGGTCATAGGGTAGTTCTATTTTTTTTTTTTAATTTTTTTAACGTTTATTTATTTTTGACAGAGAGAGAGAGAGCATGAGTGGGGTAGGGGCAGAGAGAGAGGGAGACATAGAATCTGAAACACGCTCCAGGCTCTCATCTGTCAGCACAGAGACGGACATGAGGCTTGAGCCCACAGACCCACTGACAGAGAGATCATGACCTGAGCCGGAGTCTCAACTGACTGAGCCACCCGGGTGCCCCAGGGTAGTTCTATTTTTAACTTTTTGAGGAATCTCCATACTGTTTTCCAGAGTGGCTTCACAGGTTTACATTCCCACCAACAGTGTAAGAGGGTTCCCCTTTCTCCATATGCTAGCCAACATCTGTTGTTTCCTGAGTTGTTAATTTTAACCATTCTGACAAGTGCAAGGTGGAGTCTCATTGTGGTTTTGATTTTTATTTCCCTGATGATGAGTGATGTTGATCATCTTTTCATGTGTCTGTTAGCCATCTGTATGTCTTTGGAGAAATGTCTATTCATGTCTTCTGTCCATTGTTTAACTGGATTATTTGGTTTTTGGGTGTTGAGTTTGATAAGGTCTTTATAGATTTTGGATACTAACCCTTTATCTGGTATGTCACTTGCAAATATTTCCTCTCATTCTGTAGGTTGCCTTTTATTTTTGTTAATTGTTTCCTTTTCTGTGCAGAAACTTTTTATGTTGATGAAGTCCTAATAGTTCATTTGTGATTTTGTTTCCCCGTCTCTGGAGATGTATCTAGTAAGAGGTTGCTACAGCTGAGGCCAAAGAAGTTTCTGCCTGTATTCTACTCTAGGTTTTTGACAGTATCCTGTCTCACATTTAGGTCTTTCATCTATTTTGAATTTATTTTTGTCTTTGGTGTAAGACAGTGATCCAGTTTCATTCTTCTGAATGTTGCTGTTCAGTTTTCCCAACACCATTTGTTGAAGATACCATCTTTTTTTTCCATTGAATATTCTTTCCTGCTTTGTTGAGGATTAGTTGTGTGTCCATTTCTGGGTTCTCTGTTCTGTTCCATTGATCTATGTGTCTGTTTTTGTGCCAGCACCATACTGTTTTGATGATTACAGCTTTGTAATATAGTGTGAAGTTTGGAATTGTGATGCCTCCCAGTTTGCTTTTCTTTTCCAGCATTACTTTGGCTATTCAGCATCTTTTATGGTTCCATACAAAGTTTAGAATTGTTTATTCTAGATCTGTGAAGAATGCTCATATTATTTGGGTAGGGATTGAATTGAGTGTGTAACTTGTTTTGGGTAGTATAGACATTTTAACAATATTTTTTCTTCTAATATGTGAGCATGGAATGTTTTTCCACTTCCTTGTGTCTTCTTCATTTTTTTTCCCATTAGTGCTCTATAGTTTCAGAGTACAGATCTTTTACCTCTTTGGCTAGTTTTATTCCTGGGTATCTTAAAGTTTTTGGTCCACTTGTACATGGGATCAATTCCTTGGTTTCTATTTATGCTGCTTCATTATTGGTGTATATAAATGCAACCGATTTCTATATATTTATTTTATATCCTGTGACTATATATATCAGTTCTAGTAATTTTGATGGAGTCTTTTGGGTTTTCTACATACAGTATCACATCATTTGTGAAAAGTGACTGTTTGACATCTTCCTTGTCTATTTAGATGCCTTTTATTTTTCTTTGTTGTCTAACTGCTGAGACTAGGACTTCCAGTACTATGTTGAACAGCAGTGGTGAGAGTGGGCATCCCTACCATGTTCCCGACTTTAGGGGAAAAGCTCTCACTTTTTCTTCATTGAGGATATTATCTGTGAGTGTTTCATAAATAGCCTTTATGATGTTGAGGTATGTTCCTTCTATCAATTTTTTGAGGAAAGGATGCTGTATTTTGTCAAATGCTTTTACTGTAACTATTGAAAAGCTAAAATGGTTCTTATCCTTTCATTAATGTGATGCATCACATTGATTGTTTTGTAAATATTGAACCAGCCCTGCAGCCCAAGAATGAATCCCACTTGATCATGGCGATTCATTCTTTTAATGTACTCTTGAATTTGATTTGCTCATACCTTGGTGAGAATTTTTGCATCAGTGTTCATCAGGGATATTGGTCTGTAATTCTTTTTAATGGGGTCTTTGGTTTTGGAATCAAGGTAACGCTGGCCTCATACAATGACTTTGGAAGTTGTCCTTCCATTTCTATTTTCTGGAACTGTTTCAGAAGAATAAGTATTAACTCTTCTTTAAATATTTGGTAGAAGTCCCCTGCAAAACCATCTGGCCCTGGATTTCTGTTTGTTGGGAGAGTTTTGATTACTGATTAAATTTCTTTGCTGGTTATGGGTCTGTTCAAATTTTCTATATCTTCCTGTTTCAGTTTTGGTAGTTTATATGTTTCTAGGAATTTATCCATTTCTTCCATATTGCTCAATTTGTTGGCATATAGTATTCTCTTATATTTGTTTGTAGTTCTGTGATGTTTGTGATCTTTCCTCTTTCATTCATGATTTAATTTATTTGTGTCTTTTTTTTCTTTTTGATAAGTCTAGCTATGGGTTTATCAATTTTATTAATTCTTTCAAAGAACCAGAAACTAGTTTTGTTGATCTGTTCTATTGGGTTTTTTTTTGTTTTTATATGTATATCATTTATTTCTGCTTTAATCTTTATTATTTCCTTCTGCTGGTTTTAGGCTTTATTTGTTGTGATTTTTTTTTTCCAGCTCCTTTAGGTGTAAGGTTAGGTTATATATTTGAGACTTTTCTTGCCTCTTGAGGAACATCTGTATTGCTATATTCTTTCCTCTTACTACCATCTTTGCTGCATCCCAAAGATTTAGGGCTGTAGTGTTTTCATTTTCATTTGCTTCCATGTATTTTTTTTTTAATTTCTTCTTTAATTTCCTGGTTAATCCATCCATTCCTTGGTAGAATGTTCTTTTTTTTTTACATTAATTTTTTAAAATATTTATTTATTTTTGAGAGAGAGAAAGGGAGAGAGACAGACAGAACATGAGTAGGGTAAGGGCAGAGAAAGAGGGAGACACAGAATCCAAAACAGGCTCCAGGCTCTGAGCTGTCAGCACAGAGCCTGATGTGAGGCTTGAACTCATGAACCGCGAGATTATGACCTGAGCCAAAGTCAGACACTTAACCAACTGAACCACCCAGGTGTCCCTTTGGTAGAACGTTCTTTAACCTCCTTGTATCTGTGGTCTTTCAAATTTTTTCTTGTGGTTGCACTTCAAGTTTCATAGCATTTTTTCCTGAAAATATGTGTGGTATGATCTCAGTCTTTTTGTACTGGTTGAGACCTGATTTGTCACCCAGTATGTACTTGATTCTGGAGAATGTTCTGTGTACTTGAGAATAATATGTATTCTCCTGCTATAGGATGAAATGCTCTGAATATATCTGTTAAGTCTGTCTGGTCCAGTGTGTCATTCAAAGCCATTGTTTCTTTATTGCTGTAAGTGGGGTGTTAAAGTCCCCTACTATCACTATATTATTATCAATAAGTTTATTTTAGTTTGTTATCAATTGATTCGTATATTTGGCTGCTTTCAAATTAGAGGCATAAATATTTACAATTGGTAGATCTTGTTGGATAGACCCGTTTATTATTACAAAGTGCCCTTCTTCATCTCTAACTTACTACAGTCTTTGATTTAAAATCTAGTTTTTCTGATGTAAGTATGGCTAGTCCAACTGTGTTTTGATAACCATTATCATGATAAATTGTTTTCCATTCTCTCACTTTCAATCTGGATTTGTCTTTGGGTCTTAAATTAGTCTCTTGTAAGCAGTGTATAGATGGGTCTTATTTGTTTGCATATATATATATATATATATATATGTATATATATACATATATATATATATATATCTCCATTGTGATACTCTATGTCTTTTGATTGGAGCATTTACTCCATTTACATTCAGAGTAATTATTGATAGATAGGAATTTAGTACCGTTGTATTACCTGCAAACTTGCTGTTTCTGTAGATCTCTGTTCCTTTCTAGTCTTTGTTGTTTTAGGTCTCTCTTTCCCTGCCAAGGGTCCCCTTTAATATTTCTCTCAGAGCTGGTTTAGTGTTCACAAACCCCTTTAGTATTTGCTTGTCTTGGAAACACTTTATCTCTCCTGTTCTGAATGACAACCTTGCTGGATAAAATATTCTTGCCTGCATCTTTTTCGCATTTAGCGCATTGAATATATCATGCCATTCCCTTCTGTCCTGCCAAAGGGAGACATGTCTGCTGCAAACCTTATGTGTCTACCCTTGTAATTTAAGGACCTTTTATCTCTAGCTGCCTTCAGAATTCTCCTTTTATTTTTGTATTTTGCAAGATTCACTATGATATGTCTTGGTATTGACCTGTTTTTGTTGATTTTGAGGGGAGCTCTCTGTGCCTCTTGGACTTGAATGCCTGTTTCCTTTCCCAGATTAGGAAAATTGTCATCTATAATTTGTTCAGATAAACCTTCTTCCTCTTTCTCCTGCTCTTATTCTTCTGGACTCCTATGATATGGATATTATTTCACTTTATTGAGTTGCTAAGTTCCCTAAGTTTATATTAATGATCTAATAGTTTTTTTCCCTCTTCTTTTCAGTTTAATTATTTTCCATAATTTTATCTTCTATATCACCTATCTTACCCTCTGTTTCTTCCATCCTCATTGTGATTACATCCTGTTGGTTTTGTATCTCAGTTATAGCTTCCTTTTATTTTGGCCTGACTAGTTTTTATGTCTTTTATTTCTGCAGCCAGGGTTTCTCTGGTGTCCTCTATGTTTCTTTCAATCCCAGGTATTATTTTTATTACTGTTGTTCTAAATTCTTGTTCAGATACATTGCTTTTATCTGTTTGAGTAAGTCCTTGGCTGTGATTTTTTCTTTATCTTTCTTTTGGGGATAATTTTTTTGTGTTGTCTTTTTTTCTAGGTTTCTGTCTTTTGCATGTTATGAAAGCTTGTGATGTTTCCTGCTCCTGAGAATAATGCTATATTAAGAAGGGGTCATACACTGTCCAGGCCCTGGCAAAACTTAGCACATTTTTTAAAAGGGAAAAATATGAATCATAGCAGTACCATCAAATGTCAATGACCTACAAATATGCAATTGGGAAAACAAAAAGACAATAACATAATAGTTTAGATATGAAGCAATTTTTACACATGATTGGTCAGAATATAAATTGGTATAATTTCTTTATTTTTTTAATCTTTACCTCTTTATTGGGGTACAATTAATTGACAAATGTAATCACAAGAGATTTAAAGTATACATAATGGTGATTTGCTACCTGTGTACATTGTGAAAGCATTCTCCCCAACAATTTAATGAGCATATCCATCACCTCACATATGTATCGATTTATCATCATCATCATCATCATCATCATCATTAATATGAACATTTAAGTCCTACTCCAGTAACAAATTTCAATTACATAACAGAGTGATATAAACTATAGTCAACATGTTTAACATTAGGTCCTTAGACATTATTCATGTGATAACTAAGAGTTTGTACCATTTTACCAAATTCTCCCTATTTGCTCCACTCCCCAAATCCTGGAAACCACTTTTTAGTCTCTGATTCTATGAGTTTGACTTTAAAAATATATAGTTTAAAATAAAAGATAGTTACCAGAGGGAAGGTAGGTGAGGGATTAGGTGAAATAGGTAAAAGAATAACAGTACACTTACCTTGATGAGCACTAGTATATGGATATGTTGAATCACTATATTGTATATTTGAAACTAATATAACACTTTATGTTAACTACATTGGAAGAAAAGAAAAGAGATAGAAAAAAAAAAAAAACCCATAATGACAAATGGTGAATTCTACTACATATAACAGTATGTACCAATCTCACTAATGCAATGTAGACTGAAAGAAGCCAGGATCTAAGGAGTATTTTGTATGCAATTCTATTTTTATTGTGTTTAGTAGCAGGTAAAATAATATATGATTATTTTCAGTGACGGTACATACTGAGAAGGGTAAAAGGTAGGCTCTATGTTCTCTTTATCTTCTTGAAGTCCAAATTTTTATGTATTCATTTATATAAAATTATCAGGGTACCACGTAAGATTTGTGAACTGCCTGTAAGTTAAGCCTCAATAAAAATGAAGAAAAAGGATCAATTTATAATATGTGTACATAACAATGGTTGATTAAAATATATGAAAGAACAGTAAGGTGCTATTCAGATTGTATACAAAAATTACATGTTATTTAGGAATAAATTTAACCAAAATGTATAAGACTGTATAAAAAATTAATAGAGGATATATCAGAAACAGTTCTTTGTCACCCAATAGGTTTCCAAATTAATTTCCAAGTTATGTTAGTTTTATATTATCTTACACCCATTGGAGTGGCAAAAATAAAATATAACTTTTCAATGTTAATGAACATTTAGAAGGTCCAAAATCCCATGCACATTTTATGAACATGCTTAGTCATTTTGGAGAGTAATTCAGAAATTATGAGTACTTTATTTATTTATTTAAAAATTTTTTCTTAACATTTATTTGTTTTGTTTTAGAGACAGAGAGAGCATGGGAGGGGCAGAGAGAGAGGGAGACACAGTATCTAAAGCAGGCTCCAGGCTCCCAGCTGTAAGCACAGAGCCTGATGCAGGGCTTGAACCCACGAACCGTGAGATCATGACCTGAGCCAAAGTCGGGTGCTTAACCGACTCAGGTGCCCCTTGAGTATTTTAAAAATATATCTATGATAGAATACAGAAATTAAAATTCTAAGTGTATTGCCTTGAGAAGTTCTTGTAAATACATCTACAAAAGTGTGCTCCTAGTGGCATTATTTAAAATAGTAAATCTGGGGCGTGGGTCATCTGGGTGGCTCAGTGTGTTAAGTGTCTGACGCAATTTCCGTTCAGGTCATGATCTCACAGTTTGTGAGATGGAGCCCTCCATCAATTTCTGCACTGACAGAGTGGAGCCCATTTGGGATTCTCTCTCTCCCTTTCTCTGCCCCCACTCACACATGCTGTTTCCTTCCCTCTCTCTCAAAATAGGTGAATTAACATTAAAACAAATAGTAAAATTTGGAAACATGTGCCAAATCCACCCATAGATAAGTGAATAAATAAAATGTAGGGCATTATCAATTGAATATTATATAGCAGATGAAATCCATGGACGAGACCTATATGTATCATCATGAATAGTCTGAAATTAATAAGTTTATATAAAAGCTTGTTAAAGGCACCTCTGATATGTTATAATGCATATCATACTATGTAATGCTCATCATCACATAAGTCAGAAAAAAATATATAAAACAGAGGAAAATTACCTACCACATCATAGTAATTGGCTATAATTTTTAAGATTAATAAAGAACAGACATAGAGAAACCACTATTAGCATTATTTTTAAATATAAAGCGTAGCCCAAGTATAGCATCTTGAATTGGTTGCAGATATATCTACTTCTAATCTCATATTTCAATAAATATCAACTATTACTTCTTTGTGGATTCTGTGACATCTCTCGGCAGTAATATGAAACTGGAAGTTTGCAAATATCCATATTTGTTAGAAAATATGTCTATGTATTTTGTGAAAGCACTATATTGACTATGAGAATCACATGTATTCTGGGGATTTGGAAAGACAAATATAAAGTATGTCTTCATCTTAGTGTTTTTGTGAATGTACTTGTCTATATTATACACGTATTACATAATCCAGAGATTATAGTTCTATGCATTTATCCTCAAGAATTTCTAGCACATATACAGAAGAGAAATTTAAATGTTGTGTTCATGGTAGCATTGTTTAATATAAGAAAATATTTAATAGGTAATTAATGTTCAATAGGTAATTCAATAGATAATTAATGGCAAAATCCCTTAATTGTAAAATGGATGGAAAGTATTTTTAAAGTTTCTGTTTAGCTCAGATTCAATTCTATTAATCCATTGTATTTCATATTGTTATCTTCATTTTTTTATTTACATACAGGAAAGTTCATACCATGCCGTATATAGTTCTATGAACCCTTATAAATGCACACATTAGTTTATACAAAACCACAATCAAGATACAGAACATTTCTATCACCCCAAAAATATTCTTCCTACTGCCCCATGGTGGCATCTTTCCTCCTCCCTCCCAAACCCTGGCGACTATTGATGTTTTCTCTGCCCCTAAAATTTTGCCTTTTTCAAATGTCTTATAAATAGAAAGGTAGAGTACATAGCCTTTGGATCCAGCTTCTTTTACTAAGAAAATTGATTTGAGATTGAGCAATGTTGTTGTGTGATTCAGTAGTTCATTTTTATTGCTGATCCCATTTCATTGTGTAGATTTGCTTATTTATCTGTTGAAAAACATCTTGATAGTCACCAGTTTGGGGTGATTATAAATAAAACTGTTGTAAACATTTTTGAGGTAACAGTGTTGAAGTCTGTAGTCATAATTGTGGATTTATCTTTCTCCTTTCAGTTCTGTCAGTTTTGCTTTATTTATTTTTAATCTCTATTTTTTTTAATGTTTATTTATTTTTGAAAGAGAGAGAGAGTGTGAGTGGGCTAGGGGCAGAGAGAGAAGGAGACACAGAATCTGAAACAGACTCCAAGTTCCGAGCTGTCAGCACAGAGCCTGACACGGGGCTTGAACTCACAAACCATGAAATCATGACCTGACCTGAAGTCGGATGCTTAACCAACTGAGCCACCCAGGCACCACTTGAATCTCTATTGTTAACTGCATACACATTTTGAAATGTTTCATCTTCTTTATTATTATATAGTGTCCTTCTTTAACCCTGGTAATAATCCTTTTCCAGAAGTCTACTTTGATGTTATTATAGATACTCCCACTTTCTTTTGATTAATGTTTGTGTGGTATATTTTTTTTCAGTCTTTTACTTTTAACAAATCTATACCTTTATACTTTGTTTGGGTTTCTTGTATACAGTATCTGTTTGGATCTTGCTTTTTCTTTCCATTATTTTTCTTTTTTGACTATTTTTTAGAGCAGTTTTAGTTTACAGCAAATTTGAGTGGAAAGTACCGAGATTTCCCATATGCTCCCTCCTTCCACACGTGTGTAGCCTCCAGAACTTGCTTTTTTATCTGGTCTGGCATTCTCTTTGTTTTGATTGGTGAGTTTAGACTGTTTACATTTAATGTGATTAATATGGTTAGATTAAAATCCATCTGTTTGTGTTGGTTACTTTCTGTTTCTCATACACGTATATTTTTGTGGCTCATAAAATGTAACTTACATTTTATTTATTTGATTATTAAAATACCATAAAACTAAACACCTATAATTTCCTATAACTTTATAGCAAAACATATTTTTACCAATCTCCAGCAATGTTTTTAATATTATTTTAAATGATAAATTTATTTTACTTTGTGCCATATCATTTTCTATTTACTGTTTCATCCACTTTTATCTAGAGCAATAAACGAAGTACTTACCAATAACATGTAGCTTTTTGTTTTGCATTATTAAGAAAGAAACTATTAAAGATGCCTTACATTTTTTAAATAATTTTTTTAAGTTTATTTATTTAGTTTGAGAGAGACAGAGAGAGTATGAGCCAGGGAAGGGCAGAGAAAGAGAGAGAATCCCAAGCAAGCTCTGCAGGGTCAGCACAGAGCCCGACATGGGGCTTAAGCTCACAAAACCATGAGATCATGACCTGAGCCAAAATCAAGAGTTGGATGCTTAACTGACTGAGCCACCTGGGTGCCCTGAAAGATGGCTTCTAATGTTTATCACTAAGTTTGGATTAAGTACTACATGATTTTAAATAATAACTGAGAAGGATGTAGAGTTTCAGCTCCTGTTTTGATGCTTAGCTTTTATAAGTGGACTGAGAATCATATTGGTTCCATAATATTTAGTTAATATCTTAAGGCATAAAATACTCTTACCTGTAATTCTTTGTTAACTTTAGAGAATAGAGATTAAATCATCTTTTTCACCTCATAATGTGGTTAATAGGACTTGTAATTGCAGTAGTAGTGTAGCCTTTGCCAACATTTTACTTCTTGCTATGCTATTATTAATACTATCTTTAACCTGACATTTATTTGTAAGTAACTTTCATAGCTTCTGTTACTTTCGGTGGAACTAAGTTAGTTAAAACTAGAAGGCATAATCCCTAAACCAGTTTAAACTGGCAAACATAAGCCCTTATAAATAATAATATGTTGAAAGCCATTGAAGCAGTGATGGCCTCATGATGAAAATTTCTGCATTGTGGAATTTTGACTTTATCCTGCCAATATACCTCATTTGCTTGAAAATTTGTAAAATTTGATATATAGACTGAGTATGAGTGGGAGGGGAATCCATATATTAAATATTAATATCATTAATATTTATTTTTAAGATAAAAATGAACAGAATTAGAAAGTATAAAATATTTGCTTAGTACAACAGTAAGTCATGTTGAGACTCCACTAGAGTGTATACATTACTCTTGAGGAACCATTGGCTTCAAGATAGAAGCATAAAAGTAAGGCAACAATTAACCACATGCTAAGAAGCATATTTTCCTAGTTTTTGCATTGCCTAACATAACCATGATCTATAAAACTTCCCCTCAGTCCCCAGATCTGCCTCTAAACTGATATATTACATCTCCATGTAATTCTTGCTTGCTTTGACAGTGGCCTAAATTGCCAGTCTAATTCCTGGATAGATTCTTAATGGTGCAGAACTGTAAATGCATTCTCACTGTGTGTACAAGGTGTGTGGGAATTAAAGAACAACAACTATAACCTCTGTGTTAAAAAAAAAAAAACAACACAGTGACAAGGAAATAAAGTTATATAATAATGATCTAGGTATCTGATTCAAACCACCACCTACAGTATGAGGGTCGTAATCCTCTTTCATGATACTTCCCAACTGTCCATGGTATAATCCATGGGTGTAGTCAGGATATGTCTAACGTATGCCTTGAGAAATAGTCTCAATCACCACATAACACTACCTATATCCTCCTCTGCATTCAGATGACTTATGATGTTTGGGTCAGGTCTTCTACTACCTGAAAAGGCACATGAGAACAACTCATCAGTTATTAACAGTAGCCTTGAATTCATTCAAATCACAGTTAATTTGCTATTTTACCATTTTATCATGCTTTATTACTTTGTTCAGAGATATTTTGAGCATTTTATAATCTATGCTTCTTGCATAAAATGGCATTTCCATGAAACTTAGTTTATTAGTTTAATATGTATTATTTATTTAATTTATTTATTACTTATTAATTAAAATTAAATTCTCCTTTTGCAGAAATAATTTTTATTTAGTCAATCAATATACATTTATTGATTTCTTAAGTAGTGCTCAGCATTATTCATGAGATTGGCATCATGTAAGGGAATTGTAAGAGTAGATTCATTTCTAGTGATTGGGCAATGTAATTGGGATTCAGGAAAAATTCACAAGAAATTACTGATGCAAAAATAAAATGTGGCACAGGACATCAAATGAAAAGCTACCCTTTATATACTATCATTCTGCATACTGAAGCATGTGGCTATCACTTCAACTGAAAAAGGAACTTGTAAGGAAACCCTTTATGTATTTCACTTCATTCCAATGTCTGCACACACTCAATATTGCCTTAGAACAAACACACTCAATTGTAATATATAGTTTTATAATTACTTTGAGTCAGGAATGTTTTACTTTTCCTTTGCTGACAATATTCTCTTGAAAACTAATGGATAGTGCAATGCCCCTCATTACTTGAGGAGACCCTGGCTTATGGTAGCCCTTGTGCTTCTCTACAACTCACTTCATGTGGACGAAAGGCAAAAAAACTGTCGTTTCAAAGTCTTGAAAAGAGAAATTTGAAAACTTCCTTTTGGAAAAACCTGGGCAAATAAAAAAATGCCTCTTATAATGCTTTCAAACTTTTTGATTCTTTGATTAACTATCTACTTTACAATTGATATCAGAAATACATCTTTTCTCACTTGCCATAACTTCTTCTTTGCACTCTCTCACTTTAGGCTATTATTTATTAGTACAATTGCATTATTTACATAACTGAAACATGGCTGAAGATATTATGAAGCCCCACAATTACCATCCTTTCTGCTGATTAAGTGAAATAGTTTGGTAATAGTTTCAACTACTCTGGGAGTCTAGACTGTTAATTAAAATTAAATCTGGGTAAATTATGACTGAAGCCCTTCTGGTTTCTTTGTAGTTTGAACTGCAGTAGTTTTACCATAAGTATTGAGAATTACCAATAGAACTCAGCTTTTCATTAAATTATTAGTAAAGGGTTTTCTTAAAAGATTTTAAATAATTTATGATTTGGATCTAGATGTCATCAAGGAAAGAGGAAATGGAAAAAAAAGAAATAATCAGCAGTAACTCAAGATGTTGTATAAAATGAGTTGGGTAAGAAAATACAAACAGCTCAAACCTGGCAGTAGCATTTAGAATATGAGACACAAACAATTTAAGCTTTGGATTTAGTTGGAACATAATATTTATCTTTTTTGAAGTACTTCTCTCTCTAAAATCTGCTCCTTAAAAACCTATTTAGCTAAGTAATACTGTATCATCTTTAGTGGTAAACGTATTTGTTTGTAATTGTTCTCAAATAGTTTCCTGCTTAGTTTTCTCATTTCAACTGTCTTGATACACATAATTTTTCTTTAATGTCTTTTATGAACAATTTTTATTTCATTTTTTAAAGTTTATTCATTTTGAGAAAGAGAGAGAAAGAGCCAGAGAGAGAGGGAGAGAGAGAATCCCAAGCAGGTTTCATGCTGTCAGCACAGAGCCTGACATGGGGCTCAATCCCACAAATGTGAGATCATGACTTGAGCCAATATCAAGAGTCAGACACTCAATCTGCTAAGCCACCCGGGTGCCCCAGTTCTTTATTTTAGATGGTTTATAGAGCATGAACTCACAACTCATTTCAGAATGAGTGAAACAATCTAAAAACCTTTGAAGCTGGTGTATTTACCTGCTTGCAATTTTGTTGAATCATGTTTTTAATTGAAACCTTTAGAAAAATGTTAACTTAGCATTATAAAAAATATTAACTGGTAAAACTATAAAGAAAACACAGACTCTACTCACTTTGTCCTAAAAGCACAATCATCAAACCAACGCATTTCAAAGACTTAGCTGCTTCCTTTTGTGACGTCTCCTGAGATCAGAGAATGAAAAAAAAAATCCTCCATAAATCCTCCTTCAATGCACCTGTTTGATTTATACATTATGCAGAAACATCATTAAGAAAAGAGAGCTGTGTGTAACCTTGCAATAAAAAATAGACCCAGGGAAAAAATAAATCACCATTCCCAAACGAAGTAATGTGAAGCATTTTAGTCTTTCATGAAAAATGAAGAATAGTACAATTCTTGATATTTAGCGTTTAAATGTACTTAAATCATTAAGAGGTTACCCTCACCTTATTTCTTAAACTTTTAGTTCTCTTCCCTAGTTTTTTCTACAACAAAATTTACAGAGGGAACTATTTAATTTTGACAGGATGTAGATCCAAATTGTGCCATCAAGATGTAGTTCTAGAGGGGCACCTGTGTGGCTCAGTCAGTTAAGCGTTGGGCTTTGGCTCAGGTCATGATCTTGCAGTTTGTGGGTTTGAACCCCGCATCGCATTGTGTACTGACAGCTTGCAGCCTGGAGCCTGTTTCAGAGTCTGTGTCTCCTTCTCTCTCTGCCCCTCTCCTGCTAGCATTCTGTATCTCTCTCTTTCTTAAAAATAAATAAACATTACAAAAAAAATTTTTTTAAGATGTAGTTTTAGCATCTTCTATATAATGTAAGTGTAATAACTATCTTCTCAAGAAATGGACAGTCCCTTCTAGGGACTGGAAAACAGTGAACCTTAACTTTTGGGTCCCTCACCTAGAACTGTTTGATATCCAGGGAGGTGCTTCCCAATGGGTTCTAATGACAATATATTTTGTTGAAATTGAGAAATCAGTTGGCTTTTTTTTTTCATTAAAATTTGTTTTAATGTTTATTTTTGAGAGAGAGACACAGAGAGTCATTGGGGGAGGGGTAGAGAGAGAGGGAGACAGAATCTGAAGCAGGCTCCAGGCTCTGAGCTGTCAACACAGAGCCCAATGCAGGGCTTGAATCACAAACTGTGATATCATGACCTGAGCTGAAATCAGGTGCTTAACTGACTGAGCCACCCAGGCACCCCAAGAAATGAGTCGGCTTTTAAAGTGTGTAATTGTTTTGATATTTTCGTCATTCAAAATAAACATGGCCATTTGTTCCTAATCTTGTATTTATTATAATTTGTATTTTTATATAATAAATACAAAATTGTAAAAAGTTTCATGCCCTATAAAGCCAGGATCACCCCCTTGTTCATTGACTAGGGCTTTGTTTTGTCATCTGCAGTCAAGAGTGACAGGATATATTGCACATGGGCTCCTTATCTCAGATTCAGTACTTTTATGGTATTACTGCCTATGAGTATCAAGTCCACTAGCAGGATAAGCAATTGCACTCAAACCAGGGAGCAGGGAAACATAATCAAGGATGAAGAATCAATCTTCTAAATGTTGTTACATCAGCAATCCCAATATATTTAATTTGCTTATATACTGATTTGCTTATATATTTATATATTTTGAGAACCCCCAGGAGTTAAGAAGTTTTTGAAAAAAGTTTATAATACATAATATAAAGAAATTCAGAATGAGTTTCTGTTGCTGTCTTTATTTTTCTCTTTTCTTCATGTGTTACACTTGAACCCAGAAGTTGAAAAGGTTCTAAGGATTTTAGGTTGCAGCTTTACAGTCTATCAAGAAGGTGGCAAGTAAAGAGACCATATGAAAAGGGAACCAGTTAATTTTCCAGAGTACATTGACATTTTCACTATTAATGCCCCTGAATTTTAAGGTTTTTTTCCTTATATGGTTGAACAAAAATATCTACCTTTAAAAAAGGTTAACTATGAAACAATTATATAAACATTTTACATTTTCCCCTACTTTTATAGAGAGGTTGTAGCAGGTATGTTTTCCCCAAGGTACTCAGCGATAAAGTCTGGCACTAAAAGGCAGAGTAGGCTAAATATAGATGAATGTGAAATGCCCTACTTATTTTCTATAGACTTAATTGATTGAGCTCATTTTGGGGGTATCTTTTCTATTGACCAAAGCTTGGCTCATTAGCCCAATAACAAAGTGACCTTTTAAAGAAAGAGTTTCCAAGACCCTTGTTCATGTTCAATGTCACTAAGAATAGTGCTATTTAAAACTAAATACAATAATTTTGGATAATGTACAGCAGGTATCATTTTAAATATAATACATGGGATTTCGATTTTAGGCACTGTTTATAAGCCACTCGTCCTTACATTATTCTAGATTTGAATCAAAGATAGCAAATTGCATGCAGAGATTTCTTTCACATGCCAATTCAATAGTCTCAATTAAACTCAAATATTCCTTATATTTTTACTTTTGACTGAAGTCATAATAGCATACTAGTATTTTCTTTGAATTAAGTTCTGCATGTTAACTTTTCTACAGGATGTTCACATACTAGTCTAAGTCCTCATTTTGCTCTGCAGGTAATACAAACATCCATTTAACACAGTATGCTTAATTTCCTGTTGAAATTAGACTTATATTCTAAAGAATAATGGTTAAAGAACTCTCAACTTAGTTCAGGTTGAAAAATAATTGAGTCTATATCATGGGAAATATTAACACAGGGGAATTTAAAAAATGATAAAAGAATATGGGTATTTCATGCTATTACAGATGACCCCATTTGTTGGTGAATTATATCCATAAATAAAATTAGGACTTTAAGAGAGCAATTTTATGATTATCATAGTATCATCATGCTTGGAAAAGTGTGGGCTAAACATGTATTTTTTTGTGTGCATTGTGCCCATAGAGTAGCATTTTCTAAGTCTGGACATAATAAGTGGTTAAGTTTAGGCTTGGGATTCAGATCATCTAGGGTCAAATCTTGCCTCTCATATTACCAGTTGTGTGACACTGAAGAATTTATTCAAGAGAAATGTGCTTCAGTTTGTCCTACCTAAAACGGACATCATTGTAGAACCTGTTCATAGATATGTATTAGAACAGTCCCTGTCAGAGAATGTTTAATAAAGATGCTGCTCTAGTTTTGTTGTTGTTGCTTTCTTCATGTTAGACACACTCTCCCATTTACCCAAGCATTCTGTCAAAGTGAACTATGAGTCATTACTTTTTGGAATTTTGTTTAAGTCATTACAAATTATTTAGATATCATTCATCCAAATGATTCTGAATTTCTCCTTATGTGATTTAAAATTGATTATACTTGAAAATATACTTTTTGTTATAATATAAAATAATACCAATAAGATGTAAAAAAATGTAGAGACCTAATTTACATTTTTATTTGAAAAGAGATAATTATATCAAAAATGATGAAGCTTGACGTGTCTCTTTATTTTTTATTTACATTTATATTCTATTACTTTCATTTTTATTATTAGCATTTTGCCTTTTGAAATGTGGGAAGAAGTCAACTATTAATAAGTTATAAGCTATATTGAGGAGTGATATATAATATAAATTTAATTTTTTCTTACATTTTATGTATTTTTATAACTAATGCAATAATTAGCACTCTTGATGCTAGAAGAATATCTGAAGAATCTGATCTATGTACTTTCTGTTAAATGCTAGTTAGATATTTTGGTAAGTGCAAAGTGTTATATAAAAAATAAGATTCTGAGGGGAGGAGCCAAGATGGCGGAATAGCATGGAGGTTTTTTTGTGTCTTGCATCCATGAAATATAGCCAGACCAACACTAAACCATCCTGCACACCTAGAAAATTGATCTGAGGATTAACACAACAATCCATACAGCCTGAACCACAGAATTCACCAGGTACATGGCGTGGAGATGTGAACTTGGGGAGAGAGAAGCCATGGAGGGCAGGAAGCCGCTTTTGTGTGCAGAGACTGGATGGAGACGAGGGCAGGGAGAGAATACAGGAAAAGTACCCTCCCAAAAAGCAGCTGGAGAGAAAGTGGAAAATTGGAAACAGCTGCAGGGACTTACCTAAAAAGGGAGAAAGGAGAAAGAGAAGGTTTAAATTCCATTAAGACTGTAAACAGGGGGAGTGCAGCGTTGGAAACTCCACAGCTCAATACCTGGCAGTGCTCTCATGGGAAGGGTGTATCCCTAGCATCAGAGTGGGGTCCAGTAGGTTCTTGGGCCACACGGGGGGAAGCAGTTCTGCTGGAAGGACATTTGGTAGAGGCTGTGAGGTCACCTGGGCCCAGTAGACCCCAGAGGACAGCCATATTCGCTGGTGCTGGAACAAGGTCGTTGGGGGTGAAGCCTGGTGCCAGATGTGTGTTGTGATTTTCCATAATCCCTAAGGTGCTGCTGCTACACTGTCTTGTGAACTTTTTCTGGGGTGGGCTGGCATTTGGCCGCAGTCTCTGGGCATCAGCAGCAACACAGTCCCACAAGCGCTCCTGGGTGTGGCTGGCAGCCGGCCATTGCTTGGTAGGACCCTCCACAGAGGGGCAGAGTGGGTCAAAGCTGCAGTCCCTCAGAAGTGGGGGGCTTGGGAAGGCAGCCGTATCTGGGACAAAACTCGGGAGGGAGGTGCTGCCTGGGCCTTGGTCATGGACAGTGTGGAAGCAGGGAATGGATGGAAGACGAAGGATGGGTGCACGATTGCTGATCAGGGAGAACAGAGTTTTGATACTAGAGACTGGATAGCTGGATGACGCCATTTTCACTGCTCCCACGCATGCACATACACACCTACAGGCGCCACAACAATCTACCCCAATAGGCTAGCAGTGCTATCTTGTGGAGAACAGAACCGTTATGCTAAACCCCACCCAACTGGGCCAACCGCACTCTTCAAGAACACAAGTCTCACCGCCTGCTTAGTTTATGGACTATAAAGTGGTTCATAGTTTGACTTCTAGGGGAAAACGAAGTAATTTCAGTTGTATTTCAGTCTGTTAGCCAGTCCATCTATTCAATTTTCTTTTTTTTTCTCTTTTTCATTTCTTTTCTTTTTCTTCAATACAGAAAAAGAAAAAAATTCATTTTTATTTCAATTTTTGTTAAAAATATTTTTCTTTAATTTTTTTCTACTATGTTTTTACTTTTGTGTAAATTTCTTCAAATTCTATTTTACTTCCATCATTTCATTTTAGTCTACTTCAGTGTATTCATTTTGTCAAAGTTTCAAATTATTTCCTTTTTTCCCCCTCTTTTTTCTCTAATCTATCAAGCCACTTTCAACACCCAGACCAAAACACACCTAGGATCTAGCATCACTTATTTGATTTTGTGTGTGTGTGTGTGTGTGTGTGTGTGTTTGTTTTTAACTTCATAATTTTAATTTTGTTTAATTTTAATTTTTTTAATTTTAATTTTTTCTACCTCATTAATTCCTTTTCTCCATTCAAAATGACGAAACAAAGGAATTCACCCCAAATGAAAGAGCAGGAAGAAACGACAGTCAGGGACTTAACCAACACAGATACAAGCAAGATGTCTGAACCAGAATTTAGAATCATGATAATAAGAATACTAGCTGGAGTCAAAAATAGATTGGCATTCTTTTCTGCAGAGATAAAAGAAGTAAAAGCTAGTCAGGATGAATTAAAAATGTTATAACTGAGGAAGCATGAATGAGGCAGAACACAGAATCAGCAATATAGAAGACAAACTTATGGAGAATAATGAAGCAGAAAAAAAGAGGGAGATTAAGGCAAAAGAGCACGATTTAAGAATCAGAGAAATCAGTGACTCATGAAAAATGAACAATATCAGAATCATAGGGGTCCCAGAAGAGGAAGAGAGAGAAATAAGGGTAGAAGTCTTATGTGAGCAAATCATAGTGGAAGACTTTCCTAACCTGGTGAAAGACACAGACATCAAAATCCAGGAAGCACAGAGGACTCCCATGAGATTCAACAAAAACTGACCATCAACAAGGTATATGATAGTCAAATTCACAAAATACTCAGGCAGGAGAGAATCATGAAAGAAGAAGGGGAAAAAAGTCCTTAATCTACAAGGGAAGACAGATCAGGTTTGCAGCAGACCTATCCACAGAAACTTGGCAGGCCAGAAAGGAGTGGCAGGATATATTCAGTGTGCTGAATGAGAAAAATATGCAGCAAGGCTGTCATTCAAAATAGAAGGAGAGATAAAAAGTTTCCCAGACAAACAAAAATGAAGGAGTTTGTGAGCACTAAACCAGCCCTGCAAGAAATTTTAAGGGGGAATCTCTGAGGAGAGAAAAGACAATAAACAAACAAACAAATAATTAAATACCAAAAACAACAAAGACTACAAAGGACTAGAGAACACCAACAGAAACTCCAACTCTACAAGCAACTAATGACAATAAATTCATATCTTTCAGTACTCACTCTAAAGGTCAACGGACGTAGTTGCAAGTGGCAAGATTTCATTCTTTTTGATTGCCGACTAATACTCCATTGTATGTATATATATATATATATATATACCACATCTTCCTTATCCATTCATCCATCAATGGACATTTGGTCTCTTTCCATACTTTGGCTATTGCTGATAGTCCTGTTATAAACATTGGGGTGCATGTGCCCCTTCAAAACAGCATACATGTAACTCTTGGATAAATACCTAGTAGTGCAATTGCTGGGTTGTAGGGTATTTCTATTTTTAATTTTTTGAGGAACCTCCATACTGTTTTCCAGAGTGGCTGCAGAAGCTTGCATTCCCACCAACAATGCAAAAGAGATCATCTTTCTCTGCATCTTCGTCAACATCTGTTGTTGCCTGAGTTGTTAATGTTAGCCATTCTGACAAATGTGAGGTGGTATCTCATTGTGGTTTTGATTTGTATGTCCCTGATGATGAGTGATGTGGAGCATTTTTTCATGTGTCAGTTGACCATCTGGATGGCTTCTTTGGAGAAGTGTCTATTCATGTCTTTTGCCCATTTCTTCACTGAATTATTTGTTTTTTGAGTGCTGAGTTCGATAAGTTCTTTGTAGATTTTGGATACTAACCCTTTATCTGATATGTCGTTTGCAAATATCTTCTCCCATTCTGTTGTTTGCCTTTTAGTTTGTTGATTGTTTCCTTCATTGTGCAGAAGCTTTTTATTTTGATGAGGTCCCAGTAGTTCATTTTTGTTTTTGTTTCCCTTGCTTCCAGAGACGTGTTGAGTAAGAAGTTGATGCAGCCAAGATCAAACAGGTTTTTGCCTGCTTTCTCCTCAAGGATTTTGATGGCTTCCTGTCTTACATTTAGGTCTTTCATCCATTTTGAGTTTATTTTTGTGTATGGTGTAAGAAAGTGGTCCAGGTTCATTCTTCTGCATGTCACTGTCCAGTTTTCCCAGCACCGCTTGCTGAAGGGACTGTCTTTATTCCATTGGATATTCTTTCCTGCTTTGTCAAAGTTTAGTTGGCCATACATTTGTGGGTCCATTTCCAGGTTCTCTATTCTGTTCCATTGATCTGAATGTCTATTTTTGTGCCAGTACCATACTGTCTTGATTATAGCTTTGTAGTATAGCTTGAAGTCTGGGGTTGTGATGCCTCCTGCTTTAGTTTTCTTTTTCAAGTTTGCTTTGGCAATTTGGGGTCTTTTCTGGTTACATACAAATTTTAGGACTGTTTGTTTTAGCTCTGTGAAGAATTCTGGTGTTATTTTGATAGGGATTGCATTGAATATGTAGATTGCTTTTGGTAGTATTGACATGTTCACAATATTTGTTCTTCCTATCCAGGAGCATGGAATCTTTTTCCATTTTTTTGTGTCTTCTTCAATTTCTTTCATAAGCTTTCTTTACTTTTCAGTGTATAGATTTTTCCCTCTTTGTTTAAGTTTATTCCTCAGTATTTTATGGTTTTTTGTGCAATTGTAAATGGGATCGATTCTTTGATTTCTCTTTCTGTCGGTTCATTGTTGGTGTATAGGAATGCAACTGATTTCTGTGCATTGATTTTATATCCTGCAACTTTGCAGAATTCATGAATCCGTTCTAGCAGTTTTTTGGTGGAATCTTTTGGGTTTTCCATATAGAGTATCACGTCCTCTGTGAAGAGTAAAAGTTTGACCTCCTCCTGGCTGATTTGGATGTCTTTTATTTCTTTGTGTTGTCTGATTGCAGAGGCTAAGACTTCCAAAACTTTGTTTAATAATGGTGGTGAGAGTGGACATCCCTGTCTTGTTCCTGACCTTAGGGGGAAAACTCTCAGTTCTTCCCCATTGACATGATATTAGCGTTGGGTCTTTTGTATACAGCTTTTATGATCTCGAGGTATGCTCCTTCTATCCCTACTTTTTTGAGGGTTTTTATCAAGCAAGAATGCTGTATTTTGTCAAATGCTTTGTCTGCATCTCTTGAGAGGATCATATGGTTCTTGTCCTTTCTGTTATTGATGTGATGAATCACGTTAATTGTTTTGTGGATATTGAACCAGCCCTGCATCCCACTTGGTCATGGTGAATAATTTTTGTAATGTATTGTTGGATCCGGTTGGCTAATATCTCGTTGAGGATTTTTGCATCCATGTTCATCAGGGAAATTGGTCTATAGTTCTCCTTTTTAGTGGGTCTCTGTCTGGTTTTGGAATCAAGGTAATGCTGGCCTCATACAAAGACTTTGGAAGTTTTCCTTCCATTTCTATTTTTTTTGGAACAGCTTCAAAGAAATAGGTGTTAACTGTTCCTTAAATGTTTGGTAGAATTCCCCTGGAAAGCCATCTGGCGCTGGACTCTTGTGTTTTTTGTTTGTTTGTTTGTTTGTTTTGGGGAGATTTTTGATTAGTAATTTGATTTTTTTTCTGGTTATGGGTCTGTTCAAATTTTCTCTTACTTCCTGTTTCAGTTTTGGTAGTGTATATGTTTCTAGGAATTTGTCCATTTCTTACAGGTTGCCCATTTTATTGGTGTAAAATTGTTCATAATATTCTCTTATTACTGTTTTTATTTCTACTGTGTTGGTTGTGATCTCTCCTGTTTCAGTCTTGATTTTATTTATTTGAGCCCTTTCCTTTTTCTTTTTGATCAAACTGGCTAGTGGTTTATCAATTTTGTTAATTCTTTCAAAGAACCAGCTTCTGGTTTCATTGATCTGTTCTACTGTTTATTTTGGTTTCGATAGCATTAATTTCTGCTGTAATCTTTATTATTTCCTGTCTTCTGCTAGTTTGGGGTTTTATTTGCTGTTCTTTTTGCAGGTCTTTAAGGCATAAGGTTAGGTTGTGTATCTGAGATCTTTCTTCCTCTTAGAAAGGCCCAGATTGCTATATACTTTCCTTTTATGACAGCCATTGCTGCATCCCTGAGGCTTTGGGTTGTAGTGTTATCATTTTCATTGGCTTCCATATACTATTTAATTTCCTCTTTAACTTCTTGGTTAGCCCATTCATTCTTTAGTAGGATGTTCTTCAGTCTCCAAGTATTTGTTACCTTTCCAATTTTTTTCTTGTGGTTGATTTCCAGTTGCATAGTGTTGTTGTCTGAAAATATGCATGGTATGATATCGATCTTCTTGTAATTGCTGAGGGCTGATTTGTGTCCCAGTATGTTGTCTCTTCTGGAGAACGTTCCTTGTGTACTGGAGAAGAATGTATATTCTGTTGCTGTAGGATGAAATGTTCTGAATATTGAGAATTTCTGAATCTGTTTAGGAGTGTTATATATAATACCCATTTAATATTTTTCTTACATTTTATGTATTTTTATAGCCAATGCAATAATTAGTACTCTTGATGCTGGTAGAATATCTGAAGAATCTGATCTATGTACTTTCTCTTAAATGCTAGTTATATATTTTGGTAAATTCAAAATGTTATTTAAAAAGTAAGATTCTCAGTACATTTGTGTGTCAAATTCACATTTTCAATGGCTACCTCAAGGTCTTTGAGATTCCAATGCCAGGATGTTGCCACATTTTGCTATTTCACTTTTTAAACAACAGAGATGAGTGGACTTCTGAAACCAAAATTTAAAAGAATCAGAGTTCTCAACCACTCTATTAGTTACAGAATATTTAAGAAACACATAGATGCATGTGTCCTTGTGCTCTGTACTATGTTTCCAAAGATCCACAGAGCAGGTATCACTTACTTCCCACCTACAGCTGATAATTAATTAAGACCTATACCTTTGATATGCCTGAGGTCTAGGTATTACATTTTCCCCTAGGAAATTCTTGAGATTTATCTTTTAGTGCAACTAACTCAGCCCTAATTATTCCTTCTGCTATTCCTATTTTTATTTCAAGACCCAAAGAAGTTATGGCTTCCTTCTTTTCCTCTCAATAAACCCCAACCTTTTCCTTATATGTAGTAATTCCATCTTTAATTTGTTGGATAATAAGCCGAGGACCTTAGCACCTCTCCATTAAGACAAAGGTCCTACCTTTCTCAATCTCCAGCCCCTGAAATGGCCAGCATGTTGAAAATGAGCTTACCGCCCGAGTCCTTTCTTCCAGGTATTGCAAATTCCACCCTGCTTCTTTCTGAGTATCTAAGTGTTATTTGTTCAAAGACTCCAAATTATTAAGCTTCACCTGTACATTTTGTACTCTGTGTTCCTTTGACCTGTTTGGCCCAGGGATTATTCATCATATTCACCTCCGACCATATTCTTCTGCTTGTCAATGTGTGTATCTAATAAGAGTTTTTAATACTTACTGAACACTTATGTACTAGCCACTATTTTAGTGTTTTGTGCATATTAACTCATTTAATCATCACAATAATCCCAGTGGTATACAGTTAATTTCCTAATGTTATTTATGAACAAATGTAGTCACAGAAACATAAGGTATGATGTTCATGGTCACATCATAGAGGTGTTTTGAATCCACATAATCTGACTACATGGTCCATTTGTTTGCTAGGCATTATATCTTCTGATCTGTTTTCCTGCCTCTTTTTTTCTTTCCATCTGGCTTCTGTCACTATCCCTAGCTTGCAGCTCCCTTTTGACAATGCACATTTTTCGAAATGCTAGAGATATGTTTGAAATGGGAGTCTATCTTGCCCTTAAGCCCGTGCCTCTGTTGTCCTGTCTGGAGGGAGAAACCTTTCATCAGTTTTCACATGATTTAGTTATAGGCAAACTTGAGTTTTCCAATACTACAGCTAATGTATTTCAGTGTCAAAGTACACAGTAAACAGTACTGGCCATTACTAAGCCATATACATGCCCTTTACCTTTGCTCCTTTTTTATTAACTTCCAAAAAATTTTTGGTAAATTCCAAAAAAACTTAAGGAATTTTTTTATTTATTTGTACATCAGTAAATGATGAACCAAACATTTGTATATGAAGCCAAATCCTCCAATTATGCTTTATAAATACTACTTTCTGAGATATCCCTGGGCACAAGATACTGTTGCAGGGATTTTTCTTGGTTTTGGAGAAGACATTATCCTGTTTCTGAGACTCCAAAGGTGGGCAGTATTTGGCCAATATCTCTGTTATATTTTGCTACAGAAAACATGGCAAAATAAATAAATGCTTATTACTCATATGATCTAAACAAAGGATTACTATTAGGAAAACTAAAAGTTGATTCATTAGAAACTTTACTTCAGAAGTTATTGGAGATAGCAAGTGATGAAATATAAGTTTCTTGGGATTATAAGAAAGGATACCAGTGTAGAGAATAAAATCCCTGAGTTACTGTATCTAGTCTTCCATTGACAGAATGATTCTCTCTAATATTGTGAAAGTTGTTTAACCACTGTGAAATGAGGCAGTAGGGCTAAATCAATTCAGAAGCCTTTTCCAGCACAAAATTGTATATTCATGATAGCATAAATAGCAGAGGAATATCCTAATTATAGCATTTAGTAAAAAATGGTCTGCCCTTTGGCAGGATAAATGTTGACTATTCATATGATTTCAAACTTATACATGCTTTAGGAATGTCTTCAATTAAAATTTTCCCTGTGTTAGTGTTTAAGCATCTTTGCTAATTATATTATTTTAAAATAAGAAATGTGTACTCTTCAGAATATTTTATATTTTCAATTAAATACTTTCTAGCTTTAGAAGTCATTCATCAGATATAGGGACACATTGGAGAAGAGGGCAGATGGAGTTGTAATTGTCTTTACTTTTGATTTCTTCTTTTAACCTCTCAGGAAAGACTCTGGGAGACCATACTTTTGTTAATCCTGTAGAGCAAGAGTCAGCTTCTGTGTCATTGGTGATAGCGATGATGATATACTTGACAAAGGTTAGGAAGCTTTTAGAACCATTTATCAGCAATGGCCGCTGAAGATAGAAGTGGTTTTCCCCTCTTTTATTTTTTTTTTCTGGAAACAGAGTAGCAACATCTTTGCTCAAGAATTTCCATCTCACTAGAAGGCCTTTTCCCTATATGTGACTGTCAATATTTTACTCATTCTCTGAAGCTCAGTATAAATGATATTATTTCTCCCAAAACTTTTAGCTGACTGTAATTAAAATCTTTCTTGTGGGATACAAAAAAAAATACAATGAACAACAAACAACAACAACAATAAAAGAAAGCAAACACACAAACAAACAAAAAAACCCCACCACAAATTAATAAACAAACAAAAAAAAATCTGTGTTGTAAGAGCCATTTAATTATAATCCTACCAGAAGATATCCTATAGTATATTTTTGATTTATACTTACCTAATTTTTGTCTTATTTCTCCAAGTTGTCAGTCAATTAGGATCTAAAGCTGGATTCATATACTGTTGAATTCTATATAATTACAATGCCTAGAGAAGTTCAATTAACATGGTAGACACTTATTCAATATTGGTAGAATTGGATTGAAATGATTAAGGGGATGGAAACACTGAGATAATAGACATGTTAATTCAACGTTTGTGTCCCACCCCACCTGGGTTGGTAACCTTCACTGATTGAAGTTTGAATTTTCCAGCAAAAGATTTTGTTGTCCTGCTCCTTTCAAAAAAGTTTTTACTCTATTTTCGTTCATCTTCCACCTATAGAGCTTAGAATAAGAGAAACTACTTGCTGTGTCAAATATCTCACTCCTTTTCAATTAATGGTTGACAGTCAGAAAAAGAAAGTGTACTGATTTTACTTACAAGAAATCACTGCTTTGCTTATTCCAAGAATTTACAATTAAGTGGTGGAGGTGTGTTAGAGGAGGAACTAATACAGATGAAAGTTGCAATTGTTTCAGTGATTATTATGTTCAAGTTATCAAAATAAGCTATGTTTATAGCTTATTACCTGAGTTTGTGTTGTGGATTGCACGACGTTAAGAAAATACATATAGAGGAAAGAACAATTTCCAATTCAGGGAAAATAGAAAAAGCATTTGGAATTTCAGGAAAAAAAATGAGATGGGTGTTGGTTATGTTATAGGAGAATAAGAAGGTATTGGAGCTTAGCCTTAAATAATAGGTAAGAGTTACATTATTAGCTTTGGAGAGTATAAGTTGATAGATCCATTTTAGGCAAAGATAAACTGTAGATGAAGGTATTCATCTGTTGGTTGAAGTCATTTGAACGTACACAGATTTGAAACCACCACATTACAACTACCTCTGTGAGAAAAGTGTATGTCAAACACTGAAGAGAATTTGAGAAAAGAGAATGATGTAAGCTGGGTTGGTTGAGAATGAAAAGATCCTATCCATGAATGGTACATACCTCAGATAAAGACACATTGGTATTATTGATGCCAAATGATACTCAGCAGTCTGTGGCTGAGTGGACAGGGATGGTCAATCTATCTCCATAGAGATACAGACATGCTGCACTGATTAACTGAGCAGAATATCATATTTCCATGATTTAGATCCTCTGAAAGTATACTCCCAAGTTCAGGGATTTCTGCAGCATTTAATTCTAAATGGCCCATTCAGAAGTAGAAAAAACAAATGAGTATAAATTTAACCAAGAAATTTAACCATGGTAACTGTGAAAAATCACCAAGAAGCAATGGTTCTTAAATTCTGCAATATTGTTGTTAATAATCAATATTGGAGAAGAATATAGAAGTATATAAATAGAATTGAAATGATCTAGGAATACAAGGTTAGGTGAAATATGTAGGTAAAGAAATTTAGAGTCAAATAAAAATGTCAGCCTCATTGAGGGTTAAAATTTTTGTAGAAAGGAAATTTTACAATTGATATAAAAAATTCACTTATGATGTTTAACAAGCTGTGTACAGTTGTTACATAGGAAAGATGGTTCTACAACCTTTATCTATCTATAAGGCTCACAAATCAAAAGCCAGATACAACTCCAAGGCCGGTTTTTGACACCCTATTCTCCTAACTCTTAGGCACAAAACCAGTATTGTAAATTGAGGATTAATTTGTAGATGATGTAATCAACCTTTCGTAATGTTAAGGCAAAGATTTGTGGAAGATTATGTGCTAAAGCTTTAATTATACTCTCATGAATTTATCCTACTGAAATCCTATTAAAAATTGGGAGATAACATCTAATGTCAGGAATTAGATTCTTAAGTATTAGATTAGTTACTGAGCCACATGATGAAATGTGCCACTAAACTGTATTTTTGGATTGCTTTAGATTTTCAAGTTTAAATAAATTTTTTAAAAAGATAATTCCTAAGCACCCAGTGATATTATTTTACATCCACTAATAGAAACTACATCCAAATCTATTTTGAAGAACAGAAACACACTGCTGTGTTTATTTGTTCAGCAAAACATGGTCATGTTTCAAGCAGAAATTTTATTTGGAACTTTCTTGACATGTTTGCTTTCCAGTGTATTGTAGAACTTCCTTGTTACATATCCATTATTTAAAACATGCTTGTCTACCCAGAAAACTGTAGTAATATCTTACGGCTCTCATTTCTCTTCACAGTGGAATGATCAGACATGATGCCCTACCTAAACTTTTATCATTACTCATGATAAATATAAATAAATTATACTATTCTACTAGTATCTGCATGAACATTGGCATTGTATTTTAGAAACCTGTGTCTAAATTTTTACCTTTAAATGGAACCTGTAGTACCCTTCAAACCAAATGACTCTGACGATTTGCTGATTTTTTTTTCTATCTAAATACCTGGCATGTGATAGGTACAAAATGTATGTTAGTTTCTCCTTCCTCTTTGTATTTTATACATGTCCTGGAATGTAACTTTTTAAGTAAGAGCATCCCATCCCCAAGAATGTCACTTTTTAAGATGGCAGCTTTTTAAATTTTAGGAAGCACATGATACTTTGATAAAATCTTTGCTGATAATTTTTATGTTCTTTAAGCATAAAGCTTTTCATTGTTAAATCATTTTCTATCCAGTATCTTTTTTTTTTTAATTTTTTTTCAACGTTTTTTATTTATTTTTGGGACAGAGAGAGACAGAGCATGAACGGGGGAGGGTCAGAGAGAGAGGGAGACACAGAATCGGAAACAGGCTCCAGGCTCCGAGCCATCAGCCCAGAGCCTGACGCGGGGCTCGAACTCACGGACGGCGAGATCGTGACCTGGCTGAAGTCGGACGCTTAACCGACTGCCAGGCGCCCCTATCCAGTATCTTTAGTAAGGGTTTGTAATTCTTTCTTGAAGGATCCTTGGTAGGAAAGGGGAGAAGAATAGAGGATCGAGGAGTAGAGTTTAAATTGGGTTAGGAGTGAGATAGGAGAGAGTTCTGGGGTTAGGGAAGGACTGTATTTATAGTGAGATCTAGATCTGAGAAAATGGGCTGGGGATATTTGATTCTGTTTAAAGCTTGCGTGAATTGAAAGGGATGTGATGCCTCCCATGTTTCATCAGCTAGTATGCATGTTAGTACTGAAAAATAATATTGGTCATGGCTTCATTACATTTCTTAATTATTATTATTAATTATTAACATATCATATTAATAATATATTATGTGCTAGATACTGTACTAGGTGCTAATATCATTTATGATAATACCCCTGTGCAGCCAGCTGAATAAGACATAAAACATAGATATATAAAATATTTTGAAATGCTTGCTATGCTAGGGGTTTCTCTTTGGTTATTGCACTTCATGATCTATGCATCAAGGAGTATTTTCTCAAGAAGAGAGACATCTGAGTCAGGTTCTGAGGGGATAAAGATATTCAGGAGAATGTGTAAGGACAAGAGAGTCAGAGGCAAAGGGAGTGCCTTAGGCAAAGAAAGGGGAAGAAAGATCATCATGTGTTTGTGAACCTGCAAGTGATTCAGTTTACCTAGAATTCAGAGTTTCAACAGGGGCATGAAAAGAGATGATATTAAAGGGGAAAAAAAGCCTTCCTCCCTTCTTTCCTCTTATTTCTCTTTTCAATATCATTCTGCAGATTAACAAACATCCCTACCAAATACTAGTTTGAAGTCAAAGAATCAACTCTGATTCTTATCTTTATGGGGTCATAGAATTCCTTAAGATCCTTATTAATACAATTGCTTCTCATTTTTGTTCCCTACTTTCTTTTTCTTTCACCTAAATGTGATTTATATACAGAAAAGTAATTGAGAACTGTCCAGTCTTTGTCAACTTAAAAAAGAGTTTATTCTCTATTTTATGGGATATTTGCAGCTGATCAAGTTTCTTCTGTTAGCAAGTTCTCAAACCACTTTCCTGTAGATGGGATTTAGCTCTGTTCTATAACAATGCACACTGAATTTCTCATTTGCCCTTAAGCTCCTTGGCCCAGTGACACTCCACTTTAAGTTTAATCAGACAGAAAAATCACAAAAGCCCCAGTCTCAAGTGACCACTTTGACCTTTTTTTTTTTTCCTGAAATCATGAGGAGAAGAAATTTCCCTATTTTCTGCAGTCAGTATGTGATTCTCCACACACCTGTGTACTGTGTTTGTTTCAAATCCAGGATGACCCAGGTTAATGCCGTCTTTCTCAGGGGGAAAACCAGCACTATGCTTTGCAGCCGCTCTATGCAATCATTTCTAGTAGCTTTCTCCCTGAGGGTGTAATTTTCATCAGGGGTTTTTAAAAGAGAGGCAAAAATGGTATGAGAAAGATTCTGAGAGTTTACTAGGGCTAGACTAAATAAGGAATTGGATTTAGCTCATTTCTTAGAGCCATGGTTTTTGAGCAGCAAGTGTTTTAAGACAAGGAGCCAGACTTCTCTAACTGGGTCCTGGAAGCCAATTGCATCCTGCACTTCACATCATCCCATGTATTTGTGGCTGGGCTTTCCAATTAATGACATAACATCCATACAGATATGTTGACTTTTTAAATGGTTACGGTAAATCTAGGGTACTTTGGGACCCATTATTATTACAATTATAATTATTAATATTATATATTTCAGCTTTATTAAAGGATAATTGATAACATAAAATTGTGAGATATTGAAAGTGTAAAATCATACCGATCATTGTGATTTGATATACTTACACATTGTGAAAGGACTTCCACCATCTAGTTAATTAAAATATCCATCACCTCACTTATTTATCTTTTTTTTTTTTTTGGTGAGAACATTTAAGTTCTACTCTCTTAGAAAATTCTAATTATAGAACATAGTGTTGTCAATTCTACTCACCATGTTTTACATTAGATCCTCAGATCCATTCATTGTATGCCTAAAAGCTTGTATCCTGCTAATAAACTACCCCCTTTTCCCCACCCACCAGTAAGCAACCACTTTTTTAGTCTCTGATTCTGAGTTTGACCACTTTTGGTTTTTTATTCCACATATAAGTGATATCACGCAATATGTGTCTTTTTTTTATCTGGCTTATTTCACTTAGCATAATGCCCTTAAGGTCTCTCCATATTTCCATATTTTGGCTATTGTGAATGATGTTGCAATGAATATGGGAGTGCAAATATTTATTCAATATCCTGTATGTATTTCTTTTAAGTATATATCCAGAAAGAGATTGGTAGATCACACAGTAGGTCTATTTTTTTATTGTTGGAGGAACCTCCAAATTGTTTTCCATTGTAGGTGCACCAGTTTATCTTTCTACCAACAGTGCACAAAGGTTCGTTTTCTCCACATCCTTTCCAACATTGATCTCTTAGTTTTAAAAAACAAAAACAAAAACAAACAAAAACAACCATCCTAACAGTTGTGAGGTGCTAGCTCTTTGTGGTTTGTCTTCCATTTCCCTGGTAACTAGTGATGCTGAGCCCCTTTTCATGTACCTGTTGGCCATTGGCATGTCTTCTTTGGAAAAATGTCTATATAGTTCTTCTACCCATTTTAAAATCAGATTGTTTGTTTATTTTGTATTGAGTTGTATGAATTCTTTATATACTTTGGATATATCAGTTATATGATTTGGAAATATTTTCTCCCATTCAGTAAGTTGTCTTTTCATTTTGTTAATGATTTCCTTTACTGTGCAGAAGCTTTTTAGTTTGATGTAGTCCCACTTGTTTGCTTTTGCTTTGTTGCCTTTTTTTTTGCTGTCAATTCCAAAAAAAACCAAACAAAAACTCATTACCAAATCAAGATAAAAGTTAATCAGGTATTTACAATGCAATAAAGTATAAAAATAAAAGAAATTTACCCACTGAAAAAGCAATTTTAAAAGAGATGATGATTTATCATTACAACAGATGTAAGGCATGCTGTATAAATGTGTGGTTGAAAAACCTGAAGAAAATGTGAAATGAAATCAGCATAACCTGGGATAACAAGGAGATATGATTATATTGTGATTGTGATTAAGAAAAATTTAATACTATAAATATAATTATATGAAAAAATATTTTTAAATAGAACTAGAGTGAACTTTGAGAAATTTTTAGCACCTTCAGTATGAAAACGGTACCTCAGTCAGATGATTGGAATGAGTGGTCCATTTAGGAAGTTTATACCTATCATAAAGATGACTGCTTTGAGCTATCATATTTTGAAGTCCCTCAGAGACTAGTATCATTCCTCTGGTTTAAAGCATATGAAGCAAAATTTCAATTGCATTAAGTCACCCCATAGAATTTCTGTATGTGTAGACAATTATAAACAGCCCCACCAGCAATCATTAATTCTCATGATGAATTAATATTTGAAATTCACTTGTATATTACTCATCTGCATAAATAGGAGTAAGTCTCGAAGTGTCATAACACACTGAGAAAAGTTAAATGTGTGTGCTTGAAAAGCTAAAGACAAGGCCCAAGCATGTCTTCAACACAAAATAATATCAACCTCTTGGCTCTCTTTAGACAGACAGTTTACTCAGGTTGTACCTCCTAGTTGCAAGGCATGGCTCTTCAAATACAAAAACAACGATCAGGAAAGTTCAGAGAAAAAGAATGCAGGGAAGAGAGAATTTAGTAGAGAAAATAACTATGTTATATCCACATTTAAATTTGTGAGCAATGGCTCTATCTTGTCACAATTAAAGTGAGTAGAACTTAAATAATTTACTTTGCAAGCTATTATTCAAGAAGTCAGCCAGTTTTTTTTTTGGGTAAACTTGAACTCCTGTTGTGTGATCTTAAGTAGTGTGTGCACATGCATGGAATAGTGTATATGTGCTAGTATGCATGTATGTTTGCCTGTGTGTGTCCTTAAATATATTTTTATGATCAAATCTTTTGTATAATAGTCTATAAATGAGGAAACTTACGAGATGTTCCCTGTTTGGTTTCCAAAAATTATATATTCATATTTTCTTGTTCAAAAAGAATTTAGCTTGTTTCTATATAATTACATATACTTATATATATTTTTTAAAATTGTTAATGTTTATTTATTTTTGAGAGAGAGAGCATGAGTAGGAGAGGGGTAGAGAGAGAGGGAGACAGAGGATCTGAAGCAGGCTCTGCAGCCTGTTAGCACAAAGCCTGATGTGGGACTTGAACCCACAAACCATGGGATCATGACTTTAGCTGAAGTCAGATGCTCAACCAACTGAACCACCCAGATGCCCCTATATATTTTTAAAGTGAACATTAAAATAAAAAAGTTATCACTGACTACAGATAATGTGTGTCCTTGTGAGAAAAACAGAATTATCCAAGGACTCATTTCTACTACACAACTTGCCCGGAAGAGTTCTCTTAATACCCATAAATATATTTTCTAAATAGTGAGCAATAATCTCAAATTGGTTATTTTGTTCCTCTGGGGAACCTGATAGCTCTCTTTTGCTCAACCAGCTACAGACATAGTGAGATGAAATAGTGCCTCTGGAGATGGAATTGGGGATTCATTAGAAGAAAGAGAATGGAAGGTAGTAGCTCTTCATGTAGTCCAGTGTTTAAGGTCAAAGTTCAGGTTAATATCAGTTTGGCTTAAGGGTCTTTGGAGAGGGATAAGAAGAGTGATTCAAAGAGGCATGTATTTCAGAACACAGTGTTCTACCTTGGTTATTGTTTTATCTGGCCCATAAAAAATTCTTTGTTTATGGCTCTGTGTGTGTACAAATGTCCTCACATGGATTCTGAAGAGCCTGCATGTCAGTAGTAATTCATTCGCAAACCACCATTTTAATGGTCAGACTGTTCATCTGAATGGAAAAGATTCACAAAGAAACAATGACTCATGAGAGGCTAGTGGACTTAAAATTTTGGCATGTTTTTAGTTTACTGAATAAGAATTAGAGTTGAGTTCTAAGTTAAATAAAGGGAAACTTAGAAATTGAGGCCTTAATATTTTAACCTAAAATACATTACTTCTGGTCCCATTACTTTACCTCTTTAGGCTTTATTCTTTTTTCATCTCTAAAAGATAAAAATGTACCCCTAAAGTTAGTTTCATCTTGAAAATTATTTAATTTTATGATTGCTGAATGACCATCCTATTAGAATTCATAAGATTTTGATCTTTATTACTATGAATCCTAACTGGACATATAAATAAATATGTACATATGAAACAACTCTATATGTTTTCAATTCATAGGACAGATTGTAAAATTTAAAATCTGCTAGACACCTGAGATTCTTGGAATCACCCGTAAATGAATCCTGTATTTTTTTTTCAATGTTAGTTACATGAATTTGTTAAATGATGAATTTGTTAAATCTACTGATTTATAAGTGTACATTTTTGGTAGTTTGTTCCATTTATTCAGCTCTATTGTTAACCTTTAAACTGTGTACCCACTTGGTACCATTGTGTATTGACTAAACCCACTTCAAAAAATGACCTCCAGAAGTTACTACCTTTTCATGAATATAGTTCTAAATTACATGTCTGGTCTTTTCTACACACAAAATTCTATTTTGTCTCTTATTCCTCATTACATATTGCCTTTCTTACGATAAAATGAGCTTCTCTACAAACACAATATAGATGTCATATATGCTCAATGTGTGTCTCTGCTTTATACTACAATTTGGACAATCCAGTAAGTGTTGTGTCCGTGAGCCATTGTTAGCACAGTAACAACATAACAATGATTATGATGGGAGCAGATGTTGTGGTATGTCCATTTATTGTGCTTATAACTTCTCTTCTCAGTTGTGATGCTACATCATTAAGTGAAAAACAAATAAAAGACTTTATACATAAACAGAGGAAATTATATATTATTAGGTTTTTTTGACAAACCACAGAATATATGCATAACTTCTAAAATGCAGTGCCATATAATAATGAAAACAAATACCTCAAGAGTTTGACAGTAACTTCTAAATTTTTTTATGTTTATTTATTTTTGAGAGAGACAGAGAGAGAGAGGGGGAGCTCAATCAGGGGAGGGGAGAGAAAGGGCAGAGAAAGAGGGAGACACAGGATCTGAAGCAGGGGCCAGGCTTCCAGCTGTCAGCACAGAGCCTGTCAAGGGGCTTGGACTCACAAACTGCAAGATCATGACCTGAGCCAAAGTCAGATGCTTAAAGGACTGAGCCACCCAATTTCCCCAACATAAACTATTTTGATCTGATGGACCTGATTAAAGTACTTAATTCCTTCAGTGTCTTTTATTTAGTTTCTTTTCTATTTTCATTGGTGAAGTTACCCAGAGTTTGGAAGGGAAGTAGTTGAATCTGGAAGTCTACCTTTCCCTATTCCTTTTCTAAACAGTCCCTACCCTCTATGAGAAGTTTCTGATTCCAGGAGACTGCCTGGCACTGCTTGTTAGTGTGCAGTTCCACAGTGCATTAAGAGACTCTGCACATAACTATAATGCTTTTTCTAGGAATATCTTCCAAAGAAAGAAGAGCAGTCACCAGTCACCTCTCTCACCCTTGTTTCTTCTTTCCCCACATAAGTTAAGAGCCAGGTTTTTTTCTTTTCTTTTTTTCTCTTACATTTTTTTTTAATGACTTCATACTTGAGACCAGCTGATCATAAGAGTTGTGTTTTGAGTTTGAAGTTAGAGGTGATTGTAGACATTGTTTGCTTACTCATTTAGTGACACCTATTTAACCAAAGAGACCTGAATTTAGATTTTAGGCACTAGCTCAGATAATAAATAATATATTGATACTTGTATTTGTCATTGTTTGGTTATTCTTCTTTGTGGACAATGCCCCCTTCAATTTGAGATGCCATAAATGCAAAGGTCAAAGTAGAAAATATATGAAAACTTAAAAATATTCAGCACAAATATGAAGGAAAAAAGAATAGTCTCAGGAACCATATGGAGATTGGAGAAATCACTACTACGAATTATTAAAAGTTATAAAAATACTATGAGATTATAAATGACTTTTCTCTGGTAAAAGAGGCAATAAATATATATGGATTGTCTATAAAATATGTGGAAATAGAGTGGTATGATTCAATTTTTTGATGAAATCTTTCTCTTAGTTGATTTCATAGTCACATATTGTGAACCAGCAGGAACAGATTAACTTGCATCCTGACAAAACTAAAGTCAGTTGTTATTTTTTTTTATTCTTTTCTGCATGTATTTTGAAGCATACTTTGTCTCCATCCCCACCTCACTGCCTTCAAATAGGTCTTTGTTACACAGAGTGTGTTCTATAAGCTAGTAGCATTAGCATCACCTGAGAACAAGTTAGAAATGTTGAATACAGGCCCCACCAAGGAGCTACTGAATCAGAGTCTCCATTTTAACATCACCCCAGGGTAACAAGTACTCCAATAAATAATGATGCAATACTGCAACTTGCTGTTTGCCATTTGCAATTGCTACTTGGCTGGCAATAATAATAGTGGTTCTAACTGCAAATAAAGGCCAGTTAAGAAAAGGTAGAGAAATGAAAGTAGGAAGTTTTTTTGTTTGTTTTTCCCTTACTAATTTTCCCATGCCTTTAGTTCCTTCTGTTGACTCATGACCTAAAGATGATGATGATGATGATGGTTGTGGTGGTGGTGGTGGTGGTGGTGAGGAAGAAGAAGGAGGAGGAAATGGAGGATGGGGAGGAACTTGGGGGAGAGCTTCTCTGGAAGCAACAAGCTCTCCATAGACTGACTGACTAGATTCTAAGTCTGATCAGACCATAATTATCAGTGGGCTTGGAGTAAATAGGATGTTTTATGTCTTCAAATACTGCCTAATGTGTCAAATAGGAAATGAAATGATATTTCACGTAAATTGAACTACAATGATTTAGTGATTGCGTGTAAAAACAACTTAAATATCACAATAAGAATTTGGCTTTCGTTTATCAATGGAGAGGCCTTGAATAATTCTGTTTAAAGAAGTTTCCTAATATATTTCACTGGTTGGAAGTAAAATGACTTTGTATTAACCATTTATGGAAACACGCAAGTTAGATGAGAATTTATCATAATATACTAAACATGAGGTCATAGAATCAAGTTAGAAAAATAAAGAAAGAAGTAAAACTAGAATATAGAAGTCTTAAATGCCATTTGCATGTAACCATCAATGGAAAATAAGACTCTGACTTAATTTTGGAGCATTTTAACAATTATGTTGTTAAGATAACTGGAGGAGACCGGTGACATTTTATAAGGGAGACAATTTGTTCAGTCTTACTAGGCTATGAATGTGTCAATTGCTAAGTAGATATAAATGTCCAGTAAGGCTAGAGTTAAGATACAGTGATAAGTATTAAGGAATTTAACTATATAGAAGTGAAAGTGATTACTTGAAGTATATGGGGATAATAATTTAGTTTAGAGATACAACAAATAGGAGGGGAAGTGGGATAAAGAGAAAGAATAGAAGGGAAGAAAAAGAAGAAGGCAGGAAGTGAAGGAAAAGGAAGAGAGTAGGAGGGAAAAAAGGGAAGAGGATGAGTTATGAGAAGATCTAAGTAAAAGTGATGATAAAAAGGTGATAAGAATCTGGTGGACTTAAAAAATTAGAAGATATGAAAAAGAGGAAGTCAAGAAATAAAGCAGAATTTCTTAGATTCTCTTGATGATTAAATCATTGTTGAAGTACAGTGTAACAGTAAACATTAGAAGAGAAAGATTTTATGAAAACGAAGTGATTAAAAATGTGGAGGCATCAAATTCTTACAGAATTAGGGAGGAGAGTACCGAGAAAGACCCAAGGATTGTGGAATTTGGCCATTTTAATCAGTGCTGATTTGAAGGAGAATGATTTAGATGTGATGAGAGAATCAATTGTGATTATTTAGAAAAGACAAAGAAAAATGAACTTAGACTGGAAAAATAGGGTAATAAAAGGAAGAGGGGAAAGCACTTAGTACATGACGTGTGAGGAGCAGTGTGCTAGAGAAGTACAGTGAAAAGACAAGGATTTTTAAGACAAAATTTTGTCAACAATCTTGCACTCTATCATTATGGTACCACAAGTCTCAACATTGAAGAACAAGGATATGATTAACATCAAGAAATGTCAGGGGCACCTGGGTGGCTCAGTCTGTGGGCATCGACTTTGGCTCAGGTCATGATCTTGCGGTTCATGAGTTCAAGCCCCGCGTTAGGCTCTGTGTTGACAGCTCAGAGCCTGGAGCCTGCTTTGGGTTCTGTGTCTCCCTCTCTCTCTCTGCTCCTTCCTCACTCACACTCTCTGTCTCAAAAATAATAAATAAACATTAAAAAAATTTAATATCAAGAGGTTTCAACTACTTATATTCCCTCTTCTCTTCCCATACGTACTGTGTAAATATAGACTCTGTATTTATTGCTTGTGTTATTGCAGCAGGCTTGTCCTTGCCTTCAGTCTCATGCCTTCTTGTCCATTCTTTAACAGTGATTCACAATTATGGGGCATTTTGTATGGGATCTTTTTGCTTATCAAATTAGTGAGTGGGACAAGGGTGCTAGATACCAGTAGTGCTGGAACAATCCTGTACAACTAATCGTGCATGCCTTATTTTTTTTTAATTGTCCAGAAGACTTAACCCATTACAAATGTATACATTATGAAACATAATAATCTGGAAAATCTGTTACCATAAGTTGTATGAAAAGCTTAGTAGTTTTGAGAATGTTATTTTGAAGAAGGTTATATAGAATATGAAATTTTGTGTTAAAATTTCATGAACTATGTATTTGTTCTCTTTGGTGTTTCATAGCATCTCCAACTACAACTTTAATTGAAAAGAATTGTAGTGCAGAAGTGCAGTTAGTATAAACTCAACTAAACTGACGGCAAATAGGGAACAGTAGAAGTTTTGAAATTGATTGATGTTTTAAAAGGGTTATAGGGGTGCCTGGGTGGCTCAGTCGGTTGAGCATCGTCTTGGGCTCAGGTCATGATCTCATGGTCCATGAGTTCGAGCCCCGCGTCGGATTGTGTGTGCTGACAGCTCAGAGCCTGGAGCCTGTTTCGGATTCTGTGTCTCCCTCTCTCTCTGACCCTCCCCCATTCATGCTGTGTCTTTCTCTGTATCAAAAATAAATAAACGTTAAAAAAAAAGTGTTATAAACTAGTGGAGATACATGAAGAATAAGGTATCTCATGAATTTCATTTATAAAGCATGTTTTAAAAATATTTTTGAACTTCTGTTTAGAATTGTAGTGAAATAATAAGTAATATAATTTGTAAACATTTGACATGGAAGATTTTGATTTGGTATAGCCTCATTTGTTATCTTTTCCTGATATTATCCCCAAAGGTCTTAAAAACCTCTTTTATAGCTTCTTGTATTACTGTCCCCCCCCCCCCCCCGCCCGGTTTGTCCTCTATTCTTTATTGCTTAGAGAAAGATGTACTCTCTAAGGTCTTTTTATGTATTAGGGACTTAATGTATGCCTTGAAGTGCAGCAAACTTTTAAGGAGGGCTATGTTCTTTGCGATGCTTCATCATCATCCAAACGCATCTCATAAACATAGGGAATTATTTTGATAACATGCTTATTTATAACAGAATGCTATCTAATTTGGCAGTATATCATACTTACTTGCTTTTTTTATTCTGTGTTTAATTTTTTTTTTTTTTGACATGATAGTCCTACTTCACTTACGTTACTCTATGCCTGTCTCCATCTCTCATTACTGGTTTTTACTTTATTTTTACTATTCTTTCATGTTTCTATTTATTGAGCACATACTAAGTACTAGGAATATTTGATAATAATAATATAATACTATAAGAAAGAACAGAAAAGTGCTAATCTTTCCCCTTATGGGGCTTATAGCAGGGAAGAGGAAGAATTAACAAATTAATGGTTAAAGTATTTATAAGTGGCCAGCATTACTCTAGAGGAAAAACAAAATAAGGTGGGAGGAATTGGGAGTGGCAAAATGAGAGGAATTTGCAGATTTTATATAAGGTAGTTAAGATAGGCTTTGCTGATATAATGACAGTTGAGCTTAATTATGGAGTGAGTTTAATTAGGAATTGATATGGGGATTATATGGATATCAGGCCCAGGGAATAGAAAATCCAAAGGCCCTGAGGCAGGAGGAATTTGCTTGGCATTTAAAACAAACAAAAACAATGTGCAAGGAGTCAAGAACTACTCAAGCGAAAGAAATAGGAAAGGAAGTTGGAGAATTGCATGACATAGGGAATAAAGATTTGACAACCATTGTAAGAACTTTAAGTTAATGATCTGTGTCAGATGGGAAGCCAAAGAAAGATTTTGGGCAGAGTGGCATCATCTAACCTATATTTTTAAAGAATCACTCTGGCTTCTCTTGAAAATAGTCTTGGGGCTAGGGCATACATAGGAAAACCAGTAATATGGCTATACCAATGTATATTGGAGGAATAGTAATAATAACAAAATTAAGAATATTCCCCCTCTAAGATTCAGCTCTACAGATGACTTGTACCTAAAATCTAAATGGCTTCTGTATTTTGAATTTAAGCAGTACTTAGCTAGAAAGTACTACCTTGCTATATTAGCCTATAGCAATTGTTATTTTAACAAACATTTATGGCAACTTAACATTTGCCAGATATTATGCTGGGCACTAGAGATAAAACTGCAGGTGAAAATTTTACACTCTTTACTTCCTTGGATGTTTTACTCTAGCATAACAGATGAATTGCTTTAGAGTTTCAATTCATTGTTTTTCATATTTGTTCTTTCGTCCTCACCTAGATTTTATATCCTTTTAAAAATGGACTGTGTATCCAATTATGTATGGATTTTCATTTATTCATTCATTCATATATGAATTGAGAGCCTGTGTTCCATGTTCTGAATTATTTTTATCTTGCAGGTAAGTTGGGTGTTGCTGGCACTAAGTGAATGTTGAACATTCTTGCAAAGTTGAATTGAGTATTGGGAGCAATAGAAAGCACAGAAGATTGCTAAAGAGTTAAGAGACTGTATCATAAGATGCAGTGGAGGAGCATGCAAATTATGCTCCCTGTGTTGGAATTGCTGAACCTAACGGCTTTTGCTCATCATTTGCAAGCCTTCCTTATTCTCAGTGTACTTTAGTGACCTCCACTGTCAAGACAGGACAGTAATACTTGCTGACCTTTCAGGGATGGAAGAAAGAGCAAAAGAAACATGCAAATGACTGCATACAAATGACCAGGGTGAGATTGGCCCAATATAAATGCTAACTAGAAAAGATGCAATTCAGTTCACACTATAATTTCAATGCACAAGGAAATATCTTACCATCGATTATCCCTCTCATTCATGAAAAATAGATGGAAAGAAAAATCAGCATTCACAACTATAACTAAATGTTTGTTCAAAACTCTTGTTCAGAAGGTCTTCTTTAGTAGACAAATGTTTATTTAAAAATATGGTTGTGAAGCAAATGGGAAGTGCCTATTACTGTCTTATAATTTTCTAGGCATAGAATATATAGGTGGATTTACTTTCCATTTGAAGCAAACGATCTCTTCTTCCCTGATCATTCGAACAGAAGGAAAAAAAATCACTATTAAAGAATGAAAGTGGTTAAATTTTTGTTTGTTATATCCAACTGGAAAGAAAATGTCATTATGAATTATACAAATCTACTCAATTAAATTACAAATGTCAGATAAAACTTTTAACTGTATTTTCTCTTTACCTCAAAATTTCATCTTTAACATAAATGAGATAATGGTTAGTTCTGTTAATTTATATAAAAAGTTCCCATTTCTTTGCAAATTCTTTTTTTATATGTTGTTATGGATGTTATCATTGACTTAGACTCTTATTCTTACATCATCTTTAAATAAAGTGTACTTGACAACAAGAATGGATACTGAGGGGGTAAGGCACAGGATGCAGTTATGGAAAAAATATGATATATTACTATTCGACATTGCTTATTTTGTTTGATCCCAAATGCATTGAAGAAATTTTCATTGTACTGATTCCCTCCTGTCTACCTGTCTGTCTGTCTCTGTCATGCACACACACACACACACACACACACACACACACACACCCTCCAACATCTTAGTTTTGGAATCATTTGAAGATGAATTGCAAAATGTATGATACTTTATTCCTAAATTGCCATTGGTATTTTCTAAGAACAAACACATTCTTCTGCATAAATATAGCATATTATTATACCCAAGAAATTTAACACTGGTACAATAATTTTATATGATACATGATCCAAATTAAATTTCCTCACTTGTGCCAGTAATATTTTTAAAAATTTTTTGGAGGGAGTGCAGGATCATCCAAGATTTAATCTAAGCTCATGCATTGTATTTAGTTGGCATATATCCTTAGTTTCTTTTCATTGGAAAAGTTTTTCCCTTGTCTTTTCCCTGTCTTTTTCATTTTTTTCCTTCCCTGGCAATGGTATACTTGAAGGGTCAAATTCAGCTATTTTGTAGAATGTCACAAACCACAGATTAATATAGTTGTTCCCTTATTATTAGATTCATGGGAAACAATTTTGGCCCAAAGTAGGTAATAATATTAAATGTCACATTAAGAAACACATAATGTCAAGTTGTTTTATTTGTTTTCCATTGTTGATCTCTTGGTTATCTCTGTCAGATATGTTCCACTGCAATGTAACATTTTTTGTTTTATAATTAATAAGGAACCTGTGTGAGGTAATTGGATAACACTTGAATATTCTGCTCTGTACCTAAATTTACCCCCTTGTTTAAACATCCAATGATGATCCTTGTCTAAATCTATAATTTCATCAGTTATTGCAAAATGGTGTTGTTGTTGTTGCTTCTGATTCTGTCAATGGTGAGTCCTGTTTCTTGCCTCAGTTCTTGAGTTTGGCCAAGGAAGTATTAAGAGCCAAATTCTTAAGCAAGCAAGGGTTTAACAGAGGTTTAAGTGAAAATACACTCTCAAGGTGGAAGAGTAGGCAGACCCAGAGGTGGCAGCTGTGTCAGGGGTCAGGGTTGTCTTTTCTTTTCATGTTGGGATAGGTTATGGGTCATAGCTAGGTCAATTTCTGACTAATGTTGAAGCCCATCATCTAAGGGACTCCTCCTACCTGTTGGCAGCAGGAGTTTTGGGCCGTATGTGGTCCTTGTTGGAAATGTCATGGAAGCCATTGTCTCCTAGAAATTTAAAACCACAATGTAAACAATCAAAAAAACTACAAGGCAACCTTCAGAATGGGAGAAGATATTTGCAAATGACATATCTGATAAAAAGTTAGTATCCAAAGTCTATAAGGAACTTATCAAACTCAACACCCAAAAAAACCCAAATAATCCAGTTAAAAAATTGGCAGAAAACATGAATAGACATTCTTCCAAAGAGACATACAAATGGCTAATAGGCAAATGAAAAGATGCTCAATATCACTCATCATCAGGGAAATACAAATCAAAACTACAATGAAATATCTCCTCACACCTGTCAGAATAGCTAAAATTAACAACTCAGGAAATAACAGATGTTGATGAGGAGGCAGAGAAAGGTGAACCCCCTTACATTGTTGGTAGTAATGAGAACTGGTGAAGTCAGTCTGGAAAACAGTATGGAGTTTCCTCAAAAAGTTAAAAATAGAACTATCCTGTGATCCAACAATTGCACTACTAGTTATTTACCCAAAGAATACAAAAATACTGATTTGAAGGGATACATGCACCCTAATGTTTATAGCAGCATTATCAACAATAGCCAAATTATAGAAAGAGCCTAAATGTCTATCTGCTGATGAGTGGATAAAGAAGTTGGGGTAGATATACTTAGTGGAATATTACTCAGCCATAAAAAGAATGAAATCTTGTCATTTGCAATGATGTGGATGGAGCTAGAGAGTATTATGCTAAGTGAAATAAGTCAGAGAAAGACAATGTATGTAAGTGTTGAAACACTAAATCTTACATCTAAAACTAATATTACACTGTATGTTAATTAACTGAAATTTAAGTAAACACTTGGAAGAAAAAAGTAAATGTATTATAATGAAGCTGTAGATTAATGTAGGGCTGTGGTCACGGGGAAGAATGCATGTGTATCCCCTGGACTGTATCCCGGCTGTTTGGAACTTCACCTCTACCTTGTTATCGATTGGAAAGCTTGTGTTCCCTGATCACATCTAGCTAACTACCTACTCTATCAACTCTTTCTGATTTCTGTACTTATTAGTAGCATTACCTGGTAATGAAGAACACTCCCTACTCCTTTAAGCATCACTCAGACTCTTATTTATTTATTTGTTTGTTTGTTTGTTTGTTTATTTTTAGTGATGTGTTTTAAGCCATTATCAACATTAATATTTTAATGTCCAAATTATCACAAAATTGACAGGAACAACTTATTTAAGCTAGATTCTATGTCCATTTACAAATATTGAATTATAATACACACACACACACACACACACACACACACACACACACACACACAAAAGTGCACTGAACAGGGGCGCCTGGGTGGCCCAATCTGTTAAGCATCTGACATTGACTCAGGTCATGATCTCAATGTTCATGAGTTCAAGCACCACATCGTGCTCTGTGCTGACAGCTGAGGGCCTGGAGTCTGCCTCAGATTCTGTGTCTCCCTCTTTTCCCCTACATGCTCACTCTGTCTCTGTCTCTAAAAAATGAATAAATGTTAAAAAAAAGTATACAGAACATAAGGACATATTCTGATAAATTTGATAAATATAATGCATCTATATAGCCAGCAGCTAAATATAGGTATTTTTAAAAGACAACAATATTAGAACCATAGAAGCCTCCTCATATCCTCTGTTTATCAATATTTTACCATAGCATAACTAACCATTTTCCTCACTTTGAACATCATACATTCGTTTTCCCCACTTTTCAAATTTTAAATGCAATTCTTATGTCTGGCTTTGATCACTCAACATCATATTTGTGAGATTCATAATGTTGAATGCAGTAGTTAATTCATTTTTATTGCTATATTGTATTCTATGAACTTAAAACTGTCTATCCATTATTTTATTGATGGACAGTGAATTATTTCTATTAGGGTATTATAAATAGTATTGTTATGATCATTTTATTTAAATGCCTTTTTATTAAAGACATAAATGCATTTCTATTGGGTAAATGCCTATGAATGAAAACGATAGGCTGTACATTACATACTTGTTCTGCTTTAGTAGATACCCAACATTTTTCAGTGTTTCAAACAGAATTTGGAAATTCTTTTTTTTATGTTTATTTTTGAGAGAGAGAGAGAGAGAGCACAAGCAGGGAAGGGGCAGAGAGAGAAGAGGGACAGAGGATATAAAACCGGCTCCACGCTGGCAGCAGAGAGCCCAATGTGGGGCCCGAACTCATGAACCTTGAGATCATGATCCCAGCTGAAGCTGGACACGACTGAGCCACCCAAGCAACCCAGAATTTGGGAGTTTTGATTGATGCATTTTGCCGTCAACAGTTGTATTTTCTTACCCCCCCTCCCCACCAGATGGGTGTTTTTTTTTTTTTTTTTTATGCTTTTAGTTTACATTTATATTTAATCTTTTAGTTTAAATTTACTTTGCATTGTGTTGATTAATTTGAGCAGTCTTGTGGTCTTAAGATAGTGTATCTTCTGATTCTTGAACAAATATATCTCACTTTTTAGGTTTTTAGTTTCTTCATTATAATGTTCTATACTTTTCCATGTCCATCTTTCTACAGCTTTATCCATGGTTTATATTTAAGGATGCTACTGCATATTGTATCTTTTTTATTTTAATTTGGAAATGTTTGTTTTTGTATACAGAATATACTTGATTTTTATATATTAACCCTAGCTAAACACAGTTTTTTGTTTTAATAGATTTTTTGTATATATTTAAAAAATTTTTTTAATGATTATTTTTGAGACAGAGAGAGACAGAGACAGAGAGAGAGAGTGCGAGTGGGGACGGGCAGACAGAGAGGGAGACACAGAATCCGAAACAGGCTCCAGGCTCTGAGCTATCAGCACAGATCCCGAGGCTGGGCGCAAACTCGTGTACCACGTGATCATGACCTGAGCCAGAGTCTGACACTTAGCCGACTGAGCCACCCAGACGCCCCAGCTTTTTTTGTATATTTTATTAGATTTTCTATATAGACAATCATGACAATTGTGAATAAAGATAGTTTTATTTCTAATCTTGAGGCTTTTTGTCTTTTCGTTTTGCCTTATAACACTACTTAGAACTACAGTGTTGAATGAAAGCGATGACTACAGATATCCTAACTGTCCCTGACCTTAGGGAAAAAGTATTTTGTCATTCACCATTAAGTATGATGTAAGTTATAGGTTCTTTTTAGATGAACTTTATGATTTTAGGAAGTATGCTTCTCTTTCTAATTTGTTGAGTTTTAACAGGAATGAATTTTAGATTTGTTGTTACATTTTGTGCATCTGTTAATAGGATACTGTGATTTTTTTCCATTGTATTAATATTATAAATTATATTGAGTCTTTAATGTTATCCTAACCTTTAGTCTTGAGACAAAATTCTCATAATTCTCTTTTGATGTATTCGATATAATATTAATACATGATATTTTCTGTTCTTTGTCTTTTCTTATAATTTATTTGCCGAAATTTTGATATCAGAGTAATGCTGGCCTTATAAATCTTGTTTTGCTTATAATCTGCCTATTCTTTATAATGAACTTTAAATTTCACATATTATATTTATCATTTATCAGTTGTCCATTTGACTTTTATATATTAGATTTATTGTCATTCTAACTATTGTGTCCAACATTTAAAAAAAATACTTTTTTGGATATGTTAATGACAGTTATTTTACAGCACTTGTTAACTAACTCCAGAGTTGAAGTTGTCTGTATATTAGTGTGTCTTTTCTTTTTTAATTATCATTTTTGTGGATGTATTACTGGTTTTTTGTTGTTTGCTTGCTTTTGGTTTTTTGTGACCTTTCCTTTATTGATAAGTGGACTGTGCATGTACATTTTAGGGACTCCTGATGATATTATAATCCTTGTGAAGGTCTTTCTTTCCTGCACTTGGCAGATGGAACAGTGCCTGATCCCATTACTTTAATCAAGGTTGGGACTAGTTTGAAGCTGACTGCTATCTTGATAGGACTATCTCGATTTTACTCTTATCTTATCCAGGGTTTTCAGCTTAGAACCTAGTATCTTTTATTGTATCTTTTTTGCAGATCTCAATTCTGTTTTACTTGGAACATTGTTTAAAATGCTATGTCTTAGTGGTCTCTCACTTATGTTTTTCATCTCATATCCTGTACTAACTTAGAATTCAACTATTCTCCTGAGAAAAAATTTCTGCTAAATTATTGACAGTTTCCAAGTCTATGACAAGTATTCTTTCCATTTCTGTCTTCTCTAGCTCTGAATGCCACTCGTGTTAAGTAAGAATTCTCAGATGATTGCTTCTCCCCAGAATCAACAAGCGTACCCAAGTAAAAGTGACTGCAGAATAATCTCATTTTCTGAGATCCTCCCCTTCTTGTAGTCTTACCTGTTTGTTGTTGTTTCTTCATCAGCTCTCTACAAGTTTTAAACTGATATTTCTCTCTATGGATTACTTTCTAAGGTATTTCTCTGCAGAAGCACTGATAAACCCCAAGGTACTTAGCGGTACCGAAAAGCAGAATTCTCTCATGTCCGTGTGAAAAGTGCTCATCAGTATTTGAACACTTTTTAATTTTCTGGAACAGCAGTAAATTTGGAATTTCAAATTATAGTTTCCCTGGCCCAAACCTGAATTGTCAACTTCTCCAAGGCACCTAATTTCAATAATAATTTAAAGAGTGAGAGCGGCCCCTGCGTGGTTCAGTTGGTTGAATGTCCAGCTTTGGCTCAGGTCATGATATAGCTTTCATGGGTTTGAGCCCCCATCAGGCTCTGTACTGACAACTCAGAGCCTGGAGCCTGCTTTGGAATCTGTGTCTCCCTCTCTCTCTGCCTCACCCACTCTCTCTCTCTCTCTCTCTCTCTGTCCCTCAAAAAAATAAAATAAAATGTTAAAATTTTTTTCTAAAAAGATAAAGAGTAAACGAGGTTGTGTTGGTGTAAGGAAATATTAAAATATTTGTTTGAATTTGTCCAAATTGATTTTAATGTGCTTTGAGTGAGAAAACAAGGTGGATATATCCAGAAAGTCAGGTGGGTCTAAATATTGGGCAGATACAAGTATTAAATATAAATACTTGGGGGTTTTAGAACCCAAGGAGATAAAATAGTCTTGGAAAGTATGTTCAGAATGAACAGAGATTGGAACCCTGTAGAACACTAATATTTAGGCCACCTCAATGAAAGTCATTATGACTCTTCTCTCTTCTTGTCAAGATAATAGTAATAGTTTAATAACTAAAAACCACTGGCACCTCATTTAATTATTATATTTAGGTGAAATTACTAAATCAAAGTGGTAGTGTTTTGTTATAGTGTACATGCATTGCTTGTACATATCTCAGGGAGGCATTTTATATTAGAAATGCAAGTAAACTACACCTCCAAGAACATAAGTAAAACTGGTTATCTCATAAGTATATGGGAAATTTCAAAGTATATAAAAATTTCCTATTGGTAACAACTGAGTGACAATATAGTCATGGCCAAAGGATATGTCTTTCAGTGACAGATGAAATTTATGAAGATTGAACTTTATGTAAAAGTTATATTTCAACATATCATATTACCATTTCTAGCAGTTGCTTATTGCCAGTTGCCCATTTCTGAATCTGTTTATGAAATTGCATCCCGTATACTTTAGTCTCTTTTTAATGAAAAAATAAATAATATGATGAGTGGATCCATTTTCATTATTAAAATTCTTTAATTTTTGGACTATATTCACAATCGCATCACTTAAAATATTAACTTAGAAAAGTTATACTATAAATCAGATATATAATTTTGATATCAAAGACTTTTGATTTGGCTTGGGATTACCAGTGCTGCTTTGGATAGTTTTTTTTATTCTGTAATATTAAGATTTTCTCATATTAGTTTTTGACATTTAAATTTAAGTTTTCTACAGTATAACTTAAATCTGTATGCTAACCTTTTACTTAGGATGTTACATTGATTAATAAGATATTTCAATAACTTGTTAAAAAATGTTACTGAGCAATGTTACTTTAATGTCAAAATCTCATTTTTATGTATGAAATTATCCTTATGTGCATTTTTTCTTATAGCTTATTTGTAAAAATGAGCATCTATTATGAACATTAGACATAGAGAAATCATTTCTGGTCTGGAAGAAAGTTTTGTTTTTGTTTTTGTTTTTTGAAGTTTACTTACTTTTGAGAGAAACAGAGACAGCATGAGTGGTGGAGGGACAGAGACAGAGCAGGGGTAGAGAGAATCCCAAAGAGCCCCATGCGGGGCTTGAACTCACGAAACTGTGAGACCATGGCCTAGGCTGAAACCAAGAGTCAGAATGCCTAACTGACTGAGCCACCCAGGCTTCCCAAGAAAGTTTTGATTTACTCAACAAGTAATGGTTCAAAAATTTTTGCAAACTGAACATGAGTAATTAGATCAATTTTAATCTTAAAAAATTAAAGACATTCTGTACTTAAATTAATGACACTAAGTATTTCCAGCTTATAGTGAAGTCACTGTGTCATATAACAATGATAATATTATATTTTTATATAATATGTAGTGGTATATAAAATACATATTATACATATTATTTTATATATTAATCAATATTATAATAATATAATATATGTATTAAAATAATATATTGTTATATTAAGGTTCAACTAATAACTTTTTGAAGGGAGCTTTCTTTTGATAATCTAGTTACACTTAGATCAATGTAATGTATATATATAAATTATAATTTTACAATCCTACTGTGTTTAACATAGAGCCCACATCTGTAATAGCTGTATGTTCAAAATGTTTAAGGCAATATTTATGCATTTTCAAAATTAATCACTAAAAATAGTATCTGAACTTTTATTTCTTTTATTTTTAAATAGGTTCTCAACATCATTTTCAGCCTATCACCCTAAGCTACATCCCTTACTTTCCTGATCAGGCTGAATGTTTTCTGAAATACAGCATAGTGTTTTGGTGACTGAATTGTGTGGAAACACTGTAAATTGAAGAATAAACAGCTATGAATGGAAAGTGAGAAAAAAAAGTTACAATGCAGTGAAAATATAAGAGAATGACAAATGAGAAATTTGTGATCACTTTGTTCCAATGGCTGTGGTAGAAGGGAAGATGCTAAACAGTACTTCCTCACAAGTGTCCCCATTCACATTATCTGGTAGCACTAACAGAAATGAGATGGAGAAGTGGCTTAACTGAAGTAAATAAGGTTCCCACCAATTAGAAACTAGTTTTACACAATGCCAAGGAAAAAAAATCTGCCTTCCTCAACTTTTTCTATTAATTTGAGAAAAGGAAAATGGAAGTAGACTGTCTGAATCAAAATATTCTTTTTTGGCGTTTAAAAATCTTTGCTTTCTTTGTGTGCTTTTATAAACATAATTGTCACAAAACCAGTAAAACTTTAACCTTGTTTATTTCAAATGTGGTGAAAAGAAATATATTTAGAAATCATTAAAGTGGATTTCTGATTTATTTGATAAGCTTTGAGCCCCTCATTGAGCCAGGGAATAATTGATTGCTGGCAGTCTTGTAGCAGTAGTTAAAAATTGATAAATGCTAAAACAAGCAATATGGTTTATAGCTTCTTAAGAGTTGTGAAACCTCTATATTTCTCTCTCATCACCAGCTCTTGATCATGAAGTAAAATTTAAAAGGCTTTTTGTCTTTTTCTTCATAAATTCCATCTGGCCACTCAGGAATTTTGTATTTGAAAGGGACCCTGGGAACCTTTTATTTTTATTTTTTTTAAAGATGATGAATGTTTTATTTCTTAAAATAAACAGTAGCAATTTATTTTTTTAATGAAATTTATTGTCAGATTGGTTTCCATACAACACCCAGTGCTCATCCCAAAAGGTGCCCTCCTCAATACCCATCACCCACCCTCCCCTCCCTCCCACCCCCCATCAACCCTCAGTTTGTTCTCAGTTTTTAAGAGTCCTGGGAACCTTTTAAAGTAGTTAGATCGGCAGATGTGTGATATATAAATGCAGGTTGTATATTGGGTAGTATTTTATTACTTTGCATTTGCTACACTAATTACAAAAACCCTTTGACAATAAACCTTGTAAAATAGCTAAGTAACCATCATGTAAAGGTTGGTTTTTAGAATTGACAATACTAAAAACAAGTGTACTGAAATTTCTGCAGTTCTTTTCTCATTTGCCAATTTATAATTATAGCATTTAGGCCTAGTAGAGAACTAAAAAGATAACAGAATATAGCTTACTGTTTTATTTATTTGCTATTATTCCCTTTGTTACAGAGTGGCTAAAATTTTTGTTTAAACTCAAAAAATAAAATAAAATTATCTGATTGTAACTTTCTCCAGTTAAATGTGTAACATCTAGAAAAATTTCTTTTAAAATTACTTAATCTATTTAAACTATGATGTCCAAATACTTGTGTATATCCTATTGTAGAAAGAGATGAAATTTCTTATGGTTTAAAAAATATTTTAGATGATACTTGAAAACATGTAGGAGAAGTTTGTCCCAAAATCTGCTTTAATATTTATTTCATACAGTAACAGAACTAGAAAATATTTTCTGTATTAAATTACAAAGTTAATTACATTTTATATTAATTTTCAAGCACTTTCTCTCAAAAAGTGACACTTAAGAGAACTATGGTTAGCAATAATACAGTAAATGATTAAAAATTATATTGTAGTTCTTATTATTTTAAATGTGTAACATAAAATTACATTAAGAAAGTAGCTTTCTAGGGCTGCCTGGGTGACTTAGTTGGTAAAACGTCTGAATCTTGATTTCAGCTCAGGTCATGATCTCAGGGTTGTGAGTTCAAGCCCCACATCAGGCTCTGCGCTGGCAGCAGGGAGCCTGCTTGGGATTCTCTCTCTCTCTCTCTCTCTCTCTCTCTCTCTCTCTCTCTCTCTCTCTCTCTTTCAAAATAAATACAAGTAAACTTAAAAAAAAGAAAGTAGTTTTCTAAGAATTACTCTGAAAAACACTTTATAAAAGCATCTAACATTTTAAAAGTAATCTATGAGATAAACTACCTGAAAACAGGAAAGAAAAAAAACAACAACATAAATTTCACTCCTCCTTTCCTCATGCTGGTTTTAGTGGAGGGAGAAATTAGTTACTTACCAGTGATGAACTGGATTAGGTTATTACCTTACCATCCTATACACTGAGTTCCAGGCATGCCTAGCTACCACTGAAAATGTTTAATATATACCACTGGAGAAATTTACTTTTTAACGGATAGGTAGAGTAACAGCAGTATGAAATGCTCCCTCAGGTAACATGAGGTAGAAGGCATGGCATTCTTGATTTTAAAATGTCCACAAATTAAATTGGCTAACTGTTCTGCAAATTCCAAAGAATGCAAAGGGAAGACCCTTTTAAAACCTAAGGACATACAAAATAGATAATGGCATGATCTGATATCCATAAACCCATTCAGTTATTACTCAAAAATAATTCAAAAATATTTTTAGTGAGACATAAAAGCAATAAAAATGGACTTTATTCTTATAAGCTTAAGAATTCACCCAAGAATACTCTGTAAATATCAACGAACACATAATAACAAATGCACTAGACTGGCAGATGATGTTAATATTCCCAAAGAGACTGTACTGACTAAGCCTAGCAGTATACAAAAATCATACTCTCCTAGTTGATTATAAATACGCTTTGCCACCGTAGCTATTCCAAACTCTTACAGTTGTGGTTTGATCAAATATTAAGTTTTAATGATATAAGATCTACTCATCTTTAGTTTTCATTGTACTCTTGAGTTAATTCAGCCCATACTGGCTGAGGGCCTACAGCATAGAAGATAGAAGGCACTGTTCTTTGGTGCTGTGTGGGATTAAGAAATGACTAAGATATAATATCTCTTTGTAAAGCTTGGCTATTTGTGGACAACAGGGCTCAACAAATGTTTCCCTTACGACAGTGACAATGGAAACAGAAGTATCTGTGGGTCACTGCCAATTATAACACTATGTGGAGAAAGCATTCTTACTACTTACTTGAGCAGATTTTACAGAGAGAACTGCTTTTTGAAAGTTTGGGCAAATATATAATGGCAAAATGTGAATGGCAACATGGAATTAATATTATCAGAATGTCAGAATTGACATGATAAGTAAATGAAGCTAAACACATGTACATGTGTAAATGGTTGGAAAAAAATTCACCAAAATGTTATTAGCAGTGGCATTTTATGATTGTTGAAATTGCTTGTAATTTTAACTTTTGCTTTGAATATTTGTACATTTTCTAAATCCTCTACAGTGAACATGTTTATTTAAATTAGCTTTACATACATGCATATTTATTTGTACAAAATGTTTGTGCTTAAGGATTAGCTTAATACATATTATTCAAATTAGCTGATAAATATTTATAATTTGAAAAATAATTATATTATTACTGCATATATATTTTTTTTTCTGAGCTTTTTATATAGGCAGTATAACATGTTTTTTGAAAAGTGCCATTTTTGAAGCTATACTGAGCTCAAATGCCAAATGGAAGAATTTGGGCATACAAGGGAGAAATTATTTCAAAACTAAATGAGAAGGGCCCCTAGGTGAGTCAGTTGGTTAAGTGTCTGACTTCGGCTCAGGTTATGATCTCATGGTTTGTAAGTTTGAGCCCCCCCTGGGAATCTGTGCTGAAAGCTAGGAGCCTGGAGCCTGCTTCAGATTCTGTGTCTCGCTCTCTCTCACCCTCTCTCTCTCTGCCTCTCCCCCGCTGGCTCTCTGTCTCCCTCTAAGATAAATAAACATTTTAAAAAATTAAAAACTAAATGAGAAAATGATTTAATCTTTGCATACAATAAATTCCCATTATGTAATATGAGGGCAATAGTAGGAATTACTTCACAGGGCTGCTGTGAATTTTAATTGAGTTAATATTTAAAAAATATTCATGAATCTAGTAGAGTGACTCTCAATAAATCATACAATTAGTAATATTTTTTACATATATTCTGTTTCTCTATAATACTTCTCAGTTGTGTAGTATCTCTATAAGCCATATAACTAAAAATTACATTATGCTGAGAAGCATTCCATAATAACTAATTTATACTTAGTTATTAATGACTAACCATACTTCTTTTCTACCAGTAACCAGTAAGGAAAGAACAGTAAAGGCTGATAGGATGGGCAAAAGTAGAAAGCAGGAAAACTGGAGAATTAGAACAGGAAATGTTGAAAGAGAGGTAAAGGTTTTACGTTAAAAATAAATAAATAAATATTTTTTTTGTAATGGCTGACATTGACACCTGTCCCCAAAATCTAAATGCACAATGCTTCTTTTTCAAAGTTATTTCCCTACAAACATTATCAGAAACATCATGTATTGCCGTTATCCTAGTAAGTATGGATTCCTTTAGGAAGTAGATACCAAGTACCTTCCCATAGGGAGTACATTCCTTAGAGTACTTATCAAAGTGAGTGAAGAAGCAGCTATTACATGTCTGTGTGCCCTGGTGCGTCAGCCTCTGTGGTTTATGTATCATTGCGGTAGATAGAATAAAGCCTATATTCACTGAGGAATTCTATGGTATTAAACTTTTAGACATAGACTCAAAAACAAATTTGCTTTTTTCATGTAGTATTTGAAATTGTGTATGTATTTCTTTTTGTCTTCATTGTCAAGATATGTCATGGGGAAAAAATCATGGTAATGTTGGTCTTTTCCTCTTACTTTATGATTTTTTAAATCAAACTGTTATTTGTTTACTTTAGCGCATTATTATGACTCTAATTCAATCTCATTGAAAGATCTGAGTTGTCCAAGGTAGTTTCTTACTTTAATAGTACAAGTAGCCATGATTGAAGTTAGCCAGGAATGATGACTTCAGATCAGAACACCTGTGAGATTAGCTGTTCCATCTGCAATGTCAGAACTGTTTTAATCTAATTGACTTGGCCAGGGTGAGAGGTCAGCAGTGTCATTTTAAAAATATAGCTTAGTATGATTAGCTTCAGAGAAGAACATTTGAGAGCTGGGGGGCCCTTGAATCTCCATAAACTTCACAGGTCTAGGTGCTCGGAAATGGATTTTGGAGTGATTGCTGTGATCTTTGACAGCCTTAATATATCATTTGCTTGGGCTGCCTTTCAGCAAACTTTCTGTGAACAGAAATCACAGAAGATAGATTCATCACAAAAGGCCATGACATTAAAGCCTTTAAACATTCCCATATAACTCTCTAAATGAAACACAAAAAACTGGAGCCTTGTGACTCTCTGACTATTCTCTTTTTCTGAATCAGGACCAGATACACACACACACACACACACACACACACACACACACACACACTATGTGTTGTAGAAAATAGTATAACCAGACCTGTAGCCTAGTTTTGCAAATACTGAAGACCTTACAACATATATTTTATATACTTAACCTCAATGTTCACTCACTTTTTGTTATTTACCCTTTTTCTTCTGTTGTCCCCTCCCACCCCCCCAAATATTTTGATATCACCTATTTAAAAAAATGTTTTAAACGTTTATTAATTTTTGAGAGACACAGAGAGACAGAGCACGAGCAGGGTAGGGGCAGAGAAAGAGGGAGACACAGAATCTGAAGCAGGCTTCAGGCTCTGAGCTGTGAGCACAGAGCCCAATGTGGGGCTTGAACTCACAAACCATGAGATCATGACCTGGCCTGAAGTAGGATGCTTAACAAACTGAACCACCCAGGCACCACTGATATCACCTATTTTAGCCATTTTAAATCAATTTTTGGAACAAACATGGGACAAATTAAAAATTAGATTTTATTAGCCGCTCTGTGGTTATAGACGAACTGGAATACCTTTTGTGAAGACTAATCAAGTTTATTACGGGATAAAAAAAAACACTAATTACAAGGAAGTGTTAGGAATTGGAGCTTTTTGGCCAGGAGCATAGAAGACTACTTCCAGAGGGCCCTGATACAATGACATTGTGCGACACTGCCACTAACATACAGTTAATTTGGTCAATTAGGATAGGACAATCTCAGAAAAACCCTCAGTTTAGGTCACCACAAATATCACCACTAACTCTTTCCAAAAAGTAAGGGAATGGTGATTTTGAGGCCAGGTTTTATAAACATAGCTTATATCCCTCTCTAAGTTGGTAGTCTTGCAAATATTCGTCCACCTAATGATCAGTTTTCGTTACAGGATCACTCATACTTTATCCTTGTACTGCTCTGGACTCCTTCCTCTTGATTTTATTTTTCCAAGGGATTTTGTCGCTGTACTTTTTGCAACACCCATTAGTAAATATTTCCACATTCCCAACCTTATTAATGAACTTTCCCTTCCTTGCCTTAAGATCTTACAATTGAATGTATTTGTCCAGATCCTCTCAAACACATAAAAAGTCTACATAAAGGGTTGACAGCTCTTGAAATACCGTGCCTCTATCAAATCAATTTTACCTTAGGTAGATATTTTGGGTAGTATAGATTCTCACCTCCTTTTTGGCCTATGAATATCCAAACGTTTTCCCCACTATGCAACTAGAGAGAACTTCTTAAAACACTAAATATATCATTCCCAGGCTTAAAGTCCTTTAACTGTTATTTATTACCCAGAATATGAAATCCCAAATTTTGACATTACTATCTAGGAAGTTTTTTGAAAGTATTTTTGTTTGTTGGCTTTTTTAAGTCTAATTCCAGCTTAGATCTCAACATTAAGCACCTGGTCACCTTGAGGTTTATGGAATTGCTGCCACTTCCCAAAACATGCCTTGTTGTCTTTCTGTTTGGGACCTCTAGTACCTCAGCTTCACTATCTCCCTGGACAGCTTTCCTTCCTGCCCTGGCCCCTTGAGAGGCTTATTTTGTAAAACTTTATTTGCAAGAATGCTTCTGTTAACCACCACCCTTTCTGCAGGTACATGCTTTTCTTTAGTGTAGCCACTGTTCTTCCACCTCCTCCTTGATCATTTCTTTCCCATTTTATTGACATTTATTTTCCCATTTATTAACTGCCATAACATTATATTAGTTTAAAGTGTACAGTGTAATATTACATATATATACATACATATGTATATATATATTCAAAATGATTACCATAATAAGTTTAGTTAACATCAGTCTCCTCACATAGTTACATCCTCTTCCTTGATCTTATTTAAGTAAAATAATCCCTGTTACTCAATATCTTTCAAATAATCTATAAAATTCCTAGAGGTGGAGATTATATCCCCAGTATTTGGTGGCAAAAGAGATACTCCATAAAGAGAAATTTAAATGCATTGAATTAATCTTAATAACCTCATACAAATAACTGGCTCTGACATGGAAGAAGGGATGGATTTGTTTTATTTGATATAAAGTAGCAGAAGTGAAGCCAATGAATGATCATTATCAAGGGGACATATTTTAATTGAAAATACACTTGGCAATGAGAAAGAATGAAATCTGGCCATTTGTAGCAACGTGGATGGAACTGGAGAGTATTATGCTAAGTGAAATAAGTCAGGAAGAGAAAGACAGATACCATATGTTTTCACTCATATGTGGATCCTGAGAAACTTCACAGAAGACCATGGGGGAGGGGAAAGAAAAAAAAACAGTTGGAGAGGGAGGGAGCCAAAATATAAGAGGCTCTTAAAAACTGAGAACAAACTGAGGGTTGATGGGGGGTGGGAGGGAGGGGAGGGTGGGTGAGGGAGATTGAGGAGGGCACCTGTTGGGATGAGCACTGGGTGTTGTATGGAAACCAATTTGACAATAATATATACATATATATATATATATATATATATATATATATATATATATATATACACACACACACACATAGACACACACACATAAAGAAAATTATATATATAAAGAAAACAATATATATATATGTATATATATAAAGAAAATACAAGAAAACTTCAAAAAGAGATATTTAAAACTAGAGTATGCCGTCTTGAGACGTAGTAAGTTTCTCACCACTCGCATTAAAATATGCCCTAGATCAGTGGTCTCCAAACTTTGCTGCTTGTGGATTCTCCTTTATTAGTTTCTTTTTGTTATGAACCATACCATACATATATGCATACATATATTCGTGTACATACTTCTGTGTGTATGTATATGCTTATGTGTGTGTGTATGTTGCAGATATATACTATTGTGTTAGTATATTAAAACACCATGAAGCATGCCATAAAATACAATACAAAATAGGTAATGTTATGGACTATGTTTGTGTTTCCCTAAAATTCATATAATGAAGCCCTAACCCCCAATGTGGCTACATTTGAAGATGGATCTTTAAGGAATTCATTTACAGCAAATCATGTCATAAGGATAGGACCCTGATCTGATAGGATTAGTGTCCTTATAACAACAGACTCCAGAGAGTTTGCTCTTTTACTCTCACATGCTCTGTTTCTATGTCATGTGTTATTCTGTAAGGATATAGCAAGTAGGCAGCTGAGTATAAGCCAAGTAAAGAGCTCTCACCAGAAACCAAATTTCCTGGTACCTTGATCTTGCACTTCCCAGTTTCCAAAATTGTGAGAAATAAATTTCTGTTGCTTAAGCCACTCAGTTTATGGTATTTTGTTATGATAAAATGAATACATTAGATGACTCAGCAAATAAACATTGAATTGCTCTGTGCACCACCCTGGGTTATTGTTCCACATTTTAAAATCATTATGGGACTATAATCAAACCTTAAACATATGATGATATTTTTTATACAATTGCAGTTTGTATTTTTGATTTGGAACTCTTATTTTGAAAATAGCTTTGAATTTAGGCCAGATAAAAATATGTCTAAGTTTTTATGCTTTTAATTTAAAAACAAATTATTAATGGAAGTATGCAGCGTTTTTCTACATGTTGATGAATAGGTATGTTTCAACGGCTTATAATCAAAACTTTGTAAACCAGCACTCACGAGGAGTGGTAAAATACAGAAGAGTATCATTTTGTTAAGGTTCATGTAAAGAGCAGAAGTTCTAACTCTTTCTGGTTAAAAACAGTTCCCATAACTCCGTAAGGCATTTGCTAACATCCACTTCCAAATCATAAAACATTGTCCTGATCAAAGGAAGATGAAAACACAAAATCCTTTACTAAAGTGAACACGTATCTCTAGAGTTGCTCAGTTACAGACTGTTCCACCTTACATTTTTATGTATTTGGAAGGATACCAGGCAATTCATGGCAAAGAGCTTCTGCTCTACCAAATATTCAGAAATATGTAAGTAAATTTAACATCTTGAATATTCATTGTATCCATGATTCAGTAATCTATTTGAGATGTTTGTTCCAGGGATTAAAGTTGTATTTTGGTCAACAGTTTTATAATATCTGTTCAGTGCTCCTAAAATCATCTCTAAAACAATTCCCATTCTCACACTCAGAAACTCACTTTCCTGTGTTCTATTTTGATCTTTATAATCTATTTTTAAAAATCACATTGTAACTTCCCTAGTCTCTAGCCCAAAGCAAATCAATACTTTCTTCTGCTCTTCTCTCTTTGTTCTTGTATATAAATGACTATAGAGACATAGTCATGGAACAGAGAGGGAGAAAGAGAAAAAGAAAAAAAATCGGGAATTTACAGATACTACAGAAAACAAACTTTTTCAGAAGGAAAGGAATAAATATTTCTAATATAGGTATCATGGATTGATGCCCCAACATAGATTTTATGCACTGTGCCTGGGACTACACAGTGAGAAAGCAGAGTTTGGAGTGATATATAGAGAACTGTTTTGCACATTGGCTTTTCTGGGGAAGGAGAGCTAGGTCTGATGCTTTTGATTCTGGTTGTCACAAATGTAATCTGTGCACATTGTGCTATCTGCCAGCTTAGATTTGTCCTACTCTTTTTTTAATGTCTTTGGGTCTGCATCATTACCTCACCACATTTTGAAACATCTGTCAGAACATTTGCCAGAGCAAATTTATAAACACGTAATAACATTCTGTCTCACCTTACCGACCAAATTTTGCTAAGATAAAACATACATTTATTTATAAGGAGTTTGTCATTTTCATTAAGGGAAGAATTAAAAACATCATGAATGCCCAAGAGAAAGAGAGTGGTGGAATTCTCTTATCTTGTATCTATGCAGTGGAAAAGTATGCGTAAGTATAGATGATTATTTTGAAAAATATGTATTGGGAAATATTTGGAAACCTGCTTTTAGTATTAACTGGAAAAAGGAAGATGATGATAGGTCAAAAAGTACTGTCCCAATTTTATAAAACACATACATATTTTACATGAAAATTCTAAAAATGTGAATGTTAGCTAAGGCTAAAATATTAATAATTCTTAAACCTGGATGTTTCTATTTATTTTTAATATTAATTTTTAAATTTCTCTTTTCTAATACTACTGCAACAAACATGTTTATAATTAAAAAATATTGTTAAACAATCCCATGCACAGCCTCTGTCATCTACCTAATATAGGGATAGGCAGTGATTTGTGATTTATGAGTTGTGGCTGCATGGAGCACTGACTTCAAAATAAATCTGAAACTCATCAGGAAGGATAATATGGTCATCTAAGAGTAGCTGCCATTTGTTCAAGAAGAGCAACTGGGGCATGGAGCCCCATATTTGCCATGCTTACTGGAAGATACTCTTTTTGCTTCTACTTTTAAAAAAACAAATAGGCTATTTTATTTACACATTAGAACACATGGTTAGTATTTTCAACTTCCCCTAATAATTCTACTATTTGGTTGAAACATCAAACACAATAGCTTCTGATATTTAATAGACCATTAATCGAAAGACCATGATATTAAGAACACTCTGAAAATGAATGTGCAAGATGAAGAGATTATGGTTTGGACCTAGACTAAGTACTAGTGCTATATCAGGAAGTTGGATCAATTTCTTTCCTACTGAAAGTGACACATGAGCCTTGCTAAAGAACAAGTTTAAATCTGGTAATGCTTCAGAATTTTTATTTCAGTAGGTTACTGTAAAACTATATTTGTACAGAAAGATGTATATAAACTGGTTTCCTAAATAATTACAACTTAATTTTTAAGTAACTTTAACATATATAATCTTGTTGGGTGTTAATATTTTTCCAAATGTATCTTTCTTTTTTGCTTTAAGAAAAAAAGCAACAACCCTGAATATAGGGTACTCTTCATCAGTATCAAATACACACATTATTTTATTTCCTATTTTAAAACTTGAGTACTCAAACACTCCATGAATTTATTAACAGGTCGTCCAAGATTTGTGCCTCAACTGTTGCGCTCTTTCACCTTAGCATAGTACATGAATCCTCAGGGCTTCCTTATTCAGTTCGTCAGCCATAGCTATAAATGATGAGAGAGCTAGGGAGAGAAAGAGCGAGCGAGAGCATGCAAGAAAGGAAATCAAGGATTCTTTTGTACTGAAAGAGCCCTTGCTTTCTTATTGTAACTCTTTCTTGTGTTATTCACCCACAGCAGATATGTTCTTTATGTTCTTGATCACTTCTGTATTGTGTACATGGCTACACAGTTGTCATTAATTTGCCATAATTGGGTTCCAAAGTTTAGAATTCTTTCGATTTACACTTCATTCCCAACCCCTATGCCCCAAATAAGACCACAAAGCTAGTGTATCTGATGTTGGAGCTTCTAGCCTGGGATGCAAACTATCTCAGAGTTAGTATTCTTCTAATGTTCACATTTGGTGTTGACCCAGAGTCACTAGCCTAGATTCCATCCTAGTAGCCTTTTCACTAACATAACACAACTGGAACCATCTCAATCCATCAATGAGGTTTGAGTCACTTTGAAATTTTGGGCCTTTAATTCGTTTTTTTAGAAAGTTCCTAGGATACTATGTAAATCTTCTCATAGTTCTTCCTCATTTCTAGCTTTGTATACCAAGGAGTTAAGTCTTTAAAAAAGGCACTCTCTCAAAGCAATGGATATCTATTTTCTAAAATGACTGAAGCCACAGATTAGCATAAAAAATCTGCCTAAGATGAAATTTTCCTTCCCTTCTAGAATGGAAATAATTGGCAAAACATTAAGTCTCATCTTAAAAGGTACCAAACCTGTAACTGTTGTCTTGATGACATGGCATTATCATTCTGGCTGTAATACATTATACTGTTCCTTCTCCTTTACCTGGAAATATCAGTTCATTCTTCAAAGCTCCCTTCAAAGAATTACTGTCTCTGTAGTTTTAGCAAACATTGTAGCAGAATTTTACCATTTAATGGGTTCACAAGCTGCTGCCTTTATAGCTTATGGTACATATGTTTACCAATATAAATGATCCATTTGAGCTAAATTGCCACAGCTGCTAGAACACCTCCTTACCCATTTTTAGAGCCAAAAAAATCTAGAACAGTATAGCTTTTGAAAATAAAGGAAAATTTATCTTCAAAGTAAAAAAAAAATACTTCTCTCATCATTATAGAATAATAGGAAGATAGAGGAGAGTATAGACAGAAGAGAGAGGGATGTTACAGACACAAATGTGAGAGTGATTTTTTTTTAGTTATGATAGAAGCCCATGCCAAGCACCTACATTAACTACTCATATTCACGAATGATGCAAGTAGCTGCATACCAAAGAGGAGAGGCTCTTAGTGACAAGAACCATAGTTACCATACAATACTATTGGCAGGTTTATTTTCATTCTTTAGGCATATAGCAGACACATATATAAAAAATACTTACTTTTACCTGAATCCAAGGTGAAACAAAGCAGGTAAGTCCCAAAACAGATTATGATAACTAACCTTGCAAAGTACGACACTGACATGATATTCATGATGTTAAATTGACAGATATAAAATAGTAGTAACAAAAATTAAGTCACCCAAGACCTACAATAAAGTGGAAATACATTTAAAAGTCAATCCTGAAAAAATTCTTCCAATGAAGGGACAGCATATAATTTAAGTTTTCAGTAGTTTGTGTAATATGCTGATAGGATTATCAAGCTTTATGAATAAAACCAATTGATAATACAATGGGAATTTTTCAGTTGGAAGGGAAAGAAGGCTAGATGTAAGAGTACTTTGGAGTAAAGAAGATTCCTAGGCAATATTCCCAGCATTAGGCTGGAAATTAAATTAAGCCCTTAGAATATTAGGCCAAATAAGTTGATTGCAACTCATTTCACCAGTTGAATGTTCATTACATTTTAAAATGATTAATTGAGATATGTAATTCTCTCAGACACCACCTATGGTGTATACTTAAATAGGCAATAGAAATCTAACCTTCCAGAACATAATCTAAACTTAGCTATCCACTATTTCCAACTCAATCATTATTATTATTTTAGAGCCGTATGACTTTTCTTATTAGTATGACTAATCAGTATGACTATTTCTTATTATTTTAGAGCAGTATGACTGCTACTTTTAGAAACTTCTCCAGATAAAAACAATGTACCCTCTTAAGATCTAGACATTTTTTATAAAACAAGTATGGTTTGGGGGCATCTGGGTGGCTCAGTCGGTTAAGCATTTGACTCTTGATTTCAGCTCAGGCCATGATCTCGATCTCGCAGTTTGTGGGTTTGAGCCCTGCTTCAGGCTGTGTGCTGACAGTGTGGAACCTACCTGGGATTCTGTCTAATCTCTCTCTGCCCCTACCCTGCTCACATGCCCATTCTCTCTCTCAAAAAAATAAACCTAAAAAAATTAGGTTTAGGCATATACTAGACACATATATCAAAATCAGTTTGCCTTCCACTGGAATGGATTTTCTAGTTATGGTCAGTACTCAATCAGAGTACGTGTACTCTATCTTTTTTGCCTGGGAGATATATACGGATATGGATAGATACACATACACACACATACATATAAGTTTTTATTTAGATTCCATGTAATATTAGTTTGAGGTGTAGAATTCATCACTTATATGTAATACTCACTCCTCATCACGAGTACCCTCCTTAATATCCATCACCCATTTAACCCATCCCCCTACCCACCTCCCCTCCAGCAACCTTTAGTTTGTTCTCTATAGTCTGTTCTTTGGTTTGCCTCCCTGTCCCTTTTTTTTCCTTTCCCATATGTTCATCTGTTTTGTTTCTTAAATTCAACATATGAATGAAATCATGTGGTATTTGTCTTTCTCTGACTGACTTATTTCACTTAGCATAATATACTCTCTAGCTCCATCCATGTCATTGCAAATGGCAAGATTTCATTCTTTTTTTTTTTTTTGTGGCTGAGTAATATTAAATATGTATGTATTTATGTATGTATGTGCACACACACCATCACTTCTTCATCCATTCATCAGTTGATGGACATTTGGTCTCTTTCCATTATTTGGCTATTGTTGATAATGCTGCTGTAAACATGTGCCTGTATCCCTTTAAATTGGTATTTTTGTATCCTTTGGGTAAATACCTTGATCATAGGGTAGTTCTATTTTTAATTTTTTGAGGAACCTCCATACTTTTTTCCAGAATTTTGCCAGGGATACATTGTTTCATATATATATATATATATATATATATATATATATATATATATATGAAATATATATATATATATGAAATATATATATATATGTTTCATATATATATATATATATATGAAATATATATATATATGAAATATATATATATGTTTCATATATATATATATATATATATATATATATATATATATATAGACTCACAAAGATTAGATTTTGTCTTCTGACATGTCCACTAATACTCCACACAGAAAAGGAACTCATTTTAAAAACTATAGAGGACATCAGACACATTTGGGCTGCCATCTTTCCAGAACATTTACTTGTTGAGTTATTTGGCAGACAAATTATTAAACGTTCTTCAAAATAAAGCTGTTATCTTGTAATAAACATTCCATTAGTCTTTATTTTCAGTCTTTAAGTCTTTATTTACTTTAAGATTTTAATTGTGTTGACCACTTGGTTGAAACTGATTCTGCTCTTCCAGCTGTTTTTCCTAATTATTTTTCACCTTTTTGAAATTTTCAATCACTGAGTTTGCAGGAAAAAAAAATTAAAAAAGAACTATTGTTTCTTAGAAAACAATCAGCTCCACTCTCTTCCTTTTCATCTGAGCTCATCATCACCTGTTTGAACCATCTGTGACTTTAACCACAGCTGTCTTTACCATTACAATTATGAGTTGGAGTCATAAGGAAATGAATTAAATTTAGCCGGAATAGAAAGACTCTTCTTAAAAGATTGTTTAAGAAAAATATCTTTAGAATTATAAGAAGGGAATGAAAGACTGAGCAAAACAAGGCATTCTGCCTAAATTTTAAACCTCTCTTTATAGAGAGACCCTAGAACACAATAGTTTAAACTATCAAGCCACACTGCCTAGGATCAAATCCATTTTTGTTGTTTATTAGCTGTGCCATTCATCCAAGGTTGAATTATTTAACTTCCACTGCCTCCACTGGCTGTCTGTAAATTTAGGGTAATACTTTTTACCTTTGCATAGGGTTGTTGCGGAATGTATGAGAAATCACTATAGAAATATAACACTTATTAGGAATTGAGTTTGCATTGGGGCACCTGGGTTGCTCTTTCGTTTGAGCATCCAACTCTTAGTTTCAGCTCAGGTCATGATCTCGTGGGTTATGAGATTGAGCCCTGCATCAGTCTCTGTGCTGACAATGCAGAGCCTGCTTGGGAATCTCTCTCACCCTGTCTCTACCTCTCCCCTAATTGTGCTCTCACTCTATCTCTCTACAATAAATAAATTAGCTTAATTAAAAAAAAGGAATTGAGTTTTTATTGAAATGAGTCTATCTTATAATCTATTAAAGAAGGTAAAATAACTAAATGTAGGTGAGTTGATATGGACCAAGGTACATACTGACACCATAACCTCTGGTTCTCATTCCCTTCTTGGAGTGTTTTCAATAGTAGAAAAAAAAAATGAATATAATGTTAACATTATGCAAACCAGTACAAAATATTTGAATAATGAATGATAGTTCTAATTATTTGTTGCTACTATTATTATTAATTAAATGGGTAAAAGATGTGTTGATGGCTTTTTCTGCAGTCTGATCCTATTGGTGGAAAGGAATCAGAGAATAGGGAAAAAGTAGACACTAGTGATTTCTGATGTGAAATGTAAACTGTTAAAAAAAAGACTATTAATTTTAAATAAGATAGTGGTATAGCTTAATGCCTTTCAGGTTTTCTCTGAATCTTGTTCATTTCTAACCTCTAAAAGAAGGAAGGAAGAAAGGAAGGGAAAAATGAAAGAAGAAAAGACAGAAGGGAGAAAGGAAGGAAGGAAAAAAAAATCTATTGATGTTCATTACACCATTTTTTATAACAGCAAGAAATTAGACATCACTTAAATATTCAATAATGAATAAGGAATTAGGTATGTTAAATACCTAGCCTTGCTCATACATGGTGATTGAGGGTGCAGTCTTAATACAATAATTGGAATATCCAGGACCAGACCAAGCTTGATTTGGACCAAATGCTGTAGTCTTGTATTGGGAGAAATAGAGCATAGGCGATGACTCCTCTTCCTGAACCCTGTCTCTCCTTGCCAGCTATTGGCAGGCTGACTTTCGCCTAGGAAACATTCACAAGCACGTGGATATTCTCTTGACTGGATAAAGGAACCATTATTATAGATTGTGCCTGGAAGCTACAACCCAAAATGTCTCCATGGGCAGTAAAATCAACCCCAAGTTAAGAATCACTGGGTGAGAAGGTAGCATCCTACTGTGCCCACAGGAAGAAAATTCAGTGAGATACAAGAGAATAGCAGTTCTCTCTAAATAAGTCTCTTTATCAATCTCTTCTATACTTATCAGCGTTTTATATCTTCCAACTGGGGAAGGGTTTTGGAATCTAATTTATCTAATTACTACTGAAATCAAGATTTATTTCACACTCAGGTACTGTAGTATCAATAGAAGCAGGAAGAATGAAACATTCTGCATTATTTACAATATACTCATATACTATATGTTTTTAACATTTTTAAAAATTATTGAGAGAGAGAGAGAGCACACGTGCAAGTTGGTGGTAGAGGGGCAGAGGCTGGGAAAGAAAGAGACAGACAGACAGACAATCTTAAACAGACTGCGGGCTTATCTTGGAACCCAACTTGGGGCTCAATCTCTCAATGCAGGGATCATGACAAGCTGAAATCGAGTAGGATACTCAACCGACTGGACCACCGAGGCACCCCTTTTAACATTTTCTTTCTTGCTTGCTTTCTTGCTTTCTTGCTTTTTAACATTTATTTTAGTTTTGAGACAGAGAGACAGAGTGGGAGTGGGGGAGGGGAAGAGAGAGAGAGAGAGGGACAGAATCTGAAGCAGGCTCTAGGCTCTAGGCTGTCAGCACAGAGCCCGAAGTGGGGCTCGAACCCACAAACTGTGCCATCATGACATGAACAGAAAACGCTTGACTGACTGAGCCACCCAGATGCTCATAACATTTCTAAAAAAGAATGAAGTAGATCCATATTTATTGACATAGAAAGGTGTATAAGAAATATTTTTAAATGAAAAATAATTAGAATTAAAACAGTAGTTACATGGTCTACTTTTTAAAAAGGACAATCTGCTATTATAAATTAACATGTACACACATATACACCCACACAGACACATACACACAGAGACATTCACATATGTGTAGATAGATACACATATATATGACTTGGAGGAATATAAAATGTGTTCAATGTTTATAATGTTATAAATGCTATTAATATTAACATTAACAATTGTGTTTTAGAGCAGTTTAACACTTATATAATGTAGTTACTAATGTTATTCAAAAATAATTATTGAAATATTTTAATTCACTACCTTAACATTTAAAAATTTCTTCAGGGAAGCCTGGGTGGCTCAGTTGCTTAAGCGTCTGACTCTTGATTTCAACTCAGGTCATGATCTCACCATTCATGAGTTCAAGCCCCATGTCTGTCTCTGCACTGACAGCTTGGAGACTGGCTGGGATTCTCTCTCTCTCTGTCTCTCTCTCCCCCTCTCTGCCCCTTCCCTGCTCACTCTCTCATTCTCTTTCTCTCTCAAAATAAATAAATAAAGACATTAAAATAATAAAAATGTCTTCAAAATGCATTTAGAAAATAAGACAGTAGCTGTTAATTTCTGTAATTAAAAATCAGAAGGGAGACTAGAGAGATATCTTAGGCTACAGTTTAGAACCAAAAAAAGAGTTGACTAAAGAATATAGAGGTCAGTATGCTATCAGATAAATAGATGTATCCATTAATATCCAGTACCACTTGCAAATAATTTAGAAAAACAACTTAATTCAGAGGAAAACTTGCTCAAGGAATAAAACTAATAACATTAATAATTAATAAAATGTTTAATATTATTTTTAATAAACAGGAACCTTTTGAAAAAATTCTTGAATCTAGGCTGTTTAAGAAATAACATCACTGATGCCAAACAAGAAGGCAGTTCACAGTTATCAATAAATTTTCACCTTCTGTTTGAAGTTAAATTATATCTTACCATTTTGAACTCAGTGGTTATGCGTTTCTCAATAAATCCTATTCACCTATTCTTAAGCTTTTAATTAAGCTTTTCTCTGACCTTCAGCACACACATTCTGTCCACCTTTTCCCCTTTGCCCTGTAAAGAAAATAAACAGAAAATAAACCAGTAGTTGGCATTTTGCCAAATGCCAATATTTATGTTTGGAAAATTTGTTATTAAATTGTCATCTACCAACTCTCCTGCTCCCAATGTATTTGATCTCATTTTGCTTCTAAAACTAATAATATTTATTATTGCTGCTAAAGGATTTCCAGATTGCCTTGTATAGTGTTTGTTACCCCTCTTTCTCTGTACCCATTGGGTTTATGCATATTGCTATGAAGGGCTCATGATGATATCTCTTTCATTACTCAGTGAACTCCTTAAGAGGAAGAACCTGGGCTACATAAAGTCAGAGTTGACAGTGTTAGGAAGATTGTGGATTTAAGTTGCTCTATGAACTTCAGTACCTGCAAGAATTTATCTTGCTTGATGCTACTGTTCTTCATTAACATGATGAAATCCTGATTCATGTGCCTTCACTCAAATCTTTCCCATGACCAATTCACTTCCCTTGTTTACTTATCTCTGCTTAATTCTTTTTCTACATGGTGATCATAACTTCTCATTTAATTCTTTTTTAACACTTTTATCTCCCACAATTAATTTCCTATTTCAAATTTCTAGGGGAGAAATACTGATTACTCTCTTGTTATTGATGTTGTTGGTCTATCCCAATGGTCACAGGAATGTAGGCTGTCTGTAGATGATTCTCCTTGCATTAGAAGATCACTCTTGACCTGATCACAGTGCTTAGGGAGGAGGTTGCATTATACACTACAAAACATTGCTTTCTAGATCAGCACTGACTAATTTTTTTTTCTAAAACTAGTTTCCTGGTAAAGAGGTAAAGGAGGTTTTTCAGGCAAAAAAAAATGAAAAAAAGGACTTCATGTGTATTTCTAGGATCGCATGTTAGTCTCAATAGATTATTTTCAATTTCCAGTCTTTAAAACAAATATGACCTTTATGAATCTCATGGAGCCTACTGAGAAGTCCCATTTATTTATTTATTTATTTATTTATTTATTTATTTATTTTGCATTCCCATGTCTGGTTCTAGGACAACTATTCAATCAAAGACATTTCTTCAAGTTTTAGACATTTCAACTGTTGTCAGCAATGCTGATTCATTGAGAAAGAATTAAACAAAATGGAGTCTTGTTGTAAATGTACACACACAAAAAATCAATATTTGCCAAATGGAAGAAAATAAATCGATAGAGAAAGGCATGTTATTGTCAAACTTCTAAAAGGATTTTGCCAACAATTGAGAGTATACAAAATTCTGTAAAAATATATTGGCTCTGCTGTCCTTTTGTATAATAGAGTAAGGTAGCATAAAAAAGTAAACAAATAAGAAAATATTGTGAATATGAATATGGAGATTAAGGTAAAGCAAATATAAAACAAATAGCCCCAAGCAGGGGCTTCCTAGAGACTAATTTAAACAGTGCTTCCTAGAGACTAATCTCTCTTTGAAAGTAGATTTATTTCTATTAGTTGTTTTGTGTTGTTAGAGTGCTGTATTTATTTTAACTTAGTTCTTGACCTCTGAGAGAATGAACAACTGTACACAGATATCTTAGATCCTTTTCTTTAACGAGAAATACTAAGAGTCAAGATGGCCTTGCATAGCCTGAGAAATCGTAGTGACATTTTATATATCCAGACCCTCAATGAAGAAGCTGACCTACTTCACTAATATAAGACGACAATTTCATGAATGACGGTACTTTTTTTTAAAGAAAACTTTTATTTGAATAAAAACAAAAAAAAGGATTAAAAATTACCATCAAAATGATGAATCTGGCCTGGTGTGTATTTCATGAGTAAAATGTTTTAAAGTTCCGAAAGGTCAAAGATTAACATTTACAAAGATAATTTTCTTGTGTTTTTTTTTTTTTTCATATTCAACAAAGGGCTTATATCCACTTTCTAATACTTGTATCATTAATAGTGTTTTCTGTTTTTCAAAGAAATTTTGCAAACATAACTTGGTTTTATCATTGCAGAAATCCTGTGACAGTATAAAAACATATTGGTCCTGTTTTATAGATGAGGAAATGATGATGAAAAAAGACTTAAATGGCTTAACCAAAACTACAAAGCATGTTGGGGATTAGAATTTCAATTACTGGGGTGCCTGGGTGGATCTGTCTGTTGGGCACCCGACTTGGGCTCAGGTGATGATCTCATGGTCTGTGGGTTCGAGCCCCACCTTGGGCTCTGTGCTGACAGCTCAGAGCCTGGAGCCTGCTTCAGATTCTGTGTCTCCCTCTCTCTCTGCCCCTCCCCCACTCAAGCTCTGTCTCTGTCTCTCTCAAAAATAAATAAACATTAAAAATAAAAATAAAAAGGGACGCCTGGGTGGCTCAGTTGGTTGGGCGGCCGACTTGGGCTCAGGTCATGATCTCACAGTTCGTGGATAGGAGCCCCGCATCGGGCTCTGTGCTGGCATCTCGGAGCCTGGAGCCTGCTTCGGATTCTGTGTCTCCCTCTCTCTCTCTCCCTCCCCTGCTCATGTTCTGTGTCTCTCTGTCAATAATAAATAAATGTTAAAGAAAAAAAAATAAAAAATAAATAAAAGTAAAAATAAAATTAAAAAAAGAATTTCAATTACTGATGCCCATATAAGTGCTTTTTCTGTTCCTCTACACATATTCCCTAAGGTAGGGATAACTGTCCTGCTTACATATGGAATAATCAAAAAGAATTCTATGTGGAAGTAAAACCCACTACTGCACTGATATCTGTACAGGCAATATACTTGTATATGAACTGCGGCAGTATTAGGCCAACATATGGTAATTAAAAACATCAGTATGTTTCTAAAATTTTAGAAGACAGCATGGGGCGCCTGGGTAGCTCAATTGGGTTAGTGCCCAACTCTTGATTTCTGGTCAGGTTCATGAGATTGAGCCCCTGCACGGAGCCTGCTTGGGATTCTTTTGCCCTCTCTCTCTGCCCCTCCACTGCTCATGCTCCCTTTCCCTTTCTCTTAAAATAAACATTAAAACAAAACAAAAAAAAGAAGATAGCATATAATATATTAAGTCTAGTTTTTTTTTTACAATGAATATTGGTAGAATAAGATCATTGAATATCATAGATGTGTAGGAATAACGGTACTGAGAGCAAATGCAGTGCATTTACCATAGGCCTAATATTGTAGTATTTGATCCTATGCGTTATAAATCATTCCTTAGTTTTAATTTTACAGTTGAAGAAATTGTGTTATGGAGAGGTAAATGATTTGTTCCAGACCACAGTGTTAGTTCATATTTTTACCAGCAAATAACTGTGAAAGGTAGGATTCAGTTTATCAATAAAAGCAGGTTGCCCATGAAATAATCTGAATGGTGTGCCAGAAAATGATAGTGATCCAGGCTTATAATAGTCTTGTCATTCTATGTGAAAGCCAGTGAGATTTTGAAATACTAAAACATAAGAAGCTATACCAAAGATGATCCTTTTTATTCTGTTTATAAACATTTTATGAACAGTTAGAAATTATGATTGGATATCACAAAGCTAAAAGAATCACAGTTAACTCCAGACCTTTGATAACAAAATATTAAAATAATGTGCTCAGCAGAATTGATTTTATAAAACTTAATAAGCATGTTAGAGAGGTGTTAATTATACTAAATACTATTGAACCTCAAAATGAAAATAATGGTTCCACTGCACAGACAGTCGCAGACAGTATTTGAATAAAGATCATTCAGTTTTCAGGTTTATATTGGGGGTGGAGGGTGGAAACACCATAACCAACACTATCCATCACTTTTTTTTTTTTTTTTTAAGCGGCAAAGTAGGAAAACAAGTTCAAGTCCTCCTTTAAATATAAAGACAGAATATCATGGTAGTTTTGTGAATGAAATTAGACTGTTCAGGTGAACTCTACAATCAGACTAGACTCCCTACCTTCCAAATCCAATGTTCTTTCTTTTGTCTCCCTAGAAGAGTGGGTATTGTATAACACAAATGTTGATGTGTGATTGCAAAAATAATATTTGCATTTCTACCAAATTTCTCTTGAAGATTTTGCTGGTCTTTTAGAAACACAAATCTGTGACAAACCAATGACATGTTTTCTGTATGCAATTTAAAACACTGTCTTATAATAGTCTCGGATCTTTTATTGCATTATTAATTTCATTTAAAAATTTTGTTTTATTAACTCATGTTATATTTTGTAATTTTTGTTATTACACATGTTTCCCATTTTTCACGTGTTTGGATAACTCCCAAACATCCATAATCTCTGATATCTTTGTGTCTCAGCAATATTAGGCCTGCTTACAAAGATTTAATCATTGTAATCTGATAAAATCAAAATGATATCCCAGGGAACTTTAGAAGGCTGTCATGCAGGAAAAAAGATGAATCATTTTTAAAGCAAATAAACTTCAGAACATTCCAGCCAAACTTGACTTTAAACTGGGGGGAAAATATGTCAAATTTATATTTATCACGTCTGCTTTTTAAAATGTTGTTTATTCAGGGTCTCAATGCAGTAAGTTACCTTAACAGTTACAAAGAAAGTTTCAACATGTGAAGGTAGAATTAAGCAATGATTTACCCCAAAACTGAAAGAGATAGTATAGGTAATACTCATTGCACTTACTTGAAGAAAATTAGTATATTAAAAATGCAAATTAAAGTGGACAATCCAAATGTATTTTGTTTCAGACTGCTTGTATAATATAGCAACAGACAAAGGTATGCATGCACTCATTTTCTTATACAGAACAGCAAAGGGTAATAAATATATATATATTATTCACACCATGTAAAATCTCTACGTGAGTAAATGAATCATTGAGAAGATAGAGTTTGCCCAATAAATATTATGAACCAGAAAATCAAATGAACAAATAAACCTACAATAAATCTCAAATAACTAATCTTTCGCAAGTGTGGTTATATGTATTTATGTATTTCTTGGCTAGACAATCTCTGAATATATAAATATTCATTGGAATATATATTTAATACCTAGATTAAAACTTTTAAAATTAAGAATGTTTTTCAGTACCTTTGATTGAATATCATGCACAATATTTGTTTTAATGTCCAGCTTTCTACCTTAAGTATAACAATCTAAGATAAAAAGTTTTCCTAAACAATTGATATAAGGCCAGTTTTATATAACCTGTTAGGTGTTCCTTAAGTGTCAATATTTAAAACAAATTTTTTTTTACATTTATGTATTTTTGAGAGACAGAAAGAGACAGAGCACAAGTAGGAAGGGGCAGAGAAAGGAGACACAGAATCCGAAGCAGGCTCCAGGCTCTGAGCTGTCAGCACAAGCCCGATGCAGGGCTCAAACTCACAAACCATGAGATCATGACCTGAGCCAAAGTCAGACGTTTAACTGACTAAGCCACCCAGGCACCCTGAGTGTCAATATTTTTATTATAACTAGCCATTAGTAATTAGAAATGAAACTTAAAGAATCAAAGACTTTGTAGGAAATGACTATATTGCTTTACCTCAGTCACCCTACTGATGTTTAATGTAATGAAGTAATAGATTTAGAAATATGTTCCTTCATCCATTTATTTCAAGGATTTATTTTATGGAAGTCTGTTTACAGAATAATAATAAAAAAAAAAACAAGCTCAAGTAGTGATACATGCATTATACATTACCAATAATTTATAAGAAGGATTACTTCAATAATTGTTAACAGAAGCAAGACAGGCTAATTGGTATAAAACATGTCATTGTAATGGTTATTAATAGTTCACATCCACTATAAAAATCACTTGAACCTAGGCTATGCATGTAAACATAGATATAATCTTCTGTGGAATGACACATATTTTTATAATGGCAGTTTTGCTTATAAAGATGAGCACAGTTTTCACAAAAATTGAAATGGAGACTATGAAAAAGGAAGCATGTAAATATGTGAATTTTGGTTTTTTGATTTATTTTACTCTTCATATAATGTACTTATCATTGGTCCTAAATTCATTAGGAGGGCAAAACTAATGACATGATTTAAGAATAAGGCTAATGCTGGGGCATCTGGGTGGCTCAGTTGGTTAAGCATCTGACTCTTGGTTTCAGCTCAAGTTATGAACTCACAGTTGGTGAGTTTGAGCCCTTCATCAGGCTCTGCGCTGGCAGTGTGGAGCCTACTTGGGATTTTCTCTCTCTCTCTTTTTTTCTCCATCTCCCTACCACTCCCCAGCTTGTTCTCTCTTTCAAAGTAAATAAATAAAGTTAAAAATAAATAAATAAAAAGAATGAGGCTAATACTGTTACCAAAATCTGCTCAACTCCAAGGTCAACTTTTAATTCTGAAATAACTATATAGAAGGAGAAAAATAAGAGAACCAAATAAAAAAAAAAATAAGACTAGTAGGAAAATAAAGACATATAATGTGTGCCTAACTGCCCAAAGAATTTGAGTAACAATTGCAGAACAGTGAAATTTTAGATTTTTTCTCACTTTCTCTTTTTTTTCCTTTTACCCCTTCCTCTTCTTCAGAATGAAACATCAATATTCTAACACACAAGCAAAGACTTCACTTGAATAAATTATAATAAAATTAAAAATGTGAACAAAAATTACATAAGAGTGTTTTCTCTGTTTAGAACGTGGAAATGGAATGCTGTGATATTAGTGTTTCAAGTTCAACTAGTAAACTTTGATGTGACACATAACCTTTCAGAAGTTCCATAGAGTTAATAAAATGGGGATAAGCAGGCAAGTTTTTATCATTTACCAAAGATCTAAGTGTTGTTGGATATCCCAAATGGCAGTAGTCAGAAATGGAATGAAAAATATACACCAACAGCCTCACCCTCTTGCTTTATTGTTCACCCCTCCTACATAGGCAATAATTTCCCCCAACTTTATGAATTGCACAGGATTATTGCCATGAAAATTTTTGGTCTTTCACAGTGACTCATGGTCCATAATGGTCTTACTACTGTTCAGAGAAGTGTGACCTCAAATACAAGCATATAAAGATCAAACGCACTTTTATATCCTAGCCCAAGTGCAAAAAAGTTATTTTTTTTATTTTAACCAAGCTCTATATGAAACTTCATATTGTTGCTGTGAAACAGAGATATTAGGTGATACCAGAGTACTAACATCAGTATATAAGTCACCTGCTGTGTTTGCCTATTAAAATATCCCTTAGGAAATGATGTGTTCAACTTGTCAACCTGCCATTTGCCATCATCCCCATTTCTTATCTTTAGTAAAGTTAGGTAAATAATAAACTCACAAATATTTTTATTTTTTATCATGATGCTCTTTCTGAAGAACTCTAGAAATAATGTAAAATCTCAAACAATTGGTAGGGGAGGTAGAACTAGGCTATAAATTCTTAAGTGGTTCATTTTTATTTCTGTAAGTACCAGTTTACACTACTTTTGTGGGAAACTTTTTTGCTATATTAATATTTATATTTATCCAATTACAAACTGCAGAAATCCTTACAGAAAAGTAATTCTTATAAAAAGTAGCTCATTTTCTGTTTGAGAAGTTATTTTATCTATTTGAATTAATAATATCAACAAAGATTTTCATGAATTAGAAAACCATTTAATGTCTCTTTCATCTACCTAGACTGAACAACCTAATATTCATCATAAAAAAACACTCCAATCAATTAGTAACCATTGGTATACTTGACATTATATCCCCCCATAGAGGGCTGCTTAATGATTCACAGGAGTATAGTGCGTATGAATTATTCCCTAGAAATAGACTAGGAGTTAGGCAATTGGCATATTGATATTTCAATAATTTAGTTAAGCTTTTCTTACTTTACTGCATTACAGGGAGGAAACTCTTATTATGTGGCTCCTGAACATAACTGAGTTATTTAGGGTTTTCAGTGTATTTGAAAATATAAAAGAAATTTTAAAAGTAGCCCTACAAATCAAAGGCTATAGAGTTAATATTTTACAGAATACAAAGATAAATAAAGCAGCATCTTCACCTTTTAGTATCAGTCTACCTAATGGGGAAGACTTTTGTGTAAATACAAGTTGGTATTTGGGGCAGAAAAAGGAGTGATTAATTTTGACTGGCAGAAACTTAAAAACTTACTTTCCACCTTCTAATATGTCATCATCCATTCAAATGATGTTTCTCAATCACCTGTCATGTACCACATTCTGATTAAGGTATTAGGATAGAACAGTGGACATAAAATGTTTCAATTCTCATGGAGTATTCCATAAGGTAGGCAAGACATGAATAATTATAAGATGCTAATAACAATCATAATAAAATAACTATCATATTACTGATTTAATTGGCACTGATCTAAGCATATTACACACATCAAATTATTGAATCCTCATGTCAATAATATGAGGCAATTACTAATAGTATTTCCATTTGATAAATATTGAAACTGAGGCATCCTGCTAAGTAATTTGCCCAAAGTCACACAGCTATTAAATAGCAAAGCTGGTAGTATCAGTTAGATAATATTAATTGTTATGTAGGAAAAAAGAGACACAAATGAGATATAATTAGGTATGAATAGAATGTGGCAAAGATGAGGGAAATGGTTATTTTATTTTATTTTTTATTTATTTATTTAAAAAAAAATTTTTTTAACGTTTATTTATTTTTGAGACAGAGAGAGACAGAGTATGAACAGGGGAGGGGCAGAGAGAGGGAGACACAGAATGTGAAGCAGGCTCCAGGCTCTGAGCTGTCAGCACAGAGCCCGACGCAGGGCTTGAACTCACAGATCATGAGATCATGACCTGAGCCAAAGTCGGACGCTTAACCAACTGATCCACCCAGGCGCCCCGGAAATGGTTATTTTATAAAAAGTGGATACAATAGCATTTGATAACAAACCTGAAGGAACCAAGGAAATAATACCTAGAAGAAAATGGTCCAGGCAGAGGGAAAAGTACGTGATCCAGGCAGAGTGAAAAGAAACATGCCCTTTCTTAATGTGCTTAAGAAACAGCCTGGATGTGTCTAGGGCAAGGTGAGTGAAGACTACAGCAGAAATAAAATTGATGAGTTTATTTGGCTGTGACGCTGAGATAGATAGGAAGGCTCTGCAGTAATATGAACAAAAGAAAAAACACATAATGTGTGCTTTAAAATAATCACTCTGACAACATTGGTGTTAATAAATTGAAGTATTTAAGGGAGAATTCAAGGAGGCCAGTTTAGAGGCAATGATTTTAATTTAGTCAGAAAAGTATACTGGCTTGAACTTAGTAAGATTGAAAGTATGAACCTTGGTTAAACTATGGATATTTAATGTGCTGATGAACTATGTGAAGTGTGAGAGAAGATAGGAGTTAAAAAGTTTACTGCAAGTTTATGTTTAGTCTTGAAATACCAGAGGATAGATTAATCCTTTACTCCAACAAGGAAACCTGTGGGAAAAGCTGGTTGATTGGGGGTGCGGTGCGGAGGGGGGGGGGCGCAGTGTAGAAAGAAAACATTGAAAAAAGAGAAAAGTAAAATGTCCTTTAGTAGGTATGAGAGACTAGAATATAATGCATGAAGGATTGGTTTTAGATAGAATTGGTTTTAGAAAACTCATTTGTTGTAGCAAGAACAAAGGAAGAGTCTATGGGTAAGGATGAATGTGAGTTGGTAAATGATAATAGGTTGACAACTTTTACAATCAGGTAGTAAAACACGTACCCATTTCATTCTGCAATATTCAGATGTAAATTCTGCATTACTGTTTATTGGTGTGCTAATAAAAAGAGAGATATTTGATGTTCTAGAGATCATGTGTATTATAAAATTAGAATTGCTGTTTAGGTTTTTATACATGAGTCTGTTATGACATTGGTTAATGTGAGTCAGTCCCAGAGGCTGTTCACCTGTTGCATTAACAATCATATTTATGAGTTTTCCTACTTTACAAGAAAATCCCTATGGATGGTATCAAAATCAAGATACTGCCAAACTGGGGTTTTACTCTTCAAAAGCTAACTACTTCAGTTGATTCCCTTTGATTATGCCATATATATGGCATAATATATATATGGTATATATATGTATGTATACACACATATATATGTATATATGTATGTATATATGTATATATATATACATATACATATACATATTTTAATGTTTATTTATTTTGAGAGAGAGAGGGAGAGCACATATGCTTGTGGAGGAGGGGCAGAGAGAGAGAGAGAGAGAAAGAAAGAGAATCCCAAGAAGGCTCTGTGCTGTCAGTGAAGAGCCTAATGCAGGACTTGATCTCATGAACTATGAGACCTTGACCGGAGCCAAAATCAGGAGTTGGACGCTTAACCAACTGAGACATCCAGGCACCCCTGGAAGTTTTGTTTTAATCAACTAATACATTTATTAGTATTTTGACCACTAATTTTGTGCCAAGTAAGTCCTACATTGGGCTATGGAGGATTCAGAAGAAAGATAAGAAATAGTTCTTGCCCTCACAAGTGCCTGTTTTAGGTTTTCAGTAGTTCTGTTTGTGTTATCTTCTATCTTTCATTCTCTTCTTTTCTCTCTTCAACCACCATTCATTTTTCCTATATCCTATACTGACATCCAGATTTTTCCAAATATCTACTTTCATTTGTCTTTCTAAACCAAAATACTTCACCTGATTCCATTCCCTCTTGTACCACCTTATGGTTTATAAGTATTTGGCATATTTTTAAGACCCTGTAGATTAATTGGAGGTAGTATGATAAACGCATGCCTACCCTAAAGGGTTTTTAATTGGAAATGCTTAAATACATTACCACACTCTTCTGTTTTATTTCAGTCTGTATTGTTTCCTTTCATATCAATAAGGTTATCTTTGGCAATGCAGAATTATTATTTGTCTTTTATCCGCAAATATTATGAATTGGTATTAAATTTTAAGGTCCTTAAGAAGAAATGCTCAAAACTGTTGCACATTGCTTTTAAATATTGTCTGTCAGAAAAACTGACAGTTTGTCCATTCTTGATTTTATCCTGGGGAAGTACTGTTTCTGCGTTAGAAAGCTCATATATTGTACACTTTGAAGTTCCACTGTTTGTTCAGCTGCACCAAATTACTTAGTAGTTTCAGCTACACCTCAAATGACAACAGAAAGGGCTTGAATCAGAGACTAAATTCATATATTCAGAATTAATCAAAAGAGAGGTCAAACCATAAAAATGGTTTACTCTATAAACTAGTTCTAAGAGATTTCTATCAAAAAAAAATCTAAATTTCTCCCAAGAGATCAATGCATTTGTCATGCTTCAGCCTTTGGAAAACCATTTAAATTATCTATAATAGAGAACCTCAGATTGAGACTCTGTATCTTGGCAGATTAGTGATGCAAGGATGTATCTCTTGAGGTGAAGACTAATAACGAAGATTTCTTTCGTGAAACAATTTAGTAGGAAGCTTCAGGGTGAGAATTTTGTGTTGGAGGAATTTTAAATTGGAGAAACATTTTAACTGTTAGTAAATTGCTTTATTATTAAGGAAAATAATCCATATTTTCTTGTGCATGTTAAGGATGAGCAGACACAACATGGTCATTTGCCTTAGGATTTTATGATTGCTCAATATACAGCATTGAAGTTATATGTCCCATTTTGTGTAGTGATAATAGCAAAGCTTAAATATACCTAGGCTTAATTGCATTTTCCTTCCCTGACATTTTCCAATTTAATTAAAGCTTCCATAATGTCAAGTGTTGTTCATATTAATTCCTATTAACAGGAGGCACTGAAGTCATGAATGTTTTGTTTCCTGTGTATTCAACCCCATGATATTTTAGACTTTTTAAAATGAAAGAATGGCACAAGGCCTGGCACACAGGGGACACTCAGCAACTATTTATTGAGCTTTAAGGGCAGAGATCTTAATAATATATTAATAATTGCTTAAATTATTAGCTTTCTATATGCCTAAACTGACTCTAGATTAAGAAGCCCTAATTCACATATTGTTTTGACATGTAGGTGGCATTTTGTCATTGCAGTTTGACATTAAGGATAGTGCAAAACACTCTTGCTCCCCCCCCGAAAATAAAATAGTGATTATATTTTGAAATATGTCATGTATTGTTTTACATATTGTCAGGTAATTTTTGAGACGGCTGTTCCATTACATCCTTGAGCTTCCTAGCTTCCCCATTTTCCCTCTAGGTTTGAAGCAGGAATTTTACAGTCAGTAATGAAATGAAATTCAGAGATTGGATGGAAGTCATTGGTGAGGTCCAGATATGAAGTATGGTTCAGGAATAGCTTTGCACACATTATTTGGTGAATTTAATATCAACAAACCAACAGACAGTAATTTTCATTTATTTATTTTTTTCATTTTGACCATTGCTTTGACATCCCATTATGTTAAAGAGGCTCCTAAACTCAACAATGACAAATATCCTGTTTTAGATTAGACATAATACATTTAAAGGAGCTTCAAAAAATAGATATTAAGACTGCCATTTGCTAATTTTCTTACAGCAGCTATTGTTACTTGGTTAAAACCACACCAACCTAATCCCTATTCCAAACTACGTATGCTTGAGTACTTAGGTCCTTGGATTATATTAGCTTCTTATTAACACTTAGAGTAGAAAAGAAAATAAATCTATTCAATTTGGCGTGACAACTAAGAAAAATAGTAATTATCAGAATTTGAGTGATTTTGAGAAAGAAAATGAATTACCACTTTTAAAAAGCCAGTGTTCAGCAATTTTGTTTGAAAAGATGACTGCAGGGATTATTTGTTTCTTTCTGCCTCAAATCTGTAGAAGTTTGAGAGGAAATTCTAAGGAATATAGAAAGGAGGAATTATAAGGAATTATAAGGAACATAGAAAAAAAAATTTAGACTTTGTCCTATTTCTTGCCTGGAAACCTTCTAAAACTGAAGTTTTTTTCTTAAGTCACCATATGACTTTTAAAGGGTTTATCTGACCTCAGTTGATTTGATAACTTCTGGTCTTAAGATCTCTTATTGAATTTGTTATTAATTATTTATTAATAATAGATTTCTTTAGAAGGCAAGAAAATATGGACTTGCTCCAGAGAAAATTTTACTTACATATATAGAAAATTAATGTATGCAATTAAGGACATTTGTGAATCCAAAAGCACTAAATTCTAGTACTAGGACAATTAAGAATACTTTATTGGGACCTATTTCTGTTGGCAGTGATTGAGTCTAACATCCATGCATTTTTATTTTTATTATTGTCCCCTTTTTTTCTTTTTCTCCTCTTCTCAAAATTATATGTTAAGCCTTTCACTTTCAATCAAGGTGGTGTAAAAGGAATAAGATTTGAAATTCATCAGAAACAACCAAAACTCAGTAAGAACAGTAAAGTAATAGTGAAAACAAGCATATAGTTAGATAGATAGATAGATATAGATATAGATATAGATATAGATATAGATATAGATATAGATATAGATATAGATATGTCAAGATTTTGGACACAGATAACAAAGGACAATTCCCTAATAGACAGGAGGAAAAGAAAGGTTGAGCACTGAGACAGACTCAGTTTAGTATCTTGAAATAGTTTTCAGGTTGATATCCAGGAAGTGAGAATCAAGGTGGACCCCAGTGAATTATTTGAGTTGAGGAAATTAAACCAGGAATCCAAGGTATCAGAAAAAGTCAGTTAAAACGGAAGATCTGCTCTCAAACATCACTGTAATAATGCAAAATAGTGCAATAACTTTGGAAAACAGTTCCTCAAAAATCCAATCTAGAGGTTCCATATAACTCACTAGTTTCACCACCAGGTATATACCCAAGACAATTGAAAAACATGTTCTCTCACACCCCTAAAATAACTTTGTGATAGTCTTATTCTTTATTGAGTAAATTAATTTGGTATATCCGTACACTGTAGTTTTATTTAGCCATAAAAAGGGATAGAATACTGATATATACTACAGCATGGGTGAACCTTAAAAACTTTATGCTACATTTAAAAAGCCAGACACAAAAGATTATTTATTCTATGATTCCTTTTATATGAAGTTTTCAGAATATTCAAGTACATAGAACATAAATTATTGGTTGTCAGGGGCTATGAAGGGATGAATAAGAGTGACTGGTATCTTTTGGGGGTGAATAAAATATTCTGGAATTGGATAGTGCTGATAGTTGTAGTCTTGTGCAAGTGTAGAATGTGCTGTATTGTACACTTTAAAGAGGTTAATTTTATGGTATGTGAATTATATGTCAATTAAACAGGGTAAATTTAAATAAGATTCAGGGGCACCTGGTGCCTCAGTTGGTTGAGTGTCCGACACTTGATTTGGCTCAGGTCATGATCCCAGGATCGTGGGATCAAACCCCGTGTCCAGCTCCATGCTGAGCATGGAGCCTGCTTAAGATTCTCTCTCTCTCTCTCTCTCTCTCTCCCTCTGCCCCTCTTCCTTGCTCACACTCTCTCTCTAAAATTAAAAATAAATAAATATATATATATATATATATATATATATATATATACATAAGATTCAGATTCTCAGAACATAAAATAATAATATCAGTTAAAAAATCATTCACGATGCTGAGGATCAGAACAGTCTCAAACTGAATGAAAAATAGAGTATTAAAGGAGCCAACAGTGAGATGACAAAGAAATATCTGACAAAAATTTTAAAGCAGTCATGGTGAAAATGCTTCAAGGAACAATTGTGAACATGTCTGAATCAAATGGAAATAGAAAACTTTAGTAAATATATAGTACATTGAACCAAAACAGCAAGAATCAAACTGAAAATTTAGAACTGAAAAATAATCTAAACAAAAATTTCAGTGGAAAAGTAGAATAGAAGGAACATAGGAATAATCAGGGAAGAGGAAAACAAATTAAAAGAAATTACCTAAACTGAATTGTAGAGAATAAAACGGTAAATATATATATGATATAATACCATTATATAGCCGAAAACTTAAAAAGTGCCAGGAGACTTTGACATACAGATTCAAGATGTTGAGCAAACTTAAGCAAGTTGAACCCAAAGAAATTTATGCCAATTTACGTCATAACAAACCATTTGAAACCTAAGGGCAAAGAAAAAGTCTTGAAAGGAAGCAAAGAAGAATGATACATTATATGGGGGGGGGGGCAGCGGGCTATTCAAATGATAGTGGTATCTCTTCAGAAATCATGGAGGCCAGAAGAAAGTCTCACAATATTTTTTAAGTGCTGAAAGAAAAGATCTGTCAACCCCAAATATTACATCCAGTAAAAATATCATGCAGGAATGAAGAGGAAATATAGACATTCTCAGAAGAAAAATGGGGAGAATTTGTTACTAGCAGGCCTAATCGGAATGACTGAAGTGAATTTTTTTAACAGAAGGGAAATTACTTTTTAATGTTTGTTTATTTATTTTTGAGAGAAGGAGAGCTGGCACATGCATGCTCCAGGGAGGAGCAGAGAGAGGGAGACAGAGAATCCCAAGCAGAGAATTTAACGCAGGTTCAAACTCACAAGCTGTAAGATCATGACCTGAGTTGACATCAAGAGTCAGACACTCAACCTGCTGAGCCACCCAAGTGCCCTCAGAAAGGAAATTATTAAAAAAAAAAAAAAAGGATCTTTGGAACGTGAAGAGAAATGTGAAAAGAACATGATAAACAAGAATGGGGATAAATATAAACAAACAAAAAACAGACTCTTAAATATAGAGAAAAAACTGACAGTTGCCAAAGGGAAAGTGGGTGGGTGATGGTCTAAATAGATGAAGGCGACTAAGAGGCTCAACCTTCCAATTACAAAATAAATGAGTCACAGAGATGAAAGGCACACCATAGGGAATGTAGTCAGTAATATTGTACTAATATTAGATGATGACTATACTTACCACCAGTGGTGAGCCTTGAGTAATTCATAGAATTGTCAAATCAATATGTTTTACACCTGAAACTAACATTGTTTGTCAGCTATATTTCAATAATTAAAAAAATTGGGGCGCCTGGGTGGCGCAGTCGGTTGAGCGTCCGACTTCAGCCAGGTCACGATCTCGCGGTCCGTGAGTTCGAGCCCCGCGTCAGGCTCTGGGCTGATGGCTCGGAGCCTGGAGCCTGTTTCCGATTCTGTGTCTCCCTCTCTCTCTGCCCCTCCCCCGTTCATGCTCTGTCTCTCTCTGTCCCAAAAATAAAAATAAAAAACGTTGAAAAAAAATTAAAAAAAAAAAAATGTGTACAGGTACAGTAGGCTTTCTTTCTTTTATTAATTTTCTAAATTGTGTTTAATGGTTGAAGCAAACATTATTAATTGCTCCATATAGTTTCAAATATATGTAGAAGAATTATTTAAGAAAATTATATTTTAAACAGGGAGGAGTAAAGGGACATAGAAGTAAGATTTTTCAAACTAGAAAAATGACAATACCAGGAGACTGTGTTTAGTTATGTATATGTAATTCAGTACTCAGAGAAACGCTAGAAGAGCTATACAAAGAAATACAATCAGAAACACTATATACAAATCAAAATGGGAATCTAAAAAGGGTTCAAATAACTGACAGAAAGGTATGAAAAAGGAAACAGAGAAATGTAAAACAGAAAAACAGAAAGCAAAAAAACAAAAAACAAAAAACAGACTTAAGTCTTAATGTATCAATAGTTACAATAAATGAAAATCATCAAAATTCACCCAAAAAAGGCAATGATTAGCACGTTTTTAAAAAACTACCTATGATGTCTACAAATTACTCACTTTAGAATAACAAGTTAAGCTAAAAGTTAAAAGTGTAGGAAAAGATATGTCATGCAAATTTTAATCAAAAGAAAGCAGGACTGTCTGTATTGATAGCAGAGCAAGTAGACTTCAGATCAAAGAAAATTATCAACATCATAGAGGAATAGTATATCATGATAAAAGGGTTAATCCACCAAGAATGTAAAGCAATCCTAAATGTATATATACCAAACAACCGCAAATATGTGAATCAAGAAAAAACAACAAAAGGAGAAATAAAGCATCCATGTGAGTGGAAGACTTCAACACTGCTCAGTCAACAACTGATAGAAAATCAGCAAGGTGTATAGAACAACCCAACAATAGCACCAACCAATAGGGTCTTGTTGATATGTATAGAACACTTCACCTAACAATAATAGCAGAATTCACATTATGTTCAAGTGATCATGGGATATATAATAAGTTAGAGCATATCCTGAGTCATAACACAAATTGCAACAAGTATAAAAAAGGTAAAATCTTGTAGAATGTGTTCTCTAACAACAATGGAATCAAATTAGAATTAAATCATAGAAATATAATGGGAAAATCTACAAAAACTTGGAAAGTAAACAACCCTTCTAAGTGAAACACAGGTCAAAGCTGACTTCTCATAGGCAATCAAAAGGACACTAAAATGAATGAAAATCAAAATACAGTACACCAAATTTGGAGGACACATCTAAAACAGTGTTGAGAGGGAAATGTATAGCACTAAACACATACCTTGGAAAGGATCAAGCATCAAGAACTGAGAAAAAGAAGAGGAAAACAAACCCCAAACAAAAAGATGAAAATTATGAAGATTAGAACAGAAATTAATGAAACTGAAGATAGAAAAACAATAGAGTACTTGAAATGGTTGCTTCTTTGAAAGCACCCATAAAATGGAGACCTCTAGAAAGACTGCCAAACCATAAATGTAAAAAATATAAATTACAATAACAGGAATGAAATAGAGAATATCCCTACAGTTCATTTAAATACAAAAATGATAATAAGGGAATATTATGGAAAATATAACATAATTTTGATGTAAATTAACAACTTAGAAAAATTTAACCACTTTCTTAAAAATAACAAATAACCACAACATATCAAGGATTAAAGAGATAATAATTTAAATGGATTTATATCAATGAGTACAAGTTTAATTTTTAATGTAAAAAATTCTAAAAAGGAAATCTTAAGGGCTATATTATTTCAGTGGAGAATTCTACCAAATGTTTAAACAGGAGTTAACACTGGTTCTACACATTCTCTTATATAGAAAAGGGAATTTTTCTCATTCATTTTATAATATTTGAATCACCTTGATAGCAAAACCAGACAAAGATAGTAAAAGGAAAGAAAACCACAGACCAGTATCCTTCACAAATATAGATGCATAAAATCCATAATAAAATGTTCATACATAGAATTCAGCAATATATAAAAATAATCATACACCATGATCAAGTGAGATTTATTCTATAAATGTAAGCTTGGTTCAATAATTAAAAATTAATCCATGTAATCCACCATATTAATAGACTGAAGGGGAAAAATCATATTATTATATCAATCAATGCAGAAATATGTTTGACAAAATTCAACATCCATTCATGATAAACACTCTCAGAATAAATAATAATAATAGATAGGAACTTCCTTATTTGATAAAGAACACCTGTAATAACCCTACAGCTAACATTATACTTTATGATGGAAGACTTAATGGCTTAATACTAATAGAGGGAACAATACCAGGACGTACTCTCTCAAGACTTATTCAGTATCTTGCTGAAAGGTTTTTTTTTTATGCTTATTTATTTATTTTCAAAGAGAGAAAGCCCACATAAGTGGGGGAGGGGCAGAGAGAGAATTCTAGGTAGGCTCTGCTCTGTCAACACTGGAGCCCAACTCAGAACTCAAACTCACTAACCTGTGAGATCATGACCTGAGCCGACATCAAGAGTACAATGCTCAACCAACTGAGCCACCCAGGCACCTCTCACTATGGTGCTGTGGAAGTTCTAACCAGATAAGTAAGGCACTAAAAGAAAACAGGCATATATAAAAAAAAGAATAAATAAAACGTTTCCTATTTTTGTCTATGTAGGAAATCCTAAGAAATACACACCCATAGAACTAATACTGATTTTGAGTTTATTTAAATATAGAAATTTAAACTTTATTAACATATACTTTGTTCTAATGGTTACTTGTATGTCATGAGATTTATAAATATATGTCTCAATAACTGTCATATAGCTATGTACTTCCATTCTAAAAATAACAAGTTAGCTTTTGCTTATTTACATCTGGTGGCTATCCATTAAATCTATTTTTTTGGTATGAGCTGAGTAGAAACATTGCTATTTAAATCGTTTACTCAAATTACAATTACAAAACACCAGCAGATCCTTGCTATCTTCTTTTTCTTAAAAAGTATTTAATTTATTTAAATGACAGCAACAACAATACAGTTCAGGCATCTACCTTCACCTTTTACAACCATCAATCTGTTCTCTGTATTTATGAGCTTGTTTGGTTGATTGTTTGTTTTTTGGATTCCACACTTAAGAGTGATCAGATGGTATGTATCTTTGTCTGCCTGACTTATTTCAGTAAGCATAATGTGCTCGAGGTCTCCATTCATTTTTCTCAAATGGTAAGATTTCATTATTTTCTATGGGTGAATAATTTTCCTTTATACTATTGTTGTTTCCATATCTTTGCTGTTATAAATAATGCTGCAGTGAACATGGGGATACATGTATCATTTTAAGTTAGTGTTTTTTTTTCTTCTTTTTAATTTTTTTAAGTTTATTTATATAGAGAGAGATAGAGACAGTGTGAGCAGAGGAGGGACAGGGAGAAAGAATCCCAAGCAGGCTCAGCACCATCAGTACAGAGCTCGACGTGTGGCTTGAACTCGTGAAACTATGAGATCATGATCTGAGCCGAAACTGAGAGTCAGACACTTAACTGACTGAGCCACGCAGATGCCTCAAAATTAGTGTTTTTATCCATTTTCTTTGGATAAATACTCAGAAGTGGAAGTATTGCTGCATCCTATTGTATGAATAGCTAATATAGTTTTGAAAAAAGGAAAAAAGTGGAAGGAATCTGTCTACTAAATTTTAAGACTTATCGTATAGCTATAGAAAATAAGACTCTGTAGTACTGGTGGAAGAATAGACACACAGTGCAATGGAACACAATTGAAAATATAAAAATAGACCAACAAAATATGCAATTGATTTTTGACAAATAAGTAAAAGTAAATCAATGCAGCTTCCTTTTCAACAAATGATGCTGGAGCAATTGGATATTGATAGTAACAATCAAAGAAATGAAACAAACAAAACCTTGACCTAAACTTTAACCTTTCTCACATAATAAGTCAAAATGGATCATAAATTTAGAGCCTGGGTGGCTCAGTCATTTGAGCATCCAACTCTTGATTTTGGTTCAGTTGATAATCCCAAGGTCGTGGAATCGAGCCCCAAGTCAAGCCTTGAGTGAGGCTACGTGCTCGGCTTGGAGTCTGCTTAAGATTCTGCCCCTCTCCTGCTCAAGCATGTGCTCCCGCTCTGTCTCTCTCACTCTCTCTCTCTCTTTAAAAAAAAAAAATCAGAATCTAGAGCTTGTTGTAAAGGTCTTAGGTTTTACAACTAAAGTGGAATAGATAAAAGAAATATTGATAAATTGCACTTCAAAATTGAATGTTTACTCTACAGAAGATTCTGGTAAAAGTATGAAAAGACAAGATACAGACTGGGAGAAAATAATTGCAAATAATATATTCAATAAAGAACTGATATACAAAATATTTAAAATATTCTTTAATAAAGAATATATCAATATTCTTTATATCTTGAATATAACTGAACATTTGAATATATTGAATATATATTCTTGAATTTAAAAGTTATTGAATATATAAAGAACTTTCAATGTTACTGTAAAATATTTTAACTAGAGAATGTAAACAAATAAAAAAGATCCCCAAACTCTAAACAAACAAAAACAAAAACAAAAACACTCCTAATGTTTAACACTAAACAAACAATCCAGTTAGAAAATGGACAAAAAAACATGAGGAGAAAAATTCACTGAAAAGAGCTACAGATGTCAAAAAACACACGAAAAGATGTTTAATTTCATTAGTTATTAAAGAAATACAAAATAAAACCTGAATGAGATAATATTACACAGCTACCAGAATGCCTACAATACAAAATAGTGACAACACCAAAATAGTAACATAGAATATTTACAAACTAGATCACCTATGAACTGCTGGTAGGATTGTAAAATGGTACATTTTAGAGAGCCATTCTCTCTAAAATGGTACAGTTTGGCAGTTTCTTAAGAAACTTTGCAGTTTGACATACAGCTCAGCATTTATCCAAGAGAAATGAAAATCTTTATATGAATGTTTAGAGCTGCTTCATTTGTAATAGACAAAAACTAGAAATAGCTTATATATTCTAACACCAATGAATGGTAAGCAAATCTGTGATATATCTATACTAATAAATACTATTCAGCAATAAAAAGACACAAATTATTGATACATGCAAAAACTTTGATAAGTTTCCAGAGAATCATGCCAAATTATGAAGGTGAATTCCAAAGATTACATACTGTATGGTTTCATTTATATAACATTCATAAAATGGAAACTTTATGCAATGAAAAACAGATGAGTGATTGCCCAGGGTTTAGAAGCATATGGAGTATGAAGGATGTGGGAGTGGCTACAAGGGCAACATAAGGGATCTTTGTTTTGATGGAAATATTCTGTATCTTGACTGTACCAATGTATCTTGGTTGTGATATGACATGATAGTTTTGCACAGTTGCCATGAAAAGTAACTGGGTAAAGGACACATTGGGTTTCTATTAATTTTTATGGTTATATGTAAATTTAATCATCTCACAATTAAAAAAAGATTATAAATAGTTAACGGATGTGCACATACATACTATGCTAACAGTAACCAAAAGTGAAATTCAATATTATATTAACTTCAGAAATTTGATTTTAGGGCAAAGGCTCTTACCAAGAATAAAGAATGTGATTTCATACTCATAAAGAGACCCAGTCATTCTGAGGGCATACACTCTGTACACTTATACTTAATAACAGAGGTTTAATATGTATGAAGCAAAAACTGTTAGAGTTGAATAGAGAAATAAACACTATAAATTATAGTCAGAGGTTTCAGTAATCTTTTCTCAATAGTTGATAGAACATGTAGACAGAAAATCTGTACACATGCAGAGGTTTAATCAACACTATCAAACAACATGCCTAATTGATATCTGTAACACCTCATCCAACAAGAGTATAATACAGTTCCCTTTCACACTCTTTCAAGTGCATCCAGAACATTTATTAAGACAGAACATCTTTTTATATATAAAACAAGTCTGGATAAATTTTAAAGCATTCAGGTGATATTTAATAATTAGAAATCAATAAAGGAAAGATTTCTGGAATCTCCAAATATTTAGAAACTTAATAGCAAATTTTTTAATATCTCATGGGTCAATGACAAAATCAAATATAAAATAATAGTACTTAGTAATTAGTAATAATATGAAAATACAACATGCCAACATATGTGGAATGTTACTGAATTGATACTTATGGGTCTATCTATAGTAGTAAATACTAATTGTAAAGAAAAAGAAAGGTCTTATATCAGCATGGTATTGGCATAAAGATAGACAAGTAGATCAATGGAACAGAAAAAAAAGAAGTACTGAAATAGATCCACATGTATATGGACAATGATATATAACACGGATAGAAAAGCAATTCAGTGGATACTGGATTCTGTTTTTGAGAAATGATGCCACATCAATCTTATATCTAAAGCATAAAAATAAGGATACTTTGCACAATTAATCAAAATTAACTCAAAATAGAACATAGAACTAAATTTAAAACCTAAAAGTACAAAACATCTAGAAGAAAACATAGGAAAACACCCTCTATGGACTTAAAATAGGAAAGATTTGTTGATACCATGCTATAAATAGGATTCATAATGGAGTTGGTTGATAAATTTTTCTTCATAAAAATTAAAGACTCATTTTCTCTGACAGAGTTAAGAGAATAGATGGCAAGCCACAGAAATTATATCTAGTGTGTATGTCTAGTAGAGGGATACTATCTAGAATATATATGGAACTCTAAAAAATGATATATAAATGGCTAAAAAATTTGAAGAGACATATTACTAGAGAAAATGTACAAATAGCAAATAAGCACATGAAAAGATGTCCAGCATCACACATTGTTAGGACAAGGCAAAAGACAACTACCATGATATACCACTGTAGTGACAACACATAGATTAAATAGCTACAATTAAATAGACTTGCTGTATCAACTGTTGACAAGAATGTGGAACATTAAGATACACACTGATTGAAGGACTATAAAATGAAACAATCATTTTGGAAAGCAGTTTCTTAAAAAATGAAACATACATCTTCCATATGATCTAGCCATTCCATATATAGATACTTATTCAAGAGAAATAAAATATTTTTTACAAATATGTGTTTGCAAATGTTTACAATGGCTTTATTCATAATTAATTTGGAAATAACTCAAATGTCTATTCACAACTGAAATAGTATGTCCACAAAATGGAACAATACTCAGCAAAAAATGAATGAAATATTGATACAAGCTACAATATGAATGCAGATGAAAATAATTACACTGAATTTAAAAAACCATACAAAAGAGTACATATTGTATGATTTCATTTATGTAATATTCTAGTAAAGACAAACATTTATAAAAAAGCAGACCAGTGGTTGCAACAGAATGAAGGTAGGTTCAGGAAAAGATGTGAAGTTGTCATTAAAAGAGGCAGGAGGACTGGGTGCCTAGGTGGCTCAGTTGGTCAAGCGTCTGACTTTGGCTCAGGTCACGATGTTGCATTTCATGGGTTTGAGCCCTGCATAGGGCTCTGTGCCTGCAGGTCATAGCCTGGAGCCTGCTTTAGAATCTGTGTCTCCCTCTCTTCTCTGCCCCTTCCCTGCTCACTCTCTCTCTCAAAAATAAATAAACATTAAAAAGTTTTTTTTTTAAAAAAAGGAAGAGGCAAGAGGAAAATTGTTCCCCGTCTTTACAGTCTGAGTGTTTCATCCATGTTACATATTCCAAAACTTATAAACGGTACACTGTAAACAGTTGCAGTTTGTTCTATATTAATTATATATTAATAAAACACTTAAAATTACATGCTATTGGTCCAATTTTGTAATTTATATTTTTTAATTTAAATTCAAGTTAGTTAACATTGTATTCTTGGCTTCAGCAGTAGAACCCAGTGATTTATCTCTTACATATGACATCCAATACTCATCCCCAAAAGTGCCCTCCTTAATGCCCATCACCCATTTAACCCATCCCCCCACCAATCTCCCCTCCAGCAACCCTCAGATATCATATGATTTCACTCGTATGTGTAATTTGAGAAACACAACAGGTGAACATAGGGGAAGGGAAGGAAAAATAAGATAAAAACAGAGAAGGAGGCAAACCATAAGAGATTCTTAAATACAGAGATCCAATTTTATAAGTTTTCTAAAAATAAAATAAACATCTTGTATTTAGACTTTCTTTTGTCTTCATTGTGCTGTATTGAGAGACATAAAGCATAAACTGTGAAAAGCAGGCTTGAAAGCCATCTCAGATATTTTTCCTTCCTTCCAGGAGCTTGAATGTCCAAACTATCCAGAGCAGATGACATGATGTTCTCGAAATGAGATCTCCAGAACAGAGGCTTCTCAATATCTTTCTCCAAAGGTCAGTAATGCTTACTTACATCTTTTTCTTTTTGATCTAAGCTCATTTCTAATGTCTTAGTTCTCATTTTGATACATACTTTACCTATTCTTAAATTTGGGGTGATTATAATTAAGTCAGTATTTACTGTTCTTTACTTCAGGCTTGATTAGCCTCAGTCATGTTCAGTTTTGCACAAGTCTTGAAGTCAATCATGTAACATAAAAGTTTCAATATAGTAATGCATAAAAGTGGAAATGTGGGAAAGTATTAGCTCTTCAACTTGTCAGAAGTCCTGTTTTTCTTTGTTTAATTTTGTATCCATTTAATTTTATAGCTTGAATAAAATGTCAGTACTTTAGTTAAAATAAACACATTATTTCCCTGTGTCATATATAATTCCTTTAATTAAGTATTTGCCAGTCCTATATTATAGGCATTAAGAATTCTGAAAATTAATTTTTGCAGTAGTTTGCACAGTAGCATATATAAATAATTATTTTTGTACCATAATAAATACAACAAAATATTGATAAAGGTCAGAGAAAATAAGCAGTGAAGATTAATTGTAACCTTATGAATAAGATGATACTTGATCTTCTTTGAAATTGTGTCAATGCAGTTCTAAAGTAATACCAATGGTAATATTCCAATGGAATAGATTCATAAGAAATACCTATATATTGTTAATTGTATGGAACCAAGTATCTAAAATAATATCACAGGGATGCCTATGTGGCTCAATTGAGTGTCCTACTCTTGGTTTCAGCTCAGGTCATGATTTCATGGTTTGTGGGTTCGAACCCCATGTTGGGCTCTGCACTGATGGAAGCAACACTCCATGTTGGACCCTGCTTGGGATTCTCTCTCCCTTTTTCTCTGTCCTTCCCTCTCTTGCGCACTCTCTCCTTCAAAAATAAATGAATAAACGTTTAAAAAATAATAATAATGTCACAGGGGTGCCTGGGTGGTTCAGTTAGTTGAGCGTCTGACTCTTGATTTTGGCTTAGGTCATAATCTCACAGTTCTTGAGATCTGGCCCAGTATCAGGCTCTGCACTGATTGCATGGAGCCTACTTGGGATTCTATCTCTCCCTCTCTCTCTGCCCCTCTGCTGCTCACATTCTCTTTCTCTCTAAATAAACATTAATAAAATAAAATAATATCATATTCCTGGAGTTTATGGAGTATTGTAGTTTTTACTTTTGGCTTTATTTATAAATGATTCACTTCAGTAGTGTTGTTTTCTGTTATCAACTAACTTCTTACTTCTACTTACCTAGATCAATATACATTCATTAGATGGGCAAAAGCATCAACTTCAGTTTTTATCATAAACTTGTAAGTCACCCAAATAAGCTATTTCTCAAGTAAATGAATAAACAAATAAATAGATGGCTAGGTAAATGAATACTAAGATAATATCAGTTAGAATGCAAGAAAACAAGTGTGGATATGAAGCAACTGAAATACTCATAAACTGCTGGTGGGAATTCAAAAATGGTCCAGCCATTTTGGAAAAAGTTTTAGACTTTCTTATGACATTAAACATTATATCTACCATATAATCCTGTAAATCAGTACTAGGTACTTACTGTAGATAAGTGAAACTTATGCCCACATAAAACTTGAAAAAAAAAAAGATTGATTGTAGTTCTAATCTTAATTGTTAAAAACTGGGAATAACCCAGATATCTTTCAACAGATGAATGTAAAACAAATAATGGTACTTCCCGCAGTGGATGGGATGCTACTCAATAATAAATAGGAACAAACTGGTAGTAGACAGACTAACAAGAATTAATCTCAGAAACATCATGCTAAATGAAAAAAGTCAGACTCCAAGGCTACATTCCCTATGAAATTCTGGAAAATAGAAAACTATAGAGATAGATGACAGGTAAGTAATTTCTATGTCTAGGGTTGGAGAAGGGATTGCTTAAAAAGATATATGAGAGGACTTGGGGGAGTCATGGAAATGGTCTACTTCTTATCTGTAACAGCAGTTAACACAAAAAAAATGTTTGCCAAAACTCATAGAACTATATACCAAAAAGGATAAATTTCATTATACATAAATTACATTTAAATAAACCTGAATGAAAGGAATCATTTACTGCATCTGGATTTTGTCTGAAAATTACAGTTTTATTTTTTTTCCTTATTTACAAATGATATACTTCAACAATGATCATTTTCAGATTTTGAGTAGCTTCAATCTGTACTTCTCTAAATAAATATAAATTCATTTGAAGAGCAACTAAAAGTCTCATCTCGTATTCCAAGCTAAATAAGTTTCCAAATCACTCTAACATATCATTTCTCAAATAAATGCTAAAATGAATAAATACTGAGAAGATGTTAGTAAAAAAGCTAACACTCAGACCCTGTTAGTGATTTCTTGAAATTCATATTTTGCATGATCACTTGTTTCTCTGTCATAAAAATTTGTGATATTGTTCACTTTATTATCACTGAAATCACCAAATAATCTTGAATAATTATGAGGCAGAGTTTGAAAATCTGGGCAGTCTTTCACTTGTTCAGTTTCAGTGAGTGGAAGGATGCCTTTGATAGCTAAGGGTGTGTAAAGGAGCTGAGGCTTCACAAACAATGCGTTTTTCTCAGTTTACTCATATTCACCCCTAAAGAGGCAAAACAACATTGCTATTTTGTTTGTTTATAGGAGGAATGAAACCAAACAAATAATTTGTGGTGGGGAGCATCATCAGTGTTTAAAATCTTAAAAGTAAATGTCAGATACTATTGCAACTTTAACCAATTATTTATATTCTGTACGTTTGATTAATATCTCTAAATCTTTGGATATCGAAAAAATACTGAGATGATCCATATAAGAATTCTGAAACACTTGATAAAAAGGATTAAAAAACTGGGTACAAATGAATAAACAAAAGAACAAATAAAAAGCAGAAACAGACCTATAAAAACAGAAGAAATTGATGGCTACCAGAGAAGAGAGGTGGGGGAATGGATAAAATGGGTGAAAGGGAGTGGGAGATATGGAGATATGGGCTTTCAGCTGTGGAATGAAAAGGCATGGGAATAAAAGATACAACATAGGGAATATAGTTAGTGGTATTTTAATAGCATTGTATGGTGACAGATGGGAGCTATACTTGTGGTGAGCATAGCATAATGTAGAGAGTTGTTGAATCACTATGTTGTATACCTGAAACTAATTTAACATTGTGTGCCAACTATACTGCAATGAAAACAAAACAAAACAAACAAACAAAAAACAAAGAAAGAAGAAAAAAAGGAAAGAAAACAAAAAAGACAAAAGATATGACAGTGTACTACTAGATTAGATAAATCAGTCACTCTGGGCTCCAAGTATCTTACCCAACCCTTCTTTGATCTGCTGGTGGTCAGGTTTAGTCCCTAGCCTATCACATAGAGAAAATTGGCCTAGTGGGCTTCCAGGCATACCTTCTTGAAGGTGGGAGGTGAGCCAGAAATTCCCAAGTGAAGGATGTGGTATGAATAGGAAGGGAGCATGTATTAAAAACATCCATTGTGTGGATTAGGGATCTTCAAAGTTAGATTTCTTTCTTTTTTGAATGGTTAATTATGCTTCTCATTATAAAAATCATGATTGAAAGCATTGCTAACATCTATTGAATACCTATTTTGTAAAATGTTTCATTTTAAGAGGCTTTCATGTAATAACTTATTTTATCCTGAAAACAATATTATAATAAGTGGGGCACCTGGGTGGCTCAGTTGGTTAAGCTTCTGACTTCACCTCAGGTCATGATCTCATGGTTCCTGAGTTTGAGCCCCGTGTTGAGCTCTGTGCTGACATCTTAGAGCCTGGAGCCTGCTTTGGATTCTGTGTCTTCCTCTCTCTCCGCTCCTCCCCAATTCATGCTCTTTCTCTTTCTCAAAAATAAATAAACATAAAAATTTTTTTAAAAATTTAAAGATAAGAAAAAAACTAATACATGAATTTCAAATTATAAATCAGGAACTTGAACACTTTGGTTTTAAAGCCAGTCATATTTTGCACCATGTACTTTTTTTTTTTTTTTTTTTTTTGAGAGAGAGAGAGGGAGCATAAGCAGGAGAGGGCAGAGGGAAAGAGAATATCTTAAGCAGGCTTCAGGCCGAGTGCACAGTGCCCAGTGTGGAGCTTAATCTCACAACTGTGAGATCATGACCCGAGCTGAAATCAAGAATTAGACACCCAACCAACTGAGCCACCTAGGTGCCCCTGTACTATGTACTATTAAGTAGCACCTTTTTTCACTGTGAATGTCCTGTGCATTTTGTCATTACTAAGACAAGAATATTACCAAAAATTCTTCTGATATCCATATAATTTATAGAGATAATTATATTTTATGGCAACTTTTAAATCTGTATACATTTACAATTCCAGATACAGGCATATTAAGATAAATTAAGTTTCTGCATTATTATAATTTCAGTGAAATACTTTGACGATTTTGTGAGAATATCTATATTTTATATGCTATAATATTTTGGGGGTTCTTTGAGACAGGATGAATGCTATTTTTTTTCTTATTATTCCAGAAATAAAGGGCTAAGGAGTTTTCCTTTATAGTGTTACCATTAAAAAGGTCTCCTAGAGGGCACTTGTCCTGATGAGAACTGGTTGTTATATGTAAATGATGAATCACTAAATTCTATGCCTGTAACTAATATTATACTATATGTTAACTAATTAGAATTTAAATAAAAACTTGAAATATTAAAAAAATTAAAAAATAAACATGTGGGGGGAAAACAGTTACTTAGATGTCAGAATCCTTAAAGCAAAATGTATGTCCCAGGCGTATTCATTCATTCATTCAACAAATATTTGCCGATAATGCCTACTATGTTCTATGTTGTAGGAACACATTGATGAATAAAGCTATTAAACTACCTCCTAAAAGAAACTATAACATCTAATAAAAATCTTAAGCGTTACAGTAATCTTTATGTAACCTCTGCTTTTCCTGAGAAAGCTCAAAATTTTTCTCGTAAGAAAAGATGGAGGAAACCAAGAAAATGGCACATTTATGAAACATTCAGATACTATCTATTCTTAATACAGCTATTTCCAAAAACAACTTTTTTTCATCAGTACCAGCTTATAAGTGAAGATTCACTAAAGAAAGATGAAGTAGCTTATCCAAGGTCACACATTTATTCAATGCCCAGGGCAACTAAAAAGACTCGTCTCCCGATTCCAAGATCAGTTCTCTTTTTGCTACACTAGCCTATGGCTTAATGAAACTGAAACTTAAAAAATATGAAATGATTTTTTAAAACATTTAAAAATTTTTTTAACATTTATTTATTATTGAGAGACAGAGAGACACAGAGTGTGAGAAGGGGAGGGGCAGAGAGAGGGGGAGACACAGAATCTGAAGCAGGCTCCAGGCTCTGAACTGTCAGCACAGAGCCCAACGCGGGGCTGGAACTTACAAACCATGACATCATGACCTGAGCCAAAGTTGGATGGTTAAACGACTGAACCACCCAGGTGCCCCAAATATTGTTGTTGTTTTTAATTTTTGTCCAATAAGTTTGAAGCACAGTGACATTCATTTATACTTTATGCTTCCAGGAACATCTTTTGGAAATGATTCTTGAACGAGTCATCACATTCATCCCAAAGATGGGTGCCCAAAGTTAGAAATTCTCTGAAAATGTAGGAGAAGAAATTATGCTCACTCTTTCTATGATCACAATATCATACCTAGTTTCTTAGTATTAAGGGTCATGAGAGTCACTAGCCTACTTATTTAATACTAATAAATAATACTAACAATTATAAATATCATTATTCTTTTCTAAAGCAATTTCACATTTCCAGGATCCAAAGGAAGCAACCAGAGTATTTAGATTGAAGTATGACCAATTGCCCAAACTATAGAATTGATCAAAGTTAATGGAATAGAAATTTTCCCATCAGTATCTTTTCTTCCTGGCTCTAGAGTGCATAATTGTTCCAGGAACCAGAATTAAGATAAACTAGGGAAGTTGGGATGAGATGAGGTCTTGGCATGTTAAAAGGTACTAGAAAGTGAAATAATGCATTTGGACTGAGTGAGATGGACCCATGCTAGTTCTGAGGCTTCCCTGGACTGTGAGGGGGTGGTCTTCAAGACAAATAGCTTGTCAGTCTCAGGCACTCCAATCTCTTTCACCACCCTCTCTTTCCCATGGTGTCCATTTAACCATATGAAGTCATTTCCTATCAAACTGCTTGTCACCAGTTTAGCTCCTTCCCAAAGGCTAGCATCTATATTTTATACTTTAATGCACTGTGAAGATTGGTGAAGGGAAACAAAATTTTAGAAAGCCAAGGTATTAGATGTATGAAAGGGCATTTTACCTATGATTCAAAGAAATTAGATTCTGGAATTTGTGTGCATGTATGTCTGATAATGTCAACCTCTATGGCAAAATTCAGTGTGACTTCAAAATGCATTTAAAGGAAAACAAAAGGTCATAGTCTCTTCATGTTTGCTTTTGTTCTTTTAAAATTTTTTTTCAACGTTTTTTTTTTTTGTTTTGTTTTTTTATTTTTGGGACAGAGAGAGACAGAGCATGAACGGGGGAGGGGCAGAGAGAGAGGGAGACACAGAATCAGAAACAGGCTCCAGGCTCCGAGCCATCAGCCCAGAGCCTGACGCGGGGCTCGAACTCACAGACCGCGAAATCGTGACCTGGCTGAAGTCGGACGCTTAACCGACTGCGCCACCCAGGCGCCCCTGCTTTTGTTCTTTTAGTCTATATCATACATGGATAATAAGCACTGGTTAATTTCTGTTCATAGTTAATTTTTAAACACACATTTTAATATTCTTCCACTGGTTATTCACCCAGGATTGTTTTAAGCACTGATATAATTCATGGCTTTCTTTTATCCCAGACTCCCCATTTTTCCAGTTTTAATTAATAGTTCTTCATTTGGAAAATAAGACTTTCTTGCATTTGGATTTTTGCTGTATTTTGAGTCTGGAATTTGTAAGATATGACTTAATTTTTATTAAAAACTTACATTTATTTCTAAAATAAATTAAGAGTTCTCATCATAGTCAACTGACATTTTGGGGGATTGTTTAGTTTGATGACAGAGGGAGAATCCTAAAATTCACTGAAGTTTATTACCTATTTGTTTTTGTCAAATCATGTTAAGTGTCTCTGGATATATGAAAACTATAGAAAAAATTAAAACTAATAGTGCTCTATGGTTAGATTTTCACACTAACATCAAAAACAACAAAATAAATTGGTGAATTTTACACATATTAAAAGGGAGATTATTTACATTTTTATTATTTCTTATTTATTTTCTAATTTTGAGGGGAGACCAAAGAATGAAAACAGGCAAGGTAGAAAAGAAAAAAGGGAGGAAGAGATACTAAAGGATAAATACAAATGTCAAAAGCAATGGAAACAAAAATCGAGAAGAGGAAACATTATTCATTGCATCAAGATAAGATGAAACAATTGAGACTCAAAGAAAAGAAAAGAAACGGGCTCCAAAGGCCTAGTTGCCTACCCTTCAAGTCTAATGAAAAAGTTCAAGCACTAGAAACCACTGAATGAATGTGTCTGTAGAAAATAGATAAAATCTCCACCTTCTACTTCTGATTTCCAATGGGGCTAACAGTCTCTTCAACACCTCTATCCCACTGGCATCACCTGGTGGCAAAGTGGAAAGTGTTGGTCACACCTCCACTTCTTGTTTTCAAGAGGAATGAGGAAAAGCAAAGGAGGACCTAGGGCTAGAATATTAAGTCACCACTAAATGAAGTCAGTGTTAAGAGATTTCTCCTGGTTCCAACTCTTACAGACAAGTCAGTCTAGTCTACCCTTCACCCCTACTCCTCTAGAGTTAAAGATCTAGAAAATAAATTTACAGAGGAGGTTGAATTGAAAAATAGAATGCCAACAAGTTCACTAAATTTAAAACTTTTGCTTCCTAAGAGACACAGATGGCAAGTCTGTTATAGTTAGCTCATCACAGGAGGTTTTTAAATAGCCCTGGTTAAGAATTAACTTATGAACATGTAGCCATTAAAATTCAATAAATCTAGTCAGCACAAAAACATGCAGTGGACAAGAACAATAGTAGATGCCTTCCCACTCATTTTTTAATAGTACGCTCAAATAGGTTTGATGATTTAAGAATTTTAGGGAATTGTGTGTTTGTATGTGTATATTCTGATGGAAAAAAAAAGCAGAAATCATGAAATAAACAAAGGCTTTCATCCTTACGATCCTGCTCAATTTATTGTTCAGAATGTTAGAAATATGTTCAATGCAACACCAGTTTTAGATTCCCTTATAAGAAATCAACTTAATGGAAAGATATTTAAGCTAACATATGTATAAGATGAAATAATATCCACTGTATATTTTTTGTATATTTTCTTAGCCAATAAGAGTCATTACCTAGAAAGCCTTTTTATAACAACAATGAAAAAAATGTTTTTTGAGGAGATTACAAATGATCTAATGCTAGGAATTCAGTATCAATGTGTTATTATTCCTCTGTTCTCTGAGGAGAGTGTGGCTTTTTGGGAAGGAACTTTCTTTGAAGGCTTTGGTCAGAAAATGCTGAAATGGCATATCACAGCCTGACACCCCCTGGGTGAGTCATCTGTACCTGGTGCTAGAGCAGCTTTCTGAAAGCCCAACTGGTGCACTTCTCTCCTGTTGGCATAACTATATTTAGAATCCATAGTTAGAGAGCTCAGGGCTTCTCGGGATGGTATTTTTAAATGTGTCATCACTCTAGACATGCTCTCCCTCCCTCTCCAACTGCTTCAGCCTCCCTCATAGTTTCACACATCCACATGGAAAAGAATCAAGAAAAATCACATTCTAAAGGAATCTGTGACACTAGTCTCATCTGGAATGTTAAGCTCTGGGATTAGACGCATGCTAATAGCTCCCTGGGCTCTTGTGCTTAGCAAGGTTTGAATTGTTCAGGAAGCTCAGCAGTGTGCTGTACAGCACAGTACTGGGCTCATTGTTCAATGTAAGCCTAGGGGAAGAATATAGTAAAATCCAGTGGATTCCTTCCTCTTTCATTTATTAGAACAAGCTTTACAAAGGTTTGCATGCTGGAATAGGTAATTCTGGCAATTGCTAGCTGTGACTATGCTCTGTGATATGTTAAGTAATGATGGAGCATCATGGGGAAACCTAGTGCTTTGTTCTAGCTCTGAAGGGATCTTTCATGAAGTCACTAGAGACAGGAAAGTCACTGTACATAGAATATACACATGAGTAAAGCATTATAGCACGTCTTTGGAATGAAGGATCTTCTGTAGATAATTTGATTCATATCCCAGGAATCTGCATCAAAAACCAACCCTGTTTTACATGCTTTTGGATTAATATAGTCCTGGGCCAAAAAATGGATTCAATGTTAAAGGAATTATTCAATTAGTAGTTTTGTTAATTTATTTAATATAAACTTACTTATCATGTGCCTGCTTTGCAAATTTGTGCACAGTATATTACTATATGTACTGGATTAGAAAAAAAAAAGATGATATTAGTTTCTTAGTATCTAGCTAGAGAAACTAGGATATCTATGACAAGTAAACTTCCAAAACAAAACATTATGATTATTAACCTGTCATAACCAAGAATTGCATAATTAATTCCTGGATGATGTGTATGGAACAGCTAGATCAACACAGGCTATCATGATACAAACAATTTTAAGAGTAGATAATTTATGCTGGTGGAAATAGCTCAGCAAACAAAAGGATGGTAGAAGGAAAAGGTGCTCACAGCATAGGCAATATAGAGCAGTGAGGCAAATTGAAGATCCTTGAAGGACAGTGGGGCACCCAAAGCTGTTATGAAGCCATGGGAATGATCTTGAAGGATGAGTGTCTAAAAAAGGAAGCTGATGTTTTCCTGAGGGTGGGATACTGCCATTATGCATTGTATTATAGAATACAGTGGTGGTATTTTAGAAATGGATTTTGGGCAGATGAATATGATAGAATAAATAGAAGTTTTTAAATTTATTTTTTTAATTTTTTTTAAATTTTTTTTAACGTTTATTTATTTTTGAGACAGAGAGAGACAGAGCATGAATGGGGGAGAGTCAGAGAGAGAGAGCAAGACACAGAATCTGAAACAGGCTCCAGGCTCTGTGCTGTCAGCACAGAGCCTGATGTGGGGCTCGAACTCATGGACCGCGAGATCATGCCCTGAGCCGAAGTCGGACGCTTAACCGACTGAGGCACCCAGGCGCCCCTAAATAGAAATTTTTTTTACAAACCTAGAAGCAAGGATATTAGCTAGGAAGTGCTTTCTCTAATTCAGGATGAGACCAAGGAGGGCTTCAACTTAATCATGGAAGATCAAATGGGAAGGGACTGTTTTGAGAAATATTTTTGTGAATAAAATGAAGCCAAAAGTAATGGGGACAGTATCCTTTACGTACTGTCGCATCCTTAAGATATCTGAATGAGAGAAAGGCAAAGAAAAGGCCCAAAGACATGATGTATGACTATAATTATGATCCAAACAACAGTGATAATAATTTATTGAGTTATTAAGAAATGGAACGCAATGTGGTACAAACTTTATATACATGTTCTTATCTAACCTCCAATACTCTAGAAGGAAAGTAATATTTTTTATAATTCAGAAATGAGTCAAAGAAGTATAAAATGGTTAGGTAAAATTGCCAAGATTTTCCCAGCCAGGTTTTAAAATCATGACTTATTCCCCCACAGAGCTAAGGAATTTCTAATTATATATTCTCTTCTATAGACCCTTATCCATACCACTGGTATAAACACAAGTTGAGAGCATAGACCTGTGACATGTAAGTGGGAGATATTGATCCTTTAATTAACACTTTCTAGCACACGTTTTCAAAATAGTTATGATTTTATTTACCTTATATACCATTCTCCATTTGACTCATTGAATACCAGGAGAAGTTTTTGTCAAAACCTGATTCAAATCCGTATGATATTATATCTGGAAAAATCAGAATAATATTATATATTATTAATTATAATATAAATTACATTATATATATATGACATTTGCTGGTATCCCTTGCTTTTAATGGATCCCTAACTTTTCTAAATGCTTGATGTATTTTTTCTAAACAGCTTTTATAAAATATTGGCATATAACTCCATAGCCTAAATGTTACAATTCTGTTGTGATTTTTAAAACTTCATTTGAGAAGAATTCACACTTATATTTGCTTCTTTCCAGATTGTGGCAACCTCTCCCTATTTCATCAAAGATTATTAAAGTTGAGCTTCCTCATCTGCAAGTTTCCTGGTTTGGGGGGATATAATTTATCTGGGCTAGGAAAACTAAATCTAGTTAATTTATGCAGAGAACTTTTAAAAATCCCTAAATAATATTTCAGTTAAAATACTTTTTTATCATTATTTGTTATACCCTTTACAGTCCAAAATCCTTCTTAATAAAATAGAGGAACCCAAATAGAACTGAAGAAAATACTGTTTTCTTTTAGCTTTTAACTGCAATAGTCTTGTTATTATTATTCATACTCCAAATAGAACTCAAAATTCCTGCTTGGATTTGTCCACACTGGGAAGAGACAAAGTCATCTAGGGCACATAATGATGGTGTTAACTTGAATTGCTTTTACCTGCAGCAATAATGGACTGCCCAGCTCCTTTTTCTCCATTGTCAGAGAACCTTCTTTTGACAAATCACATTATAATGAGATTGTTTAAAATGGTTAGATGTGTTGTTTTGTCAGTAAAGCAGAATTTGTGTGTGTGTGCGTGCGTGTGTGTGTGTGTGTGTGTGTGTTTTCTTTGTCTATTTTAATGCAATTTATCCTTACTGAATTAAAACTATGACCCTGGAGTCATTAACACTAGGGTCTAATCACCTGAACTAATTGTGCAAGGATGAGCAGAGCTGGGAGTACCATGTTTACAAACTGTGCACAAGGCTATTTTCAGCCTTTCTGTGAGAGGGTGAAGGACTGCAAATATGAGTGATACTACCTTGAAGACAAAATTATATAATTGCCCCTTCTAATTTACCAGTGAGAATCCTCAGCTCTGTCACCATGTAGAAAAGAAGAGTAAGTACTTAGGTTCACGGTGAGCCTGCTCAGTGCCAGATATTTTTCATACACTGTTCATTTGAGTCCTAAAATCAGCCTATGCATAATTATTATCATCCCTGTTTTATGAAACAGAACACCAAGGTTCAAGGAGTTTATGTTATTTACCAAATAAGGAGAGAACTTTCAAATATGTTTTAATTAACTTCTTGGGTGGATGAAGATAATCACCCTAGGAAATTGTTGTAGGGAGACTTCTTATCTCACACACACACAAAAATGGAGCTGCTGAATGTCTTTTAAAATCTCCAACATTTATTTTTTGTGGATATTTCCACTTCACTGGAGCTTAATATAAATCCTCCATATCCTAGCATCACTACTGAGCTATAATTTTCTAGGATTCTGACTGCACTTTTATCATCCATGCTCCTTTCTCTAGATTTACTCAGGTAGAGCCAATGAATGAAGGTTGCTTCTGAAAGGCAATCTGTTCTACTAGCGTCAAAGAACATCTAGGACACATATTGTCATGTACTTTCAACATTGTTGTGCAATGTGATGTGGAGACAGTAAGGCCTAGTGTGTGTACGTCTTCCACGCCATGCAGCTTCCCACAGTCAGCCTTTAGCTGTCATCTGTTCCTTCACCCTGCCCACTCTTGGGCCTGTGTATTCAAAGCACAGCAATGTCTTGATAGTGATAATAATAATAATAACAAAAACTTTGTGGATATCAGGTGTAAAGAGATTAGTGCAAAGCCAGCACAGGTGTTTCAGATTCTCAGGGATATTTTTGCAGTAAAATTTCTCTCACAGGGCTATATTGTAAGGAATTGATTGACTCTCAACCAAGATATTTGGCACAACAATGAGATGTAGCAGAATTTATTATAGCTACTAGTGGTATGACTACAATTTAAACTACAGTGACAAGTCCTGCTGCTACTATTTCAATTACCTTGGCTGCCAACAAGCATTTATAGGGCATTTAATATCTTCCATAAACTGTGCCAAGAAATTATATCTTTAGCCTTTGAAAAAACACATTGGAGAAAGTGCTATTATTATCCCTTTTAAGAGGGGGAAAGGCTTAGAAATTTTAAGTAAATTTCTCATATGTAACTGGCAGCTGGTAGAGTGGATACACACCCTAACAGTCTTTTTCTCTCTTCTGGCTTCTTCTACGTCTTGCTGCTTCTGGTAGTAGCACAGCAAGCAAAAAGTCACATCTGTCTAATCAAAAAACTCTGATCTTAACCACTACATTATATTGCTGTTCAATAAAGGATACTAATAATTAAATTTTAAGTATTACATATTGTCTTTAACAATGCATGTAATGAAAGAAAGAAAGAAAGAAAAGAAAGAGAGAGAGAAAGAAAGAAAGAAAGAAAGAAAGAAAGAAAGAAAGAAAAAGAAAGAAAAACTTCGCAGCCAGCTTACTTCTCATAGAATGAGGTATGACAATGACAATTATTCACTTGTGGAAGAATCTTCAAAGAAAAAAATACAATTGATTACAAAACTGTGTGCTAAATTTTAGAATATAACACAAATGAAGTAAAAATTGCATTATACATATAGAGAGACAGAGAGAGAATTAGGGAGGATTAAGATTCTTCCTATGGTGTTTTCAATATCAGTTTTATTGACTGATTTATTGAGAATAGAGAATGACATAGAGTTGCATTCACTGTTCTGAGTATTGTAAGTGAGAACCTGTGACAGGTATGATGTAATGGAAACAAGATTTGAAAATCACACTTCTGGAGAATCAAGGTTACCAGAAACATTGGCTGCCATAAGGCTAAACAAATGACATTGTAAACAAATAACAGAAAATGCTTATACCCTCTGTCCCCTTTCTGCACTCTTGCCTTCATTTTCTCTTTCTTTCTCTCTGTATGTGTATACGCAAGCCCTAATGTGCTGGAAGAGCTATAGAACTTGGGAATTTTCTAAAATCAGATTATAGAATAACAATTGTTGGCTTTATAATTCTCCTATATGAAAGAAATCAAAATGTAAATTCAAGTTATTTATATATTTATTTAATTCATTTAGATTATAATTTATATCTGTCCTTATAATTTATAGCTGTAAAATTGTATGGTTATGAAAGTTGAAAGTGAATCTTAGTCTTATGGGAAATCCTTTTACTGACAAAGACTTTGTCTATGACCAAATTTGAGTCAGGCTCCTTTGATTCCTCTTTTAGAGTAGGTCTGAAGCTGGACTCTGTCCTTAGCCATATTAGTCCAGTTTTAGCAAAAGTCCTGTTGAGTCAGTTTAGCGAATATGTCTAACCCTCAATATCTGGGCAAATTTCTCATCTCCCTGTCATATCACCCTAGCCTGCTTTCAGCAAGAATTCTGTTGAGTTGGTCTACCAAGAATCCCTCCAGCTTTGATGTTTCTTCTTCCCAATTTGCTGCTTGACTGTAAATTTCTGTTTGCCCTTGCTATATCCAGAGTTTAGCCTCATTTCTCTTCTCTACGGTAAAACACCCATTGTAGTAAAACCTCTTCAATAAATTCTTCCTTACTGTCTTTACAAATGTCATGGATAATTTGTTCTTCAATACCACATAAGAAAATTTTCGTAAGTTTTCTCTACCAAATCTAACACTTGCATGGCTTAAGCCACCCAGCCTGTGATATTTTGTTATAGAAATCTGAACAGACTAGGCATACCCTAATGCCTGTCTTCTCTCATATTAACTCAAAATTACACCTAAATCTCCTCTTGCTACTTCTGGTATTTTGCACAGCATGCAAAAAGTCACAGAGTTTTTTGATTAGTAATTGATACAACGGAATTCAGAAAATCAATAAGATAATATAACATTTGAGCATCACTACAGATCAACTTGGCTTAAATTACATTTATAGACTACATCATCCAACAACAGCAGAATATGTATTCATTTCAAGCATACATGAAGTATTTACCAAGATAGACCATATGCTAGACCATAAACAAGATTTAATCAATAAAAGTAAATTAAATCATACAAATTATATTCTATGAGTAAAATATAATAAATTAAAAATGAATAACAAAAAAATCTGGAAAATTCCAAAGTTTTTGGACATTATTTCTAACTAACATATGGGTCAAGAAAATATTACAAAAGAAATAGAAAACATTTTTTATTGAGTGAAAATGAAAATGTACGTGAACATTTGGGAGATGCAGCTAAAACAGTCTTTAGAAGAAAAGTATAACATTAAATACTCATATTTAAAAAACATGAAATATAAAAAAATCAATGATGTAAGCTTCAATTTTTTGGAGTTTATGGAAAGCCACTGCTCAAATCTCTTCTGAGAAGCATAGTTGACGGACACTCTTACATTTCTGTCATGTTTCCATGTTTCTTCCTTCTTCTGGGTTTCTCCCAGCTAATGAATGAAAACAGCCAGTGGAGACACGGTCATCAAGTTATCTATTTGGAGAAACAATCCTTCCAGATGGTAATTTTGACCCTATCAATCACTTTCTCTTTTCTCAGAGGGTGATATTTGAGGCCCTTTTCTATTTGTATGTGCCCTTTTACAATTTATATATTTTCAGTAGGGGAAGACCCCATCACAAGATTGTATTTTACAATCCTTTCTTGAATATTCAAAATTATAATTTTCATTTTACTTTGATGCTTTGAATTCTGAATTTCTTGCTGTATAGTGCTGCATTGAATATGGTTCTGTTTGGAAATAGTTTCTGTGCTATCTTGTGACATTTTCAGTTATGGGCTGCCATGGCTATCACCATGGCCTGTAGCTAGGGAAACCTGTAAGCCAAAGAAAAATATTCTTTCCCTCCAATATTTTTGTGTGAACTGGATGATTATCCTCAGCAAACTTGCCAAAGTTTTTAATATGTCAATATATTAATTATTTTTCTTTCTGTGGAATATGTAACTAGTTTTGTTTGTTGGATTTGACTATAATTTCTCTTCATTATTTTCTTTCCTTTCTGACACATTTGTCTTCCTAATATAACTATAAATTTTGTGCCTTGAATTTTTTATATGGATAATTTGAGATCAACATTCATCCTAAATCCTTGATCACCCTCACAGCTGAGCTGAATAATCCCATACCCAAAGATACCTCCCTTTTTCTTTTTAACCAATCTAAAGCTGGATAACTATGGTCTTACCCAAGATAAATAAGAGGAAAGAAGCAAACGTCTGTCTGGCCTTTCTTATAAAGACTATTTTTAAATGAATAAAAAAGTTCATGAGAGAAAACTCTCCTTTATATAAGAACTAGATCCAATAAACTCAAGGGTAATGAATGAAATAAGTGGATCAAAGCACTTATGCCCAATGATATTGGCTAATTCATTAAGTCAAAGATAAACTTTAAAATGAACGTGTCAGGTTGACATAATGGTAAACTTTATATTTTACTAAGAGTGTACAATAGAAAATATTCATAACTATATGTATTTATTAAAAGTTTTTATATCTGGGGGTGCCTGGGTGGTTCAGTCAGTTGAGCGTCCAACTCTTGTTTTGAGCTCAGGTCATGATCTCACTGTTTGTGAGATTGAGCTATAGGTCAGGCTCTGTGCTGACGGCAGGGAGTCTGCTTGGGATTCTCTCTCAGAGTCTCCCCCTCTCTCTGCCCCTCCCCAGCTTGTGCTCACTCTCTCTTTCTCCCCCTCATAGTTAATTAATTAATTAATTAAAAAATGATTTTGTACCTGAATCTAAGCTTCTCTATATCTATTCCCCAATTAACTTATGAGATAGGAGAAAGAGGATCGTGACAAATAATATCACACTTTACAGAATGTGGAAAATTACACCAGAGAGGTGACATATGGAGAACGCATATGGAGGAAAATGTTGGGAGAGAGAACCATTCCTGATAAAAAGAGATGTCTGAGAATATCAACTGAATTCAATATGAGACTTTAGGTGGACGCTTATTAAAACAATCAACCAAAAAACCTATATAGACTTTTTTTTTAATTAAGCTAAGTGAATATAGACACTGTATTTGATCCCCTGTGAAATCTTTATTAATAATTAATAATGTTGCAATCAGTAAAAATAAATAATGATTAATTATCATTGGATATGTTTACTGTATTTTTCTTAAATTTATAAAAGTTATTATGTGCTAGAAATATTTACTAATATATTTATAGTTAAAATGATCAGATGTCTAGGAGTTGCTTTATAAAAGATGCTTCAGAAAAAAAGTGAGGTGGGGTGGTGGAGTAAATGGAACAAGAATGTAGAAACTGAATCCCAGAAGATTTATTTTACTGTCATCTCTATTTTTGTGTATATGAAAACTGCAATTATAGAACATTAATTTATAAAGACTCTGTGGATCTGCTACATGAATCCAAGTGATTATCCTCTACTTACATCTTCCTGTTTGAGTTCTAAATACAACGCAAACAGCATCAAAAGGAGCCGAGTTTGGAGGAAACCTACTGATAACTGTATACCTAGACTTCTGCTCAATAATTTAAAGCTTACATCTTAGAGTTTACTATGTAGAGTGATTATGTAATTTATCAGGCAGGCAATATATGTTAGTATGAAACAGGAGGCCAGCAGCATAAACAGGGGAAATCCAGAAAGCAAAGCACATAAGAGTATTTTATTTTTATTCATTTTAAGAGCTACTTAAAAATTAAGCTGAACAGAAGGGAAAGATTCTCCCATAATGCATAATAAAATTTAGTCAATCTTAGTTGTACCTGTAGTTCAGGCCATTCCATGCCTGTGTAGTTCAAGGACACACTTGTGGCTTGTACATGATGACTAATGAGACTATGAAGCTCACTCAACTGTGAGTCATGTGCTCCCTGCCATCCATCTACTGGCTTAGACTTTTCCTGGTATTTGGCTAAGGCTTACTTAACCTCCTGTATAAATATAAACAAACACTTCCCAATGGGCAAAACTTCCATGAGCCACAGAAGCACAAGAAAGTCAAAATATCATGTCGTTTCAGGCTTTACGTTGTTTCTGCAAGATACTTCAAACTGTCAAGGAAAAAGTAATTGTGCTTGGATACACCAAATGCCTTAAACTTTAAGTGAGATTTTGCATCCTGAATTCTACTCATGCTTATTTTCCAAGGTTTGTAGAACATGGGACCATAACCTAATACTTCATTTAATTGAATTTACCTCAAATCTACAGATTCTTCTATGATCCCTATCAGCTGTAAAGATAGAGACTTTTTCCCCATGGCAAAAGACTCATATGTCTGTGTATATAGTCATATTTAAAAAGGGAAAAACACAGACTGATCTAAACATACCTATTGTCTGTTCCTAACTCACCCATCAGATTTGTCACTCCTCCCAGGCGAAGGAAGTCCAGGCTGGTACACTGAACAATGCCCTTCCCCAGGAACATATAAGGAAGAGGAATGAACTATTGACACTATAAGTAGGAAAACTGGGAAGATGTAGGAGTTCTTTCACATGTTAAGTAACAACTGACTAGTACTTAAGTAGAAACAATTAATGGTAAAATAATTTTAATGTCTTTAATCATATTCTCTAATAAACATTTACCTGTCAGAGACTTTGATTTATATACTTCTCTTCTGATGAAGTGATCATCTCATTAGAAAAGCTCAGAATTCTCCTGAAAGAGTAATCCATTCTTCTTCTTCTTCTTCTTCTTCTTCTTCTTCTTCTTCTTCTTCTTCTTATTGCTTACAATAATTTTAATTCTCTTGGCTACTCCTTACCTTCTTCCTTAGAAAGAAACTTAACTCACAAGGACATAAATATAGGCTTAACTCTTAAACTAGAACAGCATATTAGACATGCAGTCATAAAACATTTTATGTTATATTCAAAACCTATAATCAATAATAACTTACTCTAGACTGTATAGAAAAGATTGTTTATTGGAAATGAGAAATACTAGAGAATGGAAGACTAAAGTTTTAATTTATCATCCTAACATTTACTAGCTCTGTGACTGAGGAATTGACATAACTTCAAGAGTCTGAAGTGTCACCTTTAAAAGAAAAAAATTATTTTAACAACCTCAACAGACCTTTATACAGATTTATTGAGAAAATGTCTATTAAACTTGTTGTAAAATATTGAAGATTAAAAATTAAATTAAAATTGTTAAACAACAGAGCATATTTTCCACTCCTTACTAAACCATTTTTAAGATATTTCTTCTTTTGGGGAAAATCTCATATGAAAGCAGGAAAGTATTAGTAGACAATGAACATGACTTTACTAGTTATCTTGGAAGTACAGAATTTTAAAGCCCAAAACATTGAGTATATATTTATCAAAACTGTGTGGTAAATATAAATTCTCCTCATGTTAAAAGAGACTACTAAATATATACTTTCAGGACTCACTGAAGTTTGGCCAAACTAAACTTTCTGGAAAATGCAAGTTGAGTAGTGAGTGAGTTGTTAATGAAGTCACTCTAATGGAGAATGCAATGATATTTCTTCTTTCTTCTAAGGAGGAGGGGTTTCCCCCCCTCTTTTATTATTCTCCTTCACAAGTTGATGGATTAGGAGTGTTTGCAAGAAGGAGAGACTAACATTGCATTCCCAATATTTATGGTTTATAAGATGTAGTTGTCCACATACAATCAAGAAGAATGCAATAGAAGAGTTTTTAGGAGCATATGATGTGTTATACTGATTTCTATTTGGAACTTGAGAAGTTAGGGTGCCAACTCAAAGAACTAATAGGGGAGCAAGGCCCACAGGAAAGATTAACAGCCTGCATTCCCAATGTTTGGCATGGAAAAGATGTATGAGTTGCCTCCATAAAAGAAGATTTCAGATAAGGAAAATATGCTGGATAATCTTTATGAGACTATATCCAGGAAAGTGGAGAGAAGATTTAGAGGATCTTAGGAGTAAGAAGTGTGGCATGAACTACCATGGTAAGCCCTGAGCAATAGGCACAATTCCTCCTTTCCTTGACCAGAATAGTCATGAGAAGAAAAGGTGAAGAAAGTGAAAAAGGAGAATACATTCATTCATCTTCCCCAGTGAAAGGCCCCCAAGCCACGTGTGAGGCCTTGACTAAAAGGAAAAGAGAATCTTTGAACTGGATATGCAACTGAAGTTTTTATTTAAACAAGCCTGAACTTTTAAATATTAAGATTGGATTTTGAGTATCAAAACTTACTCTTCTTGTAACTGAAACTGTTTATAAATCTGTTGCTTCCACTGAGGGCATGGAACATCTCTGACAAGGTATGCTCGAGTGTAATGTAGGACAAATAAAGACTCAAAGTCCCGCCTATCTAATAAACTGCCTACTTATTTTCATATGGCAATGTTTTATCTTCAAATTCCATCCACTTATTACTTCAGTGAAGTCTTGAGTCATTATGACATTTATCAATCTCCCTTTACAAGAATTCAACAGTAAGACTATTTCATATGGATTTATTATTATATCCCAACTACTCATTCCAAATCATAGACTCCTTTGGTTCTTATTCTTCTGTCCTTTATGCTGACAAACAGACCATTTTTAATTTTTATTACCAGCTCAACCATTCCTTATAATAAAACAGTACAGAAAGTTCTAGTATCTACCCCACATTTCTCCCTCCAATCTTCATTTTCTCTTTACTTCTTACCATCTATTTTTTTAACTTAAATTAGGAGAAGAGTATGTTCAGGAGCAGATCTTAGTCTATGCCTATGTTTTTATTTTCTCTTCTCCCTCACACTTCTCATAAACAGACCAATGGCTAGTATTAGACTCATGAAAGACAAAGAGAAAAAAAAGATAGGGATTTGTGGGTAATGATAATAAAGTCTAATTAAATGGACAGATGCCATAAAGACAAATACACCATTCTTTTAAAGCAACCAAATAAAGAAAATGGTATTGACCAATGCTGACAAATTCAAGAAGGACTAATTAAGGAAAAAGACAGATTTTCTCATAGTGTGCCTTTAACATCAGTCCATGTCAGAAGTATTATTTATGGGTGAATAGGAATCCTGAAAAGCCTCACACACAACCTAATTTGGAGAGAAGAAGAGGGAGATACTCTATTTATCTTTCCTCTTTTCTTACTGGCAGGAGGATGGTGTGTAGAATGGAAAGTAAGAACAGAAAGCTTGGCTGGGGTGAGATAGGTGGAAAGAAGAAAGCCAATAGTAGGAGCTGATTCTTCTTACAAAGGATGTAGAATTTTGCTAAAATTGAGGAACAGTCTGAATTCATGAGACTTTCCTCTATAAAAGCAGGATACCTAGGGAGGATACACCACTGGGAGAAAAGGATTCTTTCTCAGAAAAGAGAGTCCAACATACTCCAACTAAGACTGCATTTAGTCATCAGGCCACAGAGATGATAAATAGATAAAACTAAATTCAACCCTACATTATAAGGATCATATACCATGATCAAGTGGAATTTATTCTAGGAATACAAGGTTGGTTTAATATCCTCAAATCACTGAATGTGATACTCAACATTAGCAAAATGAAGGATAGCAATCATATGATCATCTCAAGAGATGCAGAAAAAGCATTTGACAAAACCAAATATCAATTTATGATTAAAACTGTCCACAAAGGAGGTGGGAATATGCCTTAACATAATAAAGGCCATATATGACAAGACAAGAGCTAACATCATACTCAATAATTAAAAGCAGGAAATTTTTCCTCTAATCTAATGAAAAAGACAAGGATGTCCAATCTCATCATTTCTGTCCAACATAGTACTAGAAGTTTTAGCCAGAGGAACTGGATAAGAACAAGAAATAAAAGGCATCCAAATTGGAAAGTAAGAAGTAAAACTGTCACCATTTGCAGATAACATGAGACTATATGTAGAACACCCTAAAGACTACCAAAAAACTGTTAGAACTAATAAATGAATTCAGTAAAGCTGCAGGATACAAAATCAATATGCAAATATATGTTGCATCTCTACACAATAATAATGAACTATCAGAAAGAGAATTTAAGAAAATCCCATTTGCAATTATTGCATCAAAAGAATAAAATATGTACAGGGCACCTGGGTGGCTCAGTCGGATAAGCGGCCGACTTCAGCTCAGGTCATGATCTCGTGGTCTGTAAGTTCGAGCCCCGCGTCGGGCTCTGTGGTGACAGCTCGGAGCCTGTTTCAGATTCTGTGTCTCCCCCCCACCTCTCTCTCTCTGACCCTCCCCCGTTCATGCTCTGTCTCTCTCTGTCTCAAAAATAAACGTTAAAAAAATTAAAAAAAATAAAATATGTAGTAATAGATTTAATCACAGAGGTGAAAGACCTGTATACTGAAAACTGTAGGACATTGAGCTAAGAAACTGAAGACACAAATAAATGGAAAAAATATTCCATGCTCAAATATTTGTAATACCCAAAGCAATATACAGATTCAGTGCAATCCCTCTTAAAAGTCCAGTGGCATTTTTCACAGAAATGAACAATCCTAAAATGTATATGGAACCACAAAAGACTTCTACAAGCCAAAGCAATCTTAAGAAAGGAGAACAATGCTGGAGGCATCATTCTCCCTGATTTCAAACTATATTACAAAGTTTTAGTAATTATAGCACTATAGTATTGCTATAAGAATAGACACATATCAATGGAGAGCCCTGAAATAAACACATGGATAAAGGTCAATTAATTTAGGACAGATAAGACAAGAATATACAATGGAGAAAAGATAGTTTCTTCAATAATAGTGTTAGGAAAACTGGACAGCCATATGCAAAAGAATAAAATTGGACCTGTATCTTAAACCATATACAAAAATTAACTCAAAACTCATTTAAAACTTGCATGTAGGATATGAAACCATAAAAGTCTTAGAATAAAACATAGACAATAAGCTTCTTGACCTTATGTCTTCAACAAGACCTAGATTTTTTTGAATCTGACACCAAAAGTAAAAGTAACAAAAGCAAAGATAAATAAATGAGACTACCTCAAACTAAAAAGCTTCTGCACAGCAAAACAAATTGTCAACAAAATGAGGAGGCAACAAAGGAGAAAAATTTGTAACTCATATATCTGATAAAAGGTTAATACCCAAAATACATAAAGAGTTCACACAACTCAAAAGATAAACAGTCCAATTAGAAAATGGGCATAAGATCTGAATAGACATTAATTTTTCAAAGAAGACATACAGATGACCAACAAGTAATTCAAAGGATGCTCAACATTGTTAATCATCAGAAAAATGAACATTGAAATAACACCTCAAGCTGTTAGAATGACTATTATCAAAAAGACAAGATGAGGTGTCTGGGTGGCTCAGTTGGTTGAGCATCCAGCTGTTGATTTTGGCTCGGGTCATGATCTCAGGGTCCTGGGATTGAGCTCCACATTGGGCTCCATGCTGAGCATGGAACCTGCTTATGATTCTCTCTCTCTTGCTCTCTCTTTCCCTCCCTCCCTCCCTCCTGCCTCTCTCCTTTGCTCATGTGCTGTCTCTCCCTCTAAAACACAAACAAAGCAAACAAGACAAAAAATAACAAGTATCAGTGTGGATATAGAGAAAAGGGAACCCTCATGCACTATTGGTAGCAATGTAAATTGGGGCAACCATTATGAAAAACAGTACAGAGATTGCTCAGAAAGTAAACATAGAACCACTGTATGATCCAGCAATACAACTCCTAGGTATTTATCCAAATAAAATGAAAACACTAACTCTAAGATGGTAAATGCAGACCTGTGTTCATTGAAAAACTATTTATAATACCCAGGATATGGGAAAAAACTAAGTGTCCACTGATGAATGAATTGATAAAGAAGCTGTGGTTTATATATACAATGGAATATTATTCAGCCATCAAAAAGAGTGAAATTTTGCCATTTTCAATGACATGGATTGAGTGTGCTGTGCTAAGTGAAATAAGTCAAATAACATATTATTTCACTCATACGTGAATTTAAGAAATTAAACAGAAGAGCACAGGGGGAAAAAGAGAGAGTCAAATGTAAAACCAACTCTAATTTATAAAGAACAGAGCGTTGCTGGAGGGGAGGTGGGTGGAGGGATGGGTTAAATGGGAGATGGATATTAAGCAAGGCACTTGTGATGAGCCCTCGGTGTTATGTTTAAGTGATGAATCACCAAATTCTACTCCTGAAATTAATATTATACTATATGTTAACTAATTCGAATTTAAATTAAAAAATTGAAAAAAAAGAAATATGATATACATGTACAATGGGATATTATTCAGCCATAAAAAATAATAAAATCTTGCCATTTGCACCAACATGGATGAGGGCATTTGAAGGCATTATGCTAAGTAAAATAAGTCAGACAGAAAAAGATACTTATAATTTCTCATATATGTGGAATCTTAAAAACAAAAAAAAAACAAGCTCATAGATACAGAGAAGACATGGGTGGTTGCCAGATGCATAGGTGGGGAGAAATAAATGAAAGGGATCAAAATGTAAAAAAATAATAATTAATTAAAAATTTTAAAAAATTAAATCCTTCCTGGAGTGAATGCAGAAATATAAGCAAACAGACAAACAAATATCTATTGTGCTGCATTATGGTTTATTGTCGATCTAAATGATGTTTCTCAATTTCAGCCTTCCTAAATCTACACTTATAGTTGTGACATGTAATCAAAACACTTATGTATATATCCAGACATTTATAAAATTATAAATCAGAATTTTAAATTAAAAGATTAAGGAAAAAAATTGAAAAAATAAGAGAAAAGGGTGTGACAAGTCTGCATACATATTACAATAAACAAAATTAAAGATGAGATATTAAAATATTACTAAAGGGATATTATAGTAAGGAAAATAAAGTAAAAACAAAATAAAAACCATTATAGAACTGATGAATAATTTAGAAAAATCAAGAACAAAGGTACAGATTAAAATCAAATTATGAGCATAAAGAAAGTTTTGGTGAAATCATAATGAACTGGAAAAGTGAGAAGATTAAAGCAACAAAAACGAAGGTGATAATTTGAAATATCAGACAGTGATGACCCAATGAAATTTTAATTTTTGAAGTAGAAACTCAAAAGTGAACAGTATCTGCAATTCATAGATATCATGAGACATACAGGTAACACATTAAATACATTAGGAGACGTTACAGAAAATAAATGGGTATGCAACAATTGGCAATAACATGTGATTAAATTATTAAACTTCAAATACAAAGAAAGCATTCTTTAGGTAATTGGGCACAAAAAAAATCCAAGTCATCTATTGTGGAAGAATACAAATTCAGTCTGGCCTTAGATTTCTCTGCAGCAACATTAAATGTCATAAAGTTCGGAGGGAAAATAAAAACCTGAGCCAAGATTTTACACATAACCAAATTGTCCTTCAAGTACAATAAAACAGGACAAAACAATACAGAATGACAGATATTTTCAGGCATGCAGAAACTCAGGGAATACAGCATTTATGGGCCATTTTTAAAGGGAAAAAAAGTAAATTTGATAAATAACTCCAGTCAACTAAGTGATGAAGCAAAACAAAATAAAATCTGAAATGGAAAACCTGTCATAAAGGACTGGCTGAGAACACTGAATCCATTTAAAAATGGAATTAATACCAAACATCTCTGGAAATGAAGGTTGTAAAACAGAATATGAATTTTATAAACTTTGACAATGCATAAATAATAATGTACCTTACAGAAATTGGCAGGTGGGTGAGGACAGAGGAAAGCAGAAGAGTACTATTTATCTAATCATTTTGAGCAGATTCAAATATCATTCTCTAAAATTGAAAAATTAACACCATCTCTTAAAAAGTGACTCCTTACTGTACTAACTGTAGATTTTTCCCAGTGAAAAAACTTACTTATTTTAAATTAATTGAGTCAAAATTTTGTTTCATTAAAAGTAACACTTAGCATGAAGTGATTTCTGTAAACATATTTTCCACCTCTCATTAAATTTATTCAGATAGTGAAATAAATACAGAAAGCCATGTTGAGAATGAGGCTGATCTAAAGTTAATAATAATATTAGATGGAGATTGGGGTGATTTTATACTTTCCATTTTGCTTTTGTGCTTTCCTGTATTAATTAAATTTGTTTGGTGGATTTCTTTTGTAATGCAAGTGTGTTATGATGTCAAAAACAATAGTCATTTAACTTTGAAAAAAAGAGGTTGGAATAATTTTATATCTCTGAGAATCAGAGTTTTGTACAATGCCCTTTATCCTGTAGGGATGCTGGTAAAGTTACTCAAAATAGTTAAGATACTCATTTGATCATCTTTATCAATCAAACTTCACTACTTTTCCAAGCCAACCCTTGTTGGGCACAGATCATAGTATATGGTGTGTGTGTTTGAATTATATTAACTTACTATTTTCCTTCTTTCTCATACTGGTTCAGAAGAATTATTACAGGTGTCACACTTGCTCAGACACTAACACTTAAATGTTTACAAATCAATTATTAATTTTAAAGTGTTTATTCATCAAAAATATGCACATGAGCTCACATATAACTTCCCCCATAGGATAAAAAAAATATTATACAAACAACTGAAAATGATCCAAAAATTAGTTGGGGGGGATTTCCTGGCACATATCCTAATTTGTAGTGGTCCAGATTTCTCTGGTTCTTTGCATTTTGATTTACTTCAAGTTTAAAGAAAAATTTTCTAACATTTCCTTTGCCTGGAATTGTGGGGAGGGTTAGTGTTAATAAGATGAGATGAGGTCAGACTTTCATTATCAACCTGGTTGTCAAAGTTAGGAAGATAGAAAAACATGAACAATCGCTTTACTTTTTATTGTGAAGGCGATTCTGTGAGCTTGCTAATAATACTGGATCCATGTTTCCCTAAGTGTTCCATCAGATGTATGATGTTGTTATTTGAGGAGTTTATAGTTTCAGGCTAATACTATCATGAACATCATTAATTATAACATTTTATTTAATCCAATAACAAGAATATTCAGCCACAAACCTGATGGCATCATAGCTATATGCTTCCCCTATAAATCTATATTCCCACCCAAAATCAGTTAGCTTCTTAATTTCCCAAATTTACCTATATAATAACCTGTCAGATAAGCCTATAGTTATTTCCCGTGTTGCTGAATAACTGGATGCTGGGAAAAGAGAGATGTATACAGTGATTCCTTATTTACAATCAAATTAAAATAGGAGTGAAGAGAAGTGTCTTTATAAGGAAAGTACATGTTGTATACAGAAAACAAACAACCTCAGATTATTAACCACAAAATAAAAACTATTATCTCAATTCAGATAAAGTTATGCTATTTCTACAATGCAGGTGGCTCATTTTTGGAGAAGACTTCTAGCACAGAAAAGGTGTAAATTCTACCAAAATAATAAATTCAGAATAAATACAAGGGCAGTTACAGACAAATGCAAGAAAACAGAGAGCCTCAAATCTCATGGTTTCACATAATAAAAGTTTATTTCTTGTTCTTCCAAAATTTGTTGTAGGTAGTCCACCCTCCAGGGCAGATATCTTCCATACAATTATTAAGAATGGCTTGAGATAATGTCTACATCTCAACCATTTGAACACAAGGCATCTTTAGTTGCCTGAATTAGAGGATAGATTGGTAGGAAAAGTGTGCAAGAGGTTGCACACTTTTGGAAGTGACCCTGCACACATTTCTTTATTAGTCACAACCATTCAAATAGTCATACTCAAAATTAAAGTGTATGAGAAATTTAGTTTTCCATGAATCCAGGAAAGAGGAATGTGAAGTGAGGTATGGTGAGAACATAGCACTGTTTCCTATGAGTTCATGCTCAACAGTGCTCACATGTCCTAGAGCAAAAAGGAAGATGAACCATTTGTAAATAATTCTGCATTTGTCAGGATCCTTTAATTCCTCTTTAAGTCTAAATTGTTTTTCTGGTACAGAGATTTCGTGTGTGTGTGTGTGTGTGTGTGTGTGTGTGTGTGTGTGTGTGTGTTTTGTAGGTATGCTATTCTGTTCTTTTCATCCATAAATGGCACATTTTCAACAGACAATGACAAAGCTGAATATTCTTTTTAAATACATGATACATGATTTAGTATTCTACCATAATCTCTCCAAGTAACCTCGCTGTGAGTTCATTCATTCCTTATGTTGCTCATTAGTTTTCATGTACAGTCTGCATGGTATTATGAATGTGGTGTTTAGTTTTTCAGTGTGTAGTTTCTCTTCCTGAATGAGGCTAGAACCATAGAATAATGTATACTATATATAGAATATATAATATAAAATAATTTTTGCTATCTACAGCAATTCATGAAGACCCTTGATACTAGTCACATAATGCATTCATGTTGAATTAATTATTCTATGGAATTTTAATGAAAAATTAAAATATATGATTATATAAAGAGAAAATGAGAGAAAAAAGTTATCAAATGTATTGGCTATATATTTTCACTCTGCATCAATTAATGATTATTGATGTTTCGTTTTTTGCCAGGATAAATATTACATACATCGAATGGGATACAGTATGCAATTACTTAGGATTTCTCAGCCATTCCCAGGAGATTGTACTTAGAACATTGATGTTCATGCAGACCAAGTAGTAGGATAACAGGGTGCAACAATTAACTGTTTTTCTGTTTGCTTGTCTGGTTTTTTTGTTTGTTTGTTTGTTTTGCTTTTTGCTCTTTTGCTTTGGAGCAAAAAATAAGTGAAAAAAGTGATTAAAAATCTAGAGACTGTCATTAACATCTGAGCTTGGGTAGGAGAGGAAAGTAAAGAATGAAATAAACCTTTCTAAAAGTTCAGTGTGTTTAATAGGAACTATTTGGAGGCTTTGATAAAATTTAAGAGTATTTACTTTTTTAATGTTTATTTTTGTGAGAAAGAGAGACAGAGAGCGAGAGAGCGCAAGAGAGATGGGAGCGAAGGGACAGAGGATCTGAAGCAGGCTCTGCGCTGACTGCAGACAGACTAATTGAAGGTTCAAACTCAGGAGCCATGAGGTCATGACCTGAGCCAAAGTTGGATGCTTAACTGACTGAGCCACCCAGGCGCCCCAAGAGTGTTTACTTTTCTTATTCACTTAACAGTTATTTATTAAATCTTACTAGTAGCTAATGTCATATTATAGCTGCTCTTGATGACACAAAAATGACTAATAACATTTGCCTTCCAGGAAGTGATAATGCATTCATTATCAGATAATGCATTCTTTTTTTCAAAAGAAAAAAAAAAACATTTCACATGCAATTGAAGTAATAAGTTGTATTCATCAGGCAATGACATTATTAAAACATTTTTTTTAGGTATTATTTTTGGAGCATCACAGTGAATGCATAGGGAAATGGAACTCTAGACAGATAAAACACATTTGGGACTACTGTAGTAGCCCAGGAAAGAGATAATGGCAGTCTAGTTGAGGAAATTGGAGACAGGCAGCAGGTATGGATTAGAGATATACTTAAGAGGTAGGATCCTGAATGTCAGGATATGAGAAAGATAGTGATCTTGTATCTTTCTTAGATTTCTGTTTTGAATGACGAGATAAAGGTATATTCCATTAGCCAAGATAAGAAATCCAGAAGAAAGGGGGTATAATGTGTGTTAATTAAGTGTTGCACAGTAAAGACCATGGGCAGTCTTTGGTCTGTCCCCTGCACACCTTTCCAACATCAGCTCCTCCTTCTCATTCATCACCCTCCTGCCTGAACAAACAACATGCGTTTCCAAAATTCACCATACTGTTCTTTCCTATGAAAGATCACCCCACTCATGCGTTTCTAAAAGTTACACATTTCTGTACAACTCAGTCCCAAAGTTATTTCCTTCATTAAAGCCTTGTTTTAACTCCCAACATTATGAGGCCTCATGGAATGGATATTGTGTTTTATTCATTTTATTAGCTGTAACTTCTTGTATAAATGCTTCCACAGATATTTTTGGGTAAGGATGACTGACTACATGAACGCTTTAAGATAGATTGACTGAAAAAATGAATTAATCAACACAATATGAAAGTTACAATGAGTGCATGGGGGTCTTATTAGGGAGTGTCCATTTCTATTGGGAATAATCGTAGGGTGGTTTCCTTGAAGATAAGATTTTTAGGTTGATATTTATTGCCTGGTAAGGTCTTTATTTCACTTAGGGAAAAGTGACTAAGCAAGTATGAATGTTAAAATCCTCAAACATGATTGAGATGCAGATTCTATTTATAAGTTGTACCTCTGACATCTGATATAAGTGTGTCTCATAATTTTTATATTTATTATATAAAGGAACCAATGGAGATTTGAAACCATTAATAATCTGTAATAAGTACAATAAACTCAACTCAGGTCTCTGTACACATTCTTTATGTGTGTGTATGTGTGTGTGTGTGTGTGTGTGTGTGTGTACATAGGGAGGTATATATATATATATATATATATATATATATATATATATATATACAAATACCTTTCAAAAACCAGTATATTTGCATAGTGTTAGATTTGTTTTTCAAATTTCAAATATTGATAAATTCTAAAGAGATATTTTAAGTATGTTCAACTTCTTGTTCTAAAACAAGAACTGTTTGGGGGTGCCTGGATAGCCCAGTTGCTTGACCATCTGACTTCAGCTCAGGCCATGATCTAGCAGTCTGTGAGTTTGAGCCCTGCTTTGGGCTCTGTGCTGACAGCTCAGAGTCTGGAGCCTGTTTCGAATTGTCTTCCTCTCTCCCTGCCCCTCCCCCGCTCATTCTCTGTCTCTCTCTCTCTCTGTCAAAAATAAATAAAAATTTAAAATAATTAAAGAAAATAAAACAACTGTTTGGGTTGCTCATATCATTATCATGTGTCTGTGTGTCTGTGTGTGTGTGTTTGATTAGCATGTTTCCCTGACTTTCAAGCTCTACAAAAAGCTATTTAATATGCTTTCAAAACAATGCAGATGAGGCAGAGTGGAGAATAACAAAACTATCAATTTCCCTGATTACTTAGTGAAAAAGGAAATAATATTTCATAACCAACATTAAATTGACAAAGTTAGCATGAGTCTTTCCAGTCTAAAACTTTTAATGAGGAGGCTGAGTTACAAGAATGATGACATTGGCTAAGATTTTATCTCTGATCTCCTTTGAATTACAGATTAAAACAACAATTAAATGCTTTTGAAAAATGCCTGATTAGTTGGTTTGAAATTGTAAAATATTTCAGTTGTAAACTATTGTAGAAAATTGTGTCACTGAAGATTGCAGATCTGGAATCAGTGACACAGAATTCTTTTCTGTGAGTGTCTCAGAGCACAGTTTTTTCCTGTGGTTGGTATGGTAGATCTGTTCTAGATCGCAAAGAGCCAAATAGTGACATAAACATGCTGACAAAGATACTTTAAAATATGAGGTACTGTTTCATTATGCTATGTAGACCTTATTGAAAGTACCATGTTTGGGAAACAAAATTTTAAGAATTTGGGAAAGCAAAATCTAGTAAGAATTTTAAATGGCTACTTCATTTAGTCATAAAGGCAGTACCTTATACTTATTAAAACAAAATATATAGGAGCACCTGGGTGACTCAGTGGGTTAAGCTTCCGACTCTTGATTTGGCTCAGGCCAAGATCTCATGGTTTGTGAGATCCAGCCCCATGTAGAGCTCTGGGCTGACAGAATAGATCCTGCTTGGAATTCTCTCTCTCCCTCTCTCTTGCTGCCCTTCCCCCACTTTTGTGCACTGTGTGCATGTGCGCTCTCTCAAAATAATTAAATTTAAAAATGTATAACTAAGCTAAGGTATGATAACTAAGGTAGGATAAAAAATACATATAAACTCCCTTTTTTGTTGTATCAGTAATTACTAGTTGTAAATTATATGAAAAAATATTATATTTGAGGTGCTTGGGTGGCTCAGTTGGTTAAGTGCCTGACTTTGGCTCCGGTCATGAACAATATATGATTTCCAACCTGGAAGATAAAAACCTATATACAAAAATGACAAAATTTGATTTGTGCCAGTCTCTCTAACCTCAGAAGATTTTATGTTGTTTTTTTTTTTTATAGCTCAAGGTATAAATACAGTATTGTATTGCTACAGTTATTTCAACTATAACAAGTCACTAAGTATAACTTTATTAAATGGTGGAAATATTTTATATTTTAAGAGCACCATCAAACAAAAATCACTTAGTACAATGGTAGTAACTGTCAAGTGACTACATTAGCCTATCTCTTTAAGACAAGGTGAAATCCATTTCCACCCTGTGTATAACACTGACTGGACATCATACAAGTGATTGCCAGTTTTCTTTGCCTTCTTTTTCACTCCAGCCCCATTGTTTCTCAGTCTCAGAATTATTATGATATTCTATATTCTTTTTTTTTTTAATTTTTAATGTTTATTTATTTTTGAAAGAGACAGGGACAGAGTCTGAGCAGGGGAGGGGCAGAGAGAGAGGGAGACACAAATCCAAGGCAGACTCCAGGCTCTGAGCTGTCAGCATAGAGCCCAACGTGGGGCTCGAACTTACAGACCACGAGATCGTGACCTGAGCCGAAGTCGGACGCTTAACTGACTGAGCCACCCAGGCGCCCCATGATATTCTATATTCTTATAGTTTAGAGTTTTGGTAACGTACCTCCTACCTCAATATCCAGCCATGGCATAGATGAAAGTAGTTAGGGGGAAAGTAGAAAGTAAATAGAAGAAAGAATCTAAAATATTCCTTTAAGAATCTCAACATTTATGTAGCTGATCGTGATGACTGAGCCTGAGAGAAGAGACAGAAAAATAAAGAATGAATATGTAAGTTACATGCCCAGAAAACAAAGTAGGGTTTTATGATGGAACAAAAAGTCAACAGTGTCAAAATTATTCAGTTTAACCCAAGATGAGATATAAATATTATCATTGTATATAGCAGCATGAATTTCAAAAGGAGACCTCAGTGATAATTATTTTGATAGAGTTATTGTGCATTAAATTGATTAAATTTGAGGAAATGGAAACAGAAACATAGTTTAAATGTAGTTAAAAGGGACAGAATTAGTTAGGATGGCAGCAGGAGATAAGTAAATTTAAACTAATTTTGTTTAGCTTTTGTTGTTTCTTATTGTCATTAGAAAAGCTTGGGTTTTGTAATTAAGAAGCAAAACTTGAAAAGATGAGAATAAGGAAGAAAGAGAAGGTATAGTTACTGATATTTTTACTGTATAAAGCAAAAAAGAAAGAAATAAATATACCATATTTGAGTGTATATATTAGAGGGGAAAAAAGGGAGCAGGTAGAATTCAGAAGTTACATAACTGGTTATGGTGTAGTTGATGGGATCTTGAATGATACTTTCTACTTTTTCTCTAGGAGAAAATAGGAGTCAAGGTCATCAAATGAGAGAGTGTGTGGGAGGGATGGAAACAAATTTCTGTACAGAAGTTTTAAAATTTTCATTGTGGAGGGCATGAGATTACCATGATTTTATTTCACTCCAGATCCACTTCAGAGCAACATTGCCCAGGGATTTTTTTTTTTCCTTTTTGAGTTAGTATTTACACACTATCAAATGCACAGATCTTAAGTGTACAGTTCAAAGAGATATAAACCACACCCCAGTTAAGATATAGAATGATTTTATTACCCTAATAAACTTTCTCAATTCCCTTTCTGGACAGTCTCCTTGTCACCAAGCAACCAATGTTCTCAGGTTTATCGTCATAGCTTAGTCTTGCCTGTTTTATTTCTTTTCTGTAAATAGAATAATACATATATTATTTGGTGACTGTTTTCTTTCACTCAAAATATTTTAGAGATTTTTTTTAAATTTTTTTTTAACATTTATTTATTTTTGAGACAGAGAGAGACAGAGCATGAACGGGGGTGGGAGGGGCAGAGAGAGAGGGAGACACAGAATTGGAAGCAGGCTCCAGGCTCTGAGCCATCAGCCCAGAGTCTGATGCGGGGCTCGAACTCATGGACCGTGAGATGGTGACCTGAGCTGAAGTCGGACGCTTAACCGACTGAGCCACCCAGGCGCCCCTAGAGATTTTTTTTTATGTTGGTGCATGTGTCAGCAGTCCATTCTTTTTATTGCCTAGTAATATTCCATGGCCCGACTAAGCCACAATTTAGTCATTCACTCACCTGTTGATAGACATTTGATTTGTTTCCAGTTGGGCTATGATGAATAAAGCTGCTGTAAATATACACAAGTATTTGTCTATCACTTGTAGATGTTTGTTTATTATTATTTATTATTATTATTATTATTATTATTATTTTAAATGTTCTATCTATTTTTGAGAGAGAGAGAGAGAGAGAGACAGAGTGCAAACTAGGGAGGGGCAGAGAGAGAGCGATACACAGAGTTTGAAGCAGGCTCCAGGTTCTGAGCTGTCAGCACAGAGCCAGATGCGGGCTTGAACTCACAAACCGTGAGATCATGATCTGAGCTGGCCAGATGCCTAACCAACTGAGCCACCCAGGCGCCCCTGTTTATTTATTATTTTATGTCAGCTAAATTAGTCATTTAAAAGATTTTAAGTTGTACTTTTTAAAAATAAGGTAAAATAAAATATTTAATGTTGTTTTTATCCAACATAGTTATGTATTTATACTGAGAGGATTTTCAAGTGTGTTAGTGTCCACCTTCTAGACAAAATTACAGGTTTCTTTTCTCTTTCCATAAAATTTAATTATTTTTCCAAGTGAGCTGTACTTTTAAATATTTTCCATAAAGTTTCTAAAAAGTAGAAAGTATACAGCACTTGGAACATGAGAATTTTTATAACTTTCAAAAATTAGTCTACCTTAAATTTCTCTAATGTGAGATAAAGTTTTTAAAAAAGGAGTTCATGTTTATTCTCTCCTACTTCAGACCTTCTCATTACCTTTTATAAAAAAGTTATGGTTTAAATTTATTAGTTATCAAAGCCTCAGGTTCATGATTAAATCATTTTGACATTTTTGCATGCTCTATTTTAAGAATTGTTAATGCAATTTGCATTCTATTTTGCAAAGCTATTTACATCTATTTAGAATTAATTCTATTTACAAGTTTCAGTGGTCAGTGCAATCTATCAATCACATTTCTCCAAACCTAAATTTCTAAAGGTCGTTTTTTTTAACTTCATGGATTGATCATAACTTCATTTCTTTTCTTCCAGTACTAAAATTCAAAATTTATTCCATCAATTCTTATAAATCTCATCTTTTTTTTCTCTCAATGTATAGCCTCATTAACAACTTGACTGAGCAAAGTGTTGTTAATCATAATATTTGACAGTCTCTGTCATAAAAGTCCTATATGGATTTTGTGCCAATGTCTTACAGAATTTAGAACTTCAATGGAGGAAGCTGAAACCAGGCTTATTTCTCTTTCTGTGCTTGCAACTCTTTGATATGATTTTTGGGGGGGGGGGGTTTCCTTTTTTGTTTGTGTTTCCTTTTCTTTATATTTTTAGGAATTTTTTCTTGGGACTTAAACTTTTAAATTTTATCAGGCTATGCTTAAGTAGCTCTTCCTCTTTTATCAATTTTAATCTGGGGTTCATTACAACCTATATATCTAAGTTTTCTTCAACCAAGGAGAGATATTCTGTTATTTATAAACTGTCAAACATGAGGCATTATCATTTTCTGTCTTCCATATTTATTCACTTAATGATCACCTGTGGTTCTGCATCTTAACTTCTACCTTCTGAGAGATTCTCAAATATGTCCTTTATCTCAATTATCTATTTGGTTTTCTGTTGCTATTGATCATGTTATAGTTTTTAAATTGCTAATTTATGTTTGTGTCTTTAGATTCCTTTCTAATTTATTCCAGTTCCCAAATGTGATCACGTGTCATAGAATATATTCGTTCATCTCTTGATTCATAGGGTCTGTGCTTTCTTGAATTTTACTAAATGTACATGTTTAATTCTATCCAAATTGTATTTATCTTTTCTACCTTTATATTTTATTTCAAAAGATAGATTTTATTTTATATGTTATTATCATTTCCTACCCTTTGTATGTATTTTATCATCATCATCATCATTACTGAAGAGAGGAAAAAAGAGAAAGAGAAAGGAAAAGAGATCTAATAATACCTTTACACAGAATTTTGTAGGGATTATATATGAAATAATCACCATCTACATTGATTATTTTTAGATTTTTCAGGTGGTGCCTTAGTTCAAGCTGCTGTTACAGGATACCATAGTGTGAGTAGCTTAAGCAACAGAATTTTTTTTTTCTCCACAGTTCTGAAGGCTGAGAAGTTTAAGATCAAGGGGTCAGCAGTATGTGATGTCTGATAAGGGCACTTTTCCTGGTTTGCAGATGGCCATCTTCTTGTATCTTCACATGGTAGCAGGGCAAAGAGAGGAAATAAGCCCTCCCATTTCTTCTTACGAGGGCCCTAATCCTATTCATAACCCCTTCAACTTCATGACCTAATTACCTCCTGAAGACCTTATCACCTAGTACCATCACAATGGGGCTTAGGACTCAATATATGAATTTGGGAGGTGACACACATATTCAGTCCATAACAGATGACCAGATAATAATTGGTTCTTTATAAAGGAGTCAGGAAATACTCTTAGAAGAAATTGACTATGTGGTTTCTTTGTATTTTTAAAGGTGTTTCAAGTATATTTCTGAGTTTAGTTTTCTATTTGTTTCATCTTCCTATTCACATTTAGCTGTACGTTATTTATTATGGTATGTGGTATAGCTCTGTCTACACTTCTTTCTGAACTTATTTCTTGTCTCATCAGAGTAAAGATATACTGATCCAGAAAGAAATGGCTGTGTTAGGAAGAAGTCCCACCTGCATGATTCTGCAGTCCTTAGACTTCCTTTCATAGATGCTTTGAACAGCCTTTGTTATCCAGTGTTCATAAAGTTTCCATGCGATTTGTCTCATTTGCCCCATTGTCTTTCTTACTTCAAACTATTGCTTCTTCTAAGCAAATTTTATTTATTGGGACTTGCCCAGCAACCCTCTATTTATTTTCTTTGTAATTAGGAAGATAGAAAAAAGAGAAGAAACTGTTTGCACAGTAGAGTTACAAATCCCTGAGTTACAATGTTTTTATTTGTTGGTTTGTCTTCTTAAAATACATGTGAACCAGAGCAAGTTAATTAACTTCTCTGGGCCTCAATTTAATATGATCAATTTCACCCTCAACAAGAATATAAAACAAGTCATATATTAAAATAATGTAGAATACCTAAGTTATAGTGTATGACCTTATTCATATTTTATAGAGCAACCACGCTTTCCTTTCTCTCTTTATCACTTATCATTGAATCTTACATCCTGCCTGTAGAAAAGAGTTCCTTCTAAAACTGTATTATTTTGGTTTCTGGCTCTGATCTCAAGAGTAACCAAAGTGACAGTAGACATGATAAGTAGTATCCACACACAAAAAATTCTAAATTGGCACCAAAATAATAACTAAAGGGCTAAGATTTCACTTATGTAAAGTAGCATTGTTCCAGAGAGAAATGGTAGCCCATAATTCTCTTACCACCCTCTCTTCTGCTCTGGCTCATTGCCCTCTTTTATTTTCTTCCTGGTAATCATTGCTATCTAAAACTTGTGGCTACTTCTTCCTTGGCAGCCATCAGGTATTCTCTGTTTACACAATGTAAACCTTCTGAGAATAAAGCCTCATTTCCTTCTTGTTCACTGCGAAATCCCTAGCACTTCAATCTAGCAAGTTGTAGGTGCTCATTAAATATTTATTGAATAAATGAATGGAGTTTAGCACATTATTCTTCAGAGGGAATACTTGAGTAAATTTTTCTCAGAATATCATCTTTGTGGTGAATGCACGTTTTAAAACAGTAAAACCATTTGCTTCATTTATTTTGCCACTAACTCTCCATAAAAGTAAAATAAAATAAAAAAATCTGAGTGAATGATTAGAAATAGTTAAGTGGTCTAAATGGCAAATGATTATTGAAATTTTGCAGTGCTATTTATATAAGAAAGCAAATCTATTTGGAGTAGTAGAGGAGGCCTACTTAGACTTAAAAGATTAGTAGCTAACTCACAACGTTATACAATGTCAAATCATGAGAGTGCCACATATTATAATAAGTTAAAAAGAATTACACATATAAAGCACAGATCCCTGACTGGGGAAAGGAATTCCTCTCTATACATTTTGTCATGAAGATCACATGCAAAAATGATAGCAAACTGTGAAACATTTAAGAGTGATGAACAGTATCTCTTAATGTGACTACATAACCACCTATATCAGTGAATCTCAAATGTTGATATATATATACATTTTCCCAAAAGGGAAATCTTAAAATTCATCTTATAATACAGAAGTTCTTAGAAGTAGGAGTAAAACCTGAGAGTCTACATTTTTAACAACCTCTCAGGTGATGCCCATTGAATACCACCTTGTATAGCAGGAACCAAGCTTAGAGAATATGTAATGCCTTTAACAGAGATTCTATTTTAGTAGCTCTGCCCCAGAGTTTTCTGTGAGTATATACTAACTGTGATAAAAATCTAGCCTGATATTGAAATTTGGAGGTCAGATAATAAATAGAATATTCACATCAGGGACTTTTCCCATTGATTCTGAACATACTCAGGTCTCTAATGAATAGTGTGCTAAAACAATGAGTGATTGAAAATAGGAGCCCTCTGGATGAATTAAAATTCTGCTTATTTTGTGCAACCAGCAATAAGACATGAAAATATTATGGGACTTTGAATATGAAAGACTTGTCCTTCTTATGAACATACTCTGGCTATGGATGGTTAAAATTATTTAAATACCTTATTTAAGAGGTGCTAATGCATAGCTGATAGAATTATAAATTGCTTACACCACTTCGGAAAAGAATTTGGCAACATTTATCAGGAGCCACAAATGCCTTCTTATGCTAATTTGGGGGTTCAATACTTATGAAATAATCTTTTTACATATTTTAAAGTTTTAGGTATGCAAAAGTTCAATAAATAATTGCCAATAATAGGAAATTTGAAAACTCATACATGTTTAATAATTGAGTGTTTAAGGGAACCTGTGTAGCTTAGTCGCCTAAGCACCCAGCTCTTGATTTCGACTCAGGTCATGATCTCACAGTACCTGGGATTTAGTCCCACATCAGGCAGGCACTGACAGCATGGAGCCTGCTTCGGATTCTCTTTCCCTCTTTCTCTGTCCCTCCCCCACCCAGGTGCGTGCGTACACTGTCTCTCTCTCTCTCACGTGCAAAATGAATAAATAAGCTTAAAAAAAATTTGGGTGTTTGAACTGTGACATATACTTTCTATTTAATATTATTTACCCAGAATGAAAATGTCTAACTATCTCATCCAGCTCCTTCCCATAAACATTTGATTCCCTATAAGTTAAAATACTCTCTATTCTGGGTGTTCTTCCAAGCCAACAGAGATTGTGAGATACCATTAGGTACAAGACACACTCCACTTCAGATTCAGAGCCATTTAAATGTCAAAAAAATGTATCTTATAAATAATGAGGTTCGCTATAACAATGAGATATAGGCAATAGTTACCACAATTCAGAAAAGAAAAATGCAGCTAGGTGGATTGCAGTAAGCAGGTGAGGCTCCACAGGGGAAGTAAGGAGAAGAAAAAATTTTGTAGAACATTCAAAGCAGGTAAAAAAGAATAGTGAAGGAGGGCATTTGGGTAAGCTATGGTCTGACTGGCAAAGAGGATTAGTGGAAGAGTTTTGAAAGTTGGATCTGGAATAAAAGTCTTCTAGAAGAAGAAATTGGCAATAAATACCTATTACCAGATAACCTCTGCATTTATGGAAAACTACCTAGAAAAGGAGAGAGGTAAAGTAGTCAAGCTTCTTTGTGTATCTTACTAATTAATAAAACAAAAAAATCAATAATTATAATTTATTGAAATACTCCTATAAGCTAGGCATTTGAAATGGTCCTTCATTGATGAGTTTTAAATTACTCCTCACAACAGTTTGCAAGGCATACATCATGTAACTTGTAGTAGATGGCATTGTGTCTTCTGACAATGTCTTAGGTCAGAGGACCTCCATGCTTTGCTTCTTTTTTCTTGGTATGTAAAACTACTCCATCAATGGGAAGCTGCAACTTTTATATGATGAAACATCTCTGGTCCCCAAAATTGATTTAAGCTGGGCCCTTTGCAACATCACTGTGCTTCACTCTCTCAAACTACACTGATTGATGCAGTTGAATAGTATCAAAGACAGGAGGATTCTTTCAGGATTTCTAACTGGAGCTGGGGAGGCAAAATCCTTTGCTCTGTGGTAAGTGGAAGAAAGTGTAAACAGAAGACTATGAAGAAAACATACAAATCGAGCAAAGATTTGTCATGGAGAGACAATGAAATGCATTTATATCTGTGGTGCCATATCCTTGGATCTGGTTTTTATCAGGTAGGTTCATTGTTTTACAAACTTAGGATTATGTGGCTATACCAGGATCACTGAAGTCTCTGTGAAATAGAGGTCTTAGCAATCCACACTCAAAATCCAAGGTCATGTATGACACTTAATAGATGGAATAAAGTAACCTTGTCAAGATCACACAGTCGTAGTAGAGATGAGATTTGAAGTCAGGTCTGTTTGATACCAAAGACCATTCTTTCCATCTACCAGCACTTTCTAATAGAAGTTTCTGCATCATTCAGTGTGACAACTATAAGCTACATGTAGTTCCTGAGCCAATGGTGTGGCCAATATACCAAGGAACTGGTTTTTTAAAATTTTTCTTCCATTGTAATTCATTTACATTTAAAATTAAATAGCCACATATGATTATTAGTTACCATATTGGACAGCACATCTTTGACATGCACTCTTTAAACTATTATTGAGTTTCTACTTTCTAGTGGACATTGTACTATCCGCTAGCTATTGTATATTCCACAAGCTACTTTTCTCAAGCAAACCTCCATAATAATTCTGATAGTCATATATCATATGAGTGATATTATATGTATATGTATATAAATGAATTATGGCATCTCATTTACTTGGGTAGAAATAGAAACGTTATTTTACTTGCATAATATATAATATAGATAATTAGCACATATATTGTAGTACTAAAAGTTATAATGGTTTATATAACATTATATAAAAGTTATAATGGCAGAACATGGACTGAGAATTAGGATTGCTAGATTCTAAATCTAGCCCTTACAACTACCAGTATTAGTATATAGGGTTTCTCTACAAAAGTATCAAGAATTAGTTTAATTTATTCTTCTTACTTGAATTCACTTGAGCTTTTATACTACTTGAACTTCATGTACAGCTTCCTGACTAGGTTTGGTAGTGGTTCATCTTAACAAGATAGAATCACCAACTTTTCAGTACTAGAGGAAGTTAACATCTCAAGACCAGAATGGCACATGCTTTCCTCAGCCTTCTTTGAGATTAAATGGGGTTTTATAAAAGGTGAGATATTTCTGTGTGTTGAACAGTGGATAGCATATAGTGCATACAGAATAAATGTTGCAAATGATTATAGAACCACAAGATTTGAAAGAAAAAGAAAAAATTACATACCAGAAAAGACTACATCAAAAATTTTATATTCAGGAAATTACAAATGATATTGTTGACCAGAAAGGAGGATAGTGAGTGGCTGGGAATTGATGTCAATAGTCAAAATTAAAACTGAGATTAGGTTAGGAAACAGTAGCTGCAGCCACACCCCAAGACAACTCTAAAAGAATATAGAAGAGCCATTATACTGTTTCATCTGTATTTATATGTAGCAATTCTTTTTATGTTGAACTAAAATCCAGAAATGCATTGGCAGCCTCAACAAGGGAAAGAGTCCAGGTATAATGAGAAGAATTTGAATTTCAGAAACTTATAGGAAGGAAAGCCAGCTGGAGAAAATCCAGTATATTTGTATATAGATATAACAAACGGAAACTTATCAGGTATGGTATGTTAGAGACTATTTGTGTTTCTAAAAGTCCCCATTATCACTGAAGCACAAGAGTAGGTTGAAAGAGCAAATGGTTTGCTTCACCTAATAAAAAAGTATTCATTCACCTTGATAGATCCTCATCTCTCCCAGCTGTACCCATTTCAGGGTCATTCCACAAAAGAGAAGCTCAGGCTTGTTACTGTGATGTAAAGTGCATTGCTAGCAAAATGTCATTCCTTATATTCACGGATGAATTCAGCAAAGACCTGGAACCATTTGATACAGTGACTGAAACCAAAAATGTGTGGTTTACAAATACAGAGTGATTCACATAAAATCTGAATCTGCAAGCTTTAGGAAGTCTGTGTGAAAAATAAAACTCAGTAACCTGTCGTTATACTTCCATGTGTGTTGTCAAATCAGTTTTATTTTTTCAGGCTAAAGAAATAGTTTAGAACTGTTGCTAATACAAAACATCTTTTCACATTTGCAGGGTAGGTTTACTGGCTCTAGACAAGAAAGCACACACTGGAACAAAGGACTTTTTTAGCAAGTGTGCAGACAGATACATAATATCCAAATGATTTAAACTGTGTAGACGCAGGATTTACATTCAAACTATAAGATATTTATTTCTCTTCCTCTTTGAAGTTCTTGTATATATTTTCATATCATTCTAATGCCTTTCTATTCTGATTCTCACCATTGTAAATTTAACTTCTAAGAATTTAAATAGTCATGAGCTGTATTTGTGCCCAAAATATCTATTATTGGAGACATAGAAACTCCCTAGAAGTTGCAGTTCGTATAATATCATCACACACACATATACATGATATGTGCTTATACAGTTGACCCTTGAACAACATAGGCATTAGGGGCACTCACCCCCTGCAGAGTCAAAAATTCACATATAACTTTTGAATTCCTCAAAACTTAACTACTAATAGACTACTGCTTACCAGAAACCTTAATGGAATAACATGATCAGTTAACACATATTCTGTATAAGTATTATACACTGTATTAAGGTAGGGAAAAGAAAATGTTATTTAAAAAAACTATAAGGAAGAGAAAATACATTTACAGTGCTGTCCTGTATTTATCTCCCCCCCCCCCCAAAAAATCTGCAAGTTGGCCTGCACAGTTCACACCCCTGTTTCTCAAAAGACAGCTGGTATATATATATGTATTGCCAGCAGTACATGTGAATATGACACATTACAGCATTTCTGGCATATTATCAGTGAACAATAACTACCAGTATTCAGAGAAAACTATTGCTCCTGTGAATCTTCACAAGATTCTTATAAAATTTAAGTCATGGTTAAGTCAAGTTAAATCATGATTTATTACAAGGTTTAAGTCACCTGGATTTCCAAAATATTTGGCTACATTCCCAACGACTTGGTAGGGAAGAAATACTGAGGGGCACCTGGGTGGCTCAGTCATTTAAGTATCTGACTCTTGATTTTGGCTCAGGTCATGATCTCATGGTTCATGAGATTGAGCCCTGCATTGGGCTCTCAGAGCCTGCTTCGGATTATCTCTCTCTCCCTCTCTCTGCCTCTCTCTCACTCTTGCTCTCTCAAAATAAATAAATGCAATAAAAAAAGAAAGATACCGGAATATTCATCTGAAAGACTGAAAATACTAGGTCTGATATTTGTAAATGATTAGCATCTTCAAATATGAAATATAATTCAAAATTTCTAAGAATGGAGAAAGGATTTTGCTATATGTGTAATCATAGGAGAATAAAAGGCGCACATTTACCAAGCAGGACCTAGGATGTTAAAACAATGATTCTGGAGTAAGCATTGGTGTATGCTTTTCAGTAAGTGTGAGAAGAAATATAACAAATGATGTAAAAGACAGGAAGGAAACTGTGAGGAAACAATTTTCTCTGTCCTTAGTAATCTGTAGGTGTGAATGAGATCATGTTAACAGTAACAACACACGTTTATGACATGTATGTCCCAAACACATGAGCAGAACCTCAGAGTCCAAGTGAAACCTCAGTATTTTTGGTGAGCTGTAAAGAAAGTCCCACATGTGGTAACAAACAACTCCCATTGCCACTCTAAGACTTACTAGGACAGATACCTGTTTTGTTTCCATGTCTAGCTAAGATGCTGGAGCCCTTAAGTTGCCAAATCTACCGAGTGTTCTGTTAAATCTTGTTATTATCTGCACTAGCGAGTAAAAAGGTATCTTCCTATTCTAAATAAATTTAGCTATTTATTTTAAAGAAAATAAAATTAATAAAATAAAATTAATAAATCAATTTGATTATTTTTTACCAAAATAAACATCTATAAGCAGTCTGAAGAGCTGATGGAGATGAAGGTCATTAACTTAAAACTCTTTAGGAGATTCAAAAAGATAAGATGTGGCCTTGGTTAGTAAATAATTTAAAGGTAAGCATATTATTTTTCTAGATTCAAACACATTAGTGTCCCTAAACTAACTCTCTTTACATCCAACTCAAGGACATAGTTTAATGGTAGAAATCAAGTCTAAGGGGGCTAAAACAATTTGTCACTTTAAAGTAGTTACAAATGACTGTTTTTGGTTTTTTACAAAGAAAGCAAGTCAGTGAAACTAAGTCATTCATTCAGCAAATAGTTACTGTAATTTTACCAGGAAAAAGATAACACACTGTGTATTTTGGGATAACAATAAAGAATCAGACTCGGATGCTACCGTCAAAAATCATGTAGTCAGATAGAAAACATATGGTAAAATTATATGTGATCATTCTGTCATAAGACTATAAGATCACTTTAGAGTTTGTGGTATTAACCACTACCTGATAGTGTGTATAGTAAGAAGGGGGAAAGATACAGATTAAGGAATTAAAATCAATACAGAAAAGTTTTCAGGAATATATGTGGCATACAAAGGAAAATAAGTTACTCAGTTTTGATCCTGGACAAAAATAAGGAAAATGTGTAGAAATTATTCTGGGGGATTAGAATATGGAATGTCCATCCTTTATATGTGAAACTCCTTTATAACTTAATAAGATAATTATAGATTTGTTTTTGTTGTTGAGGAAAATGGTGAGATCTGACATATGCATTCACGAGACAAAACTTGAGGGGTGGGAGAAGGCTTGGAAGAAGTCAGACCATTTAGAAGGCCAATGTAGTCTAGGCAAACAAGATCTAAACAATTAGACTTAAAGAAGCATCTTAATGTGACAAGAATCTCAGGACTAGAACTGACAGACACCATCAGTTGACTGCCTATAGAATGTAGGAGGAACAAGATCAAAGATAATCTATGGTTTTTAGTTTAGGTAATCAGCATGATATTGATGTCATTGGAAGATCCTAAAAGCTCAGAGGTAGAGTAAACTGGGAGGTAATGTGATGTGTTCTACTTTAAAAGTATTAAGCGTGATGGGGCACCTGGGTGGCTCAGTCAGTTGAGCATCCGACTTCGGCTCAGGTCATGATCTCACAGTCTGTGAGTTCAAGCCCCGTGTCAGGCTCTGTGCTGACAGCTCAGAGCCTGGAGACTGCTTCAGATTCTGTGTCTTTCTCTCTCTCTGCCTCTCCCCCGCTCATGCTTTATCTCTCTCTACCTCTGTGTCAAAAATAAATAAACATTAAAAAAATAAAAAAATACATAAAAAGTATTAAGCATGAGGTGGTCCCCCGTGTTCTAATGGGAGAAGGCAGAAAACAGAAATATGGGCTTGGGATTCAAGCTTGAAGCTACTAGAATTTAAGTCACTGAGAGCTTCATAGTGATACTGAAAGTACACTGATTGTGAACGATGTTGTTATGAATGATACTGGTAAATGATGGTAGAAAATGTATAGACCTATCCCCCAATGATTTTAGCAATCAAAAAAAAGAGATTAGGTGCTGTTTTAAAACCCTGGAGCAAATAAAGGTATGTATCAGTTATTGGCTACAATTTGAAGCATCACTTTACTCTGGGCATTAGTAGAGACTCAACCATCTTTATAAGGGCAGAAAAACCCTGGTACCAAAACTTTACTTGACATTATAAGAAATAATTCACAAATACCCCTCACGAATATGGATATTAAAGTCCTTAACAAAATATCAGGAAATGTAATCCATCAGTATATAAGTACAGCATGACTATGTGGGATTTGTTTCAAAAATGCAAGCTTGGATTCACATCAAAAATCAATCAATGCACATTGTCATATTAACAGAATAAAGGAGAAAAAGCATATGATCATCTTAACATGCAGGAAAAACATGTAAGAAAAAATAATGTGCATGTGTAACAAAACTTTCAATGAATTAGGAATACAAGGGCACATTGTAAACCTGATAAAGGACATAAAAGTAAATCTACCACTGTAATAACTAATGATGAAGTATTTCCCTCTGATTTCTCCTTAGATCAAGAATGTCAAACATGTGTATTCATATCACTTATATTTAATATTGTACTGAAGTCCCAATCAATGAAATGAGACTATCAAGACAAATAAAAAGACAAAAGATAGGGAAGAAAGAAATAAAACTTATTTATTTGCAGAACACATAATTTTTTGCACAGAAAATCCCAAGGAATCTACAAAACTAGAGATAATGGTTGAATATAGCAATTTATTAAGATCCATTTCCTGCTGGTTTGTTGATAGGCAGTTGATTGTTTTATTTTGTAACAATCAACTGTCCATCTCTATGCAAGAGCAAATAATTACAAGGTGAAAAAATCCACTTAGAACGAACAATATGTCCATCAACATAAGAGATAAACAAATTGTGGTATATTCATAAAATGTAATTATACTCAGTAGTATAAAGAATGAACTACTGATATATACAACAATTTGAATGAATCTTAAAAATATGTCGAGTGAAAGAAGTAAAAGCATATACCTGTAAGATTCTATCTGCATAATATAAGCAAACACTAATTTGTGGTGATAGCAATCAAGAATTGGGTGCCTATGGGAGAAGGTAATTAACTGGAATGGGACATACATGAATGGTATAGTCATTGAAATACTGTATGTCCTTATTAGTGTGATTTCACATGGGTGTATATATTTATGAAAACTTCAGTTCCACACTTCTGACCTGTGCAGTTTACTGTATATAAATTTTACTTCAATAAGAAAAAAAAAATTATCCTTGATCCTCCTGTAAAAAGTGCCTTAGAAAAGTCAATGATAAAGCCAAAGAAAATTACATAACCAGAAGAAAAATATTGATTGAAGTAAAATAATCGTGCCTTATAAAGAATAAATCAACATAGAGGAAATATATTTTTCCTACTAAAATAACATGCATATGCAGTGATATAAATAAATCATAGAGAAATAAATCCTTGTTTTGAGTAGAGGAATTAAAGAAATATTAGACCAATAAGATTTGGCTGTAAGAAAGGGAAATAATTTTAAATTCTTATCCCAGTAATGATATTCACCCAGGTCCTATCTGACTTGAAATACTCAAGGGTAGAAGCTGTCATAATTCCCCATTGACTTAATTGGTGTCACAGGTCACCAATTAAACAGTGCATATTTGGTGCACCACTGGGGGAAAACAAAGACAATGGAAAATCTCTGAGATGGTAGGTAAATGGAATATGGGAAAACCAGTAGCATATGCACAAGCCATTTTTTGTTTCCTCTACTTATCTGTATATTCAATAGGCAAAGAAACTGTGTCATAGACGGATCCTTGATCCTTGGGAATTATAGGAGGGCAAACATGTCTCAGTTCAGAGAGAAAGACTCAGAAAATGAAGTTACCAGGACATTTGGGTCATTGGATGGGGAAAAAAGTCCTCCTCAAGAATGGATGCAGGTCAAAGAACATGAATCACAACGCAGAATCACAAGAAGAAGTCAATTGTAAAATCTCTTTGACTAATTCATATGCGGAGAACTGCATCAAGAAATCCACTATGTCCTCTAACAAGAAGGAAAAGGGCAGCTTAGACATGGCCTCAGACATCAGGTCAGACTAAAACTGAAGAAAAGTACATTCTATAACCTCCAATGCAGCAAAGAGCACTGGGCCTATGGAAATTACTACATTTTCATAAGCCCTTTCACCTGCATCTACAATGAACTCTGTTCAAAATCACAGGTCAAACAAAGAGAAAAGGTGAGGAATTATAAATTCTTGGAAAGTATTCAGTCTCCCAGAACTGAGGCCATTGCGCTTATCAATCTGGGGTATAGTAAAACCGCAGGAGTAGCTATCAAGAGATCTGTGACCAGCATGCATGCCAAGAATCATTTTTCACAGCTGTGTATCTAAGGTGAAATCAATTTTATTTTCATAATTTAACTTTATTTATTTTTTATTTTTTTAAGATTTACATCCAAATTAGTTAGTATATAGTGAAGCAGTGATTTCAGGAGTAAATTCCTTAATGCCCCTTACCCATTTAGCCGATCCCCCCTCCCACAACCCCTCCAGCAACGCTCAGTTTGTTCTCCATATTTATGAGTCTCTTCTGTTTTGTCCCCCTCCCTGTTTTTATATTATTTTTGTTTCCCTTCCCTTATGTTCATCTGTTTTGTCTCTTAAAGTCCTCATATGACTGAAGACATATAATTTTTGTCTCTCTCTGAGTAATTTCACTTAGCATAATACCCTCCAGTTCCATAGACATACTTGCAAATGGCAAGATTTCATTCTTTTTGATTGCCAAGGAATACTCCATTGTATATATATACCACATCTTCTTTATCCATTCATCAGTCGATGAACATTTGGGCTCTTTCCATACTTTGGCTATTGTGATAGTGCTGCTATAAACATGGGGGTGCATGTGTCCCTTCGAAACAGCACACCTGTATCCCATGGATAAATGCCTAGTAGTGCAATTGCTGGTCGTAGGGTAGTTCTATTTTTAGTTTCTTGAGAAACCTCCATACCGTTTTCTAGAGTGGCTGCACCAGCTTGCATTCCCACCAACAATGCAAAAGAGATCCTCTTTCCCCACATCTTTGCCAACATCTATTGTTGCCTGAGTTGTTAATGTTAGCCATTCTGACAGGTGTAAGGTGGTATCTCATTGTGGTTTTGATTTGTATTTCCCTGATGATGAGGGATGTTGAGCATTTTTTCATGTGTCGGTTGGCCATCTGGATGTCTTCATTGGAGAAGTGTCTATTCATGTCTTTAGCCCATTTCTTCACTGGATTATTTGTTTTTTGGGTGTTGAGTTCGATAAGTTCTTTGTAGATTTTGGATACTAACCCTTTATCTGATATGTCATTTGTAAATATCTTCTCACATTCTGCCTGTTGCCTTTTAGTTTTGCTGATTGTTTCCTTTGCTGTGCAGAAGCTTTTTATTTTGATGAGGTCCCAGTAGTTCATTTTTGCTTTTGTTTCCCTTGCCTCATGAGACGTGTTGAGTAAGAAATTGCTGTGGCCAAGATCAAAGAGGTTTTTGCCTGCTTTCTCCTCAAGGATTTTGATAGCTTCCTGTCTTACACTGAGGTCTTTATCCACTTTGAGTTTATTTTTGTGTATGGTGTAAGAAAGTGGTCCAGGTTCATTCTTCTGCAAGTGGCTGTCCAGTTTTCCCAGCACCGCTTGCTGAAGGGACTGTCTTTATTCCATTGGATGTTCTTTCCTGCTTTGTCAAAGATTAGTTGGCCATACGTTTGTGGGTCCATTTCTGGGTTCTCTATTCTATTCCATTGATCTGAGTGTTCTTGTGCCAGTACGATACTGACTTGATGATTACAGCTTTGTAGTATAGCTTGAAGTCTGAGGTTGTGAAGCCTCCTGCTTTGGTTTTCTTTTTCAAGATTGCTTTGACTATTTGGGGTCTTTTCTGGTTCCCTAAAATTTTAGGATTATTTTTTCTAGCTCTGTGAAGAATGCTGGTGTTACTTTGAGAGGGATTGTGTTGAATATGTAGATTGCTTTGGGTAGTATCGTTATTTTAACACTATTTGTTCTTCCTATCCAGGAGCATGGAATCTTTTTCTATTTCTTTGTGTCTTCTTCAATTTCTTTCATAAGCTTTCTATAGTTTTCAGTGTATAGATTTTTCACCTCTTTGGTTAGATTTATTCCTAGGTATTTTATGGTTTTTGGTGCAAATGTAAATGGGATCGATTCCTTGATTTCTCTTTCTGTCGCTTCATTGTTGATGTATAGGAATGCAACCAATGTCTGTGCATTGATTTTATATCCTGCAACTTTGCTGAATTCATGAATCAGTTCTAGCGGTTTTTTGGTGGAATCTTTTGGGTTTTCCATATAGAGTATCATGTCATCTGCGAAGAGTGAAAATTTGACCTCCTCCTGCCGATTTAGATGCCTTTTATTTCTTTGAGTTGTCTGATTGCACAGGCTAAGACTTCCAATACTATGTTGAATAACAGTGGCAAGAGTGGACATCCCTGTCTTGTTCCTGACCTTAGGGGGAAAGCTCTCAGTTTTTCCCCATTGAGGATGATATTAGCATTGGGTCGCTCATATATGGCTTTTATCATCTCGAGGTATGCTCCTTCTATCCCTACTTTCTTGAGGGTTTTTATCAAGAAAGGATGCTGTGTTTTGTCAAATGCTTTCTCTGCATCTCTTGAGAGGATCATATGGTTCTTGTCCTTTCTTTTATTGATGTGATGAATCACGTTAATTGTTTTGTGGATATTGAACCAGCCCTGCATCCCAAGTATAAATCCCACTTGGTCGTGGTGAATAGTAATTTTTTAATGTATTGTTGGATCTGGTTGGCTAATATCTTGTTGAGGATTTTTGCATCCAAAAATCAGGGAAATTGGTCTGTAGTTCTCCTTTTTAGTGGGGTCTCTGTCTGGTTTTGGAGTCAAGGTAATGCTGGCTTCATAGAAAGAGTTTGGAAGTTTTCCTTCCATTTCTATTTTTTGGAACAGTTTCAAGAGAATAGGTATTAACTCTTCCTTAAATGTTTGGTAGAATTCCCCTGGAAAGCCATCTGGCCCTGGACTCTTGTTTTTTGGCAGAATTTTGATTACTAATTCGATTTCTTTGCTGGTTATGGGTCTGATCAAATTTTCTATTTCTTCCTGTTTCAATTTTGGTAGTGTATATGTTTCTAGGAATTTGTCCATTTCTTCCAGATTGCCCATTTTATTGGCATATAATTGCTCATAATATTCTCTTATTATTGTTTTTATTTCTGTTTTGTTGGTTTTGATTTCTCCTCTTTCATTCTTGATTTTACTTATTTGGGCCCTTTCCTTTTTTCCTCTTGATCAAACTGGCTAGTGGTTTATCAATTTTGTTAATTCTTTCAAAGAACCAGCTTCTGGTTTCATTGATATGTTCTACTGTTTTTGAGGTTTTGATAGCATTAATTTCTGCTCTAATCTTTATTATTTCCTGTCTTCTGCTGTTTTTTGGGTTTTATTTCCTGTTCTTTTTCCAGCTCCTTAAGGCATAAGGTTAGTTTGTGTATCTGAGATCTTTCTTCCTTCTTTAGGAAGGCCTGGATTGCTGTATACTTTCCTCTTATGACCGTCTTTGCTGAATCCCAGAGGTTTTGGGTTGTGGTTCTATCATTTTCATTGACTTTCATATACTTTTTAATTTCCTCTTTAACTTCTTGGTTAGCCCATTCATTCTTTAGTAGGATGTTCTTCAGTCTCCAAGTATTTGTTACCTTTCCAAATTTTTTCTTGTGGTTGATTTCGAGTTTCATAGCATTGTGGTCTGAAAATATGCACGGTATGATCTCGATGTTTTTGTAGTTACTTAGGACTGATTTGTGTCCCAGTATATGGTCTATTCTGGAGAACATTCTGTGTGCACTGGAGAAGAATGTATATTCTGCTGCTTTAGGATGCAATGTTCTGAATATATCTGTTAAGTCCATCTGGCCCAGTGTGTTATTCAAAGCCGTTGTTTCCTTGTTGATTTTTTGATTAGATGATCTGTCCATTGCTGTGAGTGGGGTGCTAAAGTCTCCTACTATTATGGTATTACTATTGATGAGTTTCTTTATATTTGTGATTAATTGATTTATATATTTGGGTTCTCCCACATTTGGCACATAAATGTTTACAATTGTTGGGTCTTCTTGGTGGATAGACCCCTTGATTATGATATAATGCCCTTCTGCATCTCTTGATAAAGTTTTTGTTTTAAAGTCTAGATTGTCTGATATAAGTGTGGCTTCTCCGGCTTTCTTTTGTTGACCATTAGCATGATAGATGGTTCTCCATCCTCTTATTTTCAATCTGTAGGTGCCTTTAGGTCTAAAGCGGGTGTCTTGTAAACAGCATATAGATGTATCTTGTTTTCTTATCCATTCTGTTACCCTATGTCTTTTGATTGGTGCATTGAATCCATTGACATTTAGAGCGAGTACTGAAAGATATGAATTTATTGCCATTATGATGCTTGTAGAGTTGGAGTTTCTGGTGGTGTTCTCTGGCCCTTTCTAATCTTTTGTTGCTTTTGGTATTTATTTATATATATACATTTTTTTTTCATTTTTTCTCCCCTCAGAGAGTCCCCCTTAATACTTCTTGCAGGGCTGGTTTAGTGGTCACAAACTCCTTTAATTTTTGTTTGTCTGGGAAACTTTTTATCTCTCCTTCTATTTTGAATGACAGCCTTGCTGGATAAAGAATTCTTGGCTGCATATTTTTCTGATTCAGCACACTGAATATATCCTGCCACTCCTTTCTGGCCTGCCAAGTCTGTGGATAGGTCTGCTGCAAACCTGATCTGTCTTCCCTTGTAGATTAGGGACTTTTTTTCCCTTGCTGCTTTCAGGATTCTCTCCTTGCCTGAGTATTTTGTGAATTTGACTATGATATGCCTTGTTGATGGTCGGTTTTTGTTGACTCTAATGGGGGTCCTCAGTGCTTCCTGGATTTTGATGTCTGTGTCTTTCCCCAGGTTAAGAAAGTTTTCCACTATGATTTGCTCACATATCCCTTCTACCACTATTTCTCTGTCTTCCTCCTCTGGGACCCCTATGATTCTGTTGTTGTTCCTTTTTAATGAATCACTGATTTCTCTAATTCTTAAATCATGCTCTTTTGCCTTAATCTCCCTCTTTTTTCTGCTTCGTTATTCTCTATAAGTTTGCCCTCTATATCGCTGATTCTTCTGTTCTGCCTCGTCCATCCTTGCTGCCGCTACATCCATCCATGATTGCAGCTCAGTTATAGAATTTTTCATTTCATTCTGGCTTTTTTTTACTTCTTTTATCTCTGCAGAAAGAGATTCTAATCTATTTTCGACTCTAGCTGGTTTTCTTATTATCGTGATTCTAAATTCTGGTTCAGACATCTTGCTTGTGTCTGTGTTGGTTAAATCCCTGGCTTTCGTTCCTTCGTGCTCTTTCTTTTGGGGTGAATTCCTTCGTTTTGTCATTTTGAAGGGAGAAAAGGAATTACTGAGGTATAAAAATTGAAATTAAAAAATTAAAATAAAAAAATATTAAAATTAAAAATTAAAAACACACCCACACAAAAATCGAATAGATGATGCCAGATCTTAGGTGTGTTGGTCTGGGTGCAGAGAGTGGTTTGACAGATTAGAGAAACAAACAAACAAACAAACAAAAAAATGGGCAGGGAGAGAAAGAAAAAGGAAATCGTTTGAAAATTTGAAAAAATGAATACACTAAAGTAGACTAAAATACACAAAAGTAGAGAATATAGTAGAAAAAATTATAGAAAGATATTTCTAATAAAAATTAAGAAGAGGGGTGCCTGGGTGGCTCAGTCAGTCAGTTAAGCGTCCGACTTCGGCTCAGGTCATGATCTCGCGGTTCATGAGTTCAAGCCCCGCGTCAGGCTCTGTGCTGACAGCTCAGAGCCTGGAGCCTGTGTCAGATTCTGTGTCTCCCTCTCTCTCTCTGACCCTCCCCCGTTCATGCTCTGTCTCTCTCTGTCTCAAAAATAAATAAACGTTAAAAAAAATTAAAAAAAAATTAAACAGAAATGTGAATTTTTTGGTTTTCTGTATTTAAGAAAAAAGAAAAGAAATGAAAAAGATTTAAAAAAAGAAAAAAGAAAAGACAAAAAAAAGAAAATCGTTTGAAAATTTGTAAAAGTGGATACCCTGTAGTAGACTGAAATTAAATGATGGGAGTAAGATAGAATTTTATTTATTTATTTTTTTTAATTTTTAATGTCTATATTTGAAAGAGAGAGAGTGGGGGAGGGGCAGAGAGGGAGACACAGAATCGGAAACAGGCTCGAGGCTCTATGCTGTCAGCACAGAGCCCGATGCGGGCCTCGACTCACGAACCGCGAGGTCATGACCTGAGCCGAAGTCGGACGTTCAGCCGACCGAGCCACCCAGGTGCCCCGTAGAATTTGAAAAATTTACATAAAAGCAAAAAATATAGTAATAAAATTAAATTAAAATATTTTAAAAGAAAATGAAAGTAAAATTGAAGTTTTTCTCTTTCTGCATTCAAGAAAAACAAAATAAATGAAAAAGAAAAAAAGAAAAAGAAAGAAAAGGAAATTGTTTGAAAATTTGAAAAGGTGAGTACACTGAAGTAGACTAATATAAAACGATGGAAGTAAGGTAGAATTTGAAAAAATTTACACAAAGGTAAAGAATATAGTAATAAAAATTAAAGACAGATATTTTTAATAAAATTTGAAAATAAAAATGAGTTTTTTCTCTTTCTGTATTCAAGAAAAAGAAAAGAATTGTAAAAGAGAAAAAGGAAAAAGGGAGAGAAAAAAAATTGAATAGATGAACCTGCTAACAGGTTGAAGTAGGACTGAAATTGCTTCGTTTTCTCCTAGATGTCAGTCCATATAGCTCTTTATAGTCCATAAATTAAGCTGGTGGTGAGGTTTGTGTTCTTGAAAAGCGAAGTTGGCCCAGTTGAGCAGGGCTCGGTGTAACAGCTCCGCTCTCCCCTAGATGGCGCTGCTAGCCTACTGGGGTGGATTGTTGCGGTGCTCCTTGGTGTGCATGCGCATGCAGGGGAGCAGTGAAAAATGGCACCACCCAGCCACCCAGTCTGTTCTCCCAGATCAGCAATCACACACTGGTCCTCCATCTTCAGCTCTTGACCACTCCCCACTTTTCCACTCTCTGTGACCAGGCCCCAAGCAGTACCTCTCTCCCAAATTTTATCTCAGATGCGGCTGTTTTCCCCGGCCCCTTACTTCCGAAGGACTGCGGCTTTGACCTGCTCCGCCCCTCTGCAGTAGGGTCTCACCGAACAGTGGCTGAATGAGCAATGGCCGAATGTCGGCTGCACCCAAGGAATGCCCGTTGGACTCTGCTGTTGCAGGTGCCCCAAGACTGCAGCCAGGTGGCAGCCCGCCCCCCAGAAAAGATCGCGTAACAGCGTAGCCTCAGCGTTTCAGGGACCATGGAAAATCGCACACACACATCTGGCAACAGGCTTCACCCTCAACAACCTTGCCCTAGTACCAGCAAATGTGGCTGCCTTCCGGGGTCTGCTGGGACCAGGTGGCTTCAACAGTCTCTACCAAATGTCCTTCCAGCAGTGGAACCACTTTTCCCCGTGTGGCCCGAGAATCTCCCGGACCCCACTCTGTTCCTGGGGATTCACCTTTCCCACCAGAGCACCGCTAGGTATTGAGCTGTGGAGTTGCAGCCTTTGTGCTCCCCTTGTTTACAGTCTTAATGGAATTTAAACCCTCTCCTTTCTCCCTTTTTAGTCTAGTCCCTGCAGTTGTTTCCAATTTTCCACTTTCTCTCCAGCTGCTTTTGCGAGGGGCGCTTTTCCCGTATGCTCCCTCCCTCCCCAGTCTCTGCCCTCTCCGCCCGCTAAAGGGGTTCCCTACCTTTCAGGGCTTCTTGCTCCCGAAGTTCAGCTCTTCATGTCATGTACCTGCTGAATTCTGTGGTTCAGGTTGTGCAGATTGTTGTGTCAATCTTCCAATCAGTTTTCTAGGTGTGTAGGATGGTTTAGTGTTGGTCTGGCTGTATTTCATGGATGCGAGACACACAAAAAGCTTCCATGCTGTTCTGACATCTTGGCTCCTCCTCCAGGTAAAATCAACTTTTAAAACTCCCAGTGTTAACTTAACAAAATTATAAATTAATAAGAAATAAAATTTGGTGAAATGTATGATATAAATACTGTACATTAGCAAAAGTAAACTAAAAAATATAAAATTAGAGTGGAAAAAAGACCCATGAAGACATTAAAATTAAAAACAGCCATCATTAGCTGTTTTTTGTGAAGGATAAAATGACTCTAATATATAAATGGTTCTAGAGCATAAGATGGAAAACTAAAAAATGAAAGGATATAGCTTGTTTCATACAAGCTTAGGTTTTGACATTCAAGCATAGATTTTAATCCTAATTCTGCCACTTTTTCATCAAAAACTTTGGCAATTCAGTCCATTAAATTTTCCTGAACTATATAATAGTTCTAAGTAGTGCTAGTAATACCTAATTCTGTGTGCATTTTTTTAAACAAACCAAATCATTTTATCATGCAGTTTCCTTCTACTGGAAAATTCTAAAAACATTATAGAAATTCTACAAGATACTCAATATACATCTGTAATCATTTTCCTCCCCCAAAGGGTGGGCAACCTTTTTGTTCTTTAAAAGTCGAAGGATTGGGTCACCTGAGTGGTTCAGTTGGTCAAGCATCCAACTCTTGATTTAGACTCAAGTCATGGACTCACAATTGGTGAGATCCAGCTCCAAGCTGTCAGTGTGGAGCCTGCTTTGGATTCTCTCTCCCCCCTCTCTCTCTGCCCCTCCCCTCCTTGCACTCTCTAACTCTCTTTATCACTTAAATAAATAAACTTTAAAATATTAAAAATAAAAATAGATGAATTACATGCATGTCTGTCTTCATATCATCTACCTGTGTATGTGTATGTATGTATGTTTGTGTGTGCATCAGAGAGACAGAGAGACACAGAAATGGAAAATGAATACATAATAAAAGGTGTAATTTGGGGCTTATGAATATAATTAGTAAATATATAGTAAAGTCATGTGATAGAAGTTAAGGTGTAGGATTGAAACTAATGATAAAAACCTGGCAAAGAATCTGCACACACAAGCAGACACACATGCATTCATTATGCACTAATCTCATATACAGACATGAAATGCTACATTTCATTTGACATGAAATGTTATTAAACCATACAAAACAGCATCTTAAAAAAGTTGACCAAACTAAAGTTTTTTTTAATGTAAAAATGATTTAACAAAACTTATTTTTAATTTCATCAGTTAATTCTCTAATTCCTATTGGTGTCTTTTTCTATTAAAATATTGTCAAGAGAAATTAGCCTGCACAGTCAAATTGCCTGGGTATGATTTTTAGCATCTTTACTTAGTAGCTGTGACCTTAAGTGTGTTATTTAACTCCACTGTAAATCAGGTTGCTCAATTTGTAAAGTAACCAAAGTAGTAATGCCTTCATTATAGGGATTTCACGTGGATAAATGACCTAATTTATGTGCAATACCTAAAACACATATACTATTTGGCTTGGCATATATATTTTCAGTTCTTTGGTTATTAATAGCACTGTATATTAAATAATAATTATTAACTAAAATGATAATATAATGCATAATAGTTTTTATATGCTTCAAGAAAACTGGAATATCATTCATGAAGTATTAACAGTAGATATTTCTGGATGGTTAATTAAAAATATGTATTTTAGAGGTACATGTGTGGCTCAGTCAGTTAAGAGTCTGACTCTTAACTTTGGTTCAGGTCATGATCTCACAATTTGTGGGTTCGAGCTCTGTGTCAGGATCTGCGCTGACAGCGTGGAGCCTCAATGGGATTCTCTCTCCTTCACTTTCTGCCCCTCCCCCACTAACACTCACACTCTCTCTCTCTCTCTCAAAAAAAAATAAACATTTAAAAAATATTTCAATAACATTTATATTTTACAAAGGTTTTAATATCTATCAGAAGAGAAAGAAACTAATTTTTACCTTACTGATACTAAAGTCAATTTAAATAACATTTTAACTTTAAACATTCCACACTCATGGATTGGAAGAAAAAATATTGTTAAAACGTCTATGCTACACAAAGCAATCTACACATTTAATGAAGTCCCTGTCAAAATACCAACAGTATTTTTCATAGAGCTAGAATAGACAATTCTAAAATTTGTGTGGAACCCCAAAAGACCCCAAATAGCCAAAGTAATGTTGAAAAAGAAAACCAAAATGGGAGGCATCACAATCCCAGACTTTAACCTCTAAATCTTTTATTTTAAAGTGGGTCCATTTGATCTGCAGAGTATTCTGATTGCTTCCTCATTTTCTCAATTGATTAAAAAACAGGCTTAATTAGACTCAGATGCATTGGGGGATGGCAATATTTTTCTATAGGTGATGCATTCTATTTTGCATTAAGTCAGGAAATTCATGTCTGCTGTCCTTATAATTGTGAAGTTAAGATAGATAAGTAGGCTCAGGTGTTTTCAGCTGCATCCATCCATTGTAAAGTTATCCATTAACCTTTCACCTAATGGTTTTAGCAACCATTGCTAATCATTGACTAGATTTATTATTATTTTTAAGTGATTGCAAATAGTGATTTTCTAATTTTATCATTTCTTTTACATCAGTTAATTTGCAATTATCTGATGAGAGGCAAGAAATGACATTTCTTCATCAAATATTAGGATGCTCTGAAACAGTTGATCTGGAAAAGTAGGGGTAATTAAATGCTAAATTATTTTCCATTATTTATTAATTTCAGAACAATGATATAATGCTTTAGAAAACTCCAGAGTTAATAAATGTATTTTGGTATCATTATGAACAAGTATATTTTTTTACATATATGAAGTATTTCAGTCTATTGTTGTCACTATGCTTTTCATATTGACTTTGGCCAGTGAAAAACCTTTCATGGTGGCTGGTTTTTTTTTTTTTTTTTTAACGTTTCTGCCAATATTTTAATTTTTTTCTCTCAGCTTTATTGAGATTAAGTTGACAAAACTGTAAGATATTTAAAGTACACAACATGAAGATTGGATATGTATATACATTGTGAAAGGATTTCCCTACAAATTAAAAATAATCCATCCATCATCTTAGTTATTTTTTGGGGGGGTGGGGTGGGGTGAGAACATTTAAAGTCTACTCTCTTGGCAAATTTCACCTATATTATAAAGTATTACCAGCTAAAGTAAGGGGTTCAAGGCCTTCCACACCTCAGAGAGGATCTGGGAGTTTGGAGGTGACTCTGCCCAATGTGTAGCTGTACATTTGGTGGGTTCATGGGAGGAATCGAGTTCAGAAGCCTCCTATGTAGTCATTTTTCTCAACTTTCGCTCCTGTTTCCTTTTGAAATGGCCTCAGGAGTATTTGATAAACTCTGTAATTTATGTCACAGACCAATGTCGCAGGCTTACCTAGCACCTTTCACACTGTAACTAAAATCAACCTAAACTGACCATTTATTTTTATTTCTGTTAATATTGATTGGCAATATAATATCTATAAAATTAATCTGTAATGTGCATATCAGTATACTGTTCTTTTATTGCAATTTAATACACATTTAATTTATTACAGTTTATCCACTCATGCCACTGTTAACAGATATTTTCAGTTTTGAGATACTATGAATAAAGATGCTATGAATATTCTTAAAAATGACTTTTGTAGTCATATGTACTTATTTCTCTTGGGTATATAACTAAGGGTGGATGTGCTAAATTATGGGGTAAATGTATATTTAGTTTTTTGGATACTGACAAAGCATTTTGTAAGACTGTTTTGCCAGTTTACACTACAGCAGTAACATATGCCAGCTTAAATTGCTGTACATCCTTACTAACACAGGCATTTTTAATCTTTTTATTTTTACCATTTTGGTGGGTGTTCAGCATCTCAATGTTTAAATTTGCATTTCTGTGATGAATAATAATTCTGACCAAATGTATATAATCTTGGCTATTTAGACATTCTCATTGATCAAGTTCCTAGTTAAGGTTTTGGCCAGGTTTTGTCTTGTACTTTACCTTAAAAAAAAGAAAAAAAATTAACCTGTAGTTCTTTATATATTCTAGGTGTGAGTACTATGTCATATATGGAAATTACAGCTGTCTTTTCCACTCTGAAAGTTTCATTTGTACTCTGTTAAAGATGTCTTTTTGATGAAGTTCTAAAATACTAATTTTTCTTTGCTTAATGCTATTCATGTTCTATTTAAAAAAACCTTTGTTTTTCTCAAGCCCTTGAATATATTGCACTCATGTTTTATCTTGAGTCTTTATTATTTTACTATGAACAAGGGATCATAAACTTTCTTGGACAACTTTTTGAATAGTGAGAGATAGTAGTAAAAATTCTTCTGTGCTAATATTTAATAGTTCCAGTAACATTTATTGAAAAGACCAACCTCTAGTATATTCTAAATTATAGAAAAGTCTTTATATAAATCAAGTAACTATATATCTGTGGGTTTGTTTCTGGGACCTCCAATATTTCTTTGTAGATTTTTGTAAACACATGTACCTATATCACATTATTTTACTTATTATAGTATATCTTTGGTTGTTTAAGTCTTCAAATTTTATTCATCTTTTTAAAGACTGCTTTGGCTATTTTATATTCCTTGCATCTCCAAATCTTGGCTTGGACATTAAAAACTGACTGGTATTGAATTGAATACCTACAAAGATCTATTAGATCAATTTAGGGAGAATAGAAATGTTATGAGTCTCCCCATTTGTGAGCATTTATTTAGTTCTTTACTTTTCTTAGAAAAATGTTTCATTTTTCAGTGCAGGTAACTTGCCCAGTTTTACTTAGATGAGCTCTAAGTATTTTATGCTAACTGATGCAATTTTAACTGGTGATGTTTTATATAATTTCCAACTTTTTTGTTTGCTAGTGTATGGAGATAACAATTTTTTTAGCTTTGCAATTTAGTGTGTATGTTTATGGATGTAATGTTTATGGAACCTTCTGGAATTTTTAAATAAGTAATAGAGACATTTTGAATACAATGGTGGTATCACTTCTTCCTTTTTAATTTTTATACCTCTTAGTTCTCTTTCTTTATTTTATTGGCTAATACCTCTAATGTTGAATATCTAAAATGTTGAACAGAATGGTAATCATGGACATCTTTGCTTATTGACCAAGGCAGAAAAAAAAATCAATAATTCCTCCCATTAAATATGATGTTAGTTGTAGGTTTTTAACAAAGAACTTTATACCTCTATTAAGATGATCATGGTTTTTATCCTTGCTGATCTACAAATGTTAAGCCAACCTTGGATTTTTGGAATAAACCTCATTGGTAATGGTTTTATCATATTTATATAGTACTGTATTTATAGATTCATGAGAGATATTGGTCTCTAATATTGCTTTCTTGTACTTTTCTTTCTTGTGACTTTTGAAGTCAGAGCTGTGCTCCATAAAGTAAGCTGGATAGTACTGTTGCATTTTCATTTTTTGTATTGCAGTATACTTCCCTCTTACAACCGCCTTTACTGCATCTGAAAGGTTTTGGACTATCGTGTTTTCATTTTCATTTGCTTCCATGCACTTTCTAATTTTTTCTTTAATTTCTTGGTTAATCCATTCATTCTTTAGTAGGATGTTCTTTAACCTCCATGTATTTGCAGTCTTTCCAAATTTTTTCTTGTGGTTGACTTCAAGTTTCGTAGTGTTGTGGTATAAAAATATGCACGGTATGATCTCACTTTTTTTATACTGGCTGAGGCCTGATTTGTGATCCAGTATGTCATCTATTCTGGAGAATGTTCCATGTGCACTCAAAAAGAATGTGTATTCTGCTGCTTTAGGATGAAATGTTCTGAATATATCTGTGAAGTCCACCTGCTCAAGTGTGTTATTTGAAGTCATTTTTTCCTTGTTGATTTTCTGCTTAGATGATCTGTTCATTGTTATAAGTGGGGTATTAAAGTCCCTACTATTATTTTATTATTATTAATGAGTTTCTTTATATTTGTTATTAATTGATTTATATATTTGCCTGCTTCTAATTTGGGAACATAAATAATTAAAATTGTTAGATCTTCTTGAGGGATAGACCTCTTAATTATAATATTGTGCCCTTCTTCATCTCTTGTTACAGTCTTTAGTTTAAAATCTTGTTTGTCTGATATAAGTATGGCTTCTCCGGCTTTCTTTTGACCTCCATCAGCAAGAAAGATAGTTCTCCAGCCCCTCACTTTCAATCTGCAGATGTCTTTAGGTCTAAAATGAGTCTCTTGTGGGCAGCATATAGATGGGACTTGTTTTTTCATCCATTCTGACACCCTGTGTCTTTTAATTGGAGTGTTAATCCACTTATGTTCAGATGATTTTTGATAGATGAATTTAGTGTCTTTGTGTTACCTGTAAAGTTGGTGTTTCTAGTGATGTCTGTTCCTTTCTAGTCTTAGTTGCTTTGGGTCTTTTTTTTTTCCTACCCAAAGTCCACTTTAATATTTCTTGCATGGCTGGTTTAGTGGTCATGACCTCCTTTAGTTTTTGTTTGTCTGGGATTGCATTTTCATGTTTTTAATGTGTGTAATGTGCGTAATATTGATATTATTTCTCCTTTCACTATTCGAAAGAATTCATTGGTGAAGCCATCTAAAAGTAGGAAATTCTGCCTTTCTTTCTTCCTTCTTCCTTTACTTCCTGCCTGCCTTTCTGGCTTTCTGTCTTTTGGGGAAATTTTTGGAATACAGATTCTTTTACATTAGCAGCTACTGAATCTTTCAGCTTTCATAATAATTTTTGGCAGTAGAATTAGTTCAATATATGCTACTCTATGATGACCAGGCAGAAAACTATTTCAATTCTTTTTTAAATTAAGGAAATATTGTTAATGTATTTTGTGCACATATAAGTTACACTGAAAGATATATTTTTTAAATGGTTGTTTTAACTATGGAAAAGTGATTCAGTGACTATTTACTTTTATCTTTATATTCTTATGTACTATCCAATTTAGTTTTCAGAAAAACACATATAATTTTTAGTCAGAAAAGCAGTGAGATTTATTTCTTTTAAAATGCTTTAACAAGACAAATAGGACACTTGGGTGGCTCAGTCAGTTAAGCGCATTTGACTCTTGATTTTGGCCCAGGTCATGATCCAGAGTCATGGGATAGAGCCCTGAGTTGGACTCCATGCTGGGTATGGAGCCTGCTTGGAATTCTTTCTCTTCCTCTCTCTGCCCCTCCCTGCTCTCTCTCTCTCTCTGTCTCTCAAAATAAATAAACATTTAAAAAAATAAAAATGCTTTAACAAGAGAAAGGTAGAAATATTTGTTACTTTTACTCAGGTGCTTGAGTTAGAGTACTATTTTAATTAAAAAAAAACATAGCAGAGGCAATAAAGATGAAGCCTAATATTAATAGAAGTTGAAAATGTTTTCTTAGTTTTCATCACTGTGACAATCGATGTAAGCCTCATGGAAAAAGAAATCGTTTGAACCCTAAGTATCAGTATGCTACAGCTTTGTCAACAATTCCTATGATATCTATTACTTTAATAATCTGAATCATTATGCTGATCCCTCAATTCATGTGTAGAGATGACAAATTTTGATGTAGAATACATTTTTCTATTTTTTTTTTTCCATGCGTGCTTGGAGGCAGAATTTAACAAACAGATCAATAAGAACTTGCCGTGAGAATAAAGAGAATAAGAAAACAAAATCCCTTTTTTCTAGTAAGCCAGAAATGGAGATAATACTTTAGTTACTGTCAAGCATGAGTACCTAATGATGAGGTTTTGAGGTGGTGGTGGGGTTTGGAGCTGACAACCAAGAAAGAATTCTTGAAGACATCTTTGGTACAAAAGGTGACTTTATTAAAGCATGGGGACAGGACCTGTGGGCAGGAAGAGCTGCCCTGGGGTTATGAAGAGTGGCTCATCCTATAGGGCTGGAGGAGGTAAAGTTAAAAAGGAGGTTTCCAAAGAGTTTCATATGCTAAAGACACAGATTAGTGGAGACCTAGCTATTGTCAAGCTAAGGTTGTTTTTTCCCTCTAGCAAAACATTGACATTAAGAAAGTGGGGAGTTCCTAGAGCACCATTTTACTCTACCAGTCTCAAGTATTTGTTAGTTGGCTGCACGTTATAAGGAAATTTAATTTTACCTGCTATTTCCTACTTGCCTTCCTTCCCCACATCACTATGGAGGGGAAGGTGATACTGGTGTCTCCAGGAAACTGAGTGTATAGATTTCTGGAGATTAGGCTATTGATAAGATGGCCTTTTTCTTGTAATTATCTAAGATCTTTATAAAGTGATGGAGACTCAAGTCCTGCATGACTGTGATCTCTATCAGTTAACCATTTGTTTTATTTCCTTTTCTTTGTCCTTGGGCAGCCAGGAATGCCTGAGGAATGTCACATATGTCTCACCTTGGGGGGAGGTGCTAGCTTGTGCTTTGCTCTCAGCCTGCCTTATGCTCCCTCATCACTAACATAAGTAACTCTTTAGTCCTTTAAAATATAAAATATATTCATTAAAACTCTGAGTTAACAGGTCTAGAGAGGATTCCTAGAATCCATCATTCTCAAAACCCTGTTATATAATTCTGATGTATAATCAAATATGAAAACTGTTGTTATCTCATTTATTATTTGTGTTCACAAGTACCTACAAAAATCATAAAGAGACATCTATATATTTACTGTAAGAACAGTGTTTGTCCACGTTTGCACTATTGATATTGATATTTAGGGGTGAATAATTCTTTGTTGTAGGGGACTTCCCTGTGTATGGTAGCTTCTTTAAGAAGCATTCCTGGTCTCTAATCATTAAATTCCAGTAGCACACTCCAGTCCAGTCCAGTGACAACCAAAAATGTTTCCAGATATTACCAAGTTGCCCCCATAGAGAACACTGTGTTAAAACAACCTCCCTACCTCTCTCTGGTTAAAAAACAAAAATTAATTTAAAAAAAATTAAACAAACAAATAAAACCCACTGCCATACCTAGGAAATAAAGAGAGAAGCTCTACAATCAGTGACAATGGATAATCACCAGGTAAAGAAGAAAACACTAAAACACTGAACAGTGATTGTGTATACAAGGTTCATAGCTTCTTCAGATCAGCAGGTCTGCCTCCATTCCAGATAATCATCATTACAAGCAGCTACCAGTATTTACCATGTTCTAGGTCCAGAGACCTACATCCTGACCCTTTTTATATTAGCTTTTTTTTTTTTTTTTGCTTGTATACTCCAGATCCCTTTTGCTTTATTTATACCTGTATACACTTTTTAAAATTTCATTTGAAATGTAAGACCAGTTCCTTGTATGTGGTTCTTTACTGATGATATCAGATTCTCTTTGTTGACCAGTATTTGAGTTCATCTCCTTGACTGTATATCCTTCAGTTTCTCAAGTTAAAAACAATACTTACTTAGACCCCAAGTACCCTGCATATTTAGCACAAGTCCTTACAGGTGGTATTGTGACTTTGTTAAATTAACATTTGTTAAATAGACTCCTGGGGTGTAAGATGGTGAACCACATATTAACAAAAGATCACAAGGAACAGAAATAGAAAAGGTTTTTGCTTCCAGGTACATGAGAGGGGCCACACACACAGAGGCAGATAACCACAGCAACTGGAACACATGCCTTTATTAAAGGCCTTGGGTGGAGTGCTTTGAAGTTCCTGGGATAAGACCCAATTGGTCAATTCAAATAAAAAAGAGCAGAGTTTTGGTAAACTTCAGGGGGTGCACAAAAGGTGCACAAGGAAAAGGCTGTGGGACGTAGGGGTGAGCGCTTATTCCAAGGGCAGCTGGGAGTTGTATTATAAGTTACATTTACTTGTGACTCTGCTGGCTGTTATCTAGGGCATATGCTCACAGGAGAGGTGTCAGTTCAAGATCCCTGTAGGCTGCTTGATCATACAAAATGGATGCCAGGCCAACAATATCATGGAGTAGTTTAGCTAAACTTTTTCTTTTTATAAATTTTTTTTAATGTTTTTATTTATTTTTGAAACAGAGAGAGACAGAGCATGAGCAGGGGAGGGGCAGAGAGAAGGAGACACATAATCTGAAGCAGGTTCCAGGCTCTGAGCTGTCAGCACAGAGCCAGACGCGAGGCTCAAACTCACAGACTGTGAGACCATCACCTGAGTTGAAGTCGGATGCTTAACCGACTAAGCCACCCAGGCGGCCCTAGCTAAACTTTTAACAACTAATGACTTTGAAAGTTCATTCCAGTCCCATGCATGTTTCCCAGTCACTTTATATATAGACAGGAATCACAAGTTCCTTCTCTTTCATAAGATCTGAAGAAATAGTGTAGCAGGTCTTGCCTAGGACTGCTACTAAGGAGGCTCCTAGAGTGGAAAATCCTTCCACTACTTGCAAGCATAGTTTAGGGAAATTCATCGAACTTGATATAACATTCACAGTTCTTATTTGGGACCTTAAAATTGAGTCTGAGTAAACTGGTAAATAATGTGCTGATTTATTGATTAAGATGTTAATAACAAGCACTAATGCCCTTATTTGAAGTAGATACAAACCTAAGAAAGAGGACACTTAGGGGCACCTGGGTGGCTCAGTGAGTTGAACATCCAACTTTGGCTCAGGTCATGATCTCACGGTTCATGGGTTCAAGCCCTGCGGCGGGCTCTGTTCTGACAGCTCAGAGCCTGGAGCCTGCTTTGGATTCTGTGTCTCTCTCTCTCTCTGCCCCTCCCCTACTTGTGCTATGTGTCTGTCTCTCTCTCTCTTTCTCAAAAATAAAATAAAACTTTAAAAAATTAAAAAAAAAAAAGAAAGAGGACACTTAGAACCACTCTTTCCTGTGGAGTCTAATATGTAGTGGTCACATAAATCCAATGACACAATACACACTCTAGTGAATGATGAGGAAGGTTCAGGGAACATATGCCCATTTTATTGCTGGATGTTCCTCTGCAGACACTGAAATGGCTAACAGCAAAGGGGAAGGTTTAATAATGTTTCCTTCCAAGATTAATAATCAGCAAGTTACGTAGAACACTTAGTCTGCCGGGCACTGGAAAATGCTGATGAGACCAGAAGGCCCATCTGCCTTATGCACACTAAGCCTGGAAAGATACTATTAATCCTGATCCTGCTTATCCTGTATCATTCACACAAGCATCCTATGCCAATTTCAGACACTAGTTGTTTCACAACTACCGTTACTGATATAAACCTTAAGAGTTTTCCTGGGGAGAACTGGAAGAAGATTTCAAAACTCATTACAGTTTATTTTTCCCCTCAAAAACACTACCTATAATGGTCAAGTTTTTGAGATTGGCTTTATTTGAAAGTCTCATAAAAAGTAGCATGTGTATACTTTATTGTTCTGGAAATTGGCTGCCAGGGCAGAAGGTTAATCCAGAGTGATTACTTCTCGGACTCTGCAAACTGTGAACTTAGAACAGACTTTGCTTGGTGCTTCAGCAACACTGAATGACACCAATGGCTGTTGTTTTGGAACTAGCTTTGCAAAAAACCTGTGAGCCTGAAAACACATAGGGGGATAGAATGATACCTGCCAGACACATAACATAAAGGAAAGTGAGTGATGGGCATGTTGACTCTGATTGGGATGTTTTCAGCCAGTCACCTTAGAGCACTCACTGTGATGCAGAAGCAATGGTTTATTGAGGGGTCAAATGAAGGAATATTCATAACTAGGGACTTCCTTAGTGATTCAGAACCCTGGATAGAGAAAAATTGCCTTACACTAGAAAAACTAATGTGGATGCTTGGCTACATATCATAGTAATTAATCAGTCCTGGTGTTTGATACACATAATCTTATATTTTTAAGAGATTGAAGCATACTCCTCATTCCACAACGATAGCAGAGTAAGGAATTATTAAGCTGGCACCAATTTATGCAAAACCCTCAGTATGAATGAAAGGATAATAATGTAATTCCACAGCTAGCAAACAGATGAAAAGAAAAAAACTGATTATGTATGAAAGGATTTTATTTCTGAAACTAGAGAAAATGCATGGGAACACATGTCTTACTAACATGCCTGTTGGCCAAGTTGAGAGATGAGGTCATTGTTTGCAAATTACCTGGAAATGTCGGAAAGAAACAGATTAGTTTCCCAAGCCTGGGACACATCACAGGGCCCTCCCTTAAGTATCAAACACTTTCCCTATATATATCCTTCATTAGCCTATGCCTTAGTGGATCAGTATATCTGAATTTGAAATATCACAGCCAGTACCATTGTTTCTCATATCACACATTACAAACTGGATTTTGGATAAGAGTGGAACTTATAATGTACTAATAATTTGTTCTATTGATTATGAGGATATGATATGAAATATAAAACCTTATATTTTTCTCTGAGAGAAGTTGTTGAGATTAAAATGTGTTTTTTTTAATTAAAAAAAATTTTTAATGTTTATTTATTATTGAGAGACAGAGAGACACAGAGCGTGAGCAGGGGAGGGTAGAGAGAGGGGGAGACACAGAATCTGAAGTAGGCTCCAGGCTCTGAGCTGTCAGCATAGAGCCCAACACAGGGCTCGAACTCACGAACTGTGAGATCATGACCTGAGCCAAAGTCAGTCACCTAACCAAATGAGCCACCCAGGCGCCCCAAAATGTGTTTTCTTACATAAAGTCCAATGTAGTAGGTGGTTAGAGTCAAACATATGGTTTATGATATAGCCACTATATTAAAATATATGTCAACTATATTGCAAGTACCTTAAAGAAATGTATCAAAGTATGTAGTATGAGAAATGATCTGCTGCATAACTGGATGGATGATTATTGTATCACAGATAATAATGGAAGAATATGTGTTTTTTATAAGGGAAAATGTACCCTTACCATCTAGACAATTCTCAAAATATAGCAGAATATATTTGCTAATGCATTGTACCTATAAGAAAGAAATTAACTTTCAACAAACCACAGATGTGCCCTGAGATATGTGGTCCTGATTTTTATCATTTGACTGGAAAGCAGGCATGTGCCTATTTATTATCATAATAATATTGTGGGGGCATTTTCTGGGAAAAATATATTAACAGGTTAACTAGTGGATCTTTTTTATAAGTTTAAGGAGACGATCACTTCAGTCTGTGTAATGAAAGAGTACTATTAAGGAGTCAGGGTTAACCACTTCCAGCCCTGTCAGAGAGAGCAATTATGGAAGATTGCAGTTAGTCTTGTTGTTTGACAAAACTTTCTGGAAAGACTCTATAGTATCTGTAATACAAACACTGGCAAATGTCCAGGCCATTTGGTGGAGTAAAAACTATTGGGAACTCAGATATTAGGTCCAGATGACATGGTAGTTAGAATGGAAGTTTTTGATTGAGATGTTACTGATACTGTTTCTGGATTTCCAAAGACAAGGGCACTCAGGATTTCTGTGAACAGACCAGATTCACATGATCTATGTAAGTCACTTAAGGCCATGAGCTTGGAATACCATAGGCAAGAGACAAAAAGGCTGGTAGGGACCCATTCCCACTTAGGCACCTACAAATGTGCAGACTTCTGAAGTAAAAAATAGAAAATAGCTTATTATTTTATATTAAAAATGGATTATGAAGGCAGGCTGGGAGATTTTACTTACATTCTCAATATTCAATATATATTCAATAGTGTTTTGACTACAGTCTAAGCATTTCAATACATATGGAAAATATGGCCCCACTTACCAAAATTTATCTAGTTTTGTTTGATTTATTATCCACCATTAACAAAATGAGTGAAATTTTTAATGGTCTATGACTATATATTGGATTACCTTTACACTGTGACTTTTGTGAATATCTTTTCCAAGGAAATTCAGAAATTTGAAGGTTAATTTGTCTAAACAAATGTTAGGAGGACGACTCAGGAAAGAATCAGAAGGTGAGGTGTGGAAATACCTGGATGTTGTGGAGCCAGAGAAAGCCAGGGCAAAGAACAGTAGTTCTTCAGACAGGAGAGATGAGGGGAAATATTAGAGGGAGAGATTCAGCATCCCACTGAATATGTTAGGCTCTTCTAGTCTTACTGATCATGTTCTTTTAAATGGAGCCAAGGGAACCAAGGTATCCATCAAGTTTATTGGTGTTTTGGATATTTATGTTACCCTATATCACATCCTCTCTATTCTGGCCATTGCTGAGGCAAACAGATTCATACATACGTTAATTAATAGCACTTAGCATTACCACAATCACTCTTTCTTGCTTTTTTGTCCTGGGCTTTTATAACTCTGTTTCAAGGAAATTTGCATGAATGCACTTTGCACTTATGCATGCTTTACTAACAGCTCATTGCAGTGAACATCCTAATGGGACAACCCTTGTATGATGGGAGATAAGAACTAATGGTAGTACTTCTCTTTTTGTTCTTTTTGTGGTCGATTGTGAAACTCCATATATAAATCTCCCTGGAAGGTCCCATTTGCATTGAGTACCATTTGCCACAGAGGAGAGCTACTCTAGAACTCTTCCTTCTATTGGCTTTCTTTCTCCACGATTTCATTCTGTGTCATAAGAATATGGCCCAAAATAAACCACCACACACAAAACCTTGTCTCTCCCTCTGATTAAGCCAGACTAATATAGCTACTGTACTGTGTGCCAAAAAATCTTAAGACTTACAAATTCTAAAACAAATGAACAAGCAAAACTCCTGCCTATGAGAATTTTCAATATGGTGAGGAGGTGAAACAAGTATTTGTTTCAATAAACAAATGAAATGCATATATGATATAAAGATAATAAAAATAAATAAGTGTAAGATACAGAGAATCTTAATACTGAAGAACATTTAAGATATAATTCACATACTATATGATTCACACTCTTAAAGAGCACAGTTCAATTTTTTTGGCATATTTATAGTGTTGTACAACTATTGTTGTCATAATCTAATTTTGGAATATTTTTATCCCTCTTGAAAGAAAACCTATGTCCACTAGCTGTCACTTTCCCATTGCCTGTCAGCTTCATAACTTTAAGCAACCAACAGTTTACTTTCTTTTTCTGTTCTAGATAGTATTCTGGACACTTCGTGTAAATGGTGTCAGACAATATGTGATCATTTGTACTGACTTCTTTCATTTAGTATAATATTTTCAGTATCAGCCATGTTGTTGCACATAGTTTTTTTTTTAATTGCCAAATAAAATTCCTATGTTTGGATATATTATATCCTTATCAATTCATCAGTGGATAGACATTTTGATTGTTTCAGCTTTTTGGCTATTATAAATAAAACTGCTAGGAACATCCACGTGTAAGCTTTTGTGTGGATGCATCTCTTTATTTCTCCTAGATATATATGTTAAAGACAAATTGTCCCTGATGGGGTTCAATAGGCAAGGGAGACCTTTGTAAGACTACTACAAAAGGGAAGAGAGATTCAACTCAATTCTGCTGAAACAAAACACAAGAGTATTTTTAAATGTTAGAGTGAGCTAATAGAAGTTGGTCAATGTGATTAGGCCTTCTGTGTTTGATAACTGTCTTTTATGAAAGTAAGATTCCTATTCCCACACAAGGACTGGTACATAGGAACACTGTCTCCTTAGACGGTTATATTTCAAAGGGATGGCTACCAGGTCCTTGAGAAGGATATTGCTGAGTTCTAAACTCATGCTGAGTTCTAAACCTGGCAAGAACGTTATAGAAGACTTACATTTCAAAGGGGCAAAGAAAAAAAAATTTCAATTATAAGTTTTCTAAAGTAAAGTCTTTAAGAAAAGGGAGGTCAATGTCCTGTAGTCAGGAAGAAACCTGTCTAAAGCTGACAGTAAAGCTTCGTAAAGCTGAGGGGAACTTTAAAGCTGTCTAGGTCATAAACTTAGGAGTGCCATTGCTGTATCATAAGATAACTCTAGGTTTTACTTTTTGGGGAACAGCCAGACTGTTTTCTTAAGCAACTGCACCATTTTATATTCTGACCAAAAGTAAATAAGAGATACACTTTCTCCACATCTTCACCAATAGTTGTAATTTCCTATCCAATGATGATGATGATGATGATGATGATGATGAAGTCCTCATAAAGTGTGTGGGAAGTGGTATCTCATAGCGGTTTTGATTTTCATTTCCCTAAAGACTGATAATACTTAGTTTTCATATGATTATTGGCCATTTGTAAATCTTCTTTCAAGAAATCTCGATTCAGATCCTTTGTATATTTCTAATTTGGATTATTTCAAAAATTGCACTCTTCTTTACAAAACATTTCTCTTTTAATTTTTGATTTGTATATATTCACATACTATTTAATTCTTTTAACTTATATATTCTACAGAATGCAGATTATAGGCAAAAATAATGATAATAAATTCTCTCAGATCTCCATTTCATGTTGTTGCATATCAATAATGGAAAGGGTGAGATACAATTGCAAAGAATTATGCTTTCCATATCAAAATAGAGGTACAAAATTCCAAACTTTAATTATATCAGATGAAATGAAAGCAATTATATTTTACTAAAATGCAAAACTTATTTTTAAAAATGAAAATATGCTTGGTGAAACTATTTGTGATTCTATCTTGGGACACAGGATTTTTTTTCTTCAACTTTGTCCTGATTCTCTTTAGTTATCCCTAGTTATTAACATTTACACTGGACCTAGGGCCTGGTCCTGCCTAGCCCTTTTGAAATGATATTGGCACAGGTGCCTGTGGTTTCAACTTTGCATTGGTCATGGACTGTCAGTCAGATCTGATCTCTACTAACAAAACTAGGTGTACTCCTCACTCTCCCTGCACAGGCTCCTAAGACCAGCAACCTTACATCCTGCTTGGCCAGGCTGGTGGAGAGGAAATTCAACACAAAGCAAATGTGTGTTAGATGGAAGCATTGAGGGGGAAAAATGGCACATATTTGCAGAATGGTGTATAGTATTAAATTACAAAGTTTTTTCTAACTTGGTCTCTTTTATGTGTGGGCATTTTCATTATCAACTTTCAAGATCTCAGTAGCCCACAGACAACATCAAAAAACAATACATATTGTATAAGTAGTGTCCACATTTTGGATTAACAAAAACGTAAGTGGTTTTTGTTTTTAATGACTTTTTTTCCCTACCTCCCTACCTCCCTAAATCCCATGTGGATTGACAATTTCCTCTGGTTAAGTGCTGTGAAAAATAAGAATTTAACTTCAGATAAGTTTCTACAGCCTCACTAATTCTATTTTGAAATGTTGGAGAGCCAATCTCCAGGATCTCTTTGCTTCCATACTGAAAATACTGGGGGGGGGGGGGGGGGGGGAGGGGGGGGAGGGGAGCGGGGAGATTTACTGAATAATGTCCCAGAAGAGAAATCCCACTCAGAGAAAGATACAGAGATAAGTAAGCACAAGTAAATGCCTCATAGATGTTTTATGAGATAAAATGAAGCTGACTAATGGAATCTTTTACATGGTAGAACCCAAAAAGAAGAGAAGTTATTTGCTTTAAAATACAAGATACAATAATACAGTAACCACTTTTGATGATAACAGATAATCACAAAAATCTACTCCTGGCTGGTGCTTCACATTAAAAAAAAAGTAAGAAAAAAAGAGCAAAAATTAAATTTTTTATGTGACTGGTTAGCTCTTGTTAAGGTGTGATATTAGGCAGACCTAGACCCTATAATTTAACCTTTATAAATAACTTTCAAAATTATCAATTTAAACCATTTCATTATAAAAATGAGAAAAATGAGGTTTATAAAGGTCAAGTAAATTTTCCAAGAAGGGACTTAAGATTAGTGCCCTTCTACACATAAATTCTGTGCAAGGTTTCTCTATTTCACACTGTTCTTATATAAATTTTTCCCTATCCTTTTGTATAGCACATAGATTTCTATCTCATATTTTTTGTATCATCTATATGATGGACACTATATTTCATGTAATTAATTCATTGTTTAAAGGTGAATATTTCAAAATAAGCATTTGTATTTCATCCCCATTTAAAATTTGTTTTAATGTTTATTTATTTTTGAGACAGACAGACACACAGACTGTGAGCAGGGGTGGGCAGGGGCTGGGGGGGGGAGAGAGAGGGAGACACAGAATGTGAAACAGGCTCTGGGCTCTGAGCTGTCACACAGAGCCCGATGTGGGGCTTGAACTCAAGAACTGTGAGATCATGACTTGAGCCGAAGTCAGATGCTTAACCAACTGAGCCACCCAGGTGCCCCTTCATCCCCATTTTATAGCCAAAGAAAGTGTGTCTCAGAGAAGTTATGCAGATTCCTTAAGATCCCAGAGTTCGTAAGTGGCATGGCTAGGCTTCAGCTCCAACAACATTGTATCAACTAATCCATAGTCATTTTAGCAGACAGTGGATTCTCTAGCTTTACTTTTGCTGATGAACAAAGAGAAAGGTGAAGAAAATACTACTCAGTTCAGACAATGTTGATCATATTTCTCAACAATACATGTATTTATTGGATTATATATAGATAGGCAAAAACAAAAACTCAAACCAAGAAAAATCAGAAACCAAATCAAGCCAAAACAAAACCACAATCAGACACAGAAAGAGGATGGAAGAAGGAGAAATTGAGAGAGGTAGAATGCACTTGAGATCAAAAGAATGATCCCCATTAAGTCTTAAACTGACTATTAATTATGCATGACTAAACAGTTACTTAACAAGGCTGGAAGAAAACAAAGGAACAAACAAACAAACAAAACACCAAAAAGTAAAAGGCCAAATAATTCCTTGAGTTCATACAGAGATGGGTATAATTTGTTCCCTCCAGCTAGAGTTGAAAGATCATGTGATACACAGGGCATCTGTTAGAGTTCTCAGAAGGATATCACCTTAGATAGACAGGTAGATTAACACTAGACTAAAGAGTGCTCTGAATTCACCTTAAGCAAGTAGAAAAACAAATCTAGATCCTTTCTTCATTCCAAATTCTTTCCAAATAACTGAATACCAAAACAAAGTACAATACTATTTACAGTATTCTAATATAACACAGAAACCAACAATCTAATGTACAAAATGTGGAGCACACAATAAAAAATTACCAGACATGAAAGGAAGCAAGAAAATATGATCAATAATCAAGATAAAAAATTAACAAATGTAAACATATTCAGAAATAAATATTATTTGTTAACCTACTGTATATCAAGTAATCTTTAGAACAGTGAGAAAAGAGTAAACACATTAATTAATTGCCTCATAACATGGTTAAGTTTAATTCTACTGCAAAAGAATATATTTTACAATGATCACATCAAAAAATAAATGCATCCTATGTTCTAGAGCAGCAATAACTAAAACATATGAGAATAGGTAAAAAAAAACTAAATAATGGGAAACTGAAATAGTGTACAAAATAGAAAATTTCTAAAATATTACAATTTCTTGTGTTACTAGAGATATAAAGATAAGTGTAAAAAGATAAACTACTGGTAGGGGTGAACAATAATAATTTCTTATTATGAGTGCAGTAGTTCTCAAGGTAGTGATAAGATTCAACTAACTTAAAATTCAACTAACTTAAGACTCCAGGTTCAGTAAATCTTATTATTCATTCTTGAGCTTTCATGATGAAGTTTTTATCTATCTATCTATCTATCTATCTATCTATCTATCTATCTAGTTTATAATGATCGCACTAAAGCAACTAAAACACAATCTGACTTGGCAATAAAGAATATTAGAAGAGGATTAAAAATTATTTTCTATTTTTCCTTCCAAATTCACTAACCCTACAACTTTTTACCAAAAAATTGTAGTGTCTGCCTGCTGCTGTGGACTACTACCCTGCACACTGATCTCCTAGATTCTTCTTCTTTTTCAATAGACATTAATAATTTCTCTGTTATTCTCTTTGTATGCTTTAAGTAATTTAGTTACTATCACTCAAACTGGAACCCCATATTATATGAAAGCATAATTTATCTTTTTTTCTAATATTGTAGATCTTCCTGATATCATCTCCTTAGCTGAAAACAAAATGAGATATACAAAATCCTGCTGATACTTAGCAGAGAGTATGCCACAGTTGAAAGGGTCAACAGCTGTATATCCATATAGAGAATTACCCACAAAGTAAATCAGATGCAAAATAATTTATTTTTATGAGTCCTTATAGGTCCTCAATTCAAAGCTTCATGTTAATAGATCAGGAAGTAATGCTTGGAACACTTAAGTAACTCATCATAGACTTAGCCAGTCAATGGCTGAGGAAGTCTTAGAACCTAAAAGATCCATCTCAATCCAGTGATCCTTCCACCATACAAAACCTCTACATTGGGAAGGAAAGCAATATTAGATTAGATCACCTTATGTTAAAAATGAAAAGACTGAAACGAAATTGATCAAAGTTGCAAGATAGTGGCCACTGTCTTGGAATACAGTCAGTTCTCATGATTACCAGCAAGTTGCTACTTCTGTACAAAGTTTGTTTCCTCACATCTTAAGACTTTAAACACCATCTTTTTTTTTTAATTTTTTTTAACGTTTATTTACCTTTGAGACAGAAAGAGACAGAGCATGAATGCGGGAGGATCAGAGAGAGAGACACACACACACAGAATCCAAAACAGGCTCCAGACTCTGAGCTGTCAGCACAGAGCCCGACACGGGGCTCAAACCCACGAGCAGCGAGATCATGACCTGAGCCTAAGTGGGACGCTCAACCGACCGAGCCACCCAGGCACCCCTAAACACCATCTTAACTACAGCACACCAAAGGGTACATACAATATAATAATATTAATTGAATATTAATCTCTCATAGGCAAGACCTACCTATCATAGTGGTCAAAATTTTTTGAGTGCCTATTATGTCAGGGAGAGTGCTAAATGCAATGCATGTATTTCATTTAATTATCTCAACAACCCTTTAAATTGTATATTTTTCCAACCTACTATGTGAATAAAGGCTTAAGGGGGATGAGAAACTTCGACAAGGTCATTGCTCCTCTTTTCCAGTAGGTTAATAAATAGTAAAGACAGAATTCACACTCAGAACTGACTGGTTTCAAAGTCTTAGTTCATAATTTCCATATAGCACAAATAAATCCCCCCGATCCAGTCATAGAAACTATCCTTTGTTTTCTTTATGTGACAGCCTGCTTTTTGCTTTCGATTCTCAATTTGCTTTGATCTAAATCAGGCCTTTGTTTCTGCAATTGTTGGTTTTCCTCACCCATTACATTAATCCTAATAGAAGTTTCTGTCCATCCTAAGAATTTTTCTGATAATCTATTATGCCAATTTCTTAGGATTTTCTCTCATGTATTACACTGAGAGATATCACAAATGTCATAGCTTAAAGCAGATAATCAAAAAATTGTGGCCTATGGGCCAAATCCAGACCACTATTTGTTTTTTATAAAGTTTTATTGCAACAGAGAAGCATGACCATTTATTTATGCCTTATCTATTACTGCTTTCATATTACAACAGCCAAATTTAGTAGTCATAACAGAGACCATGTGACACACAAAGTCTAAAACATTTACTTTCTGGCCATTTACATAAGAAAAGTTAGCTAGTGAGTCTAGTCTGCAGTCTAGTAACTAGCCCCAACATGTTTGTTTTTATGAGGATTAAGTACAGAAACTGAGAGTAAACATTTTGGAAACTTGTATTATGATTTGACAGATTAATAGCATGTCTTTGAATTTAATCGTAACCAAAAAAATGGGGCTGTTTTTGTACTTTATAAAAAGTTTTATTTTACTGATAATGGTTATTGCACATTATGGAAGTACCAGATTAAAATGAAGAAAAAGATGGGGCGCCTGGGTGGCTCAGTTGGTTGAACCAACTTTGGCTCAGGTCATGATCTCACAGTTTGTGATTTCAAGCCCTGCATAGGGCTCTGCTGACAGCTCAGAGCCTGGAGCCTACTTCAGATTCTATGTCTCCCCCTGTCTCTACCCTTTCCCTGCTCACGCTCTGTGTCTCTTTGTCTCTCAATAATAAATAAATGTTAAAAAAAATAAAAATAAAATAAAATGAAGAAAATGGAAAAAAAAAAAAAAAACCCTCTCATTTATCACACAGTGTAGGAGTCACCAGAGTTTGTTCCTTGGCTAAACCTGGACTTTCCCATGAAGTAAATGTTCCTTTATGGGTTTTTTTCTTGAAGAATTTATCTATTCATTCCCAGTTTAGTTCAATTTTTCAAAGACAGACCCTGATAGAGCAAGAGGAATTTGGTTGATCAGATTAATATAATAGCCATGAGGAAATATGTTTATTATTATCATCTTTAGCTTTTATACAGCTGCAGAAGAAAATATCATTCTAAATGTTTTTATATGGTATTATTTGTGAATGTCTTCTCTGTCTAGCTGTAGCTAATCAAAAAATTTAAATCTAGTTGTCATTTAATAGGTAGCCTAAGTTACACAGGATGACATTTAGCTTTAATGATTTCAATTTTCTTCCATCACTCCTTCTACAAAATTGTTCCAACTGGAATATTGTTGTATTGAACATTATGTGAGGAGTGATATTATAGCATTCAAAATAAGAAGTGTTTGTTCTACTTTATCTTCTATGGGTTTTCAAAAGAATATGATGTATTAATACATAGTCAAATAAATTAAACTTGCAAATGCTTTCGTTTTAGTACAATTCTAAGAATATTCTAGCTTCTAACATGGCAGCTCTTCCTACTGGAATTTACAGTCCAGCCTGAGGTGTTTAGTAGAAGGATGTTTAATACTTGCTTCTGAGTGAGATGAGCATAACTGCACAATTTGCAGGAAACAGCCAAAGCTAGTGTTTATATCTTTTTTTTTAAATACTTATTTTAGTGTTTATGAAGTGCTTCATATATGATCCCATTTTCTACCGGATCTTAAATCCCATTTCACAGAAAGGGGGCAGAGGCAATGGTCAACTGGTACAGGATCCTACAAGTAGCAAAAATTTGGAACTTGAATCTATGTTTTTTTTTAAAAACAGTCTCCTGTTTCTCTGTTGTTCAAATTTACTTTGCCATCTCGTTGCCTATGCCCTTGCCGTAGAGCTTCTTTGTCTGGCTATGTTTACAGCCTATTGATTTAAGGAAGCTATATCAAATCCCCAATTATCAGCATTGTAAAAATCCAAACCCTTTCAAATGTTCACTGTTCTTGAATATTCATTACTTGGAAACTACTACCAAAATGTGCTGAGTTGTATTAGGCTCTAAAGTATAAAGAGAAGACAAAATTCAGACGCATGAGAGAAGCCAAACTTCTGAAAGTATTGCAAGTAATTGGCATCCCTTAGACAGTGCCACCTTCCAGGTTTATCTGCATATAACCCCATAATCCCAGTATAATTGCACTCCCATAAAATGAAGCATCCTAAAACTATAGAAAAAAAAATTCTACCATTGGTGGATAGGTTAACTCTGTAGAAAATGCAGTTGCCCTAGAGAAAACTTTTGATATGGAAAATAGCTCAGATTTATCCCAATGCCTCTCACAATTAGCTCTTTTACTAAATGGGCCTATTAATCTCAATATTTCCAGGATAATTGTTTGTGGCTCAGTGATAAATATCAAGGCACCATCTGCACATAAAATCTCTTTATATTCCTTTCCTGTTGTTAGTGTATCTTGATGGTAATGCTATTCAGAAGGCCATGTATTTACTGGTAAAGAAGTAGTACATATTCCTTATTGAGCTTTAGGTGAATTTATACACACCAAACATATTTTCTATTTTTACCTTTTGTGGGGAACTGTTCTGCTTTGAAAATGAAAAAAGTAAGGATTTGTGTAACCAGAACACTTAAAGTAGCAACTCTACTTCACCAGGTACTAGAGTTTTATCCATACTGCACATAGCACAGTTAAAGGAATGGTGTGGCAGAATACTAAATATGTTCTTAACCAGGAACTTGTTTGTAAATGGTAAATTTTATCATATGTTTAAGTAATTGTGAGATGTGTGACACTGACAGAAAAAAGAAAATTCATGTAGGTAATGACCTATTTGCAAATGCCATTTATGAACAAATGGGAAATTTAACCGTTGTGAAATTTCATCAAAATAACCCCAGTGTAGGGGTGCCTGGGTAGCTCAGTTGGTTAAGTGTCCAACTCTTGATTTTTGGTTGAGGTCATGATGTCACAGTTGTGGAATCAAGCCCCGTGTTGGGTTCTGCCCTGACAGTGTGGAACCTGCTTGGGATTCTCCCTCTCCCTCTCTCACTGCCCTCTCTCCTTCATCTCTGCTTGTGCTCTCTCTCCCTCTTAAAAATAAATAAATAAACATTAAAAAAATAACACCAGCATATTTATAACCATAAGGTGTTTAATTCCTATTATAAAAGAGAATAATTTGTCACCAATTTTTCTTAACTCTGAGCTCAAATTTGCTGTCAGCATAATTCATATCTTTTGTGAGGGAATGACTTTCAACATAGGGTGGAGGGTGGCGTATATCATAATAAATTTTGTAGACATTTGGTGAAGTGTCTTAATTTCCATTTCACAGAAAATGTGCAGATGCATTGTTTGACTTGTTAAAGGTTATTTTTTGAAATCTGTATTGACTTTTCTCTCCTGCTTAGAAATTATTCCACAGATGTATAAAATCGGTGATAACACTGTTTTCACTATTCATCATCTCCGTTTCTTCATTTCTTTGTGTGGGTATTTACTAAGTAGGAACAACTGGACATTATCTTCATAAACTATTTCTTGTCATGTACTACTAGGCTTCAGAATCATCAGGCATTAATTCATTCATATGTTTTTAAAAATACCTGAGTGTATTCTGTACCATGTATCTTGATGAGCAAATTTATCTCTCTTTTAAAATTCCCCTTGGGGCGCCTGGGTGGCGCAGTCGGTTGAGCGCCCGACTTCAGCCAGGTCACGATCTCACGGTCCTGAGTTCGAGCCCCGCGTCAGGCTCTGGGCTGATGGCTCAGAGCCTGGAGCCTGTTTCCGATTCTGTGTCTCCCTCTCTCTCTGTCCCTCCCCCGTTCATGCTCTGTCTCTCTCTGTCCCACAAATAAATAATAAAAAAAAAATAAAATAAAATAAAATAAAATTCCCTTAAAAATGTGTGCTGTAGATACAATAACTTCTGTTTCACAGATGAGAAAGAAGGACCAAAGAGCTAAGTTGGTAGCCTAAAGACAGGTGTCCAGTAAATGAGAAAGAAGGAATTGGGAAATTAATCTTCTAAGTTAAGATAAAGGTTCTCTCAATTATTTCTAGTTGCTTTTCAAACAAATATTATTAACTTATTCAAAAACTTCTCTATGACATCTCCAGAGAAGGGCAGAGAAGGTTTAGAAGTGAATGCTTATGGTCTTAGAATATAGAGGAGAATAGAAAAGAGAAATAACATTTATTGAATACTTTTATTTCCAGGTACTTTATTATTTTTTTTCTTTCTTAACCTGATCTATAAAGAACACTATAGATTACTTACACTGAACAATTAAGTCACAAAGAGTAAATAATCCATTCAAGATCACACAGTTTATAATGAGAGACCTGCAAATCCATAATTTCTGTTGTTAAACTAAGGTTGTTACCCAGTATTTGGCATTTCTCAAAATTTAGTAGGCAGCGGTAACAACTACAGACCAGTTAAAACACAGATTTCTGGAGCCGTTTCAATAGCATAATGGTGTAGCAGTTTGCTCCAAACTCTTGAAGAGGGAAGAGAAGAGAAGAGAAGAGAAGAGAAGAGAAGAGAAGAGAAGAGAAGAGAAGAGAAGAGAAGAGAAGAGAAGAGAAGAAAAAAAAGAAACAGAAAAAGAAAAACGAAAAGAAAAGAAAAAGCAGGAAATGTCAGAACCAACTTTGATAGAACCTAGAAAACAGTTAAAGGTTGGTAGCAACCAAGTGAATGTTGAATCAAGAAAAAGGAAGCTTGCAAACATCAGGAAAGTTTTCTCATGTTTTAATTTGCCCTTGACTCACTCCTTCCCTGAAGTCATGGCAGCTCTGAATCAGGGGCAGCATGTTCTCAGTGCGGGACTCTAGTTTCAGGTACCAGAGTGAAGAGCACAAATTTCATTTGGCAGATTATTGGGCTTGCCTGTTCTACACTGTCTGGGGCTATCTATTTTGCCTAGAACTCAAGTCAGAAAAGTGATAAGTATGGCTAGAAAATGCTGCAAGGTGAAGTAAAAAAAAACTGCAGATGCCTGGGGCAACAGATTATGTTTGAGACCCACAATTGACCATCAAAGCAAAGGAGGAAAAGTTGGGTGAGATTACTTGAGAAATTAGGACATTCAAAAGCACCTGTAAATACAGGGTATTTAGAAAGCCACTTGCAGCAAATGACAGAACCCCAAAATATGTAACACAAAAAATTGCTGAATTATAAGGAAAAATAGATCTACAATAAGAGACTTCATATACCACTTTCAGTAATCAAATGTTCATATAAAAGTTCAATAAGGAAATACAGGATTTGACCAACACTATAAACAAACTTGATATAACAATGTACAGAGTGCTCCCTTTAACAAGAAGAGATCTCCTTCTTCTCAAGTGCACATGAAATGTTTTCTGAGATAAATCATATGTCATGCCACACACAAGTCTCAATTTAAAAAGAATGAAATTGTAAAGTCTCTTCTCCAACAAAAATGGAATGGAGCTAGAAATCAAGAGCAGAAGGAAAACTGGAAAATTCACAAATATGTGGAAATTAAACTACACTTTTCTTAAACAATCAGTAGGTCAAAGAAGATATCACTTGGGAAATTAGAGAATGGAGACAACTTAAAATGAGAACATAACATATCAAAACTAATGGGATGTGGTAAAAACAGTGCTGGAAGAGAAATGTGTAGCTGTTAATACCTAGGTTAAAAAATATCTCAAATAAATAACTAACTTTTCATCTTTAGGAAATAGAAAAGATGAACAAACTGAACAAAACACTAGCAGAACAAAAGAAATAATAGAGATTAGAGGAGACATTTTTTAAAAATAAGAAATAGAAAAACAACACCAGAAAGCAATAAAACCAAATTTGCCTTTTAAAAAGATCAGTACAGAGAAAGAGAAAGGAAGAAAGGAAAGATTGATTGGAAAGTGTTAAATAATAAGGAATATGAAAGAGGCTACCTCAGGAAAAAGTTTGATAAAATGCATATAGTTTATATAATGTAGGACCTGTATCCTTCCATTTTACATCCACAGTGAACATCTTAGAAAAGATCACTGTGAACATCAGCGGAGAAGATAGACTATATTAAATTGCAGAACCTTGGAAATTTAAGACCAAACAAATGATTCATTATTTATCTTTGGTCCATAAAATTATTTGGAGCAAGTAAAACAATATCTCAGCATAGTTGGATAGGGCATAATATTACCTCTACTTAGCTCCCAGTGCCTTCACTGCAAACTTCTGAAGACGTGTGTTATGGCCTTTAGTAGAGGATGTGAATTGCTTATGAGACTAGTAAAACTGAAGGGAAAATTATTTACATAGTTATAGAACTTTTCCTCAATTACATGTGTAATATAAAATATATGTCTTCTTAACCTGTCCAGGCTCTCTAATATAACGTTTTGCTGATCTATGACATTATTTATCTCTTTTAAATGTTTTGTTGAAATCTTTACGATACTTACTGTATCTGAAATTATTTATTCATATATTAACTGTGTGTCTAATGCATGTCCTCTCATTAAATGCAAACTGCATTGAGTATGTGGGTTTCTTCTACATCACCAGCTCCTGGAACAGCGTTGATATACTACTTAGCAAGAGCTCAAGAAATACTTTTAAATGAGTGCTAGAGGAAAACGTTATTATCCTCTTCACCCTAAAATACTGAAACTTTTCTTACCACAAACCTATTCACTCACTCATGCTTACTGACTTTTATTTTTGTTCTGTTTTTATTCTGACTGTTCCAGGCTTTTTAGACACTTTTCATCTGATTTTTGTCACGAATCTTTCACCTATTCTAGATATGACAGATATTCGCAATGACTACCCTTTAGGGGTAACTGGGTGGCTCAGTTGGTTAAGTGTCCAACTTTGGCTTAAGTCATGATCTTACAGTTTGTGAGTTCAAGCCCCGCATAGGGCTCTCTGCTGTTAGCATGGAGCCCGCATTGGAACCTCTGTCCTCCTCTCTCTCTCTGCCCCTCCCTAGCTCTCTCTGTCTCAAAACTAAATAAACATTTTTTAAAAATCTAAACATCTTTAAAAAAAGATAAACATGTATGTGACCATACCATTGCTACACTCAATAAATAAAATATTCAAGGCACCTTTAACTCCATTCTAATTTTCTGAACATGCCGATTTTTTTTTTCTTAATGTTTACTTCTCTATTTTTGAGAGAGAGAGAGAGAGGGAGAGCAAGCAGGGGAGGGGCAGGGAGAGAGGGAGAGAGAGAATCCCAAGCATGTTCTGTGCTGTCGCACAGAGCCAGACATGGGGCTCGAACTCATGAACCTTGAGATTATGACCTGAACCAAAGTCAAGAGTCACATACTTAACTGACTGAGCCACCCAGGGGCCCCTGAACATGCCGATTTCTTAACAACTCTAACTCACATGCACCAAAGTTCTCACTTTTTCTGAACTCCAGCCAGAATGACAGCTCTAGTCCAGGAAGTGCTCCTTGCACACCAGGAACTATGTTAAGCCTTTCAAAATTCATTATCTCACATAATCTTCATGGCACTCTTATTATTTAGATGCCACTGTTACATTCATTGTTATTTGCATGGGACAGGAAATTTGTCATAGGGTGCAGAGTGTCAGAGCTGAGATTCTAATTGCTATTGCCCTGACAGTATATCCTGCTCTCCCTGCCACTTTTCCTCATGTGGCCCGTTTCCTGCTCCAAGAGGTGTTTGTATTTTTGCTCCCCAGTTATTTACACCGGATCTCTCAGCTTCCAGGCCCAATTCAAATGCCACGTCTAACTTGATGTTCTGAGTTGTAATTAAAGTCTTGTTTTTCTATGTTTTCATATGCTTTTATACTTATATATCAAACCTTTTTTTGTGTGTGTGCTATTGTCTGCTATTTGCAGGCATATGGAAGCCTACTTTTAATGTCAGGCATATTTTTATCCTCATTCATGTTTGGCCTACAAATACGTTCATTAAAAATTCCTGAAATACTTTTCTTAAGAATCTGAACAAGAGATGTAAACAGCAACTACAAAACTCCCCAAAATTTCCATGATATTTTTCTTGGTTTCATTTGTTAAAAAAAAAAAAAATCAAAGATGCATATAATGAAACGTCAGAACTTAAGGAGAATCGCAAGAAGGAATTGTTCAAGTCCACTTCTAATAGACTTAGCTGAATCCAGGGAGACAAAAAGGCAATTTTCAAGTTAAACCAAACCCAATTTTGTAATCACTTTTCCTGAGCTAATAAGCTGTAGGTTCATGAGGGAACTATTTCCTGGGAGGCACCAGAAAACACTGGAGCTCCTGTCCTCCTGTCACTTCCCCTTCCAGTTTATCTCCTCCTGCTTAAATAAGCTAGAAAAGGAAGGAAGGGAGGAAGGGAGGGATGGATATTTGGAATATGAAGATCAACATCAGAGAAATGAGGGAAGAATTAACTTCTATTCTATTCTATTCTATTCTATTCTTAAATTTTTTTTAATGTTTATTTATTTTGGAGAGAGAGATAGAGCGCCCATACAAGAGAGAGCCGGGGAGGGGCAGAGAGAGAGGGAGGCACAGAATCTGAAGCAGGCTCCAAGCCCTGAGCTGTCAGCACAGAGTCTGACATGGGGCTCCAACCCATGAACCATGAGATCATGACCTGAGCCGAAGTCAGACACTTAACCGACTGAGCCACCCAGATGCCCCAAGAATTAACATATATTTTAAAAGTACTTCTTTCTTAATGTTATTTCTTTTTTGAGTATATTAAATTCCAGTAAAGCACACAGCATGTTATATATAAAGTTATGGTTGTTATCAGAATGCATAAAAACCTGGTCTTTGTATGTGTGAACAAGTCTAAACAAGTGTTTTCCATAATGTATTGTGTGGAACACTAATCCCAAGTGATAATCATTGAAAAAAAGATATCTCCAAGGAAAATTCATAAATGTGCATATTATAACATACATGTGTCTTTGATGAAGGACATTACATATTTTAATAATTTCAACAATACACTTGTTTAATTCAGGTTGACCATGAATTTCTCAAATTAATTTGACCAAGTTATCCATCCCCATATACCTTTTTACATTTGAAAAGCCCCTACTGTAAAAGGCTCTCTTAGCACCACAGGTTATTGCTGCTTGACTCATGGAGGAGAGCCTATCACAGAGTATTTTAAGTGAGTTTTATTAATGTTTGGAAAAGGCTTCTGTGAGTGTTAAAGTATCAGAGGATACTGCAAATAAAATCCACACCTTGATTTTGTAATTCCTAGTTAGGATTGTACTACTGGACAATAAACTAAACACAGAATCCCTTGTTTAGTGTTTGGTTAAAATTATTTGGCCTTCTATTACCGTTAATGCCACCCTGGAGAACAAAAGACTATCTAATGATTTTTAACTGTCATTTACCCACAAAATATTGTATTATCATGATCCATATAATTGAATTAAACATTTGTGTTAACTAGCTAATTCTCCTTTGTATAATTAATGAGTACAAGGGTTGAACCATTGCCCAAGTGTTAGCACTGTTTTCTTATAGAGGGAGAAAGAGCCATAAAAATAGGGAGTGTTCTTTTTGGTATATCTTAGGGTCACTTCCCTATGAGTTTTGACACTGGAATAGAAGAGTATAATCAGCTAAGTGCCAATATTACCTTGGAAAAGAAATCCATCCCCATTTTGAAAAAAATGTATCTATTAGTATAATGTCATCCTTTTCTTAGTGATAGTACAGTAATAGTAACTTTTTAGTTTGCTAAAACATTAACAATATTAGGTTTTGAGCTAAAACTAAAGGCCTTTTCGGCATTTAATTTTCCGATATAGTATTTGATATATTTAATGCCTCTACATTCCTGAGGTAAATCTACTTAATCATGTTATTATGTTGCAATTATTCTGTGGAAATCAAATTAGTAGTATTTTCATGAAGTATTTGTACATCTGTATCTATAAATAAGACTACTTGAGGGGCGCCTGCGTGGCTCAGTCAGTTGAGCATCCTACTTCAGCTCAGGTCATGATCTCACAGTCCATGAGTTCCAGACCCGCAACAGGCTCTGTGCTGACAGCTCAGAGCGTGGAGCCTGCTTCGGATTCTCTGTCTCTCTCTCTCTCTGCCCCTCCCCTGCTCATCCTCTGTCTCTCATCTCAAAATAAATAAAAACATTAAATAAGACTATTTGTGAGTTTACAATCCTGTTCCACATTAAGTATATGCTTGTACAATATACATACAAATGATTTTTCTTTCTTTTGAGAAATGAAAGAGTTCCTCAACTTGGATAATTTGCTGATAAAAATATATCCACCCAGATTCACTTTGGGAGATAATACTGTAATATTTTGTTAACCTCTCATTTGAATATTGGTAAATTTCATTATTTTTGATTTCACCAATTTATTTTAGTTGCTTATGTTTTTTTTTAAGCTACTTCACAGAGATTTTTCAAGATAACCAGAGTTGTACAATACTCAAATATAATTTAACTCTATTTCCTATGTCCTTGTTAGTATTCTTTATTTTTATCTCTTCTTGTTTTGATTTGACTTTCCAAATCTCATTTTAAAAAGGTCTACATCTAGTATTTATTAAGACTAGCTTTTTTTCTTATTTCCAGTTCATTCATATTGACGTCTTCTTTTATTATAACTCTTCATTATGGTCTATTTTTGGTCTTTAATTCATTTCTAAAAGTGAATCCATAGCTTCTTTTTTTTCTTATATAATAATACATTAATTTAATGTTATGTGTTTGCTAACAAATGTATCTAGAATATATACTGTAGATTTTCAATTTCTGATTCTCATCTTATTAGTTAATAAAGAATTGGCAACTTGAATGTGTATTTCTTCTCTAACCTAAGAATTATGTGAGCTATTATTTCTCAAATTAAAAAGTAACTTTGTCTTGCTTGTTAAAACATGCATATGTTATCAATATCAATAAATCCTTTAGAATTCATTCTTAACATTGGCACATTAGTCACTACTTCTTTTTCTTTTTTATGTTTGTATATACAAATATACATTATATGTAAATCATTAGCATAATATATGCATGATGACTATAAAATATAAAGTTACATGAATTTTAACTTTAATTCAAACCTAAAAGCTTTCCATTTTAGTGGTGATTTTAGCCCATTTACAATTTTAGGAAATGAAAATGTTTTTTATGAAATTTGAATCACATTTCATGTTTTATTTTTTGTTCATTATAATTCATTATTATCCCTTTGTGCTCACTCACTTTTTAAAATTTCCTTAGACATATGGTATTTATATATTAGGCATTTTTAATAAACTCTTTTACTTATAAATTTTTGACAAATTATTAAATAATGCTTCCTCATTCTATAAAAACATAAAGTATATATGGATTTGTTCATGGTATAAAATTTAAAATGTACATTTATGTTTCTCAACATCTTACATCATCACAGTTCTGTTTCCTGTAGTCTAAAATTTAAGAATAATATTTAAAAAACACAGTTAAACTGTGTAAATCAGTATTATCTTGTACAATGCTGTCTTTAAAAATTTAATGTTTATAACATTTATATGCAATATTTATAATGTTAATAATCATATGTATATGTACATATATCTGTATGTTATGTATATGCATGTATATGTTTTCTAATACTATTATTTATGAATTTTGCCTATTCTAATTTTAAATTGTGTATATGACTATTGTATAGTCTAAATTAGTAAATTGTGGTCAAATAAAAATTAATGTTTTGTATGTTTATATTTAAATTGTAATTAAATTATAACCATAACAAACTTATAATTTGAATAGTTTTTTTAGTTATTAAAATAGTTACCTTTATTTATAAAATCTGCATTTTTTCCCATCAAAATATCATAGAGTATTTTGCTTGTCCATGTCTAGTTAATTATTTTAGTTGCTACAAAGTATATTTCATGTGTGAAATGGATATAGTATATTTAATTTAGTTAAGCCCTGTAAGTAGGTATAAAGGGTTTTAGTATACAATTTTAAAAATAATCTGAAATGGATATTCTTACATAGCCTTCCTGCATGTGTGTAACTAGTCTTGAGGATAGGGTATAATGAATAGATTTCCCTTTCATAAGGCTATACTAAATGGACCTTTGATTGGCTTTGCCATTTTATATACCCATCAGCAAGTATGATAATACCAATATCTTCACATTTTAGGTAACTCAATAACATGATTGCTTTTAAAAATATTTTTATTCTAATGAAATATAAGTTTAGAAAAAGGTATGTTTGTAAATTAATTACTAATTAGGAGGAATTTTTAAACTCTTTTTACCACTTATCAAACTCCCAGTTCAAGCCAACTCCAATGTGAGTAAACACTATCCTAGTTCTAAAAGCATAAATTAGTATTACCTATTTTTTTTTACTTAATATAAACGGAATTATATAATATTAGCCCTTCTGCTTGCTTCTTTTGTTCAATATTATGTTTTTAAAGTAATTCCTACTGTCTGTGAAATTGTGGTTTATTCACTCTCACTGCTATATAATATGCCCACTATGTTTCTATACCTCAATGTATTTGTCTATTCTATTGTTGATTCACATTTGAGTAGTTTCCCAGGTCAAGGCTGTTGTGAATAGCATTGAAATGACCATTCAAGTGCCATATTTTTGGCACTTTGACCATATTTTTTGGTGAATATAGGTATATATTTCTGTTGATAATATATCTAGTAATTAAATTGCTGTGTCATAGGTATGGGTATATTTAATTCTAGTAGACACTGTCAAACACTTTTTCCAAAGTGGTTTTACAAATTTACCATCTATACACTAGATGAAATAAATGTACACTAGAGAAAGCAGAAGAGTGGATCAGCAACCTGGAGGAAGGAGTAATGGAAAGCAATCAAAATGAACAAAAGAAAGAAAAAACATAATAAGTGAAAATAGACTAAGGAAACTCAGTAACACCATGAAGCATATAATATCCCCATTATAGGGATCCCAGAAAGAGAAGAGAGAGAAAAGGTGGCAGAGAATTTACTTGAGGAAATGATAGCTAAAAACTTTCCAAATCCCGGCAACGAAACAGAAATCCATATCCAGGAGTCACAGAGAGCCCCCATCAAAATCAACCCAAGGAGCTCCACACCAAGACTTATGGAAATTAAAATAGCAAAAAGTAGTGATGAAGAGAGAATATTTAAAGCAGCAAGAGGAAAGAAGATAGTTACATTCAAGAGAAACCCAATAAGGTATCAGCTAATTTTTCAGCAGAAACTTTGCAGGCCAGAAGAGAGTGACATGATATATTCAAAATGCTGAAATAAACAAACAAACAAAAACACAAACAAAAAAGAAAGAAAAACCTGTAATCAAGAATTTTCTATCCAGCAAAGCTATTATTGAGAACAGAAGGAGATATACAATTTCCTAGACAAATGTTAAAAGAATTCATCACCATTAAACCAGACCTACAAAAATGTTAAGGGGACTACATGAGTGGAAAGGAAAGACCATAAATAGGAGTAAGACAAGTAGGAAGCACAAAAGCGGCAAAATTAAGTATATCTATATAAATCAGGCAAGGGATTTCCAAAATAAAGGGATGCAAAGTATGACACCATATACCTAAAGGTTGGGGGTAGAGGGAGATGACTAATACTTAAATGTTTTTATAATGGGTTCAAACTTATGTGACCATCAACTTAGTATCAACTGCTATATGCAGAAAGCGTTATGTATAAACCTACAAAACAAAACCACTAATAGATATGCAAAGGTGTTATGTATAAACCACAAATCAAAAACCTGTAATATATATGCAAAAATTAACGAGAAAGGAATCCAAGTATATCACTAAAGAAAGCCAGCTAAACATGAGAGAAAAGAACAAGAGAAGAAAAGAACAAAGAACTACAGAAACAACTATAAAATAAGTAACAAAATGGCAATAAGCACATACCTATCAATAATTACTTTCAATATAAATGGAATGAACGCTCTAATCAAAGACATAGGGTAATGGAGTGGATAAAAAAGCAAGACTCATCTATATGCTGCTTACAAATGACTCAGTTTAGACCTAAAGACACATGCAGATTGAAGGTGAAGGGATGGGAAGGCATTTATCATGCAAATGAAAGTGAAAAGAACCCTGGGTAGCAATACTTATATTGGACAAAACAGACTTTAAAACAAAGATGGTAATAATAGACCAAGAAAGACAATATAGAATCATAAAGGGAACAATCCAAGAAGAAGATATAACAATTATAAATACTTATGTACCAAACATGAGAACACCCAAATACATATAGCAGCTAATGAGAAACATAAAGGAAGTAATTGATAATAATATAATAATACTGGGGGCCTTTAACACCTCACTTTAAAAAATTGCCATTCAATCAATTTCTCGACATCTTTACCAGCATTTCTTATCAGTTACCGTTTTGATAATAGTCATTTTAACAGATGTGAGGCAATATCTAATTTTGGTTTTGATTTGCTGTTTCCTGAAGATTAGTGACGTTGGGTCGTTTGTATGGCTTCTTTGGAAAAATATCTATTCAGGTCCTCTGCCCAATTTTCTTTTTTTTTTTTTTTAATTTTTTTTTTTTATTTGACATTTATTTATTTTTGAGACATAGAGAGACAGAGCATGCACGGGGGAGGGTCAGAGAGAGAGGGAGACACAGAATCTGAAACAGGCTCCAGGCTCCGAGCTGTCAGCACAGAGCCCAATGTGGGGCTCGAACTCACGGACTGTGAGATCATGACCTGAGCCGAAGTCGGTGGCCCAACCGACTGAGCCACACAGGCGCCCCTACTCTGCCAAATTTTCAATTAGATTGTTTTTGATACTGAGTTGTAGGAGTTATTTTATGTTTTGAATATTTCCCCCTTATTTGATATATGACTTGCAAATATTTTCTCCCATCTATAGGTTACCTTTTCATTTTGTTTTTGGCCTTTGCTGTGTCCTTCTTTCTGATAACCTGGAATTATTTTTTTCTTCTTTTTTTCTAGTTCCTTGAGGTACAAAGTTTGGTTGTTTATTTGAGGGTTTTTTTCTTTTTTTTAATGTTTATTTTTGAGAGAGAGAGAGTGTGTGTGTGAGCAGGGGAGGGACAGAGAGAGACACACACACACACACAGAAACCAAAGTGAGCCTCAAGCTCTGAGCTGTCAGCACAGAGCCCAACGCAGGGCTTGAACTCACAAACCATGAGATCATGACCTGTGCTGAAGTATCACACTTAACTGACTGAGCCACTTAGGTGCCTCAAGATTTTTTTTTATTTAATGCAGACATTTATCACTATCAACTTACCTCTTCCAACTGCTTTTACTGAATTCTGTAAGTTTGGTACATTATGGTTCCATTCTCTTGTGTTTCAAGATATTTTTATTTCTCTTTCAAATTTTTCTTTGATCCATTGGTTGTTCAGGACCGTATTGGTTAACTTCCATATATTTTTGAATTTTTCAGTCTCCCCCCTATTATTGATATCTAGTTTTATACCATTATGGTCAGAAAAGATACTTGGTATGAGTTCAGTTTTCTAAAATTTGCTAAGGCTTGATTATGACCTCATATATGATGTATTCAGAAGAATGTTCTGTGTGTATCTGAAAAGAATATGTATTCTGTTACTGTTCAAAGGCATGTTCTGGGTATGTCTATTAAAACCATTTGGTCTAAAGTATATTTTAAGTCCAATGCTATTGATAATTTTCTTTTTATTTGATCTACCTATTGTTGAGAGTGGAATATGAAGTCCCTGCTGTTATTATATTGTCTATTTCTTCCTTCAGATCTATTAATATTTGCTATATATTTAGGTGCTCCAGTGCTATAGATGCCTATATATTTATAATTGTATTTTACATAAGATCCATCCAAGCTTTTCATTATTTTTTCAGTCATGGTATTTTAAAGGACAATGATTTTTGTAATGTAATAATGCCTTTTAAAAAATATGGAGCTTAAGAAACTTCTGACCTATAATTCAGCCTCTCTGACATCATTTGAGTGTGTCCTCTCCTGTCAATCCTAAATGTCATTGCCTTAGTTCAAGCTCTAATACTATCCTTCCTAAATTATTGACAATGACCATAATATCAAATTTCCAGGCTTTTTGTTTATTTGTTTATATCTCTTTCTACAATTCAAATCCAGCTATACAGTTCCTTTGTTTAAATATTTATTTCCTTTGTCATTGGCTTTAGGATAAAATAGAAAATCCTTACAGCAGAGAGATTTCAGAATCTAATTTATCTACATCTCCACTTTTTTTGTGTGTGCCTCTTCCCATTCTGTGAGTCAGCATAACAGACTGTTTTTAATGTGTCAAAGATACCATGCATTTTCATGTTACATACGACCTTAAGTTGAAAAGGTTCTGGCATTTCCCACACACACACATACTTTTTTCTTCATTTAGATAATTTTTTCCCAAGACTAGTTTAGCCATATCATTTACAATCCAAACCTGGCAAGTTTGAGATTAACAATAAAGCCCAAGACAAAAAGCATAATCTAGGACTTTCCCAAGAATACCAGGTATACAATGGCATTATTTCTACAAAGACTTGAATCTTCTTTACATTTATCCCTAATATAGTATATTTTCCTTTGTCTTATTTCATGTAATCTGTTGTTAATATCTTCTAACAAACTTCAGTCTAAATCAGAGTAAAATCTTAAATTTATTTTTGTAAGTTTATCCATTTATTTTGTGTGTGTGTGTGTGAGAGAGAGAGAGAGAGGGAGAGAATGAGTGGGGGAGGGGCAGAGAAAAGGAGAAACAGAATCCCATTGCAGAGCCTGATGCAGAGTTCAAACTCAGGAACCATGAGATCATGACCTGAGCTGAGATCAAGTCAGACAGTTAACTGACCAGAGGCACCCAGGCACCCCCAGAATAAAAGCTTTCATGTGCACTGTTTAATCCAGGTATTAACTCGTAATGAGTGTTTGTCACATTTTAATACTAGATGTCTCTAGAAAATTCCTGGCATATCCTACCTTTATATAAACCTCAGGCTTATTTTCTTATTCTTTGGACTGATGCTACTTCTGTTCTACTTACCTGTCTATATCTTAGTTACTTAATCTTAAGCTCAGAATTTACAAATGAATTTACAACACATAAAGCCTACCAAAGTTCTCTAGAACTATTTTTAAGAAACATAATATCTTCAGTTTGAAGTAAAAATATCTTTTTTGAAAATATCTTTTTTGAATTTGAAAATATTTTCCAGAAGCCTATAGTAGAACCATTTCTAATATATCTCAAAAGAATCAGGAACTGCCCTTGCTAGTCTGAAGTATAAACTCCTTGACTATCAACACTATATTTGAATATAATTGAACATGCTTTCAGGTTTCAAATTCTTTAGTGATCAAAATGAAAAATAAGCAAAGGTTGAAAGCAAATCCTCTCTAATGAAGGAGTTTTTAAGTTCAATGTGTAGTTCTATTCTTTTAAGAACTGTGCCTAAGAAAAATTAGGAAAGGTGCTTACCACGAAACAGAGAAAATTATATTCCTTGTCATTCCTGAATATACCTTCACTGTACAATTAAGAAGTGATTGATAGTGTCTGTCTTGTTCTAAATCAGTAAATTGCATTTGGGGTGTAAAAAGTACCTCATTGAACTAAATGTCATGTTTTCTTTTTAACCTCTTCTTTAACAAGATTTAGTAGAAATGTTCTAAGTTAAACTCTGTGTTAGATTCTCAGATTTCTGATCACATTTGTTCTTATTTTATATAGTTGCATTACTTTGAATTTGATGTCATTTGCTAACAGTACAAAAAAAAACTCATACAGACTTGAAAAACATTTAAAAATCCATCAATCCCTTATAAATTGTAGGGATAAAGCAGACAGAGCACAATTATGAATGAATTCCAAACTTGCTAAATTCCAAAAGCCTTATCTCCAAGTGAAGCAGTTAACATGTGAGGAATGGATTTGATCTCAGTTACAATTTACCTGGAAAATAACCTAGCAGTTTTAAACATTACATCATTAGTTACCTGAATTTATGTGCAGTCAGCAGTTATATCTGATGATGGAGATGGTGAATTTCATACATATGAACTTAGAAGAGATAACACAGGCTGGAAGAACCCTTGTTGGTAGAATAAGATTTACCTAATTTGAAAAGGAACAATATCTCAAGCCAAATAATGTGGATTTATTCATCTACAGGGAAGATAATTTATGCTTAAGGTCTAGTAAATCTTTTCTCTAACCTTCTGAAACTAAATAATACAAATCCTTATTTCAAGTTTGTTATATTTATAATGGCAATAGCCATTCAAATAGAGACAAAGTATTACTTTTTAAGCCATTAAATCTCAAAACCTGTAAGAAGGAAGACAATTAGAACAACAAATTTCTGGTTTTCTTCTCATATTTCCTTTTGTTATAATCATATCTTTTTCAACTTGGGCAATTCCAGGGTATATGGGGTGGAGAGGTGGAAGAGAACTATCAGGCAAGAAACTTACCTATTCTGTGTCTTCTATTTTCCAACTCAAAATCTTTGAACTTCAGCTTCCTCATCTGTAATATGGATTGCATGGCTCTGACATTTGTACTAGTTTAGGCATTCTGTGATGACAGGGCATTCTTGCGGTTTGCTTGGTCTATATCCCATTGATTCCAAAGTTCCTGCCTGCACCACCAACGCATTATTTTTTTGCCTGTTGTATTCTTCTCATAGGTCAATATATTTCTGGAATACAGGCTTAAAGATTCTTAGATAATCTTTTCTTTGTTTTTAAATGATGTGAATTATACGAAATCCAGGGATGCATAGGAGAAGTCACTCTGAAAGAAATAGGTTTAGTGTATACAGTTTCCTGAAGCATACTGATAACTTAGTCTATATATCACTTTGAGCACAAGCAAATGAATTGCTTCCATTGAGTGGTTCATTACATCAGTGGATCAAATGGCAATAATCAAAACACAAGATTTCATTTATTGATCATCCAGATAAGATTTTATGTATTATCATTAATAAATACTTACAGCACACTAGTTGTATTATCAACCTAATTTATCTATAACCGTGGTATGTGGGAGTATATATTATAGCAGTGATTAATAGATATAGAGTCTTTTTTCCTAAAATGATTAGAATAATATTGTTTACTCAGGAATTATCTCATCAATTTCCATAGAATCTTTGCAGGTTAGGAAAGAAAATTTTAATAAAATTGTGTAGAAAATTAACCATGTATACTCACGCATGGGAAAATAAACCTGGAGAAATAAATGATTTCCAAAAGATCTTAAAGAAACTAAATAGTAATAACGTATATATTGAGTGTGTTCTGTTTGTTAGACCCGCATTTAAGCCATTCACACACAGTATTTTACTTAATAATGAAGACAGCCCTTGCGTTAGATACTCTTACCTACGTTATAAAGGTGAAAAAATTGAGCCACAGAACATTTACATAACTTGTGAAACAGGTTGCACTGCAGGCAGGACTTCATCTTAGTGTTTAGTTTACCAAATGTTCATCCATCCTAATGATAAAAAGTAATATTATTTATCACTTTACATAACATTCTAATGCAATATTATTTTTTTAACTTTCTTAACATCATTGTAATATTTTCTTTATTCTTCCATCTGCATTTCTTCTCCTAAACTTCACACATCTTCCACCAGCATCAAAGACCTGTATGTTTATATCTTAATATATTTCTGACTTGTAAGAATAGCAATTTTCTTATAAGACATAACACCCTAGATTTCCAAGTAGCAGAAGGATTCTAAAATCTAAGTATTATAATTAGAAGGGGCACACAAAGCAATGACCAGGAATAGAAATTAAATATTAGCTAAACAACAGTCATATAAACCTGGATAAAGATATAATGATGCTCCTTCCTGATAATCTTTCTCCAAATTTACCCCCTACCTTAAATATTATTCATATTGCTATATGTTAACATATATGTTTATAATTATAAATTAAGATACAAGGAGGCCAAGGAGAGAGTAATGTGCAGTTCTCTTTGACTATTTATCAACTGGCCATCCATACTCTTTGTAAAACAACAAATATTTATGTAGGACCAATGTCCACAATACAAGTCACAGTATGGCTATCACTGCACTACCACTAAGCAGGAGTTTGATTAAAGAATAAATTATTTATGCTAGGTGTCACTTTAATTCTTAAGTAGAGCAATAGATGTGTGTACATATTTTATTAATAGAACTTGAGTGTATATATATATATATATATATATATATATATATATATGTTACATATATACTCCTACATATATCAGATACTACATTTAGAAAATATATTTATAAAAATGAATAATTCATTAAAGTCTGAGGCCAGACTATCATTTTATAAGTCACTGTGGAGGAGCAAAAATTGTCAAGTATCTGTAGATATTTCAGATTAAAAACCTAACCATTTCTTTCTAAGACACTCGGAAGAGTCAGAATGATTTGAATACAGGGATTTCTTCTTCTTCCATAACTTACACTCATGAATTGAGGACAATCCAATCCATGATGATCTCTCTCTTCACATCAGCTATCTGTGACTAGAATGGAGAGAAGTACTTGAAATTCCGTGGACTTGTCTCAGAACAACCTTCTTTAATGGAAAGACACTACATGATTTTCTTCTGCCTATGACACTAAGCTCTAATACCTCACCCTGTTGTCACAATACATTAAACTCAAATCTTCAAATGATACAAAGATATTTATAGACCTGATATAAAGAGTTCAGCAGACTATGGAGTGTTTTATGTAAAAACTCTCAGAAAGAACATTTTATGTTAAATAGTGACTCAAGTAGATCTTCACTCATGGAGAAATGAAAAATAAAGCAGTTTAAGGGTAGTGGAAACAGAAAGAGTGCATCTACAGAAATGTCAGGGATAGTACCAGAAAAATAAAAAGTAAAAAGCCAAGACTATATACAGACAGGTAGAAACAAAGAGAAAGTAGACCATGAGTGGTCCATCATTGGAAAAGAGCTGCTCTCTTGCCAAAAACCCTTTACATGAAGCTGCTGAGGCAAACTTTTTGAATTAATTTTCAATACATTTTTATCACTCAAGGTAAACTTGAATGTGATTCTGATTCTAGTAACCTAAAAGTAGTGAACTAATACCATAATTCATAGGACAGATGACTTTCATAGTTAGAATAAACTATGGAAGCATGTTCTTTTGCCAATTCCATATTGAAAACAAATTCTCTCTACAACTTCTTATAATGGTGTTCATTCAGTTTCTTCACTCACCCTACAAAAAAAAAAATGCATTTGTTCTCAATATGGAAATTGCAGCCAAGTTCAAAAACTAAAAATTATCCCATGTACTAAATCAATATGTGCCTCATGCACATTTCATTCATTGGTGTAAAGTCTTTTAGAGTAATAAAATCAACACTCATCTGTCTTCCACCTGACAATTTTTCTAAAATGTTATCAATGCCTGTATGATTCTTTTGTTTTTAATTTCATGGTAAAATACCTTTGAGAATCCTTAACTTTGAATCATGACCATTATTGCATGAACATACTATTGTTTTCTTGATATTGTAATGTAATTGAACACAACACCTCAAATGTCTGAAAATAGAGTAGCACGTTGGGATTACCACTTTTAGACACTGTTTTACATTAACCTGATTATGATCAAATAAAGATGATCTTTTGGACAACTTTGAGATATGCCTAGCTAACTTTAGACTTTAAAATGACCCTGGATAAATTTCATATTATTAGATTTGGTTTACTTTTCTCCCTGCTAAGTTCATTTTGGATGATAATACTCATTTGCTCCTTAATTGGGTATCAGACATAGTTTGTTTTGTTATTTTATTTTTATATTTCTACATAAGTCCTCATGTGCCTTATAGCTGTAATTAGATTATAAATTTCTTTGAATGCAGAGTCATCTCTTATAATTATTTATCTACTCCATGGCTCCTAATACATTGTTGTATATTTGGCATGCTTTTAACGTATCTTTATCAATTAATCAATAACACTGAATATGCGACTTGCTTTCATAAATTTCAGATATAGTTTGGTGAATATATTCAGGTGAAGCTTTATTTTATTATCGATTTATCATTTTACCAAAGAAAAGCCCAACCATGGTGGATTTGTTTACGTGTATAATAACATGCAATAAGTTGTCAGGTTGGTCGAAATGCATATCCAATTGGAAGATGGCCAGTTTTCATGTAATCTCTAATTGATTTTGAGCCTTATCATAAATCAGTTTCCTGATTAGGCAAAATAACAGGTTTCTGACCGAAACTGTATCTACAGTGCCACAGGATGCCTCTGTCTGTTCAATTTTACCTCTAGCCTCATTGCTCCTGACATTTGATCAGCATTAAGATGTCAAAAAATCCCAGAATTCATTGTTTCCACTTCTAAGGACTCAAGGACACCATATTCATCTTGTGTTCAATTAGTATTGTCTGATCACTAAGAATGTATCATTTGACATTTAAATTATTTCATATCCATGGTAATGGGGAGAATATAGACTTTGACATAGCATTTTTTTCTGATTTAAATAAACAAAACTAAATTACTATTTAAATAGTTTTTAATATTTACAAACATTAGTATTACATTCTATTGAAAACATTATTGTTAAATTATTCAGTAATGGCTTCCATATAATTTGCACTGACACATAAACTATAATCAACTGAATTAAGGCCTTGGTCAGTCTAAACCTATAATTCTCTGTCGCTGAGACAGTCCTGGGAACTCCTCACAAAAATAGGGCATTGAAGTATAGGACAGAAAGATTGTTGGTATAATGGTATAATGTAACTTTTTGTAAAAGGACCGGGTTTACAGAGGTACAAAACGTATACCATTCTATTTAACATAGGACCTGGTCAAAATCCTATCATTTCTTCAGCTATAATATTTTATTTTTTTTTAATTTTTTTTTTTACATTTATTTTTGAGACAGAGAGAGACAGAGCATGAATGGGAGAGGGGCAGACAGAGAGGGAGACACAGAATAGGAAGCAGGCTCCAGGCTCTGAGCCATCAGCCCAGAGCCTGACGCAGGGCTCGAACTCACGGTCTGTGAGATCATGACCTGAGCTGAAGTCAGACGCTTAACCGACCGAGCCACCCAGGCGCCCCTCAGCTATAATATTTTAAAAGGAAAAATATAAGTAAATTTTGTAATATAATGAAACCTTTTAAAAATACAGTGTTTATGGTATAGCTATTAACCATAGCTGACAGAGTCAGTTTTTCAGAAATTAAAGAATAGACCTATTATATGATCCAGAAGTTTTTTTCTTAAGTATATATCCAAAGGACATGAAATTAGTATCTCAAAGAGATATCTGTATTCTCATGTTTGTTCCAGCTTATTCACAATTACCAACATATAGAAATAACCTAAATGTCCTCCAACAGATGAGTGAATAAAGAAAATATGGTAAAGGGGTGTCTGAGTGGCCCAGTTGATTGAGCATCCGGCTATAGCTCAGATCATGATCTCACAACTCGTGAGTTCGAGCCCTGTGTCAGGCTCTGTGCTGACAGCTCGGAGTCTCGAGCCTGCTCTGACTCTGTGTCTGCCTCTCTCTTTGCCCCTCCCTGGCTTGCTCTCTCTCTCTTTCAAAAATAATAAACACTAATTTTTTTTAAATGTGGTATGTATGTAATGGAATGTTATTCAGTCACAAGAAAAAAAGAAATTTTATCACTTGCAACTACATAGATGGATTTGGAAGGTATTATGCTAAGTGAAAAACAAACACTGTGGTATTATGTTATCATTTGTACATGAAATTTGAAAGAAAAAAAGTCTGATTTTGTAGAAATAGAAGCAATAGAATGGTGGTTGTCAGGAGCTGGGGGAAGGAGGAAGTGGGGAGAAGTAAGACAAAGGTTACAAACTCAGTTATCATATAAATGAATTCTAAGGATCTAATGTATAGTATAGTTGACTATAATTAAGAATGTTGTTTTGTATGCTTGAAATATGCTGAGAGAAGATCTTTAGCATTTAAAAATATCAGAGTTAACTATATGAGGTGATGGATATGTTAATTATCTTAATTTTGGCAATCACTTCACTATGTATATGTATATCAAATATCATGTTATACACTTTAAATATATATAATTCATTATATTTGTCAATTATTCTTCAATGCAGTTGGAAAAATAAAATAAGTTTTAAATAAAAAATATTTTTTAAATAAATAACATAAAACACGATGTTAAGGAAACCTTTTTACCTTGATTTGTAACACATTGTGGGTGCCATACAGTTTTTATCAAGTAAGTGTATTACCAGCTGCATTGATCACATTATACCTTTAGAATTTTTTTTTATTATTGTGGTAAAATACATAACATGTGATCTACCCCCTTACTTAATTTTTAACTTTACAATATAGTATTGTTAAGTATGAGCGCAGTGTTATACAACATATCCCTAGAACTTTAACATTTTCCATGACTGAAATTTCCCTCACTGAACATAAATTCCTCATTTCCCTCTTTCCCCAGATCCTATCAGCCACCATTCTACTTTCCACTTCAGTGAGTTTAACTATTAAAGATGTCTCATGTAAGTGGAATCATGCAGTTTTTTTCTTTCTGTGACCGTTTCATTTCATTTAACATAATGTCCTCAAGATTGATTCATGCTGTAGCATGGAGCAGGATTTTCTTTCTTTCTTTTTTTTTTTAGGCAGAATAATATTACATTGTATGTATAAACCACATTTTCTTTATGCATTCATCTGTCAATGTGCATTTGGGTTATTACAGTGATTGTGGAAGTGGAAACATCTCTTCAATTCTTTTGAATAAATACCCAAAAGTGGGGTGGATGGACACTAAGAATTCCTTCTGATGTGTTAAGATTGGATGATAAAGAGGAATTCAAGAAAAAATATCTTCTCTTCACAATTTAAATATATATATATGTAATTTAAATATATATATGTAATTTAAATATATACATATATGTAATTTAAATATATATATGTTAATCTGGCAGAATCATCAATAATATAAAAGTAAGCAAAAACAAAACAAATTTGCAAAATAAAATATTGTGATATATGGGAAAAGCACCATTTGGGCAGAAAAATGTTTAGGTACAAAATAATTTCCTAAAAACTATATCAAGAAGCATTGATCAAATGTCTACTGGGGCATGAAGTGTGCATGGCACCTATTGCATGCAAGAACAATTGTTTGTTTCCATAAATAAGATTATTGTCCTTTAAGTCTTTTCCGTGGAACAGGAAAAAAGAACAGAAAATCAGCAGAAGAGCACTGAAATTTATTGAAATTTCCTGGGATCAGACAAAGTCTTCAGAAAAGAAGGCTGCCAGAAATAAGAGGATCTGACAGCTCTTCTTTATTTTACTAGGAAAAAAAACCACATTGATTTAAACTTAAAGTTATAATTTTGTTCTTTTTTTTTAATAAAGATTATTTATTCATGGAGTGCCTGGGTGACTCAGTCGGTTGGGCATCCAACTCTTGATTTTGGGTCAGGTCATGATCTCATGGTTTGTGAGATGGAGCCCTGAGTCAAGCTCCACTTTAACAGTGCAGGGCCTGCTTGGGATTCTCTCACTCCCTCTCTCTCTGCCCCTCCCCCTGCTTGTGCATTCTCTCTCGCTTTCTCTCTCTGTCTATCTCTCTCCCTCTCAATAAATAAATAAATAAGCATTTAAAAGTCTGCCTCTCCCCGACTCATAAACATGCATACTCACTCTCTGTCTCTCAAAAGACATAAAGTTTTAAATGTTTATTATTTATTTTGAGAGAGAGGGGGAGAGATTGCACAAGAAAGGGGAGGGGCAGAGAGAGAGGGAGTGAGAGAATCCCAAGCAGGCCCTGCACTGTTAGCCTGGAGCTTGATGCAGGGCTCGATCTCACAAATCATGAGATCATGACCTGAACTGAAATCAAGAGTTGGAAGCTTAACCAACTGAACTACTGAGGAGCCCCTGTAATTGTTTTCTTGAGACTAAAGCTGAAACACATATCTGTTGTTTGAAGCTACAAGTCAAAACCAGAAACATAAATTATATATTTTCATATCCAAGAATTGCCTTAAATAGAGTAGTTGAGAACAACTCTGTTTCAGAAACTATGGAAGATAGTTTACAAGTAAATCCTTCAATATCCATGCAAGAATATTAGATTCTCTTAACAAACACCGTAAAGTAATTTAATGTGTTCAAGATAAAGAGCTAGGAAGTGTCAGAACTAATAGTGACCTTTCATATGACTGGTCATACATCCTTTATACTTATCAGGTTTTTTTGTTGTTGTTCTTTTTACAAAATAAGCTACTCTTAGGAAGTTTTTCTAATCAGGAACTTGCAACAATATATCCAGAAATACTGTATCCACAGGTATTTCACTGTACTAACAGAAACTTCAGAAGTATGGCCACCATCTTACTTCCGCCTTTTGGATTTCACAGAGTGCTTCTGTCTGGGTATATTAGTCTGGAAACTGGATGTTTTGCTTCTAGACTCTACCGCAGAAGAAAGGTATACAAATGTTTACTGGCAACAAATCCACAAAATCCACCATATTTTCTCAAAAGGCCCTTACAATAGTGTATGGTATATAGAACAAAACCAAAAGTAACTTTTATCATTACAATGTAATAATATGTAAAATGCCTAAAAAATAAGAGATATAATTATATAAACATGGAAATATTTTTACAATATATGATGAACTGGGAAAAAAGTTGGAAAATACTATTGATGAAACAAAACAATTTGGAAAAAAAATGATATATGTATGTGTTGTAGAAGCATCGAACATTCAAATGCTAGAATGTTAACACTGATAACTCTTGTGAATGAGGAGTGATACACATATCTTTAATTATTAGATCATATATTACAAAAATACAAAAACCAACACAATATGTTTAATAAATATATACCTTTTGTAAAGCCATTTTCAACAATTCAACAATTTGGCACACTATCCCCTGTGATGCTACAGAACAAGAATCAATTTGATTCTTTTTTTTACTTCTTTGTGAGAAAAAAATTAATTATTTTTTAAATTAAGAAGGATTTAAAATGAAAACAGACTGAAAAACTAAAAATGGAATTAATTAGATCACTTGACATCCCAGAAGATTGCTTTTAAAGTTCTTCCCCGAGATAATTTAGGCTTCCGTAAGATTTAGAATCACAAATTTGGTTGTAGTGACTTCTGACAGTTATTAAATTTAGACGCATATTTATATAGATCAATTTTATTCAAAAAAGGAGACTATTATAATTCTATCAGTCTCTGTAACTCATTGCTTTGCATATACAACTTAAGCAACTTAGTATCTTGATGGTAGTTATTGCAACAGTTTAGAGAGAAGCTGTGTTGCTCAAGGAAAGATGTAATATAACCATTTTTCAACCATGCTAATTTTTACTTTTTTTTCCCTTATACTTAATTTCCTCAGCTACCTAAAGAACAGAGGCTGTGAAGCTACCTAAAGAACAGAAGCTATGAAGCAGTCATGAGCTCTTACATACATTGACTTAAAAAATAATGTAAATTCAATAAATGGAATCCATATTTGGCTACACTCAATGTGACATTCTCATTGTATGATTCACTTAAAATGCTGCAACACTTCACATTACAGACATTTTCATTCATTTCAAAGATATAATGACTGATTTATTAGGCAGTGCCATCCAGATATTTTAGAAAAGACTTTGTAACTATGTTTTTGTAAGATTTTCACTTTTATTTGTGTTTCTCAAAAGTTGGCTTTTACTTGCCTTATTTTACAGTCTGGCTAAGCTTAAGTATGCCATGAAAATGTGATATATAGAACTTACATTAATAATACTCGTGATGGTAAATAAATATATTTCCTTCCCAGCTCTTATTGTTATTTTTTACCCACAGTTTAAGTCCTCCTTAACATTTTGTCATTGTCGGTTTTACATTTTCTGAATATCAAATAATGGGAAATTAAAAGTGAAGAAAAAGGAAGGGGAAGCAATCCAAGTCGCTGGAGCCCTAAAAATTTCACGGAAGTAGCAAACTCTTGAATTTTTGTAGGTTTTAATATCTATACCTTGGCCCACGATTGTCCTGTCAATGTGTCTTGAATAATTCCAAATTCTTACTCAATAGATCCAATAAGTGTAATATATTCAATGGTAGAGATTGGCATTATTTTCTATTGAGGAGAAAGGCAAAGTTTTTGTTAGCTAGACAGGGCATAGGACTGAAAAGAGGATATGCTTTCAAGATAAGACTGTGAAGTTACATTGCAGGCCTTTTTATTTGAAAGAAAGTTTCTCCTGATAGTCTTTACTATCAATTATATGTGAAAACAAAACACATCTACTAGATCAATGGCTATATATGAGTTACTAGGGGATTTCTTGCTTTTTATCTAGTAAAAAGTTATAATTCAAACAACAGTTGCAATTGGAGTCGCAATCCAATTAAGTTTATGATTATCCATTGTCATTCTCCTAGATTCATTTATCTTTTGCCATGACCAAAATATGAATTGAAAGGGATGTGATAGGAACCACTACCCCTACATCTTCCAAGTGATTAATGGTGGCAATAATCTGCAATTCTTTAAGTATGCAGGATTGGTTTTGGCCTACCATTTTCATAGGTAGAGACAGTACTACTGGTTTCCATTTCTCTTCTACAATAATAGTCCTCACTATTAAACGTTCCAATTTATATACTTAAACAAGTTCTATGATTTCATCTCTGTTGTCATTCCATGTTAAATGCTTTCAGGGCACCTGGGTGGCTCAGTTGGTTAAGTATCGGACTTCGGATCACGTCATGATCTCATGGTTTGTGAGTTCAAGGCCCCTTGAACCCTGCATCCAGTGAGCTTGGGCCCTGCTTTGGGTGAGCATGAGCCCCGCTTCAGGTGAGCCCCACTTTTTTTTTCTCTCTCTCTCTACCTTTCTATCTCTCTCTCACTTGTGCTCTCTCTTTCTAAAAGAAAGAAAGAAAGAAAGAAAGAAAGAAAGAAAGAAAGAAAGAAAGAAGCAAAACAAAGCAAAGCAAAGAAAAAAGAAACAGAAAAATGCTTTCTTCTTAGGCAGACATCAAATTAGCATCAATCACATTATCACATCATCATGTCTTACAGACAATAGTTAAGGAGCTATAAGGCTGTTCAGCAGCAGAGGTTCAAGGTTTGGGCCACAGTGATATCCCAGCAAATTTCATGATTCGCTGAAGTATCAAGGAGATTTTTTTTTCTAGTAAAGACTTTCAGAACTTAAAAAATTGTATTTCAGTTATTGTAAAAAGGGACATAATACTTTTCTTATTGTTAATAAGCTTAGCCAAAGCTTTAATAAATAGACACTTTGAAAACGTTTACTCTTTTTCCAAATAGGCTTATGGAAAAAGGGCTTTTGCTAAAGTTACACTTTGGACACTGTTTATGAAGGAAATTTTAAAAATAAATAAATAAATAAAGGGCTGAGGACCTCTCCCTCATCCTTTAATTGTGTTTTATTATATTTTAAATTTCTCAATGTCAATTTCATAAATGGGGGGAATTATATCATTAAATAAGATGAAATATCTCCAAGAGTGAATATAGTAAGAAAATGCAATATTTAAATCAGTCTTGAGAGTCATCAGTAAAATATCAACTACCTCTTTTTGAATTGGCAGAACCTGAAAATAAAGATGTCAATAATTTAAAAATTGAATGGACATATTTGATTCAACCTCATCAGATTTTAGGTATAATGAATCATCACCTTTTTCTCTGCCCCACCAACTCTCTAGACCATGGTTTGGCAAACTGTAGCCCACAGCCCAGCCACCTGCATTTTTAAGGAAAGTTTTATTGGTACATATTCACACCCATTTATTTATTTTTTTGTCTGCTTCAGCACTGAAAAGGCAGAGTTAAGTGGTTGCAACAGAGACCAGATGGTCTGTGAAGCCTAAAACACTTATTATCTGTCCCTTTAAGAAATTGTTGGATGACTCATGCTCTACATTCAAGATATGCTGTGTTTTTATATTTAGACTTTTGATCAACTGCTAGAGATCATGACTACAGACTTCACTAATCTTTCAAACAAAACACAATTAAACTCTAGTACCTTCATCAGAAACTATCTGGCCTGAGATATTTCAGCAATGCATCACAGCAAAGGATCCACAACTGGTCTCATTAATGAGATCATATGTGAGTTAAATGTGCTATAAATCTTTGACTTTGTGAAAAATTTAACAGATATCTACACTAATTAGTTGTTAAGTTTTACTTATTAGTCACCTCATCACAAAACTGATATGATAAATATTCTAGATTTTTCTTGAAAGTTTGAGAAGCGAGACATGTGGGTGACTCAGTTGGTTAAGTGTCTGACTCTTGATTTCAATTCAGGCCATGATCTCATGGTTTGTGAAATGGAGCCCCCTATCAGGCTCTATACTGACAGCATGGAGCCTGCTTGGGATTCTCTCTCTGTCCCATTCCCTCTGTCCCTCCTTTGCTCATGTGTGCATGCACACACTTTCTCTCTCTCAAAAATGGATGAATAAACATTTAAAAAAAGATAGTTTGAAAAGCTTAAACATTTCCTATGTAGTCATATGCATGATTAATATTTATTGAGAAAACTCTTTTTATCCTATATTGTACAAAGCAAACCAATTCACTGCCTTCTAAATTAAAGGTGATTTAGAAATCAGATTTGCTTGGTCTCTATTAATGAATATTTCTTATGATATCCACTTTGTCAGTTTCCTTTCAAGGATCTCAGAATGCTGTATATATTCATGTAAGTCTTTGTCACATCTCACACTTTCTCTGTGCTGATCAAGTTCCTTTGTTTTTAACATATCATCAAGAATGCAGAGATTTAAAGTTAAGATAAAGGTCAAATAATATGCAGTAGATTTTAGGACAGGACAAATTCGGTTCTCCAAGATGATAATATCTGTTTTGACAATACAGCTCTTATTCTTCCAAATGTGCATAATTAGGATAAAATTTAGCATTTTAGGGAATAATTGAGATTGCAAAGAATATTTCTAAAATTTTACCAGGAGCTCATCACTTACTGTATATTAAAATGTTTTACAATCTTTATTTCCTAGAATTCAGACACTGTTCATATACTGATTTAAGGCAGACAGAATTCATACTATAATAAAATTTGCTCAAACACAAATGGCAAATTTGAGTCACCAGCCACTAAACTCAATTGAGAGAATAGACTAAGCAAAGTAAAATAATTAAAAGACTATTGAGTAACAACATTAGAATAATCTTGCCTGATTCTGATTTCCTTAAGATATGAGCATCACTTATAGGTGGACATTTTCCTTCCCAGGACACAAACAGGGAATAGTACATGTATTGCATCTTTTAAAAATCTATTAAGATTCTATTTTTGCTTAGTAAAAATATTTCACTGGATTAGGTCAAGATACAGCTTTTGTAATATGTCTTTACACAGTGCGGGGTAGAAGGTTGATATTTAGGAAGCTGGTTTTAAAAGATTGGCAGCAACAATGATTACATAATCTAAAAAGGTATTTTAAACTCTTTTCAATTTAGTGGAATTTTCAGTCAGACCAGGTCCTGTGAACATAAGTCCCATATGTTTTCTACCTACTGTGCAAAATAAGTGGTTACTCTACAGAGTTACAAAACCACTACTTTCAATTCCAGGAGGTCCTTTCTAATATTATGGGCTTAATGAAAAATAGAGGTTTACTGTACCCTTTCATTCATATTTCACATTTCAGAGCTAAAAGTGCACTGAGAAAACAACACATTAAGTTCTATTATTTTCAGGGTAGATTTAGTCTCATAAAATACTTTGTCTAAGTATCAGAGAATAGTGATATGTTTATCCTCTAGTAAAATATCCTTATAACTCTCAAGTCTCCTCATTCCTATCTTACTTTGCTTCTCAATTATTTCCTTACCTTACTATTTATTCAAAAACAACTATTTGCAAATATTTTTGAAAATATAGTAGTTGTCCTTATGAAGTTTACATTAGTCAGGAAGAGAAAATAAACAATACACTATAAAACTAATAAATACATAAATTATGTAGTATGTAGGGAGTTGATAAATTCTATGGGAAAAATAATAGCTGTAAGGGTTGGAATAATGTGGTGTGGAATTTTGATAAAAATAGCAATACTAAGCTTCATTAACAAAATGACTTTTGATAAAGATTTGAAAGAGTTCAGTGAATTGGGAATGCAGGCACATGCCTGGGGAGGGGCCAAAGAAGGGATTAAGCTTACTTGAGCATCAACAGGAGACTAGTATGGTCCAGTGAGTAAGCTAAAGAAAAAGTCCACAAAAGTTATGAAGGTCCCAATAATGTGGAGTTTGGTAAGCCATTGTAAGAAGTTTGGCTATTATGCTGCAGGAATGGAAAACCACTGCATGGACTTGAACAGAGGAATAAAATTATCTGACTAATATATTCAAAGGTTCACTCTGGCTATGATATTGAGAATAGACTACAGACTGCAGAAAGCAAATTATAAAGCAGAAAGGTTGTTTAGAAGGTTATTACAACAGCATAGGTGAGAGATGGTGACCAAGATTATAGAAATATTTAAAAGGCTTTTATTTTTTTTTATTAACTTGTTTTATGTTTTATTTTTTTTTAATTTACATCCAAATTAGTTAGCATATAGTGCAACAATGATTTCAGGAGTATTTTCCTTAGTGCCCCTTACCCATTTAGCCCATCCCCCCACCTGCAATCCCTCCAACGATCCTCAGTTTGTTTTCCATATTTATGAGTCTCTTCTATTTTGTCCCCCCACCCCCCGGTTTTTATATTATTTTTGTTTCCCTTCCCTTATGTTCATCTGTTTTGTCTCTTAAAGTCCTCATATGCTAATTTAATTTAGCATAATACCCTCCAGTTCTATCCACGTAGTTGCAAATGGCAAGGTTTCATTCTTTTTGATTGCCGAGTAATACTCCATTGCATATATATACCACATCTTCTTTATCCATTCATCCATCGACAAACATTTGGGCTCTTTCCATACTTTGGCTGTTGTTGATAGTGCTACTATAAACATGGGGGTGCATGTGTCCCTTCGAAACAGCACACCTGTATCCCATGGATAAATGCCTAGTAATGCAATTGCTGGGTCGTAGGGTAGTTCTATTTTTAGTTTCTTGAGGAACCTCCATACTATTTTCCAGAGTGGCTGCACCAGCTTGCATTCCCACCAACAATGCAAAACAGATCCTCTTTCTCCGCATCCTCTCCAGCATCTATTGCTGCGTGAGTTGTTAATGTTAGCCATTCTGACAGGTGTAAGGTGGTATCTCATTGTGGTTTTGATTTGTATTTCCCTGATGATGAGTGATGTGGAACATTTTTTCATGTGTCGGTTGGCCATCTAGATGTCTTCTTTGGAGAAGTGTCTATTCATGTCTTTTGCCCATTTCTTCACTGGATTATTTGTTTTTTCGGTGTTCAGTTTGACAAGTTCTTTATAGATTTTGGATACTAACCCTTTACCTGATATGTCATTTGCAGATATCTTCTCCCATTCTGTCAGTTGCCTTTTAGTTTTGATGATTGTTTCCTTTGCTGTTCAGAAGCTTTTTATTTTGATGAGGTCCCAGTAGTTCATTTTTGCTTTTTTTCCCCTTGCCTCCAGAGACGTGTTGAGTAAGAAGTTGCTGTGGCCAAGATCAAAGTCGTTTTTGCCTACTTTCTGCTCGAGGATTTTGATGGCTTCCTGTCTTACATTGAGGTCTTTAATCCATTTTGAGTTTATTTTTGTGTATGGTGTAAGAAAGTGGTCCAGGTTCATTCTTCTGCATGTGGCTGTCCAGTTTTCCCAGCACTGCTTGCTGAAGAGACTGTCTTATTCCATTGGATATTCTTTCCTGCTTTGTCAAAGTTTAGTTGGCCATACATTTGTGGGTCCATTTCTGGGTTCTCTATTCTGTTCCACTGATCTGAGTGTCTGTTCTTGTGCCAGTACCATACTGTCTTGAGATTACAGCTTTATAGTATAGCTTGAAGTCTGCTTTGGTTTTCTTTTTCAAGATCGTTTTCGCTATTTGGGGCCTTTTCTGGTTTCAAACAAATTTTAGGATTATTTGTTCTAGCTCTGTGAAGAATGCTGGTGTTATTTTGATAGGGATTGCATTGAATATGTAGATCACTTTGGGTAGTATCAACATTTTAACAATATTTGTTCTTCCTATACAGGAGCATGGAATCTTTTTCCTTTTTTTGTGTGTGTCTTCTTCAATTTCTTTCATAAACTTTCTATGCTTTTCAGCGTATAGATTTTTCACCTCTTTGGTTAGATTTATTCCTAGGTATTTAATCGTTTTTGGTGCAACTGTAAATGGGATCGATTCCTTGATTTCTCTTTCTGCCACTTCATTGTTAGTGTATAGGAATGCAACCAATTTCTGTGCGTTGATTTTTTATATCCTGCAACTGCTGAATTCATAAATCAATTCTAGAAGTTTTTTGGTGGAATCTTTTGCATTTTCAGATACAGTATCATGTCCTCTGCGAAGAGTGAAAGTTTGACTTCCTTCTGGCCGATTTGGATGCCTTTTATTTCTTTGTGTTGTCTGATTGCAGAGGCTAAAACTTCCAATACTATGTTGAATAACAGTGGCTAGAGTGGACATCCCTGTCTTGTTCCTGACCTTAGGGGGAAAGCTCTCACTTTTTCCCCATTGAGGATGATATTAGTGGTGGGTCGTTCATATATGGCTTTTATGATCTTGAGGTGTGATACTTCTGTCCCTACTTTCATGTGGGTTTTTATCAAGAAAGGGTGCTGTATTTTGTCAAGTGCTTTCTCTGCATCTCTTGAGAGGATCATATGGTTCTTGTCCTTTCTTTTATTGATGTGATGAATCACATTAATTGTTTTGTGGATATTGAACCAGCCCTGCATCCCAAGTATAAATCCCACTTGGTCGTGGTGAATAATTTTTTAATGTATTGTTGGATCCGGTTGGCTAATATCTTGTTGAGGATTTTTGCATCCATGTTCGTCAGGAAAATTGGTCTGTAGTTCTCCTTTTTAGTGGGGTCTCTGTCTGGTTTTGGAATCAAGGTAATGGTGGCTTAATAGAAAGAGTTTGGAAGTTTTCCTTCCATTTCTGTTTTTTGGAACAGCTTCAAGAGAATAGGTGTTAACTCTTCCTTCCTTAAATGTTTGGTAGAATTCCCTTGGAAAGCCATCTGGCCCTGGACTCTTGTTTTTTGGCAGATTTTTGATTACTAATTCTACTCCCTTACTAGTTATAGGTCTGATAAAATTTTCTATTTCTTCCTGTTTCAGATTTGGTTGTGTATATGTTTCTAGGAATTTGTCCATTTCTTCCAGGTTGCCCATTTATTAGCATATAATTTTTCATTGTATTCTCTTATTATTGTTTTTATTTCTGTGGTGTTGGTGTGATCTCACCTCTTCCATTCTGGATTTTATTTATTTGGGTCCTTTCCTTTTTCTTTTTGATCAAAGTGGCTAGTTGTTTATCAGTTTTGTTAATTATTTCAAAGAACCAGCTTCTGGTTTCATTGATATGTTCTACTGTTTTGTTTTTTGTTTTTTTTTTTTTTTTGTTTCGATAGCATTAATTTCTGCTTTAATCTTTATTATTTCCTGTCTTCTGCTGGTTTTTGGGTTTTATTTCCTGTTCTTTTTCCTGCTCCTCAAGGCGTAAGGTTAGGTTGTGTATCTGAGATCTTTCTTCCTTCTTTAGGAAGGCCTGGATTGCTATATACTTTCCTCTTATGACTGCCTTTGCTGAATCCCAGAGGTTCTGGGTTGTGGTTCTATCATTTTCATTGACTTTCATATACTTTTTAATTTCCTCTTTAACTTCTTGGTTAGCCCATTCATTCTTTAGTAGGATGTTCTTCAGTCTCCAAGTATTTGTTACCTTTCCAAATTTTTTCTTATGGTTGATATCGAGTTTCATAGCATTGTGGTCTGAAAATACGCACGGTATGATCTTGATCTTTTTGTACTTACTTAGGGCTGATTTGTGTCCCAGTATATGGTCTATTCTGGAGAACATTCTGTGTGCACTGGAGAAGAATGTATATTCTTTAGGATGAAATGTTCTGAATATATCTGTTAAGTCCATCTGGTCCAGTGTGTCATTCAAAGCCATTGTTTCCTTGTTGATTTTTTGATTAGATGATCTGTCCATTGCTGTGAATGGGGTGTTGAAATCTCCTACTATTATGGTATTACTATCAATGAGTTTCTTTATGTTTGTGATTAATTAATATATATTTGGGTTGTCCCACATTTGGCACATAAATGTTTACAATTGTTGGGTCTTTTTGGTGGATAGACCCCTTGATTATGATATAATGCCCTTCTGAATCTCTTGATACAATCTTTATTTTAAAGTCTAGATTGTCTGATATAAGTGTGGCTTCTCTGGCTTTCTTTTGTTGACCATTAGCATGATAGATGGTTCTCCATCCCCTTATTTTCAAAAGGTCTAAAGTGGGTATCTTGTAAACAGCATATAGATGGATCTTGTTTTCTTATCCATTCTGTTACCCTATGTCTTTTGATTGGAGCATTGAGTCCATTGACGTTGAGTGAGTACTGAAAGATATGAATTTATTGCCATTATGATGTTTGTAGAGTTGGAGTTTCTGGTGTTGTTCTCTGACCCTTCCTAATCTTTGTTGCTTTTGGTATTTATATTATATGTTTATTATATATATATTTATTATATATATATACATACAAAATTATATTTTACATACAAAATAATACATATATTATTATATATATACATACAAAAATATTATATTATTATATATATTATATATATATTTATTATATATGTATGTATATGTATATATGTATATATATTATGTATATATATATGTGTGTGTGTGTGTATATATGTATACATACACACACACATATATATATATATATGTATACACACATATATATGTATATGTATGCATATATATATGTGTGTGTATATATATATTTTTTTTTTTCATTTTTTTCTCCCCTCGGAGAGTCCCCGTTAAAATTTCTTGCAGGGCTGGTTTGGTGGTCACAAACTCCTTTAATTTTTGTTTGTCTGGGCAACTTTTTATCTCTCCTATTTTGAATGATAGCCTTGCTGGATAAATAATTCTTGGTTGCATATTTTTCTGATGCAGCACACTGAATATATCCTGCCACTCCTTTCTGGCCTGCCAAGTTTCTGTGGATACGTCTGCTGCAAACCTGATCTGTCTTCCCTTGTAGGTTAGGGACTTTTTTTCCCTTGCTGCTTTCAGGATTCTCTCCTTGCCTGAGTAGTTTGTGAATTTGACTATGATATGCCTTGCTGATGGTCGGTTTTTGTTGACTCTAATGGGGGTCCTCAGTGCTTCCTGGATTTTGATGTCTGTGTCTTTCCCTAGGTTAGGAAAGTTTTCCACTATGATTAACTCACATAACCCTTCTACCCCTATTTCTCTCTTTTCCTCTTCTGGGACCTCTATGATTCTGATGTTGTTCCTTTTTTCAATGAGTCACTGATTTCTCTAATTCTTAAATAATACTCTTTTGCCTTAATCTCCCTCTTTTTTTATGCTTCATTGTTCTCTATAAGTGTGTCCTCTATATCGCTGATTCTCTGTCTGCCTTATTTACCCTTGCTGCTGCTGCACCCATCCATGATTGCAGCTCAGTTATAGCATTTTAATTTCATTCTGGCTATTTTTTACTTCTTTTACCTCTGCAGAAAGGGATTCTAATCTATTTTTGACTCCAGCTAGTATTCTTGTTATCATGATTCTAAATTCTGTTTCAGACATTTTGCTTGTATCTGTGTTGGTTAAATCCCTGGATGTCGTTTCTTTGTGCTCTTTCTTTTGGGGTGAATTCCTTCATTTTATCATTTTGAAGGGAGAAAAAGAATTAATTAGGTAGAAAAATTAAAATTAAAAAAAATTAAAATTAAAAAAATATTAAAATTAAAAAATTAAACACACACACACACTAAATCTAATAAATGATGCTAGATCCTAGGTGTGTTCTCGTCTTGGTGTTGAACATGGTTTGAAAGATTAGAGGAAAAAAAAGGGGAAAAAATAACGAAATTGTTTGAGAATTTGAAAAATTGAATACACTGAAGTAAACTAAAATGAGATGATAGGAGTAAAATAGAATTTGAAAAAACTTACACGAAAGTAAAGAATATAGTAGGAAAAAAATTAAAGAAAAAGAGTCTTAATACAAATTAAAATAAAAAATGAATTTTTGTCTTTCTGTATTCAAGAAAAAGAAAAGAAATGAAAAAGAGAAAAAATAGATAAAAAATAAATCGTTTGAAAATTTGAAAAAGTGAATACCCTGTAGTCGACTGAAATGAAAGGATGGTAGTAAAATAGAATTCGAAAAAATTTACATAAAAGCAAAATATATAGTAAAAAATTTAAAGAAAAATATTTTTAATAGAAATTGAAAGTAAAAATGAAATTTTTCACTTTCTGCATTCAAGAAAAAGAAAAGATACAAAAAAGCGAAAAAAGAAAAAGAGAAAACAAGGAAATAGTTTGAAAATTTGAAAAGGGGTATACACTGAAGTAGACTAAAGTAGAATTATGGAAGTAAGATAGAATTTGAAAAAATGTATACAAACGTAAAAAATATAGAAAGAAATTAAAAATATTTTTAATAAAAATTGAAAATAAAAATGAATTTTTTCTTTCTTTAAGAAAAAGAATATTGTAAAAGAGAAAAAAAAGAAAGAAAATTGAATAAACCGAGTTGCTAACAGATTGAAATAGGACTGAAATTACTTTGTTTTCCCCTAGAAGTCAGACTATGTAGCGCTTTATAGTCCATAAACTAAGTAGGCGGTGAGACTTGTGTGCTTGAAGAGCGAGGTTGGCCCATTTGGGCAGGGCTCAGTGTGATGGCTCCGTTCTCCACTAGATGGCGCTGCTAGGCTACTGGGGTGGATTGTTGCAGCGCTTCTAGTTGCATATGCGCATGCACGGGAGTGGTGAAAATGGCGGCACCCAGCTACCCAGTCTCTAGTATGGGGACTGTGTTCTCCCTGATCAGCAGTTGCACACCCATCCTCTGTCTTCCACTTCCTCTTTCGTCCACTGCCTGCTTCTTCACTGTCCATGACCAAGCCTCAGGCAGTGCCTCTCTCCCGAGTTTTGTCTCAGATGTGGCTGTTTTCCCCAGCCCCTTACTTCTGAAGGACTGTGGCTCTGACCCATTCTGCCCATCTGTGGGAGGGTCTCACTGAGCAGTGGCCGAATGCCAGCTGCACCCAGCAATGCCTGCTGCTGCCGGTACCCCGAGACTGTGGCCAGGTGCCAGCCCACCCAAGAAAAAGTTTGCGAAATAGTGTAGCAGCAGCTTTTCAGGGATTATGGAAAATCACAACACACATCTGGCACCCGACTTCACACTTAATGACCTTGTTTCAGCACCAGCGAATGTGGCCGTTTTCTGGGGTCTGCTGGGACCAGGTGGCTTCAACAGTCTCTACCAAATGTCCTTCCAGCAGTGGAACCATTTTTCCCCGTGTGGCCCGAAAATCCTGGAGCCCACTCTCTTCCTGGGGATTCGCCCTTCCCACCAGAGCACTACCAGGTATCGAGCTGCGGAGTTACAGCCTTTGCGCTTCCCTTATTTACAGTCTTAATGGAATTTAAACCCTCTCCTTTTTCCTTTCTCCCTTTTTAGATTAGTCCCTGCAGCAGTTTCCAATTTTCTACTTTCTCTCCAACTGCTTTTGGGGAGGGGTGCTTTTCCTGTATTCTCCCCTGCCCCGGTCTCCGTCCTCTCTCCACCTGCAAACGTGGCTCCCTGCCCGTCGCCAGCTTCTCTCTCCCCAAGTTCACCTCTCCACACCACATGCCTGCTAAATTCTGTGGTTCAGGTTGTGCAGATTGCTGTGTTAATCCTCCAATCAGTTTTATAGGTGTGTAGGATGGTTTAGTGTTGGTCTGGCTGTATTTCATGGACACGAGACACACAAAAACCTTCCATGCTCTTCCACCATCTTGGCTTCTCCCCCCTAAAAGACTTTTAAAAAATATTAAGAGCAAATTGGGGCAAGCACATTCATTCATTCAGATGATACTTCAGTCTTTATGGGCATAGCTTAATAGTTACAATAGTTAAGATTTGAATTCAAGAACCAGACATACTTAATTGCCACTTAATGATTCTAATTTTGGAAAAGTTAATTGACTTCTCTAGATCTCAGTTTCCACATTTTTAAAATTGAGATACTACTAGATATATATTTCAATTGTGATCTCTCCTTCAAATTCTATTTCTATATTTCTAAATGTCTTATTGACTTCTCAACTGGTTATACTACAAAACTTGAAGTTACATGTGAAATTTTTTGTAAAAAAAAACATGTATTATGAAAATAGAGGAAAAGATAAACAAAATATCCCAAGAGGGGAAAAACTGCAATAATAAATAATTGTTTACTCCACAGAAAGGCAAGAAAGTATGATGATGAAAAAAAATTCCTACTTCATTTGGCAATACAAGAGCTGCAGGTACAGATGGGTAATAGTGTGACTGTATTTACTGGGGAAATGAGAAGATAATGACAGGAATGCTTGAAATGCACTTTTTCCACTGTACAGTTGATGGTGAACCAATACTTGGTGATGGAGGTAGTAAAGTGATAAAAATGGAAGAAGAAGCAAGATACTCATGTGATTGAAAATGAGAAAGAGATATGTCAAAAGAATGAATAAATAAAGGTATTGTGTGTCAGAATCATTGGTGAATGTAAAAAAAGAAAAGGTCCTGCATTTAATGACTTTCTAAGTAATATTTTCTATAAAAAAGAAGTGTTGGAGAGAAGCTAACTGCATGAAAATATGTGTGAGGGAGGATGGGTTTATATGTGTTCTGAGAGGGGTGTTGTTTTAAGTTATAGAATATAAATAGAAAATGGTGATCCTACTTTGAATTTTCATATTGCCGTTTCAAAGCATTATCCCACCAGCTATATTTTGCTTCACAGTAGTCCCAGAAGACCAGCAAAGCAACAAGAGAAATACAACCAAGAGAAAAAAGTACATATTTAGTAATACAAAATTGATTAGTAGAAGAGCGGAACTAAATCTGTCCAGACCCTTAGTCAAAAGCATTTCTCACAAAATCCTACAGTTAATGGCCTTAAAAGGGGACAGTATGTTACTCTAAGACATTTATATCATTGCTTTAATAAGAATATAGGGATAAATATTTTTGGTGGCAAAAATGTGCCCCATTCTAAGTAATTTTCAACGTTATATTGGGACTATAATGATTATAACTGACAAAATAATAACACAATAAAAACAACCTTTAAGAGGGGTCTGTCTATTCAGGTTCCCCAAGGACTTATAACACATAATATCAGAGACTTTGGAAGTTCAATGGGTGCCCAACAAAGAATAAATGAAGAAAACTGCAAACTGATAGGACAAACCAATCCCTAGCAGTATGCTCAATGGGGGTTGTGATAGTCACAGTGTTCTCCAGAGAGAGGAAGATAGAGGCTTATACAACAAACTACCTCAGTTCCACTTATAGAAACTGCGTGTGCATGATGGTTTATGTTAGAAAAATTTTAGGAAGTCTTTAAGCAGTATCGCCATTTAGAAGCTTATTTGCATAATAATGTAGGTAACACTTCCACGTGGGCAGAAGGACCTGTGCATTAAGTGAATAAACCTTTTTTTAGATATGGATTTATAACATATTTTGGGTATTATTAGCTGCCAGGAAGGGTGTGGGTGAATGTGTATAGGTTGCCCAATCATTGCTTACCAGAATACTGAAAGTGGAAAGAAACATGGCAAGTTTATTATTCGTGCTGACATGAACAACTTAATAGTACCTGGAGGTGGAGCGTCCAAGACTACCTAACATGTCTTGCCAAAATTGAGGTGGTAGAGCATTCCCTTGGCATCCTGCTAAAGTCATTCATATTTCTTGCCTAATTTCAAGTAGAAGACAAAGGGAGAGAAATCCTAAGACAAGCCAATTTCTGTGCAAGGAGAGTGGGGCTTCCACAAGTTGGGTGAAGTTTTCTTTTAATCAGAATTGGTGAATGAGACTATCCTGCTAAAAATTAATAATAAACAACCTTTTAGATGAAGAAATAAGATTAAAGTTTTAGAAATACCAATCACGTAAGCTTTTTTTTTTAAATGTATTTATTTTGAGAGTGACAGAGACAGCATGAGCAGGGAAGGGGCAGAGAGAAAGGTAGAGAGAATTCCAGGCAGGGTCCGTGCTCTTAGCATGAAGCCTGACATGGGCCTTGAACCCAAAAAACTGTAAGATCATGACCTAAGCCAAAAACCAAGAGTCAGACTCTCAACCGACTGAGCCACTCATGTGCCCTTCAGTCAGACAAACTTTGTAAGAAGTCCTCTCCTGCCTTTTTTTTTAACTCAGAGATACCACGTTCAGGCTTCAGTTTTATGGTTCATCTAAGCCTTCATCTAAGCCTTCGGCTTAGAGGTATCATGGAAAACAAACTCTGATTAGCTCAGGGAAGAGAGGTCTTCACTGTACCACTGTACTACTGGGTCGATATCCATACATTAATGATATATTAAGGAGAACAAATGCCAAGGAGGGACTAGTAGAGAGATAACAAATTCAGGACACAGCAGTGGAGGTGACACTGTGTTCTCATGTAGCACGTTGTATAGAAACCTCTGCCAAATAAAGGACTTGGAATGGTTATAATATAACCATGTTTCTTGCGTGGTAAAGGATGATGGAACGTATGTCTACTAACATTTATTAAGAGTAACCCCTATGTGTAGGTCTTTGTTAAAGGGGTAAGAATGAAGTCTAGCACCAAAAGAAGTAAACCAACAAAGAAGGACAGCCTACGTATCAAAATCTAAGTTTAGGCACTTCTTTTCACCAAACTGGATCTTCCTCAGTACTCCCCATCTCCATAAATATTTCTAGTCCCTATACAAAACCCAGGCATCATTCTTGACATATTGGCAATGACATTGGAACAAGTTTCAGTTACAGTTCCTAAAGATGGGTGGTTGCACTCAAATTCCCACCAAGGTGCTTAAAAGAAGTATTTAATGGAAATTCTCAAATAAGGTTGATAAAAGGGTTATGCAATCCTATATGACTATAAATTTTGCTTTCAATTATATACACTGTATTCATAGAAATAGTGAAAAAGATGAAATTGTTCATTATGAGTCTCTGCTTTGATTGGAACACATCTGAGATATCTAGAACGTCTTAAAGAAGACACAAAGCCAGCTCTTCTGGAGCTGAAGTCAACCTGCCCCTACTTCTTCCACTAAGTTTTTGGCATTGCTTGAAATACATATCTTTTAAATGTTGAGGGAAGTTTTATTACTTTGATGAGTAGCTGTGTGAGACAGTTTAGATTCTTTTTTTTAAGCTTATTTATTTATTTTGAGACAAACAGAGATGGTGCAAGTAGGGGAGGGGCAAAGAGAGAGAGAGTGAGAGAGAATCCCAAGCAGGTTCTGCTTTGCCAGCACAGAGCCCTACATAGGGCTCAAACTTATGAAACTGCAAGATCATGACCTGAGTGGAAACCAACAGTCCATAGCTGAACCAACTAAGCCACCCAGGCACCCCAAGACAATCTCAATTCTTAACAGAAAAGATAGCTAGAAGTGGCAGCTGATATTCTAATATTGAACTTAAAGCATCTGTAAGTCATATTTTCCCATCCATGTAATCTACTAATTGACTGCTGCATCAGTGAGTAAAATAAAATTTTGATGCTAATGTTACTCCATTAGCTGCATCGTAAGTTTTGTCCGGTCAGAGGTATTGTCAGTTATGTTCATGGCTGTATCTTGCAATAGTTGTGCCCAACACATACCTTGAAAAGAATGAAAGAACTCCTATCTCTGAATCATTACCCAATGTTGTTTATCTTATCTACTAAATAATTGTTGGTCTGTGATAAATATATGTATTTATCTTGTCCTAAAATCAAACACTAGGTTTTCAGCTGAGAGATAGAGTTAGTATAGATTGGTTCCCCACACCCCATTCTCCCCTTTTATGGTTGTGTAGTGACAGCCAGATGTCACCTTGAACATGTAAAAGGGATTTTTTTGCAATAAAGAAAGGAACCCTGAAATTAGGACTCTGGGAACTTATAGAAGATCTAGACAGCTCCCACTCCTTTCCCTCTGAGAGAAGAGAGCTGGGGGGCTGGGAGGGTATTGGAGAAATCTGCCTTTCTAATATCTTACCATCATTTGGAATGGAAATGGCTCATCTGAGTTTCATTGCCCTTTGAAACATAAGCATATAGCTCTAGGGAGAAAAATCTCTGAAATCTCTTGGATGTTTCACACTCTCTCAACCTTGCTATTTAGTCACCTTGAACTTATAAGGATTCTCTTTTAAGTGAAGTTCCAGTTCCCTATGCTCAGAAAACCTTGACCATGAAAAAAACATGAAGAAGCATTCATGTTGCTTCCCTGCAGTCTACAGATTTCTACCCTTCTCCCCTGTCTTCACTACCACACTATCTTATTTTCTCACTTGGACTGCTGCAATAGTCTTATCCCCATCTTCTCTGAACCCCTATTGACTCAGTGACCCCATACAGCCTCTGAGGTACAGTCTTGTGTAACCAGGAAATTGGAAGTATTTTGTTTTGAAGTTGGGACCCTATCACTTACAGACATCTTATATTGACTTTTGCTCTTTTCTTTCCTTACTTACCCCTTTTCTTTCCCCTTGCTTCTTTTGGACTTAAACCTCAAGAAAGCATTGTCAGATAAACCTGTTTCAGACTCTAGGGAATTCAGATTATGATGTACTGTTCATTGAAATATTTCATTACTTATTACTTTAAGAACAGAAAACACTGGGATCTTTCACATGGCTTTTTTTTTTAGTTCTTGTTTATTGTTTATTTATCTTTGAGAGAGAGAGGCAGAGAGCAAGCAGGGGAGGGGAAGAGAGAGAGGGAGGGAGACACAGAATATGAAGCAGGGTTCAGGCTCTGAGCTGTCAGCGGAGAGCCCAACGTGGGCTTGAACTCACAGTATGCAAGATCATGACCTGAGCCAAAATCAGAGGCTTAACCCACTGAGCCACCAGGCACCCCTGGTGAGCCTTTTAAAAGCAGAGATTTTTGTGTTTGTTTGTTTCATTGTTCCTTTCTTTTACCTATTTATCCTCAAAGGAGGGAAACAGTCATTTTGCAGACTGTATAGAGAGGTGGCATCCAGGAGCTGAGAGGAGTCTCCAGGACAGTTAGCAAGACAACAGAGATCTTAGTTATATAATCATAAGGAACTGAATTTAGTGGGGCACCTGGCTGGTCAGTCAGTAGAGCCTGTGACCCTTGATCTTGGGGTATCCATGCTGGGTATAGAGATCACAAAAAAATAAACAAATAAACTTAATAAAAAATAAGAAACTGAATTTGGCTAACAACTTGTAAGTTGAGTTTGTAATATGATCTCAGACTCATGATGAAAACTGTGGCCCCAGCTAACACTTTGATTACAACCTTGTGTGATCTGAAGGAAGAACCCAGTTAAGCTGATTCTAGATTGCTGACTCATAGAAACTGTGAGATAATAATGTTGTGTTGTTTTAAGTTCCTAAATTTATCATAATTATTACACAGCAACTGAAAGCTAGTATAAGGAGCACAGTCTGTTTTATTTATTTAGTTTTTACTCTTTTTTTCTCCACAAGCAACCAAGAGTATATCAATTTCAGGAGTTTGTGGCTGCTACCCTCAGGGAACTTACAGTTCAATCAAAACCAATTTTTTTTAATTAACCAGCATTACACAAAGCCTTGAAGATTAGCTTGAGAAAGTCTTCCTTAACCATCCACATGATTAAACAGAAATGAAAATTGAAAAATGTATTTTATAGGAGAAAATAAGCCCCTGCTATTATAGATAGACACAGAAATACAAAATTCTCCCATCATTCTATCTTTCAACATACAGTATACATCCAGATTTTTCCCCCCATCTATTCATGATGTCTGACAGAGTGGTTAAAGAAGAAGGAAAGTTATATTGGGTTGCCAGTAGTCCATATGTGCACCTAATTTGAGTGAAACAGCACTCTCCTTTGTAATGAACTTTAAAGTAGATGGTTCACCTATGTAAAAGAGCAAAAAACAACTTTTTTTTTGTCAGATTCCATTCACCAGGGCTCAAGACTTGGCTAGTGAAAAGAATGTGGGCTGGATTTCAGGACACATGAACTAATCTCAGTGGGAGTCCTGGAGAGAAAGGACACCAAGAGCACTTCACAGAGGTGATATTTGAATTTATTCCTGAAAGCTAAGTAGAAATTTGGATGAGGAAGATGGGTAAATCTGTATCAGTCTAGATAAAGAAAAAATATCCAAATTTTAGGAGATTTGAAAGAGTTAATCACACTGCTGAACTTGAGTAAATGAAGTAGTTGACTATGGCTAATTTTTTTTCTGGGATAGTAGTAAGATATGAGACAACAGACATGTAGCAGAGGCATAGCTTGTGCAAATCTGTCATTTGGGATATATACGTATGGGTGACCATATAGATGTTCTGGACAGTAACTTGGTAAGGACTGATTTGCATATAAATGGAATATCTCCTTAGGGGGAAGGGAGAAGAGAAGTAGAGGTAAGAGGGAATTCCAAGTACAGTAAAACCTTGGATTGCAAATAATTTGTTCTGCAAGTGTTCCGGTAGGTGAGCAAACATTTCTAATAAATTTTAACTTGATAAATGAGCAATGTCTTGCAATATGAGTACTATGTAACACTGAAAGTCACATGATCACAACTGAGCCAATGGTTCTTCTCTCTTGCTTGCTGTGGGATTGTGTGTGATTGTCTCCCATGCTTAGATGCTTGGTCGCAGAATTCAATGATTTTTCAGAATGTTGGAAGGTGCCCACAACTGGCATCTGACTGTTACATCCAACTGTTACATCATGAGTAACAGCAAGAGATTATGAAGGAAATCTTGCCTGCAGGGGAAGAGAAAAAGGTGGAGGAATCCCTCACTTCAGTGAGATTAGGGACACATGTAAAATGTGGGAAACATTGCAAAATTTTGTGAAAAAGCACCACCCAAATAAGGCTGTAGCAGTGAGAGCGATGAATCTGTTTAATGACAATGCAATATCACATTTCCACTAAACCTCAAAAGGAGACAAAAGCAAGTGTCATTGGATAGGTTCTTGTTAAAGTTGCATGAAAAGAAAAAGATTCCATTGAGCCAATAGATAGCAGTGATTCTGTTAGTGATAATGAAAGTCATCCTACACAATAACCCTCTTCTCTCTTGTCTCCCTCACACCAGCCTCGAAGGTTTTGAAAAATAAGTGTGGGTTAATTTGTTTACTTTTCCTTATATTTTGAATTTTCTTTATTATTTTTTATTTTATTATAGTATTGTAATCATTTTTATATGAATATTTTTGGGTTGTAGAATAAATCATCTGAGTTTCCATTATTTCTTTTGGGGAAATTTGCTTTGATATACAAGTGCTTTGGATTATAAGCAAGTTTCTGGAATGAATTATGCTTGCCAACCAAGATTTTATGTGTTAGTTCCAACAATCAAAGTAGAGAGACTTTTTTAAATAGAATATATTAATAGCCACACTAATTGTTCATGCCTGAGATTATGATACAGTACATGAAAAAGCTAAACTCTCCATGTATGGAATTAGTAGACTCAGCACCAGTGGCACTGGTAGCAATAGAATATCATAATCTATTTTAGGTAGGCATTAGGTAATTAGCCTTTAGGTAATTATCACAACATGGAGGAAGAGAAATGGAATGTGTTAGATAGTACATGGAAAATGATGAATGTATTTCCATGAGGACAAGATGTGATTTTGGCGCTCTGAATAGTAGTTGCCAAGTACAGATAGATCTGTATGAGAAAACTAAGGTCTAGTTATAGAAATTCTAAAATTTGGCCTAGAAAACCCTTCAGAATTCTAAAACATTTCATATTATCTATAATTAATATATTTAAAATAATAATGTATATTAACTTTGTTTTACCAATATATTTAATGGAGGAGAACTATATGAAGGGAATCACATTAACGAAATCAAGAAAGATTTTGTGCCTAGGTCATGATGTGAATATAACCTACAGTACTATAGCACTTCAGCAAATTTATAATGAGCTCTTCCATGCCACTTGTTATTTTGGTGAGTACATTGATTGAACAGAATAAAAAGTACAGGCATTATTCTGGTGGTAGATATGTTGTCATTAGAGGCAAAAATTATGGGTTTCTTCAAGATTGGCATTGATTATTGATTTATGGTCTTGAGGCTACCTGTATTGGAATCACTTAATGTGCTTAATAAATTATAGATTTCTGCTTCACAAATCAGTTCTAGTGAATTAGAAGTTTGGAGGATTACTTCAGGAAATCTTATTTTTTAACAAACACCTCACGTGGTTTTTTTAGTAAATGTAAACCATAGCTCTAAACTGCACATTTTATGAAAGTTGAAGAATATCATGTCTATCAGATTTACTAGTATTTCCCTAAAGGCTAACACATGCTATGTATTCAAACATTTTTACTGAGAATATTGATGAAATCAATAGAGTAAGGAAAGCAATCTATTTCTTCTTGTCTAGACTATTTCCAAACATGCAAAATTAAGACTTGTAAGAATCACAGATGTACAAATGCACAAATTCATTCCTTAATATCAACCTTCTCCTTTCCAAATCCTAGTGCTATATCTTCTTACTTATAAAAGAACAATTTTGAAATGGCAATAAGATAATGTTAGAAAACAATTTATTTTAGATTTTATCTTTAAAGACTGTCTACATCCAACGTGGGGCTCAAACTCACAACCCTGAGATTGAGACTTGCATGTTCTACTAACTGAGCCAGCCAGGTGCTCCAGAAAACACTGTTTTTAATGACAGTAGTTTTTGGATAAATTTATAAGAAAATTATTTTTTTATATATGGCCATTTCAAAGAACAATCTGGAGATATTAATAAAAAGTGAAAAATGCATATCCTTTGAATTACGCATTCCACTTATGAGAATTAAACCTAAATGAATAAGTATGCAGATATATAAACATAATGGTGTCCATCGCATTATTGCCTATAATGTCAGTAATAACCTAGATTCCTATCCAGTGTATATTCAGGAAATTAATGAATTATGCATGTATACTTTTGAAAGTTTGCAGCTATTGCAAGAGTAATAGATAAATGTAGTCTGATGTGAATAGATAACAATATCCATTTTTAGTGAAAAATATTACTGAATGGTATGTTTATAATATTCCACCATGTATAAATGGATATTTTAAATGTATATGACCTTTATACTCATAGAAGACACCTGGAAGCTTGCAAATAAAGCTGTTAGTAACACTGAGATGGGAAAAACCCTCAGTCTCCCTCCTAGGTTTTTTTTTCTTCACTCTCACATTACTACCACATTACAATACTTCTGAAACCTGATGTGTGGCGTTTTTCTTCTCCACCAAGCAATTCTCTGACACTGACTGGGGGTCCTATGATTTAACCCAATTCTGACATCATTTGCCTGGAGTTAGTGTCAGATCCCACAGGTTAAGGGATTAGTACCTCACAATTACCTCCTACTTCAGATGCCAATCACAAATAATACATCCCAGGTTGCTCTTGCCCATAACTTTTATCCAACTTGGCAACAAATTGGAGGTTTGCATAATTCCCTCCTTAAACTCCATTATTTGCTAGAGCAGAATTCAGGGAAACATTGACTTATGTTTATCAGTTTATTTAAGGCCATGTTATGGATATAGATGAACATCCAGATGAATAAACACATAGCGGGAGGTGTGTGTGGGGTTGGAGTGCATCACCCTCTTGGTATGTGGATGCATTTACGAACCTGGAAGCTCTCCGAATATTATACATATGGGAGTTTATGGAGGCTTCCTCACTTAGCCATAGTCAATTATTAACTCTATGTCTGAGGCTTCTCCCCTCTGTAGGGAAGTGGCAGACGGTGCTGAAAATTCCAACTCTAATGGCTTGGTCTTTCTGGTGACCAGGCCCCATCCAGAAGCCATCCAGGAGCCTGTTCAGAGTAGCCTCATTTGAACAAAAGAACCTCCTATCACCCAAGAGAATCCAAGGAATTTAGGAGGCTTGTGTCAGGAACCAGGGTAAAAGACCAAATATTAAAACATAAGATGTACCTAGCACTCTTATTACCTTGGAGATGAAGAGGATTTCAAGGGCTCTGTGCTGGAAACTGGGTGCAAAGACCAATATATATATTTTGTCATCTCACAGTTATTTCTGTAAATGTGATTAGTAGTGGGCAAGTAAAGTACACACTCCTTACTCTTTATAATTATTTAATTTGCCTATTTCCAAGCACATATTGATTTTATAATATCAAATGAATACACATTTTTAGATGATATATACCTACATGCACAGGAATTCCAAAATTTTATCAATGATATCTTTTCAGACATGGACAGATAGTTATGATAAAAACAATTCAATATATAACCTAGAGAAAATAGTTAGATAAGAAACAGCATTTTCCCCATAACACAGGTGAATACATGTGGTAGTATAGAAATATATGGATAAATATATACAAAATATTAATTTTGGGTAATGAGATGCTGATAATTTTCATTTTATTCATATTTTTATGTGTCTGAATATACGAAAACAAATTAAGAAAAAGCATTTTCATTTTATTTTAAATAATTGATTTATATTAGTTACATATTTAGAATACTCTTGCAAGTTGATCTAACCATTTTTTTAAAGTTCAACTGCTTATCTATTTTAAAACTCTAGCTATAAAAAGATATATATTAAATTTACATCAATTAACACTTAAGCTATTAATTGAAATTAATTGAAAATCCACTTAAATTTACTTCAGTTTTTTTTTAGAAATTGAATACAGTTCATATAATTTCTGTTCTAAATTTAATGTGTTAACAAAAATGCATAGCATTGTCTATTACTCCTCTGATATCAAGTTAATTATTTGTCTATTAGATTTATTCATGTCATAATTATTAAAAGTTAATGTATTTCAATATTCTAATAGGATTTTGTTCCAAGCTGGTGCTGAAACAAACAATTGATTCTATCTTCGAATTTTTTTTTTTTATCATTCAGTGGGTCAAATAGTCAACTGGAGTGGAATCACTCTTAATTGCTATCATCTGTCAGTAGTTAATACACCCAAATTTTCTAACTATTGGAATATTATAAGAAAGGAAGAATCATGTAAGATAGGAAACAAAATTAAAAAGAATCATGTGTTATTACCCATGTGAAATAATTTTAATAGTGCCAACCCTTAGAATATTAAGTATACCATTAGAGTAGTTTTAGTTCATATTAATTCCAATAAATATTACTAGACTTGTATATATAGTTATTGTATTTTCTCTTTCAAAAATACCTGTCAACATGGATGGTAAATTTTTTTGTTCTTAAATGTTTTACAAAAACATAAAAAGAAAATGTCTGGACAATGTTTTGGAATCTTTCAAATTGTGAGGCTGGCTCCCTGCTTTGAAACCATATTTAAAATCATTTAACTACAGAGATATGCAACTTTCAAAAACAAAGAGAAAACTACTCAAAGATCTTACTCTATTTTTTTTTGTCTTTCAATATATCATTTTAGCAACGTAAGACTTTTTAAAAGCCACTATATTCACCTCCACAAAGAGGCAGACACTAGGAACCAACAGCCAAGTTCTCAACACATGACTGAGTAAATGCTTCAAAGGATGGGCATTCTTGACTTTTTCTGACTACCCCATTGGAATATCCACTCATACTTGTCTTACATCATGCAAAGTATATGCAAGAATGACAACTTTCTAACTTCATTTGGTTACCAAGAAATAGGTGACTCTATTGGCTCATGGAATCATTAAATATGCGATGAAGACACTTTGGGGGTAAATATAATTATATACATAAAATTTGAAAATATATATTTTTCATCCCTGTACACAATAGACATAATTTCTCCCTGTTGAAGAGTTGTACACATTTTAGAATGGTTATTAGGAAAGGGAGAAAGGGTTTTATTTTCATGACTATGTTAAAAAAAAACTAGTTATATGGTAAGCATCAGGAGGATCTTTCAACACCATAGAGAGTTGATCAAGGATATTCCATAGCTGTTAGATATTTAGCAAATGTTCTTTCTTGATAAAATAAAAAATAAAAAAAATAATTCATATTATTTTTAGATATTTCAATTATATTTTGCCTATGCACATGGCCAAATAGGACCAAGACTGAGGCTATGAAGAAGTGTAGCATTGCTATCTGCCCTTATAATGTGATGGCTAAGGACATAGGCAATAGAGTCTGATTATATAAATCCCATTCTCATTTATTTTCTATATGACCTTGGATAATTTATTTAACCTCCCTATCCCTAAATATCCTTATCTAAAGAGCTTTTGGTGACTGTGAAGATTTGATGGTTTAATATATATATTATACTTTATGTAATAACTGGTAGATAAAAAATGTACGGAATTCTTGCTATTCAATTAACCTGTTTAGAAGTCTCAAGAAATGCGTGAAATGTTTAGCAATGAGTAATGATAGAATCTGCTAAGCACCAGACAAGTGGCATGGATCGGTATAATTTATATGCGTTCCCAGGGGAATTAAATGGAGCTTCTTATACTGTGGGCTTATTATGAAATGCAGTATGGATAGAATTTCATAAAATGCATTTATTTTCTATTGCTATGTAACAAATTACCATAACCTGGTGACTTAAAATATACCTATTTATTAGTTCAAAATCCTACAGATTAGAAGTCCTTACTATAGCTTGGTTCTTTATTCAGGGTATCATAAGGCTGAAATCAGATGTTGGCTGGGCTGAGTTCTTGTTTGGAGGCCCTGAGAAAAGTTTCATTTCCCAGTTTATTCATATTTTGGGGCAAATTCAGGTCCTTGCAGTTGTAGGATTGAGGACCTAGGTGTTACGGGAAAAAGCGTGGTCCATGCCCTTGAGAAAATTGGAAGAATACTATAAACGAATATGAAATAATTAGGAACAGTATAGAGTAAGAATATGTGAGAAACTAAATATGGATAATAACATATAATACTATATGAATGTTGAGAAGGAGCTGAGTTGGTTAGGATTCACCAGTAAGAGTCCTCAGGGTCTTAGAACTTAAATTGGGATCTTAAAGATGAGTAAGAGATAGCTCAATGATCAAGAACAAGTCAACAATCTATGTAGAAAGCAGAAAAATAGTGTAACAAACCTAACATATTATGGAGAATAATATAGTCTGTTTTAATATTAGGTGTTTAAATAAGCATTTTTCATGGCTACAGGATTCAAAAATAGTGATAGGGAAGTGCCAACCTCAGTCTTAAATCACGTGGATTCACCACATTAATTTGGTATGCAGTACATATTAATTCTGCTTCTAATATACCATGAGCAGTCCTTTCAAGAGCTGAATTACAGAAAAAATTCTAAGAACTATAAAATGAATGCAATAGCTATAATACTTCATTCTTAAACTTTTATTTTTAGTATTTTTTTGAGCTTTCACCCAGACTGCTAGTTCATCTCCTGTGCAAAATCATATATTTGTAAAAGAATTTATTTTCAGGAAAACATTGTGGAAGTACAGGTGGCATTGTTCTCTTTGTAAAAATGTAGTGAAATAAAATTTATTCTGGGACTATTTGAAGGTCATTTATGAGTGTTTGGAAAAATTTCAACAACATATAAGAAACAATTATATATAAGAGTAAAAGTGTCTGGCTCTTGGTTTTGGCTTGGGTCATGGTCTTACAGTTCATGGGTTCAAGCCCCTCAATGGGCTCTGTGCTGGCAGCATGGAGATTGTTTGGGATTCTTTCCCTCTCCCTTTCTCTCTGCCTCTGCCTTGCTCTCTCTCTCTCTCTCTCTCTCTCTGTCAAATTAAATGAATAAACTTAAAAATATCTTTCTATCTATCTATACAAAAATCTGAACAATGATGGGAAACTTTATTTTACCAATTTTAAACCATGAACAGTCAAACAGATTAAAAAGAATTTGAGGCGGGGCGCCTGGGTGGCGCAGTCGGTTAAGCGTCCGACTTCAGCCAGGTCACGATCTCGCGGTCCGTGAGTTCGAGCCCCGCGTCAGGCTCTGGGCTGACGGCTCCGAGCCTGGAGCCTGTTTCCGATTCTGTGTCTCTCTCTCTCTCTGCCCCTCCCCCGTTCATGCTCTGTCTCTCTCTGTCCCAAAAATAAATAAAAAAAAAAACGTTGAAAAAAAGAAAAAAAAAATAAAAAGAATTTGAGGGTATGGAATGACTATAAGTAAATTAAATGATAATATAGAATCATAAAATAGAGAATGTATCTCTTATTTTAATTGCATGAAATATTTATAAAAATGCATGGAAAGAAAACAATAAATTAAAAATAAGCATTTTATAAATCACATTTCTTGGTGCCAATGAAATAAAATAAGAAATTAGCAACAATTACTAAAGGGTGGTTTTTTGTCAAATTATTTTTTTTTTAATTTTTTTTTTTAACGTTTATTTATTTTTGAGACAGAGAGAGACAGAGCATGAACGGGGGAGGGTCAGAGAGAGGGAGACACAGAATCTGAAACAGGCTCCAGGCTCTGAGCTGTCAGCACAGAGCCGGACGCAGGGCTCGAACTCACGGACCGCGAGATCATGACCTGAGCCGAAGTCGGCCGCTTAACCAACTGAGCCACCCAGGCGCCCCTTTGTCAAATTATTTTTAAAAAGACTACGCAAAACCAATTCTTTAAGTGATCACTAGTATAGTGAGATATAAATGTACAGTACGTCTAAGGAAGAAAGAAATAGAATGATAGCTATAGATGGCATACAATGCAATAGAATATTTTATACAATTTTCAACAAGTAAGCTTGAAAGTTGTGATGAAATTCATGATTTTTCTTGATAAATAGAAACATAAATTCTGCAGAGAGTAGTGGAAATTAAATTTCCACCAAATGTACACCAATCTCAAATGATTTTGTGCACCAGGCTTAAAAAATAATAATTTCTACAGTATTTAAATTATTCCAAAGCATAACAAAAGATCACAAGATTTCCAGTTAATCCATATCAAAACCACATGAAGAACGAACTCTAATAATACATGTGCAAGTTTCTATATTTGCAACCATTCTCACTAGTTTCAAAATCTCACAATAAACGTTAGCCTCTTCTAAAAACTTGAATTTAATCAGCTACAAAATTCTATTCGTGTTCCTTGCAAAATATCTTTTGCTCACTCCTTCCTTTTTTGTTTCCACTTTCTAAATCCAGGCCTTAAGCAAGCACTCTGATTGATGACCACAATAATTTCAATAATTGATTTCTTTACTTCCAGTCTCTCATACCTCCAATCTCTCCTACACATGCTTTTCCGAACAGCCTTCTTGAGATAATTTCTTTACTCCTTTCTCACCCTTGTTCAAAAGTTTTCTTGTCTCTTCACCAATTAGCACTTATGGTGTTCCTCCATTTGCTACAACTTGTCATTACAACTTTCTCAGGTCCCATGCAAACAACTCTAAACAAATTGTTTTCTTTACCGTTCTCTGAACAGTTCTTGAATATTCTGAGCTCTATGGATTTGTTTAATTTTTTGATATTACTTGGAATGCTTTCTTTCTCCCATTCTGACTTTTCAGACACTTCTGTATTTAAGGTTTAACTTAAAATCCTATAATCTTTGAGAAAGTTGCCCTATCTCCTCAGTTGTATTCAATTTTTTTATCTCTCCCATTTATACACAGCCTTCTTTCTATATTATAGTACATTTTTATTCGTCTTATATCAAAGTTGTTTTAATATGCAGCTCCTTTCCTACACTGGGAAGTCCTGAGGAGAAGTGATCATGTCTTAATTATTTCCATAGATTCCACAGCAAAATGATTGCACAGAAAAATGATAGAGGATTGAAAATATCTATGCTTGCCATAAATCAGGCTATAATATTTATCCTTAAAGCTAATAGTTTTAACATTATTACAACAAATGCTAGTAAACGATGGATTATTAACAGGAAGGTGGGATATAAGATGCCTCAGGGTTTTTTCTTAACATCCATGTTTATCTTGTTAACTCTAAATATTTTGAAGGGTGTTTGAGGAATGTGGTATTGCATTTTTCAATTAGACAATTTTGCTGAAAGTTCAGCTATCATTTTTTCCATAATCAGTGATAGCAGATGATTTCATTTTATTATATGATGTTTTCTACATAATACTGGGCTACATTCCTATGTATTTATTTTACTGAGTTCACTATCAGTTTGTAGAACCATTACGAACCATGTGACTCATTTATTCAGCATAAGGTTTACAGGGCAGCTACTAAATAGCAAAGAAAGCATGCTTTATTATTCAGAAACTTGAAAAGGCATATTTGGTGTTGGATGTGAAAATAAGATTAGCCTAGCTACTTATCTAAGTAGGATGATATTTAGATGCTGAAAAACTAGAAGTTGCAATAATTTAAACAAGTTATTTATTTCTCTTTATATGAATGAAGTCCAGAAGTAGTTTTTTTCAAGGCTGGCATGTCACTCCATGGTTTCAGGTTATCTTGTTGCTGTACCTTCTTAGCACTTATATATCAGACTCAGTCCAATCTGGAAAGAGAAACCACACAGGAATCAAAATAGGGAAAGTTTATTATAGTACATTATTAATTATAACAAGATTGGAATTAAAATATGGGGACTATTAAGAAGTTAAGATGGCTCTAAAAATATTGAATATCAGATGTAAAATATGTTTAATATAATATCATATGTGATATGGTATGATCTATGTTATGATATGATCTGATATGTTATAGCCAATGCTCTGGGGCTGAGATAAGGCATTCAAAGAAGACTTCTGGTCATCTACCCACTCCCGATGAAGAATGTGATCCAGATTTTGTTGTAGAGATCAAGGACATAGCTCAGAATGGAAAAGAAGTTGGTAGGAGGCAACGCTGGCAGAATAGATTGGAAATATGTTTTCTGTAACTTGCCGGAAATCTGCACTATACGATGCTAGAGAATGTTGTTCATGGGGAGATGTCTCATTAAAGGACCTCAGCTACAAAACTGAGGGAGGTTCCCAGTGAATTGCATGGCCACTGGGTGGTGCTAGTGTGTACTAGATTTGGAGAAGCTGTAAAACTGCAAGGAGTCTGAGCCTCTAGTTGGTCTCATTGCAGGAGGTTGGTGCTAAGCAAGCCATGCTCTGCAGGAGCCTGCCTGGACCCTTCAAAAGAATTCTGGAACAAATCAAACACTTTATTTCTGTAGTATCTCTCTAGCACTGTACTAACTAAGCTTAAGAAAAACGGAAAAATATTTAAAAGGAACCAATCCATTTTTACATAGGATGCAAAAAGGGTGAATTTGGATCTTAAGAGGCCATTAAACTGGAAACCAACACACAATTTAATCTAAAGTTGCAACTCAAGGAGGTATCACAATTCTAGATTTCAAGATATACTACAAAGCTGTAGTAATCAAAACAATATGGTACTGGCACAAAAATAGAAATAGAGATCAATAGAACAGAAAAAAGAGCCCAAAAATAAACCCGTGATTATATGGTCAATTAATCTATGACAAAGGAAGCAAGAATATACAATGGTGAGAATACAGTCTTTTCGATAAATGGTCCTGGGAAAGCTGGATAACTATACACAAAAGAATTTAAGTGGACCATTTTCTGACACCATGCTCAAAAATAAACTGCAAATGGATTAAAGACCTAAATGTGAGAACTGAAATCACAAAAATCCTGGAAGAGCACACAGGCAGTAATTTCTCTGACTTTGCCATAGCAACATTTTTCTAGCTGTGTTTTTAGGAAACAAGTAAAAGCAAAACAAATAAAAGCAAATATAAACAATTGGGACTGCATCAAAATAAAAAGCTTTTGACACTGAAGGAAACTACCAACAAAACAAAAAGTCCATTTACTGAATAGGAGAAAATAATTTGCAACTGATATATCTGATAAAGGATTAATGTACAAAATATGTAAAGAACTTGTACAACTCAATACCAGAAAGACAAAATCTTATAAAAAATATGTGCAGAGTACCTGAATAGACATTTTTTCCAAAGAAGACATACAGATGGTAAACAGACACATGAAAAGATGCCCAACATCATTAATCATCAGGGAAATGCAAATCAAAACCTCACTGAGGTGTTACCTTACACTTGTCAGAATGGCTGAAAAAAAAAAAGGATAATAAATAACAAGGCTGGCAAGGATGTGGAGAAAAAGAAACCCATGTGCACTGTTGGTGAGAATGTAAACTGGTATAGCCAATGTGGAAAACAGTATGGAGTTTCCTCAAAAAATTAAAAATAGAAATATCATATGATCCAGTAATTCCACTACTGGATATTTAACAAAGAAAATGAAAACACTAATTCAAAAATATATATGCATGTTTATTGCAGCATTATTTGTAATAGCAAAGATATGGAAGCAACCCAAGTGTCTATTGTTAGACAGATAAGGAAGTTATATAAACACCACAATGAAATATTACACAGCCATAGAAAGGATGAGATTGTGTGATTTGTCTAGGCCCAATATGGATAGACCTAGATGGTATTATGTTAGGTGGCTATGTGAAATAAGTCAGACTGAGAAAGACAGATACTTTACAGTTTCACTCATATGGATTATGTAAAAAAAAATCAAATAAACAAAAAGCGAAATTAGACCTATAAATACAGAAAACAAATGGTTGCCAGAGGGGATGGGGATGGGCAAAATGGGAGATATAGGCCTCAAGTTATGGAATTAATAAATCAGGAGAATAAAAGGCACACGATATAAGGAATTTAATCAAAGATATTTTAATAGCATTGTGTGGTGACAGATGGTAGCTATACTTCTGGTGAGCATAGCATAATATAAAAATGATTGAATCACTAGGTTGTACACCTGAAATTAATGTAACATTGTGTGGCAAGTATACTCAAATAAGCTATGAAGCCATGAAGAAGAATGAAAATGCACTTAAAACTAGAGAGCCCAATGGGGAGGTGTTTTCTATTTATATCAGAGATAAATATATGTGATATATGTGCAGAAATATAGGAAAGGAGTAAGTAAGCCATTCTTTAAGGCACATGGAAGAATATTTGCAAATGCTGTGAGGTGGGGACTGCCTTGCCGTATTCAAAGACCAGTAAGGAAATAAGTGTTGGTGCAGAAGTAAGTTAGTGGCAACGTAGTAGAAAAGGTTTGGAAGCCAGCAGAGACCAGATCATAAAGCCTTGTCAGTCATGGGAAGATGGAATCTTTCTGATACAAAAAATATATAGTAAAAAGAATTATTCTCATTTTTCCAGATCTGCTCATTATTTAAAATCCATCCTCTCTTAAGTGTCTTCCTTTTGTACTCATAAACTCTGGTAAATATTTCAGAAAATAGGGCTAGATTTACAAAGGAAGTAGCAATCAAATAGGAAAGAACTATCTCCTGTATCTCCAAGCTGCTGTCTGAAAGTATTTGACTCAACAAGTGGCAGTCTTAGATAATATTTGGTAGTATATCCAAATATACTAAAGTTGGATCTTTAGGCAAAAGGATATTTCACTTCTTATTTTTAATCTGAAGAAGCAATATTAGCCCTCTTTCCCCACAGGCCTTGCATGAAGATTTTTTTATGTATCTTTAAAGTTTTGAGATACATATTGTTACATTTTAATCAGGTAAGGTAAAATTAAAGATAGTGAAGTGACATATATTTAATCTTAAACATACAGTTTATGAAATAAAGAAATTTGATTAAGAACCACAAGGATAGATAATCTATGACATAACATCAAACCTAGGAAGAAACAACCCATAATGAATGGAGATGCTGTAAGTCAGCCCTTCTGAACCTTGTGAAGTTGCCTCCAATATGAAAGAACTAAACCAAACAGAAAGAGGTTCATACTATTTCTGTTTCATTTTGTTATTGTAATTTTGTCATATACACCTAAAATATATTTTACCTGAAATAATACTATTTTTTCCTTCTGGAGGTATCAAATTAAAGTGTTGGCTTCTAATTCTCAGAATGCAATATTATCAAAATTTAGGTGTCTAAAACCCCACAGGAGTAAATTCATGAGCCTAAAAACATACAGAAGGAGAAACTTACCCTCAGAAAAAACCTGCCACACACCTACTTCTATTATCCCCACAACTGTATTTGAAAAGAGATAAGTGTTCTCACAAACCACCAAAATGTGGGACTAGACTGCACTGCTTTGAATTATACTTTGTGATGATAATGCCTTGTGGTCTTATTTATTATTGTGTTTATAGAGCTCCATGGTATAAGCTTTTTTTTTTTAGTGGCTTTCTGCTCTACCGGGCTGCTCCAAGCCACTTTTAGAGATATTACTAGAGGGGATAATGAAGGTAACTTTTGATACTTCAACTCTCTGCTTCAGTGGCATATTTTTCTCTATTTTAGACTACCAACCATCATTTTTTAGCACTAAGGCATGCTTATGTGGTGAAAATATTTTTTGCATTTTTTTAAATCTATCTGTAGGTACCATGGTCTTCCTCCTTATTTGGTAGCTGACTCCTTTGGGAATCTTCATAAAAATAATTACAAAGCCTAGGCACATGACAATGAATCTGTTTTCGGGATTTATCTCATTCAGTTCTCCATAATCTCTTTATATCCAAAATATATTTAAGATATCTTCTCCCCCTCTGTTTCTCATTGTCAAAAGTAGTTCCTGATACACAGTGGCAGTCCAGTAATATATTTTAATTGCACTATTTTTCATTATATTGTATTCCAATGGGAGTTTTTATTATTTCCAGATAATTAAGAAACATAAAGCATGGCATCTTTCTCCCCAGTACAACATAACAGTTTTCTCACAATTTCAATAGCTTCTCATAAACACTGACCATATCTTATTACCAGAAGGGAAAGGAAATGGGTCAAAGGGATAGTAAAGAGAATATTACTTGTAGAGGCACAATGAATCACATGCAACTTTGGGGGGGATCCTGCTTGGGGGGCGGGAAGGAGCTGTGGCAACTAATTCTGGTCAGCCTTTGGCCATAAGTGCTAAGAATATCAGGCTTCACTGGATATGCAGTTGACTATATCCTCCACACAACATTTTAACATTTTCTCTATTTGCTTCCACCATCACGATGTATATCTTTGCATTCTTAGATTTTCCAGTTTCTTTTCGGATGTGCATGGCTTCTCCTTTTTTATCTATCTCATAACATTTGGTTTCCCAAAGATATTTGTCCAAACTTATTTCTTCTTCTGTCTCACTCTTCCCTTGTGTCATATATGCTATGACTCTACTTGAGAATTGCTTTTAAACCTCCATTTCTACGAGCACTTTTCTTCTATCCTTTAGGTCCATTTTTACAACAGCTTCTAACTATAAATGGATATTATAGAGATTTTAAGGGCAATGTGGTAAAATCCAACTAGTCCTCTCTATAATAGTTTTCTCATATAGGTATCTCATGACTTCAGAAGAGTAAATCACATTCTCTAGTAAGGAGTGTCTTTCTGATTAAAACAGTGATGTTCTCTCCAGTTCTGGTTTCCTCCAATGTACTCTCTTTTCCTGACCATACCTTCAGAGTATCTAAGATATCATCTAACATGATAAAATATTGCTTGTTGAATTTTGTGTTACATATCTAGGGAGTAGGCATAAAATCACTAAGTGCAGAAAGATTTCTACATTTTGCACTAAAGTTTCTATCCTTCCACCTTACCTCCCCCACAAAAAAAAAACCAAAACAACAACAAAAACAGTTTAAAATGAACAGAAAATTAAGCACATTTTGTTTTTAAAATGGAGTCTTACCTGAAGATAATGAGTAGTTAAAGAGATCATTTAAATCACAAATTTGAGGCACTGACCAGTACTTAATATACAAAAGACTAACTTAACTAATCAAACAGCACTATAATTTACACTAAAAAATTCCTCTTTCTCTTAAATCTCTCCATTTAAGAGTTAGCTATAAATGTATCTTTACCTAATAATAGTGTCTGGAACAATTCTTTTTTTTTATGTTTATTTATTTTTGAGAGAGAAAGCGCTAGTGAGGGAGGGGCAGGAGAAAGAGAGACAGAGAATCCGAAGCAGGCTCCACACTATCAGTGCAAAGCCTGACATGGGGCTCGAACTCAAGAACCATGAGATCATGACCTGAACCAAAGTCAGATACTCAACCAACTGAGCCACGCAGGCACCGCTGAAACAATTCTTAAGTGACTGAAAATTGATCATTCAGTACCAACACATTGCTTATTAGTTATTCAGTAGTTTCCTTTACTAATGCCTCAGCTGTCTCCAGGAATTGAAGAAAATTCCAGACTATTTAACATGAAATGTTCTGAGATACTGTCAATTTTTTCCACTGAAAATAAGTGGTTAGCATCAAATATATCCACATAATAATCACTCTGTGGGTATGAAAAGCAGAAAATTATTTTAATGTACTATTAAAACATTTATCTTACATAGTAAACAAATATGGAAGGAAAGTTAGATAAGCATAATTAAACAGATGCGTGTGTCATCCATTGTATTTGCTAGATTAACTTGGGTACCAGTTTATCCCAGGATACTTTTATTAGCCAACAGCAACAATTCAAAAATCCAATAGTGTATTGTCTATAGAAACTTCCCATGAATCACAGCGTAGTTAGGTTGTTTGCATCTTGTGTACCAGGGTGTCGAGCAGAATCAAATCTGTGGTTTCAATGTAAGAAACACTCCTTTCCTAAGCATGTATTTAAATGAGTTGTATATATAGGAACTGGGACTTTCTTGGCCTACAGAAGGATGAAGTGTACTTTATAAGTGCTCTTGCCTAGCTTCTGTGTTTTTTGCTTGTGACATCATTCACCTGGGGAGCATCATCCTGCAGCTACTGGGGCCATTTTGCCACATAATTAGAAGTTCTTTGGAGTTTACATCACCTTGAGGCAGCTCTTTGATTATGATTGACTGCTGCAGGAGCATGGAAGCCCTCCTCCCTTGTTTTTAACCAGGACAAACACTGAGGCACAATTTGCCTGTGGAATCAACATTAACTGAAATCACATCTTTGCCTGGCTTCATTCCCTTTCTTCTTTCGATTCTCATACACTCTTAGAATTTTCTGTTTGTAATACTTATTAATAAATCCATTGCAAACTAATATTTATCTCAGGACTTACTTCTGACATGTATCTATGTATGTATTTATTTTAGGGCAGAGGCAACTGGGGTGCAGTAAAAGGGAGAGGAGCATAGTATGGCATGGCAACTCTCCCTGGTTACTCTCTTTGGATGATTTGGAATGCCAAAAAAACTTCCACTTCTGGAAGAAAAACACTATCTTATGAGCCACTTTTTGAGATTCTGAATGGTGTCCATGATGATTTAAGACCAAGGTAATCAATTTTGGGAACAAAGTTAGGGAGAGGAGCATTCTCCAAATTCTGTGACAAGCTCAGTCACGTTTGGATACCTCAGGGACAGTTGGCTTTAAAGCAAGAGGAGAAAATAACTTCATTGGTATTTACAATGGAGGATTTTAGCAGTAAAGACTATGGTGATGTACCGTGAAGAGCTGTTCACAAAGAACATCTTTAGACTTGTAACTGAGCAGATGACACAACATCTATGAAAGATCCCTTGAAGAACAGTCAAAGCTAATGGAGAACCACAGAAACTAAAATTGTTATAACATTGTGAAGGCATCCTTTTGTATTCTACTAGGAATTTGGTCAATCTATGTCTACAGTCTCTTAGAAGGATCTAGTTAATTATAACCCTGTTACATATACCTTCAAAGAAACTTCTATTATATAATATTGTAATATTATATAATATTTCTCATTAAGAAAAAAAGAGATGCCAATTCTTTGTGGAATAAAAAGGATTTTCCTATCATCCTAATTATAGAACTATGTGAAACTAAATTATTTTCTAGATTCTTCTAGTAAATCTGGTAGGAATATTAAGCTTAAATTAGCCTTTCCATTGTAACTCTCTTAGGCCCTTTTTGTAATAATAAAGAATGAAGAATAAATTCTCTGATGACAGCCATGTACAAAGGGCTCTGTCTTTAGATCTAAGAATAGGAAGAAGTCATAAGGTCTCAAGGCATTTGCCTGGAGGTTAATTAATCAGTATTCGTATTCATCTTCACAACTATATTTTTTACTTGCTACCAATTGGCTGAGCAGATGGTAAAGGCTAGAAATCTGGCACATCTTAAAAAATAATCAGATTTCATCAAGTCCAATTAGTTTTGGAAACTGCATTAGAAATTCTTTGCTGAGTTAAGGAGAAACAGATTCCTAATAATGTTTGTTCTGGGAACAAGATTTGTGCTGAAAGCATTTCTTCTCTACTTAATCCCCCCCCCACACACACACACATACTCCACACACACTTGTTGGTGAAAACAGACAGAAGGAGGTTTCCCACACACACACACTCAAAAAAATGTACATTTTAACAAGTTAGCTTAGTCTCTGGCTAGGAGAAGACACCAGAAGCTGATTCTTTCCTCTTTGGTGTGTTCCAATGGCCTAAAACAATTTCTTCTCCATTTAAAGGGACATGTACACATACATATAAAAGAGAAAAGGAGAGAGAGAGAGAGAAATCCCGAAGCAGTGAAGAAGAATAAGAAAGAAACATAAGGCATATTCTATAAAAGAGCCAAATAGTCAGTCTCCTGCCAGCAAACCTAAGATGATTAATTGCTAGCTCTACAGAAGGTGGAAAATTTTAAAACAAGAGAAAAGAAAAAATGACCTGAGAAAACATTTAAAACATTAAACAATTTAGCTTTCTTCAAAATTATTTGATAACCAATGAAGAAGAGTATGACAGATTTGAATTCTATAATACTCCTTTCATACCAGGTCACAGAAACCTCTCTTAAAGATGCCTATAGGGGCACGTGAGTGGCTCAGTCGTGGCATCATAACTTTTGGTTTTGGCTCAGGTCATGATTCCAAGGTTGTAGGATCGAGCCCCACATCAGGCTCCACACTAAGTCTGGAGTCTGCTTAAGATTCTCTCTCTCTCTCCCTCTACTCCTCTCCCCTGCTTGCTATTTCTCTCTATGATAACTTAAAATTAAAAAAAAAAAGATGTCTATGAACTGATTGATGTATGAAGGTGCAAAAATACCAAAAAAACATTAAGATAATACCAAAAATGTAAATGTATAAAAAAGAATATGGATAGGCACCTGGGTGGTTCAGTTGGTTAAGCGTCCAACTTCGGCTCAGGTCATGATCTCGCATTCCATGGATTCAAGCCCTGTATTGGGCTGTGTTCTGACAGCTTGGAGCCTGGAGCCTGCTTCGGATTCTGTGTCTCCCTCTCTTTCTGCCCATGCTCTGTCTCTCTGTCTCAAAAATAAATAATCATTAAAAATAATTAAAAAATAATTTAAAAAAGAATATAGAGTCCTGTGATATAGCTGGGCCTCAAGTTAACTAACATTTGTTGCTATTGTTTATTTAGAAAGTAGTCATTTATATATTCACATAAACACACACACGCAATATATTAGTTTTCTTGGAGCTGTAAGGGAAAAAAAAACAGTGATTAAATACAGACTCATATTTCAACTTCTATAAGGTTTACTTTCTTTTAAGATAACAGATATCAAACACTAAACTCAACATATTGTATATTCTAGGGTGATGATGGTCTAGGAGAAAAATAAAGCAGTTATTATGAATACGTAATGTTTGGAAGGGTAGTTGTAGGTATATATAGGTTGGTCAAAGGAGCCCTTATAGAAAGAGGTAAGCTTTGAGGCAAGATTGAAAGGAGATATGGGTGAGAATCATCTGAGGAAGAAGAAAGAGAATTTGGGAGAACTCAGTTAGCTTGTGCCTGCCATTGCTTGAGTTTAACAGAGATACTACTGTAATGTGAGCAAGGGGAGAGTAGGAGGAGATGAAGGCAAAGAGATAAAGGACACCAGATGATACAGTGTTATGTAGGTGATACTGAAATGAGAGGACCTTGGAGAATGTTGGGCAAAGAAACAACATGCTGTGAGTTATATTTATGAAACTATTTCAGGCCTCTTCCTATGAGAATAGGTTGATAGGGGCAAAAGCTAAAGCATAAAGGCTGCTGGAAAAGTGTAGGCTGTAGATATAAGTTGTGGCATCATAAGAAACATGTAAATTGACAACACCTGACAATATCTGATTATTAGGTGGTCATCCAGGTGATATATTAAGTCATCATTAACAACAAGACACACATTCTGATAACTCTTAGAATCTTGAAAATAAGCAAAAATCTCTAACAGCCTGTGTTGGAAGTATGAAGAATGTGGATCTGTTGGATGAATTGCAATTATAAATGTTTTGTCACCTTGAAAACAAAATCTTGTAAATGTCCAATAAATCATCCTGTCTTAGGTATAACCATCACCTGGGAGCTTGTGAGGAAATTGGAATCTGGTGCACTGTTCAAGACCTACTGATTCGTATGCATATTAAAGTTTGAACAGCACTGCTCTCTTTTATACAATTAAATTTATAGATGAAAAAATAAAGACTGCAGATGGCAAGAGAACACAGACTCCCTGAATCCTTACATTCATTTGTGTCTTTAGTTGTTTCAAAGATGCTTTCTTCTTCTCTCCCTAATAACATAATAACCACTCTGATGTAAGTTTCTCATTAGTGTAAAACAAATGGAGATAGGGATTTTGCTTTGTTCATCACTGTGCCCACAGCACCTAGAATGGTGCTTTGACTTGAGCAGGTGCTTACAAACTTTGAATGAATTAATTATACACTGATTGTTATGCATAATCCTCAAGCTTACTGAAAACTCAAACCAACCACACACAAGAATGGACAGGAAAATATAAGACCGAAGTGTAATTAATTGAAACAGATATTGGCAAACAATATCTATCCTGCTCGCTCCAGAAACAGACGCACAACTTTCTCATATCCTTTTTATATGACATCTGCTAACAATCAGCCAAAGGGACTTAGATGGAAAAACTAAAAAAATAAGATGTGAGAAGATAGATTCATCTCTTGATTACAGTAACTGAAATGCAACTAAATAAATGTTGTAGAGAGAACATGAGATAAGAAATTTAAGTTATTGGTCCAATTTGATTCATGGCCTTTATGAAGGTGCTAGACCTGTACTTGTCTCACACAAAGCTGATTCACACCCATCACAACCTGTAAAGCATTCCATGCTCTGCTCAAATATTCTCTTTATGTAAACTTCCTTGATCTCTCTAACAACAATTATTTTTTCTCGGTCTTCTATGTTTACATGTTACTTTCTCTATATTTGTAATTTAGCACTCCTTCTTGTACATTATTCTATTTACTTTGGGCTTCTTTTTGCCTACCATTCCTGCCAACAAACACTTAAAAAACTGACTAGTTGCCAAAATACAAGAAAATTCTACTCCTATAACTTCCAGGAGAAGGGAATTCTCTAAGTTGTTAAAGAAAAGAAGGAGAGGGTAAACTATGCTTATAGTTTCTATCCTTCCTCTTCAATTTTAGAAGTCCTTATGGAAACACTGTTTTAACAAATTTACTTTGGGAGCAGCCTCTCAAATCAAGGGTTATTACAGACCCTTGATGTTCACCCAGAGTCTGGTGCAGTTTCTAATTTCATCTCACCTTGATTTCCCAGGATGCTACTGTTTGACAGAGTTTGCATTTACCTCCTCCTCCTCTATCAGTTTCCTTAGTTTCCCAAGCATACTTAGCATTGGGATGAACTAAAAGTCATTTTCTTGTTATTAAATGCATTTGAAATAATGTTCACCAAGCATAAAAACTCGTCTAATCTTCTGTCAACAAAAGCCCAATAATGAAATCTGTAAGAGGAAATTCTTAAGCTTAAACTCCACAGGTCAAGTGAGTGGGCTTTAAAATTATTTTTAAAATCACTGAAGTGGGAGAGGAAAACTTACCTACTGTTAAGACATAGAAAGTGGGGCCCCTGGGTGGCTCACTTGGTTAAGCATCTGACTTCAGTTCAGGTCATGATCTCACAGTTTGTGAGTTCGAGCCCCGCATCAGGGTTGGTGCTGTCAGGTCAGGGAGCCTGCTTCAGATTCTGCGTTTCCCTCTCTCTCTGCCCCTCCCCTGCTTGCACTCTGTCTCTGTCTTTCTCAAAAATAAATAAACGTTAATTTAAAAAAAAAAGATAAAGAAGGTTATTTGTGAAATTGCATAAGATTTCTGACTAATAGAAACAAGCCATCATTAATGGCAATAGATAAGCATAGAGCACTTATCTTAATGCTTGGTGCTGAGGTATAGAACAGAAAGCTGAATAAGAGCAGGCATTCAATTAACTGTTTGTTCTCCACATAGTGGTGAGAAGTGGGGAAAAAAAACTGTTATCACAAAGGTGACTGTAAACATTTATTTTTGTATCTGTAACTTATCCCTCCATTTGTAAATGTCACTGAAGCCACTTCTATGACCATGATCTTTCTCCTTCACTGAGGAAAAGCCAAAAGGAATTGGCTACATTCTCACTTCATAAAGTTGCCCCTTCTTGATCAGTGTTATTAAGGGTATTTATGAATTAGACCTGAGACCATTGAATCATACCATTTGGATACAATAAAAACAAGTTAATCTGGTTCTGAAATCACCCCTTGCTATTAGTGTGTATAATGAGATTTAGTTTAGGATTTGAATTTTTTCTTTTTTAACTAAAGAGACTACCATTGTTTTTCAAAGAGCCACCCTTTATGTTGCTACTCACAAGAACATACAGAGGTAGTGTGGATGGATACCATTCTACTGGGTTATCCCCAAATTAGAGAAGAGCAGAGGGACAGTTGTTTATGTGACATGCCTAAGATCATGCTGGCAGACCTAGGAAGAAAGCTCAGGCATTCTGACTTTGTATTTAATGCACTTTCCAAAAAAACAGCTCCAGTTACTTTTATCAATATGCCAGAGTTGAATATCGAATTATGCATTAAAGTTCTCAGGTAGATGGGTAAGTGCTTTTTTCTCATATTTTGAAATTAACCCATCTCTCTGAATTTTATGGAAAAAATATTAATATGAAAGACCAAAAATGTGTATAATGCATGTGTTTTATTTGCTCTGTGGTTAACTTTGTCCCGATATCCTCAGTGAAGATATTTTTTTTCCCACTACTTAGGCATTTTCACAAATAAATTAGTTGACTTATGGACTGCAAGAAAATAGTTTGATGTAGAATAACCAGAACTTTTGTCAGACCAAAATAAAAAGGGGGGGGGGGGGAATAGAATGCTTATTGTTTAATTATGATGATAAGTTTTAAGATAATCATTTTCTAAAATAAAGGGCAAGGGATCCGGAAATTATTCAACCTAGGGCTGCTTCTTATCAACGGTGTCTTTGGCTAAGTTATTAAACCTACTTTATATGTTAGTGTACTGCTCTACAAGATGAGGACAAAAGTAATACCTACCTCATAAGCTTGTAGTGGATTGAATGTGCTAATATATGTAAAGCACTTAGAACCATGTCAGGTACATAAATATGCACTCAATAACAGATACTTTTATTATGGTATTACTTAAAAAGCCTAAGGGAATTAAATATAACTATTTTATTTAACTAAGGCTGAGCTGTTCTTTCTCCATATACTTTTTTACTGGTTGTCATATATCTCTTCATCAATATGGCTTTTTTTTTTACTCTAGGAAATTATTAAAATAAAAAATGCCTACAAAAATTATATAGTCCTTTATTTTTATGAAATTTTCTGTGCATAAAAATTTTCCAGGCAGAAAACTACTATTTAATATTAAATGTAAAAGCTTTGAAAGTATAATAAACCCCAAGCTAGAGAGAGTAGGGTGAGTTGCAATAGTATTATTATTCAGTGTGGGGCCAAATGTGTTTAAAGAGCAGTTGCAGAGCTGTGAAAGTAGATGATGAATTAATCAGATGTTCAAAGGTTTATATAAAAATTGTTAATACATTGTGACCTATAATTCAAAGAAATAGAAAGGAAGTAACATGTTTACTAATGGTTCATAATATCCGATCCTTGATTTATCTTCAGTAGTCCTTTACATTCTCATTTTTTCCCCCTTTCCTTTATATGTAGACATCTTAGCCTCCCTTCCTTTGAGTCTTTCAGTTCTATTCTTCATTTGGCATTTCATTCTCTTATATTTTATCTTATCACCCTTCCTTCTGTATTATTTTTTTATCCATTAATAGACTGAAACATAACCCAAAAAATGAACATTATTATTTTTAAAAAACTTTGTTTCTTGTTCGTAATTTTCTAATTTGGATACTATTGTGTACATGTACCAATACAAATGATTCCTTATATTTCTATACAATTTTCCTTTATTTCAAAAAGGCCTATGAGCCTATGTCATATGTATCTCCTCAAAAAGGTAAAATCTAAATTCCCATTTAGGATAAAACTAATCTTTATTTTACTGGTTTTCTCAGCTTTCCTAATTACCATTCTTACTCTCACTTATAGATTAAAGAACCGCTGTGATGTTCATTTGGCATTTGCTCTTCCCCGGAGAGCCTAGGAGGTAACACTTATAAAGTAAATGATAATTTCCTGTATCTCTACTGGTTTTTGATCCTATTCCTTGGGGGTCAGTAAAACACATGGTTAAATTGATTTTCTGAGGCCCCTAAACCTAAAGTCTTTGTTTTTCAAAGAATCCTTTGATGCTGTTGTGGCTTATGAATGCTAAATGGCATTCTTGATCTATGCCAGTATTCATGCCTGGTCAGATTATCATTAACTTTCACCTTTATTGCAAAGTTTCACAGAAAGCCACATGGAGGTGATACATCAATTTGAAAATAGTTAATTAGCAGCCTGCTTCTCTTTGCAGTTCTCTCCAGCAAGGTCATACACAGTAACAGATATATTCCCATGGCACTAAGTCACCATAAAATTTAGTATGACAATTCTATTTCACTGCGGGCATTCGTTTTTCCCTTAATCTGCTCAAAATGAAAAATGTGTGTGAGACATCAGATATTCAGTACATTAAGTGAATAGTAAGGTACATGATTTAGATATTGTGGGGAATATACTAAGAAACACTTTTAGCCCTCCTGCAACTAAAAGACAATATGGAGAAACATTAATATTCTTATCAAAATAGTAAAACGGAGGCACCTGGGTGGCTCAGTTGGTTAAGCATCTGACTCTTGGTTTCGACTCAGGTCATGATCTCACGGTTTGAGTTCAAGCCCTACTTCTGGCTCTGCGCAGACAGTGCGGAGCCACATTGGGATTCTCTGTCTCTCCCTCTCTCTTTGTTCCTTCCCTGTTTGTACTCTCTCTCAAAATAAATAAATAAACTTTAAAAAAATGCTAAGACATTATATGTAAACATAACATGTGAACACATATACAATATTCTTCCAAAACCAGGTATGGCATGCTATTAAACCTATAAAATATGGTTTTATTTATTTCATTTATTATTAATTTTTAAAACATTTTTATTTATTTTTGAGAGATAGAGAAAGACAGAGCACGAGCAGGGCAAGGGCAGAGAGAGAGGGAGACACAGAATCCAAAGCAGGCTCCAGGCTCTAAGCTGTCAGCACAGAGCCTGACGTGGAGCTTGAACTCACAAACTTTGAGATCATGACCTGAGCAGAAGTTGGACTCAACCCACTGAGCCACCCAGGTGCCCGTAAATTATGGTATTTTAAACATAAATGTGTATACTTGGCCAAGAGCATGATCTACTTGGAAAACTCTAGGGAAAACTCTCTTACGCCTTTAGCAGGTTAGAGTGTATAAAATCCACATAATTCACATAGACAATAACCAGTAATGTTCAATGTAACCACATATACAACTGTTACTGAAAATAATGACAAAATTCATGATGAGGCATATAATGAATTCATTACATTGTTACATAGAATATATTTTACTCTGGTGTTCTTTAATTAAAAACACCATACATGTTTGTCAGATTTTGGTTAGTCTTTCATTTTGGCATTTCTGTGTTTTGTTTTGGTGCAAACGGTAGGAGCATGAAATAAATTCATAAACACACCTGTAGAGGAAATTACAAGAACATGACAGTATGATGGGCAAAAATCTGATGGGCACAAATCAACAATGATATGGGGATTATTGCTAAAATCACTTTTTGTGCTAAGACATTAACTATTTTAACAATAAGTTGCCAATGCCAGGTGGAACAAGTTGGATACAAAAGGAAAATTAAATCTTGTCCTTATCTTCAATATTCTCGGTGTTTTGTTCAAGTAAACATATACAAGTGGTATTATTTGATGCTCAATAACTTCTAAATTATATAGTAGCTATTAGAGACAAAATTGGATTACAGAAAAGTAGAGACCTGGCTGGGCCTAGGTAGATGGAAAGATTAATATGATTAGTGAAACTCTCTAAACACTTGTAAGGTATAGTTAAGTTTGTCTTAGGCAGAGAAATGGAGTGATTTTATATAAGGGAAAAATAATTATAAGAGCAATAAGGAAGTGAGAATAAATGTAGTATGTCCTGGATGTATTATAAGAAATTCCAGTTTCATCCAAGGGAAGCTTTGATATATAGAAGAAAAAGCATAGAATTTGGAATAAAACAAACACTGTTTGAAATTTTTGTTCTGCTGCTTACCAGCTGTGTAATATGGGCAAGTTTATTGACATCTTTTGGTCTTAATTTTCTCATTGGCAAATTAGAGGAAGTAGTAAGTAATTTAAAAGGTTTGTTTTTTTTTTTTTTTTTTTTTTTTTTTTTTTTTTGAGAATTGCACGGAGGGCACAAATGAAAAAGGTCAGTACCATGCTTAAAATATAATAGGAATTGTGTGAACTTTCCCTAAAGATCCATACTGCAAAGTGTGGACAAGAAAAGGTCAAAAAGGGAGGTCAGATTGTGTTTACTGATTGGAAAAACATAATAAAAGTGTCAGTTGTCCTCAAATTAAAATTCAAGTTTAATGTAATTCCGGGTGAAATTTCCCAGTGAGATTGTTTTTTGCAGATATAGATTATTCTAAAATGTATATGGAAAGGCAAAGAACTAGCTCAAAAAACTAGTCAACCAATTTGGAAAAGAAGAATGAAGTAGGAGGAAACATTCTAATCTATTGCAAGATGTGATTATCTTCGTAATCAAGGCTGTGGTATTGATGAAGGGATAAACCCATAAATCAATGAAATAGTATAGAGATTATAGAAATTGAACCACAAAAATATGCCCAAGCAATTTCTTATTTTTGACAAAGGTGGAAAAGTGATTCGATGGAAGAAAGATAGCATTTTTAACAAATGGTACTAGAGCAATTGGCCATTCATAGACAAAAAGTGAACCTTAAGTGTTGTGCCTTATACAAAAGTGCCTCAAATGGATACCAGATTCAGTGTAAAATGTAAAAGTATGAAATTTTTAGAAAGATTATTGGAAAAATCTTCAGGATTACACTAGGAAAAAAGTTAGATTTTATACCCAAAGCACAATTTATGAAAGGAAACATGCATAAATTGGACTTTATCAAAATTTAAAATTTTTACTCTCCAAAAACCCTGTGAAGAGGATAAAAAGACATGCTATAAGCTGGGAAAATGTAGTTGCAGACCATATATCCAAAGATTATATCCAAAGGACTTGTATCTAGTATAGAAAGACCTCTCAAACTCAGCAATAAAAAAATCAAACAATTCAGGAAGAAAATAGGCAAAAGATGTGCACAGATATTTCACAGAAATAGATATACAGGTAAATATAGGGGAAATACACATTAAAAGATATTAAACATCATTAGCCATTAAGAAAATTTAAAATCACAAGGAGATTACTGCACACAGTATCAGAAAGGCTAAAATAAAAAACAATGGTGACAACATCAACTTCTGGCAAAGATGGAAAGAAATAAATCACTCATAAATTGCTGATGGGAATATAAAAGAGTATAACCACTCTGAAAAAGTTTTTCAGTTTCCTAGAAAACTGAACATGGGACTAACATACAATTCAACAATTGCACTAATGGCCATTTATCTTAGAGAAATAAAAAGTTACATTATTCATAATATGCCCAAATGAACAAACAACAAAGTATTTTCTAGATGTGCTATTATTCACATGGCCATATACTTTTAAAATGTTCATAGAAGAGAAGCTTCAAAATAGCGATAGAAATAAGACAAATGATGAGATTACATACTAGCAATGTAAGGATAAGCTCATAGTTTGACAATAAAAAATAAGTGAATGAATGAGAAATGCTAAAAATAATTAAAAAAATAAAGTTTGTATTTATAGTGATGGATAATTTGGGAAACAATTTATTGATTTTTATTCTAAGGGTCAACAAATAACACATTGTGCCATGTATCTACTTACCAGAAAAAGCTTTTCAATTCTTGATGAGGAATATATATTGGACAACAGGTGAAATCAGACGTTTACACAGCTAAGCTAAAACACTCAAGTCAAACTTCATATAAAATGGAATTGGCAGAATATACGACATCCTTTCCCTTTCTATGAAAGGTGCTGCTGACTATATTAGCTGAAAATGCTAAAGGAAATAGATAGGAGCTAAGCATTATAGGCATAAGGGTCCAGAACATAAATGCTAGAAACAATATTAGAACCGAGGTTTGTTTTGTTTTTGTTTTTGTTTTTGATAGAATGTAAGTGAAAAATTATTACCAGGTTATTCTTCAATAGAAGGCAACAAAATCAAATGTATGAAAGGCTTTTCAGTCTTAGAATAAATGTCATTTTAAAGGTTGTGACATTTAATTTTCCTAAGAAAAGAGATAAGATTTTTTTTTTAATTTTAGTAAATGGAACATTTTTAAAAATAGGTAACAGTGGGTAAATAAAAATGTTTTGCTCTCTGCCTGCAGCTACTATTCCATACTCAAAAGAGTTTAAAATATCTGAGGAACAATGAGAAACATTCTTGGAGCATATGAAAAAAAATACATATAGACACACATACACTCACTATAAACACACAAATAAAATGCTCTGTCATATATTTACTTACCAGAAATACTTTCAATAGTTGAAGAGGACTAGATGTGTTAAGGTCTTTCATTAGTTTAGAGTTTAGACTAAGTTGTTGGTATGATTATCATAAAAGAAGGAGAAACAGATATTATTGTATTGAGTAAATAACATCATTACAGTAAGAAATAGAAGTATAAATGCAATGAAATTGGCAAAATATAGTACATTTCAGTAGAAAACTCTATTTATAAAATAGTTTGTGGAATCATTTCTTAAAAAGGAATTTCAGAGATAATTATATTAATATTATATTAGTAACATATTAATATTAATTTTAAGCATTTAATAACATTCCTAAATGTTATTAAATATCACAAACCCAAATAAGAGATCAAAGATTGATATAGTGCAATACTCTCTCAAATGTGTTATACTTGTTAAAACAAACAATAGATTACAATTTAGCTTTAGAATTCACTCAAAAGCAAGATATATTAATTAAGGTGATAGAATATTATATACCCAGTCTTGAATCCATTACTATAATTTTTGGAAAAATAATAAAGGAAAAATGAATTGATCAAATGCAAATGAGAATTCACATTATGAAGGGCTTTTTAAGGGCAATAAATCCATATTTACAATGTTATGATAACTACAGAGTGCTAATATTTAATAAAGTCCCATATTCCAAAATAAATCTTAAGAAATATTAAATAGGAAGAGTTTTGCATAGCTTAGGAGAAATTCTGTTCAATACTAAATATGTTGGGTATCTGCCAGAGTCAGCCTTCATGTTTCTTCTTAAATTATATTGTGGAAAGTAAGACCAGATGTATGAAATAAATTGTTTCATTTTTTGTTCATTCCTCAATTTTATGTGAAAAATTAGCAAATACTTGCTGAGCAGGCGTGTGCAACTTTTCACTAAATGCTACAAATTAAAAATGACCTAAATTTATTTCCAGCCCTCAATTACTTTATGCATAATAAAAGGCATGAAGATAAACACCACAAGTGAAATAAAAATTCTAAGAAAAAGCAAGCATCTCTCTGATGAGGCCAGAAGCCTCATTTTTTAATCTCTGTTTTTTTGACATATGGTATGAATTATCTATACAATATATGTTTGTTGAATGAACTAATACAAATGTCATCTGTAGATCGACCTTTAATTTCTCAGTTACTGAGGGGAAGTAGCTGTGCACAGTATTTGGAGTTTTTCTATAAAGAAGTGTTGTCAATTCTCTTCAACTTGTATATTTATTAATTTGCTTATATAATTATGACCTGGTGTATTTATTTAATGCATTGGGTTATAATTGATTAATAATCATTTATTTTGCTGTACATATTTTCCAGCTTTAACCAGTGGGAATTCTTCCAGCTTGATTTCTGTGTTCTTTTAACATGCTCCCCTTTTTCAGTTTTTAAAGCACTCCTTTCTTTGCTTCAGGCTCATCTTGCGTTTTCCTTTTCCCAGCCATGGAATAAGTCATTTCTTCAATGAGCCCTTGATTCCTTTAATAAGTCAATAATAAGATCCCCACAAAGAAAATTCCCACAGGCAAAATTTTGATCGGATACTTCTCAAAAAAATACTCACCAGTTATCAAAGAAATGTAAATTGAAACCACAATTTAATACCACTACATATATATATAAGAATAGCTAATATAAAAAGACAGACTATGGTTTGTTTAGGATGGGGAACAAGTCCAAATCCAGATACATTGCTTGAAGTCAAACACAAAAGACTAGTTATTGCATGATTCTACTTTTATGAGTGAAAAATTGAATACTTTGGAAAACAGTATTGTAGTGTGTTATGAGATATAATATACACTTACCATACTGCTCATAAATTCCATACTTACCCATGAGAAATGAAAACAAATGACTACACAAAAACATTTTTCCCCAGCTTTACCGAGATACAAATGACATAAAATACTATGTTAGTTTAAGGTGCAAAATATGTTAATTGGAAACATTTTCTTTTGGGAAATGATTATCACCATGATATTAACAGCCACCTCCTTCTCATCACATAAGAGCATGCATATATGCATATATATATGTGTGTGTGTGTGTGTGTGTGTGTGCGTGTGTGTGTGTGTATTTATCTTGTTTCCCATTTGTAGTAATTACTTAACATAGGGCATGGCCATAGTAGGTACTCAGTCAACATTTGTTCAATAGAAAGCTTTAATTAAGTTAATAAAAAGTATATTTACTCCTAGACAATAATGTATATTATATATAATATATAAGTTATATGAAAAAATATACAAAAATTAAATATATAAATACATTTATATATAATTATATATTCATATATACTGTATATATATAATTACATAATATATATTACATAGTAACCAGTAAAAATGTTAGAAACATTCTTAAAAATATAATAGCAGTTGTGTATATTATGACATGACATGAATTTCTTTTTCTAAAAGAAAATTTAATTGTCTGTTCCAACTTTTATGGATGGACCCAATGCCTTTATATTTTATTGGAAGGATCCCTGTAAAATCTCCAATATTCTTTGTGAATTCATTTGGGGAAAATGTAAGTAAAAAGGAAGGGAAGGATGGTAAGAAGGGGAAAGGAAGAGGAAGGAGGAGGAAATGAAGAAAGAAAGCAGAAGGAAAGACATAAAGAAAGGATGCTAGTTAATTAGAGTGTGTCAAAAAGTGAACATTGCTAAAATTAGAAAAATAAAAACTGACCATCCTAAATAGAACTTCTGTAATGTTAAGTGAATTTGTTCAACATTTTCCCAAAATAACCAAAAGAAAATTAGTAACTAATACAAAATTTTAAAAAGAATGATTCCATTTTAGGAAAGGGCAAAGAGAAAAAACTGCTAATGCTGCCATAGTGTTGAGACTCCTTGGCAATGAACCAAATTATTTTCTTTTAGGATGTGTGACAGGAAAAGTTACTTATATGCATATAATTCTCCAAAATTCATACAAAATGCCTGAAAATAGCACCTACCTTAGAAAAATGCACTTTTTTTTTTCCAGGCCAATGGATATGTGATTACAGCCACCATTATACAAGCTGTAATCACATTTCCTTTGCAGCTGATGTGAATTATCCTTAAAGGTTGTTGGCAACACATTCATTTGGAATAGGACTATATTCAGATTTTGAAACAGACTTTCTCTTGGGCATTCTGTTTAGTTCTCCATCATTTGTCTTCCATTCTCTCTTGCATATAGATCAGAAGAGACTCCCAAATCTTATTTTTTGCATATATATAAGAATCCTTGTCTGCAAGTGTCTGGAGACTACCCTGAAACAATTTATTTTTAGAATAACATTTGTTTGCCTTAGAAGTAAAAAATATATATATATTTGTTTGAATTTTTTTCAGATAATAATTAGAAATAGTGTTACAGGTCTCAGCAAATATTAGCCAGAATAAATTCTATGAAAGATTATTCTTCTTAGATTTACAAGGGTATATACATTTAGTACTGTGTTGAAGCACTATTACATTTTCCTCACTAATAATTTGAGAATTCATTGAAAATGCTGTTAAATAGTAGTAACCAATGTTCACTTGATAATATTTCATTTTTCAGTATTACCAAAGAATGCTGGATTCCACTGAAATTAATTTTTTAAGCAATTAAGGTTTAGCTTTTTAATTATCAAAATTTCTTTGAGAATAAACATGTCTCTTATAAACAAATTAAATTTGTTTAATTTTTTAATGATCTTAAATACTGACTTATATCTAATTTACTGAGAATGTGTTTCTATTCCAGTATTCCAACTAGTTTTAGCCAGTTTTGTTATTTATCTAGTAATGAAGATTTAAAGTCAAAACGACCCTAATGTTTATATAAATATGCTTTATAGGCTGCCAGTATTAAAAGTAACTAATATACCTATTAACAATGTTGACACTTCTACCTATCTCTCATAGATTTTTATTCAGTAGACTGGGTTATGACCTTATAATTTATATATTAACAAATAAATCAACATGATTTTTAACTATTAAAATTAGAGAATCACCTAACTATATTTGGTAAGAGGTGATATTAATGGAAATGAATGAATACATTCTCACCATTTCAGAGAATAATTTTGATAAGCAATTTTATGTTGCAAAAGGGCAAATAAAAAGTGTTTTAATTTCCTTAAGAAAATCTCCTTTGCAGATTATAGCACATGAATCATTTAAATGAAAAATAGATGCTGCTAATTCCAAATAGGTCTTATCTAGTCATCAAAGCTGGCTTGGCAGAATCTCTACATATAAAATGCTTGATAGCAATTAATCAAATTGAGTGCCTAAGGGATATAAAATGGTATATATTTACAATTTATAATTTCTTACAAGACTTAAATTCTTCCAAATAAGTAAGTTCTTGTTAGCGAGGTGGTAAAATATGAAAAAATGCCCCCCATATTTTCTCTTTATCTAGAGATTCCAAGACAAAATGTAATATATAAAATTTGTATCATGTCAATTTTCATATAATGTCTGTATGTTCTTCAATTATACTTCCTCGGCAAATATCTAAATGTCTTATACTTTTTCTGTAGTAGAGACTCAATTTAAAAAGAAATTATATTTAATGCATATAAATAAGTTATTCCTGTGGTATTACTAAAAATAATTGAAAAAGCAATAGAGCAGTTATTTCTGATCAATTGTTAAATACTATTTTTTTCTTACTTGTTTCCCATAAATAGAAAATATGGAGAAGGGAACCTCAAAAACCTCAAAATTAGAGCGGATGTATACCAAAATATTTGGTATAAGTATTTTGAAAGCTCTGCATAATTTATTATTGCATTCACACCCACAAAATACTCATTGCCTGCTGGAAAACTGAATTTGTGTAGGAACATTTTTAAAAACCAGGAAGGAAAGAATGATAGAACAAATTCTTAGGTGAACAATTACTTGCAGATTTCTTGTGATCATATATGTTTGTTTCTATATGTTTGTGGTAGAGTCAAAGTTCAGTAAGGAAAATAAAAAACACATTAGGCTTTTCAACAGAAGAGATTTAATATAAGGAATCTGTTATATTTGATTGTGAAATGTACCTTAGATTTCTATGGTTGAGGCTGTATATATAGCAGGTGAATGGCTGCTGCTGGTTCTTAGGTGGTGATCATGGGTGTAGCCCAAGGACTATTGAGACTTGTTATAGAAAGTTTAACAATGGCAAGAGTCTACGGTCAAGTACAACTGCTTAGTGAAGTATAGTTGCTGCTGGTAGGGCTAATTCCTCTTGCTGGCACTATGCTGCCAAGAAAATGAAGATGCTTCTTCCTTCATGCTTTTCAGTCCCCTTTTTAAAAATTCCCTGTGGCAGAAACTAACAGGAAGTCAGATGGCAAAAGTATTTAGGAAATGTAGTTTGCAGAGTTCCTATCACAACTTCATAGCTCACAGAGGAGAGTAGTGAATTTGAAGGTACAAGACAACAGGTAACAACTGACACACATTGTTCTTCACAAATGTTCAAAAGGACACCATGTATATTCATTTATAGTAACCTTTGCCTAAAAGCCCTGCTATGAAAAAAAAAGGCTATTTTATTTATGATAGTTTCAGATGCCTGAGAGTCATGTAGAGGATTGTGTATTTACTGTAAAGGGACAAGAATATATCATTATTATGCTACTTGTCACATTTTTTTAGCTGGTTACCTGATGGTCCCCCATTAAAACATGATATTTCTATGGGATATTAATATTTGTGGTGCATAGCATTATGGGATATGGTAAGTGCTCAGGAAATGTTGAATGAAATGAAGACATGGATTGACCCAGAATGTGTGTTACCTGAGATTTGGAGATAATAACATCATATCATTTTGTAATGCTAAAGAAATGGGACTTTCTTGTTTCTTCATGGATTCTGTGTTTGACTGAAATGAGAAGTCTCTCCTAATTAAATATTAAAAGAATTCAAAGGAATCACAGGCAATATTTAATCTAAATAAGAAGACTAGGAATAAAACAATGTGGATTTTTTCCTGCATATTAATGTTGATTATACAACACTGAAAACCAAATGATTTATTTTAAATTTAGTAGCAGGATTCCTTTAGCTGTATGTATCCACCTATATATGAAACCTGATAAATGTTTATTGTGAAGGAAAATTGGTGTTTGGTAACTTTTCTTCAAAGCAGTCAGCAATTTCATTTTTTCCTCCTTTTATTGTCTTCTAAATGACTTTGCAAAGGAAATTTCATGCCTTCTCCCACATATTCCACATTTAAGTAACCTTCACTGCCACAGTTTCCTGTATTTTTTCCTACTGGAAACTGACTCTAAGTATGAAATCGATGAGTTTGAAATCAGGGACTTATGTTGATCGTTAGGGCTCTATGCTCCAACTAGATGTCATAGACACAATTTGGAATTCTTTTTTGCACCATTTTAGACTAAAATTGACATGTATGGAGAAAATAATTATGAAATAAGTTGTTTAATTTTCTCTTGTCTCTCTTGCCCTAGTGCTTTGCCTTTCTGACCATGTGGTAAACCACCATCATTGTTACACGAGGATATAACTATATTGTTTGCAAATACCTTACATATGAGACTAATTCTGATTGTTGCTCTAATAGGACATTTGGAGTGACACTAGAACTCTTTCATTTACTATGTCTGCATAATTACTCTAGAACTTAGTGGCATACGATAAAGATTTATTAGGTTCATAGATCCCACCTTTCTATGGAGAAAACCTCGTATTTAAAGAGAACAAGTAGAATGGAGCATTTATTGGTGTGCTCATCTTTTAAAAATACAGTCTGCCACAGGGTCTAATATTATTTTCTACTTTTACGAGCCAGATACTTCACTAGGGCTTAAGATATGTACTACACTGCACAACTGTCTAAGAAAGTTATTAATGACAACTTTTTACAAATTAGGGAAGCTATGATTTAGAAATGTGGGGAAATTTTCTAGTTATCAACCTATTTATAATGTATTTATTAAGGCATGAATTTAGTTTATTAATATTCCTTGAAAAGCCTCTATGTACCATGTGCTACATAAGAAACAGAATAAAACAGAGTCCTAGTCTATAAGGAACTTAAAATCTGGTGGGAAAATTAAATCTGGTGGAAGATTTTTCTTATGAAATGTAGTGTATCTACCACTGAAGAAACAGACAAGGCATTTCAACTGGCTGAATTTAAACAGTTGAACAGAAGTTAGCCAGTTAGAGTAGGGAAAAGAGAAATGCAAAAAAGAAAGGGAAAAGTAAATAGTTCTAAAGAGAATGGCCTAAACCAAAAAGACAGAGTGGAAGGAAATATAAAACATATTAATTTTCAGTATTTCTAGAGAATATTCAATGCAAGAATGAACTGAAGGGAGCAAGAAAAGTAAGCAGCATTCAGTTCATCAACAGGCACATGAGTAAATGGACTCCATCTGTAGGTGTCAGGCAGAATTAGAAGATTTTGGTAGGAATGTGATGAGATCAAATGTGTAGTTGACACAGATCTCTGTCATATCTATGTGGATAATAAATGTGCTTAAAGGAGAAGGTAATGGAGGCAGGGGCATAACTGACACGGCAAGAGGAGCATGTGAGGTCAGAGTGTGTGCACTTGAGTTATGTGAGTGTGTGTGTGTGATTGCGTGTGTGTGTGTTTATCTGTGTAAGATGGGAATATAAATGATAGTTACATAAAACATATAGGGAATATTGGTGATTCAGGGAGAAAGCAGCAATTGTAGAAACACATTCCTAGCTATTCAGTAGTAAGGAAAATATTGCCGGAGCCTGGAAAAGGTGAGCTCATCAGGAGCATTGAGGGACACCTAATGTAATGTAAGTTCTTCAAATTCTGTTCTGGGGGTTGGAGAGGCCAAGCTTCCGTAGACTGAGTGAATAGGAAATAAGAAGGGAATTTTGTGACACCTGTGTATAGAAGTTTGGATAAAAAACAGTGTTTCAGTTCTGTGGGTCCTAAAGCACACGCCCCAAAATTGTGCTCCCAAGAGGCCAGAAATCTGCTTTATCTGTCCACCAACTCTCCTTCTTCAATGCATGAGCATTTTCCCAGGGTATGAATTCTCTGGGAGTTTCCAATCTTCCCTACAGAAGAGCAGATCACACTCCAATTACCTAATTGCCTTGAAGCAAGAGGTGTGCTGGAAATTATTTTTCTTTCTCTGATTATCAAGACGGCACACATTAATAGATAAGTCAGACAATTTAAAACAGTGGTATAATTTATCTTGTTCCTCTAGGAGTTACATTTAAAGTTAGATTTATGTTCAATTTTGCAGGCAAGGGTAATTTAATGGGATGCAGCCTACTTCCTATTGCCTTGTATTATGAGGCATATAATGCTTTAGAAAGGAAATGATTTGGATCTTATCTTATCCATATATTTGTAATGTTATATTTCATACAATCTGAGAATTAACACAACACTCTCCCTCAGAGTTTAAATAATCCACCCATTGGGATTCTGAGTTATACTGCTTGAAATTTATAATTAAAGTTTTGGAGAACTGGTATTTATGTTGTGTTGAATTGTCCTATCAAAATTTCTATTTTACCACATGTTTTCACTAGGCAAGGATATTGGATGTAATCAAACAAAATATCATCTGTTAAATGGCCCTTTTCCTTTTATTTCTTGATATATATTCTACTAAAAGACTTCCTAAAATTGAGCCATCAGGAATGATAATAATTTGAATGTAATGCATTATTATTTTAATTTTAAGAATATGTTCTGTATTTTAATTAAGCTGCACATTTCATTTATTCTTATTTCCTTATTTAGTACAATGATGTCTTGTAAAAATATTAAGAATCCTTTCTTGATTTTCCACAGAATGCTTTCAATACTAAATGAATTATCTGCTTATTTGGATATTTGATACAATTTTCTATGAAATTTATGGGATCTGTAATTTCTTTAAGAACTAAGTTTTTGCCAGAATCGCTGTTTTGTTTTCTCAAGATTAGTCATCTACTTGTTTTTTCTCTTTTCTTCAACGCTGTAAACTATAGGGATGCTGTATATCTAGAAAGAATACAAGTGTCATTTATATCACATATTTGGAGAAAAGCAAGGGGAAATTTCATAGAAAGACATGGTGGGGTCAGGGCATTTTTCCAAAAAGATTTAGAAGGAGATTTGTGAGAAAAAATAATAAAACCTATTTTTTTCTTCAGGTTTTAAGCAAGAATAATCAGGCATATGAGTGAACCAACATAGAAACCAGAAATAGAACAAAATATGTGTAGTTATGTCATTTCCACAAGAAATAGTTTGAAGTTTCCAATCATCCTGCCCCCTTAGCTGCCACAAGCCTTCCATGATAAGATATTTCCTGAATATTGACCCCTATATTTAAATGCCAGGTCTGAATTTCTTTTGTATGGTTCTGGAACCATTGTATTGCTCTGTCAGGCAGACAGACCATTATAGATCTTTGATCATTCCATCTGACAGTGTTTGCTTGTTTTAATTGATTTCTGAAAGGGAGGTTGTGCCACTAGCCATTTATGCCAGATTTTAGACAGTTAGAGGGGAGTCTTTCTACATAACTTACAACCCTTGGCTGGGAACACAGGAATATCTCAGGTAAGCTCAGGAAGTATTGACTGTATAAGTGAGAGTAAGGCCAATGGACAGAGAGCAGCTCTCAGAAGCATCCAGATGGATTTGAGTCAAGAGAGTAGGCAAGGGTTGCAATGCAGGATACTCTGAAACTGGAGTTTAAAAGGTAAATGTTACCTATAATTTACTATTTTTCTGCAAATTTAATTTAAAAATTCCTATGTGCTTTTAGATATCTTCTTTTTTTGTAGAGTCAGAAGTCACCAAAACAAATCTCTACAGGTTGATTTTATATATTTACCTGTTAGGATATAGTCTAATAGATAGAACCGACCTCAACCATAAATCTGTTGCCTATGAGGGTGGGGCAATATATATGATTACTATCATTGTTCTCAATTTTCCACAAAGCTGTAAGAAATTTATGTATTTAGAGTGAATGGAGACAGATTGGAGGTATGTTGTTAAGATGTCCAGAAATTATTCAGGAGAGATGGAAAGAAAGCAATGATGAGGAATAGTTTAAAAAATTGTTAGGCAGAACTAAAAGCTCCCCTGAATTTGGAGAAATGTAATTGGTAGCAGTTCCAGTCTACTTTTTTGTTTGAATGTTTGTTATTTTTGGTATTGGTTCAGTGAGCTAATGTTGATAGAGAAAAAAAATGACAGCAGTTTTGAAGAAGTGGGTTTGCAACATCAGAAAGAACTAAGAATAATTTTTGGTATCCTTGAAAAGAGGAGGTCTTACGGAAGCTTTCCCCACTGCTGTCATTGCCATCAGTATTATTGTTGTCTTGCTTTGTTTTGTTTCCTGATAAACAAGAATTATATTGTTCAGTATTTCACATCACATGGTGCTTTTAACTGGTTAAAAGGCACAACTGAATTAGTCTCTTTTATCTATATGGTTATCTGGTTCTGTAAATTTTAGTTACCTAAGGTCACAGTGGTAGAAAGCCCCAGATCCAGGCATAGAACTCCATAGCTTTTGACTACCACACAAGGACATCTATCCACTTATCCAAGAGTCCTGAGAGTCCCTGAGAGGTCACCCAGAGACCTGTCCAAGCATTTCCAAAAAAACAAATGAAGTAATTTCATAAATTAGGAATTCTAATATGTCTGTGAGTTATAATGAATAAGCTGATATAATAGTTTTTCATTATTATTTTTAATATATCTTGTTATTATACATTATGTACATGAAAATGCAAGCATATTTTGTTCACATAAAGAGATTCATAAATAGACATTTTCATCACTTAATAATATGTGACATTCTTTCTATATTAGCCTATATTGATTTGCTCCAGCTATTTTAAAGAGTGCATAGGAACATACCATATGGAAATACAATGACTAATTTATCACAATTGATTATATCCTCCTTCTGAAACACTCTCTTCTCCAGGCTTTCATGACTCTTCTGAATCCACCCTTCTGTCTGCACCTCTGCTAATTAATATGGAAACAATCCTGGGACAGGTCCTCCTTTTCTCTCTACTTTATCTATACCTTCTTTCTAAATGATAGCCAGTAACCCAGTGCCTCTAGATTTTGTTTATATTCTAATGACTCTCCACATTCTATCAAGGCTGTACATCAGTATTTAATAGGGATCTCAAAAATTTCACAGACAAAACAGTATTCCATACTTCAAACCCCCATCCCACACCTACAGTTCCTCTGCTTATATATGATATATGATACCATCATGTGCCCTGTTCCTCAAATCAAAACTTAGGAGTCCAATTTTAATTCTTTTCATTACCTCACCTACCACATTCAGTACATCTTCAAGTTTAATTAGCTGTTACTGAAAACATATTCTACATCTTTCTATTTCTGTTGATTTTTCTCCATAACTAAAGTCACTGTCACCTCTCTCCTATAATATAGCTATAGACTGTTTTCTTTTTTCCTCCTCTCTACTTATAATCCAACCTAAATGTTGCATTGTTACACCTAAGGAGATACTTCAAAATATAAACCAGATTAGAGATCTTCCCAACCCCATTTTACATTTCCAATACCTTTCTACTGTATGTAAGATAACTTCCAAACTCCTTGCCACCCAAATAGCCCTATGTGAGTGTCCTTTAGTTACCTTCTTAGCCCATCTCATAAAACTTTCTCCCAAAACTGTGAACTAGCTTGTCCAGCTGCAATTCATTCCTTCCTCTAAAGATGAGAGATCTAAGAACTATATTTCCTGGACTTCCCTTCAGCCTTGTTTCTGAATGAGTATCAGGATTGCTAATCAGATGCTCTTGTGCAAGCATTTGGAAAATAGAAGTGAGACAGTGGGCATTTTCCTGCCCATTTGGCCTTTTCCTTCTGCCAAACAAATGTGAGGACCCAAGGGTTCTCATAACAACATGCAAGTATCCACTCTCCAATCCTGGTTTTTGAGAGGCAGGTGTAGTGGAAGCAATGGCCAGATATCTCTTTCCAGTGTCTAGTGACCATCTTTGTGGATGTGAAATATCAACAGCTGTGTAATTTATCCTGGCTCACAACATAAGAGCTTTGGCAGTATGTGTGGAACTCAGCAGATCTAGTAGTAGTCTCTAGATACAAGTTCCCTTAAAGGCTGGTTCTCTGGTATACTGGTAGCCATTCCTGGAAACCCAGCCTACTCTTCCAATGATTATAAAGGGCCTAATTCTCCTTAGAAAGTCTGTTCTATTTAAATGACCTAGACTGTTGCCTTTTACTAGTATGGAAAACTTACTGAAATATATCCCAAACTGGTCTTCATTAACTGTGTCTTTGAACTGGCTTTTATTTTTTAATTTTGTTTTAATTTTTTCATTTTTGAAAGACAGAGACAGAACATGAGTGGGGGAGAGGCAGAGAGAGAGGGAGACACAGAATTCGAAGTAGGCTCCAGGCTCTGAGCTGTTAGTACAGAGCCAGATGTGGAGCTCAAACCCATGAGTGATGAGATCACTACCTGAGCCAAAGTCGAACGTTCACTGACTGAGCCACCCAGACACCCCTGAACTGGCTCTTATCTTGAACATGCTACCTGCAAACTTTGAAGAGCAACCTTCAAAGTATTCTTAAGGTTTCAGCTGAATTATCATCTCAGAATGGTTTCCCCTGAATATCCTATTAAAACTATTCCCTTAATATGTGGCTTTCACACCACCCTTTTTTTTTTGTCTTTACAATTACCAACAAAAAGATGATTTTTTTTGTTTACATTTTATTGCTTGTCCCTGTCCATCTCTCTCTGTCTTTAGAATGTAAATTCCATGAGAACAGGGACTTCCCTAGTCTTCTTTACTATTGGATTCTCAGCCCTAGAAAAGAACCTATAATATTGAAAATAAACAATTGTTCATTAAGCAAGTGAACGAATGAATGAATGAATTAATTAAAACTATCATATCTTGATGAACAATATATTGCTGAATTTTTATGGTAATATAAAGAATTCATGAGTGAACACCTTGCAAAGACTATCTTTGTATAGTTATACAAGTATGTCTATAGGGTAGCTAGAAGTAGGGATTTGGGGATAAGAGAGCACATGCATTTTTAATGTTAATATTTATTGTCAAATTCCTTTCAAAGAGGTTACACCCACTTCCACTCCCATTTATGATACACAAGTGTCCATTTAACAACAGGAGCCGTAGCTTAAGTATTGCCAAAAATTTAAGCCATTGAAATATGAAATTGGTTTTCAATACAATATATTTTGTATTTTTCAATTATAAGTGAAGTTGTATTTATGGTAATTAACACTTTGTAGTTATCATTTTTCAAGTTTTATTTATATTTTATTTATTTATTTCTTCATTTATTCATTTATTTAAATTTATATTCAAGTTAGCATATAGTGCAACAATGATTTCAGGAGTAGATTCCTTAATACCCCTTTCCCATTTAGCCCTTCCCCCCTCCCACAGCCCCTCCAACAACCCTCTGCTTCTGCTCCATATTTAAGAGTCTCTTGTGTTTTGTCCCCCTCCCTGTTTCTATATTATTTTTGCTTCCCTTTCCTTGTGTTCTGTGTCTTAAAGTCCTCATATTAGTGAAATCATATGATATTTGTCTTTCTCTGACTAATTTTGCTTAGCATAGTACCCTCTAGTTCCATCCATGAAGTTGCAAATGGCAAGATTTCATTCTTTTTGATTGCTGAGTAATACTCCATTGTCTATATATAACCACATCTTCTTTATCAATTCATTCATCAATGGACATTTGGGCTCTTTCCATACATTGGCTATTGTTGATAGTGCTGCTATAAACATTGGGGTGAGGTTCCCCTTTGAAACAGCATATCTGTATCCCTTGGATAAATACCTAGAAGTGCAATTGCTGGGTCCTAAGGTAGTTCTATTTTTAATTTTTTGAGGAACCTCCACACAGTTTTCCAGAGTGGCTGCACCAGTTTGCATTCCCATGAGCAGTGCAAAAGAGATCCTCTTTCTCTGCATCCTCATCAACATCTGTTGATGCCTGAGTTGTTAATGTTAGCCATTCTGACAGGTGTAAGGTGATATCTCATTGTGGTTTTGATTTGTATTTCCCTGATGATGAGTGATGTGGAGCATTTTTTCATGTGTCAGTTGGCCATCTAGATGTCTTCTTTGGAGAAGTGTCTATTCATGTCTTTTGCCCATTTCTTCACTGGATTATTTGTTTTTTCGGTGTTCAGTTTGATAAGTTCTTTATAGATTTTGGATACCAACCCTTTACCTGATATGTCATTTGCAAATATCTTCTGCCATTCTGTCAGTTGCCTTTTAGTTTTGCTGATTATTTCCTTTGCTGTGCAGAAGCTTTTTATTTTGATGAGATCCCAATAGATCATTTTTGTTTTTGTTTCCCTTGCCTCCAGAGACATGTTGAGTAAGAAGTTGCTGCAGCCAAGGTCAATGAGGTTGTTGCCTGCTTTCTCCTCTGGGATTTTGATGGCTTCCTGTCTTACATTTATACCTTTTATCCATTTTGAGTTTATTTTTGTGTATGGTGTAAGAAAGTGGTCCAGGTTCATTCTTCTGCATGTGGTTGTCCAGTTTTCCTAACACCACTTGCTGAAGAGACTGTCTTTATTCCATTGGATATTCTTTCCTGCTTTGTCAAAGTTTAGTTGGCCATACATTTGTGGGTCCATTTCTGGGTTCTTTATTCTGTTCCATTTATCTGTCTATTTTTTGTGCCTGTGCCATACTGTCTTGATGATTACAACTTTGTAATACAGCTTGAAGTCTGGGATTGTGATGCCTCCTGCTCTGTTTTTTTTTCTTTTTCAAGATTTCTTTGGCTATTCAGGGTCTTTTCTGGTTCCATACAAATTTTAGGATTGTTTGTTCTAGCTCTGTGAAGAATGCTGGTGTTATTTTGATACGGATTGCATTGAATATGTATATTGATTTTGGTAGTGTTTACATTTTAACAATATTTGTTCTCCCTATCCAGGAGCATGGAATCTTTTTCCTTTTTGTGTGTGTCTTCTTCAATTTCTTTCATAAGCTTTCTATAGCTTTCAGTGTATAGATTTTTCACCTCTTTGGTTAGATTTATTCCTAGGTATTTTACGGTTTTTGGTGCAATTGCAAATGGAATCAATTCGTTGATTTCTCTGTTGCTTCATTGTTGGTGTATAGGAATGCAACGATTTATGTGCATTGATTTTAATCCTGCAACTTTGCTGAATTCATGAATCAGTTCTAGCAGGGTTTTATTTGGTGGAATCTTTTCGGTTTTCCATATAAAGTATCATGTCATCTGCAAACAGTGAAAGTTTGACCTCCTCTTGGCCAATTTGGATGCTTTTTATTTCTTTGTGTTGTCTGAAGGCTGAGGCTAAGACTTCCAATAGTATGTTGAGTAACAGTGGCTAAAGTGGACATCCCTGTCTTGTTCCTGACCTTAGGGGGAAAGCCTGAGTTTTTCCCATTTGAGGATGGTATTAGTGTTAGGTCTTTCATATATCGCTTTTATGATCTTGAGGTGTGATACTTCTGTCCCTACTTTCTTGAGGGTTTTTAATTTTTTTTTAACGTTTTATTTATTTTTGAGACAGAGAGAGACAAGCATGAACGGGGGAGGGGCAGAGAGAGAGGGAGACACAGAATCGGAAGCAGGCACCAGGCTCTGAGCCATCAGCCCAGAGCCCGACGCGGGCCTCGAACTCACGGACTGTGAGATCGTGACCTGAGCCGAAGTCGGACGCCTAACCAACTGAGCCACCCAGGCGCCCCCTTGAGGGTTTTTATCAGGAAAGGATGTTGTATTTTGTCAAATGTTTTTTCTGCATCTCTTGAGAGGATCATATGGTTCGTGTCTTTTCTTTTATTGACATGATGAATCACACTGATTGTTTGGTGGATATTGAATCAGCCCTGCATCCCAGGTATAAATCCCACTTCGTCGTGGTGAATAATTGTTTTAATGTATTGTTGGATCAGGTTGGCTAATATCTTGTTGAGGATTTTTGCATGCATGTTCATCAGGGAAACTGGTCTATAGTTCTCCTTTTTTAGTGGCGTCTCAGTCTTGTTTTGGAGTCAAGGTAATGCTGGCTTCATAGAAAGAGTTTGGAAGTTTTCCTTCCATTTCTGTTTTTTTGGAACAGCTTCAAGAGAATAGGTGTTAACTCTTCCTTCCTTAAATGTTTGGTAGAATTCCCCTAGAAAGCCATCTGGCCCTGGACTCTTGTTTTTTGGCAGATTTTTTATTACTAATTCGATTTCCTTACTGGTTATGGGTCTGTCCAAATTTTCTATTTATTCCTGTTTCAGATTTGGTAGTGTATATGTTTCTAGGAATTCATCCATTTCTTCCAGGTTGCCCATTTTATTGGCATATAATTGCTCATTGTATTCTCTTATTTATTATTGTTTTTATTTCTGTGGTGTTGGTGTGATCTCTCCTTTTTCATTCTAGATTTTATTTATTTGGGTCCTTTCCTTTTTCTATTTGATCAAAGTGGCTAGTGGTTTATCAGTTTTGTTAATTCTTTCAAAGAACCAGCTTCTGGTTTCATTGATCTGTTCTACTGTTTTTTTTTTTTTGTTGTTGTTGTTGTTTCAATAGCATTAATTTCTGCTCTAATCTTTATTATTTCCTGTCTTCTGCTGGTTTGGGGTTTTATTTGCTGTTCTTTTTCCAGATCTTTAAGGTTTAAGGTTAAGTTGTGTATCTGAGACATTTCTTCTTTAGGAAGGTCTGGATTGCTATATACTGTCCTCTTATGACTACCTTTCCAACATCCCTCCAGGTTTGGGGCTGCAGTGTTATCATTTTAATTGGCTTCCATTTACTTTTTGATTTCCTCTTTAACTTCTTGGTTAGCTCATTCATTCTTTAGTAGGATATTCTTTTGTCTCCAAGTATTTGTTACCTTTCCAAATTTTTTCTTGTGGTTGATTTTGAGTTTCATAGCGTTGTGGTCTGAAAATATGCACTGTATGATCTTGATCTTTTTGTACTTGTTGAGGGTGGATTTGTATCTCAGTATGTGGTCTATTCTGGAGAACATTCCATGTGCACTAGAAAAGAATGTATATTCTGCTGCTCTAGGATGAAATGTTCTGAATATATCTGTTAAGTCCATCCAGTCCAGTGTGTCATTCAAAGCCATTGTTTCCTTGTTGATTTTCTTATTAGATGATATGTCCATTGTTGTAAGTGGGGTGTTGAAGTCTGCTCCTAGTATGGTATTATTATCAATGAGTTTCTTTATGTTTGTGATTAACTGATTTATATATTTGGGTTCTTCCACATTTGGTGCATAAATGTTTACAATTGTTACGTCTTCTTGGTGGATAGACCCCTTGATTATGATATAATGCCCTTCTGTATCTCTTGATACAGTCTTGATTTTAAAGTCCAGATTGTCTGATATAAGTGTGGCTACTCTGGCTTTCTTTTGTCAACCATTAGGATGATAGATGGTTCTCCATCCCCTGAATTTCAATCTGATTGTATCTTTAGGTCTAAAGTGGGTCTCTTGTAAACAGCATATAGATGGATCTTGTTTTCTTATCAATTTGTTACCCTATGTCTTTTGATTGGAGCATTGAGTCCATTGACAATTGGAGTGAGTACTGAAAGATATGAATTTATTGTCATAAGTTGCTTATAGAGTCGGAGTTTCTGTTGGTATTCTCTGGTCCTTTCTAGTCTTTGTTGCTTTTAGTATGTATGTATGTATGTATGTGTTTATTTATTCATCTTTTCTCCCCTCAGAGTATTTCCCTTAAAATTTCTTGCAGGGCTGGTTTAGTGGTCACGAACTCCTTTAATTTTTGTTTGGCTGGGCAACTTTTTATCTCTCCTTCTATTTTGAATGACAGCCTTGCTGGATAAAGAATTCTTTGCTGCATATTTTTCTGATTCAGCACATTTAATATATCCTGCCTCTCCTTTCTGGCCTGCCAAGTTTCTGTGGATAGGTCTGCTGTAAACCTTATCTGTCTTCCCTTGTAGGTTAAGGACTTTTTTTTTTCCTTGCTACTTTCATGATTCTGTCCTTGCCTGAGTATTTTGTGAATTTGACTATGATATGCATTGTTGATGGTCGGTTTTTGTTGAATCTAATGGGAATACTCTGTGCTTCCTGGATTTGATGTCTGTGTCTTTCCCAGTTTAGGAAAGTTTTCCACTATGATTTGCTCACCTAACCTTTATACCCCCTTTCTTTCTTTTCATGTTCTGGGACCCCTAGGATTCTGATGTCCCTTTTTAATGAGTCACTTTCTCTAATCCTTAAAGCGTGCTCTTTTGCCTTAGTCTCCCTCTTTTTTTCTGCTTCATTATTCTCCATAAGTTTATCCTCTATATCTCTGATTCTCTGCTCTGCCTCATCCATCCCTGCCACCGTGGCAGCCATTCGAGGCCGCATCTCAGTTATAGCATTTTTTGTTTCAACCTGACTAGCCTGTACTTGTCTCTCTGCAGAAAGGGATTCTAATCTATTTTTGACTCCAGCTAGTACTCTTATTATCGTGATTCAAAATTCTGTTTCAAACATCTTGCTTGTATCTTTGTTGGTAAGTCCCTGGCTATCATTTCTTCCTGCTCTTTCTTTTGGAGAGAATTCCTTCGTTTCGTCATTTTGAAGGGAGAAAAGGAATTAATAAGGTAAAAAAAAAACTAAATTAAAAAAACTAAAATAAAAATTAAAAACAACACACACACACACACACACACACACACACACACAAATCAAATAAATGATGCTAGATCCTAGGTGTATTTTGGTCTGGGTGTTGAAAGGGGTTTGGTAGATTAGAGAAAAAAAGGGAGAAAAAAAGAAATTGTTTGGAAATTTATGAAAATGAATACACTGAAATAGAATAAAATGAAATGATGGAAGTAAAATAGAATTTGAAAAAAGTGCAGAAAAGTAAAACATATAGTAGAAAAGAATGAAAAATATTTTTAATAAAAATTGAAAATAAAAATAATTTTTTCTTTTGTATTCAAGAAAAAGAAAAGAAATGAAAAAGAGAAAGAAAAAAATTGAATAGATGGACCAGTGAACAGACTGAAATACTATTGAGATTACTTCATTTTCCCATAGAAGTCAATCTATGAAGCTTTTTATAGTCCATAAACTAAGCAGGTGGAGAGATTTTGTGTTTCTGAAGAGTAAGGTTGGCCCCAATTGGGCGGGACTAGTGATACAGCTCCATTCTCCACTGGGTGGCACTGCTTAGCTTACTGGGGTGGATTGTTGTGGTGCTCGTAGGTGTGTATGCACATGTGTGGGAGGGGTGAAAATGACATCACCCAGCTACCCAGTCTCTAGTATCGGAACTCTATTCTCCCTAGTCAGCATTTGTGCACCCTTCCTTTGTCCTCAGCTTCCATCCTCTCCTCGCTTTTACACTGTCCATGACCAAGCCCCAGGCAGCACCTCCCTCCTGAGAGACACAGATGCGACTATGTTTCCCGACCCCTCACCTCTGGTGGAATGCGGCTTTGACCCACTCAGACCTTCTGGGGAAGGGTCTCACCAAGCAATGGCCGGGTGCCTGCCTCACCCAGGATTGCTCATGGGACAAAGCTGCTGCTGATATCCTGAGACCGTGCCTGGGTGCCAGCCTGCCCCAGAGAAAGTTCACGTGATTGTGTAGCAGCAGCATTTCAGGGATTATGGAAAATCACAACACACATCTGGCACCAGGCTTCACCCCCAATGACCTTGTTCCAGCACCAGCAAATGTGTTTGTTCTCCTGGGTCCACTGTGGGGGGGCGGGGGGGCACACAGCCTCTACCAGATGTCCTCCGAGTAGGGGAACTGCCTCTCTTGTGGCCCAAAGACCCCAGACTTCACTTTGCTCCTGGGGATTTTCCCTTCCCACCAGAGCACCACCAGTTATTGATCTGTGGAATTTCAGACTTTGTGCTCCCCCTGTTTATAGAGTCTTAATAGAATTTAAACCCTCTTCTTTCTCCCTTTTTAGTTCAGTTCCTGCGTCTTTTTCCACTTTTCCACTTTCTCTCCAGCTGCTTTTTTTGGGGGGGTGGGTGGTGCTTTTCCCATACTTTCCCTCCCATCTCCATCCTCCCTCCTCAAGCAAAAACAGCTCCCTGCCCTCTGGCTTCTCTCTCTCCCAGTTCACCTCTCTGCATTGTGTACCTGCTGAGTTTTCTGGTTCAGGTTGTGCAAATTGTTGTGTTAATTCTCAAATCAGTTTTCTAGGTATGCACAATGGTTTAGTGTTGATCTGGCTATATTTCATGGACATGAGACACAAAAAAAATTCCCTGCTGTTCTGCCATCTTGGGTCCTCCTGTAGTTATCTTTATAAATACATATGTTTTGCCCATTTTTTGTAAGAATTATTTGTTCATTAAGTAGTTTGTCATGTGTAACAGCTCTTTAAGTTTATATATTTTTATTTTAGTTTTGATAATATTCTCTAGAAATGTTATTTATATGTTTATTTATTTATTATTAATGAAATTTGTTTTATTTCTTTTGTAGTTTTTGGGTCAGTTCTCATTCTTCATACCAGTGTTCTGCAAGATTTTATCTCTGTGTCAAATTTTAGTTTATTTTTGTTTTGTTTTTTATTGTGGAAATTTCAGACTTATGGCAGGCTTGCAAAAATATATAGCCATGTGCTCTCGGGGATAATATTTTTGATTGCTTATGATAAAGGGAGTTATTCTAGCTTAAGTTCTAGATTGACTTTAAATGATTTCCTATTTTCTCTAACTTAATTTTTCTTTTTATTTTCCTTTTAACTTTATAATGTGCATATGACTGTTGGTTTATGTCCTTTAGCCATGTTTGGCTATGAGAAATAAAGAATAAAAATAACAGTGATATAAACAAAATAAAAATCTATAAGTAGTCTCCACTCTGTGAAGTCTTGGGCAAACCAATTCTTTCCAGTTAATTTTTTTTTCATGTATCCTTAAGGTGATCTTTGGTCACTCTAATGGACCAAGTTGTAGACAGATCTATGTCCCTGAAACTAGAATAGAGAAAGGAATGACTAAGGAAGGACAGGGTTTGCATATCACCACTCTCTCTTAAGAAATGCTCTGAAAGCTATTGCACGACATTTTTGCTTTAGATGGCATTAGAATTTAATGTGTTCACATATAATAATGCTAGCAGTTGTCCATCTTGGTGGCCATTTCACATGATATAAATAGGAAGTTTTATTATCAAAAGAGAGGATAATAGTATTCAGGAATATATAGCAGGATATTTCTGCTTTAGATGGCGTTAGGCAAAATTTAGTTGTGTGTCCACATCTAGTAATGCTAGAAATGGTCTAGTCTTGGTGGCCATTTTACTTGCTATAAATGGAGAAAAGGAAAACAAAATTAACCTTATTCATTTCTGTTATTAATTTTTCTGTCTACCTAGCTCTTCTATGTTTTGTGATTCCCCCCACCAAGAACACAGCAGGTTTTGAGAATGACATATTTAAAAAAATTTATATAGGTATATTGATAAAATTTAAAGGTAGTCAGCACAAGTAAAAGAGTTGGAATTCAATAATATGAGAAGCTTTCATTTTGCATTTCAGTACATCTATCTGTTTTCCAAGATAATTCCTAAACAAAACTAGTATGACATCTCATAATTAAAACAAATTAATAAATTTTATACAAGAAAGTATGATAGATTATGAACCAATTCATTATTGTAAAAAATTGGAATTACATCTTTCACGTGATTTCCTTAAATTTTATTTTGTTGGTAGCATTTTGATATGGTTATAATTTGCTCTATACATTCATTTCAAAAATGAAGATGAAAGATTAAAAGCTAGTTATTTTTCTAAAATTTATACACGAATTTTTAAATGAGTTTGAACTAGAACTCATGTTTTTCTATGATTGGAAGTTACATAAACTTTCTCAGCCTCAGTTGTTCCAGTTACATAATGAACAAATTTTAGTTTCAATCCTCAAATGTTTGGTTTTTTAATGAGCTTATATTTTATGTTCCTTCCAGGAATAAAACTATTGTTTCTGTAGTGTATACATTCTTTTTTGGTATAATTTTCTCAAAACATTTTTGCTAATGTTATAAAGAGACTGAAAAATTTATTGTAACTCATATTTTCATTTTTCTCAACTTAATGATGAAAATATTTACAAATATTTTTACTTTGCTTTCTACAACTGTGCTAAATATTCACCTATAGCATCCTAATTAGAAGACATAATTTCAGGAACTAATACTATCACTCTAAAAATAATCACTGCCATTCTCATTTCTTGTTTGTTCAGCTTACAAATGATTCAAAGGTGTTTGATCACATAAAACTACATTCTGCAAAACTTGAGCTTCTCAGAAACTCACTTGGAGACAAGGAAAATGTCATCCCTAGGATAGGTGTTGTTTCAGTTTTATTATTTGATTAATAATCCTCTCAATGTTAAAATAAGGATCTAATTCAGGGCTGCCACATTAAAAGGAAGAAATCTGGGTCTCCTCAGTTAGTTAAGCATCTGACTCTTGGTCTCAATTCAAGTTATTATCTTATGGTTTGTGAGTTTGAGCCCCACATTGGGCTCTGTGCTGACAGTGTGGAGCCTGCTTGGGATTCTGTCTCTCTCTGCTCCTCCCTTCCCTCTCTCTCTAAATAAATAAATGAATAAACTTTTTTTTCTTTTTAAAAAGGAAGAAATCTGTTTGTATCATCTTAATTTTCCTGATCTGTGTTAAACATCTCTTGAGTGTGGAATGATTAGACTGCTGCTTGCTCACAGAACTGCCAAAGAAAAAAACAATTTCTTCTGAGGGATCAGTTAACATGTAGTCCTTTACCAGAGTCTGGGGCTTCTTTATTAACAAGGATGTCTGGAGAAAATTACAGGAAGATCCAGATGCCTGGATATGACTTCCTTGTCATCCCTTAGTACCCTTTCCGAGGATTTTAGATTGATTCTCACTATCTTTTCACATATCAGCTAATTTAGCATGCATCAAGTATGAGCAGTTATCAGTTATATGTTGGCAATGAATAAAATATCTGACAGACTTAGATTTGCATATCCCAGTGTCAAAGAACATACAATCCAAGATTAGAGATATTTATCTTTACAAAATGCTTTGTAAATCTGTAAATTATGATGTAAACTTTGATTCAAAGCTATAATGAAACTAATTAAAATTAACAATTGCTATATGTTAGAGTCATATAAATCAAATAATTTAAACATGATTCCTCATCTTACCTAATTAACTTTGACGTATAGTCTTTCAAAAATAAACGTGATCTGAGTCTTACCCACATCCAAACTGTCACTAGACTACCTGAATTTGTCATTTACTCATTGTAAGCTTCCCTTAATAAAAATAAGTGCTCTTATTTAAGTGAGGCAGCAAGGTGTGGTAGAAAGAACATTCAGTTTATAACCCAGTTGTTTTTAATTTTACTCTTTACTTAACAGGTGCAATATAGCATTGAGTCAGTTACTTTAATATTCCTGGAGCCATTTTTTGCATCTGTCAGTGGTGACAGCATTATCTGCTTTAAAATTTTATTTTAAGGATTAAATAAGTGAATGTATATAAATATATTAACACAATTACAGTGCTTGCTGCATCAAAGGCAAATAACCTCCTAATATTTCATCCTCATTCTTTTAATCCCAATATATAAAATTAATTTCACATTATATTCTCTCTCAACTTAAACTGTGTATTTTTCCTAGAGATATTTTCACTCCCATAGCTACTATTTCATTTGTGGCATTTCTTCACAGTTTTGTCAAACTAACCAATGAAACTGTACTGAAAGCTGATGGAACCCCTTAAATCCTCACCCTCCTTTTTTCCCTCTTTAGAAGAGGAAATATAATACACAATCTATAAATCAATGTTAATTAAGAAATTAATTAAAATATCTTAGATATGTGGTAGTTAAAATTTTAGTATAAGGTAATAAGAACTGATTATAATTACATAAAATATAAAAAGAAAATTAAAATGCTGAGCTCAAAAATAGTGTAAATGTGAAATCATTTTAAGAAGTTTTATTTTTCACTTTCTTTTACTTCATCCCCTGTATACAGTTTATTCATAAGTCCTTCTGGTCAGAAAATATAAGACATCTAGATTCCTAAGAGAGTCATTTTATTTGTGAAGCCTTCGCAAGTATAAAGTCAAATTTTTAACAATGTTCTTATTTTTATTAACCTATAAATACCAGATTATAGTGAGAAGTACAACTCACTGAAAGTATAAAGTGTGGTATAAGCTCAACCAAGAATCAGGAAATACTTCTGTGAATGTATAAGGAAATGCAGGATAAGTGAACTGTATTTTATTCAAAGATAATATAGCACTGAAAGGTGACCAAGTGAAAAATGCGTGGAATATCTTTTTCCATCTCTCCACTCTGAGACTGTGTGGTTTAAAGTTGAGGTGAGTTTTATGTAGCCAGCATGTGCTTCAGTCTTTTTTTTTTTTATGCATCTAGTCAGTCTATGTCTTCAGATTGGAGAATTCCACCCATTTTTATTTAGAGAATTATTAATAGGTAAGGACTTATTTATGCCATCTTATTTATTGTTTTCTGACTGTTTCACATTCCATTTTTCCTTTCTTTCTTGCTGCCTTTCTTTATGAGTTGATGATTTTCTAATTACTTCATCTTTATTTTTGTGAATGTACTGTGAGTTTTGCTTTGCTGTTACAAGGAGGTTTACATAAAACATCTTGTAGATAGAATGGTCCATTTTAAACTGATAACAACTTTTATTGTATACCTACCCTTTATTCCTCTCTTTTTATATTTTTGATGTCATAATTTAGCTAGTTTTTATGTTGTGTATTCCTTAGCAAATTATTGTACCAAAAGTTATTTTTAGTACTTTGTCCTTTAACCTTTATAGGTTAAATGGTAATACTCTATTACACTATAGCATTAGAGTATTCCGAATTTGACTATATACTTACCCCTACTAGTGTATTGTACATTTTCATATGTTTTCTTGTTACTAATTAGCATCTGTTCACTTGAGTTTCAAGAACTCCTTTCAGAATTTCTTGTAAGGCAGGTCTAGTGGTAATGATCTCCATCAGTTGTTATTTGGGAAAGTCTTTATCTCTTCTTCATTTCTGAAAGACAGTTTTGTTGGATAAAGTATTCTTGGTTGGTAGTTTTTTTGTTTTTGTTTTCACTCAACACTTTGAATATATCATCTTACTCTTTCCTAGTCTGTCTGATAGCCTTATCGGGGTTTTCTTGTAAGTTACTAGCTTTGTTCTCTTGCTGTTTCTAAGATTCTGTCTTTGTCTTTGACTTTTGACATTTTTATTATACTATGTCTTGCAGAGAATCTCTTCAACTTGATTTTGTTTGGTTATCTATGAGCTTGATGATCTTCAATATTGAAATATGTCTTCAGATTTGGTAAGTTCTCATTCATTATGTATTTAAATAAGCTTTCACCCATTCTTTTCTTCTCCTCTGATGGTGTCATATCACCTTGATTCTTATGTTTTGAGATTTTAGGTTACTGTCTTTGCATTTGAAGTAGCAGTCACCTCCTCTTATCTTTACTAACTGCCTTTGGGAGAAAAATACCTTCCCTCTACCCTGCTAAAGATACTGAGGCTATCTCAGACTTTCTATAGGTCTTGTTGCAGAGTTATTACACTTATATGCCTTTTCTGGACCCTGAAAAGCACCAGGCCAAGTTCTGACAGTCTCTCTTTTGCTTTCCCAAAGTTAGTGCTCAAGCACTGCTTTGTGGTCACTCTCTGGCCCACAGATTTAGGCCAGCTTTCTGAAAATGCCTATTAGCCATATGCCAAAGCTAGTTCTTACTGCTGCTTTCAGGAGAACACACAGGGGGCCAGTCACAGAGTGAGGGTATATGAGGTTGAGACACAGGGAGTGCTCTGTATGCCCATGGGCATCTAAGGGATATGTGGGTGAAGTGTTCCCAGGGAGTCATGGGTTGGCTTTTTGATGGAGTCCACAAAGTGGTTAATAGAATCTGTGTCATTTTCATACCCTCCAAAAACCCTATCTACCCCTTTTCTGGTCTTTTCATGCTCCCCAGTCATATAGCTTATCATTCAGTTCCCTGGATAAGATGAGAGAGAAATGAGCCCCTTTGGTTGGGACTCATAAAGTTGCGGATGCCAGGTGCTCATTCATCTGCTTCCCCTTTTCCCAACAGGGGAAATCACAGGTCAAAAAAATCTCTCTTGGTCCCAAACTGCTGGCTTGGTAGAGGAGTGATCAGATAAAATAAAGCTGTTCTTCTTCCCCACTCCAGTGCATTCAGACACTTATTCTTTTGCTTAACCAGTGTGCTGGAAATTTGCCTTTGGAAACCAGGACCTCCACAAAGGCTCTCTCATCCATGGGTGACTATCTCAGACAGTGTTTTCTAGGGGCTTCCAGACCCTTCCAAGAGAGACTAGAGCTGGATCATAGGCCACTATAGGATTCCACAGCCAGGACCAGAGTCTGACTGCCTATTACTTTATGCACAAGTAAGCAAGACCTTTCCCCAGCCCTTTGGCATATGATGCTAGATCCCACAGTTCCCTCAAAGGCACTTTTGTTCATGAGTGGATGCCAAATTTTTTTGTTTATAGGAAAGGACAAAAATGAGGGCAAAGGACATCTTATGCTGACATGTCCATTGTGCTGACGTCACTCTTAATATTTGTTTTGTATTTAAGTATGGTGGCTGGATTAAAATGCAGGACACCATTTTTTTATTTGATTTCATATAAATAACAAATACATTTTGGTATAATTATATTCCAAATATTGCTTGAAACATATTTGTAGTAAAAGCTATTATCTGAATTCACACTTAACTGGGTAGCTTCTATTTTTGCTTACCACATCTGTTAAACCTGCGTTTAGGTACTTAATCCCATCTCTGTGTGTGTATGTGTGTGTGTATGTGCGAGTGGTGTATGTGTATGTGTGAGTGTTTATGTGCATGTGATATAAAGTAGAGTTTTACTTTCATTTTTTTCCTCTTTGAATACTATTCTTTTCATGCTTTATTTGCCATCAGTTCTCTTCCCCACTTACCTGGCATGCTAAATTTGAATATTTTGGTTCCTTATAATTCCTAATTTAAGAGTACAAAAGCAGGTTGTCTAGGCTAGTAAGGATGTATTATCATCCTCAGCTCTTGTCTTCATATTTGTGTCCAAACAACTATCCCAACTCTTTACACAAAGACTGCTTCTAGAGTGTCAGGAAAGAAGAAAAGAAAAAGGAGTAAGCCCACTTTAAGTTAAACAACATTCATTGGGAGTGAAACACATCATTTCTATTGACATCCTGTTCTCCAGAACTTAAATATATGTCATATCTGGATAGAGACAAGGGTACAGAACATTTAGCTATACAGCCATTCCTTATTCAACTCTGTCATATGGAAGAAGGGGAAAATGAGAAAGCTAGTTATCTCAGTCAAAATATTTATGTAGTATATTCTGTGGCACCAGGGAACAATTGTGAACCCATATTTCAGTTTGAAATCTCTATTGGGTAGAATTTAAGAAAAAAACCCTTATGTCACCATAGCATACCTTTTAACATTTAGACAAGAAGTCATTTTATAAACATTTTACATATGAAGTTAATTGAGGTCAAAAGAAGTACCCCTATTCCACAAGCATGATTCTCCCTAGCATTTTACCTAATCCATTTTTTTAAAATAATGTTTCCAGATCAGACACACTCCAATGCCGACTGATAATTAGATTTCTAAATGCTTTCATTCCATCTCTTGCTGAGCTCTATCAGTCTATGTTAACAATGTAAATTATTTGCAAAGCTTGTATTCCTAATCTCATTAAATACAAAGCTTCTTTATTATGAGGCAACTGAAAACTTAGATGTCTATAAAAGCTCTCTCATAGGGTTTCAAACAAAATACAACCCAGAGGTAACCTACTTAACTATATTCATTCTACTGCCAAAATCACTCCCTGTAATCAGAGGTTTTCCCTCTGTGGTTGAATGTATGAACTTATAGGGGCTCACAGAGCACACTAGAATTATTTTTTTCCCCAACATGTTAATCTGAGGCTTACTTACTCAAAATGAATGTATCTTAATCAGCCATCGTTATGTGTTTTAGTATTTACTGAAAATATGACACTGTATTGGACACTGTGTAGGATACAGGAGTTGTCTTTACATAGTGCCAAACATCCGTATTATTAATGGGAAATAAGAAGGTTTCAGAAGGCAAACTATTATAGAAGAGATACTAATTACAATATAGGGAATGTGGAGGAAGAGATTATTTCTGACAAGACATGTCTGCAAAGGTGTGGTCATGGAGAAATGTGATTGGAATAGGACCTAGAATGATTAACTAATGCCCAGGATGTAATATGAAAAATGTTTATAAACTTCTAAATCAGAATTTTATAAAATCTCTTCCTTGCCTTAATAATTCGATAATCAGACAACCCCTAGGCTAGTTTATACAAATGGTATTGAAATCTTCACACTCCAACCATTATATTATGTGATTAACTTCATTTTGGGATTGGAAAATATGTTTTACACAGATTTTTTATTTATACAAGATCTGATTAAATCAGTGTCAAAATGTGTGAGAAAATCAAATAAATATCAAACAGTTCACTTATTTGGATATTCATTAACTTGTTTCATAATTATTGACAATATAATGATATTCAGAGGAAACATCTGTAGAGAAGAGAGATCCAGGTTCCAAAGAGGCTGAATTTGCAACCATAACAATAAATTTCATGACCAGGTTTTTTCTAGGAAATGCTCAGGAATAGACACGTAATTTTTCTTTCAAAAACAAGCAATTTGTTTCTTTTTTTTTTTTTTTTTATTTTTTTTATTTTTTTTATTTTTTTATTTTTTAATATATGAAATTTACTGTCAAATTTGTTTCCATACAACACCCAGTGCTCATCCCAAAAGGTGCCCTCCTCAATACCCATCACCCACCCTGCCCTCCCTCCCACCCTGCCCTCCCTCCCACCCCCCATCAACCCTCAGTTTGTTCTCAGTTTTTAACAGTCTCTAATGCTTTGGCTCTCTCCCACTCTAACCTCTTTTTTTTTTTTTTTTCCTTCCCCTCCCCCATGGGTTTCTGTTATGTTTCTCAGGATCCACATAAGAGTGAAACCATATGGTATCTGTCTTTCTCTGTATGGCTTATTTCACTTAGCATCACACTCTCCAGTTCCATCCATGTTGCTACAAAAGGCCATATTTCATTTTTTCTCATTGCCACGTAGTATTCCATTGTGTATATAAACCACAGTTTCTTTATCCATTCATCAGTTGATGGACATTTAGGCTCTTTCCATAATTTGGCTATTGTTGAGAGTGCCGCTATAAACATTGGGGTACAGGTGCCCCTATGCATCAGTACTCCTGTATCCCTTGGATAAATTCCTAGCAGTGCTATTGCTGGGTCATAGGGTAGGTCTATTTTTAATTTTCTGAGGAACCTCCACACTGCTTTCCAGAGCGGCTGCACCAATTTGCATTCCCACCAACAGTGCAAGAGGGTTCCTGTTTCTCCACATCCTCTCCAGCATCTATAGTCTCCTGATTTCTTCATTTTGGCCACTCTGACTGGCGTGAGGTGGTATCTGAGTGTGGTTTTGATTTGTATTTCCCTGATAAGGAGCGACGTTGAACATCTTTTCATGTGCCTGTTGGCCATCCGGATGTCTTCTTTAGAGAAGTGTCTATTCATGTTTTCTGCCCATTTCTTCACTGGGTTATTTGTTTTTCGGGTGTGGAGTTTGATGAGCTCTTTATAGATTTTGGATACTAGCCCTTTGTCCGATGTGTCATTTGCAAATATCTTTTCCCATTCCGTTGGTTGCCTTTTAGTTTTGTTGGTTGTTTCCTTTGCTGAAGCAATTTGTTTCTAATAATTTGCTTTCAACTAACCAAATAATGTAAAGGCAAAGGCTAAAGGGTGGCTTGTATTCCAAAAGACAGTTAAAAAGAGGCTTTATAATGCAAAAATAAATCTTCAGTCAAAAAATTAAAATATCAGATGGGGACAAAATAGAACAGTTAGTAAGAGTATAAATATGAACTTAAACCTCTACAAAACCGTAACTGTCTCTACATCTTCCCCTACAAAACTACCTTTAATAAAATATCACCTTCAATGAACTTCCTTGTGAGTGAATTTTGATGATAAGCCAAGGATGTATTGACTTTGGTAAGTGACTTTCAGTAGGAATGACGTGCCTTCTCAGTGAGGCCTTTGTTCTGTCCATTCCTTTTTTATACTAGGCTTGGAGAAGTTAAGAACCTGTTATATGAGGCTAAGGTTTCAATCCAATACACTATTACCAGACTCAAGCCTGAAAGGTGACAGCCAATTAGGAGGAAGAGGAAAAAAGTCTAATTTTCTTTGGAAATTCCTTTGGAAGTTAAAAGGAGTTGAAATACTAAATCGAGATGGAAGAATCAGCTTTAGGAAAAGACATATTTTCTATCAGACAAAATGCAAAGAAGTGAGACTGCATGCTGATGCCAGTAAGATTTTCACATGGGGATAAGCAGAAAGTATTAGTAAATCCCACCTGATAGTCTATTTTCTCCTGAAATGGAGACAAAGAAGTCTCAAACAAGAAAGCAGAAAAGATGGAGGTGACAGGTAAAAACCTGCTTGCATCAGTCATTGTGAGAAGTAAGAGCAAGTTGTCCGAATCATGTAAGGTTTCTGCGTGGCATTATAAGAGTTCACTCAAGTTAGGGGTGCCTGGGTGGCTCAGTGGGTTGAGCGTCCGACTTCAGCTCAGGTCATGGTCTCGCAGTCTGTGAGTTCAAGCCCTGCGTTGGGCTCTGTGCTGACAGCTCAGAGCCTGGAGCCTGCTTCAGATTCTGTGTCTCCTCTTTCTGCCCCTTCCCTGCTCATGCTCTGTCTCTCTCTGTCTGTGAAAAATGAATAAACGTTAATTTTTTTAATTTAAAAAAGAAGAGTTCACTCAAGTTAAAGAACGTGATTTGTGTCATCATATTATAGGGTTGAGTGCTTTCCCCCAGCCAAAGTGTCAGTATGAGACAGGAAACTATGGCCACAAAGAGAATGTGTTTTAGAATCCTACTGTGCTGGGTTCAAGTTTCTGCTCTTACCTTCTAGCTATGTGATCTTGGGCAAGATCGTTGACATGTCTGAATTCTACTTTCCCTATATGTAATAGTGGAATAAGAGTGCCTATATCACAAGGTTATGTGAGGATTAAATGAAGGAATGCATATAAAGAATTTAAAGAAGTGTTTGGCACAGAGTAAATGTTAAATTAAAGAAACACATTATAATGGGGGTAATAATGGTCACTAATAATAGTTTGAATTTGTGAGTATTAAAGGGATGCAGTAAAAGGACAACACAAAATGAGAGTTAAAATATTAAATGAGAATGGATTATAATAATCTATTTGGAATTAAAGAAATTAAGCCATAGAGACAAAAGGAGCAACAGTTTTTCAAACAAGGCCATGGGAAGCATCGGAAATAAGCCTGATATTGGTGACCGAATGAAGTATAGCACTGGCAATGGACTAATGTTCCTGATAGGATTAAGAAGAAATGCATAGGGGCGCCTGGGTGGCTCAGTCGGTTAAGCGTCCGACTTCAGCTCAGGTCACGATCTCACAGTCCGTGAGTTCGAGCCCCACGTTGGGCTCTGGGCTGACAGCTCAGAGCCTGGAGCCTGCTTCCGATTCTGTGTCTCCCTCTCTCTCTGCCCCTCCCCCATTCATGATCTGTCTCTCTCTAGCGCAAAAATAAATCAACGTTAAAAAAAATTTAAAAAAATTTAAAAAAAGAAGAAATACATAGTTATTTTTCTTTGAATCTCTGTTAATATATTTTTATCATTTATTGTGAATTCATTTTGTACCTCTAAACTTAAATTATAAGCTAAAGTTACTCCTAACCTGGGTAATATATTCTTACGTAAGTGCTGTACATCAGCTACAAACATAATAACTACATGTTGAAAAACTAAAAAAGTATATCATAAAATCTTTTTATTAACTGTCAGTTCTTTTAATGTGAAATATCTCATTTTACAGTTCAAATGAACGCATTTGATAACAACTGATTTTATTCAGTTAATTGTAAGTGAATCAATATATATAGTTTAAAAAACCATACTTTTTAAAGAGATTTTTATTTGTGAAGTGTAAAAACACAAGTAAAAAATTATATCCCACTATTTAAATTTTATGTAAAGAAATGAAAATTTTAATTTCCTTGTTCCCAAGACTTGTTTGCTATACTCTAGTTTTTCATCACAGAAGAAAACTAATTTTCTTGTCCTCTCCCTCTCACTCTCCTTTCTCTTCCAATGAATCTTTCACCAATGATTATATCTATTGTCTCCATTTTTATTAAATTAGTTTTTTTTTTTCCTTTTGGAATTATCCCCTACATTGGGGGCAGGCAAACCACCACATGTAAGCCGAATCTAGTTTTTACAAATAAAATTTTACTGGAAAACAGTCACCTTCATTTGTATACATATCATCTATGACTGCTTTTATGACACAATGACAGGTTTCAGGAGTTGCAACTAAGCATAAAACTGTAATGCCTAGGGGTGCCTGGGTGGCTCAGTCAGTGAAGCCTCTGACATCTGCTCAGGTCTTTATCTCCTGGTCCTTGAGTTCCAGCCCCACGTAGGGCTCTGTGTTGACAGCTCAGAACCTGGATCCTACTTCAGATTCTATGTCTCCCTTTCTCTACGCTCTGTCTCTGTCTCAAAAATAAACATTAAGAAAACAAAACTGTAAAGCGTAAAACATTTACTATCTGGCCCTTTATCAAAAAAGCTGACACTGATTTACTTATCTGTTGCTTACATTTTTCACTTACTCTGGTGTTATGGTTGGCTTTCTAGGTCAGTATATATAGATGTGTCCTGTTCATTTAAATTATTTCAAATTATGGGTGCCTGGGTGGCTCAGTCGGTTGATCCTTCTGGGTTTCGGGTCAGGTGATGATCTAGTGGTTTGTGAGTTCAAGCCTCACATTGGGGTCCACACTGACAGTGCAGAGACTGTTTGGGATTCTCTCTCTCCTTCTCTCTGCCCCTCTCCTGCTCACTCTTGCTCTCTCTCAAAATAAGTAGATAAACATTAAAAAATTATTTCAGATAATAATATAAATTATTAATTTATTCTATATGTAAATTTATCATTTGTGGAAATTCAGACTTTTCCTAGTTTTTAAGATATACTACAGTCACATTTATTAAGTGCATAATAATAGTAGCTATTGTGTGATATATATTTCTTTGTATGTTATAGAAAAACTACAGCATGTTATAACATATTCAAAGACATTAAATTTCATGAATATTCCAATTCATTACAAAGTGGAAAGTACAGAGCATGAGAAAAATTGAAATGAATAAAATAATATTATGGAAATGACTGTTGAAAGTTAAATAATGATCCTCAAATTTGAAGAGTGCTACACCATAGGATATGCCAAAGTTGGTGATTGCTGATTATCTACTCAATAAGAGGTCCCTGCCTTTGTCCTTATGAATAGAACTCTCTTTTAGCCATGTCTGAGTTCAACTTATTTAATATACCAGGTTCCCATGTAGCCAGGAATGGTCTTGTATTATCGGTCTTTCCAAGTAAAGAAAATAGAAATGCAAACATGAAACTACAGGTTTAACATTTTGATAATCCTTATTTGATTAGCATTATGTTAAAGGCATATATCCTGAGGTACAGTGGATGAAAAGTAATATATCCTGTTATAATATTGCACTATAACATTAGCCTTGAGTTGTCTTACCCTGTATTAGGAAAACCCAGTTTTCCCTTTGTTTCTCCTTTCTTTCATACTACTACACACTCACAATGCTTCTGACACCAGATGTGTGGGGTTTTCCCACCAGATCAAGCAATTCTGACACCTGCTGAATGTCCTACAATTTAACTCAATTCTCACACTATCTACCTGGAGATAGCCTCAGATCCCACAGGTGAAGAGCTCAATCTTAAGATAATACCCTTCACTTTCAGGGCCAGTTGCAAGTGGAAAACTTCTAGGTTGCCCATAACTTTTGTCCAACTTGGCTACAAATCGAAGGTTCCAATGACCTCCTCTTTCTTGGATTTGATTATTTGCTAAAGCCACTCTGAGAACTCAGGGGAACACTTATGTTTATTAAAGGATATGATAAAGGATACAAGTAAATAGCCAAATGAAGAGATACATAGATTGAGGTCTGAGAGGATCATGAGAGCAGGAAATGCTGTCCCAGGGAGATGGGGTGCCTACTCTCTGTAGGTAGATGTGTTCACCAACCTGGGAGGTCTCTAGACAACAATCATTAATTCCATTTTCAGTCCTTTTCCCTTTTCATGAGAACTGTGTGTGGAGTCAGGAGGTGTCAAAAAATTCCAGTCTTCTAATCATGGTTTGATCTTTCTCATGATTGGCCATCTGGGAGTCATCAAGGATCTCACCTGGAATCACCTCATTAGAATAAAAGTCACTCCTATCACCAAGGAAATCACAAGGGTTTCAGAAACCAGGGTTAAAGGCCAAATATTGGAACAAAAAATTCTCCTATTGTTCTTATCATTTAGAAAATTACAGGAGTTTCAGGAGCTCTATGCCAGGAGCTAGCGGGATAGAGACCAATATATATTTTCTGTTATCTCACATATCCCTACCTTTTGTGGCATGGGACAATGAATCTTCTATCTTTTAAAGCCACAGTAATAGATAGTTTTGTTAGCACCAGATGTAGTTCTAACAAGCAAACAGCAATCTATAATATGCTACAATTAGTTCCATTACGCTGGTATTAACTTTCTACGGGAGCACATTTTTACCCCTTAATGACTGTGAGAACCTTGAACACAGGAGATTTTTTTTATAAAATAGGTATTTAATATATATCCACAGCTTTAAATACTACTTAGATTTCAACAGTTCCAAAATTACTATTTCTAAACCAAAATTATCTTCTCAAATCAAGCCTTATATAACCAACAGATTTTGTTATAGCTCCCCTTGGATGTCTGACACAAGTTTCAAATTTAACACATCCAAAACTGAATGCTTTATCTTACCTGCCAAATGTTTCTCCTCCTCAGACTTCAAAATCTCCACCCATTTTGTTACTCAGGAAGCATGTTGGGTCACTTCCTCTTCACACCCATCGTTATCAAAATGCAATATGCCACCAAGGTCTCTTTGTCTACCTCCCAAATTTTGCTTTCCCTTTCTCTCCACCTCTATTTTAACACCATAGAAATGTCATCATCTCCTACTGCTGCCTCTTCAATTCCCTCCTTAAATTAAACACCCACCTTCCCTTCTACTCTCCTCCAATTGATTTTTCTATACAAGAATGGTTTTTTAAAAATATAAGTTGAATATTACTTACTACCTCTCTTAAATAGTTTCAAAGGCTGTCTATCATACTATAAAAATGTAGTCTAGAAACTGTATGACCAGCTTCTTCCAACCTCTTCAATTTAATCTTATCATTTACCTGCTTGTTCATTATGTTCAGGAAATCGTGTGGTCTTTCAGTTCCTAAAACACTTGGAATTCTTTTCTACCCATGAGACTCTATATATGTTGCCTCTGTCACTGAATTTCTTCCTAGATAACTATTACTTTTACTTTAGGTCGCATTTTTAACATCATGTTCTTCTGTAGAGAGTCCCTCACTGATATTCAATCTATAATAGTTTCTCCTCATTTCTCACCACTTATGTAATTAGTCCCTATGACAGCTCACAGCACCATTACCTTTCCTTTATAGCACTTTATTTAAAAGACAGAGGCCATTTCCATTTGCTTCAACTCCTTAAGTATACAGTGTTTTTAGGATAGTGTATGGCACATAGTAGGTGTACAATAAAAGTATGGAGATAATAGCTGAATACATGACAGAGTGAGTTTACTGAAATGCATTGCCAGTGGTTGCATGAGTGATTTCATAACTGAGAGGACACGGTGAATACTACCAAGACATTTTTCATGTTTCTAGAGTAATTTGATACCACAGAATCTGGATCCTTAAACTCAGTAGAACTGTGGGGTTTAACACTGGATTCTTGCTGCTTTTCTTTTTCTTTCTTAAAAACACATACTCAATAATTAACACTTAAGGGGCATATTGACAGTTTGGAAATCACCCTGGCTACTGTGAACACTACATCCTATAATCATCTGCTATCAAGTTTACAGATAATTGTAACCACAGGAAATAGGGCTAAGGACATGATGGAATAATTGTAGACATAGCCCTTGTCCTGAAACTGCTTGCAAAATAACTTATGTTAACTTCCAACAGACTTATGCAAAATAAAATCAAATTCATGTAGCCAGTGTGAAAAGCACCCCATGCTCTTTGAATTTATGAATTTAGCAGGAATGATCCATCTATTAAGCAGAAGGTATAAAAAGAGACTAAAGGAACAGAGTCTGGTATTGGACATTATCCCTTCAAATATGTACATTTTGACAGAGACAGAATTTTATTATTCATTTATCTTAATTTCTGAATGAAACAAAGATCTTTTGCTTAGCTTTCACACACATAGAGAAAAATATTTGTTCAAGTTATAGTTTACCTTTAATTTATTGAATGTTATTGATGATTATGAACCTTAATGTGATATAGGTAAAAGATTGGTTAATTTGATTCATTTATCAATTTCAGCATTTGGTGCTGTGTTATAAACCTTTAACTACTTCACATTTTACCATTTTTTACCTTAACCAAAGAAAATAGGTTCATTATTTTTTTCCCTTTATAGACCATATTTTCTTCATTTATATGCTTTACTTATTTGGAATACTAGGTATTGTATTTCCCTTATGCTATTAGTAAAATGTATCCATACATACCCTGATATACAGTCTGCCAAAAGCCTAAGTTTGAATTACTTCACTAAATGATCCAATAGAGATATTTTCCTTTCCATATAGAGGATATTGACTTTAATGACATTTTTGTGAAGAACATGCACAATAAAATGAAGAGCTCAAAATAAATGTTGTTAAACTGTATAAATATAAGAGGCTAAAGTATTTTGGTTAACATATTTCTAAAGTGATTATTAAACCCTAATATGCATGAATACACTTGGAATTAATGTCTTTATATTTTTATTAGCTGCTTTCATTTTGAATAGTTACTGCTAAACTTTTTATTCTATCCTTATATTTTTTAGGTTGTAAAACCAATACAGTCTTAATGTAAGGTACTTGAAATGCAAGAGCATACAATATGAACTCCACATCCTCCATTGTGCTACTCCTTTTAGTTAGGCACAATTTAACATATTCAAATTATTTTATTATAGAATATCATAAAGTTTAACCCTTTCTTTGTACATTACCCAGAATAATTTTAACTAAAAAAAAACCCTGCAAAATAGTAAATGCTATAAAAAATGCATGTCAATATCTGAGTTTTACTGTGGAGTGTGTAACATCCACCGAGTATCTGCTAAAACTTATTGAAATCAATCATAGCAGACTTAGTCCATAAGTAACTTTTCTCCAAATTTCTTTCCAAACTCTTCAGCATTCCAACAAAGTTTTATGGTTTCTAGAATAATTTTCAGCTTAGTCAGCCCAAAAGGGGTGGTCCCCTGAGAATTATTCACCAAATGTATTGTAGACTGTATTACTTTATAAATTTTAGTTGCCAGGTTCCCCTATCCAGCACAAATTATTGTAAGACAGTTCTACTTTGTTTATTTAATGTTTGGGTGTTATCTAGGTCTTTATTTTGAATGCAGTCTCAAATGTTTTAGTGGATATTCTGGGGAAATTGATATATATTCTGAAGGACAATTTATCATAGTGAAGATGTTCATGAAAAATAAGCCTGTTTTTAAGTCAATAAATTGGATTGGTTTTTTAAAAAACATTTTCTTTTTTTAAATTTTTCTATTATTTTATTTTAGGGGGCACATATATGCTTTCCTTAGAAAGCATATAGCTTTCTCATATTTTTGCTTTCAACCTATGTGTATCCTATCAGGAGTGTATATATCTCTATGGCTAACATCTTTTTTTAAAAACAAATCTGACAATATATAATTTTGGAATAGAATGTTTATTTCATTTATATTCACCTTAATTATTAATGTGATTGGCTCTATATCTGGCCTTTTTAAATTTGTTTCCCTGCAGAATTTATGGCTGTTTGTCATCCTCTCTTCTTCCTTACTACCTTGTGTTAAATAATTGCTAGTATACCATTTTAATTTTATATTATCTATTTATATATCATATATAGGTATCTAGAAAGTACAGTAAAACCTTGGATTATAAGCAAATTGTTCTGTGACTGCTCTGCAAAATGAGCAAACATTTCTAATAAATTTTAACTTGATGAACAAGCTATTTCTTGCAATACAAGTAGTACGTGATGCTGAATATCACATGATCACAACTGAGCCAATGGTTCCTCTCTCTCTCTCTCTCTCTCTCTCTCTCTGGGATTGTGGATGATTGTCTCCCTTGCTCAGATGCTCGGTCTCAGGCCACAGTGTTTGGCAGAAATCAGTGATTTTTCAGAACATTGGAAGGTGCCCACAGCTGGCACTAGTGTATTTTTTGTCACTTCAAAGTACCTATGGACAAAAGCACCTTTGCTTTTCCTTGCAAGAATAAGCTTAGGAATGTTTTGATTTATTCTAGGTCAGGCGGCCTGCAGATAGACCCTTTGCTGCCTTATTGCCAGTTGCATTAAATATAGTATATGACAAGAGTTTTTTAGTACTGTACTGTAGTCAACATCCAGGTGAACATATACAATGGCCCATGAAGAAAGATTCGATTGAGACAATGGATAGCAGTGATTCTGTTAGTAATAGTGAAAGTTGTCCTACATGATAACCCTCCTCAATCTTGTCTCCCTCACACCAGCCAAGAAATTTTTCTAAGGTAAATGCAGGTTAATTTTTTTATTTTTTTATATATTTTTATTTTCTTTATTATTTTGTATCATAATACAGTATTGTAATCATTTTTATATGAATATTTTTGGGTTGTGGAATGAATCATCTGATTGTGGAATTTGATATACAAATGCTTTGGATTACAAGTTTCCAGAATGAATTATGGTTACAAACCAAGGTTTTACTATGTATATAAATATATAAATACATATATTTTAGAGTGTTTCCTCCAAAAATTTAAAGTACGTCTTTATTTACCTCATTTTTTAGGATTATTTTGCTCTGTATAGAATTCTTAGTTGACAGGTTTTTTTCCTTCTAGCATATTAAGTATGTCTCACCACTGCCTTTTGTCCTACATTGTTTCTGATGTGATATTGTTGATCTTCACAGGATAAGCTGTTTTCCCTTGTTGCTTTTATGACTCTCTTTGTCTCTTTGTCACTTTCTCTTTATTTTAGTAGTTTGACTATGATGTATTTTTGTATGGGTACTTTTGCTTAATTCTACGTAACTTTGTTGTACTTGTTGGCTATATAGATGCATGTTTTCATCATATTTCTGAAATTTAGGGCATTATTTCTTCAAATATGTTTTATTCCCCTTAATAATTTTTCCTTTTCTTCTAGGACTTTTATAAATATGAAGGACTTTTTAAATGTAGAAACTAATTTCTAAGGATTTTAGGTAATGCTAATTAAAGGAAGGGTTCAAATATAATTATTGGACTTTTAAAAGTATTAGGTATAGATTCTCATCTGTTTATATATTATAAAGTAGAGATTATATAATCTACAAATATATTTTATATGTGTTCAGAGATGTAGGAAAATAATATTAATATTTGTAAAAACAAAAATATGGAAGCAATTTAAGTGCCTATAAATAGAGTATAGGTTAAATAAATTATGGTTTACCTATATCTGGCATTTAAAAATTGACACAGTTCTGGATGTGTGTGCATCAATCTCAAAAATGTATTGTTATGTCAAAAAAGATACAATATAGTAAGAACAAGATATTAATTTATAATGCATACATACATACGTGTAATTTAATCCATTGTGGAAAGATAAATAGAAAATTGTATTATTATCTTTCACGTATAAGACTAGATGAGGATGAGAGAATCAGAGTTGGGAGGAATATCCTCTTTTAATTATATAATTTAGTGTACTGTTTTGATTTTATTTTTTGTACAAACATGTATTGTGCTCATGGAAAATAAATATGACAGAAATAAAAGGAAACTTATTTAAATTAAAACATAGGTCACTTTTGCTGAAAGAAGAAAACTTTCCTGTATTATACCAACATTGTGTTCAGTGCCAAAGGCGGGTCTTAAATGTCATTCTGTGAATTTTACTATACTAACTAGATTTCAAATTATGATCACCTCTTTATGACTACTAAACTTTTGCCCCTATATAAATAAGTTTTATTTATGAACCTATAATCATTCATTGTACAACAAACCAAGTTTTAATTTTAACTCTTAACTCAGACCATTCTTAATGCCTGTGGCTTCCCATGGATTTGAGATTAGCATGCAAATTCTTTAAAATGGATTGCATGTCCCTATATGATCTGACACTTGCTTACTTCTCTAATCCTACAACATTACCCTCTTTATGAACTACAGTTCAGATCCACAGGACTCCTTGACTCTTCTTGAAATATCAGGCCCTTTTTTTCATCACAAACACTGTATATTTGCCCAGAATGTCCTACTTCCAATATTGCAAATACTTGCTTATTTGTGTCCTTCACACTTTAATTAAAATTTTGCATCTTCAAACTACTCAGTCTAAAGTCACTCCATGTCTGACATCAACATTCTGCCTCATTCCCCTGTTTAGTTTTTTTAATGATTTTTGCCTAATTTTTCTATTTTAAAAGCAATATATTTATCATGTATTTCTTCCCTAGGTGATAAGATCCATGAAAGTAGGAACCTAAGCCTTTTGTTTGCTGTTATATCCCCAGATCTTGTAATATTGCTTGGGACATAATAAACAAATAATATATTTGAATTAATAAAAATATTTTACCATTATTTTTAATGTTTAAATTGAGGAGATAACCTGGTTGAGAATGTGAACATAACTAGCCTCAATAATCATTTATTTAATCCTACCTTTATTCAAAAAATATTTATTAAACAGTAGGTCTAAGTGCTATTCAGTTTTTAAGAGAATAAGAAACAACAAAAAGACTTAATTCCAGACCTCACAGGTTTTGTTTGTTAACAATTGCAATACAGTGTGATAAATATTCACTTTAGAAAGCCCAGAAGAACATATTGGAGGGTCAACTGAAAAGCCTAAAAGTTTCCTCATTTTGGATGGTCACAGGGAGCCCCATTTTGAATATTAGCAAAAGGACCTTCATTTCTTTTTCCTTCAGCTCTATTATGTTTATCAATAAAGAGTATTTACTTTCATATATATATGAAAAGTATGTATGTGTGTATACATAGATGTATTTTAGAGAGAGAGAGAGAGAGTACAAGTGGGGAGAGAGGCAGAGGAAGAGAGAGAATCTTAAACAGGCTCCATGTTCAGCGCAGAGCTTGACTCAGGGCTCGATCCCATGACCCTCAGATCATGACCTGAATCAAAATCAAGAGTCCTAAGCTCAATGAACTGGGGGCCATCCAGGTGCCCCTAATTTCTTATATTTCAGAAGAAGATATGTATATCCTTAGCATAAGTTGGTAGTTTAGCCAAGGGAATGGATGAGATCACTTAAGAGTGTTATACTTAAAAAAAAAAAAAAAAAAAAAAAAAGTGTTATAATTTAAAAATTATTTTAAAACGACAATTTTTTTAGTTTTATTGAATATGGACACATTTCCCGACGGGAAACAGAATCTGGGTAATTTCCAACCCCACCAGCTTCGTGAATATAAAGGAACATGTATAACTGGATCCGCTGTAATAGGACTGTGTAATCTTTCTGAACCTGCAACTGAAGGAAAACAACACCTACTGAAAACAATTATTGTATCAAGTGAAAAAAAAAATACTAGTTAACTTGAAACTGACATTAGTAAGCTCTCAAAGAATTATGTTTTTAAATTAATTTTCAGCTTACACCCTCAAACCATTTTAAATGCAATTCCAGATCTTATACTAAATATTCAACAATGTCCCAGTGCCCATTAAATTAAAAACAAAGTTTATAGATAGATATTCAAAGATTTTTACAATATGGGCAGAGATATCTTTTATAATTTCTTAATTTTTTTAATGTTTCCAATCTCTATATGAATTTTTCTTGTGTCAGGGCTTTCCAAAGTATACCTTTCTATTTTTACCTGAAAAAAAATTCCACCTGATTCTTTGTAGTAGTATCTCTGAACTCTAAATAGGATATGTCACCATCTTTCAAATCTTTGTCCCTCACCTGTTATTTTAACTATTTCTTCCATTATTGTCTGTTAGATTTTTCACCCAAATAGACTAAACAAATTGAAAGTAGGAAATTATATTTCATTTACTTATCTATATAGCACTAGCAGAATACCTATTACAGAGACAACTCTCTTCTTTCCCCCCTCTCTTTCTCTCTGTATCTCTCTCTCTTTCTCTCTCTCTCTCTCTTTCACACACACACACACACACACACACACACACGCACACACAATGTTTAAAGTAACTTTTGTAGATCAGTTATTGTCTCTAAGTTATATTGCGCCATTAATTAACATTCATTATATAGAATCATAGAAAGAGAAAAATACCAGAGCTAGAAAAAACATCAAGGATGCATCTGCGCCAAGGTGTTCAGAAATACCAATTGTGGAATTTGAGTATATTTACTTATATGGTTCCACCACAGAGGTTCCAATTCAGTAGGTTTGTGGTGAAGGTCCAACTCCTGCATTTTATTTAATTTCTGAAGTTGATGCTGATGCACACTTCTCCTTGGGAAATTCTGACCACCTCCTTCCCATCCTTCTTATAAATGTAACTGACACCCTGAGAGGTAACTTGTCACAGGTCATAGAAGAATTTGATGACAGAGGTAGGAATAGAATTCAGCTTTTCTGTGACACTGTTCTGTGATGTTTCTTTCCTCTTTACTGACACTGGCTTCCAAGTAACGGAAAAGAAAAGCATTTTGAATTTTTCTTTTTCCTTCTTATTTTGCTACCATATCTGCATTTTTCCACAAACACTATCTTTTTAAAAAAAAATAAACTGCAGCATTGACTTATGAGGCTGTCAACATCATCAGGGAAGCACAATGGCTCTGTGGCAGAAGTTTATTCTGAAGTTGATGTTCCTGATCAAACATTAGGAACAGTCAGGGTTTCTTTACTTTTTTTTTTTTTTTTCATTGAGTTATGGGATTGCACTGGCATTTTCCTCAATCCTAACTCAGATGAAAAGATGGAATCAAACAAGGTGACCTAATTGTTGCACAGATAGAACATATTATGTCTTCTAAATAGGTACTCTACCCATAGGAAAAAGAAAACATCATATTAAAAGCCATAGTATAGCTGGAATGAGTCCAATCTCATTAGATGTTGCCACCTTTGATAAATTTTCCTCATTTGCTAAAATTATTGAATATATAAATTATTCCATAAACCCATTTTAACAGAATCAGGGTAATATCTGCTTAATTAATAATGATTATAATACATTTTATACATAGACTTGTAATGTTTTTAAAAAATATTTGTGAACTGTATTTTTTTATTTTGAAATGGCTAATCTTAATAAATAACTAATTCTACTGCTGTATTCTTTAAATCTCTGAAAGTGAATATTGTCAGTGTAGTTTTGGAACAATCAGACATCTGCAAACCTGATTCTGGCACCTCTGGAAGTACTTTGAAAGCAGGAGTAGGGCACAGTTTATTACATAGACCCTCAACATTTTCAAGGAAATCAGACTTCTCTGATAAAGCTAACAACACCTCGAAGGAAACCAATCCAAAATAGAAAAGTTGTAAGAAAATATTTATAATCCTTCATGTTTAAAGTCAAAATTCACCATGGAGTCTAAAAATTTTATCCAAAAATAGAGGGAGGTATTAATTTCATTATTACTAAATTATTACTAAACATGGGGCAATCAATGATTTAAATCAAGCTGGGCTAATTGAGAGTGAATTATCATCATCCACTGTGAGAATACTGCTCATAAATTACCTCTGAAGTCCAAAGGATTCTTATGCATTTATTCTTGTAAATTATGGCTCCATGGTAAACTGGATGAGATTTTAATATTTTAGCATTCATTAAGTTGTGAAGGCTTAGAGCCAGCATAGTGATCAGCAAGCCTGGTTTGTCCTCTAATGAGAATAATTCTGTTACAGTTAATTGCTGTCATTATCATAAATGTATATAAATTCATATTAACCTATAGAATTAAAGTTAATATTTATATTTTGCCTATTTTATTTTTGAATTAGAGGATATATGTTTAGTTTCTAGTCTTATATACTTTATATAAGATCTTTAACATATATAACATGGGTAATCATTTTCTTTTACATATAACAAGCAAACTATACAATTAAAAGCTAACTTACATGAGCTTATCGAAGCTTATCTGAACTCTTCCTTAGGTGTCATTATATACTCATTCATGTTTTTATGCCTGTAGCCAGGAGGATTGTGCTGAGTGATTGAAAAATCTGAGGAGAAGGCAGCTTTTCTGAAAGTACACAGATTTCATTAGGACAGAAAGAACTCTAAATAAAAATCAGAGTTTTGCTGTCCAAAAATAAGAGAAGGTGGATAAGTGACATTCTAAAATACAAATACCTACCACAATAATGGAAGAGGAAAAAAAAAAAACAACAGAAAAAATGGAAATTAAAGTCAAGGTAGGTCAGAGACAATCCTACTGAAGCATCTGTGAAAAGGAACCAGACTAGTTTTGCAAATTAATGAACTGCATATAGCCCATTCCATGATGTGAATTGAGCTCTTCCTCATTTTTCTTTTGGTTAGATAAGAAATATGTATATTTGGGGGGGGCATTCAACTGCTGTTATTACTGGTCACTTTAGTGGCCTTATAATGTCAATATGTAAGCATCTGTATATTAATATGCTAGCTTACTAATATATTAAGGGACCTAATGATTCTTGATGATATTGCTGTGAGTGGGTAGATAACTAAACTTATTCAATTCTGACACAAAATAAAATACCCTTAAAAGTACACTTTCAATTTTTAACAAATACCAAGATTACTGAGAATTTTTGCATAGATTCACTGATTTTAGATTATAACACTGAATACACATTCTGTATAAACTGAAAAAGACAGTAACCAATTTAGACACCAAAGGCTGTGATTTTCATTTTAACAAATACATCTAATACTTTTTAGTTACAATCAACTATAAACAACTTGATGTTGAAAAGCCTTTCTTTAAGTAGATAGTAGCTATTCAATTCACTCTCATGAGGTCCCTGGAAATAAGAAATGGAATAATAAATTTTGAGAAGATAAGTCAGACTAACATATTTGTAAACAATAAATATTTTGAGTATTTTTATTTTTAATCTTAAATGTATGCATTTTCCACTTTTACAGTAAAATCAACCCGATTATTTCAAACACTGAAGATAGCTGTCTGCTTCTGCCTGACAGTAAAAATATAACTATTCTTTGTGCTTCCATGGAGTATAGCACAAAGTATAACTGTTTAACTACATGACAGCTTTCTGTCAGAAAGTAAAAAAATCAAGCAGAGAATGGCAGAGAGTTTTTTTTAAAAAAACATCTAGTCTATTTTTCCTAGTATACATCTGCCTCTTATCTATACTTTACTAGATTTTGTCTCAAAATAATTATGAAATGTAGGGTATAAGATAGAAATTTCTACAAAGAGAAAATTGCCTAAAATCTCAAGTCAAATAATATCTGGATCGTAAAATTGTTTATGTATGTTCTGATTCATTAACTAGCCCCCATCTCCTCATTAATATGACCTAGGATACTCAGATTTTTGTGGTTTTTTTTCCTTAGTGAAGCAAAGACAGAATGAAGAATTGTCTGTAATTTATTCTTCAAGTCATTCATTCAACATACTTAACACCAGTTTATTAGTCACATACTATTTGAGAGGTATTACCAAACCAATGGGTAAGGAAGATTGGCAATGTTTTCTGTACTCAGATAAAGCCTAGTCTAGGAGAGATTATTTACAATCAATTATTTTTTATAATTATTTGTTTAAAAATATATACTATAGGGGCATCTGGGTGGCTCAGTTGGTTAAGCATCCGACTTCGGCTCAGGTCATGATCTCACCGTTCCTGGGTTGGAGCCCCGCGTCTGGCTTCTGTGCTGACAGCTCAGAGCCTGGAGCCTGATTCAGATTCTGTGTCCCCCTCCTTCTCTGCCCCTCCCCCTGCTTGCACTCTGTCTCTCTCTCTCTCTCTCTCAAAAATAAGTAAACATTAAAAATATATATTATATAATATATATTCTCATTATATATAATATACAGTATTATACAGATAGATGTAAATATTAAACTCTCAGTAGCGGGTCCCAATAATGAATAGGCATTATCTATATGAAGAGAAATCCAGAGAGTATGTATCCCACACAAAGTGACAATCATTAGACTGAAAGGACCTTACCATTTTGAAAGGTCTGAATGATGACCAATATGTCAGAGGAGCAAAGAGAATGAAGGATATCCCATGCTGCAAAGGTAGCAAAGGCTGTGGAGGCAACGGAGTTTTGCCAATCATGTTAAGGATTTGGCATATTATTTCAATAGGAGAAAATAATAATTGAAATAATTGAAAAGTTTTAAAAAGAGTGGTGCCATGATATATTTTGTATTTTATATGTATTCATTTTTAATATAGTGCTATCAGTTTCTTGGAAAGAGCCACACAGGATTAGGGAGAAGAGAAAACTAAATAGGATCATATGAGAGATGACGGTGGCTTGGATTGTGGTCTAGACATTGGAACTCAAGAGCATGTTGGATGTTTTGGAATATAAATAGTATACAAAACGGATGCAATTTAGTAACCTTTTACTTAATTCTTACAAAAACAGTGCGACAATTATGGAGGTTTGGAATTTGTCCCAATTCCTTCAGCATGTCTCAGAGTAAAAACTAGAATCCAAGTATTTGAGTTCAAACCTAAGGGTGTGTGTGTGTGTGTGTGTGTGTGTGTTTGTACACGCATGAAATATGGTAGGAGGACAAATGAGATGTGAAATTAAAAGTATATACTGGAGGAGTGCCAAGGTAGATCAGTTGGTTAAGTGTCCAACTTCAGCTTAGGTCATGATCTCACAGCTCATGAGTTCAAGCCCCACTTTGTGCTCATAGCCTGGAGCCTGCTTCGGATTCTGTGTCTCTGTCTCTTTCTGCCCCTCCCCTGCTTGCACTCTGTCTCTCTCTCAAAAATAAATATTAAAAAAATTTTTTAAGTATATATTAGATTAAGTACCATGAAAGTTATTGACCTTTGGGAATATTGTTTGGTTTTTCCCATTGATATGTATAGGTTAATAGGTATGCACCAGAGTCCAACATTTTGGGTTTGAATCCTAGTTTTGTCATCTAGCAGCTATTTGACCTAAGCATTGTAATATAACATCTGTGTGTCTTCATCTGTAGAATGGTATAATAATAACACCTCGACAACCCAGAAGTTGAAATTATTAAGTGAGTTGGTAATAGTAATTTGCTATCTGGCGTACACTATGTGTCCAGTATGTGTTGTTGTGATGATGAAAATTATGGCGATGATGATGAAGAATGACAAGCTATCTATTATAGGTTTCATAAGTCAAAGGGAGGTGAGTAAGTAAAGATAATAAGTATAGGTAATTCTTTTGAGAAGTAAATTTTTAAAGTGATGCATAATACAGGGCTCTGTGCGGTAAAGAATTTGTCCTTTCCTAAACAGAGATCCATCTTTGCCCTCATTTCCTTAGAGGTAATGTTTATTTTCATGGGAATTTTGAGGTAGCCACATAGTAACAATGTGACTTAGGATGAGGGCTGAACACTCTTACAGTCTTAGGGTGGGGCTGACCATGTCAGAAAAACCAACCATGTGATTTAGGGTGATTTAGACTTTTGGGGACTTTAAGTCACGTGTTATCAGTTGATCTGAAGTTCAACCATGTGAGCAATCATTCAATCATGCATATGGAATGAAGCCTCAAAAGAATTCTAGACACTGGTGCTTGTATGAGCTTCCTATGATTGATAATACTTTATGCATATAGTCACACATTAATTCCAGAAGGTGGAAACTTTTAAACTGAGTGTGATTTTGGTCTTCTCCCTTCCCTATCTTGCACACTGAGTTTGCAGTTGGTTTCTGAGGTGAGGGTTTTTTCTGTGGACTCTTCCTTTTAACCTTGTAATTAGACCCTAAGTCCTTGAGGATTGTGTCCAAAGTCTTAAGTGACTGTGCCTACAGACTGCAGTGTAGCTAACTTAAGATAAGCTCTAACTAAAGGAAATTTTGTGATTTAGGAATGTGCTTTAATTCTGTTAATGAAAGTATTTCATGACAGTTGTTTAATATGTAAAACACTACAGGAAAAAAAAGAAGAAAATGAACCCCAAAATGACTACTGAGGGATAGCAGTTATAACATGTGGCATACCTGATTTCAGAAATCTATCAGTGTGTCTTTCTTTATCATTGTATTGAGAAAGCTAGAAAAATGAATGGGGAGAGATTGTTCTTATTTAGGTTATTCTGTATATGTAGTCTAAGGGTGTAATATATTAAGTAAATATTGTATTGAATTTAAAGGAAGAAAAATAAAGTGAACTAAAAGAATTGGTGAATTGCAAATAATTTAGTGATAAGCCACCTTTTTTTCCTCAAGAATTCTATGAAAATATCTTCCTATTCACTTGATTCACAACTTGCCGGTATTATAACCTCTGATCATAATTTATTTTTTCTACAACTTTGGTGATAATATTTTTATCTAGCCTTGCATGTTGTGTTGAGTAAAAAACCTGCCTTATTTTCTCTTCTCTTATGTAGAATTTTTTTTTGATAAACAAGCAGTTACTTTTCAAAAAGAGAATTTATTCATAACAAACAGAACAATATTAGGTAATTTTCAGGCTCTAAAAAAAGTAGAGTAGTTGAACTCAATACTCTTAGTCCATCTCTAGCTACATCATGATTTTCAGAATTACAAATATCAGAGTTAAAGTAAAACAAACCTACTAAAAGGAAATTAAAATGTATTTGCAATACAAATTAGAAATGACAGCTGCAGAAAGGACAAGGGTTTTCTGTTTTTCCACTTATCCAGCTCTGTCAGCAATCAAATATAGAGTTGGGCAATTTCAAGGGGAAGGTGTGTGGCAGTCAGTGTTGTCAACTAACTAAAGATCTCTAAGCTGAGGGAGAACTTGCATGGGAAAGGAGCAACAGAAAAATCTAAAACATGAAATGCTTTCACTTTCCTTTCAAACAGGCTTATAATTTCAATTACTCCAAATAAACTCATAGTCATTATATCTCAGTAAAGAAACTTTGAAGGAATCACAGTTATGGACAATAAAACAAAACCTAAACAAAAACATGAAGGCACTTCTCAGCATTCCTTAATAAACAACACTTAAGAGTTAGATGTCTTACCTTTAATTTCCAGTCCTATCAATAAATAGCCCTGCTAATTTAGGTCACTTCAATCTTTTCTCTACTGCTCAGTTTCTTTACAACACAACGGATTCAACAGTTTTTTGAAATGCATTCTACTTACAGTTAAGTGTTTTGCTGACTTGGTCTGAGTGCTGGGATAGGGAAAAGTACTGAATAAGAAACTGAATGAGTAGGGATTCAATAAGCCTCTTCACTTTTATCTCTTTTGTAGCTTGGTTCCTGCTTATTATTTTATTTGGGGGGAAAATAAGGTCTGATAATAAAAATGAAAGGTGAAATTATTCTTAGCTTTATAATTCAGTTATATAAGATTTTTCCTTGCAATATATGATAGTGTCGGCAGGGAAAAGATATAGAATAAATAGCTATTTATTTTCAAATCATCAGTCATCCATAATAAATTTTCTTTTACCCTCTCCATGCTTTTCACTTTTATTAGTCTCAAATTCATTATTCTTCTTTAATATATGATATTTTCAGGAGATACCGTAACTTACTCTGTCTTCTCTTGATGTATAGTGGTGTCAATGAGAAGGACTCCATGTTTAAGTACCATATCTGCATTTTATCATATTAAATGCTTGAACAGAGTTGGTGAAAGCATTGATGTCTGTCACTGAGTCAAGAAGTAAGATGGGGAAAGGTCATGTATTCATGTCCACTGGGAGCAAAATACAATATTATGCAAATAATAAGAATCAACAATATGTTATTCCTGAACTCAAAAGCAAGCTGAAAATTATGAAGGTAAAAGACACACTGCTGAAATATATTGTACTGACTCCTTTCCTTCCCAATTATTACTTATTTCTATAATATTAGTAGTAAAAACTAATTATTTCTTTTATGTGCTAAAGGATTAAGATGATGGGAAATTAAACTTTATTAGTTCAAATTAAGAAGAAGATTAATGTTAATTAGATTACCAATATATAACCAGGAGATATACCAAAAATGTTTCAGTAGCTAAAAAGTTTTTAAAATTCATTTGTGAGGAAACTTAAGATTACAGAAAAGCTCTTCTCAGTTGTGAATGATTGCAAAGACGGTCCTAATTTTTTATTCTTCCTTTATTCATCATTTTTACCATGTAATATAATACTCTGACCCCTGAGATCAGAGTGGCCTGCTCCATCACTTGACAGTGAGTTCAACCATGCAGTTTGTTTTTTAGAATGGTATATTACCTTGTGCATTGAATTTTGCTGTCTTGAACCTTTGCCATCATCATAAGAGCATGCCCAGACTAATCTGCTGAAAGATAAAAGACACTTGGAACACAGCCAAATCACCAAAGAGCTCCCAGCCAAGACCAACATAAATCAGCCAACGTCTAGCTGTTGTGAGTGAACATACAACATAAGAGGCCACAATATGGGAATGAGCACAGCCAACACCAAAAACACTGACTAGTTGATCATAGTCCAAATTTCAGATATTCAGATTAGTGGGATGCATAAATATTGAATACATTAAGCCACTGATTTGGGGGAATAGATAATTGGTACTGAAGTTCTAATGTTTAATTACAAATCTTTGTATGCATAGAGTGAAATTTATTTATTTTTCTAACATTTTGTATCTATATATCTTAAGATGTGATTATAATATTTGTTGTGGAACTCTGCAAAATTATATTTTAAAGCATGAAATCAGTATTCCCTTGAAATAAAAGACACTCAAGTTATATACTTGTGTATTTTTCGTATGGATATCAAAGGCAATTTAATTTTTAAGGCCATCTATTACATTATAATAAGAACAGAGTAGCAAGTCAGGCATCCAGGAATAAGACTCTTATTCAGTTGTCATACTAATTATTTGTGTGAGTTAAAAATATATTCATTCTTAGACATCAACAAGATGGTTGACTACGAAGCACCAGGTCTTTGTTCTCCCACAAAAATATCAAATAAACAAGTTCAGATAATGTTATAGCATCTCTGGAAACCAATCAAAGATCTATAGCAATCAGGTAAATGCTCAATCAGAAAACAACACATTCATTGTCTGATGAACTGTTAAAGAAGTTGTAGTATTTATATATACAATGGAATATTACTCAGCGATAAAAAAGAATGAAATCTTTCCATTTGCAATGATGTAGATAGAGCTAGAGAGTATTATGCTAAGCAAAGTAAGTCAAGTCAGACAAAGACAAATACCATATGATTTCACTCATATCTGGAATTTAAGAAACAAAAGATAGGGAGAAAAAAAAAGAGATCCAAACCATAAAACACACTCTTAACTATAGAGAACAAACTGAGGGTTGCTGGAGGGGAGGTAGGCAAGGAGATGGGCTAAATGGGTATTAAGGAGGGCACTTCTGATGAGTATTGAGTGTTATATGTACGTGCTGAATCACTAAATTCTATTCCCGAAACTAATATTACCCTATAAGTTAACTATTGGAATTTATATAAAAACTAGAAAACAAACAAATAAAAAAGAAAGTGAAGACCTATAGCACCAAATCTGTTCACATGTTTCTTGCCTTGCTCCAGGCTATGAACCTTCCACAATAAATCTGGCCCTTAAGGTTAAAACAAAAAAGAAAAAAGAAAAAGCCACATTCAAATGGTAGGAAATTTCACAGCATTTGTATCTACACTTTGCCCTACTCCCTCCACAGTGTGATATAGATTAGTCTGGTTGAAGTAGCTTGATTCCCAGTTTCCTTCCTCAGGAGGGAAGAAGCAGAATGGAACTTATTTAAAATGTCTGACCTGTCTGGGGAATTCCCCAGGGATTGTTTTTTGTTTGTTTGTATGTTGTTTCATTTGACTAGAGCTCAGACAGTGAATGGAAGTGTATTTGGATATCAAGGTGGGAACTGCAGAAGACATTGGTGGGCACTGAGGTATGTGAAAACTGCAGGGGGGCTGCAGAACCATGGACACATCTGGGAATGAGATTATGGGAAGAGGAATACAATGAACACCTAAGGCCACGGAGAAAAGATAGGGTGAGATTCTAGGAAATTAAGATATTTAAAAGCAGCTGGAGACATTAAAACTTAATGAATAAACAAACATATAAAGCATACACTTAAGTGGAAACAATGCCCAAAAGACCTGAGAAGACCTTAAGCCTCTACTCCAGGCTGATCTTAATGCTCAGGAATTTGCTAATCCATGAAGGCCTTTCACAGCAGTCTTTAAAGACTGAAAGAGATGGTTATTTTTTCAAATGTCTAATTTTCAACAAAAGACTATAAGGATACAAAGAAAGTGGGAAACATGGTCCATTCAAAGCAACTAAATCTCCAAGAACACTATCTGAAGAAATATATATATATCACAGTTACTGGAAAAATACTTTAAAATAACTCTCTTAAATATACTCAAAGAGCTAAAAGCAATATGAAAACCTAAAGAATTTCCTGAAAACAATACATGAACAAAATGAGAATGTCAACAAAAATATAATAAATATTAAAAAAAAAAAAACAGCAGAAATTCCAGAGCTGAAAAATACAGTAATTGATAAACTTACTAGAGGGACTCAACAGCAGACATATGTCACTACAAAAAAGTCAACTAAACATAAAGGAAGGCATTAAGGGAGGAAATGCGTTATAAAAAGGCATTAATACATACAGAAAACAAATAATGAAATGTGAAGGTATATACTTACCTCTTAGTAGTTATTTTAAAGGTATATGTATTAAATTTTCCAATCAAATGTCATAGATCAGAAGAATGAATAATAAAAAAAGATTTAACTATGCAATATTTACAAGAGATTTATTTTGTACTTTTGAACATGGATAGATTGAAAATGAAAGCATGGGGGAAAAGTTTCATGCAAATAGTATCCAAAAGGGAGCAGGAGTACCTGTACTAGTCTTCAAAAATAGACTGTAAGTCAAAAAAAAAAAAAAATGTTACAAGATTCAAAGAAGGACACTGTATAAAGATAAAAGAATCAATTCGCCAGAACACCTGGGTTGCTCAGTTGGTTAAGTGTCAACTCTTGATTTTGGCTCAGGTCATGATCTCATGGTTTGTGAGATTGAGCCCCATGTCAGGCTCTGCACTGACAGCATGGAGCCTGCTTGGGACTCCCCTTTTCTCTCTATCCCTCCTCCAGTCTCTCTCTGTCTTTCAAAATAAATAAATAAAAATGAAAAAAAAATTCCCAAGAGGATATAAAAAACTATAACCATATATGCACCAAACATCAAAGCTCCAGAATTATACAAAGCAAGTAATGACAAAATTGAGGGAGAATAGACAATTCTACAGTATCAGTAGGAGATTTAACTACTCCAATTTCAATAATGAATGGAACGACCAAAAGAAGATTAATAATGAAATAAAGTACATAAAAACACTATAGACCAATTGTACCTGAAGACATGTATAGAACACACTACCAAATAATAATAGAATATGAATTTTTCTTTTTTTTAATGTTTATTTATTTTTGAGAGAGGGAGACAGAGTGCGAGTGGGGAAAGAGCAGAGAGAGAGGGAGACATAGAATATGAAGCAGGATCCAGCAGGAGTACCTGAGGCTCTGAGGTGTCAGCACAAAGGAGCCTGACGTGGGCCTTGAACCCAAGGACCACAAGATCATGACCTGAGCTTAAGTCCAATGTTTAACTGACTAAGCCACCCAGGCACTCCTAGAATAAGAATTTCTCTTAAGTGCATAAGGAACATCTCCAGGATTGACTATATATTAGGCAACAAAATCAGTGTTAATAAATTTCAAAATATTTAAATTATACAAAATACTTTGTAGGATTATAATAGAATGACAGTAGAAATTGATGGCAAAAGGAAACCTGGAAAAGTCACAAATATTTGAAAATTGAACAGCACATTTCTGAATAACTAATAGATAAGTAAGGTATCAGAAGGGCAATTAGAAAACATTTTCCAACAATTGGAAATGAAAACACAAGACACCAACTTAAAATACCGAAGAGGAAGGAACACTTAAAAATATTCTAGAAGGAAAATTACTCTGTTATAAAAGCCAAACCACTATGAGAAAAAACTACCAATATCCCTGATGAACATGGTTGAGTATTTTCAACAAGTTACTAGCAAATCAAATTCAACAGCATATTAAAAGTATTACACATCATGACTAAGTGGGATTTATACCTGAAATGCAAAGATGACTCAGCCAAACATTGCTGAAAGAAATTTTAAAAGTTACCAATAGACATCTGAAGTACATTGATTGAAAGACATAATATTGTTAAGATGTCAGACTATCCTAAGTGATCTACAGATTCACTCTATCAAAATCCCTATGAAATCTTTCACAGAAAATAAAATTTTTAATTAGTGTGGTATCTTGAGTGACCCAAATAGCCAAAACAATCTTGGAAATTAATAAGAAAGTTGGAGGAAATGTGAGACCCCCTCCCATGATGGGGATTTAGGAGTGCACTTGTGATCACCACTAAGTTGTGTATGGAAGTGTTGTATCACCATATGTACACCTGAAACTAATATTACATTGTGTGCTAAGTAACTGAAATTAAAATAGAAACTTAAAAAAAGAAGGGTGCCTTGGTGGCTCAGTTAGCTGAGCTTCTACTCTTGATTTTGACATAGGTCATAATCCCAGGGTCATGGGATAGAGTCCCATCTCAGGCTCCATGCTTAGCATTCTTAAGATTCTGTCTGTCTGTCTGTCTCTCTCTTTCTCTCTGCCCTCTCCCTCTCTCTCTCTCTCAAAAAAAAAAAAAAGAGAGAGAGAGAGAGAGAGTGTTATATTGGTATAAAGACAGACATATAAACCAATGGATTAGAACTGAAAACTTAGAAATAAAACCTTGTGTATATAGTTAGGACTCTTAAGATTCTCTCTCTCTCTCTTCCTCTCTCTGTTTCTCTCTCTTTCTCTCTGCCCTTCTCCCCCCGCTCGTGTTCTCTCTCTCTCTCTCTCTCTCTCTGTCTCTCTCATAAATAAATAAATAAATAAATAAACAAACAAGAAAGAGAGAGAGTGATATTGTTATAAAGACAGACATATAAACCAATGGATTAGATTTGAAAACTCAGAAATAAAACCTTGCATATATAGTTAAATGATTTCCAACAAAGGTATCAAAATCATGAAGAAAGGACAGCAGGTCTTTTTTTCTTTTTAATGTTTATTTTATTTTTGAGAGAGAGTGAACATGAGCAGAGAAGGGCAGAGAGAGACACACACACAGAATCCGAAGCAGGCTCCAAGTCCTGAGCTATCAGCCCAGAGCCTGATGCGGAGCTCAAACCCATGAACTGTGAGATCATGACCCGAACTGTAGTCAGACATTTAACCAACTGAGTCACACAGGTGTCCCAGGATAGCAGGTCTTAGGAAAAAACTAGGTATTCACATGTAAAAAAAATCAAGTTGGGCAAACACCTTACATCATCCAGAAAAAATTAATTCAAAATGGATCAAAGATCTAAATTTAGGAGCTAATACTATAAAACTCTTAAAAGAAAACTTAGTGGTAAAACTTCATAACACTGGATTTGGCGATGATTTCTGGGATATCAGACAAAAAATACAGGCAACAAAAGAAAATGTGGGGAATAAGCATAGGCATTCCCTGAGCTTACACCAATGGGTTAACAAGGCATAAAGAATTAGAAAGCCACAGGATTAACACACTCAAGTTTGGGTAAAAAAAGATTAGGTAAACAGGGCAAAGGCCCCCAGTATAAGACAAAGGTATAGGAATAGAAAAGCCTCAGGATGAAAGCATTTTAGCAAAAGAAAGGTGCCTTGTTGACCCTGAGGTAGCATGCTCTTTCTTGTCCCTTAGGCCAGTTCAGATAAACAGAGGTGGTGCCTCATGCTGTTAACAACCTTCCACCCAGTACCAGAATTTTATTTTGTATTGACCCAAACACCTAACACCGCATATCTTCAAAACCTCCTTCCCCCACGTCAGTCAGTGAGTTAATGTTCACAGTTTCATTGTCTCTTTGCACATGCCCATCATGCTTGTAAGCCTTCTGATATTAATAAAAATGGAGCAAGGACCCTTACTTGGGGCTCTTGTCTCCTCCTGGACATTAGCCTCTCTCTATTTAACACTGCATCCACTCTCTTTCTGGACAAGAGAGAACTTCAGACCCAGAGTCTATGACAAGAAAATATAGATTAATTGAACATCATCCACATTAAAAAATTTGAACCTCAGTAGACACATTGAACAAAGGGAAAAGGCAACCCATATGATGGGAGAAAATATTTGCAAATCATATAACTGGTAAGGGATTAATAACCAGATTATGTAAAGAATTACTACAATTCAAAACAAAACTAAACCATAAATAAACAACCCTATTCCAAAAAAGAGCAAAGGACTTAAATAGACATTTCTTGGTGGTGGATAAACAAATAGCCAATAAGCACAGAAGAAGATGTTCAATATCCTTAATAATTATCACAATCAAAACCACAATGAAGGATCACTTCACACCCATTAAGATAGCTATTAACATAAAAATAAATAAATAAATAAAAACAACCCAGAAAATAAAAAGTGTTGACAAGGATATGGAGAAATTGGAACTCTTGTGATTTATTTATCTATTTATTTATGGTGCAAAAAAGGTGATTTTATTAAAGCATGGGGACAGGAACCATGAGCAAGAAGAGCTGCCCAGAGATTGTGAGGAATCACTGATTATACACTTGGGAGTTGGAGGAGATAAAGGCAATGGGGAGTTTTCAAAGGGATTTTCATATGCTAAAGAAGACTCATAGGATCTTGTGCACTGTTGATGGAAATCTAAAATGGTATAGCTACTGTGGAAAACATTATGGCAGTTCCTCAAAAAAATTAATATAAAATTACCATAGGATCTAGCAATTCAACCTCTGGGTAGATACTCATGGTTAAAAGCAGGGACTCAAACAAATATTGGTATGTCCATGCGTTATTCATAATAGCCAATGATGGATGTAACCCAAGTGTTTATTGACAGATCAGTAAATGTGGTATATACATGCCATGGGATAAAACTCAGGCTTTAAAAAGTAATTAAAATGACACATGCTACGACATAGATGAACCAGAGATGACATTGAGCTAAGCAAAGCAAGTCAAACACAAAAGGACAAATATTGTATGATTCCACTTATATGATGTACCTAGAGTAGTCAAATTCATAGAGACAGAAAGTAGAATAGTGGTTGCCAGGAATAGAGGTCAGGGCAGTTATTGTTTAATGAGTACACAGTTTCAGTTGCTAAAATGGAGAAAGTTCTGGGGATGGATGGTGGTAATAACTGTATAACAAAGTGAATGTACTTAATGCCACTGATCCATACACATAAAAATTGTTAAAATGGTAAATATATATTTGTAGATATATTTTTTCTACTGGGCAATAGTTACTCCATTTAGGGTATCTGTGCAATAAAAACTGATTCCTAATTACAAATTTACTAAAAGGATCATATGATATGAATATGTAAACATGACGTAAAATAGATTAAATCATAGAAATAGAAGTCATTTTCACATTATTTCATAATAGTCTCAATACATTGTCTGTTCTTATTTTTAATCTATAAAAACTGTCCATGTGAACACAGAAAATAAACCTGATAAAATGATGTTTTTAGAAAATTTTGACATCTAATTTAAAGCTCAGAAAATTATATATATATTCGAAGGGCTAAACTGATACAGAATTTGGTTATATAAGAAACTGTTGAATTCTTACTCTGAATATTTTCAAAATTTTATTTCTTAAAAACTAGTATTATACACTCTTTTTTTTTCTACACCAGACCAATTAAATCAAAATAACAAACAATCAAAGGGATAAAAAGAGAGAGAGAGGCAAACCAAGAAACAGACTTTAACTATAGAGAATAAACTGATGGTTACCAGAGAGAAGTGGGTGGGGATAGGTTAAATAGGTGATGGGGATTAAGGATTACACTTGTATAAATTTCATATATTGAAAAAAAAAAAGAAAGAAAGAAAAAAAAGGATTACACTTGTGATGAACACCCAATGTTGTGTAGTAGTGTTGTTGAATCATATATTACATATAAATATAATATATACTATAAATATAATATATATCAATATAATTTATGTAATATATATGAAAGACATATTTCTCTGATTTTATATATATAAAATATATATGGAATAAAAAATGCAAATTATTTTCTTTTCCTCATTACTTTTAATCCATTTTACTGTAACTGTATTATTAGCTAGTCTCCAAACCCAGTTAGTATAAACATGCTGTCTCTCTCTCTCTCTCTCTCTCTCTCTCTCTCTCTCTCTCACCTACACAGATGAATATGCTAGTTTAAGAATTGTTTAAACTAGAGCTAAATCTTAGTGCTACATCTGTATTGTGTGCATATATGTATGTATATAAGCTTTCACAAATATTAAGTGTGGGTAGATTTAAAAACCTGGGAATGAAGGTAAAGGATAAAATCAATGTTGTCCTTTAGTGTTCAAATATGTCTACTTTTATAAAGGATAGTATTAAAAATAGTACAAAAAAATCTACTCTCAACCAAAAATGGAGAGTAATTAAGAGGAATAAAAATGAGCCCCAAATTCTTTATCTAACAGTGTGCCCTCCTAATGCTCTGATAGAAGTATCTAGTCACCAGTGGCAATAGAAATTTCAATAAATTGAAAGATAGTTTTTTGCCAGAACTAGTCCAGTTTATTGAAAAGACAAAAAGTAACATCCATTTATGTCAGTGAGATACAGTGCTTCTAAGATTTTTTTCCTTTTTATATTTGGTTCACACCTAGAGCAGTTTATGAGTTGTTTTGAACTTTATAGCTATGCACACCCAATATTTCCTGGTAAATATGTGTTTACCTTGAGGGTGAAAAGCACATAAAGTTAAAATACGTCTCCCTTCTTCATATTTTAGAAAATGAACAGACATGCAATTTTGAGACTATGATGATTCCTTTAATAATGTTGCAGGTAGGCATCTACATGGTGGTTTTGTCTCAAACTCTAACAATTCTTTTCTCAGAATATGAATTTTTCATGAAGTTTCATGGAGTGTCATACATTTTAACTAGTGACTAGTTTTGGAAGATGTATATCTAGAAATGTGTTTCTATTAAAAATAAATATTTTCTTCCCAAACAAAGGAGAGAAACACTAAAAAGAAATAAGCTATCAGATCATGAAAAGACACAGAAGAAACTTACATTACTATGAAATAAGCCAATCTGAAAATGCTACATTCTGAATGATTCTAACTATTTACCATTTTGGAAAAGGCAAAACTGTGGAGACAATAAAAAATCAGTGGTTGTTAGAAGTTGGGGAGTAGGGGAGGGACAAATAGGCAAAGGATGGAAAGATTTTAGTACAGTGAAAATACACTGCATGATAGTGTAATAATGGTTATGTCCTTATATATTTGTCCAAACTCAAAGAATGTACAGCACATAGGGGTGCCTCCTTGGCTCAGTCGGTTGAGCGTCCGACTTCAGCTCAGGTCATGAACTCATAGATCGTGGGTCCAAGCCACACATCGGGCTCTGTGCTGACAGCTCAGAGCTTGGAGCCTGCTTTGGATTCTCTGTCTCCCTCTCTCTCTCTGTTGCTCCCCCGCTTGCCCTCTGTCTCTCTCTCAAAAATAAGTAAAGATTAAAAAATATTTAAAAAAAAGAATGTACAACACCAATCGTGCACACTAATGCAAAATATGCACTTCAGATAATATGGTGTATCAGTGTGGGTTCATCATTGTAACAAATGTACACTACGGTGGGGTGTAATGAGGGAAGTCATGCATGTGTGGGGAATGGTATGTGGGGTATATCTGTCCTTTACTCTCATTTTTGCTGTGAACCTAAAACTGCTGTAAAAATAAAGCCTTATTTTAAAAACTAAAATTAAAAAAAACAATTTTTCAAGGTTAAAAAAAAGCAACAAACCAAAACAGAAAACAGAAAACAAACAGAGTCAGCAAAGTTATACATGCAGAATTTCTGGAGATTCTCAGGTAGATATGATGTAAGAAATATACTTTGTTTCATATAACTACAAGAGATTATGTAATATGCTTTATAATCAGAGCAACCAGGAAGCATATAAGAGAAATTAGAATTTGGACTCAAATATGGGTTAATTAAGGTAGAGAAATAAGAGAGACAGAAGACCAGCTTTGTGTCTGTAATTCCCTTTCAGCTTCGTTGATTTCTTTCCTCTCAGGATTTGGAGAGACAGCGACTTGTTGAGAATATGCACTCAAATGGTCTAATTAGGAGGGGAAGAAACACAACTGGGGGAAGAGAACACCAGAGGGAAGACAAGGAGAGCCCCAAGAACAATTTCCTTATGTTTTTGTTGGAAGGAGACAAACTGTGTCCCAAGCAGTGTTTTTATGGAAACATTGTTCTCCAGGCTGTGGTTTTAAAAAAGGAAAAATTTTCCCTTATAACTCAATGTCTTTGGCAACACTATTTAAAGATACATCCTTTTTTACTAAGCCTTGAAATGTTGACTCATATCATAAAGATTTATGATGTCACTTGGTACTGTTTCCCTCTCAGAAGAGGTCGAAACAAGAGGTTTTATCTCTTCCTACAAATTTACTAATACATCAATAAATATAATTCAAAGTCATTTTTAACTTTGAAATAAAGAAGCTCTAAATAGTTCTTAAAAAATAAAATGGAGAGACCTCCAAAAGAAATCAGAAGCTTTTTAAAATAAGTGTTACGTTTCCTTTTGTTAAGGAAACATTTTTAGAACACTTAAGAATTAAAAATAATAGATACACAACATTTTGCTTCTTTCTTTCTTTCTCTCTCTCTCTCTCTCTCTCTCTCGCTCTGTCTCTCTCTCTGTATGTGTGTGTGTGTGTGTGTGTGTGTGTGTGTGTGTGTGTTCTTTGTTTAAAATTTAAACCATTAAGTATGTCGTTTGGGCTTATATTTATGGACAACCATTAAATTTCTTAAACATACAGATATGAAGAACAGTAATCACATTCTTATCTATCACAGTTTGATGAGTTTTTCCCCTTAAACACTGCCTTAGATGTCTGTTGAGGAAAAGAAGCTTCCAGAAATATATACTGAGCCAAACTCTCCCTGTAATCACTTTCTTTATTCAGTTATTTAGTTACTGCTCTAATATGCTGAATGGTTCTCTGGAGTGCCAAAAGATCAGAAGGAGCACTCAAAGTATTTAACCTAGCCTAAACTAGCAGTCAAACACTGGGAGAATCTGAGAGATGTCATTGAATAAGGTGTGGTAAAGAAAAGCTTATTAGAAGAGAAATATGATAAAGCCAAGAGTTAAATGGACAAATTACGTGGACTAAGGTTTAATAAATATTGTCAGAATATATAGCTCTGGAAGGAAGTCTATATTGCTGAATTGTTGACTGCCAGAAGAGGCAGGTTCCTGTACAGATGTTAAGGTGTGGGCTTTATCCTCAAAGCAGCATGATAACATTGAAAAAACTAACATGAGAGTGATAAAATTATATGTGAGTTTAAAATTTTCTTTGCACATGATTTGAGTAAAGATTAAGGAGACTAAAGTTTGAAAGGAAGAAGTAATTGACATCCAAGAACATGGGGGGAGGTGGGTGTGGTCCTACTACATTTAGCAGAAAATCAGTGTGGATTTGTTACTGATTGGATGGGAGGGGACAGTAAGACAACGGGGCTAGATCACATTTTACTTGACTTTATACATATTACGTATGTATTTGTACAAAGAAAGAAACTAGTTGGTTAAAAAATAAGTGGGAAACAGATATTTAAGCATTCATTTCTGTTAGTAGAAACTTTTCATCCTCCTTTTTTGCCCTTATGTAAACTTTCTAGCTGTCAAGTCCCTTATACTTGGAAACAGTGAATCTTGAAAGTGTCTGTCCTCTGCCACCCTCTATCCCTAATCTCACTCCTCACTCATACTTACTCTCAGGGTCTAGGAAAACACATATAGAGAACCACACCTGTCTCAGAAGATGACTCTTGCCCTTGAAATCACTAGTATGCAACATCACTTTGTTCCTTAACGTCATTCATTCATTCAACAGTAATCTGTTGAGTGCTATGTCCCAGGCACAGGTCTAGGAACTGGAATAAAAAAGTTAATGAACAAGACAAAAATCCTGCCCTGATTGTGGTTATATGCTATAGGAGGGAGACAAACAAAATGTCATAAAGAAGCAAAATGCATAATGTGTTAGAATCATATTTAATTTTAAGGAAAATAATAATACAGTGAAAAAAATAGGACTTCTGGGTTTGTTGTTGTTGTTTACCTTTACATAGGATGGTTAAAGAATGTCTTACTAAGGTGACAAGTAAATAAGACATAAAAGAGATGAAAAAACAACCACGTTTCTCTCATCTCAGGGAAAGGTACTCCAGGCTGAGGACATAGCAGGGACAATGCCCATTCTCTTCAAGGTGTTCCCAGTTGCTTCCCAGTGCTCAGTTCCAAAGTCATTCCTCACATTTTTAGGGTTAAAGGAGCATTCTACTATTAGATGCCAACATTTGTATTATATCTATTGCTATTGGATAATTATCCCAAATATTAATCTCATAAAACAATATTTATTAATTATCTTTCATAGTTTCTGTGGGTTAATGATTAAGAAGAATCTCCACTAGACAGTTGTGTCCCCAGTTTTCTCATGAAGTTGTAGACAAGGTATCAGTCGGGGCTGCAGTCATCTGAATGCTTGACTGGCACTGAAGGATCTGATTGCAAGATGGCCAATATACATAGTAGGAGCTGGCTACTAGTGGGACATCTCAGGTTCTCTCCAAATGAAACTTTCCACAGGCCTTTTTAACTATCCTCTGATATGACAACCCATTTCCCCCACAATGAGCAATTTAAAAGAGAAACAAGCAGAAATTATTCATTTTTGACCTAGTCTCCGAGTTATATAGCATCCTTTATAACATTTTTACTCAATTTGTCTGAAGCAAGTAACTAAATGTAAGCCACATTTAAAGTGAGGAGTGTCAAAAATTCTTCACTATATTTTAATAACATTGTAACAGAAGAATAGCAAGTGCAAAGTTTCAGGAGGAGGCATATTACATCCAAGTCCTGTGACTGGCGAATTAAAAGTAATAATAATGAGACTGAGTAGGCTGACTAGATTATTTGTCAGAGAAAATGACAATTCTCTATTTGAAAATGATCTTCAACCCCATTTGGAAAACTTATCAATAATGAGAAATCAAATGAAAATTTTTGTGAATGCTCTGCTACTGTAAGAGCGTATATCTATACATAATATGGAGATTTTGGACAAAACTGTATAAAGTCAAAGATGGGACATCCAAGAAAAGAGGTTTTCAATGAACAAGTGATCTGATTATTTTCTAAATAGCAAATCATTTCCCAATGAGTGGAAAAAAGGTGTTAGTAAAGTTATGATTGACCAGAAATGGACACATGCCACTATACAGTGGTCGATAATACCTCATGCTTTCACTTACATATATCGCTCAAGGAACATAAATAATTTTTAATTCAATATCATATATTAAAATGTAGACCATGACCTTCTCCAGTTAAAGAAAAGTATAATTTTTCCAATTACTTAGAAATCTCTTCTTGCAAATTCTAATTCTTAGCATTGGTTCTTAACTTATCAGGCCATGTGTACACTTCATATTCTTGGCTCACATTACTATTCTCTTTATTAGAAGTTTGTAATTTAAGGAACCTATATCTGCTTATGACGACTTGTTGAAATATACATATGATGATTTAATGTCATAACACCTTCCTTTGTGATCAGTTTCCATCAAAGAAGACTAATTTAATACCAAATTTTGACTCATGTTGAAATTATGCATATATATATATATATATATATATATATATATATATATATATTTGCTGTGACTTTGGTTACATATTATAATGACTTTCTATTGTTGTCTTATGTTTTAACATTAATAATAAGGAAGAAGACCCATAGAATTAAAATAAAAATTTGGGAAAACATTGTGGTGGCACATGATTTTACACATCTGTCAACACTCATAGAAATGTACTCTAAAAATGGTCAACTTGTAACACATTTAAATTTTACATCAACGAAAAATAATTAAAACAGATAAGAAACTTTATAATATGTTAGTATGTATTAAGACAAATGGCCAATTTCATGTTCAAAATATATTTCACCATATATATGAATGTGTGTTTGTGAGTTTTGTGTCTGTTGTTACATTTGAAAATAATAACTAGCCACCAACAAACTTAACAATATTTGGGAAGTTTTGATGGAGGCCCAATTTGTATCCATATGCTCCATTTCTACCAGCCCCCAGTGAACTAGTTGACTGTTTACTTGTTTAAGTTATGTCAGCTGTGCCATCTGAATTGTATTCCTCCTACAAAAAACAATCCATAAATGAACAATTGCTCTTTCAAGCTTCCACTGTGAGCTCCTTGAGGGAAAGGACCCTGTATTTAATCCCTGTTTTCCTAGGATCTGACACTATGCCTGTGAGATAAATTAATTAATGCACAAATGAAAGGATATAAAACTCTAAAGAATGTTAAAAATCTCATAATTTCCCTTTTTTGCATTACCTCAGTTTTCATTTATAAACTTTATTATGGTAGGTTGACAATCTTAATTAGGATGTCCTTAATTAGGGTAGCATAGTGATTGTAAGGAAGTAGTTTTAGAATTATACATGATCAAGTTTGTGTTTTAAATGTGCCACAGATCCCTTGGAGACAAGCTGTTTAAAGTCTATAAACATTGGTTTCCTCACCTGTAAAGTGGAAATAATTAGTCATAAAAGTAAAATTATTCATTAATATGAAGCCCCTGAGCACACTGTCAGGCACTTAGGAAATCCTTGATTCAAGGCAGATATTATTTTTTTCTACTATTAAATCCACTAGAAAACATATGCCCATATAAATAAAGGTTATAAAAATAGCATGTAGCATATTTGATTTTCATTCCACATCTTTTTTTTTCCTGTGGTGGCTTACATTTTTATTCAAAGTTATAACACAAAAGTTAATATTCACAGAAAGAAGAGTTATCAGCAATCTGGTGTTTGACATATAGACATTTTAACTCTGGTGAATATCTGCCATTTATTTCAATCACTACATGTTTAAAATTAAATACAGTTTGAATTAGATTTTCAAGCCTCAAGCCAACATTAGTTGCTAATCATTTCATCCATTTATTTCGATATAATCAATTCCTGAAAACTGTAATTGAAATCCAAAGAGCAGGTAGATCCCTTTCTATTAAAAAAGGTGGACTGTGTTTCTTCTTTATCTCAGATGCCTTGAGTGAAAAATGCATAGCAAGAAATCTGCTTTAGGATGAAGCAAATGAGGAATCCAAGAGCAAGAGCATCTGGATAAAAGGTTCAGAGCTTTTGACACTTCACTTGAATATGTAAATTAGACCTTTAGCTTTATACTAAGCATTTAATATTCTCACACAGCACACATCATACTGGTAAAGAGGAAATTCTGAAATTGGAGCATTGGTTTTTCATCTTAGGTGCATATTGGAATCATTTAGGAAACTTTAAAAACTACTGATTCTCTTATCTCCAGTTTTTTATTTAATTCACATGAGGAGTGGCCTGGGCATTAGGAGCTTTATAAGTTCCCTGAGTGATTTTTATTTACATTAAAGTTTGAAAATCACTGGCCTAAAGGAAAAAGAGCGAGGTAAAGTTCTCCCCAATACCTAATTAGAAATAAGAAAAAAATGTAAAATATGTTATTTCCAAGTCAATAGTTATCTGTAGTTTACTATTGTCTTCCCTGAGTCTATTTAAAAGCATATATAACTTAACAATAAACAAAATAAACAAAATCATGACAAGTTGTTTAAATAGCTTATTTACTTTAGATTGTTTTCCAAATTAACTTATTTCCAAAATACGTTAATTTTTAATGTCACGAAGATTTAAGCAGATTAGAGAACATCATTTGTCTGCCATAACTAGTGGACAGAGAGAGGAATTTATATTTCAATCTTAACTTCATCTCTGCAATGAAACAGGATAGACAATCTAACTTTCAGTTTGCTGTAAAAACTGTAATATTCTTGACAACACGCTAAACAATATGGTATAGAATGGATCTATTTATATTTCCTTCCTGATACCAGGAAAAAAAATGTCTACTTAATATGTGATATTCATGGTTAAAAATTCTGAATATATGGGAAACTATTGCAACTCTTGCTCTCCATACACCCAGTTCCTGTGTTCAAGTCTATTAAAAAGCAATGAGGTGATGTATAGTATGCCCTCAAAGCTTTCAGAGTGAATAATACCCAGCTTTTCAGGTGCTCAACATACTGCCTGGTGATAATGATAATGATGAATTCCCAAGCAGACTCCCTCAGATATTAGGAAAATGGTTTCCTTTAACTCATATTAGATACTCAAGTTTTACATCAGTTGGCTGTCTTTGAAAAATACTTCTTAACAGCCAAAAATATTACTTCACTTAAACAACTGTACGTATTTTGTAACCAACATACTATGTCCAGGAATTACAAATATAAAGTGAAATAAATAAATGTGCTCCTTGAAGGTCTGGGCTTTATGTTAGGTAGGGAAATACTAACATGAATTAAACTAAAGCTATATCTCAATGTTATATGCAACTGATTTTTATAACCACAGTAAATTATTTAAAAAATTTGTATCCACATTACCACCAGAAATATTCCAGACTGAGACCCAAAAAAGAGACCTAAAAAAGAGAGTCTTTGGGGAGTTCAGAGTAAAGATGTGATGAATAAAATAAGTTCTTTGTAGTACAATGCCAAAACAAGTAAAGAACAGCAAAATAATTGCAGTGCGATCAGTGTATCTAACAACTAGTAGCTCACATTGTTATTTTCCTCAGTAATGTTTAAGCCATATGAAGTTTCTATATGGCTGCCAATTTTATTATCTATTTATGGCCTTTCTTTTCCATTCCCACTGAAGTGACCTTGGTTAAGATTCTTAACACTTTAACACTCAAAATAGTACCCTACAGATCTAATTATTCTTCCTGCCTTTCTATTCACATTTTTATATACTACTGCCAGATTTTAAATCATATTACATTATTCATTTCGTGTATTTAACTTAAAAAAAACTTTTATTGAATATTTACTAAATTTCAGGCACTATGTCAAACACACAGGATACGATGGTGGGGGGAAAAAAAACAGTTTTGCTACCTTTAAAGTCTGAACAGTTACAACATGAAAACCTGATTTAAGAAAACACACATAAGAGGCACCCAGGTGGCTCAGATGGTTAAGTGTCTGACTTTGGCTCAGGTCATGCTCTCACAGTTTGTGAGTTGCAGCCCAGCGTTGGGCTCTGTGCTGACAGCACGGAGCCTGCTTGGGATGCTCTGTCTCCCTCTCTCTGCCCCTCCCCCTTTCAAAACAAATAAATATTTAAAATAAATAAACACATAGTTTGTTTTTAAAATTTTTTAACATTTATTTTTTGAGAGACAGAGTGTGAGCAGGGGAGGGGCAGAGAGAGACAGGGAGTCATAGAATCTGAAGCAGGCTACAGGCTCCCAGCTGTCAGCACAGAGCAGGACACAGGGCTCAAACCCATGAACCGTGAGATCATGACCTGAGCTGAAGTCAGATGCTTAACTGACTGAGCCACCCAAGCACCCTTAAACACACATAATTTAAAAAAATTACTTGTAAACTCTGCCGCTTACTGTTTATGAAATCTATTCATTTTAATATTTCCCATTTAGTTTCCCATTAGGAAATATGAACAATAGTACTTTTCTAATATAACTAATTAGAGGATTAAAAAGATAATCAATGGAAATTTTTGGCACATAGAATGTTTAAAAAAATAGCAGCTGATTTTTTTTTTTAAATCTTCAGGTATTAACAGAGGGTGGTTTTATGTTTTACATTCAAAAGCCATTTAATGAAATCCCAACAGAACTGATATATGAATTTATTGTGGACAATAAAGTCCTATCTGTGTAGGACTTAAATAATTGTTTTGTCTTTAGTACTTTTCCTTAAGCATTTAAGAAAATGAATCACTTTTTAAAACCCAGACTATTTCAATCATAAGCAAAGCAAAACTCAAAGTATAAAAGAGTGAAGCCTTTTTTATTTTTTTAAAGATCATGTATGTTTTTCAAGGCCTGAGGCAAGGTTTGAGAAAGGATATGATTTCATTATTGATCCAAACATGTCTTTAAAAAGAGATACAAGGTAAAACCTGAGGGGTAAGTTCCAACAATGAGAGAGCCTCAGGAAGCAATTGCTAGATATTTCAGTGCGGCAGAATCTGAATTGACTCATTCTATGCTAGCTCATTTCCGTGAACTCCAAAATAGCTAATAAAGCTTGTGGATTGAAATTAGTCCCCAAATATGCCAGACCTAGTCCTTGAATACATACAACACATTAGAAAGAGTGAAATCCAAAGTAAGATACGGGAGATAGACTTTCTCTTTGTTGACAGCTTGCTATAGAGTGAGAAATTTTACTGAAGAGGAATTAGGTCTCTATTGTGAAAGATAACAGAAAACTAGAAAATCATTTTTGAATGAAGAAGACTTTACGGAGGATAAGTTAGATATCAAGAATACTTGAGGCCTTATATGTATTGTGTTTTGTGTTCATAAATTAAACTGTTAAAGGGATAATGGTATAGGTGAATAGTGAATAGATATAAGATTATCCATTCAGACTATTCATGGACAAATTAGAAGTAAATATTGTTAGTTTCAATTTCTAAAGTTTCAAAATAGAGGGGGAGAAGGTAGCAAGTTTTGGGACCGTTGGATGGCCACAGTGATATTCAGACTAACAGAAAAGGTATGATTATGACCATATTTCAGATGGTAGATTTGACTACATTTTATAAAACTGAGACTATTTAGTGTTAGTAGGATGCGGAGTGACTAAAATTCTTATATTTTGATGTTGAGAATGTGAATAGGTATAATCACTTTTAAAAACTGTCAGATTCTTTTGAATAAATAAAAGTAAGTACCCATACTATATGATCCACCTATATATGTATGCAATAGAAATGGGTGCCAACGTACCCCAGAGGACATGCACAAAATGTTCACAGTAGCATTATTTATGTATACTCTTATAATATGTTATTTTTGGTGAATGACAGTTTAATGTCATGTTAGTCTAATGTCAATGTTAGTCTAATGCAGATCATCATGGTTACCTTTACATCATTCCTTCTCACTAATATGTCAAATTCTTTCTAAATATGTGTATCTACTATAATTTATATGTAAGTATATATTTCATATATGCTATTATGCATATGTAACAAATACCATATTATATATTGTATGTATTGCAAAATGCGTTGCACTATACTATATATATTTTTGTATAAATTATTTTGTATACTCTATAATTTGAATTTAGCAGAACCCTCATGAATGGGATCAGTGCCCTTATAAAAGAGGCCCCAGATAAACTCCTTGCCCCTTATTCCATGTAAGGTTACAGTCAAAAAATGGCCATCAACAAGAATTTGGTCTCATCAGACATGCTCCATGATCTTGGACTTTCCAGACTCCATCTCTGTGAAAAATAAATGTTTGTTGTTTATAAGCCATCAAGTTTAAGGCATTTTTGTTATCTAGGCATGCCTGGGTGGCTCAATCAGTTAAGGCTCCAACTCTTGGTTTTGGCTCAGGTCATGATCTCACAACTTGTATGTTCGAGCCCTACAACAGGCTCTGTGCTAACAGCATAGAGCCTGCTTGGGATTCTCTCTCTCCCTCTCTCTCTGCCCCTCCCCAGCTTTCTTTCCCTTTCTCTGTCTCTCTCAAAAATAAATACATAAACATTTAAAACAATTTTTTAAAAATTTATTTTTGTTACAGCACCCCTAACAGATTGACATTTCCTAAATGCTTTCCTTGCTTTCTTATGAATAAACTTATGTTCTTAAAAAACTGTTGACTGTATTTTGCTTATTTTCCTAGAGTTAATTTTTACCTCGAAGATATATTAGAATATCCACTATCAATTGAGAGTAGTGGAAGATATTCTTTGGTTTATGATGCACAGATATTCCTGAAAATTTGGTTGCTGACCTTATATCCTCATTCATTATAACTTCACTTCTCAGGAACATTGCAGATTTAACTTCTCCCACCTTTATTTTGAATTAATTTTGTCTTCTATTTTGTCTCTGCAATTTCCCAGAAATTTCAGATTGACAAGGCATGTCTTAGGGTCTTCTGTTTCCTCCATGATGTGTACCTAGTATAATGTCTTGGCTAGAGTACATCTTCAAGACATATTAACTAATTGATTTGAAAATTTACATCCAAGGGTTCAGCTGAACCAAGACAATTTACATTATAAAAAGTCATTAGGTGAATTAGATTTGTTTTTTGTTTTTGTTTTTGTTTTTTAGAGAAAGATAGAGAGCATGAGAGAGGGAGAGGAGGAGAAAGAGAAAGAGAGAGAGCATGAGTGAGGGAGAGGGGGAGAGAGAGAGAGAAAGAGAGAGAATCTCAAGCAGGCTTCGTGATCAGCATGGAGCCCAATGAAGGGCTTGATCCCACAACCCAGGGATCATGACCTAAGCCAAAACCAAGAGTTGGATGCTCAACTGACTGAGCTACCCAGGCACCCCTAGATAAGTTACTTTTTTTTTTAAGTTTTTTGTTTTGTTTTTAGAGAGAGAGAGAAAGAGAGAGAGACAAACAGAGAGATCACAAGTTGGGGAGGGAAAGAGAGAGAGTGAAAGAAAGAATCCCAAGAAGGCTCCAGGCTATCAGCACAGAGCCTGACCCGGGGCCCAATCCCATAACCCTGGGATCATGATTTGAGCTGAAATCAAGAGTCGGACATTTAACTAACTGAGACACCCTGGCATCTAGGTATTTTTAATAAAACTAGCATGTGGACATTCACACTGTCAATAGCCTACACTCTACATGTGACATGAAGACTGTTTTCTTTTTAAATTAATCCTCTTTTTTTGTTGTTGTTGTGTTTTGTTATATTGCTCTCCGTATTCTGCACTTCTTTGCTTGTGAATTACAGGATTGTTTTAGTTTAATCAGTCTGCTTATAGAAAAAATTATCAAGACTGGTGTGTTATAAACAAAAGAAATTTATTTCTCATAGATCTGGAGACTATGAAGTCCAAGAACAAGGTACTGGCAGATTTGGTGTCTGGTGAAAGCCTGCTTCCTGGTTCACATGCTACCATCTTCTTGCTGTGTCCTCACATGGCAAATAGGGGTAAGAGAGCTCTCTGGGGTCTGTTATATAAGGGCACTGATTCCCCCCCCCCAAAAAAAAATAAGGGCACTAACCCCATTCATATGGGCTCCATTTTCATGACCAAATCACTCCTGAAAGTTTCCACCTACAAATACCATCACATTGGGGATTGATTAGGTTTTAGCTTATGAATTATTATGGAACAGAAACATTCAGCCTATAGCAAGGGCATTATCACTAGCTCTCTCTTAATTTAAGTATTAATAATGTTGCTATGTGACTGGAAAGTACTACATGGTGTTAAAGAATTTTTTTTTTAATGTGGGCTCTGGGTAGAGGGGGTTGCATTTTGAGTTAAATGCAGAAACATTGAAAATACCAAACAAATAACTACTGTTATTTTTCACAAATGTGCTAGGCTGACAGGTTGTTTAATATAAACAGAATAATGTGTGTCCTGACATTTTCAAATTGTCTAGGAACTTTTAGAACTGAATACTTCATCATGCCTTTAGTTCTTCAGTGTTCTTTTCAGAAAATTCTTTCTGCCTGAAATAAAGTGTATGGCATTAAATCTTCTCCTAAGAAGACCACAAACAAGCCTACCTTTTAAACAAGCATTTCCAATGTTCAAATCAGATAGAAATTTCAGGCAGACCTGCAAATATACATTTATACCTTACCAATTTAACTTTTATATGTATCAGATAATTGCTTTGATAAGGTGGGAAAGGAGGTTAACTAAATTTTAGAGGGGATAGAAAAAGTTTTATTTCCAACAACCATCTTGCTCTTTTATAATGCTTGGTTTCAGAGCAGCTTATGCATCAAATTTACAGAAAAGCCTTACCTTAGGAAACCAAATGAATGAGCTTCCAAGAAAGAAAGAAAGGAAAAGAAAGAGAGAAAGAGTAAGAAAAGTTTTAAAAAGAATGAATAGTGTCTGATTTATTGTTTTATGAAAGGATTGAACACAAGCAATATTATCATTGTATATAGGTGTTAAAATTGAATTAAGTACACACACACACATACATACACAAAGGCATTTTTAAATAATCCCTTATTTAATTCTATCTGTAGTCTCTCGTGTCTTCATTCATTGCATCTGAAACAATCTGGAGTTTAATTTCTCAGCAACTCAGTTATATTATATTAGCTGGACTACTGTTTAAGGATGATGAAAATATAAAAATATTCATGGCATCATCAAAGCAGTGGTTTCTATGTTAGATTTTTTATGATATGTATAATTACTAGGTACTTGCTGGAAATATATTTGGGACATTTAAATTTTTAGTCATCCTGGGCCATTGGTGCTAAAGGAAATATTAAAGTTGAACAAGGCAAAATCACAAAATTGAGCTTTCATTGCCCCAATTCTGTTTCTAAAAATGTGTTCAGTCTTCATGGATTTTGAAAAGGTTCTAGCATGACCTTGAGGTTAAACATCACACAGTGGTCTACTTTTAAAATGTACACAACTCAACTGAACAAGTTTTCCATACCTTTCTTCTCTGCAGAAATGACTTAGTATTTCACTCTACTGGTTTGGTTGTTAGCAAGTGTTACATCTGCAAAGGTTTGCTCCCACATTATCCTATGAATTCACTGTGACAGCCTTTTCTTTGTGATCTCCACAGTACATAAAATATTTAATATATTGTTTTTAGTAAATATTTGTTGATTGACTTTGTGTTTCTGTACAGTAGAGAAATATCTTTAAAAATTTCTTTAATGTTTATTTATTTTTGAGAGAGACAGAGACAGAATGCAAGTGGGTTAGGGGCAGAGAGAGAGGGAGACACAGAATCCGAAGCAGGCTCCAGGCTCTGAGCTGTCAGCACAGAGCCCAACATGGGGCTAGAACTCATGAGTTGTGAGATCATGACCTGAGCCGAAGTTGGGTGCTTAACCGACTGAGCCACCCAGGTGCCCCTTTTTAAAAAAAAATTTTTTTAATGTTTATTTATTTTTGAGAGAGACAGAGACAGAATGTGAGTGGGTTAGGGTCAGGAGAAGTATCTTGTATAGTGGAATGTCTAGGACATATAGGAATAAATATCTTTGGAATAAAAACTAGTTTCAACAATTTTCATCCACAGTGTAATAGTCATTCTGAGAAATAAACACAAGAAGATTCTATGAACACATTAGTCCCAAAAAGAGAATGGCAAAGGGAGGGATTGAGCTGCACACAAGGAATTCTAAAACCTTAAGATCAATATTAATTGCAGTTATTTTGTGCTTATTTCCCTCTTGAGTTGGCTCTGCTGAAGAAATAATGAAAGTTAGTGTGACTGATACCAAAAGTCTTCCTAAAAGAGAATGATTTAATTTTTGAGTTGATAACAGTGCCATAACTATTCATGGGAGTTGACATTATAAAATTTTTAAACAATAACAACAACAAAACCCAACAACAGCAACAAAAGTTTGTTGATGGATTATATAAATGAAAATAAAATAATGTAGTTAACAAATTCATATTTGCTTAACTTATTTCAGGGAACTGTGAAGATATTGGTATTACCTCAGATGTTGTTCTCGATGAGCAAGGATTGGCAAAAGTTTTCTGTAAAGGACCAGATAGTGAATGTTTTCAGTTTTCTAGCCATGTGTGGTTACTGTCATATATTCTTCTTTGCCTTTTTTTTACCCTTTTACAATGTTTTCTTTAAAAAAAAAAAATCTTAACTTGAAGGCCATAAAAATACAAGACTTGAGGTGGATTTAATCCCCAGGGTGTGGTTTGCTACCCACTGCTTACTGATAGAGTAAACTAAAGGGCATAACTATTAAAGATTTTACGCATTTTATTCTTTATGTATGATAGCCTCTGTTGTTTATGCCTTTATGTAGTCCCTTCCCTCTAAGTATGGACTGGGTTTGGTGACTCACTTCTAAATTATAAATAAAGCAACAACAATTGTACGTGACAAGGATATTAGGCAATACAAAGCAGTATGGCTTTGTTTTCTGTCTCTTAGACTACATGCCCTGGGAGAGGCCAGCTGCCAAGCCTTGAGCAATCATATGAAGAGGGCCCAGCCATAGCCAATTGAGTAAACTTAAAATCAGAACCTCCAAGCCAGTCAATCTTCAAATGATTGCAGCCTTGACTATCATCCTGGCTGCAGTTTTATGAAAGACTCTGAACCAGAAACCAGCCAGGTAAGCCACTTTCAGAGTCTTAATTCACAGAAACCATGGGACATTAAATGTTTATGGCTATGTTTTGACATAAGTGGCTATGCAACAATAGAGAATTAGAAAGTTATAATTATAATATGTTATTTTGTAAGAATTTAACCTGGTTATCATAAAACTACAGATAACTTTAGTCTTAGCTAGTATGTTAGTCAAGGTTATACAGAGCAACAGAACCAGAAGGGAATATATATATGAAGAAGAGACTTATTTTAAGGAATTGGCTCACACAATTATGGAGACTTGGTGAGTCCAAAATCTAATGAAGGAGGTCAGCAGGTTAAAGACTCAGGAAGGAGTTGCAGTTTGAATCCAAAGGCAGTCTGTGGGCAGAATTTCTCTCAGCCAGAGGAGAGGGGTGGTCAGCCTTTTTTTCTATTCAAGGCTTCAACTGATTGGATTTCTTTAAATACAAGCTCATCCACATTATGGTGGGCAATCTGCTTTATTCAAAGTCTACACATTTAAATGTACATTTCATCCAAAAACATCCTACAGAAACATGTAGAATAATGTTAGACCAAATATCTGGGCACTGTGACCCAACCAATTTGAAACATAAAATTAACCATCACAGTTAGGGCTAACTAAGATGATTATTTTAAATTTGAATTCATCCAGTATCAATGAAAGATGTGCTGAGTGTAATTCAGTTTCCTTGGATTCACACTCAGCTACCTAAAAAAGGAATCTAGGTATATAAGCAGATAAATGGTACAATCACACAACAAAGCAATGATTATGAAGATTAAAGAATAAGGTTGGAAACATGTTTTTCTTAACATTTCAGGTCACAAAGCTATACACTCCATGGAAATAAGTATGTATAAATATAAAAGCATCAACCAACTTGTTATAAAAAAATTTAAATTCATCCAAATTTTTCAAAATAATTTCAGATTATGTAATATTTAAGAAAAATACTTAGATGACTGGACTTTTCATCTGCATGCTGTGTAATATACAATAGATTATCAATTTACAAGGGAGTGAGTCACCCTAATGTAAAGAGAGATTGTGACAAGCAGAATAATAGTTTGTCAAAGATGTCTATATCATTATCTAGAACCTGCAAATGTGCCACCTTACATGGCAAAAGACACTTTCCAGTTGTGACTAAATTAAGGCTTTTGAGATCAGGAGGCTAGTCTGAATTGTCCAGGTGGGACCAATGTAATCATTAAGGTACTTATAAGAGGAGGCAGGTGGGTCAAATTCAGAACAAAGTGACAATAGAAGCTGAGGTGAAAGAGAGAGACAGAGAGAAATTTGAAAATGCTATAGTGCTTCTGACTTTGAAAATGGAGGAGGGAGGTCACAAACCAAAGAAAAAGGAGTGTATCCTGCCTCTAGAAACTGAAAAAGGCAAGAAAACAGATTCTTCCTTTGAGTGTGCTAAATGGACACAGCATGTTGATACCTTGGCTTTAGGACTTCTGACCTCGAGAACTGTAAGATAAATGTGTATTGTTTTATGCTGCTAAATTTGTGCAGTTTATTAGAGCAGCAATAGACAACTTATAAAGAAATAAATTCCTGCTCATTTAGGGGATTGAGACTATAGTCATATTTAGAGAAAGGACATTCTATGAACTTCGAAGTGCATTTAGTAAACATGGTAGACTGAATACAAGTTTCAGGAGGAAGGGCAGATGCTACATATTTTGTTTACCATTGTATCCCCTGGGCATAGTACATAAATAACACATACCAGGTTTCAAAGAGATCGTTTTGTGAAAGATGTTCTAATAATAGATCTTCATGATATTCAGTTCATACACCAAATTTCTATTAGTGACTCCTAAATTTATAAAGATTTATTCCCTCAGGCCAATAATATTATTTTCTCAGTTATCTTAACACCAGTTTTTTTTTTTACTAAATACTTGAAATAAATTAGTATAACATTCGTGTTTGACTTATTGTTTCTCAAATAGGACACTGATATCATATTTATAGTATCATTAAATGATATTAATTTACTATATCTTGGCTGATCCTATTCTTCATGGTGCTATTTAACAGAATGATGTGAAAGTTGTAAGTCAATTTTAAGCAACCAAATGAAAGAAGACCCACAAATTTTCCCCTCAAGTGTAGTGAATCAGCACACATCTGTATGTATTGGAAATAGAATAGAAGTCCTAACCTTAAAATAACTTTCCAAAGCACCTTGAGGAATCAAAGGACACGGGCTAAATGAAGTCACCAAATTATTGCTAAATAAGCACTTATATATCAGCCATTTTTTATAAATTCTATTTTGAATTTAAATATATAACTCAGCCTCCAACGAGGAAAAATAGCACATGTATAGAAATCTTCCATCTACCTAATTAAAGTAGCAAATGTTTATCTTGTATTAACTTATGACGGTGCCACAGTTTAACAGATTAAGATTTATAGAGTGTCACTGCTAATGGCACACAATGGTTGCAGCTGCACTATTTTGGTGGTCCAGGAAGTGTGCTTGGCTAGGCAAGCACTGCATCTGCATGCTTGATGTTAACACTTGGGCCTTTTATAACTCTAATAAAGTTGACAATTTATGCATAGACATGCCAGAATCTAGAGCCAAGCAAGGCAGAATCACTGAGGTTGAGGGCATAAATTCAAGCTGCCTGCCAGAAACATGTGCAGCTGTATTAGGAACAGGAAGTAGATTCCATTGACACATCTGCTACAGATGCCTGGTTTGCAAACATCTCTACCTCTTTCCTCCTGTTGACACATGCAGCACTTGGTACACCATTGCTTACCCAGAACAAAGTGTGAGATTCGGGGTCACAATTGTGTCATTCTCTCAATTTACTCAAGAAGAGAAGTGACCCCCTTGAAATTAAATTATCTTGTCCCTCATCTTTAAAACACAGAACAGGGGTGCCTAGATGGCTCATTGGGTTAAGCTTGTGACTTCAGCTCAGGTCATGACCTTATGGTTCCTGAGTTTGAGCCCCGCATGGGGGTACTCTGCTATCCGTGCAGAACCCACTTTGGATACTCTCTTGGTGCCCCTCTCCCTCTCTCAGGCATGCTCTCTCTCAAAAATAAATGAATATATTTTTTAAAAAACACAGGAAAACATAAATGTGTAGTATATAATCTTTATTTTCTTCAATACTGCTTCTTCAGAAAGCTGAACTTTACCTCCAGGTAGTTCATCCAAGCCTGGATTAATAGCCACTCCTACCTTTAAGTGTCTAGATAAGTATTGCTACTTGTGAAACTTGTCTCGTGTGTAGCCTTGTGAGAAGTGAGTCTGCACTACTGCACTGTTATGTAGTCTAAGAGAAGCCCCCAGTGTTTCAGCATGAGAAATGCTGCAGTCCTTAATTGAAACTATCACACTAAATCCAAGTAAGTCAGTCCAATCTCAGTAGTTACAAAATGTGCTGGCGAGAGTGGAAATTTCCTTATCAGAAAAATGGCCTCTACTTGTGACTTTATCTTTCAATTAGTCTAAAATTAGGAAGGAGTAAAGACTGATATCAGTTAGCTTTCTCAAACTGTAACAGTTGTTGAGAGCTTAGAGCAAGAATAGGCATATATTAGAAAGAGATGGAATTCTGTTCAAAATAAAATTTGAGCATTATAGATTTGATCACAATTTAATTTCCAATCACAAGCTCTGATATGAGGTAACTAGGCCAAGGAGCAATATAGGGAGTAAAGCAGGAAAAAAATTCGTATACAGTTAAGATCAGAATGGATCGTTTCTTTTTTTTTTATTATTTTTAAATTTGAATTTATTTTTGAGAGAGAGAGAGAGAGCAAGAGAAGGGGAGGAGCGGAGAGAGAGGGAGATGCAGTTTTTCTAAAGCAGGCTCCAGGTTCTGGGCTGTCAGCACAGAGCCCAACATGGGGCTCGAACTCATAAACCATGAGTTCATGACTTGGGCTGAAGTCAGACACTTAACCTACCGAGCCACCCAGGCACCCCACAGAGTGGATCATTTCTAAAGGCATGTATATTCAGACCTTTGCAAGGAAACCAGTCTATTTTTTTTTTTTTTTTTTAATGACCTAGGAGCTCAGGGCTTGAGGGCAGGAAGCAAGCACAACTCAGGTTTCTTCTGGGTCATGCTATATGATTTGTGCCAAGGGCAGCATGGCACAGAATCAGTAAACGGGGTACATGCAGCTCTCATTAGATCTAACATGGAAGAAGGTGCTTCAAAATAAGCAACTTTATATAGAAAAATAAGTATGACAAATCTGAGGTATCCTGAGATCTCTGTTTCTTAGGATTTCAGATATCGCTATTTGGGAACCTGCAAATTATTACTAGGATGCTGAAGCTATCCACAGTGTGGTATGAGTAAGCCATTATGAGTTAGTTTTAATATTTATCATCCTTTAGCAACATTTTTCATCTTTAATATAAACCCTTGAATTACCCAAAATGTTGTATTTTATTCTTTTTTTTTAATTTTTATTTTAAAAAAAAATTTAAATTTTTTTAAATTTATAGAGTAAAATGTATATTCTAGGTTTATCCCTCTGAATGTGCATTGCATATTTATAACTTTTTTCTGTTCCAAAGAAAACAATCAAGGTGGGAAAATATTATTTTGAATTGCTTAGACTTTCACAAAAATTTTAAAACATAATTTTTATGTAACTTATTAGAATGTAAATTTTATGTGCTTGTAATACAGATCCAATAATTAGGTAGGTATAAAAATCACATAACACTTTTATTGAAACATTTTTTTTTATCAACAAATATTAACCAAAACTGTCTTTCAAGTTTAAGGCAATCAAGAAAACTTCCACTTCTGTCTATTTTAATTTATAACAGGCACTGTGTGTTAACACAGTTGCTTTTATTCCATATTGCCCCATAAGCTCATCTTTTATTAAAACAATTAGAAATTATTTATTATAAATCCAAACATAGATATATAAGAATAAAGAAAGGAGATATAAAAAAGAATGTTTTATTAAATTATAAGTGCAGTAAATGTTAAAAAATTTTAAGACTACTCAAAATTACATTATTAGTTTACTAAGAAAAATATACTTTAAGATATATGTAAATTAGAACATTTATCATCATTTAAAATATCTTTTAACTTAAAACTCACTAAATAAAAATGGAAAAACCTATAAAATTTCTAAAAGAAAACATAAGAGAATAACAAGGTGACCACAGTTTGGGCAATGAGGGTTTTTTCCCTTTATTTTATTTAAGGCAAAATTCAAATGGCATAAAATTAATCATTTTACAATGTACATTTCAACAGTGCTTAGTATATTCACAATGTTGTGCAACCTTCATCTATAACTAGTTCCCAAATATTTTCATCACCCCAAAGGAAACCCTGTACACATTAAGCTGTCCCTCTCCATTCACCTGTAACCACTAATTTGCTTTCTGTTTCTACTGATTTACCTATCAGGATATTTTATATAAATGGAATTATACAATATATGACCTTCTGTGTTTTGCTTTTATGCTCAGCATGTTTTCTAGAATTATCCATGTTGTAGCATGTATTAATACTTCTTTTTTTTTAGGACTGAATAATCTTCCATTTTATATATATATATATATATATATATATATATATATATACACACACATACATATATATATTTATATATATATACACACACATTATATATATATATATATATATATATACATTCCATTATATATATATACACATTATATATATATTCCATTATATATATATATATATATATAATGTGTATACATATATATATATATATATATATATATATATATACATATATACACAACATTTTACTTATCCATTCATCTCTTAATAGGTATTATAAATAGTGCTATCATGAACTTGTACGTACAAGTATTTGTTTGAATAGCTATTTTCAATTATTTTGAGTTTATACTTAGAAGTGAAATTGGTAGGTCATATGAAATTCTAACTTTTTGAGAAATGGACAAACTGTTTCCACAGTGGCTGCACCATTTACAACTGCCATTTTCCATTTTTTTCCTAATATTGTTATAGGCACCTAGCGCATGTAAAATGTCATCTCATTGTGAGGCAGTAAGCTTCTTAATAAAAGACAAAAAGCATGATCCATGAAGGGAAAAATTGTTAAGCTGAGTTTCACTAATACAATAACTTCTTCTCTGAAAAAGGCAGTTAAGAAAATGGCAATATAAGTCATAGACTGGGAAAAAGATATTTGCCAAACACCTATCAGATATAGGGCTAGTATCCAACACATACAAAGAACTGTTAAAACTAAACAATAAGAATATAGACAATTTAATTAAAAAATTGGGCAAAATCTAAACAGAAACGTCACCAAAGAAGATATACAGATGGCCAATAATCATATGACAAATGAAGCTCCACATCATTCATAATCAGGGAACTTCAAATTAAACACCAATAGGATACCACCACAGACCTATTGGAATGGTTAAAATCTTAAAAAATAAATAAAATAAATAAAAATAAGAAACTGGCAATATCTGATGCTGGTGAGGATGTGGAACAAGAGAAACTAATTCATTGCTGTTGGAATACAAAATGTATGGCCACTTTGGAATAGAATTTGATAGTCTCTTGGAAAGCTAAGCAAATCAATTTGTATGATCCAGCAATCCCACTTCTAGATATTTGAACTGACTAAAATGTCCACTCAAAACCCTGCAACTTACATTTATAGCTTCTTTATTTATGAGAGTCAAAAACTGGGAGGAACCAAGCTATCCTTCAACAAGGATGGATAAACTGTAGTATAGCCATACAATGTATAATTTTTCAGCAGCAAGGAGAAATCAGCATTCAAGGCACAAAATGGCATGGATGAACCTAAAACACATATTTCTAAGTAGAGGAAGTTGATATGAAGAAGGATACATACTGTATATTTCCAAATATCAGAAGGAAAAAGCAAAGCTGTAGAGTAAGAAAGATCTGTGGTGCTGAGAGATCAAAGGAACAGCATGAGAGTTGACTATGTCAAGCACAATGGATTTCTTAGTGTGATGAAGCTATTCTGTATGATACAGTCATGGTGGATACAAGAAATTACCATTTATCAAAATTCCCAGAAGTTACAGTACAAAGTAAACTGTAACAAATGCAATTAAAAACATATTTAGGAAATTGAATAATTCCCAGGAGAAATTCAGAATGTGGCATAACAATGTAACTCTGTTACAAATACAGGAAAGAATTCCACTGAAGGGAGCAGGGAGAGAGGAAATGGGTGGGGTCTGTAAGGCTAGAGGTATAAGAAATTGCACACAAGCCCTGGTCTATAATTGTTTCAGCATGGGGGTATAGGTTAACAATTCTATGTATTTATATGTATACTGGAATTAAACAATCAGATAAATGAATGTCATATAAGTGGGAGGCAGGTTACTCATTGTAGGAATGAGAATTTACAAATAAAAGAGGGGAGGAGGCAAGAATATGCATATGGTAGTGGATTAGAGTTGGAGATACCAGTATGAACTCATGATTAGCTGAATCTAGATGCAGATGGTTACATATAAAAGTATTTATGGGTATGTATATATGCATGAACCATATACTTGTCTGCTTTTTCAGTAGAGATGGACTAAAAGCAGTGAAACCCGGTAGCAACAAGCACACTTAGCTTCCACAGTTTGATTTTTAATACTGTTATGTAATTAAAGAAGAACTTCTCAGACAAACGACTGATCTTAAGATTGGGATACAAATATATAAGATAAATATGGAAGATACTGTAGTGTTAGGAAGTAAGGAAGTATTAAAATTAATAATATATATTATTATTTATTATTATAATATTAAAATACATTGATGGGTGAAAGTCAAATGAGTACAGAAACTATCTGAAAGTGCTCTGAATGGACAAAGCTGGAAAAAAATGAAACAGCATAATAAATAAAGTAATATTGGGTTAGTTGGCATAAATCAAATACTCTTAAGTCTATATAGATGTAAATGAAGAATTGAGTAAATAAATGTCTGAGAAGAGACAAATGTCCCATGCAGAAGAATTACAAATTGTTTTTATAGATGCTCTACCCTAAAGGAAGGAGAAAATGAATGTCCACTTCTTAAATTTGGGCTGTGCATAGCAAATTCCTTCTAAAGAGAACAGTATAGAAAGGGGGATAAAAAAGAGTAACTTTACAACGGAGACAACATTACTGACAAACATTATTTCAGCACGGTGGTCAAGGTCAACATTAAGGATGAAAGTCATGTGTGAGAATGTGTACACTTGGTATACTGTGATGAAAATGGCACTCTTTGTGGCCTTCCTCTCAAAAATCAATAGCTTTTGTCTAACCATAGGAAAAACATCAGACGACTTCCAAGAGAGGGGCATTCTACAAATTACCTAACCAATATTCTTGAAAACAGTCAAGGTCATCAAAAAGAAGAAAAGTCTGAGAAATTGTCACAGCCAAGAGGAGTCTAAAAAGGCATGACAGCTAAATGTAATATGTCCTGAATGAGATTCTGAACAGAAAAAATAAAACAAAAATAAAAACAAAGAAAACCTGAATAACGTGCGGACCTACTTATAATAATGTATCAATATTCCTTTATTAACTATAAAAATGTATCATTTTTATATAAATGATCAGAATTCTATACTGGTTTATAAAGTGGAATATATCAATACCTCTCACTGAGATAATATCAGGTTTGGTTTTAATTCATATAGATAATTTTTTATAAAGGATTGAAGAAACTACTTTTAGATTCTCACTATTCCATTTTTTCCCAAGGCAAAAGTACACAAAAGAAAAGTGACCATAAAAATATCTACTGTAAATCGACCCTGTTTTTTATTTGGGGAAAATGCATTTTAATGATTTCAATTTTCGGAGTGAAAAAAAAAATTAAACTCTTCTGCCCATAGCATGTAAATCTGAATCTGTGTGAAATAGTTTAAATTGAATTTACTTCAATATCTGAAAATAGAAATAACTGGCATTTTGGAGGCATAGTGTTGTTTGTGCTCTGTTTATTCCCTTATATAAATTCTGCTTTTATAAAGCTTATTCACATAGAAATTGAATAAATAAAAGCATATTTTTCAAAATAAATAATGTTCATTTCAAGAAATAACTGATGATTTCCATTTACAATTGGTCCTTCTCTATTCTTCCCATCTGTCTTCATATTTTCAAAGTTTGGTTTTTATTAATGTGTCCTGTACCAACACATCAATAAATTAGGAGGAGAATCATTCTTTTGTATATAATTATTTAGTGGCATGAAAAGGTTGCAACAAACAAGATGATATTATAAAATAATGTGGCTACAACTTATGCTCAACACAGAATTTAATAAATTAAATTGCAAGTACACTAAAATGAAGATAATTAACCTCTTATTCAGGAAACAAATACAGAAAAATCAATTTTTGTTAGAGAGACTAGCTATAGAATGATATTTTTTTCTTTTCAATTCCAGTCTATCTAAACTATGTACTATGTAACACACCACACACACACACACACACACACACACACACACACACACTTTTAGTCATAAATAATGTCAAGCTGGAAAAGGGGTTATTATTCTATTAAGGAATTGAAGTTAGTTAAATTTATCTGTCTATCTCCTCTAAGACATACAAGTAAAAGACTTACTCAAATCTCATTGATTTCTTCTGCTCTCTTTCTCTTTCATTGTACCTTCTACAAGGTAGAAAAATTCTACCTTCACTGCATAGCTTTGATATCCTCCCAGAGAGATGGGATTATAAGAAAGAAGTTCTCAGAGAAAACAAACTCTATCAAATATCTACTTGTTTTTATTTTAGCCTACTGATCATTTGCACAACTAGTATATACTGGCATGACATCGAAATTTCAGACACTGTAGACCTTTTTTTTCTAAGGACCTTAATGATATTAGCAGTTAATTCCTGCCATGCAAAAGGTACAGCTAAGAATGTTCTTTCTTGAGCTTTGGCAAAGTTTTTTTTTTTTTTTTATGCTAAAGCTATTATTATATTTTCATATAGAAATTATCAAATATCACAAGCAAAATAGCAATAGTCACTGGAGAAAAGCTGTTAATGAAGGAAGGCAGCATTTATAACCCCCACTTTAAAAAAGAAAATAAATTAAATTTAATGACATATATTTAAATGGTCTGGTTCTTTTTAAATTTCACCAATGTTTTGCAAAGTGAAAATACCACCAAAAACATGTATGTATTCCTAAATTTCTTGACACATACCACATAAGTGATAATCCATACCTTTGAGTGAAGAGGTAAGGGGGAAAAAATGAGTTTTCCCTCTATTTTCCATTCCAAAAGTTTTCTTTGATGTGAAAGACTTCACTTTTACATTATTGATACCCTGAAGATGTCATGCCATTGCTCATGTAATGTGTGATCACATTAATGGATCATTGATTTGTTTTATGCTGAGATCCAGGCAGCAGCATTGATCAAAGACTATTCACATACAGAAAGTAGAGCAAGAAGGGAAAACATGAACTTTAAAGGAGACTTTTATGGGACACTAAAGTCATTTGTATGTATGTGGTACATAGCATGAGGATACAGGCTGCCTGGAGGTTACAGAAGCAAGCATGTCAAAAAGTGGAAGAGCTGAAAGAGGTAGGGTAAACCCCAGAAACTCAATTTGTTACTTTTGCAAGTACAATTGAATCAGAGCCATCTTCAGGTTTACCATGTATCCACATCAATAAAAAACACAAATATAATAAAAATCAAGCCAATACACTATATTTATGTACATACTTTATAAATGCCTGAATAATAATTTACTAATATGTCAGGTGTGCTCTAAAACATTTGCGAAAATTAAACTTTAAAAAGATGAATAAATTTAAAAGTGGATATCCTAATGTTTCCTATCCACTCCCTAATGTATCTTTTGGTTCATGCCCTGGTGAATAATTTGGAAGTCACTGGATTAGAAGATGGCTAAGGACTCTACTACAAAGCTGTAATCATCAAGACAGCATGGTATTGGCATAAAAACAGACACATAGACCAATGGAATAGAATAGAAACCCCAGAACTAGACCCACAAACGTATGGCCAACTCATCTTTGACAAAGCAGGAAAGAACATCCAAAGGAAAAAAGACAGTCTCTAACAAATGGTGCTGGGAGAACTGGACAGCAACATGCAGAAGGTTGAAACTAGACCACTTTCTCACACCATTCACAAAAATAAACTCAAAATGGATAAAGGACATGAATGTGACAGGAAACCATCAAAACCTTAGAGGAGAAAGCAGGAAAAGACCTCTCTGACCTCAGCCGTAGCAATCTCTTACTCGACACATCCCCAAAGACAAGGGAATTAAAAGCAAAAGTGAATTACTGGGACCTTATGAAGATAAAAAGCTTCTGCACAGCAAAGGAAATAACCAACAAAACTAAAAGGCAACCAACGGAATGGGAAAAGATATTTGCAAATGACATATCGGACAAAGGGCTAGTATCCAAAATCTATAAAGAGCTCACCAAACTCCACACCCAAAAAACAAATAACCCAGTGAAGAAATGGGCAGAAAACATGAATAGACACTTCTCTAAAGAAGACATCCGGATGGCCAACAGGCACATGAAAAGATGTTCAACGTCGCTCCTTATCAGGGAAATACAAATCAAAACCACACTCAGATATCACCTCACGCCAGTCAGAGTGGCCAAAATGAACAAATCAGGAGACTATAGATGCTGGAGAGGATGTGGAGAAACGGGAACCCTCTTGCACTGTTGGTGGGAATGCAAATTGGCGCAGCCGCTCTGGAAAGCAGTGTGGAGCTTCCTCAGAAAATTAAAAATAGACCTACCCTATGATCCAGCAATAGCACTGCTAGGAATTTATCCAAGGGATACAGGAGTACTGATGCATAGGGGAACTTGTACCCCAATGTTTATAGCAGCACTCTCAACAGTAGCCAAATTATGGAAAGAGCCTAAATGTCCATCAACTGATGAATGGATAAAGAAATTGTGGTTTATATACACAATGGAATACTACGTGGCAATGAGAAAAAATGAAATATGGCCTTTTGTAGCAACGTGTATGGAACTGGAGAGTGTGATGCTAAGTGAAATAAGCCATACAGAGAAAGACAGATACCATATGTTTTCACTCTTAGGGGGATCCTGAGAAATGTAACAGAAACCCATGGGGGAGGGGAAGGAAAAAAAAAAAAAAGAGGTTAGAGTGGGAGAGAGCCAAAGCATAAGAGACTGTTAAAAACTGAGAACAAACTGAGGGTTGATGGGGGGTGGGAGGGAGGGTAGGGTGGGTGATGGGTATTGAGGAGGGCACCTTTTGGGATGAGCACTGGGTGTTGTATGGAAACCAGTTTGACAGTAAATTTCATATATTAAAAATAAATAAATAAATAAATAAATAAATAAATAAATAAATAAATAAATATTAAAAAAAAAAAAAAGAAAAAAAGAAACTTACTCTATCCCTGACCCCTTCTCAACCTGAGAAAGTTACTGAGTTACCCATTGAGACCCCAGTGCAGTTCTTTCTGCCCATGGGTCCTGTCCCCGTGCTCTAATAAAATCACCTTTTTGCACCAAAGACAAAAAAAAAAAAAAAAAAAAAAAAAGGAGATGGCTAAGGAGCCAGACAGTCAAGAGTTTAAAATCCTATCTTTGACTATTTCTAGTAATCTGTTATTGCACAGTATCATATAATGTCTTTAAATTTCACTTTAGAAATTACTTTATAAAGTAGGGAAAATAATCATACCTATGCTATTGAGTAACTGAAGGATTGACAGGTCCCACACAAACCGCTCAGCACGTGCTTTGCTTAGGGTAATACTCAGTGAAGGCTACCTATTATTGCTGTAGGTCAGCAAGAGTCCTGTATGCCTCTGCAATGACTCTGGGACACTGTTAACAGCTGTGAATGTGAATAAAAGTATATAGTTACAGAAACAGAATTGACCTTCTCCATTTCCACCACCACCACCATACAGCTACTGAGATTTTTTTTTTTTGTGTGTGAGTTTTTTTTTTTTTTTAACGTTTATTTATTTTTGAGACAGAGAGAGACAAAGCATGAACAGGGGAGGGGCAGAGAGAGAGGGAGACACAGAATCGGAAGCAGGCTCCAGGCTCTGAGCCATCAGCCCAGAGCCCGACGCGGGGCTCGAACTCACAGACTCACAGACCGTGAGATCGTGACCTGAGCTGAAGTCGGACGCTTAACCGACTGAGCCACCCAGGCGCCCCCAGCTACTGAGATTTTAACAGAAGAAAGCAAAAAAGCAAGCGCTGTCAGATTTCCTGTTCTATTTTTCTAACTCACAATTACTAGAGAAAAGTCCCGTGTAATTTATTTGCCTTGTTTTACTGCTTGACATTATGTTAAGTTCATTTATTGTTGCTACTGATCCCTTTGGGACCCTTAGGATATACTCCAAATGAAATATTTTTTCATTCCTATTAAAGTATTTTAATGAATTCAAATCCTAAAAGTGCTTGATGATGACCAGCAGCACTATCCTACACAACGAAAAAGAGAAGTTCTTAGAGGACATTAGTCTGGGACAAAGAACCAGCAGAAATGATACCCTAGCTCACATATTTAAAAGGAGGTGATTGTAACATGGGGGAAAATGCCAAATCCTAAATTAATGCTCATTACACAGAAAATTATTTTATCTCCTGCTTTTATATATGAACTCAAATAAGCCTATCTTTTAAAAGTAAGTGTTCTCTTATTTTGTCTTAAGGGAAGATGCTACCCTTTTAGCATCTCTCTCCACAGTCTGTTTTTAATTAACACCAAATATTATGTTTGCTAAATTCATATTATGAACACAAACTTGTATTCCGTTTACTCTTATGTAAAGCTCCTCAAAAAGTAAAGGTTTTACGGAGGGTTTATATTAGTCTCTTAGTGCTACCCAAAATCAAATACAGATCTTAATAACTATCAGGACTTTGTCCAAATGTGGAAGACTTAGAGGTCACCACTCATAGTGGAAAATGCAAACAGTCAGGGGAGAGCCACTTCTAGTTTCCCCAGAGAGGGGCTTTTTCCCTTTGAAGACACTTTTAATTTGTCAGCATTCATTTATTCACTTCGTCAGTTGGCACATTTGTGGAGAAACCAGGGCATCCTGAACTCGACTTCACGCTGTTCTCCTTTTCAATCTAATTTCCTGCAGCAGTCATTCCCATCTGGTCTTGCCTAATTCTGAGGTTCCTGTTAGGTGGTTTATTGATCTCTTAACCTAAACCCATACTCAATAATAGCACCAATATGAAAGATGGGATTCTGATGTCTCCCTTATTTTGTAAATGTTTGAGAAATTAAGGAAGTGTGATCTATTAGCAGGTTCACTGGAGACCATAAAATCTGGCCAGGTATACTGACAATGATAATACATTGGAGGGAAGATGTTGCAACAGAGGGGATCGCAGAACACCAGGTTGCAGACTCCAGCCAGTAGAGGTCCACATGATCACCTGCATCAGGATGGTCAAATTAGACCTGAGGAATCCAATCACATCACATACCGTGGAGCTCTTGCACAGATTTTTTTGTGCCTTTAAGAACTGATTAGTTAAGCTTAAGATCGAGCACAAGAGAGGAGACCAAGGAACAAAACAAAAGCAAGATACAGAAAAATAATGGACAGCAGTAACTTGGTGACAAGAAACTTACAGCACTTATTACTGGCATAAAGGAATTTGTGTATTATGTTGGAGTGGATCAGCAGAAAGGTTGACAGCACCATTAGCACAGTGAGCCATTTCAATGATGAGCATCAGTACACCCACCAACACTAGTATTTACTGAATAGTTGGTATATGTCAAACTGTAGGTTAAGAACTTTAAACCATTAAGACATTAGATTTTCATGACCACCGCAAGTTATAGATACCTAATTCTTAGCCATTACTTATCAAAGGTTTCTTAAATTACCTTCAAGTCAGAGCAGAGCTAATTGAGAATCCAGAATGGTGTTCAATCCTGAAAGGTAAGTGGCCACAATTTTAGAGGTTAAAGAATTACAGTGGCAACTCGTTATAGTTAGAGGCCTTTGTGCACTATGTAGAGGCCTTTGCAAATCATAGAACTATACATCCTAAAGTGAGGAGAGACCCATGTAATCTTCTGACTTACTCTCTGATCTCTAGACATTATCTCCATTTTGCAGAGGAAGAATCTGAGGCGCAGAGAGATTAAGTGACTCACTGAAGACCATATGGTCACAGTGATAGAAAACTGTAAAATCACTTTTTTATTAAGTCTTGGAAACCTATTGATAATCTTTTGAATAACAACGGTTTGAAGAGCCAAATTAATCTTTCCTAGAATGCCCACTATCCAGGGTCTCTCCATTTCCCCCATCAGAGTTCAGACACTTGGAGCTCGCTGCTTAAAATAACTACCTCCTACCTTCTAATCTACACCCACCCTCTTCAGCATGGTGATTGCTGGGTTCCATTTGCAGTCTGGGCTACCCTGTGAGTGCTAACTCCTGCAGCTTTCCTCTGGAAGCCTCTCTGCAAGCTGATATCTCCATGCAAGCAATTTTACTGCTCATAAAGACAAGCAGCAAGGAGAGCACAAAAGAAACCAATTTATCCATTTTTCTGTATCTGGAATACATGTGGAGTCAAAATTGGTGGTTTGCCTCAGCTGTCCCTGCTAGGATAATTTGGGGTGATATTGCAACTAAACGTTTTATTTAAACCATGCCCGTCACACTGTGCATTTTAAAGACCACATTACAGAGTGCATTACCTTTCTAACATATTTGAGCATATGAGTAAATTTCAAAGCAGAATAGTTCCCATGAATAGGAAATTATCTCACCCTTAATTTCATATTGCTATTCAAAGACAGAGCCTTGTTTGTCTTACCTTATTTCTACTTTAATATAATTTTCACTATGGTGAAGTTGTTCAAATGCTTTGATTTGTTTAAAAAATTGTTTGTTTTGTCTTATCTGTCTTGTACTTATGTATAAACATACTAATACACTTCTCTCAATCCCTAAAATATATAACCATAGACTTTCTAATTCTTTTTCTTTTAAAATTAAATATGTTATCAGTTCTCCCTCTTTATAAAGGTCTAGATTTTCTCCTGTGTGTGAGTATGTGTGTATGTTTTCCATTTCCTCAGCAAAATTACAAGCCCAATTCTAAATCTTACTCCTTAGTTGGATTATTATAACTAATTTATTAGCTTTTTGTACTATATAACTCTGCCTTCTCCTGTTCCAATTACCCAAAGCAAAAATGCCAGATTCATCAAGCACTGAATACATATATATATAGTAGTGGTTAATATTTTTATGCTTGTAATTCACTATTTTTAAGAGTCTATTTTCTGTAATTCATTGTATCAAATCCAAATCCATTAACCCCATAATTAATAATGGAGGTTTCTTAAAGTATCATAGTCCATGTGGTATTGATTGGCTAAATGCCCAGAGGAGTTTTTTTTTATGGGGGTGTCTGGATGTATTTTCTTTTTATGTTTTTTCATTCCTTCTTTCCTTCCTTCCTCCCTCCTTCCTTCCCTTTCTTTCTCTTTTCTTCCCTTCCCTTCCTTTCCTTTCTTCCTTCCCTTCCTTCCTTCTTTCCTTCCTTCTTTCCTTCCTTCTTTCCTTCCTTCCTTCCTTCCTTCCTTCCTTCCTTCCTTCCTTCCTTCCTTCCTAGTCCCAATTAATTCTAGCCCTTAGCCTTTGGTTGTGCCATTTTCCTCCTGATTTAGAAAATTTCCCCACCATGGCAGACATTACCACTCTCTAATATCCAGTTCCTCTCTTTTCCTGACACACATATAATTGTACTTTTCTGCATCTTAAATGAGACCATGTGACCAGTCCTGGACATAGATGTGGACCAAATTTTGGATAGAAGCATTTAGCAGCAAGTGCTACATTCCACAGCTTTATTGTCCCCATTCCACAATGATCATGGGAACATGTAAGATGAAACTTTCATCAATCTGAAATAGTGGGTTTGTGGCAAGTACATATTAGGCAGATAGCATAAGTTAGGAATAAAGCTTTGTTGTTTTAAGCCACTGAAATATGATCATTATTCTTAATTGCAGCATATCTACCTTCTTCTGAATTATATAGGTATTAGTCATTTAAAATGTGTCACAAAACTCAAAACTAGGAAGTGGGTTTTTTTTGTTACTTATTAATCCCTTCTGTTTTCTTTATGTTTATCTTGTTCTTCATAATTTTGCATCCATTCATTTTGTTAATCCTTCAATAAATGTTTATTGTGAGCCTATTATACCTGCTATTATCCTTTCACAAAAGGTGTATTAGCAGAAAATTGTTTGATCAATATTTAAAACATGCTCTTTGCTGTGGAAATAACTAAATTTTGAATAAATTTAAGAATTTATATATGTTTTTTCCACATTTATATCTATCATATGTGCATATTTTATATGGAATCACATGTGTACCCTGCTTCATTTCTCCTGTCTTTTCCAGTTCCAGGAAGATCAATAATAAAAAAGGAAGTTTGATATCTTTCCTTACAAATACTGGAGACATAGAGATTTCACAAACTTTTCCAGGAATTGAAGAAACAATTCATTGTAATTTACTCAAAATTTTTTGTTATACAGATTTTTAAAAATACAAATATCAATGAGATGATGTTTTAATAATAAAGTAAATAACAAGTCAATATAATGGAAGTGGCAAATAATGGAGACTCATCAGTTGTTTCCCAACTAAGCTTAACCATGCTAATATTATGCTACCTTTAGAGCAAATTAACATTAGCGTGAAAAACAAGAAATATTTGGCTAAGCCTGAAAACCCATATTTAAATAATACATACTTGTTTGAGATCACTAAGGTCAATAGGAAGGAGAACACCAGCATAATAAATATTTTCTAATTATACCCAGTCCCTAGTTGTACCCTATTATAATCAGATATAATAATATGAAACAGAATTAAGATATTTCATTACAAAAGATTTCATGAAAACCTTGACATTTGAATGGATTTTTAAGTATAGATATATTCCTAAATATGTTATCAATGATAGATTGATGCATCTGTCCTGGATGCTAAAATATATTCAACTTAATAATATTGGTTAAAACTATTTAATGCCAATGAGAAGGTAATAATACACACTTGATGTGCTTTGGTCTTGGTCTAATTTTTCAGTCGTTTTCTACAATACTAAATGTATTTATTTAGGGCTTCCACTGTTTTATATAAGGGATATACCAATCTACCAAGATATGATGATATACAGAAACAAACGTAAGCATACATGATCTGGCGTTAGAGGATAAGTTCTGCTTAAAATTATAAAAGCTGAATAAAATGTTTTAAAAGATTTCTTTTTGACAAGTTAAATGTAAATTTGTACTTAATTGGTGCTTTGAATAAAAAACTAGTATGCAGTGACACTAGCACTATGAATCTGTCAGCATTTTTCTCATTAACCCTATTTTTTTTAATGACACCTTATACTTTTACTTTAAAAATAATATTTAAATCACTTTGGATAAATTTAAACTGACCTGAAAACATCCTTGGTGATTTCATTGTACTAAACAAGGCAGAAAGATAATATTCTCTCTTGGGAAGAACATAGGCCAAAGAGTTTAAAGATAACTTTCAATAACTTCAAGTATCAGAGCATCATCCAATTATGTCAGTAACACATATACACATAGGTCTTGGAAGGTTCACACACAAACACACATGGCCTATCACTCCAACTAAACTTATACACACATATGAGCATGTACAACGAAGATCACACAAAGGACAGACGGCCACAGAAAAATCCCCTAGATCTGACTTTTAGGACTCAAGTCCTGACTACCAAAATCCAGATATAGATATTGACAAATTGCTCACACTTCTTTCTAAACATTATTTTTAAGGAATCTCTACACCCAACATGCGGTTCAAACTTGGGGTTCAAACCTCAAGATCAAGAGTCCTATGCTCCACCAACTGAGCCAGCCAGGCGCTCTGCTCACACTTCCTTCTAAACTACAATTTATTAATCTACAAAATAAAGGATTGAACTAGATTTTGCTGGTTCCTTTCAAACCAGATACTTTCTGATGAGCCTGATATTTTTAACTTTTACTTTTTTAAATTTCTGGACACTACTGGGAATAAACAAAAAGAAAAATGTCAATTCTTAAAATTAATGGTTGTCTTCCACTTGCAAATAGAATGGAGTAGTTTGTTGTATATGATTGCTCCTGTCAAGAAAAACTAGATAAAATAGCAAAACATACATAAAGTAGAAAAAATATATATGCTTAAATAAATCAGAGCAGTTTTAAACAAAAAGCATTTGAGGGTTAAAATTTTGGAGAAAGAGAACTGTAGGTGATAAATTTACAATCTGAAACTATATTTTTTTTTGTGTAGGCTTTCAATGAGAATCTTGACTTTGGGCAGAGGACCACTACTAGGGGACACAGAAACTGCCAGAACTTTTATTGGTCTTATAGACTAGAGCAGGGAATGGATTTTTTTTTTTTTCTGGCCAAGAACCATAGAGTAAATATTTTCAACTGTGGTATTATGCAGTCTCTGTGGTAAATGCTCAGTTCATCCCTTGCAGCAAATATAGCCTTAGATAGTAAACAAATGAATGGGTGTGTCTGTGTTCCAATAAAACTTTTTGGACATTGACATTTTAATTTTATATAATTTTACATTTCATAAGGTGTTCTTTTGATAGCCCCTAAGCTATAGAAAAAAGGCTAGATTAGGACCATAGGCTTGTTTGCTGACTCCTGGGCTATAGAGACAACTTTGGACACTTGAATGGCCTCATTCTTCAAAATGGTTTCAAATACTGTCAATTTGTCCTTCATGACACTAGCCAAATCTTGGTGGTGTGGGAGACACAGTTTTAGCTGTAACAGTCTGAAAAGCAGAGAAGAGTTTTCCAAAGTATCCTGGTGGTGAAGGGATAGAGTCTTGGTGTCTCAGACAAGTACTCCTGGTGAATGCACTAAATTCTAAATTAAAAACTTTGGAAACCATGTCCTAAGGACTGGAATGTGAGTCTTCCAACGACTGAACCCCTGTCTCCACTAGACTCCAAGATAGGTTTAAATTGATTTGCTTAATATTCTGTCTACCTTGAAAAGGAAAGAGTGGGCCTCCTCTGGTGGAAGACTGCATAATACAGAGCCTCTACGTTATTATACAGCATAGCTAGAAAATAAATGGAAAAAAAAAAACACTAGAAATACCAACTGATGAAATCCAGAAAATTCTGAGAATTATCACATGATACCTACAGATCGACTCACAGATGGCTTGTTAATGGACTTGACTGATAAGAACTTTGAAATAATTATCATTAAAATATTCAAGTAAAGAGATGGAAGAATTGCATGAGGAAAAAATTAAATGAATCTTCTTGGCTAGATTTTGGTATCAAGGTTATGTAAATCTCATAAAATACCATACACATGCACACCCACAATCTGGACTATGATAATAAGTTTGGCTTGATTTCTTTCTTCAGTATTTGAAATAATTTTGCGGTCAAGCAATCGTCTTTCTGAAGAGTAGTTTAATAATAGAATGTGTGTTAGGTGCCTGGGTGACTCAGTCGGTTAAGGGTCCAACTTTGGCTCAGGGCATGATCTCATGTTTTGTGAGTTCAAGTCCCACATGGGGCTCTGCACTGACAGTGGGGAGACTCCTTGGGAGTCTCTCTATTCCTCTCTCTCTCTGCCCCTCCCCTTCTCTCTCTCTCTCTGTCTCTCAAAATAAAAAGATAAACTTTAAAAAAATAGAGTGTGTATGTGGGTCTTTAAATAGATGCAGGGCTATTAATATTTATTTTTCTTATTGTGCCAATCTCAGAATTCACTTTAAAGGACTTTTTCTTCTCAAAACTTGTCAAATGTATTGATGTAAAGTATTAAAATATATCTTTATTTCTATTTTCATGTGTATAGACTCTGAGGTAATATTACTTTATGTCTAATGTTAGTTACTTGCAAATTTTTATTTTTTCCTTGATTAGTCTTGCTAGCATTTTATTAAGATCATTCATATTGTTGAAGAACCACCTCTTGTGCTAATATACTCCTCCATACATTTTTTCTCTTTAAGTTCTCTTATCTTTGTTATTTTTTTGTATTTACTTTCCTTGGTTTACTATATATTTCTGAGCATCTTGATAGAAGTTTAGATCATTGATTTTCAGTCTTTGTTCTTTTCTAGTATATGTATTTAAGTCTATAGATTCTCCACTAGGCATTGTTTTTGTTATTTCCCATAAATGTTTATAAGCTATGTCGTCATTATCTGTTTAAAATATTTTCTAATTTCTGTTGTGATTTTTCCTTTTACCCACGGGTTGTTTGAGGGTATGTTGCTTAATTTTTAACAGTTGGAGACCTTCTAATTATCTTTTTGTTATGTATGTTTCTTTTGTCAGAAAACATACTAAATATGACTTCATCTATTGAGTTTTGTTTAGATGTACTTAATGATCCAAGATATATGGAAAATATATGTCTAATGTCCTTATGAAAAAAAAAAGTTTTTGTCTTTTCTGGATAGGTGTTTCACATAACTTTATACACATTTTTATTTGTGCTTTTCATATTTTCTATATCCTTACTGCATTTTTTTTTTGCTCATACAAGGTTTAAAAGATATGGAGTTTAGTATCTCCCACATTGACTATAGGTATGACTATTATTTTCACTTCACTTATTTATTTCACATATTATTTATCTATATTAAACTACCAGAGGCTGGGGTGCCTGGGTGACTCAGTTGGTTAAGTGTCTGACTCTTGATCTTGGCTCAGGTCTTGATCTCATGGTTGTGAGTTACAGCCCCACATTGAGCTCCATTCTGGGCATGGAGCCTACTCAAAAAAATAAATAAATAAAAATAAATAAGCCACCAGAGTCATACATGTTTATAATCATTATATGTACCTAGTGGATTTATCCTTTTATAATTATGAAATGTCCATCTTTATCTCTTATGATTCTGACATAAATAGCTACATTGTTTGATATTAGTATGGCTAACGAATTTTCTTTTGATTATTGTTTTCATTTACTTTAAAAATTCTTTCATTTTCAAACAGGTAACATACTCATATGAAAGATGTGTCTGAGTAGCAGCACATATTTTTTACCCAGTTCATAATCATAATTTTAATGAATATTTAGTATTTTTAGAGTATATGTAATAGCATATATATTTGAATTTATATCTACTTTTTTCTGTTTTACAGTTTTTCTTTTCCAATCTTTCTGTCTTTCAGAGTAATTAAATGTTATTCCTTTTTTCCTTTTTCCTTACTAGTTTTACATGAACCACTATTCATTGAGTAGTTAAATCCTTTAATATTTCAGAGATTAAAAATATATCTTGACTTCTCATAACCATACATGATTTATTAATTTAAAATGTCTCTGAAAATGGTAAAACTTAGAACATTATACTCCAGTTACTTCTTACCACAACTCGCATTGTTAACATTTTTATTTTACACATTTTTATGCATACACATTTTAATTATTGTGTTTCTACTATCTTTATTTACATTTACTCATTTTCATTCTTTTTGGTTTTCATCCTTTCCTAAATTTCTGCAATCATTTTCCTTTTGTTTGAAGAAATTTCTACTGTATATCTACTAGTGAAGGTCTGACACTGATGTATTCTCAGAATTTGTTTCTTTGTTTTTGGTCTGAATAAGTTTTCATTTCACCTTATTTCGAAAGGATATTTTTTCTTAGCATAAACTTCTAAGTTGGCTTAGTTATGTTATTTTTACAGTGTTCTTATTCCATTGTTTTCTGACCTGTATAATTTTTGCTTATCAATCTTTTGATTATCTTTGGAGAGCAATATGTCTGTGTCTTTTTCTCAGGAGGATATCGAGTATGGCTTTGATTTTTGTTTTGTTTTGCTTTCAGTAGTTTTGCTATCTTATGCTTATCTGCGGTGTTTTTTATTTGCTTCTGGTTGAGGTTCTTTTTGAATCTGTGAGCTGATATTTTTATTTAGTCTATATTATTTCCTCAAATATAGTCAATGCAACACATATTTTTTCTTTCTCAAGCTACAGTTATATCTGCGTTAGGCTGTTTTACTCTGGTCCACATATTCCTAGTAGAGTTTTGTATATGGCCCATTTATTTTTTTCTTATTTTGCTTCAGTCGATTCAATTGATATGATATCTGTCAATTCAGTCATTGATATGTCTGTTTACTCATCCTGTCTTTTGCTGTGTATCAGCTACTGTTAAACCCTTCTAACAGATTTCCGTAATTTCATAAATTATATTTTTCTGTTCTATAGTCCTTGTTGGACTATTTTATATAGATTCAAATTCTCTGGTAGAAATGCCTATCTTGTAACCTATTTTCTACACCTTCCCATTCTATATTTGTGACATATTAATTCTTAGTCAGCTAACTCCACTATCTGTATAAATATGTTTTCATAGATTTATCTAGGTTTTTGGTCATGTGGTATTATCTTATACTTTAGTAATTTTTACGGCATAATAGATATTGTATATAAACACTGCAAAGCTTTAGATGATGGTGTTTGTTAAATTCAAGCTATTTAGAAAATATTTTATTTCTTTAAAAATGTAACTTTTTACAAAATAACCACCCATGAGAAATGGGGACATTATTATAAATTTTAAAATCTGTATTATATCACCATGAATAAATAAATTAAAAATCTCAGTTGTTGATAACCACCAAGGCTTTTCCAGGACTTTTACAAGTATTTGTATTGGAAACCTGTAGGAAAAGGAAAGAATTAGTGACCAGAATCTGGAAATTAATCCTATTATTGGCCAGTGGTTCACAATGCATTCTTATATGGCTTGATCTGGGCTAGAATATATAAAGGTGGATGTGGTAACTAGTTTATTTGATAGCTTATTTCATTTGTCTTTTAATATATCTTAGTATGATATGAGGATCTGTGTTTTAGTACTGAATATTCATTTTATTTGAAGCAGTAATCAAAATTGAAATTTTGATTTATAAGACACAGAGTCTAAACATCAGATAAATAGAATTACATGCATTAATGCAATCTGATGATTTAGAAATTCCCAATTACAAGGGGGAAAAAATCACTCAGAACTGAATGACAAACCTGGAAATAAACAACCAAACTGTTTGGGGAAGAAATTTTAGTAACCTACAGTATCTTGTAGCCTTGTGTCCAGTACTAGACAATGGGCAGTGAAAAGAATCAATATGTTCTGCCTCTGGGCTGAGGGAATGGAAACTCCATGCACAATTTTCTACCATATAAAATACTTAGGCCATGCATGTGTAATTGTTCAGCAGTAGGGTAATGGCACCCCAGAAGTTTGGATATTTGACTGTGTAAGTATGGAGAACATTTATCCTAGAAAATCATTTAGATGCGCAGCAGGGTTGGTGAGAATGAAAAAGTTTTACTGACACTAGTTCACTGAAATAGCAGATTGGTTTGTTACCACTGGATAAATTAACCTATCCTACATAACTTGGAAACTTAAAACAATGCCATTGGGACTAAAGAACCTATGTGATGGTGGGGGGTAATAGTATGTAGGCCCTCTCTGGAGAATCAGATACCAGAATGACATTACAAAGCTAATTTCACATTTCACCTACCCTTGTTGACTGTTCTTTCTCTCCTTCATTTTAAATAAATATGGATATAGCCAGAAGTCTTGCAACTATTTAGTTTTCTTTTTTTCTTTTTCCTTTTCTTTTTTTTTTGAGATAGGTTAACCTAATATTATCATTTATTGAAGACAGCTTATAGAAGATTCTCTGATAAATACCTTACCAGTGACTGAAATATCATACTGAAGGGATAATTTTTGAATCTAGGTAAAAGTTTTAGTAATCTGTCTTTCGGTAGAACTACACTTGTGATACTTAAGGATATATATAATATTAATTTCTACTACATAAATTAGTACAATAGTTATCCTTCCTAACTACAGGTTAGAATCACATGAGGGGTTTCAAGAATACTATTGTCCAATCTCTAAGTTTCTAATGTAATTTTTTTCTGAGTTAGAGTTAAGCCACAGTTAATAGTTCCCTAGGTGATCCTAATATTGGTCAAAACAGCTACCAATGATAATAAAAGCAGAACACAACATGACTACATGAACTCATCTTACCAGAACCTTTCACTATCCTTGGCTTTTTCCAGAAGACTTTCTATAATATGCAGGGTTCATCAAAACATTAAATTACCATTCTGTATGTAAATATGATTAGAAAATATGTAGAATAGGGGCGCCTGGGTGGTTCAGTCAGTTAAGCGTCCAACCCTTGGTTTCCACTCAGATTATGATCTCAGGGATCATGAGTTCAAGCCCCGCCATCAGTCTCCATGTTGATAGTGCAGAGCCTGCTTAGGATTCTCTTTTCCCCTCTCTCTCTGCCCCTCCCCTGCTTGCTCTCTCAGTCTCTTTCTCAAAAATAAATAAATAAACAAAAAATTTTAAATAAGAAAAAATATATAAACTATTCTAAAACATGATAATAAAATCCAATACTGTCAAAGAATCAAAGGACATTGAGACTAATGCTAAAAGCAGTTTAAGACACTGTCCTGAAATAAGCAGCTATATTCCTTTATTACTTTAACCTCAGTTTGATGAAACAAATATTTATTGAGAGCTGCATACAACCCATCCTATGCTCAGTGTTGAAACTGTAAAAATAAGATTTAAGATTAAGTTTTAACTCTCAAGGTAAGCAGAGCCTGTTGCAAAAACAAAGGAAAACTAAATATATCAATATAATGTACTTTGGACTTCTGCTTAGAGATACAGAGGTGATAAATGAATTCAGCAAGGTCACAAGATACAAAATCAATATACAGATATTTGTTGCATTTCTATACACTAATAATGAAGTTGCAGAAAGAGAAATTACGAGAACAATACCATTCACAATTGCACCAAAAAGAATAAATTCCTAGGAATCAACTTAACCAAGGAGGTGAAATATACATACTTTTAGAACTACAGGACATGGATTAAAGAAATTGAAGAGGACACAAACAAATAGATATTCCATGCTTATGCATTGGAAAAACAAATATTGTCAAAATGTCCATACTACCCAAAGCCATCTACAGGTTCAGTGCAATCCCTATGAAAATACCAACAGCATTTCTTGCAGTACTAGAACAAATAATCCTAAAATTTATGTGCAACCACAAAAGACCCCAAATAGCCAAAGCAGTCTTGAAAAAGAAGAATAAAATTGGAGATATCACATCTCAGATTTCAAGATAAACTACAAATCTGCAGTAATCAAAACAATATGGTTGTGGTGCAAAAATAGACACAGAGATCAATGGAACAGAATAGAGACCCTAGAAATAAACCCACAATATATGGTTAATTAATCTTTCACAAAGGAGGAAAGAATATGTAATAGGAAAATGTCAGTCTCTTCAACAAATAGTGTTGGGAAAACTAGACAGCTACGTGCACAAGGATGAAATTGGATCATTTTGTTACATTATATGTAAATTGAACTGGATATGGATTAAAAACCTAAATGTAACACCTAAAAACCATAAAAATCCCAGAAGAGTCCACAAGCAGTAATATCTTTGACATCAACTTTAGCAACATTTTCCGAGATATGTCTCCTGAGATAAGGCAAACAAAAGCAAAAATAAACTATTGGGACTACGTCAAAATAAAAAGCTTCTGCAAAGCAAAGGAAAGAGTCAACAAGACTAAAAGCCTACTAAATAGGAGAATATATTTGCAAATGACATATCCCATAAAAGGCTGGTATCCAAAATATATAAGGTATTTTTCGGTCTTTGATCTATTTTGAGTTAATTTTTGCAAATGGTGTAAAATAGAGGTCCAGTTTCAGTGTTTTCCATGCATTTTTCCAGTTTTCTCATCATTTAATGAGGATACTGTCCTTTATCCCATGGGTATTCTTGACTGCCTTGTCAAATACTAGTTGACCATACATGCTGGGCTCTCTATTGTGTCCATTAATTGATGTGTGTATTTTCAACAGTAACACACTGTTTCTATTACTAAGATTTCATAATATAATTTGAAATCCAGAAGTGTGATATGCTCTGGCTTTGTTCTTTTCCTCAGTGTTGCTTTGGTTATCTGGGTCTTACTTGGTTACACAGAAACTTTACAATTGTTTCTTCTATTTCTGCTAAGAATGCCTTTGGTATTTTGATGGGGATTGCATTTAATTGGTAGGTGACTTTGGGTAGTGTGGGCATTTTAACTTTCAAGAGTTGTCTATATTTACTTTTCCTCTTAGCATTCTACTTTTCATCGCTTGCATCACCTATCAGTATATTATCAATTTTATTTTTTGTAGATATTGCAGAAGTACAGAAAAAATTGAAAAAATATAATTGTTAATGTAAAACATGTTTATGAAATGTTAATATAAAACGAGGATACTAACCTATTAGGAGTAAGAAGAAACATTCCATTTTTGAAAAAAAAAACTATAGGTAAGCAAGAAAAACGTGTTCATTAAAATATAGGCTTTATTCAAAGAGGGTTCTCCTAGTAATATTCACCACTTACCTGTTTTAGATATTTTTTTCAAAGTCAAGATTTTCAAAATGGTGCTGGTCTCATTTTTAATATGAACAGAGCACTTGGAATGCAAACCCGAATGTTCAGCTTGTCTTCCTTTCCTATTCCAATGCTTCCTTTTTTATGACACTCAAATTAATGAATAATAGAGTAGACCAAACTGAGAAGCTCTAAAGATTTGAAATTTATGAGTTTGCATAATGACTATAATTGCTGGATGAATATATTCACTTCTTTGTTCATTTTTTTCCCTAAATGAAAGTGAAAAATTAGCAGGTAAAGAATCTTTCTGAGAAGTAGCCAGAGAAAGGATTTCTTTTTTCTCTTTTAGACCTGCCTGTCAGGTGACTTCCTTCATACAGTCTCCAGCTGAACTGCCTGTTTTCCAGTAGGTCAAAATTCTCTCTAAAGGCCACATTTGACAGTGTGACTGCTAATGCCAAGCCAAGACATAAAAATTGGCAGCGCTTTCTCAACTTCTTGTAGACTGATGACCTTTTTGAAACCTAATACAAAATAGGATGTATTGATAAAAGCATTTGGAGATTGCTCAGTATAACATATGTTTTGAGGCATTAACTTGCTGTATACAATAAGCAAAGAAACATTTTATAGATTTTGCATATATGCTGTGTTTGATGTGAAGGGGAAGTTTATAATAAAATCTGAAAAACTAAAATAATAACAGTATGGCATTATTATTCATTTACTTTTTAAATGACAGGTTAAAATCATTTTAATTTGACTTTAGCTTACCTAAAAAGTTTCCATTAGAAGAACTAGAATAGAGGGTGATTTGGGGAACTCCTGGGTAGCTCAGTTGGTTAAGCACCTGACTTTTTGGTTTCAGGTCATGATTTCACAGGTCGTGAGTTCAAACCCCATGTTGGGCTCTGTGCTGACAGCATGGAGCCTACTTGGGAGTCTCTGTCTCCCTCTCTCTCTGCCCCTCCCTGGCTCCTTAAAAACAATAAACAAACAAACAAACTTAAAAAAAAAGAACAGAGAATGATTTTTTTGTCTGTAGATATATGAAGTTGACAAAGGACTTTTTAAAAAAACTAAATGCCATTTTGTTTATAAAATTTTATTTCCCTTTAGTAAGGTCAGCAAGAACATGGACACCCCTTAGAATCAGTGAAGTATGCTAAGGCAGACTTTAGGAAATATTTCATTCAAATTTTGTCTAAAGCAAATCTAACATTTTGGATAAATTCAACAAAACATAAAGGAGTGAAACACTTCTCCAGCATCAACTGCATTACTACATGTGTTGTATGTGTGGGTGTATATGTGTGCACACATAATTTGTCCTTTTTATTGTTTCATGTGCCTAGATGGACAGAAGCATTATAAAGTGCTATATGAATCACGGTGACTGAATAAAAGCTGTATAAACCTTTTTTGAGGAAATGCTCTTAGTTTGCCTCTTTACAACGTGTCCTTCTCTGGCTAACTTCAAAGTGTTTCTCTTCATCTTTGCTTTTCAGTAACTGAACTATGATTTTCCTAGGCATGCTCTCCTTGTATGCATCCTACTTGAGGTTCACTAAAGTTTGTGCATTTCTAAGTTGCAAATATTTTTCATCAATTTTGAGAATTTTTTATCCGTCAGTTCCTCAGATATTTTTTCTGCCCGACTGTATATTCCTCTTCTTCTGAGATGCCAGTAACATGTAATTTGACTGCCTGGTAATGTCCTACTTGTCACTGTGGCTCTGTTCATGTTCTATTTCTCTGTTATTCATATATTTTTTATTGACCTGTTTTCCAGGCCACTGACACTTTACTCTGATGTCTCCAATCTGATGTTAAGCTCATCAAGTAAATTTTTCATTTCCTGTATTTTATAATTTAGTTTTTAAATTTCAATTTGGTTCTTTCAAAAATAGTTTTCATTTCTCTGCTGAGATTCCCCATATGTTCACTCAATATGACTATCTTTTTTCTTAAGTCCATGAACATATTTATAACACATGTTTTACATTCCTGTCTGTTGATTCCAACATCTGGGTAATTTTGGCATTTGTTTGTATTGGCTCCTTCATTTTTCTTTTATTATAGATTGCATTCTCTTGCTTTTATAAATATTTTAGAGTTTATGCTCCACCCTGTTGATGATACATTATAGTCAGTTATAAACCATAACTTAATGTTAATATATGTTGATTTTTTCTGATAAGCAGTTTTTAACTTTGAGGGAATCATTTTGATCATGCAGACTTGATTTTATTCTTTATTGTGATAGGCCTATTTTAGTGTTGATTTTAGCCTTAGAATGTAGATTTATATTATACTAGAGGTTGGCAAACTAAAGCCATGTGACAAAATCCAGTGGCTTGTTTTTGTCCACAGCTAAGGAATTCTTATACTGATAAATATTTATTAAAAAACAAGATGAAGTATGTAATGAAAATATTTACTATCTGTCCCTTTCCAGTCACTGTTTGCCAAACCTTGTTCTAGGGCATAGTCCCTATTGTTCTTTCTACAACATCCTGGTCTTCTGTTCCTTGTCTTATCTGAATGCCTAAGAAGCACAGGAATATCCCTCTAGGCACTAAGCTGGAACCCCAAAGTTTCACAAAATGTATGACCTCTGGTATCTCTGTTCTGCTCTCAGCTCCATAGTGACTACGCTTCTGGGCCTTATGGAGTCTTATACAGTATATCTGAAGACAAGCTCTCTGCCAAAAATTTGTTGTTGAATCCCATGTACAGATTCCGAGTTCATTCCTCCACCTCTCACCCTCCTATATAGATTTCTCTTGACCTTTGCACTTTGGAGCCACTTCAGCTATGACGTCTGTCTTCTCAGCTTATCAACAGAGCCCCTCTCTGGGCTCCACTACCTTGCATTGAGGAAGGTGCCCCTCATCAGATATTCTAGCTAAACACAAGACACAATTTGACATTACCTATTTTCCAACAACTGGAAGCACTTTATAGAGCTTGTCCAACTTATAGTTGTATATAGTAGGAAGGCAAGTCTGGTACTGGTTGTTGTATTACTATGGCCAATAAAAGACTTTCTCCCCGGGTTTTATGTAACCTCTCTCTTAACCCACTCTCCCCGGCTCACTGCTTTTCAGAAAGCTACACTTTTCCTTTCTTTTTTTTTTTTTAACATGAAACATCAAACTCATTTTCATGTAAACCAGAGATTTTTTTTTTTTTTTTACTTTCTCTTTTCTCTACCTGAAATACATCTCCTCTCATCTTCCTGGTACTAGCATTTCTTACATCCCAACTCAAATATCTATGTCAGAGACCTTCCCCAACCACTGTGCCAGAATTGTTTGATTACCTCCCCCATCTCTACCTGGTCCTGGTCTGTTATATCAACTTTGTATTATCTTCATGGTACCTGTCAGTAGCTTATATTATTGTTCTACTTATTAGTCTACTTGTTTATCATCTGCTTCTCCCACCATGGGAATGTAGGCTTTTTAAATCAAGATCTTTGTCAACTTTGTTACTAATAAATTCTTGGTGTCTAAAATGGTACCTGAAATATAATAATAGAAAGAAGAACAATAATAGGAGTCAACATTTATATGATGCTTTTTATCTACGAAGCAATACACTACTAGCTCTTTGACCTGTAGCAACTTACTCAGTTGTCACAAAGAATATGAGTAAGGACAACTATTTCCTCTATTATAAATACAAAGAAATTGAGACAGAATGACTAGGAAAATTGGTCAAAGTCTTAAGCTGGAAATGACAAGTTAAAATTCAATTCCAGAAACATGATAGACACTCAGAAAACATTTGCTTAATAAATGAATCTCCAGATTTTGTTAAGTAATTTTATGTATGTAATTATCTCTTTTGCATAAAATTAAATATAGACATGTATATTTTCTTTCTCTTTTTAAATTATTTTGCAAGGAATTACAAAAAATGGTAACACTGGTAAACTTTGGGAAGAATGGGGACAGGGGAAGATAAGAGGTGATGAGGGGAATAAACTTCTATATTATGTACTGTACATATTTTCTGACTTTGTACAAGTACTTTGCATACAAAGATTATGGATTATTTTTCACACCCTAATTTCTCTGTATTAATAAGAACTTCATGAGCTAATGTCTTATATTTCTGTTGCCTCCAACCAAAAGATGTACTAATTTCCCATCTAACTAAAAGGGAATATAATAGGCAATTAAAATGGCCAGTGACTAGAAGTGCCAAGACAGAAGAATAAAACAATAAGTAATTGGGGAAAATAATGGCTGCTTAAAAAACAGACCTTTTTTTATCTCATTATATTTAGTCTGTCTGTATATAACATTTTGAAAATGGCACGTGGCGTATACATGATACTGGGTTTCTAAATAAGCTCTATTGCCAAAGTATCATAGAAGTACTCATTAGAGAACAGCACAGGAAATTTTTTCTTCATATAATTAATTTTTTTTTAATCAGAGGAGTTTTTCTTCTGGATTGAATCAAGTGACTACATGCCCCCACCCAATCAACAAGAGAAGCCAAAACAAAACAAAATAAAACAAAAACCCAAAAATGATTTCTTTGAACCTTTAAAGAGATCCTGAAGAACTGGAGTGTTAAGACTTCAGAGAAAGGATACAACAGGAGAAATAAAATGACTTCTGAAGCCATGGTTTCCCCAGGGTATTTAAAGGAATAAGGTTACACCTGCTGAGGTGTATAGCCACACCATACTTAAGGCTCAGAGAAACGTGGCTTAGGACAGGAAGTTGGGGGGCCTTCCTTAAATGCATACTGTTCCCCTCAGGATATTTGCTAAAATCTGAAGCAGGATAAAAAGGGGGGAAAAGACAGACAGAGAAAAATATCTAAATTAAAACATTTTGGAAAATAAACTTCACCCTTCTAGAGAATTTTAAATGATAGTTCTTGCACAAACTCTATATGCTCTAATTTCATTTTATGAATTCAAAGTTTAGTAAGAGTTAAAACTTAATTAGTAGGCAACTAGAGATAGGATATTAGTCAAATAAATAGGGAGCATGATATTATTTTGCCTCATCTGCTCATAAGCACAAAAGAAAAAATCTGTATTGTCATGTCAATATAGGACTAGTCAGGAATATTCTGATAATATACTAGTAAGCCCATCCAGTGTTTTGATACCATTGCCTTAATATAAAGTTATTGGTTAATTCTCATAAAATTATTTCTTATAATTACCACTTTCCAAGTGACAAATTCATGCGTTTCAACTAATAAATCAATTTTTCAAAAATTTTGTTTTTAACAGTTAATAGATTTTAGATGATAATGTATGAGATGAAATAGTTTTAAATGTTAGAAGATTTGGGAAGATTTGTCTGAAGTTTTAGTAACTGGTTTCATTTTGCCTTTATAGTTGCATTATAAATACTTTAATTTTATTAAAAACTAAGGCTGTGGTCATTTTTGGTTACTTTGGGTTATTATTTTCTACCTTTTTAAACATTAATTTACTTACTGTTTTCTCCCAATTTTTCTAATGGTATGTTTTCCACAATTTTGCATTTCCAGTGGGAGAGATTTAAACATCAGGAATAGGGAAAGGTATATGTTGATTTTTGTATCTATTCTCAACAAATTACCACAAACTTAGTGCCTTAAAGATAAATTTATTACCTTAATTTTTGTAAGTTGTATGTCCACCATGGATCTCACTTGGCTAAAATAAAGGCTGTATTCATTTCTAAAGGCTCTCAGAGGGGTTCATTTCTTTGCCCTTTCCAACTTTGTCTGTATTCCTTGCCCCATAGCTCATCTTCAAAACCAGCAATGTGGTATCTCTCTGGTCATTTTCTATGGCACATTGTTTTCTTACTCTTTTTACTTTCTCTTCAACTTACAAGGATTTCTGTAATTACACTGAGCCCAGTGTAATTATCTTTTTAAGTTCAGTGTCTAAAATGGTACCTGAAATATAATAATAGAAAGAAGAACAATAATAGGAGCCAACATCTATATGATGCTTTTTATCTACGAAGCAAGACACTACTAGCTCTTTGACCTGTAGCAACTTACTCAGTTGTCACAAAGAATATGAGTAAGGACAACTTTTTTAAGTTCAGCTTTTTAAGTTCAGCTAATTAGCAAACTGAATATTTCATCTTCAAACTTAATTCCCCATTGCCATATATCCTGTCATAAGTTCTGAGGGTTAGGATGTGGACACGTTTCTGGGGGTGGCATTGCCTACTATAATTATTAATACTTAGATATAAAAAATTAAAGTACACATGCTATTTGGGACATCCATATAAGAGTAGTAAAAAATATCAAAAACCAGAAGAATATAAAAACTGACCTTCATAATTACGTGAAAAACTAAAAACTAGCTAAAAAAATCTGACCCCTAATGAAACTTTAGCTTAAATATTTTATTTTCTCTCTTTGAATTGTCTTGCTTCCTCACTGAAGTTCTGTTGAATCTGGAGAAAGGGTAACATCAAAGTCTGGAAAGGTAGTTTGGGCAAAATTTCTCTGGGGCTTTGATCATTGAATTGATTCTTAAGGGTTTAGTGAGTTTCTCTGTGATCAGGGAAAGGGAGAAAATTCCCAACCATGGGTGCAGGGCCAACTATCTAGAAATTATATATTATATTTTGGGAATCACAAGTAGTTCATTATGACTAGATGTCAAGCTACATATTAATGACTGACAGGACATTTGGCTGAAAGTGTAGGCAGCAGTAAATCACCTTGACAACTGAGCTAAGTTGAATGTATTATGTTTAGTGTATGGGATACCTAAGTGGATGTTAGTAGAGAGTGACTCTAGAATGGAGGTGTGGATGTATGACAATGGTTGGTTATAGAACTAAGGTTGTATGGTTGAAAATGACACATCCAGAAACTGTACAACAGATTGAAAGAATATGGAAAGAATCTGAGTAAATTAGGAGTATAGTCAAAATGACTTCCTCATAGATCTGATATAAAGGCTAAAATTAGCAAGGATGGTTCCCCCAGTTTTTGGCCATGATGTTTCATTTCATCCAGATAGGAAGTAAGGGTAGGGGTAGATTTGGAGGGAATATTATAGGTAATTTTTGACATACTCACTGTGCAATGTATAAGAAGAGATGTCCAGCGCAAGACCTGGGAGTCATGGAGGAAATTGAGGAAAGATACATGGATTTAAGTTTCATGACTATGTAGGTGGTATTGGAATCTATGGGGGTTGATTACAGAAAGAAATCACCAGAGAATCCAGGAAGAGTGTTGTCCACAGCAGTAGTCGGATAAAGAGTCCATAGTAGGTACTAAGGTGCTCTGAGTGCTCCAAAAGGAAAACAGGGCTCCTTTTCAACTCAGGACCCACATAGAGGACATCCACTGGAAGTGGCATCAAAATTAAACAGGACAGAGACTACAAAGATCAGGAAAGAGAAGAACCAGGTACAAGTGCAGGGATGCTTAGCTTAAGATGAATGTATCACTTGTTATCATAGAGGAGCTTCAAGGGGTCTGAATACCCTAAACTTATATAAAGAATTCTCTAAGTTTGTGCATTATTGAAGGAGAAAACCCATAACTTTCATGAGATTGTTAAAAGATCTAAGGTCCTGAAATAACTAAGAAGCTATATTATGGGTTTATAAGCAGCATCAGATGATACCTTATTTTAAAGATAGTAAGAAAATAGAGACTATTTTTCTAGGATGTTTAGCAAAGAAGGAAAAAAGAAAATCAAAATGACAACTAGGGGAGATTCAGTGTCTAAGATAGGAGATCTAGTAGAATTTTGATTTTTTCAGACTGAGGAGAATGAGTGAATGAAAGGGAGACTCAGGATTCTGGAGCTAGAGACAGATTCAGGAAGAGAGTAAGAGAACATCAAGCCATGAGATGATTAAAGGACTAACAAGGAGATGCGAGAGGCATTAGCTCTGGATGAGAAGACTTCCTCTTCTTTTAAGGAACACAAAAAAGCAAGCAAGGCTGGGGGAAATGCACATTTTTTACAGTGAATATGTGCATCTATTTATACGTTTGTAGGTGAGGTCTTTTTGTCAGAATGCCACAAAGGTGATTTAGTCTATGTAAAAAGTTTGTAAAGTTGCAGGTGAGGGCATTTGAGAAGTAAGAAGTCCAAAATATGAAATTTCCATTAACTTAATAGAAATTGAAGTCACACAAGGGATGGAACCACCAAATGAAATTATAACTATGTTTTGAAGGTAGACAAAATAAAGTTAAGTATCATTTTCATCAAGCATCATCCTACATATAAAAACATAAAATATTTGTTTTCTATGTGTTTCTCCAAATGTATCATTTTAGTTTTTCATTCATATCAATAAAAACACATATAAGTTTTCTCTTTTAAACTTGATGTTCACTAGAAAACAAACTGCAGATACAGGAGCAGGGAGTTAAAGTGCTTTCACATAAAAAGTTCATGTTTCTGTTTTAATGAGAAATTTATGCAGCACCTTCTGCATTAGTATCATCTGCTCAACAGTCAAGCTGCCAGTTAAATATAATAGAGACTTCCCCAGAAATTTCCTTCTACATAGAAGCACATTTTCCAAAGTGCTTCTTGACATTGTGTATAAAATTTCCATCTTCTAGTTGTCTTATGTACAGTTTAAAATAGCTGCATGGGATATATATGTGAAAGCAGCTTTTGTTCATCTGATCATTAATTCAGGTGTCAACCTGTTAGCTCACTTGGGGCCTTGGAAATATATGTTTGTCATTTGAGTTGTTGAAATAGTTACCATATAATAAGAATCCCATAAGCAAGCCATGCTTGGAAGCTACCAGGCTGGCATGCAGCTCTATCTAAAGATATTATAATGGAGATATTATAGGTAAGATTCAATATAATGTGCATCTGCAGCTACACATTAGTTATAGAGTCTGTAAGTACAAGACTTAAATTTAACCTATCTCTATCATGTCTAAACCAATATTATCTAAGCCAGGGTTTGGCAAATTATTGCCTGTGAACGTAATTAGCCTTGTCTATTTTTCTAAATAAAGTTTTATTGGAACACAGTCACTCATTTGTTTACCTATGAGTAAATATAAACATGTTTATGGCTGTTTAGTACTAGAGTTGACTACTTTGAGACAGAGAATTTGTGATTCCTAAAGCCCCCATATATATTATAAATCCTTGTACAGAAAAACTTTGACAACATCCAATCTAAGTAATGAAACAAACATTCACATAAGCACACTGACAATTGTATGAGTGATGCACATTAGTATATATTAAGATAAGAGTGAACATTTGTAGAATATAAAAATGTTAAAACAAGTGCTAGCATTATTAAATCTGACAACAAACCTATCAAGTCTATATTAGTGTTATAACCATTTCAGAGATAAGCAAGGGTCCTATTTCTGAAAAGCAATATCATTATTATTAGTATCAGATTAATATTAATAAATTAACTATTAGTATTATCTTGTTCATAGTATCTTTTTTAAATTTTTTTAAAAGTTTTTATTTATTTTTGAAGGAGACAGGAAGACACAGCATGAGTAGGGGAGGAGCAGAGAGAGAGGGAGACGCAGAATTTGAGGTAGGCTCCAGGCTCTAAGCTGTCAGCACAGAGCCCGATGCGGGGCTCAAACTCACAAACTTTGAGATCATGACCTGAGCCGAAGTTGGATGCTTAACCGACTGAGCCACCCAGGCACCCCTTATTAATAGTATCTTATTAATTATTAGCTTGTCTCACATTATCTTATTACTATTGAGAAATAGTTAAGCCACACTATTAGATATTGAATCCAGAGTCCTGAAATTATTATTTACATGATTCTGGGCAAGTATCTTAATGTCCTTTTGCTTCAGAGTCTTTATCTGTAAACTCAGGTTGTTCATGTGTTACAAACCTCATTAAGTTGTTCGGCATTAAATAAATTAATAATGAGAAACTCTTGGAAAGATAAACATAAAAATGCTTAGCAAATAATAACTATTGCTATGTTATTTTTATTTTTGTTAGTCATTTTGGATCTTCTAATGATCCAATATCTATAGATTCTTTCCATTACTCTCCATCAGCTTCTAAGTTCTACATTTCAAGTTGTCTGATACTCTGAGGTTTTTTTGACACCAGATGTATTTTCTGAATCTGTGGAAATACGGCTAAGTTATGTAAATGTTTTGCACAAGTAACAAATGTTCATTAAAGATCTATAGTTTTTAAATCCCTGTGGGATTTTCATCCTGATTCTTTCCTACTGTCATCTAATTAAATTCAAATGTTTATATCCCCTAAAATTTTAAAGTATATTATTTTAAATAAGTATTTAAGGAATAATTTTATTTTTCAGTGATTTGGCAGTGTTTAACCAACTAGCTCTTTTATTATTTACAAATAGCATGAGTACAAGTCAAACCTATGTCTAAAGTTCCATTTTGAATGAAAAATGGGTATTTGTGTGTTTCATGGGTTTTGTGTATGGAAATTCCTAAATCCTTCTAAATCAGGATGATGCCCATGCTTTCTCAGCATGAAAATATTGGATAGTATGGAAGTTAATCTTAAGAGAGTCAAAGCTTCACCTGTTTGCCATTCAGATAAGAACTTCTCTTAGTAAAACACCTTGTCAGACTCTAAATTCAGTGGTTTCTTTTGGCTCTAAACTTATATTATAAATTAAATTATATAGTTACATACTCTTGAAGATTCTGGAAACTTAATATTAATCCAAAGCAAGATTAGTCTTCACAATTACTTCATTAATGACCCTCAGTGTCTTAGGTATTTTCCATTGTCAAGACAAGAGATGTTTTCTAAAATATTTAAAAGAAAAGATTACTTTAGTTTAAGAAAATATTCATTATATATAACTAGAGACAAATTCTATCAGGATACAAAAGGAGAGTAACCATTTATTTGGAAATTCTCTGGGAAGTACCCTGAAAAATAGATAATCCATTACTACTCCTAAGTAATTAAAATGATCTGTGATATAATTAAATGTATAATGAAAAGTTAATTGGATATTAGAATATATTAAGCATAAAAACAATCCATCTAACTTGTTATGTAAAATGGATATTTCCTACATTGCCCATGTATATGAGCTGTATAATAAATTGCAAATAAATACTCTATTATGAATTTTTACTCACAATATCATTTATCTGATATTATTCAAAATATCATTAGGAACATACAAAGTAACTTCTTTCTTGTCAGAAAAATTATTGGTCATCCAACTAATCATTGTCAAACAGATTCTATGTGTTCTTTTGCTGTGAAAAGTTGGTGGAAAACATTGTGCCTAGTTTTAGAAAGCCAAATTTCCAGTTGGAGAAATCAGGGCATGTATCTAGGAAGACAACTAAGAAAAAAATCCAAACACAAAAAAACTCTCAAATCAAGAACATGGTAAACTCTTTTTTAAAAATATCGTTCTTGGGGCGCCTGGGTGGCGCAGTCGGTTAAGCGTCCGACTTCAGCCAGGTCACGATCTCGCGGTCCGTGAGTTCGAGCCCCGCGTCAGGCTCTGGGCTGATGGCTCGGAGCCTGGAGCCTGCTTCCGATTCTGTGTCTCCCTCTCTCTCTGCCCCTCCCCCGTTCATGCTCTGTCTCTCTCTGTCCCAAAAATAAATAAAAAAACGTTGAAAAAAAAAAAAATTTAAAAAAAAAATAAAAATATCGTTCTACAGGACATGATCTATTCATTCAGATTTATTGAATCGTTGCTAGTTTTAGGCATTCTGCCGGGCACTTGGACAAATCCATCATAATCAAGGTGGGACCTTCTGACCCTTAGGTCTGTTATCCCCATGTGTAGTGTAAGCTGCTGATAACCAGTCAACATGACAGTCAAATCTTGCAAGTAATAATAGACTGAAGATAAGGCAATTATGTTGGTGTCTTAGACTTCTATTCTTCCTTATTCTAATTATTAAGACTTAACTTTTGTGAACATGAATTTTCATGAACTCTTTTCAGCTCTACTGAAGAGGTGAGTAATGATGGCATAGAATGAATCTTTATGTCTTTCTTATTTCTTTATAAGTAATAAAGAAGAAAGACTATGTTTGGTTTTATTGACTAAGAAGTTATTTTCACTTCACCTCTAAAAAAGTTTTTCTTTTCTTTAGAATGTGCTATGCAAACAGTGTATCTATCTGAAAACTTAAAACTGCAATTATTGATGATTTGGTTTTAAATATATTACTTTATAAGGACAAAAAAATTAAAATAACTGCTAAAAAATTCTCTTTTTCATTTATAAACTCTTACCAATTCCTTTGCAATGCTAACTTAATTAGTTAAAGAACTCCCAAGAGTTCTTTCTTTTTTTTCATTCTAAAAGCCAGTCAAAAAAAAAAAAAAAAAAAGGAAAGGGGTACCTGAGTGATTCAGTTTGTTGAGTACCCAACTCTTTCTCTTTCGGCTCAGATCAAGATCCCAGGGTCACGGGTCACTGTCACATCCATGCAGAAAGTGGAGCCTGCTTGAGATTCTCTCTCTCTCTGCCCCTCTTTCCTACTCAGGCACTCTCTCTCTCTCTCTGAAGTAAAAAGAAAGAAAGAAAGAAAGAAAGAAAGAAAGAAAGAAAGAAAGAAAGAAAGAAAGAAAGAAAGAAAGAATAAAAGGTAGTCAAAAAAGGAAATACTACTGAAAGTTGCATATTTACATAGTAAGTTATCTCAGAACTTTAAACTTTGAAATAGCATTATATTTTTTGATGAGTAAGGTTCTGATAACTGTTCACTACTGTTTTGCAGTTAATTGTGAATTATAGCACTCACTGCAAAGTCACTTTTTTTTTTCTTTTTCTCATATAGCATGAGGGAAAACAAGACAACGAGAAAGAAATAATGACTTTTTTGAAACAATGACTTAAAAGTCAGGGTTGAGAAGATACAGGATTTGTGGACTATGTATGGATTAGATACTGTTTTTAATGAATGGTGTGTAAGTTTTATAGAATCTGGGAAAGAGATATTGATATCTGGGCAAATGTGATAAACAAGGTAAATATTTATAGGACATTCCAAAATTTAAGGTTAATAATATAAAAGCCTTCATATTTTGTATTTTAAGACTATAAAAATTGAATTGAAGACAAAAACAATCCATTATAAGACTAATGAAGACATTTCCAATGTTTGTTTTGATCACTTTTCTAGTCATTTTCCCTACAGCCCATGGGTTAAAATAAACAGTATTTTACTAAAACAGAGAATTTCTTAAAATTCCTTGACTTTAAACAGGTGCTAAGCAAGAAACAAAATCTGACATTGCACAGAGCATACCAGATAATTTCCTGTAGATTGAGCCAGGATACCACCTATTACAAATCCATCTTGTTCTGCTTTCTAAGAAATTGCCACACTATCTTGGCCTTATCTTTAGCTATTCACGTTTTTTTTTTTTTTTTGCATTTTGGGGGGCTTTGTAAGTAGCAAACTAGCTAAGCAAACTAACCTATGTATGGAAGTATGATTCAATAGTAGAAAATCTATTAATAGTAAGATTAATCATAACAATGCCAAGAAATAAATTCTATATTACCATTTTTATTATGCATCAAAAATGGGATAAAATTATTCATTTTTATTTTTAAAAGGCTGTTACTAAAAAAGGAACACATGGATATTTTCTCAACGTATATATTTGTATATACACATACATATACATATATGCATGTGTACATATAATATTTATCACATGATATATATAATCACACCCAAAAATGTATATCAGTATTGATAGTTGAATGATAAAAGTATTTATAGTAATTAATTGTTGAATGTAAAAGCCTAAATCTTTAAAATCAGAAATCATGATATAACTATGGGTGAAATATTGGAAAAATCCCATCTCTGTCCAATAGGAATTGATATCCTAAAAACAGTACCAGGACTTGCTTTAATGATTTCTAACCATCAACATGGATGAAAAAGAATCATTTTTTTTAATTGCATGGGAAATATAAGAAATCATAGAACTAACTTCTAATATTAATGCCAAGTCTCTTTGTTGGTAGTCTGTACATCTCCTGGCATCTAACAGGTGTAAAACAAACATTAATCAACTAGGAATGCAAGTGTTGCAATTAATAAGCATTTTCTACATTTAACCAACAAATGAGAATCTCTATACAAAGTTGTTTTTGTACCCATAAAATTAATGATTAAAGAAAACAGCTAAAATTTGCATTTGAACATCAGTACCATTAATTTACTATTATAAAGGTATTTAAAATAATTATGTTAACTTTAGATTATTTATGAGAAGTGGATACACCAGAAATGAGTGTTTTTAAAATTTATTATTTATTTAATATTCTTGTTAGTATTTTTGCTAATAGCTTTTGCATTTAACTTAGCAGGGATAAATCTATATTCAATACATAAAGCATCTATTTTAGTAAGTTATACATGATTTTACTAATAAAATATATTAATTGATATATACATATTTTATAAGTGTAGTGATAGAAATGTTTGTCTCTTTTTCTCTCAAAGAGGGGATAGTGTCCACTTTCTTAAAATGAAAACAATTTATATATCTTTTTATATCCACTTCTACATTGTGGAAGTTTGAATATATCATATGTGGTAGGCACAATAACTTTAATTTCAATTATTTTATAAACATATTGAATAGTAGTCTTTGATATTCCAGAAATTGACTACGCAAGGTGTTTCCTGGATTGTGACCTAGATACATTGATCAGTCAGGCTATTAACAGTAGTATTTCACATTGGCTAGACCTTTAAATAAACAAGCACTCTCAAGTCCTGTTACTTACAAATTTTGCATTAGCTTAAGTAGTCACTGGATGTCAGCATTGTTTCACTAAAATCTGTTTTCCAGTATTATTTTTGACTAGCAAGTTTATAATTCTTGAGTACTATTGAGATAAGCTTCCTAGATTGATTTGACATTAGGGACAAAGAGGGGGAAAAGTATGTGACAAAAGACAAAAAGCCTGTTAAAGAATACATGATAGGTTGTCTTTAAATAGTCACATTTCCATTTGGTATAGATCACTCCATCTGAGGCAAAATAAAGACCTAGACTAATTCTTTCTGCCACCAAAACACCCACAGGTTGACTAGAACTGGCCTCCTCACAAGAAAAGTGAGAGCAAAAATCTTATTTTCATTTTATTCCTTTCATTAGTTTCTTTCTTTCATTAGTTTTCTTTCTCTCATTGGTTTCTTTCTGTCTTCCTTCCTCCCTTGCTCCCTCTCTTTATTTCTCCCTTTCTTCTTTCTTTCTTTCTTTCTTTCTTTCTTTCTTTCTTTCTTTCTTTCTTTCTCTTTCTGTCTGTCTGTCTGTCTGTCTTTCAGTGGGGAGATAGTTTACTTTTAGAATATGCAATAGTATTTCTATAAAATTTTAATTGCATCTTGCCATAATTTTTATTTTTCAATATAAACATACTTTTAAAACTGTTATACCGAATCCATAGCTTTGCACATATAAACCACATGGTCATCACAATGAAGTGATTCAGCAGTGACACTTGTAGTTATTTTTTCATTAGATATGATATAACTAATGAGTACACAGGAAGCACAATGGCATCCATCCATACTTCACCCATGCATAAAAAATCCTCATCCATGAATAAGAAGTTTGTCTTCATTTTGTCTTCATTTCCTCAAGAAATCTCCCAAACAAAAGGAAATAAACACTCTGATGCACCACATGTCCTCTCATATAGAACTCCCTTTATTTGCTGCAGTTGTCAGACAATGCTGCGAGACAAGTGCCTGAGAGCACTTAGAACATGTTCCATTGGAGCTCCGACCTGAAAAGAAAAAGCTGCAGAGGGAGCTCACGTTATAGTCACTGACAAAGCATATGAACCAGGATCATCAACCCCCACATCATTCAATAATTGTGAGGTTTGAAGATTCCCTGATCAAAATTAACCAAAAAACAAAGAACCAGTAATAATTTTACTGCAAGATAAAGATATTAAGGAGTAAGAACACAATTCCACTCATAGAAGAGGAGCAGAGGGGACCTGGACATTCCCATTGGTTAAGGGTTTATCAATTTCTTAATGAAAAGAAAATGAAATCCAATTTCAGAAAACATTGTATTCCCTATAAAATTAATTATACACATATTTGCATAGAATAAAACATATATGTAAAAAATTCAGTTTCTTACAAGTTTGTTTATTATCATCTTAGATACCTGCCTTTTGGATTCAAGATCTTGATGCCAAAGTGAACATAACCAGAGAAGTAAAGGATCTCTTAAAGTAACACTCCCAAATCTTTTCATCTTAGAACATTTATGCTCTTGGGGCACCTGGGTGGCTCAGTCAGTTGAGCATTCAACTTTGGGTCAGGTCATAGTCTCATGATTTGTGGGTTTGAGTCCCACATCAGGCTCTCTGCTGTCAGCACACAGCCTGCTTCAGATTCTCTGTCCCCCTCTCTCTCTGACCTTCCTTCATTTGCGCTATCTCTCTCTCACTCTCTCTCTCAAAAATAAACATTTAAAAAAAGAACATTTATTCTCCTAAAAAATAACAAGGACTCTAAAGAGCTTGCATTTGCCTGAATTTTATATATTTGTATTTGCCAATGTAGAAATTTAAAGAGCAATAATTTATTAACTCATTTAACAATAAATACAAATTCATTACATGTTAATATAAACAACATATTTTTATAAAAAACAAACAAACTGCATTTTCTTGGGTGCCCGGGTGGCTCAGTTGGTTATGTGTCCAACTCTTGACTTCAGCTCAGGTCATGATCTCCTAGTTCCTGAGTTCAAGCCCCCCATTTGAGATTCTGTTGTGATGGTGAGGAGCCTGCTTGGGATTCTCTCTCCCTCTCTATCTGCCCCTCCCTTACTTGTTCTCTCTCTCTCTCTCAAAATAAATACACATAAACTTTAAAAAAATGTATTTTCTCCAATCAAAAAATCATTGAGAAATGTGTCATTTTTACATTTTTGTAAATCTATTCATTATCCTACATAATAGGGAACAGCAGGATTCTCGCATCCGTTTCTGCATTCAGTTAATTATGACATGTTATTTTGGTTGATATATATGAAGATCTTGCCTCATACAGACATGTAACTGGAAAAGGGAAGAGTATTTTAATAACCACTTCATATAACTACAAATGTTCTTTGATACTAAACCAACCCTTTTCAACTGGTAGTTCTTTAAAAGACAGTTGCAGTGTGGAATTCAGAACCATATAAATAAACTTTTCCTACTCTGTTATACTAAAACTCATTGGCCTGTGTTGCACATTGCATGGATGTTTTACCCATGCATAATTTTATAACACTGTACTTTGGTCATTTAGAAAATATTTGTACAATGACTTATCCAGATTTCCCAAATGTTAACACATTACATATATATTGAAAAACTATACTTGTTGATATAAGCATAGATATAAACAGAAAAGTATTTATTCACTGGGAACTATCAAGTAATGGTGGCAGATATAAGTTTTCCATAAATTTTTTACTTAAAATCTCACCTTTTACCATTGGCCACAAATACGGTGCTCACTGCATTCATTTCTAAAATACGTGTCAAATACCCAAGACCAAGTACCATAACTTGAATTTACATGATTCTTTTAATTAAAAATGAAGTTTTACAAAAGTAGCTACTTCATCTTGCAACTCAATTGCACAATTGTTCCCCCTGAATCAACCATCTCACATTAGTATGCATGAGAAGTGCTTAATGTTGGCATTCTTGTTAGCTAGCTAAGGGTCCGCCTCCCAAACTGTATGATTCAAATCCCGCAGAGTAGGGTGATGTCAGCAAAACTGGCAGAGCAAGTAAATCCAAAGCCTTGTCCCTCAACAGAAACATCAAACACTAGAGACTCTATGGCCTACAAATCCTAAGAAAATCACTACTTGGTCTTTCAAAGAAAAAAATTACAGAACTCTTAATTAAAACAATCAGACTGATAAAGTACCTCAACAGTGTAATACAACTTAGCTCAAAATGTCCAAGTAAAGTAGATTTAAAATTACTTTAATGTATTTCCTATTTTTCTACATTTCTTCATTTTACTAAAATTTAGCAGAAAAAAATTATTTTTAAAAAAGATTTTAATCACCCAGCATGTGGTATTTCAGGAAGACCTGGTGATATTTAGAGTATATTGTATTTTCACAGATTCTACAAACTTAGTATTCTGAGAATAAAAGCAGATGTATGTAAAATATTTATAATTCTATATTTTTCTCCATTGAATATAAATGTCAACCTGCTGAAGAAACCTTGTGCTAAAGCCTGGGGATGAGCACAAATAACTTTGACACACCATGCTGAATTTATTTCAGAGTAGCCAGTTAGATTTTATTAATTGGCAAAATAACTGTTTCCTTAAATACAAGTTATTTAAATGCATTCAACTATTTTTATTCTTATTAAATTTTTGGTGGCATTTTTATTCAAAGCTATACTTTTGAAAGTATAAAAGTACTACATCACTGAAATTGAAGAAATTAATAGATCCTTTTGCTTTTAATACGAGACTATATTTCTAGTTACATGCACAGTGCCTACATAGTACTGTGTGGCCTAAAAATGAATATAATTTTCAAGTCAATTCACTTCATGCCTGAAAATAATTAAGAATGAATAGAATCTACCATATTAAGTAACTCAGATATTAAGTAATGGTGGTGAGTGATCCATCAAGGCAGCTGTCATGTAGCCTATCCTGGTGACTGCATGTGAAATGGTTATGAAGATAGTAACAGAGTCCAGATATCCCTAGTCTTGCAGACAGGCATTGAGCCTTTGAGCTGTCTACTGAGGATACAAAGAGTGAAACAGATTGTCCCTGATCATTTTAAAAATTAGGCTTATTGTGCTTTGTAAAACCAAAACACACACACACACACACACACACACACACACACACACACACACACAAACACACACACACTCACACACATTGGACTATGATGTATAAAGCAGTAAAATACAAAGGTGAGGTAGTTTTGTGGAATATTTCCTTGACAGGTAAAATATGCTTCTGCTCTATGTTAGCCCATTCTGTGTATGCTCTTAAATTAAATCAAATTCTGAGATACATTCAAAAGCACTAACTTTGGTAAGTTCTGAGTTTGTTTCCTCCTACTGAGTTACGTTATCTATTTTTCTGACAGTTTCCCTAGTCTGGATGTCTTTTACACTGGATTTTAAAACTAGTCACAGCCAGGTATGAGAACAACAATTTAAATACATCTGTACATTCTATAAAATGCAACCACGACTTGGTTTATCAAGACACTTTCATCTGTATAGGAAAGAACATCATATAATGGAATTAACAGATATTTACTGTTAATAAATAAACATACTTGTTTATTATCTTTCTCTCCCTATTTATAAACCTAAATAAGGAGTAGGTCAAAATATCAAACTTAAGTGGGGAACAAATTATTCTAAAGGATGATTAAATTTCTTCACCTATACGGTATCATTAACTAATTCATTTTACATACAGGAAATATTAATATCATAAATGTTTGCAAGCTTTTTATTTTTATTTATAAATCATATGTTCCAGGAAACTACTAATGGAATTTTAAATTTCATCTTCACAATTGTCAAAAATGTAGAATGGAATGATCAGATCTATGGTAGCTCATTATTTCATTCAATTAAATTTTATTTCTTTAAGCACCTTTATTAGGAATGTGTAATGGTCATTTTGGAGCAAATATTGAAAAATATTAGGATAAGGAACATTGTGTAATATATCAACTTGAACTTCAAATGTTGTGTGTAATGAAGCAATTTTAATCTAGGATTTTACAGTGAAATCTTTCTGCAATTATTTAAATCATACAATGTCCAACCTGTGGATGTGTAAGCTACAGTGTGAAATACATATGAAGTACTTAAATATTGGATTTGTCAATGCCATACTTGGCAATAAATTTTTCATTGCTGAGGTATCATCAACACAATGTTATCAAAGTATAAGTCATATTTATAATAAACCCAAAGCTCTATGTAAAATTTCTTCAACACAAATATATATTATTTTAAAATATCTTCAGAAGAAAATTTCCATACATTCCTTTCCTAAATTCTAGAGTATAACTGCTCATACTAAAAAAAAATAACTGAATTATATTCCACTTTATCTTTATGATGTGTGATATAATTTCCTTTTATCTTTGTCTCAGGGAAATAGAAGTATTGGTCATAGTAGGGCAATAATCAGTAGGAAATCATGACACATGTTTTCCTATAAAATTTGATTTATAATCCCAACACTTTCATTAATCTTTATTTTCAGATCTAGCTCAAATTTCGTCTTCTCTGTAAGGTCCATTCTGAATATTTTGTCTTTACCTTATAATTATTAGATTATTTTGCTGTCCTACCTGTTTATTTCATGACTGTTTTTTTTAACGCTTATTTATTTTTGAGAGTCAGAGAGAGACAGAAGACGAGCAGAGGAGGGGCAGCGAGAGAGGGAGACACAGAACCCAAAGCAGGCTCCAGGCTCTGAGCTGTCAGCACAGAGCCCAACGCGAGGCTTGGACCCACAAACCATGAGATCATGACCTGAGCCGGAGTCAACTGTTTAACTGACTGAACAACTCAGGTGCCCCTTGTGACTTTCTTACCATACCAACCAGTGCTAGGTATTTTATATTATGGTAGCACTTATATCCTTGCAAGGGAAATAAATCAACACTAGTTCCTACATTTATAAGTCAACCCCTTAGAACTAATAAACAAATCCAGCAAAATAATAAGATACAAAGGCAACACATGAAAATAATTTTCATTATTATTACATTAACAATGAAAAATCCAAAAAGGAAATTAAGAAAACAAATTTGTTTACACAAGCACCAAAAAGAATAAAATACTTAGGAATTAACTATACCTAAGTAGTGAAAGACTTGTACAATGAAAACTATAAAACATTGCTAAAAGAAATTAAAGAAGGCATAAATAAATGGGAACACATCCCACGTTCATGAATTGGAATACTTAATACTATTAAGATGTAAATACTACTCAAAGTGTTCTTCAGATTCAATGCCATCTGTAACAAATCTCAGCGATTATTTTTTTTTGCAGAAATTAAAAAAAAAAATCCATCTTAAAATTCATATGGACTCTCAAGCAATACCAAATAGTCAGTCTTGAAAAGGAACAACAAAGCTGGAAGTCTATTACTTCCTAATTGCAGAGCTTACTACAAAGCTACAGCGATCAAAACAGTGTGGTACTAACATGAAGAAAGAGAAATAAATCAATGGAAAAGAATAGAGATCCCAGAAGTAAATCTTCATAGGTACAGTCATATGATTTTTAACAATTGTCTCAAGACCATTCAATGAGAAACGACAATGTTTTCAACAAATGGCACTGAGAAAACTCAATATCCACATGCCAAAGAAAGAAGTTAGACCTTTATACAATATCATATACAAAAGTTAACTCAAATGGATCAAAGACCTAAATGTAAGACTTAAAACTAAAAATCTTTTAAGGGCGCCTGGGTGGCTAGGTCAGTTAAGCCTCTGACTTTGGCTCAGCTCATCATCTCGTGGTTCATGAATTCAAGTCCCACATCAGGCTCTGTGCTGACAGTTCAGAGCCTGGAGCCCACTTCAGAATCTGTGATTTCCTCTCTCTCTGCACCTCCCCCACTCACAATCTGTCGCTGTCTCTCAAAACATAAATAAATGTTAAAAAAATTTTAAATGACTATAAAACTTTTAGAGGAAAACAAAGGGCAAAAAGTTTGCAACATATGTTTTGGCAATGATTTCTTAGATATGACACCAAAGGCATAGGCAACAACGAAAAAATAGACAACTTAGAATTCATATATATTGTTTAAATTATACATCAAAAGACACTATGAACAGAGGAAAAGGAAAACCCACAGAATGGGAGAATATTTTGCAGATCATGTATCTGACCAGGGATTAAGAATATATACAGAATATATATATATATATATATATATATATATATATATATATATATATATATAATTCAGAATATATATAGAATTCCTAAAACTCAACAACAACAAAAAACAAACAACTTATTAAAAATGGACAAAGGAATCAAATAGACATCTCTCCACAGAAAATATGTAAATGACCAATAAGCACATGAAAAGATGCTCAACATCACTAATAATTAGAGAATCACAAATCAGAACTACAATGAGATATCAACTCATACCCCCTAGGATATTCACTATTTAAAAAAAGAAAGAAAATAAAAATTTGGCAAGGATTGCACAAGGGAAAGAAACTCTTGTGCAATTCCTGTGGTGCTAATGTTAAAATGGTGCAGCCCCTGTGACAAAGAGTATGATGGTTTCCCAAAGAATTAAAAATAGAATTACCATAGGATCCAGAAATTCTACTTTTAGCTATATATCCAAGAGAATTGAAAACAGGGTCTTGAAGAGATATCTGTACTCCTATGTTCATAGGAGCATTATTCAAAAATAGCTAAAAAATGGAAACAACCCAAGTGTTGATCAGAGGATAAAGAGACAAGCAAACTGTGAAATATACATAAGGCCAGGGAGCGAGAATGTTCTGTCTTTTTCTAGATCCTCCTAGTTGGACTAAGAATTAAATTGGACATGAAACAGATTAACATGAGAAAATAAAATTTAATTTCCTACGGGGAATCCACATACACGTGGAAATTCCAAAGACAGTCAGGCAAAATGAAGTCTTTAGGTCATCCTGGACTAAGGAGGAGACAAGGGTCTAGAACTTCAAAGAAAAGGAATGTAATTCACAGGGCAATAAGAAGAGCAGATGTTTGGTAATTAGATGTTTGTTCTGCCATACAGATGGGTCACTCAGATAAAATTTAACTCTAGTAGTTGAATTTATTCTGGGAAAGACCCCTAATTTGGCCAAATAGCTAAGTAAGGGGCAAAAAATTTCTCTTGAGTCCACAGAGTCTCATTACCTCAAGTTCAAAATATAATCTTTATGCTGAAGTGACCCACCTTGGGACAGCCTGTCTTTAGAACCTATGATACAATGTAATATCACTCAGCCTTAAAAGGACGGAAACTCTGACATATGCTGCAACATCAGTGGACTTTAAGGACATTTTGCTAAGGGAAATAGTTTGGTCACAGAAAGGTCAATACTGTGTGATTCCACCTAGGGTAGTCAAATCATAAAAACAGAAAGTAGAATGGTGATTGCCAAAGGCTAAGGGTATAGGAGAATGAAGAGTTATTGTTTAATATGTATAGACTCCAGGATTTACAAGATGAAAAGAATTTAGGAGATGTGTGGAAATAGTTGCACAAAAACTTAACTGTATTTAATAGCACTTAATTATACACTTAAAATTGTTAAAATAGTAAATACATATATATATATATTTTAATGTTTTATTTATTTTCAAGAGAGAGAGAGAAGAGAAAACAAAAGGGGAAGGGGCAGAGAGAGAAGGAGACACAGAATCCAAAGGAGGCTCCAGGCTCTGAGCTGTCAGCACAGAGCCTGAAGTGGGGCTCGAACCCATGAACCATGAGTTCATGACCTGAGCCGAAGTCAGATGCTTAACTGACTGAGCCACCCAGACGCCCAGGTAAATACATATATTATGTATATTTTGTCACAATAAATTGGGAGGGAAAGTTAATATTATTAATTATGTATCTAAAACAATGATTATCAAACTTTAATCTGTATCCAAATCACAAGGGCTTGTAGAAAAAACAAAACAAAACAGATTGCTGGATCCAATCCAGAGAGTGTCTGATTCAGAAGGCCAGGGTGGGGGTCCAAGAATTCATGTTTCTAACAATTTCCCAGCTGGAACTAATGCTACTGGTCAAGGGACCACACACTGAGAATCATTGATCCAAAGGAAAAAGTTCTAAAAGTAATTCTAGTTTGAAAATATAGTTTCATATGTCAGGAAGTAGACATTTTTATGTTTCTGCATGCGTAGGACTTTCTGAGAACAGAAATTTGGGACCTGGGTCAAGGAGGAGATTTTGAAGTTAAAGGGTAAGTAAATAATGAGGCCATTGGGAGAGATCTACCAGTCTGAGGAATGTATTTGCATTTCAAAAGGGACCAGAACTGGAGCCAGGAAGGCATTCCAGGGTTATAAATTCAGAAAGGCTTGGCTTATCTTCTGTCTGCATTTATATTCCAAAGGATAAGTAACCTGGATCTTTTCCCTTTTGTTCTAAGGAGAATTTGTTTGCCTTAGAGAAATAGGTTCACCTCACTCAAGAGGAAAGGAAGGCTACTGTACCAGTTTTCCTATGTAACCATTAAGTTTCCTCACTTATAGTATAGACCCTAATACATATAGAAGGTCACCCAGAAGGGGGAAATTGGAGACTGGGGGTGGGAGAGGTGGGGAGGCGGGACTGGGAGTGCTTATTGCTGTAACAATAAATCTCTGCCTGCCTCAGAAACCCCATGTGTACATGTAGGAATAAATACAGTTATAAAACTTTATGAAATACATTATTATATATGTTATTTATGAAATGAACCTTTTTTGTACTTTATGTTATCAAGAATAATGGTCTGTTTTAAGGTAAATTTATTCTCATATTAAAACATATAAAACAAGTTTGGGGAACTAGAAGAAACTTTACACATTACCTATTCCTACCATTAAATTTTGCATAGTAAGAAATCCTAAACAGGAAATTATTTGATTTTAAAAAATGACAGTAATGTAGATGTATTTTTTTTCCCTTCATCTGCATTGGTTTATGTTCCTAACCATATTATAAAGGACATTTATATGAATTCTAGTTAGTATGGACTGTAGTCCAGTTATCTTAGTTCAAAGTAATTGAATCCAAAATTAATCCTATCTAATTTCTTATTCTACTAAACTCAGCAAAAGTGATTCTTGATATCTGGTAGAGCTAGATTCTTTTAGCAGCTGTAATATAGAATGTCTTCCAATGAAATCCTTTAAGACCTTAGCAGTTATCTGGTCTCTCATAATTCCATCTTTTGAAGAACCCGGAGTTAAATAGAATATAAAGTATTATCACAGCATTGGCTTATCACATTCCAAATATTATGGGAAAAATTATTGGTACCTGCAAGGAGGATAATAAAATGCGAAGACTTTCTTTGTTTCAGCCTGTGAAATTAATTCTATTTGTAGAAATATCTCACCAAAGAAACTATTATATATACTATTGAAAAAACAGAGGGTAGAAAAGCACTAAAAAAAATCTTTCCTCTTCTCTAAGACTGTAATATTTCTGACATTCTTAACATAATAAAAAGTATAGTAATTGCAATGGTGAAAATCTCAGTGACAAGATAATATTTAAAGCACATTTCTGACAGATGAAGAACTTTTAGTTTTCATTTCCCTTTGATTCCTATGTTTGGGGCACAGATCATATGGGTTCCATCTTGACATGCAATTTCTACTGTTTCTTGTCCAAATAGCTTCTGTCACTGCCATTTTGAGTTAAATTCATTTGACATTGGATGGCTCGGAACTATGAATCCTTGGTTTTATGAATCCTTAGTCTTGCAATTGCTTACCTTTACTTTCCCCCTTTCATTCCAGCTGGAGAATTACACTCAACAAATTCTTGGTCTACAAATGCTATTGATTCTTATAAGTCCTAGAGGCCATGTTAACAGTAATGCCTCTCTGGTATTTATTTACATCATGGTTTTTATTTTTCTCTGCTTTTGTTATTTCAATGGTGACAAGAACATTGTTTTCTTCCACATATTCCTATACTTTTAGTTTATAGAGATAGAGATATGTAGATATATAGATATATTTTTTTAATGTTTATTCATTTTTGATAGAGACAGCATGAGTTTGGGAGGGGCAGAGAGAGGAAGGACAGAGGATCCAAAGCGGGTTCTGAACTAACAGCAGTGAGCTGATGAGGGGTTGGAACTCACAAACTGTGAGATCATGACTGAGCTGAAGTCAGATGCTTAATCAGGTCCCCCGAGGATATAGATATTTTTCTTATATTCTCCTACTCATGTCAGGGAAAAGTGTTTTTTTTTTTTTAATTGCTTAGATAGGTTCTTTTCTTTTTTTCTATCTTAAATATGGTTTATGCTTCTTTCTGAATATGAATGTCTTATTTTTCTCTCTTCTCTCTCTCTTTCTCTCTCACTTTATGGCCCAGAAATTTATTTGTCTAAAAAATTTCTCTGTATATTATCTTATGGAGTTTCCCATGATTAGAAAGTGTAAAATCAATATTATGATCCATTACAAGAATTCATTGATCAAATGTATCTTGTCCTTTTTATCTTTCTGAATAGGACTACCTCACCCAGAAGATAGTCTCTTGTTTGAAGAACATCTAACCCTTTCCATAATATTAGACCTTTCCCTACCATGTAACCTCCTGGGAAGACAGTACCTGAATTTGCATATATAATAACTGCCATCTTGAAACTCATCCATTTATACTCTTTCTCTGAGTATTTTGTACTGATTTTCCTGTTCTGCCTATCTCAGATCTTATCAAAATCTTATGTGTAACTACCTACTATAGCTATCATAATCTCTAAAGTTATTTTCCCAAATACTGTTTACAATTGTAGATTTACAAGGCCAACTCTAGACAACCAAGCCAAAAGCTAGTTCTTTGAGAAGATCAATAAGATTAATAAATCTATAGCCAGGCCAACTAAGAAAAAAAGAGAAAAGCTATAAATTATTAATATTGTAAATGAAAGGCAGTACCTGACTATCACTACTGTTCCCAAGACGTTAAAAGTATAATAAGGGATTATTATGAACAAGTCTTTGTCCACAAATATGACAATCTAGATGAAACTGACCCATTACTTGAAATGCACAAGCTATCAAAAATTACACAATAAGATAATTTTAATAGGTCTATATCCATTAAAGAAATTGAATCTATAATTAATAACTTTCCAAACAGAAATCACTGAGTGCAGATGAGTTAACTGATGAATTCTACCAAATATTTAGGGGAAAATTATGACAATTCTCTACAATCTCCCCCAGAAAATAGAAGCAGAAAGGATACTCATTTTAACTCCTTCTAATTCATTCTATGAGGTCAGAATTACTCTAATACCAAAATCAAGCAGACATTACAAAGTAGGAAAACAACAGACCAGTACCACTCATGAAAATGTGTGCAAAGATACCAACAAAATATTAGCAAATCTAACAATGTAGAAAAAGACTTATAAACCATGACCAAGTGGGATTTATTCTAAGTATACAAGGCTAATCATTATATGAAATGTGATTAATATAATCCATCACATCAAGAGGCTAAAGAAGAAATATCTTATGATCATATCAATGTTGCCCTTGCTATGCCAGTTGAAAGTCAACCACGAAAGTGAAAAACAAACCTCCTGGCACAATATAATTCAGTAAACATTATTAAAGTAAAATAATCTGTGTGGTCCTAAATGGCTAATACATAAGGACTTAATTAGCATGATTTATGCATACCACAATTCCTTCTTCCCGCTGTTTTTGTTCCTAAAATCCAATTTTAAAGGCTCCATGTGAAATTTCTCTTTTCAACTTATTTTCTAAATCAACTGAAATATATAAAATGGGACTCAGACCAATGAGGATAAGAAATCAAATTTATTATTGATGGAAAATATTGGAGGATATGACTTAGGCATGCATCCAGATGTATTTGCTGTTATTTCCTTGAATTGAGGATACTCACCACTATTTTAACCTTGTCCACAAAGCTCACTTACTATACCAGAATGCAACTTTCCTGTACATTGGCCAGTCTCAAGGAAAGAAAGAACCAAGTTCTACTTAAACAGATTCTTCCTTCCACACCACCAATTAAACAGTCATAAGGCATGCTCTGGGTATGTTTGTGTGTTTCTTTCCCCTCTCTTGCTTATTTTTGTTTTATTTTGAGAAACAATAGTATGCGTATTCAGAAAAATACATAAAATTATATAAGCTGTCACTCGAGGTCTGAGCAAGAAATAAAATTTGCCTCATGCGGTTTAAGTCAAAATCTCTTAGTACTTTATTAAGTGACTAGTTACAGAGGGATGAAGAATTAAAGTGACAGACAAATTACATTAAGAAATCGGGGAACCAAAATGTGTTTAAAGCCATTGCCAACCCTTGGGCTGAAGAAGGGGGAAGAAATAGTGAAGACAAGAGCTCACCAGGAGCTGCAGCCTTGAGACAGGGCTTCCTGCTGGGAACTGTATTCAGGAGAATGAAGCCCTGGCCAGAGACGCACTTTTCTCCCTTCAAGCCCATGTGTCTCTTCTCTGCCAAGGGCTTTCTCCAATATGATGCATGGGAGCTTGCTGAGGCAGGCAGGCACAACTCTGAATGAAGTCCAGACAGGGGAAAGGGAGAACAGAGTTAAGCAATCAGAAAAACCCTAAACAAAATTGGGAAGTCAGCTATCTTGTCCTTTGAGGAGATAATTTTGAAACATATTCCATTTGGTTTCTCAGGATTGATCTCTAGTTGCCATGGTGGTACCATGCCAGAATTGCCAGCTTGAGCAAATAAAAATACAAATTTTCCAGTTAAATTTAAATTTTAGATAAACAGCAAATATTTCTTAGCGTGAATATATCCCATGCAAATTTTGGTACATACTTATATGTTTAAAAATATTGACTCTTTATCTGAAATTTAAATGTAACTGGACATCCATCATTTTATCTGGCAACCCTCTACTACACTCAGTAACACACCCTTTGGTGGAGCTTTCCTTTCTTCTCTGTCTGACTTTTCCCACAGTCTAATTGGTGATCTTGGACTCACCTCCCAAGTAAATGGACACCCAAGTTATCATTTCAAGGCCTGGGTTTGGAGAAATTTTGCCAAATATGAAACTAATTAATAAAGCAAATAAAGCAAAATTAAATTGGAGGGAAAAAAGACCTGGAGCAAAGAAAGTATTAGTTAAAACTGGATAAATTTGGTGGCTGTTTGCCATATGAAATGGGAAAGCAAGTTATTAATGGTCAATCCCTTAATGTGCCAGTGCTGCCTTATTATGGACCACAGGATCAAGTGCTCTCTGACTGTGAAGATTACTCTGTTTTGACTAAAACTTGCTTGCAGCATCTAACTTAATTTTGATAATTAGCAAGGGTGAGAGCAAGTGACTTGGGAATAGAAATCCCCAACAAAAGAAATCTGTATAGGGAAAATAGCCCTGGAAGAGAGATAACAATGCCAGTTGATGCCAGGGCAGAGATTTGGGGCCATGTGCTGATTTCTTCGTATGAAAGCTCATGGTGGGAAGCTTTCTTTGATCTCCAAATATTGGAGTTCAGTTTCAATTTACACTATTTTTTAGATGCTCTAAACAGATACTCCACAGTAGTCTTTGACAGAATAAAAGGATGCAGGAATAAAAAGGTGAAAAAGAAGTAACAGCAATAGAAATGTTAATCACATCTCTGTTTTGAGAGATTTGATATTTATTCTAATACCAGAAGTACAAACAGTGGTGTAGGTATTATGCGTGACCAGGAAATCCAGCCACTACTGCTCAAGTAGCTAGGAGACATCAAAATCTGTACTTAACCAAGCTCTGTTTTAAGTTTATTTATTTATTTTGAGAAAGGGATAAGGGCAGAGAAAGAGAGAGAGTCCCAAGCAGGCTCCACCCTGTCAGTGCAGAGCTAATGTGGGGGCTCAAACCCAGGAACCGTGAGATCATGCCCTTGCACACACCAACAGTCAATGCTTAACTGACTGAGCCACCCAGGTGCCCCTGCTCTTAACCAAATTTTAAGTGAACATGCTAATTGAGGACGTCTAGAGTTACTAAAGCACAAAACTGTGATAAAATTCAAATAGCTCAGACTCCTTGGAGGACAAGAGATATTGGATTCTTTCATTAAAGAAATGATACATGTAGATATATTGATACCTTCAGATTCTCAATATAATAGGCCTGTCTGACCAATAAAGTAAACAGCTGGTAGGCCTTGGTGACTTAATATCGGGGGCAGAAAGCAATTTCTCAGGAAGAATGCATTCTTTTTTTCCATTTTTATTTATTTTTTCCAGTTTTATAGAGATATAATTGACATGCATCACTGTACAAGTTTAAGGAGTATGGCATGATGGTCTGACTTACATATAGTGGGAAATTATTACCACATTAAGTTCAGCTAACATTCATCATCTCACATAAATACAATAAAAATAAAAAGGGAAAATATTTCCTTGTGGTGAGAACTTTAGGAGTGATTCTCTTAACTTCTGCCATGTGTATCATATAGTAGTGTTAACTACAGTCATCATGAACAGCCCATTCTGGGGTTTTTTTTCCAGTTTATTTGCTTATTTTTGAGAGAGAGAGAGAGAGAGAGAGAGAGAGAGAGAGAGAGAGAGAAAGAGTGAGGAACAGAGAGAGAGTGAGGGGCAGAGAGAGGGAGACAGAGAATTCCAAGCAGACTCTGCACTGTCAGTGCAGAGCCCAACACAGGGCTTGAACCCACAAACCATGAGATCATGACCTGAGTGAAATCAAGAGTTGGCCGCTTAACCAACTAGCCACCCAGGCACCCGATGAACAGCCCGTTCTTAATTGACAGACTGTGGTGTGCAACTTGATGTTTCTGCATTGGCTGGTAAATCAGGTCACATATAAAGGAATATTTAAATTTTTGTATTTTTATCAGATTAAAGGTGTGACTATAAAGAACTATGTTGTTTGACGTTTCTGGTAAAATCCAGAAGAATAAAAACAGTGACATTTGGAATGTGAGGCCCAATAATTGACTGACAAATCTACTTGCTACTTACATTATGAAAGACAATTACCTCAGCTTCACCTTTTCCAGTTCTTTGAGCTTGAGCATGTTACTCTCCTCTTTGTGTCTTAGTTTCCTCATGTATAAAATGAAGATAATGTGCTCGCCAAGGTTATCATGAACAACAAATAAGTACATGTAAAGAGTTTTGAAGGGTGACTGGTACCTAAGAGATACTCAGTAAATATCAGCTATTGGTTTGCTTTTGGGCATTAGTTGACAGTGCACCTAACCAAACATAGACATTAAACAGTGGAAAGAAAAGACTCCAATAATATTCTGAGTGATGTCAGAAACAACACCAAAAAGATTCTGCGAAGGAAGAAGGATTCCAAATGATTTCACTGATTAAATATGCAGATAATATACTCAGGGACATGAATAATAAATAAGGGTGGATCCAAAGCTATTTATACAACCAATAGACAAGACACAGGGGAAGCCTTAATCTGACTAAACCTCCAGAAAATTTATCTCCAGAAGTGAGGAATATGATTATAAGAATTTTATTTGGGATGGGGTGGTTAGGGAGTTAGTTATATTGGAGTATAATTTACATATAATAAAGTTCACCTTTTTAGTGTATAATTCCATTGGATATATATATACACACACACACACACACACACACACACAGATGTGTAACTACTATCACATACAAGATATAGACTATTTCCATCATGTAAAAAGTCAATCATTTATATTTTGTTCTATTATCTTTAGTCCCTAGCAATCACTGGTCAGCTTTTCATTACTATAGATTTGCTTTTTTCAGAACTCCATATAATATCAATTATAGAGAATATAGTGTTCATTTCTGGAATTTTTCATATAGCACAAAGTTTCTAAGATTCATCCATGCATTACCTGGAAATGAGTCTGGTTTACTTATTACAGTGTTCCTTGAACTGAGAAGAGCTATATCTCAAAGACTGTGGACAATCATCCAACTAAGGTAAATATTCTCCTAGAAGAAAGAACTAAGTCAAATCAATATGTTGCATTTGGCTATGGTTTTTATTTAACACATAAAAAAAATAAGAACCCTCAGTTTTCACACACACACACACACACACACACCACAACACACACTTGAGGACAATATCCTTCATTACTGGGTACTTCAGAAGAGAATTGGTTAAAGTTTGTCTGAAATGGATGGCCATATAGTATTCATAAACAAAATACAGTTACTTAAGTGGATACAACCTGAGTGTGGAAATATTGAAAAAAAAAATAAAGAACTAATTGGAACTAAGATAGTATAGGATACATGTAGAAGCAATGTGGTTTCTGGGTGTCATAATACTTTTTGAAAATCCCAATTCGTTGTTACAGTTTTTGTTTTATGAGTCATTAATTTTAGAGAGAATAAAGAAATGAGAATAATTATCTTGAATGTGTACCCACATATTTACCACTTCTGGCATTATTCATTAGTTTGTTCATTTTCCCTGAAATACACTTGTTTAACATTTATTAGTGTAAAGGTCTCAAGATGGCACATTCTCTTCACTTCTGATAGTATATTTTCAAAACTCTTTATTTTGCCTTTATTTCTGAAAGTATTTTCAGTGATTACAGAATCCTAAATTGAACTACTCTTTTTCCTAATACTACTTCAAAGATGTTGTTGCACTGCCCTCTGCATAGTTTCTAAGGAGAAGTGAGTAAGAAAGTCATGAATTAAATTGGAAAGAAAAATAATTGATAAAACTAGAGCCTGTGGATAAATATGTAACAGTATATGAATGTTTTTATAAATCATTCCCTGGCTATATCTGGAGCAGTATACATCACGGAGAAGGAACACAGAGCTGAGAGAGTCTCCCACACATAGTCAGTTAAACCTGCGTACACAAATGCCCCAAACTTGTGTTTCTTACGTATGTTGGGTTTGGTGTGTGGAGATTTAGGCATGTAGAAATTTTGATGTGATTCCCCCTCCTCCAAACATTTTCATCTATAATTTCTCACATACAGGGGAGTCTTTGAGGCCAGAAAGTTGTAATCTCTCTCTCAGAGAATGTTGTTAATTTCTTTGCCTCATACCCTAAGTGTTCTGACTTTTTTCTATATCCTGTACATTAGTTAATACTGTTTACTTAACTGCTTGTGGCATTATAGAGTCTGAGTCTATTCATATAGAGTCAGTCTATCTCTAGTACTGATTACCTATATGATATTAGGTACATCAAATATTACTTTTTCTTAGTTTCAGCATTGTGGAAATTGCACTACTGCCTCAAGATAAATTTTAATATGCACTACTGCTTTCAGGATAAATTTTAATAACTATTATGACTATTTTGTATCTGTTCCATGCCTATTAAAGTATTAAAATGTTTTCCCTTTTTCATTGAAACATATTATCACAGGTATAAATAGCAACAAAACCAAAATGCACAGCTGAGTGAATAATCACAAAGCAAATACCCACACAGCTACCAACTCAGTTCAAATATAAAACATTACTAGCAATTGGAACATTTCCTCATAATCCTTTTCAAAACTGTCCTGGTCTTCCTCCCAGCAAAATCAAACACTGATCCTACTTTTTAATAGTATGCTATGTAAGATTTGTCCATGTTGGTCTTTTCTTTCACAAAATTTTCCTAGCTGAACTTGGGTTGTTAGCATTTAGAAATTTAAAATTATTGGTCATCTTTAAAGAAGTGTGCTCTTTTATTTGATGCAATTTAGTCACAAAATCATCATCATCAAGTCATATACTAACATGCTTTAACATATGTAGGGCACCATCATTGAAAAATGCCCCATCATTCTATGTCATTAAGAAAAAAAGAAAAAAAAATAGAAATATTGACTATAAATCACTTTAAATTTTTGTTACTCATATTTAAGGATCTCTTGTAGATGTATTTATACATTGATACTTTATCATATATTACTTTTGTGCATATACTAAAGAGAAAATTTTAAGTGTAACAAAGTTACTGAGATGTTTCTAATTTCTTTTTTTTTTTTTTTTCAACGTTTTTTATTTATTTTTGGGACAGAGAGAGACAGAGCATGAACAGGGGAGGGGCAGAGAGAGAGGGAGACACAGAATCGGAAACAGGCTCCAGGCTCCGAGCCATCAGCCCAGAGCCTGACGCGGGGCTCGAACTCACGGACCGCGAGATCGTGACCTGGCTGAAGTCGGACGCTTAACCGACTGCGCCACCCAGGCGCCCCTCTAATTTCTTAATAGGCAGGATTTGGTGCCTTTTTTTTTTTTTCACTTAGAGTTAACATTGTCCATATCCAAAGGCTTTTTATGCAGCGTCAAAGCCTCTGTTGTCCACATATTTTCTATGTAGCATTTCTTCAAGGAGTGCATACTGCCTGCCACTATGTTGCAAATTTAGATTCTGAAACTTTCTTCATCTGGTAAGAAAGTGCCAAGAAAAGTATTCAGAGAACAATCACATATATTCATATATATATGTATATCGTATATATAATTGTATATAATCGTATAAAATATATTCGTATTTTTCCATGAATGGTCTTTACTTTTAAACTTAAAAAAAAAAAGTTTCAGTCTTCCAGCTAGTTCATGTACACCTGTCATGCAACAGTGACTGTAATATCTGCCTCCTGATCAGTATCATTTATAACACGCCTTCAGTTGTAAGGAGCATCCTGATTTCATAGTTTAAAAAGTGAAAAAAAAATGCCTCTAAGAACCAATGAAATAAGATTTAACTATTTTTATGTATATGGAACTAGATGGATAGTCATGTTATGATTTCAGTTTATCAGATGTCCCTAACTTTAGCATGTGCTCTCAGATTAATTATGGCGGTTCCAATTCTATAAAATTTGTTAGCTCAAGGTTTTTGCATTCTATAAATGTTCTTAAATTAAGTATAAAACCTGAATTAAAAATTATTTTTTATTTTGTTTGTTTAGATAGAAGATTAATTATGCACTAAAAGGTGATATAAAAAATAAGTCCCCCCCCCCAAAAAAAAACACTTGATTTCTAGTTCTGTAGCCTTTCACACTTAAAAAATTTTGTATCCTCACCAAGATGCATCTGTAAAATGAGGACAGTAATAATACCTACCTTGTTGATATGATTAAATGGAACAATCCATGTAAAGCACTTATCTATAGTGAATATCTATGAAGAATTCATTGTATGCTTGTTATTATTAGACATATGATTTGAGCAAATTTCTGAGCTTTAAAAACACTTTGTGCAAAAGAAGGATGATATTAAAGATCATTTCTAGGTTACTTTCACTGTTTCAAAACTTCTTAAAAATGATTTTAATCTTCAAGTAGTTTTTGGTTTTGTGATAGTGATTAATGCTATGGTGCCCCAAGATTAGATATCAGAACCTAGAGGTGAGAAAAGAATGTTGTAATGCTTCAAATAATTTTTTTCTTACGTTTTAGTATGTGTGCTGCCAAAGTGAGCACAATTTTTTTTTTCTTACAGAAATAGCTTGGGAGATTCACTTTTTGAGGGTTGGAGGGTAGCATGTTGAATATTTTATAAAGCATGATAATTGAGAATATGATTATATACTTAGAGATTGCCTGGAAACTAGGTGGATCCTTCTGAAATTTGCTAATAGAGTATCACATTAATGTAACTATCACTTATATGGGAGGGAGTATATAAGTTCCTTTTTTAAATTCTTCATACTTGTGATTTTACTTAGATTCGTCAAGTTTGTAGAAAACCATTGAAACCATCTTAAAAATAATAAAAGGGCCAACATTAGACACTCACAAAGAAATATATTGTGCTGAATTTGCATAAATGACAGCCAGTTGATTGGATTTATTTAGCCCTATGTTGCTGAGCATTTTCCTATGAGTAAGGGTTCATCAAATTGTATACTTTCCTCATATTAAATTTGTAGTAGAAATGACAAAACAATATTGAGATTTGAGGATTCCTAAAAACTTTGGCTATGTATGCCTAAATCTCAGAGATGCACTCGTTTTAGTTTTTTAAAGAAGTACTACAAAGAAAATTGGTTGGTAGGACTTTACAGAATAAAATTATACCATATCGAGGTATGTAACTAAAGGAGTCACTTACCTGTTCCCTACCAATTAATTAATTGAGAAGGCAGGATTTTTCTAAGTACTAAGATCCTCTTCATGATCTTTTTATGATAATCTCTAATGCAAATACAATGTCACGCTATCCATCAAATACAATCCAGTTTCAGCATAGAGTAAGAATTTAAGTGAGGATTTATGGTGTCAGAGAAGATTGCAAAGCAAATGTAATTTTTCTGATAAGAACTCATCCTAGGCTTTTCACATGAACTTTCTTCAAAAGTTGAAATGAACCAAAATAGATTCTTGTGTTAGCAATACAGTAATATCTTTTATTTAGCATCATATGTGAATAACCTGTTTTAAGACACTAAATTTCCATATAACTGAAATTTATTGTTTAAGACCTAACCTTTAAATTTTACATATTTTGGATGAGAATATTTTTGTATTGTATTATATACTTGCCTGCTTTTAAAGGTATAAAATGGAATATCATTCAAACTTTTCTGAAAGACTTCAGTAACTATAATGACTTTCTCTTTTTCTTCTCGGCTGTGTTATTAGCATTTTCTTTTATTCTTGTTTGTTTGTTTGTTTCCCTCTCTTCCTCCTCTTTTTTTGTCTTGGCCCAGATGCCTATGCCTAGCTTTGTTGGTATACTCCCTTTAATTAGTTGTGACTTAGGAAAACAGGTTGTCACACTTATTGTAGTTGTATATTAAATTAGCACAGATAATAATATGCAAATACTGAGGTCAGTATTACATGGATAACAAAGATGAACAAGATATGCTACCTGAGTTAGTCATCTTTGGATGAAACTTATTTTCTACATCTTAATTTCAATATTATTCTATTCTCCTAGGTGATATTAAATTTAATAGTCTTAACACTAAGGAATTTTTAATTTAATAAGATAAGGAGAATAACTCACCGATTGTAACTAAAGTGATAAATACTATCATAGTTATGTGTCCATGGATGAGGCTTGAATATGGAACTTTATTTTTTTTATAATGTTTATTTATTTATTTATTTATTTATTTTTGAGAGAGAGAGAGAGAGAGAGAATGCAAGTAGGGGAAGGGCAGAGAGGGAGACAGAGAATCTCAAGCAGGCTCTGCACTGTCAGCACAGAGCCTGATGTGGGTGTCAGACTCACGAACTATGAGATCATGACCCCAGGGGAAATCAAGAGTTGGGTGCTTAACTGACTGAGCCACACAGGAGCCCCAATATAAGAACTTTCAAATATGAATCAAATATACACTTGTTGTGGCTGGTATTTAGCAGTTTGCTTTTTGTTTAATTTTCTTGTTGCCTGTTGGCTATTCCAGAGTATTCAGGTTGCCAGAAATATGATTTTTTGGATAAATGGCATGTTAGTGCTTAGACTATTCAAACCAATATTTTGTTCTGTTGTCAGAATTTGTTTTATTTTGTGTGGTTCACCATTGTTGTTCTGAAATTATATCCTTTTCCATCCTTGAACATAACCTTAATTATTTTTATTAAAATATATTTACAAAAATGCATGGAGGAGACAAACTGTCAAAATTAACTCATGAAACATTGAATTTTTTTAAAGCAAAAAAAATTTTCATAAGTAGAGTATAGCATCACAATTTGGAGTTCTATAGAACTGCATCAGTTGTTTAAAGACTTAGTCCCAGTAATGTTGCATCATCATCATCTACTCTGAAGTACAATTAATAAAAATCTTGATTTGTAATTAATTAATAAGATACTGGCACAGTAGATGCAATTTCACTGACTTGAAAATTTCCTCTTGTTAAGTCATGCAATATGACAAGGAAATTGCAGATTTGAATACCATTTATTATAAATATATATATCATAAAATTGTTATACTATACATAAGCACTAATGATTTTAATCAAAAAACTTCAAGTAATCTTTTCCATACCCATATTTTATAGTATTTTTTGCCCCTTCCTGCTATCCCAGTAGATCCTTTATTTATTTATTTATTTTTTTAACATTTATTCATTGTTGAGACACAGACAGAGCATGAACGGGGGAGGGTCAGAGACAGAGGGAGACACAGAATCAGAAACAGGCTCCAGGCTCTGAGCGGTCAGCACAGAGCCGACGCGGGGATCGAACTCACGGGCCGCGAGATCATTACCTGAGCCGAAGTTGGCCACTTAACCGACTGAGCCACCCAGGCGCCCCGATCCTTTCATTTTTTATACTACCTTGAAGTATACTGAACCCAAAAATTTCAAACAATTTATCTTACAGAATGGGCTTCTCATCAGAAAACTTGTGTGCAGCACTGGACCTGTGCCTAACAAATCATGATAACTCAAGTAATGATACCTCTAGATATCCATAGACAAATGTGTAAATTAAAAACAATGGAAAGGTAGACTAAGTTTAATTTTTGTTAGGTCATATACTTGGCTTTTAAAATCACAGTTTTGCACATTACTTTAGCAAAATTTATTTTGATTTTTCATGTTTTATCCATGATATCGCTGAATGAAATCCCTTGAAACCCTTAATATAAACTAAAATATTAAGTGTCCTGGTATAGAGCGGGCATTCTAACAGAGTCTATATTATCCCCAAAAGGTGCAAAAATTGATTCTGAGGGAGGGAGAGAGGCGAAAATTTCTTAAATGTTACAATAGTCTGTGGCCTCCCAAAAGGCCACGTCACATAAACAGACACGCAGATACATAGTATTAAACTTCCATGGCGCATTGAGTAGAAAAAATGTCTAACCTGGCGCCTTGAATGCGTAGGAATGATGATGAGAAAAATATTGAGAAATATTGGTATAGAAGAAAGAGCTCTGGAATCTGTCAGCTGCTCAACCTTGTTAAAATCCTATAAAATGGGGAACAGACTGTATTTTTACATTTATTTATTAATTCAACCTGCATTTATTGAATGTCTACAGTGTACTATGTACTAGAAACAAAGTTTGAAATTAATAGCAAAGATCTCTACTCTTTTGGAGCTTACAATTTGGTAGGGAAGACAGAAAATGCACATAAAAGCAGATACTTATGAGCGTTATAATAAAATATGTTAGCGTAATGATTCTCAATTGTTTATTGAATTAAAGTATCATTCTGTTCCAGACACTAAGCTAAATAATAATTTAACAAAATAATTATGTTTCTGCCTTCATGGAGCTTATAGTCTAATGGAGAATGCAGACATTAAATCCTTTAAAAACTTTACCTTAGCAAGACTCCTCTGTCCTCCACTATTCATTCTCCCCTTCTTTCTTGCCACTAAATTAATTGGACATGTGACCAGTAAATTAATTAGTTATGTTTTGATCAGTAGGGATGCATTGTATAGCTTCCACTCTCATGGTCTTTGTTTTCAGCTTCTTTCTGTCTCTTTGCCTGGTAGCTGGTGAAAAATTAAAACTGTTTCAAATGCAAAGATAAAAAAACAAGTGATGAAGATTACAGAGCCTCCACCCTGGACACAGTACCATTCACCTTCATACTGTTTGAAGAGTAAGAAATCAAATTCTACCTTATTCAAGCACTGACTCTCAATGTTAGGTTTTTTATATTGTTTGTTTCTTTACCATCAGCTTACCTTGTATGTAATTAATACAAACACATAGCTGCACATTGTATTAAAGATATTGAAGAACATAACATGGTACATGAGGGCAGATAGCAGGAGGAAACTTCTTGGGATTAAGCAACGGGTGAGAGCTACCCTGAGAAAGTATATTTAAGCTGGTATTTGAAGAATAGGAGTCAGCCATGTTAAGAGATGAGGAATGGGTGTGGGGGTGGATGTGTAGAGTTCATGCAGCAGAAAGGACTGGAAGTATTTTAGGACTCCCTGGATATTCAGTATAGCTACAGCATGGAAATAAAGTGCCAGGTAAGTGAGGGACAATGCTAGAGAGAGACCATGAACACCTGATAAGATGTTTGCATTACTCAAAGTGACAGTAGCAAGTAGAAGAACAAGCATGAATTTTGTTGCCATTTCATAATGTAAAGTGATATTAATGTAAAGAGATTCTCTCTCTGACTTTTGAACCGTGTAAACAATACTAGGAAATACATTGAAATGACTCCTCAAAAAAAAAAAAAATGTTGATCTTGCTTGTCTTTTGATCCTTCATAAATGCTACATCTAGGGGCGCCTGGGTGGCTTGGTCGGTTAAGCGTCCGACTTCGGCTCAGGTCATGATCTCACGGTCCGTGAGTTCGAGCCCCACGTCGGGCTCTGTGCTGACAGCTCAGAGCCTGGAGCCTGCTTCTGATTCTGTGTCTCCCTCTCTCTCTGACCCTCCCCCATTCATGCTCTGTTTCTCTCTGTCTCAAAAATAAATAAACGTTAAAAAAAAAAAATTTTAAATGCTATATCTATGTCCACTTGCTATGTGATCCCCCCGGGTACTTACCTGAAATTACCAATATTTTTAACATTGCCACTCTTTATTTACATCATTGAGTTACAGTTTGTCTTTATGTGTTTTTCCAAATTGAATCACTCCTCACCCAGTTTCCGTTAAACCTTCACTATAGACAACAACCGATGTGTACTGAGAACGTGTAAGAATGAAGTGCGTGTAGAGCCGTCTCTTAATGTAGGGCAGGTGACACCCCATAACTATCAAAATAGGTAGAAAGCTAATTTATTTTGTTGTTACATTAGTTTTTCTTTTTCTTTTTTCCAAATCTAAACCACATAGTAGAAAGCATTCTAATAAAATGAGTCTGACATTTTGACATAGTGTTCCAATATTAATACACTCCATTGGAAGGTCTTCCTCGAATGGTATCTAGGTCCTAAAGAACTCCATGGATGAGAATATTTAATTCTATAAACCATTCAGTTTTACATTAGCTCTTTTTACTTTGATTCTGAAGATCTTCTTTCACAGCAAATTAATTGTCTGGAGGTTCCAAGCTCTCAAAAAGTATCATATTAAAACAGAATATTTTCTGTAGTTCACCAATCTAATTAACATGATCAGTCAGCTGAGCAAACCATTCACACTAGCAAGTCAATTGTTAGGGTCATTTGAGATATTTTTAGATTAATGTCTTTAATAACACAGAAACAGTGATGTTGATCTTTAGGGAAAGGTAATAAAGAATTGCAACCAAAAGAAGAATAGTCCTGTCAGTTTCCCCTCTGCAGTCTGTGTATGATAAATTTAATCTTGAGTGTGAGCAAATAAATTAATGCAACTTTGGCTTTTCAATACCCAGACTTAGTATGGTTTTTCCCGAAATCTTCTCTGAGAATTATATTACCAGCATTATGAGATTATTTTGTAAATATTTTCCTAATGTTTATGTCTGTTATATGTGAGATATTTAAATGGATGCTGAACGGTACTAAATATTGAGGCAGAAGTTTAATTTTTCATTGATCTGAACTACCACTTTATCATTTCCTATTAGTTCTGTGATTAATGTTACTATCATGTAACATGGTTACTATTTCTACACTTAAGTGGATTAGGTGAGTGAGAGTTATTAGGGTAACATCCAATGGGTTGGAATGAAAGTTTTGAGATACGCTAAACAGCATAAGCCTGAATGTGAATAAGTTGCAAAAACTGGGGATATAGAGACTTTCAATTGGCTATTGTTAGAATTTGACTTTTTTCTCCCTCAGTCCTTTATTCAAACCTGTTATGTATTTTGGAACAGTCCCTATTTTTTGTAGGCTGAGTGGAAGTCAATTCCTATGCTGACCACTGTATACATTTTTTTTTTCTTTTTTTTTTTTTTTGCAGATTCTTGGCTCTCTAGAATAACCTTGAATTTAGTCACTTGTCTAAACTTGGGCGTCCTTGGTTTCTGTGGAGCCCCAGTATTCATCTAATTGTTTATATTTGTGCTTAGTATGGACAGTGTTTTGTTTCTTGTAACCAAATCATAAGTCTTCAATACATATTGAAAGTCTATAGGTTTTAATAGAAGCACAATCATTAGGAGTCTTAAGTAGGAACCAAATAAGTCAACAAGATGGTCCAGTGATTTTGCCTTTCGTCTTTGTATTTTTACAATGTGTATGATATGTTAATATAGTGAGATGTGCATACAGTTAATAGATTCAAATAGAGGATTGCTTACTTATTTTTTGCAAAAATGCATGAAATAAAATATAGTAAATTCAGGGTATGGAAAAGAAGAAATTATGTCATGGGGGAAAAATGGTAGTATAATTTAAGATCATTCTGTCATCTGAAATCCTCTAACAACTATTGACTGTCCCTTGTTCAGGATTTTATAGGAATTTCCTAACATTTTCCTTTACATTTTATGTTTGTGTTCTTGTGTCCCAAATGATGTTCCATACCTTTTGAGAACAGGATAGGTATTCTGACTTTCTCTGTGTAAGATCAAAACACTTAGATGTTTTCACCACCATTTATTAACTGAATATAAGTCAGAATAGTCTGTATGCTTCAGGACAAATGACCTGAAAGTTGTGGCTCACAACAGCAGAGGTTTATTTCTAGCTCGCACTGTATGCCCATTGTGGGTGAGCTGTGAATTTGTTTTATGTAGATTTTGAAAAAGAGGAAAGGTGCATATGGGAAACCTTCTGCAGGCCCTCAAATATTTTGTTCATAAGCGGCATTTGTTACACTTACCCTCACTTTTCATTAGATTAATCAAGACATATGGACAAATGTGACATCAGTGTGGGTAGGAAGATCAATCTACTCATAGCAAGGAACATAGAAGGCATGAAAATAAGAATTTTGACAAAAATGTAATAACAACACACCACAAGTGATAGGAACTAAAACCGATGACTTAATTCCTCCATTTTTCAGAGTGGCCATGACATGTAAATGCAAGCAGGGATGAATGTCAAAACATCTAACAGTACCTGGCATATTTGGATATCCATGATATTCCTTCTTAAATTTATTATTCCAAATAATTCACCTTCCTGGACACTGAAAGGCATCTTGAGTAAAGATAATAATGGTGAAGTTATACCCCATTTCATGCACACATACCCATATTCAAACCCATCTACACACACCCACACGTACATACATATGTATCTAATATATGTGCATATGCATGTACATATGTGTACTTGTGTTTGTGCATGTGTGTGTGTGCAATACATATAATATCATCTCTTGGGTTGAGTGAGTCCTACCTGATATCAAAAATACTTAAAATTTTTTCTGGACCTATGAAATCGCTTTCCAACAGTTACAACTTACAGTTATATGTGTTTCTAACAAATGCAGAGATTTAAACAAAAGCTCATTTTTTGCTACTTCATTAGGGAAAGCAATCCCAAGGAAGCAGAAGTGAGAGGAAAGGGGAATGAAAGGAGGAGAAAAAGCGAATATGTTGGTTTATTACTAGCTGAATACTGCTTAGAATCATGCTCAAATTATGACTTGATATCACAGAACTGCCTTCTTTGAGAATCTAATATTGTTCCTCCTCAGGAAGTCCATCCCAAAAGATGAAAGAATACTTTGTCCCTCAGATCCCCTTCTTGTTGGTCAAAGTTTTTTTTCCTGTATGTGTGAGTGTCATTCACATTTTCTGGAATCTGTGCTTCAGAATCAACAGCAAAACCTCAGTAAGGGAAGCGAGAGTCACAGAATGAGATCTCAATATGAGGTGCTGTTGAAGTTTGCTGTGTGAGGGTGGTTGCTGTGGCAGCAGTGGGCCTGAGTCCACTTAGAGCTGGTTGCTATGGTGACAACTATACAAAACAGTGGCCAAAGGCCTCAACAACAGATAAGGTTAAAGAGATCTGAGTTGGCATAAATACGACAGCATTACAATTTATTCTCCCTGAGGAATCCTTTGAGAGTAAAGTGGGTGCTATTAACAATTACACCTGGAAAACAGGCATAAGCCAGGGCTGTGTAAGGCAGATTAGCAGGTGTGGTCACCCACTGAATCACAGGCTTATAATAAAAGTTGTCCTTTATGAATATTAAAAAGTGTGTTAAAAATAAACAAAAACAAACAAAACAAAAAAAAAACACCACATGAAAAGCAAGAATTTTGTATGGACAAAATATTGCAAAATAGGAAGTTTCCCAGAAGATGTGCCTTCTAATAATATGACACTGGACAAGTAGACTCACCATTTTCTAAGGATATTGTGGTGATTACCCAAAATAATATGAAACATCAAATAAACTCCATATTTAGAATTCAAAAATAATAAGCAAGAGACACATACAGTTCATTCTAGTTGGGATTTTGACTTTTAATTCTCTATGTTTTAAAATATGAAGGGCTCCATTGGCTATATGATTACTGAATCATAACTCCTAACTTTGCTAAGCACTTTCCCTAATCCCATGATTGTTTTTCCTCACATAATTTAATTTATCTCTGTAAATTGCTTTTTTCTTTGAAGTCTGACATTGCTAAAATATTTAATTACTTACTTAAAAACAATGAAATTTGTTGCTTAGAATAAGAGTATAGAACAATTTGTACGGTTTTCATTGGTAAATATAAATTGTTGACTTACCATTCAAATGTCTAGCATACAGTAGTATATAAGAAAATTCATTTCAGAAGTAATCAAAAAACCTAATTTGTAGTACCAGCATTGTCACTACAATGTACAAGTCACTTAAGATGTCTGGACACAATGTTTTGTTAATTTAAGAAAAGATTAGTACTAGATCCAGTCAGTAATATGCAGAGTCATGAGTTTTAGATAAGTGCTTTAGTCGTCCATGCAAGAGAACTTAAAATGGACAACAATCTAATCTATAAATCTTTACCTATTTCAGGGCTTTTATAAAAAATTCTCTGTCATCTGTTTTACTGATTAGGTGCCTGAAAACACCTAAATTTAGAAAGTATCTCACTACCTAGAAAACCAGTGGACCAGGGATGCCTAGGTGGCTCAGTCAGTTAAGCATCTGACTCTTGATTTCAACCCAGGTCATGTCTTATGAGATCAAGCTCAGCATTGGGCTCACCCTCACAGCATGGAACCTACTTGAGATTCTCTCCCTCTCTCTCTCTGCCCCTCACTCCACTCACACACTCGCTCTCTCTCTCTACCAAAGTAAAAAAATAAACATTAAAAACAAACAAAAAAAAAAAGTGGACCCAAATCTGTGAAAATACATGATGCTGTGAAACTTGACTTTGTAACTCAAACTAAAAGTTGAAGCACCCTCCATAATAATCTTTTGGGTATAGCCAATATACATGGACAAAATGAAGAAGAGATTCAATTATGAGTGACAGAAATTTGCCCTGAAAATTAATATAAGTAAAATGGAGGATATTGACCAGTCAACTGACCAGGAAAAGAGAGAAAGAAGAAAAATAACAAGCTTAGCATATTTGAAAAAATAATAAAAAAACGGAGCACCACATCTTGACAACTGCTCAAGTCAACTATCAAGTCTACAGAGGAATTCAGATAGAGATAGCCTTCAAATTAATGTGTAAGTACAAATTCAGGCATAGAAAATGTCTTCTTTCAAGTGGAAAAAAATGTATTCATCAAATAATATAGAGCTTAAGCTTTCTCAAAAACGAGGCTAGCATTTAAAAATTTATAGGGGCACCTGGGTGGCTCAGTTGGTTAAGTGTCTGACCTTGGCTCAGGTTATAATCTTGCAGTCTGTGAGTTTGAGCTCCGCATTGGGCTCTGTGTCTCCCTCTCTCTCTGCCCCTACCCTGCTCACACTCAGTCTCTCTCTCTCTCTCTCTCTCTCTCAAAAACTAAACATTAAAAAATACATAAATATTTATATATGTATACAGATAAATACACATGATATGATACACACTTATATGCATATATATGCATATATATGTGTATACACACACACACACACACACACACACACACACACATATACCATGTATATCTGCTATCAAAAAAAAAAAAGTAGTGTGGAATAAGAGGGGCTTCTAAAAAGTGACATGTTTGGGGGTACTTGGACAGCTTAGTTAAGTGCAAGATTTTGGCTCAGATCATGACCTTGTGGTTTTTGGGTTCAAGCCCCGCATCAGGCTGTCTGCTGTCAGCATGTAGCCTGCTTCAGATCTTCTGTCTCTTTCTCTCTCTGCCCCTCCCTGCACTCTCTCTCTCTAATATAGAAAGAAAGAAAGAAAGAAAGAAAGAAAGAAAGAAAGAAAGAAAGAAAGAAAGAAAGAAGGAAGGAAAGAAGGAAAGAAAGAAAGAACCATGTTTGTTTTTCATAAATAAATACTAGTAATTCGAATAAATAAGCATGGCCAGTTTCCTCCATGTTCATGGCAGCCCCCTAAATCCAGTTATATGTATTTTCCAAAAAATACAAACAATTCAAGACGACAGCAAATAAAAACAATGATAGCCAATAATTATACCATAGCAAAGAGACAGAAAATGCTATGAACATTAATGTCTGCATAAAGAAGTAGATAAGTATTCCAAAATGATCAGAACCATCTCTGGGTTGCAAATCAGGACCAGAATCAAATGGAGCATACATGATAATGATGAGAAAACACTATTTCTTAAAATTGAGAAAATGATACCCAAAAAGATGTAGTTCAACCCTGAGTGAAAAATAATAACAGAGACCTGGTGGATGAGAGTTGTGTTTCCTGGGGAATCTAAAGAGAAGTTTTAAAGCCACTGAGCAAAAAGTGATGGTCTTAGGAAGTCACTGCCTTTAGTGTCAGTTAAAAGGAGAACGTGGTCACCTGGACACTTGATACTGAAGAAGAAGAAGCAAGTGGTGGGTATTAAAGTTTCTACAGAAAGAGAAAAAGAATTGAAAGTCAAAATACTTACCACCTTCCCCCAAAATTGTTATGTTAAAGTAACTTCACATTCTTACAACAAAAACCCCCCAAACCTCAAAACTCCAATATCCTACCCAAAGCTATCACATCTTTCTATTATCTGTGGTCTAATCAAATATAAAATATTAAAAATTAACAGAAAATAGCAGGCCACATCTATACAAAACTACTATAATTTAAAAATATAAATAATAAAAAAATGCCAAGTCACTGAAAATTCACCTGTCAAAACTCAATTATAATCCAGAGTAAGTAAAGCTATAACACAAAACCCAAGCCAGAGACTGGAAAACTCTTTTTCATAAATGCAAAAGAGGAAACATTTTAGATCTTAGTCTCTGCTGCATATTCCTTGTTTTGTTTTACCACCTTTCAAAAATGTAATAGACATTCTGAGCTCATGGACTATCCAAAAACAGATTGTAAACCAAATTAGGCCCAAGGCCATAGTTTTACAATCCCTGCCCTAAAGTGATTTAATGTTCTTAAAAACTTTTGTAGATATTACAAAAAATTCCTTGAATTAGACTTTAAAGATTCAGAATATAAATACTAAAGAGATGACGTAAGAAATAAGAATTGACTAAACTCAGAAAATAAACTAAAGTAAAATATAAATTCACCTCAAAAATAATGCATAAATATAAATATATAGATATTGATATATATTTTTGCAGGATACCATATGAGAATAAATTGGATGAAAAACACAGTAAAGAGCTCTTTAAAAAGGACAAATAATGCTAAAAATTGGAAAACAAAATGAGGAAAAAAAGGAAAAAAAGAAAGCTATGGATATAAAATATATCAAAGGTTTAACGTATATATTTTAAGAACATATGAAAAATAAAAACAAAACAATGAAAGATAGTGAATATTATAAATTATAATCAAAGAACAGTTAAAACTCAACAAAGGAAAACAATCCAATAAAGAATTCTGAATACTTTGAACAGACAATTCAAGAAGATAAAAGGATAGCAAAGTAAGCATATGACAGATGCTAAACATCATTAGGCATTAGGTAAAGCAAATTAAAACTTACAATAGTATACTGCTATGCAATGATTGGGATTGCTAAAAGTAAGAACAATTGACTATACCAAGTGCTGACAGTGTTATAGAACAATTTGATGTCTCATACATCAATGATAGGAATGTAATATGACACAACACTTTAGAAAACAATTTGATAATTTCTCATCAAGTTAAATATTCATTTACTATATGACCCAGTAATGTCAATACTAGGTGTTTATACAAGGGTAATGAGAAAGTATGTTTATCTAGTACCTGTATAAGAGTGTTTATGGTGAATTGACTTAGAACCATTTGGGAAAACCCAAATGTCCTTAAATTCCTCCATGGACATAAATAAAGAAAACTTGGTACATCCATGTAATGGAATATTAGTCATCAATAAAAATACCAACTCACAACATAATAACATGGATGGATCTTAAATGCATTATACTAGTCCCGAGTTGGCAAACTATAATCCATCAGGTAAATCTGGCCTGCTAAGAGCCAAATATAGCCACACCATTCATTTACCTATTGTCTAAATCTGTTTCAAGCTATAATTACCAAGTTTGGTAGCTGTGACACTGTATTGCTCACAAAGCTGAATATAGTTACTCTTTGGTCCTTTACAGAAAATGTTTGCTGACCTCTGTGCTAAATTAAAGAAGCTAGATTCAATAGGTGACATACCATATGATTCAATTTACATAACATTCTATTTAAAAAAAATTTTTTTTAACGTTTATTTATTTTTGAGACAGAGAGAGACAGAGCATGAACGGGGGAGGGTCAGAGAGAGAGGGAGACACAGAATCTGAAACAGGCTCCAGGCTCTGATCTGTCAGCACAGAGCCCAATGCGGGGCTTGAACCCACGAACTGGGAGATCGTGACCTGAGCTGAAGTTGGATGCTTAGCCGACTGAGCCACCCAGGTGCCCCTATATAACATTCTTAAAAAGGCAAATATGGAATCAGAAAACATATCAGTTATTTCCAAGAACTGTAGGTCATGGGATGATTGAATTAGAAAAGGACATGACACAGTTTTTCAGAGGTAATAAAATTGTTCAATTCCTTGATTATGGTGGCAGTTAACCTGACAGTATGCACTTACCAAATTAGTAGAATTCTATACTAAATTGGGTGAATGTTATACTATGTAAATTTTATCTCTAGAAAATGAAGGGACACCTGAATAGTTCAGTGGGTTAAGCATCAGACACTTCATTTTGGCTCAGGTCATGCATGATCTCATAGTTCGTGAGATCGAGCCCTGTGTCAAGCTCTGCACTGACAGCTCAGAGCCTACTTGAGATTCTCTCTCTTCCTCTCTGTTTGTTCCTCCACTGCTCACTCACTCTATCTCTCTCTCAAAAATAAATAAATTTGTAAAAATGAAAAAATAAAGAGTTGGAAAGAATAATATCAAATGAATATAATCTTGATATCACAGAAGGAAGAATTAAGGCAAACTAGAATAAGCATTAAAAAGAAAAAAATGAACACTCCATAATGCTAAAGACTAAAATTCACAATGATAATACAAAAATATTGAATATTTGTGCACCTTCAAAGATAATGAGTACATATATATATAAAATAATGAGTATATATATATATATATATATATATATATATATATATATAAAACAGAAAGTAAAAGGAGAACTAGACCAAGAAACACTGATAAGACAATTTCATATACCACTTTCAGTCCAAAATTGATCAGTTGGATAAAGAATAACTAAAAATATTTAAGAACCAACTGCATGATCAATAAGTAGATCTTCTAAGAATATATTTTGACTTAGAGAATATACAGTCTTTTCAAGCACACATGGAATATTCCTAAGAATTTTCTATGTCTTCCTTTTAAAAAACTCTCAATAGCTTTTACAAACAGCATTCACTTTTTGTAATAAAATAAAACTCAAGATTATTATCATATTAGAGGAATAGAAAACATTTCATTTAATAAACTTAGCTTCAAGTGAAAATAAAAACTAAAGTTGTAGAATTTATATAATATAGGGATTAAGAAATACAATAGACTGGAAATGCAGTTACTGAAACATGAGGAAGTGGAGCTCCGAGCCCCTGGAGTGGGTGTTGAAGTACAACCTGCTATAAGGCCAGTGCCCGACTAGGCTGGGAATGCAAACCTGGTGTACATGCTTATTTCTGATTTTATTAAAGAACAATACAAAAGGATACTGTTAATAGTGCTGTAACTGCAGAATTAAGGGCTTTTTTTTTTTTCTTCCTGATGAAGGCTGTATTTAAGATATCTTCACCTGTCTCCTATTGCAGTTCATCTTGCACTGGAATTTGCTGAGGAATCAATACAACTTCTGCCTCATGACGCCATTATTTTCATATTTGCTAATCACAGTAAACTAATAGTGACCTTATGTTGTAGAAAAGGAGCTTTATGTATTATTTCAAAACCTACAGCCTTGAAGGATACAATTGAAATGCCATGTTTTAAAGATCTTAGTAATCATAACTTACATGTGAATTTTTAGTATTAACAGTAACTTTATCTGAAATGTAGGATTTAGAGGTTTCACTTTCTATGCCATATATCTTTGTTTGTTTTTACAAATTACGGGCATGATTATATACTCAGAAAGATATTTTACGTATATTTTAAGGAAGGCAGTTCAGGGATCTAGAAAATGTCTTTTTCCACTCCATACCATTAATATATTGTGTTTACTTCCATGAGTTACATTTTTTTAACTGAGATTATTAAAAGTAAATGCACCCATTAGGTTGATGATGATTTCTAATGGGAAAATCTGGGATCTCATGCCAATACCAGTTTAATCAATTTATTCACCATTCACCAATTCACTAAATCCATTCATCATTTACCATTTCACTCAATTTTTAACATGACATAAATCTAATTTGATTTATTTTATTTTTGAATTTACTTTTTCTTTTTAAATTTATGTTTTTTTTCTTTTTTTAATATAACTTATTGTCAAATTGGCTAACACACAGTGTGTACAGTGCACTCTTGGTTTTGGGGGTAGATTCCCCTGATTCATCCCTTACATACAATACCCAGTGTTCATCCCAACAAGTGCCCTCCTCAATGCCCATAACCCTTAAATTCATTTTTTTAGTTTGTTTTTAACTTATTTTGAGAGGGAGATAGAGAGCAAGCAGGGGAGGAGCAGAGAGAAGTGAGACAGGATCCCAAGGAGACTTTGTGTTGTCAAGGCAGAGCCCGATACATAACTGGAACTCATAAACCATTAGATCACATCCTGAGCCAAAATCAAGTCTGACTGTTAACTGACTGAGCCACCAAGGCACCCCTAAATTTATTTTAAGAACAAAATTAAAAGTAAGATCTTATTAAAAGGTCCATGCTCTTCATACTTTTTTTTTTCCAGTTAATGCATTTTGATCATCTCTTAATGTCAATACAAGTATTTCTACTTATGGAAGCACTATATTTTCCCATTATTTACCAACAGATTTTAAGTTATTATCATTGCTTCATAATTCCACACCATCCTGTGAAAACATGTTTGATACATTTGAGTAATCTTATAGAATAAACTTTTGTAAGTAAGTTGAAGGGTCAAATGATAAGCACATATAGAAGTCCAGCGAATGGTATCAAATTCCACACTAAAAATTTTTGGCATATCGACTTTTTGATATGTTCACCAACAGTTGTCCATTTTATAAGGTTTTTTCTACTCCTGAGGGTCAGCTGCACTTTTATTTTCCATTGTTGTTTTCCTATGTAGTTTTTGTTGTTGTTGTTGTTTTTGTTTCTAAATCAATTGCCTGGAGTTAACAGCACATGATTTATAGCTTGCTATATATAAATGTTATAGGTTGCCTATAATACTCAAACACAGGTGTTCATTGTCAGAAATGAGTATAATTATGTATATATTTGGTTAAAGTACATTTAGGAAAAGTAGGCTTCCATTCGTATTTAAGAGTTAAATAGGTTGTATCTTAATTTTAAAATCAATCTCAAGATGTTAACTCCAACAGATTTTTCAGCTTTTCAAAATTACTTGTCTAAATATGTATCAGCCTATTTCTGGGTTCTCTATTCTACTATGTTTAATGATTTGTTTGAGCCAGTACTATACTGTTTTGATTATTATAGCTTTATAATAATCTTGAAATCACTTGGTGAAATAAGTCTGGTTAAAAAAACACTAAAGTCAAATTCAAAGAAATAGAAAGTAGAATCATGGTTACCAGGGCCTGGCAGGAATATGGAGAAAGGGGAACCCTCTTACACTGTTGGCGGGAATGGAACTTGAGGCAGCCACTCTGGAAAATAATACAGAGGTTCCTCAAAAAGTTAAAACTAGAGCTACCCCACAATCCAGCAATTGTGCTACTATGTATTTACCCAAAGGGTACAAAAAAGATTCTTTTGAATCCTTGATTCAAAAGGATACATGCACCCAGATGTTTATAGCAGTATTATCAACAGTAGCCAAATTATGGAAAGAGCTCAAATGTTCATCAACTGATGAATGGACAAAGATGATGTCACACACACACACACACACACACACACACACACACACGATGGAATATTACTCAGCCACAAAAAAGGAATGAAATCTTGGAGCACCTGGGTGGCACAGTCAGTTAAGCCTCCAACTCTTGATTCCAGCTCAGGTCATGATCTCATGATTCATGGATTCCAGCCCCACATCTGGCTTTGTGCTGGTAGTGTGGAGCCTGCTTGGGATTCTCTCTCTCTCTCTCTCTCTCTCTCTCTCTCTCTCTCTCTCTCTCTCTCTCTCTCCCCCCCTCCCCTGCTCATGCTCTCTCTCTCTCAAATAAAGAAGGAAAGCTTTAAAAAACCAAATAAAACCTTTCCATTTTCAATGATGTGAATGGAACTAGAGTATATGATGCTAAGCAAAATAAGTCAGTCAGAGAAAGACAAATACCATATGATTTCATTCATATGTGGAATTTAAGAAATGAAACAGATAAACAGGGGGGTAAAAAAGAGGAGAGAGACAAATCATAAAACTGACTCTTAACTGTAGAGAACAAACTGAGGGTCGCTGGAGGGGAGGTGGGTGGAGGGATGGGTCTAAATGGGTGATGGGTGTGAAAGAGTGCACTTGTTGTGATAAGCACTGAGTGTTATATGTAAGTGGTGAATCGCTAAATTCTACTCCTGAAACTGATATTACACTATATCCTAACTAACAGGAATATAAATAAAAACTTGAAACAAACAAAGTCAAGAAGAAAACCAAAAAAGAGAACAAATAACTCAGCTCTGGCTTACACTGCCAAAATTTGATTCCCAATTCTGCCATTTATTAACTTTGTGCTCAAGTTAATCTCTTTATGTTAAGACTCCTTATTTAAAATGGATTGGTTATTATGAAGCTAAGATTTAAATACACTGAGGCATGGAGAGTTAATAATATTAATATTAATTTATTATTAATTAAGGAAAAATAGGGAGTTTTTTTTCTTTTAACGTGTTGGAAACCCCAAGAGCTAAGAAATACATCACACGAGTCTTTCCTCTTATTTTTTTCTTTCTTTTACTTTTCTTTTTTTTTTAATTTAAGGTGTAAAACATGTTGATTTGATACCATTATATATTGCAAAATGATTATCACCATAACATTAGCTAAAGCCTCTATCACATTACATAATTACTCTTTCTTTTCCTATCCACCCATTAGAAACTCAGAAGTCACTCATCGTGTAAGTGGAAGTTTGAACTCTTTGACCAGTATTTCCTGATTTACCTCACTCCCAGCCTTTTGTAAGGTTTTTATATTAATAGAGAAAAGAATGAGATTTCCCACATAGCCAATCCTTACTATGTAAATGCAAGCTTTTATTATTCTATCGTTGGAACTATATACAAACAAATCTTTTCAATTGACATATTAAGTGTTCAATGTAATTATTTCAAGAAAAAAATGCTGTTCCTAGTGTTCTTGCTAATAGCATATCAATGACTCCATTATAAGTAGTTAACAAAACTGTAGAAAGTTGAAAGATACATTTTATCTGAATCTCCACCTCTATATCATTGTTTCAGAATATCTCCATTTAAAATAAACTGAAGGTTGCCAGAGGGGAACAGGGTGAAGGAATGGGCAAAATGAATGAAAGGGAGTAAAAGATACAGGCTTTCAGTTATAGAATGAATAAGACATAAGAATAAAAAGTATCACATAGGAATAAAATCAAATGATATCGTAATAGAATTGTATGGTGACATGACAGATGGTAACTACACTTGTGATGAACATAGCATAACATGTAGACTTATTGAATCACTATGTTGTACACCGAAAACTAATGTAACACTGTGTTTCAACTATACTCAAATAAAAACTTTACATAAATAAATAAATAAATAAATAAATAAATAAATAAATCTGCAATAAAGTAAAATAAAATAATAAAGCTGTGAGTGGTAAAATTATATGAATAGAAAAGACAGAATTAAGGCGACATCTGTAGTCAGATTACATTTTTGTCTTCACTCATCAAAATATTTTATAATTTAAATTAAAATTGGCAGGCATTTAAGTGCTTACTTTTTACATAAATATATATGAATTAGTATATGCAAACCAGTTAGCTAGTTTGATCATTGGGCACATATTCTGCATTTTAAACAAAGTAAAATCTGGCACCACATATTTAGAATATGTTTTATCTAGTTTGCTTTTGGATAGCAAGCTGTCCCAAATCATTTATTATACAGTCCATTTATCTATTCCAATTTGTACAGGTTATTCTTTCTTCAATGTGTTTTAATATCTCTCCTGTGATTCATTTAGCTTTATATACATGTAGATTTCTTCCTGCATTCTCTTTTTAATTCCATGATTTGTATCCTGTGTCATATTTCATTCTTCAAGATCTATAGCATTAAGAGCGCCTGGCTTGGGGTGGGGGCACCTGGGTGGCTCAGTCGGTTGAGTGTCTGACTTCGGCTCAAGTCATGATCTCAGGGTCTCAGGGTCTGTGAGTTGGAGCCCTGCGTCTGGGTCTGTGCTGACAACTCAGAACCTGGAGGCTGCTTCCAATTCTGTCTCCCTCACTCTCTGCCCCTCCCTCACTCATGCTCTGTCTCTCTCTCTCTGTGTCAAAAATAAATAAACATTAAAAAAAAAATTTTTTTTAAGAGCGCCTGGGTAGTTCAGTGGGTAGAGTGTTCAACTTTTGATTTTGGCAATGAGCCCAGTGTCGTGTGATCAAGCTCAAGGCACAGCACAGAGCCTGCTTGGGATTCTCTTTGACCCTCTCCCCCACTGTTCTCTCTCTCTCTTAAATTAAAAAATAAATAAACTAACTAAAGCATTATAATTAAATATATATAGGAAAGTCACCTCCTTTAAATTTTTCATTCTTATCTTGGCTCTTTTTTTTTTTTTAATGTTTATTTATTTCTGAGAGAAAGAGACAGAGTGTGTGAGTAGGGGAGGGGCAGAGAGAGAGGGAGACACAGAATTGGAAGCAGGCTCCAGGCTGTAAGCTGTCAGCACAGAGCCTGATGCAGGGCTCCAACTCAGGAGCAGTGAGATCATGACCTGAGCCAAAGTTGGATGCCTAACTGACTGAACTATTCAGGCACCCCTATCTTGGCTCTTACTTTTCCATATAAATTTTTGGTTAGTGCGTGAAATTCCACAAAATAAGTATTCCCATATTCTAATGTGATTAGACAATGTGTAGTTTGTCATTTTTGTCTGAGTATGTTGTCTCCATAGAAGTCTTACATATATTTTTAAGGTTTATACCTATATAATTTTAAATGTTTCTATTATGAATGGAATCTTCATTATAGATTTGCAATTTTTGTTTTTTCTACTTGTTTATTTTCAGATACATAGGAAATCTCTTATCTCTTAATGGAAATCTTGCATCTGGCAGTCTAATAGACTTATTAAGTCTATTTTTCTTTATATTCTCCTGAGATTTTATGTAGACAATCATTATTTCTACTAAACTTCATACTTTATCTCTAACAAAGATTCTGGTCTTACTGCTTTGGTCAGAATTTTAGTGCATTGAAAAATATAAGTGGAAGAGTAGACATGTATTTTCTGATTATTAATAAAAGTATCTGATATTTCACTAATATTATCTATATCACGGGTTAGGAAAAAAATTTATAATTTTTTTTAAAAAAATTTTTAAATTGTATTTGTTTTGAGAGAGGGAGAGAGAGCATGAATGTGGGAAGAGCAGAGAGAGGGGGAGAGAGAATCCCAAGCGGGCTCCACACTCAGAGCAGAGGCCAATGCAGGGCTTGATCTCACGACCCATGGAATCATGACCGTGAGCCGAAACCAGGAGTTGGATGCATAACCGACTGAGCCACCCAGGCGCCCCAAGAAATACTCTTAATTTTGTTCTGAGTTTTAACATGATGGACACTGAACTGCATCCAGTGTTTTTTCTACACCTATTAAGATGATTATGTTTTTTCTTTTTTCTTAAGGCATTGAACTGTGTTTACAGATATATTTACTTTAACTGTATTTGCATGCCTATAATACTTTTTAAAATTTACATATACTTTATACATTACTTGACTTTGCTATTTATAAATTTATTTTATAAATTTTCCAAATATTTTCATAGAATGATCTCTAGTTTTCCTTTCTCTTTCTATTGTTTTTATTATGCTTATAAAAAGCCCCTTAAAGTGCTATATAGGAAGATATCTTTTTCAATTGTTTAGAATAATTTGCATAAATGAGAGATTAGTGTTCCTTGAATTTTGATCAAACTTGACTGAAGATTCTCAGAACTTGGTCAGTTTATTTTATTTTATTTTTAGTATGAAATTTATTGGCAAATTGGTTTCCATACAACACCCAATGCTCATCCCAACAGGTGCCCTCCTCAATGCCCATCACCCACCCTCCGCTCCCTCCCACCCCCATCAACCCTCAGTTTATTCTCAGTTTTTAAAAGTCTCTTATGGTTTGCCTCCTTTCCTCTCGGTAACTATTTTTCCCCCTGCCCCCCCTCCCCCTCCCCCATGGTCTTCTGTTAAGTGTCTTAGGATCCACATAAGAGTGAAAACATATGATATCTGTCTTTCTCTGTATGGCTTATTTCACTTAGCATAACACTCTCCGGTTCCATCCATGTTGCTACAAAAAGCCATATTTCATTCTTTCTCATTTCTCATTCATTTCTCATTGTATATATAAGCCACAATTTCTTTATCCGTTCATCAGTTGATGGACATTTAGGCTCTTTCCATAATTTGGCTATTGTTGAAAGTGCTGCTATAAACATTGGGGTACATGTGCCCCCATGCATCAGCACTCCTGTATCCCTTGGATAAATTCCTAGGAGTGCTACTGCTGGGTCATAGGGTAGGTCTATTTTTAATTTTTTGAGGAAACTCCACACTGTTTTCCAGAGCGGCTGCACCAGTTTGCATTCCCACCAACAGTGCAAGAGGGTTCCCATTTCTCCATATCCTCTCCAGCATCTATAGTCTCCTGATTTGTTCATTTTAGCCACTCTGACTGGCGTAAGGTGATATCTCAGTGTGGTTTTGATTTGTATTTCCTTGATGAGGAGTGAGGTTGAGCATCTTTTCATGTGCCTGTTGGCCATCTGGATGTCTTCTTTAGAGAAGTGTCTATTCATGCTTTCTGCCCATTTCTTCACTGGGTTATTTGTTTTTTGGGTGTGGAGTTTAGTGAGCTCTTTATAGATTTTGGATACTAGCCCTTTGTCCGATACGTCATTTGCAAATATGTATTTCCCATTTCCCATTCTGTCGGTTGCCTTTTAGTTTTGTTGATTGTTTTCTTTGCAGTGCAGAAGCTTTTTATCTTGATGAAGTCCCAATAGTTCATTTTTGCTTTTAATTCCCTTGCCTTTGGAGATATGTCAAGTAACAAATTGCTGCGACTAAAGTCAGAGAGATTTTTTTCCTGCTTTCTCCTCTAGGGTTTTGATGGTTTCCTGTCTCACATTCAGGTCTTTCATCCATTTTGAGTTTATTTTTGTGCATGTTGTAAGAAAGTGGTCTAGTTTCATTCTTCTGCATGTTGCTGTCCAGTTCTCCCAGCATGATTTGTTAAAGAGTCTGTTTTTTTTTTTCCATTGGATATTCTTTCCTGCTTTGTCAAAGATAAATTGGCCAAATTTTTGTGGGTCCTATTCTGGAGTCTCTATTCTATTCCATTGGTCTATGTGTCTGTTTTTTGTGCCAATACCATGCTGTCTTGATGATTACAGCTTTGTTGTAGAGGCTAAAGTCTGGGATTGTGATGCCCCCTGCTTTGATCTTCTTCTTCAATATTACTTTGGCTATTTGGGGTCTTTTGTGGTTCCATACGAAGTTTAGGATTGCTTGTTCTAGCTTCGAGAAGAATGCTGGTGCAATTTTGATTGGCATTGCATTGAATGTGTAGATTGCTTTGGGTAGTATTGACATTTTAACAATATTTATTCTTCCAATCCATGAGCACAGGATTTTTCTCCATTTCTTTGTATCTTCTTAGTGTTTCCTCAAATTTTGATCAAACTTCACTGAAGATTCTCAGAACTTGGCAAGTTTATTTTGTATAATTTTTTTCCTAATTTGATTTCCTTGGTGAATGTACATTTACTTCAATTTAATTTCATCTTGAGAAATTTTTGGCAAATTTTATTTTTCTTTTAAACTATTTCATCTAGTTTCAAATATATTTATATACATTTATTGAGAATATTCGCCTATGATATTCTGATCTCCATTGCACATGAATGCATGTTCTCTCTCTCTGGGGGGGTGGTGTTGGTTTATTTAAATGCCATGTTTTCCTTAATCAATTATGGATCATTTACTTTTATGCATCTTCAGGTTTTGGTTGATCCTTACTAGGTTTCATTGTTTCTCAAGTCATTAATTCTTACTTTTAAACTTTTATATTTGTATATTTTTAGAATATGCCATGGCATTTGCTTTCTGATTTTTTTACTTGAATATATATTGCATTAATATTCATTTATTTTTAAATAATTTTTAATGTTTATTTATTTATTTTGAGAGAGAAAGTGAGTGTGTGGAGGCGGGGCAGAGCGAGAGGGAGAGAGAGAATCTTGAGCAGACTCCATGTTGTCAGCACAGGGCCCAACTCAGGGCCCAATCCTACAAACTGTGAGATCATGACTTGAGCTGAAATCAAGAGTTGGAGGCTTAACCGACTGAGCCACCCAGGCGCCCCTTATTAATGTTAACTTAGTATCATTTCTGTTGTATGCTTCTAAGCTTAGAAATCATCTAAGCATTTCTTAGTAAAATCTAAAAGGTCTATATGAAATGTTTTTGCTATCTTTCACTTCTAAATATTTTATAAATTCCATTACAATTTCATCTTTGACACATCAATTATTTAGTAGTCTTTTCTCAGTTTTTCCATGTTGTGATGGATGCCTATCTAAGAGGTATTCTTTTATGAAGTGAATTATAATCACCTTTTTCTTGCTGTGCACATGGGATTTCTGCATTCCATATAAGAGAAACACCCCAGGTTCACCACATACCACACACAGCTGTAAGATACATTCTACTTTTTCCATTATAATTCAGATAAAATAACTCTACCTTGAACTACAAACTCCAATTAAGAAATAGAGGAAGAATACTTATGATGTTCTAAGCATTCTTCAACAATATGACAGAATGATCATCACTTAAAGGGAACACTTATTTTTGCAGCCATTTTCCAGTGGATCTTTCTCAGGTATTTCATTTTATTTTTAATCAGAGATTTTGCATTAAGACAGTAAATTCAAGGAGTGTGCATATATAGGACCTCAGTAACCAGATTTATTTACTTAACTGTTTTTTTCATGTGTAAAAGAGGAATAATAATAACACCTACTTTATTGATTTATTGCATGTATTGAGTAAATATTTTAAATCATTTACCACAGTTTCTGGCACCTGGTAAGCAATAAATATTATTTAAATAAAAAGCATATTGTTAAGTATAAAATATTTAGCATTTTTTCTACATAAAACTTGTACTAAAACCAAGTATGTTGTTTCATAAAAAATAAGTATAAGTATAATAAATATCATAACAAAATTATTTTTTAATTTAAGATAGATGTTCATAGAAAAATAGACATTTTGCTTTTACTTCAGTGAAACCAGAGCTTTAAGTAATTTCTGAACCCTAGGAAATGTATAACTTCCATGAAAACTGAGACAAACATAAGAAAATAGCTGCATAAAATAAAATATATTCTTCGAACTGTTGCTTATAGTCAATCATAAGCCTTGTGATTGAAGGTTTCCAAGTCCTACCTATGTATCATAAGCCACAGAAATGAAACTGAGAATTCACAAGAGGAGGAGAATATTCTTTCCATGGATCAGACCAATCTCAAACTGTGTCACAGGAGTTCTGGGACTCTGTCTTCTTCCCTCTCTTTCTGTGCACTCTTAACCATCCCATTGGACAAGGAAAGATCTGTCTGATAAAAGAACATTTGAATCCAAAATGGATGAAGAGGAAACCAAAATCAGAACTGGGGAGAAACAAATCAGGATTTGACAGTCTTCAAAGGTACAAGAATAGTGACAGATAACTGAAATAAGGAAAGCCAAATGGTTTTCAAGTACATATGTTTCTAAACTCCCAAACACATATGGAAATATTCTTATGAAACTTTAAAAAATCCTAGCTATAAATAAAATCCTAAAACGCAACTCAGAAAATTGATTAGAAGAATACCATCAAGATATATAAAGGGTATAGATGCAACTTAAAGCTTCTAGAAAATGGAGTTAATGTAAAATCATCATTTCACTTTGAAAACTACCCTCTTTCTTATATTACTCTGAAGTACAGATATCATCATATAAATTTTGACACATAGTATAAGGTAGGTAAGATGATAGTAGCTATTCCTGAGTCCTGTTGATTTAACTGAAGAGTAATTAAGCTGGGAATTTAGATATTAGGGTATTTTTTAGTGCACACTCATTTATTCTCACTCTCTCCCTCCATATCTTTAAATAACTCTAAATACTGCACTTTATTTTTTTAAAAAAATTAATGTTTATTTTTGAGAGAGAGCATGAGTGAGGGAAGGGCAGAGAGGGAGATAAGAGAATCTGAAGCAGGCTCCTGGCTCTGAGCTGTCAGCACAGAGCCCAGTGCAGGGCTCGAACTCACGAATGGTGGGATCATGTCCTGAGCCGAAGTTGGATGCTTAACGGACTGAGCCACCCAGGTGCCCCAAAACACTACACTTTAAATCTAATTCTGATGTTTATAACATGTGTTGCGTGGAACTGTCTGGGCACAGTTTCCTTACCTGTAAAATAAGTTCATTTTAAATAATCACTGTAATTCCTCAGTGACCCAAATTTCTAATTCCATGAAAACAATTGGTTATATCTTAAAAATAATGTACCCAATGTTGGTCCTATTATACATTTCAGTTAAGTTTTCCAGAATTCTATTGAAATATAATTTTTTTTTCTTGAAAAATATTGTCTGGTTCTTCTTCTTTGTGTATTTTGTTTAAAGTGTGAAAGTAAAGTTTCAATACATTCTAAACAAATGATGATTTCAAGATTTATGTCATGTTATTTGAAAAGTAAGTTTAGCTAGGTGTATATGATTAGAATTTTAGCCTTAAGACAAATATATGAGGCTTAAATTTGCACATGTGAGTACCATTTAGCCCTGAAACTGAAAGCCAAAATAACAGTAACTGAAATAAGATGAAAGTTTATTGTCTAGGTGAAGTGATGTTCACAAGTAGGTGGTACCATACTGAGATGGATGTTCCATGGTTTATCAGGAACCATGTTCTTTCAGATTTCCCTTCTATCCTTTTCCATGTCTCTCTCTCTCTCTCTCTCTCTCTCTCTCTCTCTCTCACACACACACACACACACACACACACACACACACACACACAGAATAGATACTAGAAAGCCAGCAGTTGTATCCAGGTCCAAGCTGTAGAAAAGTTATAGAAACTGAAGGCAAAGTGGATATATTGCCAAAGGAGCCTGTCTTTTTTTAGTACTTGTCTGGAAGCAGTCCATATGGTCTGCTTTTATATCTTATTGGTCTGAATTCTGTGACTTGGACACATTAACTAAAATGTAGGCTGAGAATATATATATTTTAGTTGTATTTTTATTAACAAGGAAGAAAAGGAGAGTAGATATCCATAAGAAAACATATATTGCACCATCTCTTTCATTTTCTTCAAATTCCCTGAAATAATAATATGCCTGTGATGGCTTATTTTATGACTTAATTTGACTCGTTATTCAATCAAATGCTGTGTAGGTGTTGTCATGAAGGTATTTTGCAGAAACCAAGGCTATAATGTTTGACTTTAAGTAAGGGAGTTTATCCTAGGTACTGAGAGTGGCTATGAGTCAGGAAATTGAAAAGCCTTAAGAACAGAGCTGAAGCTTGCTTTCCTGAAGAAAAAACTCTGCCTGTGGAATGCAGCTTCAGCTTCTTTTATGGAATTCCAATGTACCCTTTCCGAGTTACAACCACTCATATGTTGGGGACGGAATATGGGTTGTCTATAAATGAGAACATGAGGGACTTTTGGGATGATGGAAATTTTCTTTATCCCAACTGTGGTAGTGGACACAAAACTCTGAATTTTCCAAAACCCATGGAACTATATACCAAAAGATTTAATTTCATAGTATATAAATTTTAAAAGGAAATAACAAGGATGAGGGGGGAATAAAAAATGGAACACAAACTGTAACAAAGAGATCTATCTGTAATGATTAATACAACCACTTTGAAGGGGTGGAGAAGAGAAACACTAAGTAAATTTGGAAAACAATATTTTGCCTCCATATTGTAAGACAAAAGACGATAGAACTGTATACAACTACTGTGCTCTAGTTAGTATATTTTTTACTCACAGCTGTATGGATTAGCAATCCTGATACTACTTAAGAAAATACTACAGTTGAATAAATAAATAAATAAACAAATAACTAAATAAATAATGAGAGCAATGGCTCCCAGTGTCAGAGAAGGAAATTACAGGTAAAGAAAGTGAAAAAACTAGAATGAATCTTGTATTTGATTGAAATTGGGGTATTATTAGTATGAACAAACATTTTAAAAATATGTATATACAGTATGGTACGGAAAGTAATATAGATGTGGGTTCATGTAGATTAGTATACACACATATAATTCTTAGCTCTGTCTGCTCAGCAGGTAGATGCAGGGACATCCCTCCTCACACCACTGTAGCTGTACTGCCCGTCTTTCAGAAACTTGAAAGAGCCTTTCTTTCTCCCACCCAAGGATCTTTGAACATATTATTCTTTCTACATGGAATGTTCTTTCCCTCTGTCCTAACCTGTACTAAGTTCATTCTCAAACTTAATTCAATTACATAGAGAAACTTTCTTAACCACCTTGATAAAGCCAAGTGTTTGTGTAATATGCTTCCTAAGTACCAATTTTAAACATTTTCACATTTATAATTTCTTGTCTGATAGCCTGAATAATATTCACTTTTCTTGATAATCTATGAGGACTTTGAGTATTGGGACCATGTCAGTTTTTTGTATGCCACTGGTACAGTGCCTGGCACAATATAAGTCATCAGTTCATATGAGCTGAATGATTTCATTGAGCAAGCACCCATTTCTCTTTCCATATCACCCTCCCCATATGCATTTTCCATTCACACTGTATAACAGAAAGTAGAATGAGGTGAATTTGTCAGCTGCCAACCTGATTTTCCACTACCGAGAACAGTCTTAAAGCAATCCATCTCATTGGCATGGAACTCCTTAGCCCACCAAATCCTGCCTTTGGCTAATAGGCACTTCCTAGTACATTCTGTTGTAGACAGGAAGGTAGATTTCATGTCATTGGCAATTCTACTTTATGCAGATCTTCTTTCTGTAATCACTTCCCTCAAATATAGGTGGAGGCATAGCAGACAGAGATTCATGGGCCATATTTTAGATTTGAAATATAAGTTTTGGCCTTAACACCATAATTAACCAACCATAAGAGCTTAGCAGGTCATGCCACATCGCTGGGGTTTCATAGGCTCATTTGTTAGAATAGGTAGTTGGTTTACCCTTTCTCACAGATCTTCTTCACTACAATATTCAATGCCAGATGCTAATGAGCTGTAAGGAATTGTTAGTAACTTATTGTCCCCCAAAACATTGTAATTAGAGTGCTATATCATTGGCTATAAAACACTTGGGGCTTTATAAAGAAGAAGTATTCCAGTAATGCAAAGTAGTTCTGTGATTGTAAAAATTTTATTATCATTATAAAAATGAAAGTGCTGGTTTATAGAGAATTGGTATAAATCCTAATGTTAAAACAAAAATGAATTTTGAAATAAAATTATTTCAGTGATATAAAAATTTATTACTTGTTTACTTATTATTCTACCAAAATTATCTCTCATGTTGACCATGATTGCAACATTATCTCTTCACTACAAAGACAGAGCCTACTATATGCCAAGTACTATGCCAAGTAATTCAAAAACAAATGAGATTTTTTTCCCTACAGAAAAAACTCAGAGCTAACCCATAAGCTAATAAACATAAAATACATTATATATGCTGATTCAGGTAAGCATAGAATCTTATGAAGGCATGCAAGAACAGAAAATAGAACAACCTCAAGATACATTTGTTAAGTACAAAAAAACCTTTTTGCAAGAAGTGATACCAAGTTGAATTCTGAATAACAAGCCAGATTCTTATCCATAGTTGTTTTTTTTTTTTTTTTTTTTTTTTTTTCCTGGTACCAGATCGACTTGTTTACTCCCATTCATTTTGGAAAAAAAATTGCATATATATCGGAGAATTCCCATTCAGTTGATAATAAGTACTCTGAAAAGAACTCTCAAGTGCAGTTTATGTTCTCATTGAAGTCACAAATAATGGGGAGGGTGGAATAGAATGTACAATAAAGAAAAGTAGAACATGTCAGTAATGAAAGAGATAGATACATTTAAACAGTCATGTACTAAGAGATTTCTATGATTCCTGGAGATGCCTTAAGTCATGTTGGGTGAAACAAGGAAGGATTTCCAATGGAAGTAAACTAGAGGATGATAGAGAGAAAGGAGAATGTGTGTGTAAATGCCCCTCCCATAGTGAGATGATGTCTTGTTACATGGGCTAAGTTTCTATGAATTAATGACACATATTGATTATACATAACAGAATGTAATGTCTCAATAATTCATTAGTTTGTAGGGGGAAAAACAGACTATAAATTGGGTACAAAAGAAGGCTTTATTCTTTATGGCATCTAAAAGGCCTGGTATTATCGTCTTCATGGATTGAAGGGAAGAAATTCACTAGTTGAATCATACTTCTATGGCTTCTTATTTTCTTGTCCTTTGACTCTAGCTATTGGAGAAGCATACCATTTAGAAGTAATTACTCAGATTTAACTTTTGAAATAATATGGAAATAATTTGCTTATATTTTTTATTATTTCATTAATAATTTTAATTCCTCTATGTAAAAACTGGTATGAAAAATATGAAAGTAACTCAGAAAGTAGAAAAGAAATGGTGATAATAATAAAAGGGTAAAAAAAAAATAAAATAAAATAAAATAAAAAAATTAAAAAATATATAATAAAAGGGTGTCCATGTATTCTAGCACTTACCCCACCCCTACTTCCTATGCTGAGGAAAGGATTGCTAACTAATCATTACTTACTGAATGCTGATAGAGTCTCTAAATACTCTTCAGCATAGCAGTTCACCATCAGTTTATAATAAATGGTACAAAAGATCAAATTAATTTGCCATTCTTAGCCAAGTTGGAGCATGGCATATACTACAGAGGCAAGTTCCCCTCTGCATTATAATTTTCCCCAATGACTGCAATTTAAGTACTATAGAACAAATACTTCAAGGTGTCTAGTCATAGTTCTGATTTAAGGTTAGGCCTAGGGTTTACAGAACACCCAAGAAATATACATCTAGTTAGAGAGAGGCAATAACCCTAATAGAGTAATTAGAACTAAGTGGTACAAGGTGTGGTATAGATTGCTAATTTTACGTTTAGAAGGAATTATCATTGGTCTAAAATGATTCAGAAAGGCATAAGAGAAACAGAGGTAGGTTTGGGAAGGCTTTCAAATCTGAGAAACTTGTCAGAGGAGCCTGGGTGCCTCAATCAGTTAAGTGTCTGACTTTGACTCAGGTCTTGATCTCATGGTTCGTGAGTTGGATCCCCACATTAGGCTCTGTGCTGACAGCTCAGAACCTGGAGCCTGCTTCAAATTCTGTGTCTCCCCCTCTCTCTGCCCCTCCCCCACTCACACTCTGTCTCTCTCTCTCTCTCAAATAAAACATTTACATTAATAACAAATCTGAGAAATTTATGAACATTAAAACAAAACCATATTCCAAAAATGAAGGGCAACTCCAAGAAATGCTTTCACTAAAGAAGTGGCAAAAACTGGTTTTCAGAAGCTTTCCAGGATTGCTACTCAAGGTTTATATTCCAGTCACATTTGCAGAACCATAATGGAAGGAGTCTCAAAGATTGAGTTAGAGATGTAAATCAGATATAAGATTCATATCTTTTAGGAACATCCTCTCATCAAGGCTGTACGGAATGTTTTCCAAAAATGTCAAATTTCTATTTTTTTTTAAAGATACCAGCATAATGCATTGTCTAAAAAATATGGTTAGGAGAATTTCAAGATCAAATTTATCAAACAGATTGCTTACTATTATGGGGATTCATACAATAGCCTCTTAATATGTAATATGATGAAGTTTAGTTTCTATTTTTGTTTACAGAACAGGAAAAAAAAACCCAGCCCAAATAGCAAACAATACATGGAACTTACTAGCCAGAAACCCTAAAAAGCAGGTAAGGATTCAAAATAAAAGGGGAAAAAAATACAATGTACTTGGCATCTTGTCTGACACTTTAAATGTATAATCTTGTTTAAGTTCTACATATATTTTATAGTAAGTGAAATTAAAATTTCACAATGTTTTTAGTTATATAAAATCCACTCTTATTTTTTTGACTCTGGATGAGGTATTTACAATTTTAAATGTAGCATCTCACAAAGTTTTTTTTTTTTTTAAACACATTTTATTTTATTTTATTTTATTTTATTTATTTTTTTAAATAATGTTTTGTCAAGTTAGCTAACATACAGTGTAGTCTTGGCATCAGGAGTGGAATCCTGTGATTCATCACTTACTTACAGCACCCAGTGCTCATCCCAACAGGTACCCTCCTCAATGCCCATCACTCATTTTCCCTTCCAGTCAGGGAACCCGACCCCCATCAACACTCGGTTTGTTCTCTATATTTATGAGTCTAAATATGGAGACTTAGAACAACACTCAGTTTGTTCTCTATATTTATGGTTTGCCTCCCTGTTTGTAACTTATTTTTCCTTCCCTTCCCCTATGGTCTTCTGTTAAGTTTCTCAAATTCCACATTTGAGTGAAAACATATGATATCTGTCTTTTTCTGACTGACTTATTTCACTCAGCACAATACCCTCTGGTTCCATCAACATTGTTGCAAATGGCAAGATTTCATTCTTTTTCATCACCAAGTAGTATTCCATTGTGCACATATACCACATCTTCTTTATCCTTTCATAGGTTGATGGACATTTGGGTTCTTTCCATAAGTTGGCTATTGTTGATAGCACTGCTATAAAAATTGGGGTACATGTGCCCCTATAAATCAGCACTCCTGTATCTTTTGGGTAGATTCCTAGCAGTGCTATTTCTGGGTCATAGGATAATTCTATTTTTAATTTTTTGAGGAAGCTCCACACTGTTTTCCACAGTGGCTGCACCAGTTTTCATTCCCACCAACAATGCAAGAGGGTTGCACTTTCTCCACATCCTCACCAACATCTGTTGTTTCCTGAGTTGTTAATTTTAGCAACTCTGACCCGTGTGAGGTGATATCTCAGTGTGGTTTTGATTTGTATTTCCCTGATGAGGAGTGATGTTGAGCATCTTTTCATGTGTCTGTTAGCCATTTGGATGTCTTTGGAAAGTGTCTATTCATGTCTTTTGCCCATTTCTTCATTGTTTTATTTGTTTTTTGGGTGTTGAGTTTGGTAATTTCTTTATAGATTTTTGATACTAACCCTTTATCTGGTATGGCATTTGCAAATATCTTCTCCCATTCTGTTCATTGCCTTTCAGTTTTGTTGATTGTCTCCTTTGCTCTGCTGAAGCTTTTATCTTGATGACATCCCAATAGTTCATTTTTGCTCTTATTTCCCTTGCCTTTGGAGATGTGTTCAGTAAGAAGTTGCTGTGGCTGAGCTCAAAGAGGTTGTTGCCGGTTCTTCTCCTCTAGGGTTTTGTTGGTTTCCTGTCTCACATTTAGGTCTCTCATCCATTTTGAACTTATTTTTGTGTATGGTGTAAGAAAATGGTCCAGTTTCATTCTTCAGCATGCTGCTGTCCAGTTCTCCCAGCACCATTTGCTAAAAAGACTGTCTTTTCCACTGGATACTCTTTCTTGCTTTGTCAAAGATTAGTTGACCATACATTTGTGGGTCCATTTCTGGGTTCTCTATTCCATCGGTCTATGTGTCTCTTTTGTGCCAATACCATCTTGATGATTACAACTTTGTAGTAGAGGCTAAAGTCCAGGATTCTGATGCCTCCCGCTTTAGTTTTCTTTTTGAACATTACTTTGGCTATTCTTTTCTGGTTCCATACAAATTTTAAGATTGTTTATTCTAGCTCTGTGAATAATTCTGGTGTTATTTTGATTGGGATTGCATTGAATGTGTAGATTGCTTTGGATTTCTTCAAATCCATGAGCATGGAATGTTTTTCTATTTCTTTGTGTCTTCTTCAATTTCTTTCATGAGCTCTCTATAGTTTTTGGCATACAGATCTTTTACCTCTTTGGGTAGGTAGGTATATTCCTAGGTATTTTATGGTTCTTGGTGCAATTGTAAATGGGATTGATTCATTGATGTCTCTTTCTGCTCTTTCATTATTGGTGCATAGAAATGCAACTGATTTCTGCACATTGATTTTATATCCTGTGACTTGGCTGAATTCATGTATCAGTTCTAGCAGGTTTTTGGTGGAGTCTTTTGGGTTTTCTCTGTAGAGTATCATGTCATCTGTGAAAATTGAAAGTTTGACTTCTTTGCCAATTTTGATGCCTTTGATTTCATTTTGTTGTCTGATTGCTGAGGTTAGTACTTGCTAGCACTGCTAAACAGCAGTGGTGAGAGTGGACCTTCCTGTCATGTTCCTGATCTCAGGGAAAAGCTCTCAGTTTTTCTCCATTGAGGATGATATTAGCTGTGAGTCTTTCATATATGGCTTTTATAATGTTAAGGTATATTCATTCTGTCCCATCTTTCTTGAGAGTTTTTATTAAGAAAAGATCCTGTATTTTGTCAAATGCTTTTTCTACATTTATTGACAGGATCATATGGTTCTTATCCTTTCATCTATTAAAGTGATGTATCACATTGATTGATTTGTGAATATTGAACCAGCCCTGCAGCCCAGGAATGAATCCCACTTGATCATGGTAAATAATTCTTTTTAAATGCTGTTGAATTCGATTTGCTAGTATCTTGTTGAGAATTTTTTCATCCATGTTCATCAAGGATATTGGCCTGTAACTCTCCTTTTTAGTGGGGTCTTTGGTTTAGGAATCAAGATGATGCTGGCTTCATAGAATGAGTCTGGAAGCTTTCCTTGTGTGTCTATTTTTTGGAATGGCTTGAGAATAATAGGTATTAACTCTGCTTCAGATGTCTGGTAAAATTTCCCTGGAATGCCATCTGGCCAACGACTCTTATTTGTTGGGAGATTTTTGATAACTGATTCAATTTCTCACTAGTTATGGGTCTGTTCAAATTTTCTATTTCTTTCCTTTTGAGTTTTGGTAATGTGTGGGGGTCTAGGAATTTGTCCATTTCTTCCAGGTTGTCCTGTTTGTTGGCATATAATTTTTCATAATATTCTCTAATAATTGTTTGTATTTCTGTGGTGTTGGTTGTAATCTCTCCTCTTTCATTCATGATTTTATCTATTTGGGTCCTCTCTCTTTTGTTTTTGATAAGTATGGCTAGAGGTTAATCAATTTTGTTTATTCTTTCAAAAAAACAGCTCTTAGATTCATTGATCTGTTCTACTTGTTTTTTTTTGGATGCTATATTATTTATTTCTGCTCTAATCTTTATTATTTCTCTTCTTCTGCTGGCTTTGGGCTTTCTTTGCTGCTGTGTTTCTAGTTCCTTTAGATGTGAGGTTAGGTTCTATATCTGATACCTTTCTTGCTCCTTGAGATAGGCCTGGATTGCAATGTATTTTTTTCTTAGGACTGCCTTTCCTGCATTCCAAAGGGTTTGGACTGTCATGTTTTCATTGCTTCCATATATATTTAAATTTCTTCTTTAATGTCCTGGTTGACCCATTAATTCTTTAGTAGGATGTTCTTTAACCTCAATGTATTTGGCAGCTTTCCAAATTTTTTCTTGTGGTTGATTTCAAGTATCACAGTGTTGTGACCTGAAAATATGCATGGTATGATCTCCATACTTTTATATTTGTTGACGGCTATTTTGTGACCCAGTATGTGATCTATCTTATAGAATGTTCTGTGTGCACTCGAGAAGAATGTGTATTCTTCTGCTTTTGGATGAAAAGTTCTGAATATATCTATCAAGTACATCTGGTCCAATGTGTCATTCAGAGCCATTGTTTCGTTATTGATTCTCTGCCTAGATGATCTGTCCATTGTTGTAAGTGGAATAATAAAGGTTTGAACAAGATGTGACTCATGAGCAAAGCACAACCTCAGCCACTAGCAAAGGAAAATTACTATCTTGGTTGCCAATGCCAGGATATAGATAATACTTGGCAGAGAGAAGATCTAAAGAGAAGCCAGAAAAGAGGTCATAAACCAGTGGCCCATTTAGGAAAAGGGTAGTTTGCTAATGATGGATCAGTTGAAGGTTAGATAATATCCCTGAAAAGTAGTAGTTTTTGTCATCATCCACCCCTAATGCTGCATGCTACCTTTGCCATATACCTGTTGTATTCATTAGGTAAGTTAATTAATCTTTCTGAAACTTAGTGTCCTTATTCATAAAATTCATAAAATGAAAATAATTATCAACAACCTCAGAGAGTGAGGATGATAATTAAAGGAGATAATTATTAAATAGCTACTAGTATAGTGTTTGACATATAAGTGGCTTTCTCATTTGGTGTTCCTCCCTCTTTATGTGGTTTAACAGAAGTTAAAGTAGTATAAAAGAAATATTATTATTTTTTAAGGTTGAATGCCTTAGATCTTGTCCCTGAACAATCACTGATTTGATGTGTATCCAGTTTCATGCTTCATAAGGTAGCGATACTAGCACTCCCCTTCTATATCTCACTAGGCTGTTATGGGGATTAGGATTTCAAAAAATCTAATGGAGAAATATTTTGAAAGTGTAAAGACCTACACTGACATACATAAATATAACAAAGTAATATTTAATTTTATAATGTCCACTTTATGATTTTGCCAGATTCATTTATTCAAAAGCAAAACAAGTTGATCCTCATGCACTCTTTCTGTTCCTTAATTCTCGGGAGCACTTCCACATTTATATAGTTGGAACAGTTCATTCAGTTTTGTTGACAGGGCAAACCCTTCAAATAAAAAATGCAAAGAAAAGAAATAATTTGTTTCAAAAGCATTATAACTTCTTATAATTTGTTAACAATAAAGACAAAGGCCATATCCTCCAAATAGATCACCAGGTTATGATCCCTCATATATCATCCAGAAGAGCCAGTAGTAATTTGACACATTAACTGCCCTATCTCCCCTCTTGCACCCATGGTAGAGAAAGTAGTTGATCATGGTACTCTGCTGTAGTGTGAATGCAGCCTCATAAGACTTTTACAATGCACTATTGGCAGCAACTATCCAACAACTGCAATTTACACAGCAATTTTAGCTTTATTCTTTAGACTATGGCTGAAACCATCAGAGAGCTTGATAGAATCTTAAGCAAGGTGTGTTAAGAGTGGGAATATCAAAAAAGAATCAATCAACACTTTTCCCCACCTCTTTCCCTAATCAATATTCCTGAGCCAACTACATATGCTATATCATCACCCTTGGGAAGAATGTTCAGGGAGAAATATCTGATTACCAATGTGAAAGAAATTTTGCCCAAGTGATGTTGCTCCTAGAGAGTAGACAAATAAATTATATTTGGTGTCATTACAAATGAAACTGACAATGAAATATTGTAAAGGTCCCACATCATTAGTCTTCCTACCTTTCAAACAAGATATCTCAGAAATGTCCTTGTCATTGTAGTTCAGCTTGAAAATACTTTTACAGGATGCTATCTATTTTTGCACTTTACCCCTCCAAGCTCCTTACTGGTGACCAGGGAGTACAGAAAGCTCCGTATACCTTGATATAGTCTTTTACACAGCCAACATTTTGGTGAAAGGGGGAAATATTGGGTACACATAACCTGTGTCTCTATTAAATGTAAACATCTCCAAGAAAAATTATATCAAATACAATCATCTATATACAACTGTGAATGAGACATAACTAGGCTTTGTTAGGGTAAATGAGGGAAGCAGGAGATCTGGATCCAGACAGAGGACAGCAGTGGAAATTCAGGGATTAGAACATGAAAAAGTACTAGGGCATGATATTAGTGATGAATGAGTGAAAGAAATATAATACCCAATTTGATATTTTGTCCATGACTGGGATTGCCCTAATTTATAACACCTCTAAAGGACATTTTATCAAACAGATGTGATAGTTAGTATAAAAATTAATAATGATGTCACAAATTTTTAATCAGGGCCAGAGAAATTACCCAAGGGTTATTTGCATCTGCCACAGACTGGGTTTTATATGACATTTAGGAAAAAGGGATGCTGTGAGCACTCTAATTTTATTCTTCCTTCTGTAATTAACCAATGTTAATGTTAAATATATGTTGCTGGTATGAATCTCTACCATTAAAGTAGTCAATAAGCAATACTAATATCCTAGATTTTATTTTGCTGCAAAATTAATGAAATTTGCCAATATCAAATTTACAAACACCTCCCTGACAATCAAAGTGCCTGTGAAGTTGGTTAGAAAGTCCATTTTTGTGTATGTGAGTAACATGTATATTTTGCCATGTATGCAGTTAAAGGATCACTTCCTTCTGAGGCATCTTTCATGTCTAGGAGTTGCTGAGCAAGGGAAAGCCTGATTTTCTATTTATAAATTCAAGAACATAACCAGGCAGAGGAATATTCAATGGGAAAACAACTCATAATTCTAAGACATGATTAGACATGGGAAGCACCATATAGCTTATCAGAAGAATATTTCTTATGAAGTCTCAAACAGCAAGACAATATACAATCTCAGGTTTGGAAAGAAAAAAAGGTACAGCAAAATTATTAATAGGGAAGAATTAATTGAGGGTTTTAATTTTTTCTAATACTTTAGTCAGAGAGAAAAACAAGGCTAGAGCTGATAATATAACTTAAACGTGCTTTAGTACCCATCTCCTTGTTAGCTCATCTTCATCATTGACTTTCCCATGCAAATTGCATAGCTGATGTGTATCACATCTAGTTCTAGCACACTAATTAACAAAAGTATGGTTTTGAACTTCACCCCATAAGCCCATATCTTCACACATTAATTTGGAAAGCAAATATTTGGAAAGTAGTGAATACATTTTTATTTTATGTGCAGTAACATACTGCCCTGTCTTCTTTCAGCATTGATAACTGAGGAGAAAGAAAAAGTATGGTATACCCTAAAATGATAGTTTTAGCTTGATACCATATTTTCCTTGATGATAAGAATCTATTTTGCTACTGGGGCACCTGAATGGATCATTCAGTTAGGTGTCCAACTCTTGATTTTGGCTCAGGTAGTGATCCCAGGGTCTTGGGATTGAGGCCCACGTTGGGCTCTGCACTGAGCATGGAGCCTGCTTAAGATTCTCTCTCTCTCTCTCGCTCTGTCTCTCTCTCTCTGTCTCTCTCTCTCCCTCTCTCTGTCTGTCTCTCTCTCTCCCTCTCTCTTTCTCTCTCTCTCTTTTGTCCCTCTCCCCTGTTCGTACTCTTGAAAGGAAGGAAGGAAGGAAGGAAGGAAGGAAGGAAGGAAGGAAAGAAGGAAGGATAAAAAAGAAAATAATATATTTTGCTACAAAATTTGTACAGCCACAGAAATGTCTGTCGTACCTCTTAACATCTGCTTTCTTGTAGGAAAACTTAAAAATGCAAAGCTGGTTTAACATTAGAACATATATTAATGGGGGCGCCTGGGTGGCTCAGTTGTTAAATGTCCTTAACTCGGCTCAGGTCATGACTTCATGGTTCGTGGGTTCCAGCCCTGCATCACACTCTGTGCTGACATCTCAGAGGCTGGATGGAGCCTGCTTCAGATTTTGTGTCTCCCTGTCTCTCTGCCCTTTCTCTCTCTCTCTCTCTCTCTCTCTCTCTCTCTCTCTCTCTCTCTCTCTCAAAATACATAAAATATTTAAAAAATATTATTTAAAAAAAAGAAGATATATTAATGTAATTCAGTATATTGGCAGATTAATGTAAAGATGTGTGTGATTATCAAAATAAATGCAGAAAAAAAGGTGTGTAAAACTCAACATCCAATTTAACAACACACTATTTTTTGGTCATTTACTATGTGCCATTCTTCTAAGTACTAGAGATAACCAATGAACAAAATAGACAGATGAAAATTCCTGCCTTCAGGAGCTTACTTTTTGATAAGAATGATAATTTAAAAATAAAGTTCTTAGGAACGTTTGAAGAAGAAAGAATTCTCTAAACTATCTAAAAGCTATTAATGAAAAAAACTACTAAAATTACAATAATTAAGTGTAAATACTGGGAGCATTTTCTTCAAATTCAGGAAAAAGATGATGACACCCACTAACACCATTCTATTCTGTACCATACAGAATACTCCAGCCAGTCCAATAAGGCAAGGAAAAGAAACAAAACTATTACAAAAATAGTAAAAGAACAAAAGCTGTCATTATTTGCAGATGATATGTTATGTGTAAAAATCCAGAAGAAACTATAGATAAGGAGCTAAAACTAACAGTTTGTTGGGTACAAAAACAATATATGGGGGTGCCTGGGTGGCTCAGTGGGTTAAGCATCTGACTTTGGCTCAGGTTGTGATCTCACAGCTCATGAGTTCAAACCCTGCAACAGGCTCTGTGCTGACAACTCAGAGCCTGGAGCCTGGTTCAGATTCTGTGTGTGTCTCTCTCTCTGCCCCTCCGCCACTAGCGCTCTCTCTCTCTCTCTCTCTCTCTCTCTCTCAAAAATAAATAAAAATATTTTTAAAAATTTTAAATAAAAAGGTAATATATGAAATTCAACTATACTTCTCTTAAAAAAATTATTGATTTATTTACTTTGAGAGAAACAGAGACAACACAAGCTGAGGAGAAGCAGAGAGAGAGAAAGAGAGAGAGAATCCCAAGCAGGCTCCATGCTGTCAGTGCAGAGCCTGACACGGGGCTCAAATCCACAAAACCGTGAGTCCATGACCTGAGCCAAAATCAAAAGTTGTATACTCAACCAAGACACTCCTCAATTACATTCCTATACATCAACAACAAACCTTTAGAAAATGAAATTTCAAACATACAAGTTAAAATTGCAGCAAATATGCAAAGTAACTAGAAATAAATCGAATTAAATATATTTAAGATCTTATAGAGACTATTGTACTTTTTATTAAAATATATAAGAGAAGACCTACATTGATGAAGATATATATTATGTTCAAGTTATCAAAGGCTTAATATTCTAAATGTTTTAATTCATCCTAAATTAAACTATAGATTCAATGTCATTCTGGTAGGAATCTCAAGATGCTTTTTGATGAGTATGTGAGAGGATTTCACAAAATGATTCTAAATTTGTGTGGGAAATAAGGAGCCAGAGCCACCAAACATCCATGAAGAATCAGAATTAGATAGAATATTTGCCTTACTTAATGCTAACTATTATTATAAGCTATGGTTGTTAATTTTATTACCGGAATAGGAATGGGCAAATAGATAAATGTAGTGAAAGGGGTCCAACTAATATATATGAACAGTTGTGTTTGATAGATTTACTATTGATCCATGAGGTAAAACTAGATAAGGGCAGTTGATTATTACCTATATATGTGTCATCATCTACACTTATCATATACATATATACTACATTTATCTACATATGTCTACACATATATAGCATTGGTTATGAAGCATAAAGTAGAACATTTATACAATGAGCAATTTGACTACTTTAAAATAAACAACTTAGTAAAAATGAAATAAGGGGGGCGCCTGGGTGGCTTGGTCGGTTAAGCGTCCGACTTCAGCAGAGGTCATGATCTCACGGTCCGTGAGTTCGAGCCCCGCATTGGGCTCTGTGCTGACAGCTCAGAGCCTGGAGCCTGCTTCCGATTCTGTGTCTCCCTCTCTCTCTGACCCTCCCCCGCTCATGCTCTGTCTCTCTCTGTCTCAAAAATAAATAAACGTTAAAAAAAAAATGAAATAAGGAACTTAAGATCATGACAGATAAAAATGAAATGAAGAAAAATAAAATAAGGATGAAAAGGCAAGCCATGAATTGGGAACTATCGTTGCAACATATATTACTGACCATTAATTAGTAGCCCCAAATGTGAAGAATTCTGATGAATCTGTAAGAAAAAACGGTGGAAAATGGCTAAAAGAAATAAATAGGAATACCACATGTTCTCAAGAATGCTAAGTACCTGAAACTCCTGCTCATGAAGAAAGGCAAATAAATGGAAATGAAAATCACTACTAACTCAGCTCCATTGGAATTATTGCCACAAATGTTTTAGAGTCAAAAGATTTCATGGTCCTTTCTTCAAATAAATATTATATATAATTTGCATATATGTGAATGTTTATGTGTGTAGCAAAGTTGGTATTGAACTTCCATATTGCTTTTAAATATTACTTTTTAAATTTCTCTGATAATTTTCCATCTTTAAATATATTGCATTTTGCATGATAGTTTTTAACACTTGTACATTGCTACCTCTTAAAGATTTGCCATAATTTTTTTATTCAACTAATTTTCTATTGTTGGAAACATCCTATTGTTTCTTTCACCTTATATCTATAGCTTCCAATTTACCCACTGAAGTCCATGCTAACTAGCCTACTCTATGTGCAGCTGTAGAGGCTCATGCCAGTTCTGGGGCTGTATTAACACATAACATTAAATATAGCTTAGTAGTGACTCATATTATAATAATAAAGGTCAGAGAAGGTTGAATACCAGAGAGGTTAAAAATAACTGACACAACAACAGTCCTCACTTCAAACACAACTTATTTGGAAAGAAATTCTTGATGGAATATATATATATATATATATATATATATATATATATATATATATATATAGTTTTATTCCTGAGAAGATGATGATAGATGCTTATGACAAGTATGATGTTTACACACATCATTCATAGTTTTATCTCTCACTTCCTTCAGCACATGGAATATCCATGTGCCCAAAAAAGCAAGAGCAAGACAAATCATCAGGAGGATATGGAATGTAGTTTCAACTTTTGTGAGTAAACAATACTCTCTGGACTTTATCTTGACATATGAGAGAGAGAAGAGTGACAGTCTTGTTTTACAGAAAAATTGACAAGCTTCTTGGAGAAGTGCTAAATGCTATTGACTATGGAAAGGCAAGTTTACACCAGTTTGATCAGGAAATGGTGTGAATTTAGACAACTTTTGGCCAGTTTAATACATTTACATAAGGAGAATTGAGTGTCTTGTTGTTCAAAATGACTTTGGGAGACAGAAATTCCCCCAAATTGAGTCTCTTGTTGTTCAAAGTGACTTTGGGGGCGCTTGAAATTCTTGTCTTTTTAATGATGCTGGTTACTTCTCTCATTTAATCCTCTAAAGTTTAAGTATATAGTAATATCCTTAGTAGAGGTCCAAAATGTTTTTTTTTTTTTTTTCCAAAATACTTGGAGCAAGTCATGTTACAGGGATTCAGAATCCTTCAGATTTTAGGAAGGAAATATAGTGCATATATTGTGTATTACATAATATTCCCAGTAACATCTATGACAGCACTTCATAATCAGATGGCATAATATTGCTGCAGTGAAACATAGAGAGAGCTACCTAACCAGGAAAAATAAGGACTACAAAGAACCTCACATCCTTCATCTCATGTTTGCCATCAAATGAATTTGCTGAATTTTGTAGAATTTTTTAGTTTATGGAGCATTTTGGATTGGGATTATAAATAAAGCAGTGTAGATCAGTGTGCTATGACATAGCACATAGCACAACACAGCATAGAGGAGTGTAAGGTAATTTGTATCTACTGAACAGTAAATATTAGATACAATCATTGTTCAAGTCTCAAATACTCCTGGTCTGTTGAAAATATTTAGGTGCCATTTGGAACTTATCATTATTTTGTATATGGTACAGGACATGTTGCAAAATATCAGATATATTTGTCTGCCTGCTATTAAATTGAAAGTGCCTATGCTCTTCATTTAAAAATAATATATCTTTTAATGTACAAAGAACATTTTTATTTACAGCTTTGTAAAAATAAAGAAAACATGGAAAAAAGTTATGATATATATTTTCACTTGTTTTCCATACTCAATTTCTGGTAAGTCAGAAAATACTCATGAGTACAAAATAACACACTAGGAAACTAATACACAGAAGAGTATGTTCCGGGGTGCCTGGGTGGCTTAGTCAGTTAAGCATCTGACTTCGGCTCAGGTCATGATCTGGCGGTCTGTGAGTTCGAGTTCCACATCAGGCTATGTGCTGACAGCTCAGCGCCTGGAGCCTGCATCAGATTCTGTGTCTCCCTCTCTCTACCCCTCCCCCACTCACACTTTCTCTCTCTCTCTCTCAAAAATAAATAAACATTTAAAAAAAAAGAAGAAGAAGAGTATGTTCTGTGTAATTGAGATCAACATCCTTAGGTGGAGGTCTAGAACAGTTAGCATACTGCAACCTACTCCAGGTGCTACACTCTCTTAGGTTAGACACTAAAACTGTTGTACAAAAGACCCTGATAATTTGTAGAGCTGAATTTTCTTAGGATGCCATTTGATACCATAAAATATAGGGGCGTCAGTTTCAGCTTCAAATGCTTTAAATTTTATCACTGAAAATTTCTTGGAAGGATACAACTACAATAATAATAAAATAATAATAATAATTGCTTAAAATTATTGATCATCTCCTATGGATTAAATACTATTCTTCATTCTTCACTTACATTTGATTTAATGTTTTCAACATCTATATGTAGAAAATTATTAGTATCTTAATATTACAAACAAAGAGCCTTGCCTAGAAAATTGAGACCTTTACCCAAGGTCATACAGATAAAAAGGGATAAACTCAATTTGGAAATAGGTTCTGCATGATCACGGAACGTATGGTCTCAAACATTAGATTATTTTGTCTCTTTACTACGGAGCTGGCTAACCTTGGATTCCCTTTAGTCAACACAGACTATCACCAAAGCACATACATAATTGATCTAATTGCCCATTTTACTTCAATTACTAGCTTATCATGGCATTTTACATGTGTTCATAACAGGAACTACGGGAAAATTCAAGATTTTCCTATAACCTCTTTGTGTTCAATTTAAACCAACAAAGGGAATGAACTTAAAAAGAGGTAACTATTAGGGATGTTCAGAATAAATATTAAAATAGGTTAATAAACTTTCATTGCTAAAGTAATAAAACAGTAGGAGGGTGAGGGTGCTGGCTATTCACCGAGTAAATTGGACTTTCCAAAGTACTAAGGTAATAAAAAAAAAACAGATGATGAAATAAGCAGTCTTGGCAGATGTAAAGCAAATATCTCTTTCAAGATAGAAGTCATTTAAAACATGAAGAAAGAATAGAAACTATGGGACTCCAAAATGTGTGCTCTTCCTCTGTTAACTAATCCATGCAAAACTTTAGCAGGTAAGTAAACATGAATCTCCCCAATTTGTAGTTCAGAAAACTATGAGATTCTGTGAAATTAAGTCAATAGTTCAAACCTCCAGGTTAAGTCTGTTGAAAGGCCAGAATCTCTAGGCAAATACCATAAGCTCAAGCAATGACTAAACCCATCCTTTGTGTGAACAGATAATATGGATTTGGTTTTCTCAGAGACTGAAATAAGTAACACAGTTTTGCACACACATAAAACCTAATTCCACAGTATCTTGTTGATGTTAGCAATAGACCTGATTACATTTTTAAAAATAATTTGTGTCACTGACCTCTCACTGTTTTTTTTAATGATATTTAATTGGAAAAGAGTAAAATGACTTCAATAGCAAACTGCTAATTAGTGGTAGAACTGAGACCACAGGTCCTCCTACTTCCTGCCCAGAACTCTTCGCATTTGTCTATGTGTGGAGTGTGTTCTCTAGTTTTTGCCAATTCAGTCACCATATCTTCATCTTGTAAATTCTCTTCACAGACACGAGTGAATCTATTATTAGAGAAAATGAAGAGTAATGTAACATTTTGCTCCTGCACAGATATTCTGACTTAACTATAAAGTATTTATCCAAAATGTAAGTGCAGCTCTTACTGGCTTAATATGTTTTGTTATTATTAATTTTTTTTTAAATTTAAATAAATTCTGCACCACATGTGGGCCTCGAATTCACAACCTTGAGATTAAGAGTCTCATGCTCTACTGACTGAGCCAGCCGGGTGCCCCTGTTTTGTTACCTGAAAAGAAAATTTCTAGTTATTTCTGCTTGCCATTAGAGAACCAAATTCAAATACAATGCATATATATTTTTTATGTTTCTGAAGGTAGACAAAAGAAAGCCCTATCAGTACAGATCTTTGCTAATGATTTGAAAGTCCCATAATGATATTAACACTCTAGGATGAGAAGAAAATAATTTAGATTCATAAGTAGTATAAAATGCACTGGGGCACCTGACTGGCTCAGTCGTTACAGCCTGCGACTCTCCATCTCAGGGTTTGTAAATTCGAGTTCTGCATTGAGATTACTTAAAAATAAAATCTTTTTTTTTTAAAGTATGAAATACATTAATCAATAAATAATGAATAGTAACATAGAAAAGAAACAGCAAGAGTTTAAGATCATTTCATTGATTAATACGATTTATATTTACTGAGATTCCCCCATCCAGACATGGCACTAGATATACTAATGAGGACACCAGTTTCCATCCCTGCTTCAGAGACACTCTGAATCCTGTAGAAATCTTTATTGAATGCCTACCATGCACTAATATCCGTGGAAGGTACTTTGTATTTCATATACAAAAAAAGGTAAAAATTGAAACAGCCATACTTTGATCACCTAGCTTGTCATTAAAGGAATAAAAATAAGTGACAGTTTTCAGAAGGCCATTGAGTGTTACCATGCCAACTGCCCCCTTGTGATAGCAACAGAGAAAGTGCAGGAAGAGTCTGATAGAACCAAGATTATGTAGCAGAGATAGATACAAGGTTTGAAGAACAGGTAGGAATCCGTGGCTGTGCCGGCAACAGTCACCTAAAGTAAGCAGGAATAAATTGTTATCTCATGTCCACGAAAGTCAGGCAGTGTCCTGGATATAGGAAAACAAGGGAGGAAAAAGGCAAGACTTTTACCATGAAATATAAAAGGTTTTTAGGAATTATTTTGTCATCTTCACTTTTTAAATATATCCCTTTGGTATGTGCAGACCTTGGGACAAATAAGGTGACCAGAAGAAGCAAAGATTGAACTTGATTATATTCTCAGGGAGAAATGAAAGCAATGCCCAATTACTTCATGTTAGGTATGTTGAATAAATTCTGAAGTCAGTAATGAACTGTTTTACTACATTTCTAAGTGTTATCGCAAATGACAAGTCCTGAAGTTAATAGTTTGAACTCTGAAATAAATTAGATCCAATTCAAGCCATGACTGAGCCACTTAGGAGCAACTGAATATAGGAAGTTATATACTTCTGTGAGGCTGAGTTTCTAATTTGGAATATTGGGATAACAATAGTGCCTACCTCATTGGATTGTTATGAATATTATTGGAGGAAGCTCAGATAAAATGCATAATAGCATTAAGCTGGTAGTAAAGATTTAATAAACGTAAGTTACTACTGAAATTCACATTAATCAATACTTGATAATGGTTACGAGTTTGGGTTGGATTTTCTTTGACAACAAGACTCTAGATCCACAGAATAAATCAACAAACAATGGTTCATTAACTAGTAGAATTAGTGACTTATTTTAAACCGTGACTTAGAATTATTCCCCTAGGGAACTGTCTACAATTTAACTCATGAGCCTATTTATACTTATCAGTTTATTTAAACAGTTACATTGAATAATGAAAATAGCAGTGGCCTTGAAAGCCCATGTACCTGAATTGGATTCCTAATCTCTTACTACCTTTGTGACTTTGATTTAATTTCTTATATCTTTAGTTTCATCATTTGTAAAATGACAATTACAATAATCCTTATTTAGTAGAATTGTTGTAAGGATTATGCTGGATTGAATGAATTAATTTTTTAAACATTTAGAAGAATGGAGCATAGTAAGTGTTAGGTAAGTGGTTGTCAAGCAAATTATGCTGAACACTATGTTTATGTTGTTTTTACTCATTAGAAGAGCAAAAGCAGGGAGGATAGAAAGAAATAGAGAGAAGACACAGAGAAAGAGAGAGAGAGAGAGAGAGAGAGGTAGAGGGAGAGAGAGAGATAACTAAGAACCAAGAGAATCACAATTCGGCAAATAAGATGTTAAGTTTTCATCAATGCAATCAATATCTTAAGATTCCTGTTCCTGCTGTTTAGGATGGTAAAGATAGCAGTTAAGGGGTTACACTGTTAAAATTATCTAGTTTAGAGATAATGCTATTGTCTTCTACTTTGCTAGGTAGACAAAATGTGCTATGACAATTCACTTTGTTAGACTCAGCCAGGTAATGTGAGCATAATACTCAAGACCATCTGATATAGGACACAAAATCCATTGGGTCTTCTGCAAGATCACATAGAATTCAAACACTAGAAGAATGACAAAAATTGGAGTTGCAAAGATAACTACTTCCAATACAATTGTGTTACCTGGATAAGAATACACTTTTTGGACTGTGCCTACCTTCAAACTCAGAGAAGTGTGTGACTTTCTTGATGTAATTTGGAAGTTCAGGTAATACACATTGAAAAATGTTAGCATTTTCTTCCTCCTCACTTACCTTCATGACCTAATTTAAATTCAAAAATTATTGAGGCATGCAAGAGGAGCCATTTTTTAGCATATGGGACTAGAGAATGAAATAGTAGTATCCCTGTTGTATGAGAAAATGAAATAAATCTGAGTTGCTTTGCATTTATAGAGCAGCAATGAGCTAAAAATCTCACAGCCAGATTCACACAGAGACATTTGTGCAAAAAATTTTAAACCACACTTTTTGGTAAGAAGTCACTTTGGGGAATACTTTTATCTTTTCCAACTTCTTTACAACAAAGTCACTTTCTCTATCCCCTTTCCCCCTTGCTTTCATTTTTTTTTTTTTATTCATATGACAAATTCTAACATGACCTATTGACTTTTCAATCTTCCCCTGATAGCAAGAGTTTGGATAAGTTTATCATCTTAGACTTAAACCTCATGATTCTTTATACATTAAAAAAAGGAATATATCAGTGGTTATTTCAGAGGAAGAATATAATTATCTGGAATTTGACAGAGATATTCTATTTACAAGACTTTCTCAACAATGAACAAAATGTATTGAAAGACAAATAACTTGCATCCAAATGATGGCATGAAACACTTTTCTGACCCAAATCTACCCTAGGTTTATTGCAGAAAACAATAATAACTTATTACCAGTTCTGTTCTTTTAGTCTACATCTCCAGCAAATTGAAAAGATGAGCAAAACAAGAAACGGCAGTAACCTGTGTTTACTGGATATAGGGTCATGAGGGTATGTGTACCCTCACACGTCATTGCATTCATCAGCTTTGCAACCCCTCCAGAAGCCTTGAAAGGTATCAGAGCATACACTTGGCACATTTTACACTCTTCTCTAAGATCTTGCTAAACCTCTACCCATGCTGATTCCTTGCCTGATTGACACATTCCCCAGGAATAGCAATATTCATGAATTAGTGTGATCACTTCTCTATATAAACATGCCACTATTAAACCAACATAAGAGCTCGTGTCACTTTTCACAGTTGGATGTGGTGGGTTGGACAATTCTTATTCTCTTATGCAGACTTATTTTTTATTAAAAGTATACATATTTGACACAACACATTGCACCAAATGATCTCATGGTCTGCAGCTATGAAACAGAGCGGAACTCACAGAGAAATGAGACCCTGGTATTAACTTCATTTATATAATATTCAAAACAGGACAGGTAGAAAATACATCAGAAGCTACAGTACAGTCTGGTAAATTATATTCTAACATTGCTTTTTATTCTACATAGAGAGTTGGCTGGACCTGAAAAATTAGACTGACATAAGACAGATTAGTAGGAAAAAACATACGCATTTATACCCTTTACGTGTGATATGGGAACCCTCCTAAGGAATAAAGACTGAAAGAAACAGCAAAACCTACACGCTATTATATGAAGTTTCACAAAGACAGACATGAATGAAAATGTAACTAAACTATATGGGGCGGGGGGCGGGGGGTAAAGATGGTAATTATTTTAACAAGGTCTGCTTGTATACAATTCTCTAGGCTTTCACTCTCTGTCAAAGAATGTTGGGTTTTTTTCCTCCCAGAAAAGGGAGGGCATCTTTCCAATGAAAGTTTCAGTCTGTTCTTTTTTTTTTAATGTTTATTAATTTTTTTTGAGAGAGAGAGAGAGAGAGTGAGAGTGCACAAGTGGGGGAGGGGCAGGGAGAGAGAGGGGGCAGATCTGAAGTGGGCTTTGCACTGATAGCAGCGACCCCATTGCCAGGCTCAAACTCATGAACCCTGCGGTCATGACCTGAGCCAAAGTCAGACACTCAACCAACTGAGCCACCCAAGTGCCCCTCAATCTGTTTTTCTAATGATGCTATTCAGCATCTTTAGCTCAAAATAATTCTATGCTAAAGTGGAATATTTTGGGGTGGTAAATTCTGCCACTTTTCATATCTTAGGAGGGTCTATAAAAATAAGGAAGGCAAGGCCATGTCCCCAATAAATCTGTCTCAGGATACTAATGAAAAAGATATTAACACTCTGACAAGATACACACAAAATTATGTCATGTAAATAGAGAACTTCTTATTGCTTCACATGGATATTTTTTTAAACATTTTGTTAATTTATTTGAGAGAGAGAGGGAGACACAAAATTTAAAGCATGCTCCAGGATCTGAGCTGTCAGCACAGAGCCCGGCACGGGGCTCGAACCCATGTACTATGAGATCATGATGTGAACCGAAGTCAGACACTTAACAGACTGAGCCACCCAGGTGCCCCGATTCACATTCATATTAACAGTTTTCATCATTATCTTATATTAGGAGTAAGTTGCCATCTATAAGTTTTTCTTATTTATAGGCAACTGTTGGGTAACACACAGATCCAGTTACTCAATGAGATATATATATATGTATACATATGTATACATATATATATACATATATATATCCAGATATATATATATATATATCCATATGTATCCATATATATATACATAATGTATCCATATGTATGCATATATGTATATATACATATGTATCCATGTATATATATATACACATATGTATATATATTCACCAATCCATACACACAGAGACACACAATGTGCACACACATACACATACACATAATACACAGATATATGCTCTTTGCTTTCTCTCTATTCCCACTGCTAATGTGCTGATTCTGGCTTTCAGCATCTTTCTTTCTTTGGGTCAGTAGGCTTCTAGGTGATAGTTGGCCTCGAGACATTCTCTAGCTAGTCAATACTCCATACCTTTACTAAAGTTAGCTTTCTAGAACACAATATTTATAAATATTTTTAATTTGTTTTTAAATTTGAGTATATTTTACACACAATGTTACATTAGTTTCAAGTGTACAATATAGTGTACATATAATTCTTCTCTATGCTTTATGCTAAACTCACCACAAGTATAGTACCATCTGTCACCACACAACACTGCTACAATATCATTCACTATATTGCCTATGCTGTATCTTTTATTCCTTTATTCATTCCATAACTGGAAGCATGGACCTCCTACTCCCCTTCATCCATTTTGCCCATCCCCCAACCCTTCCCTCTGGCAGCTGACAGCTTGTTCTCTGTATTTGTAGGTCTGACTCTGCTTTTTATTTGTTTATTCATGTATTTGTTTAGCTTCCACATATGAGGCATGTTTTAATTATTCTTCTTTGGTTGTAAGATAAATCATCAACTCTCTAACAAATAAAGCACACAAAATTCCTTGTAATTGGCCTCCAGATTCTATGTTCAGCATTTCCTGCCCTCCTTGAACATCTATAAGCGATTTTCTCCCAACTGCAGCAAACTACTCACTATTCCCCATATATGCCCAGTTATTTTGGGCCTGCAAAGTCTAACAGAAATTATGCATTCCCTCTAGAAATATTTCCTACTGAAAACTCTTATCAGGTATTACTTTCCCAGCTTATACATCACCTCTTCTGATATAAATATATATGTGTATATATGTGTGTGTGTATATATATATACACATATATATGTGTGTGTGTATATATATATATATATATATATATATATATATATATATATATGAAATTTTCTGGAGTGTCTTTTCCAGACCTCAGACATATTAAGTTGCCCCCATAAGAACTCGTATATGTTTTCAATTTTATAGCATGTTTCATATTATATTATAAACAGTGTACATTTGAGACTTCTGTCAAAAAGGTGGGTTTGTGGGAGAGGCAGTTAATTGTTCTAAACCATAGCTGCATTGACTGTTCCTGGTATGGGTACACAATATCTATTGTAAACAAAATAAAAATACCATTCTTTATTCACATTTGCATTTATTTATCCTAGCACTGAGAAGAGTAATTGCATCTTTTCTTTCAAATTTTGAATGCTTTCAGTCTTCCAGTGAATTTACTAGCAGGAATTTGGTAAAAGATCCAATTGAAAATGAAGCTTCACAAGGAATTCAGCTTTGAAAATTTTTCTAAATCCTTAATAAGACTCTTAAAGTTGTTCAAAATGAGTTTTGGATCATATAAAAATATTGTCAGATTTTACAACTGAATATCTTGGGCAGGGACTGGTCAGCTGTTCTCTTTTGTACAGTACCCGGTTCTACAATGGGAACCCTGTGGGTATCTACCAAGCGTTATTTCAAGATAATATATAAGGAAACAGTATGGCAGGGGAAATTTGTAATCTTACCATGTGCTCATCCTAAGTCAGTTTTGTTTTTGTTTTTGTTTTTATGTTTTTTAATGTTTATTTTTGAGAGAGAGAGAGGGAGGGAGAGAGAGAGATGAAGATAGAGTGTGAGTGGGGAAGGAGCAGAAAGAGAGGGGACACAGAATCCAAAGCAGGCTTCAGGCTCTGAGCTGTCAGCACAGAGCCAGACGGAGGGCTCAAACCCACAAACCAGCAGATCATGAGCAGAGCTGAAGTCAGACACTTAACTGACTGAGCCACCCAGGCGCCCCACTAAGTCTGAGTTTTTTGAACAGCACAATGAAACTGCTGCTTGACTGCAATATTAGTGAAAATGCAATGAAACATGTTTTAGGTGTTAATGCTCAAATTACAAAATGAAGTTCAATAAACTTGCTGTATGATACATTTTCTCAAAAGTCCAGTTGTTATAATAATCATTCCTTAATGACTGTGGTGCTGTTTAGGTCCTTGCTGCATGGAGTCTAGTTCATGGTCCGGCAGCTTTACCACAATCACCTGAGAGTTCATTAGAACCTTAGGGTTTTAAGTCTTACCCCAGACCTGCTGAATAAGAATCTGAATTTTTAACAGGATCTTCAGTTGATACAAATGCACATTGAAGTTTGAGAGGCACTGATGTAAACTATCACCAAGCATAATTTTCTGGGTTCTATTAGTTTGAAACTACCTAAGGCCATGAACCTTAAAATGTAATACTAAATATTAAATTATTCAATCATAACACACTAAGAGAAAGTGTTTATTGCCTAATTCTGGAGTATTTTTGACCACCAAAACATAATTACCTTAATACCCTCCTCTTAAGAGGAGTAATTTTATCAGTAAGTAACTTTATCTGTAGCTTTCTTTGAATCCCATTTCCTACTTTGCATTTTAGCTATCTACGTATAAACCTTCTTTGCTAAACAGTACTTTGAAGTACTTCAATATAGGGACTTATTTTATACTTCATAGGACCCAAAAACAGTAGACTCTCCAACATTCAGAATTTACATTTAATATTGTAGATCCCTGATTTATTGGAAAGATAAATATTAATTTATTTGTTGTCTCAGGATATATATTTTAGACATGTATCATTTTAATATCATTTGATATGTTATACAGAGTATATTAACTTCTCATAAATGCTTGCTAAATATATATTAATATCATTTATAATTTTAGTAATTCCATTTATGCATATAATCAAAAATATTTATTAATTATCTACTCTATGCCAAGTTATATTCAATGTGCTTGGAAAATGGCAGTGAACAAGACAACCCATACCTTTTTATGGAGCTTACATGTTAGTTGGGAAAACATAAAAACCAAAAACTATATGGTAAATGATATAGCAATATTTGCTCTGAAGAAAAATAAAGCATTAAGGGTGATCGGGGATGCAGAGAAAATGGGAAAAGGTAGGGGCTGAATGTTGCTTCTTCGAACTTTATAGGGCCCAGAATCTAGTCATGAAGATTACCTTTAGATGCTTGAGATTTTTAAGGTGATGATCTAAATGGGGATAAAGGACATAAAGTGATTAGTCTTGATGGTCCCTATGCAGATAATGATGGCAAACCTATGAGTTTTGGAGGGTTGGGAAAGAGAAAGGGATCTTTCCAAGATGCCAGAGTTTTGGCACTCTGTTTTCACTCTTGGTGATGGTGACACCAATGCTTATCAGAAGCACGTTGATTTCTTTGGTCTCTACTTGAATCATATTTCTAAAAGCATTGTCTTTTCTATATTTCAGTTGAACCTTACTTAAAAACAATGATTCAGATATCATTATCCTTATTTTGTATTAAAGAAACCAAAGACAGAAATTTAATTTACTTACCTTTAGCTGGTGTCACACATTTGCTAACACGAAGGCAAGCTTCAGACCTCAATGTCTACACTGAAATAAAATCTGTTACTCACCTAGAATCTGTCCGAAAACCTACCACTAATTCATATCAATACAGCATAAACAATGTAGGATATCCTTTCTGCTGCCATAGTCCTCAAACCAAAATCTTTCCAGGACTGCCTTCCAAGTTTTGCGAGTTCATTGGTTAGAAAACCATAACGATTCATCATCCCCATTCTCAGAAGCATTTCTTGACTTTTGACACCAAAACCCATTTTATTAGGCAGGAATATAAAGCAAAGGGACAATGATAAATTACAATAGAAATCAATTGTCAGAAGAGAATTTCAGGATATCTAGAGTGTACTAATTGGCATACCCCCTATACATCTATACCCTCAGGCTATAAATATGGCATGACTTCTTCCCAGTTGTTTAGCTTCAAGGCAGTCAGCCCAAATGAGATGCTAAGCGCAAGTGACAGGTAGGCTAACAGTGTCACAAAGGAAGCATCTTGCCTCAGTATTTCCAAATAGAGCACTCCTTCCAGAGAATACAAGCTTCTTCACATGAGGTAGAAGAAATCTCAGCCTCCTTGTACCTCTGCTCACATTATCAAACATTTAAAATAGTCAGAAATGATGAGAGCCCCAGAACATTCTTGAAACTGAACGTTTACTAGATGGCAAATCTTCCCCTTACATATTCTACAGGTAAAGTGCTCTGCCTCTGCCCTCTTCAGTGCTGTATTGTGAGGGCTTTTCTCAAATATTGTCTTATGTAATGGCTTTGATAACTCAGGCACAATGAGTGCCTACCTTGCTTACAAATAGTTTAACTGCACAATGTAGAAGGTAATGTGGGTTATCAGCACTGGACACTACTGAACAGCAATGGATTATCTGACTCTCCAGCTCCCACTCCTACTTAAATCACTCTCAGTTGGGAAACCATGTGATTACTAGTCCCCTGAGACCTTCAGTATTATTCCGTGAATAACATGTAAGGGCCAGATTATATTTAAATAAAATTTAACCCTCCCTAATTATTCCCAATGTTTTAGTTTACAATCTAATGCATCATAATCGTTTGTACTCTACTTTTCATTTCATTGGAAAATACTTGCGGGATCCAGAAAGGAAAAACATCATGATTTTATTAGGTGTATAGAACATTTTATTTATTTATTAGATGTAATAAAATGTATTTATTAGATGTAATAAAATATAATAGATGTAATTAGATGTAATATGTATTAGATGTAATAAATAAAAATGTATTAGATGTAATAAAATTTATTAGATGTATAGAACATTTTATTTGTTAGATGTAATAAAATATAAATAGATTATATTTATTTATTAGATGTAATAAACATTTTATTAGATGTATAGAAACATCTACTTTGATTTCTTCCAGGTTTTTAAAGCAAGATTATCTATCTATCTACCTATCATATATCTATCATCATCTAGTTATATCATGGAATTAATAAAGAAAGGAAAAGAACTAAAATTACTGAGGAAATAATAAGTGCCAGGCATTTTTGCCTGCAACAATATATTATGTATTTGTTCAGCAATCCTATGTAGTGGGGTTACCCCAAGTTCATGGAAGAAGTTGTTTTAGATTAGTTGTCTGATAAATACCAGACTTGTTATCTGATTTCAAGACTTTCTAATTCAAATGGTTGTGTCCCGTCCTCCATACGATGATGCCACAGGGCCAGGAATTGGAGAGAAATCTAGACTTAGGTAAGGGAAGTGGTTTTATTTTTCAGTTGGTAGTCCCTCCAGGAAGAACTTATCACTTCTTATCATTCTACATTGGACATTCAGAGAACAAATAGATCATAACAGAATAACATAGAAGGTCTCTGGCTGTGGTCAAGATGGCATCTGAGCCAGTCAGTTAAGCATCTGACTTCAGCTCAGGTCACAATCTTGTGGTTTGTGAGTTTGAGCCACATGTAGGGCTCTGTGCTGACAGTTCAGAGCCTGGAGCCTGCTTTGGATTCTATGTCTCTCTCTCTCTCTCTCTCTCTCTCTCTCTGCCCCTCCCCTGCTTGCACTCTATCTCTCTCAAAATTAATAAACATTAAAAAAAATTTAAGTAATAAAAAAATAAAAAAAGATGGCATCTTAGCCAAACGAACTCATTATTGGCCCTCCATATCTTTCCCCTTGGTTTCTGACGTTTTCCCTAATCTTACAAAGTGTAAGACAGTCTATATCGTGTCCTTTGCTCTACACTTTTACTTTTTCTACATTATGGTATGATTGATATAAGGATTAATTTATTTTGTTTCAGTTATTTCAGAGATGGATTTCACTTTGGTGATTTACAAACTGATAGGATCATAAATCTGAAATCAAAATGGTGCCTTCAGATTTGGATTTTCCTTTTTTTTCCCCCAAATTTGTTGAGGTATGATTGAAGAAACTAACTCCACATAATTACTTTTGTGTGTGTGAGTGTGTGGTGAAAACACTTAACCATTTACTAACCTAGCACATTTCAAGTGTACAATACAGTACTGTTAACTATAATCACCATGCTATGTGTTAGATCCCCAGAACTTATTCCTCTTATAAATGACAGTTTGTATCCTTTGACCAACATCTCCCCATTTCCTCTACCCTTAGCCCCTGGCAACCACCATTCTTCCTATTCAACCTCTGGTTTTACAATCAATTCCACAACTTTTCCTTTTCAGACTTAAAAATTCAAATTAGTAATGCCTTATTGCACAAGGATAAAAATTAAATAAATGAACAAATTGTGCTTGTTAACTGGAGTTATTACCAATAAAATGTAGCTAAAATTATAGTTTGGGAGATTATCTTCTTTCCTTCAAGAATGCAGTCACTGAGAAAGGATGTGAGCACAATCTAGCCATGAATACATTTTATTAAAAGGTTGATTAATATAGTCACAAATTAAATTATGTTATAAGATTCAGAAAGTGAAAAAGACATTAGAGATTGCATAAGCCATCATTTATTTAAAAGGAAAAGGAGACCGAGGCCACTTGTGAGATTCACCCAGCCTCATGTTTATACAAGAGGTAATGTCTGGCCCACAGCTTCTGAACGTCTTGCCCACAGCTCTTAAAACACTGACATTCTTCCTTCTCCCCTGACCCCATTTTCTTGACTCACAGATATAACAAAAAAGCACATTTTAATTTTGTTTTTACTTCCTATCATTATGGATCTAAAAATATGAGAGGCGGCAAGGTGACTTATAGTCAATTTGCTCATCTAGGATACATGCCTTGATTTTCAATGAGTTGTGAAGACATCCTGCGGTCAGACACCTGCAGGCAATCAACCACATGCTTTACCTGCTGTACCTCACAACGGCAGTTACTGGCATGCACATAAGAGTAGCAGTCATCCATTGTGGTGGGCAGCAAAGAACACCTCAGCAGGAAGAGTGACTCAGGAAGAGTTGGGCCACCCTTGGCTCTCAACTTTGCCCTGTCAGAAATAAGGTGTTTTCATCAGGATCAAGGAGCTGATTCTCACTCATTTTCCTGATCTTTGCCAACTGACCGAGATTGTCACTACCGAGCATAGACAGGAAAGTTAAAACCCAAATTCTTTAACCCAGCCTAGACAAGAAGTCTGATTTGTCCAGCAATGAAACACTCCCTGATTTAACCTTTGTATGAAAGGAAGTTTTTGAAAATGTGTTTATCTTTTGAATCCGTTAGATTATTCTCTACAAATTTATTGCCTTGGGTAGAAAAAAAGATGTTTCTGAAATTTCAGCTAGATATAGCAAATGCAGTGATTCTGAAACACAGTGATTTTTTTTCTTCTCTGGTGCCAAAGTTTGTCTAGCTATTTTTATCATACAATATTGGCATATCAGATTTTAAAGGGTAATACAATAAAATATAATTTTCCCATAATTGGAACTAATATTATTTTTAATTTTCCCTTCTAATATAAAAATATTGTTTAAAAAAGAATACATGTTCAGTGCAGGAAATAAACATAGGGGGTGCCTGGGTAGCTCCATCAGTTAAGTGGCCGACTCTTGATCTGGGCTCAGGTCACCATCTCATGGTTTGTGGGATTGAGCCCCATGTCAGTTCTGTGCTAACGACACAAAGCCTGCTTGGGATTCTCTCTCTCCCTCTCTCTCTCTCTGCCCCTCCCCTGTTCATGTTCTTTCTCTCAAGATAAATAAATAAACCTTTTTTAAAAATGCACAAAAGGAAGAAATCATCTAGACACATGATTCACTCAATGGCTTTGAAAATATTTGTATATGTCTGTGTGTGTATGTGTGTATGTGGGCCTTTCTATAAAAAAAAAGTGGAAGCATCATTACAAAATCTTCTTTTCTTCATTTCTTCATTTACAGTGATTATTTTCCCACATTTAAAACTATACTTTTATGGCATTTTAATCTTTCTTAATGTTTATTTATTTATTTTTTTTAAATTTTTTTTAATGTTTATTTATTTTTGAGACAGAGAGAGACAGAGCACGAACAGGGGAGGGTCAGAGAGAGGGAGACACAGAATCTGAAACAGGCTCCAGGCTCTGAGCTGTCAGCACAGAGCCCGACACGGGGCTCGAACTCACAGACTGTGAGATCATGACCTGAGCCAAAGTCGGACGCTTAACCGACTGAGCCACCCAGGCGCCCTATACTTTTATCACATTTTAAAGAATATTTTATAATGTGTTCTGTTAAAGTGCAATGATTTATTTTAGAAATTTCCTGTTCTTGGATGTTTAGATTGTTTCTGATTTTTGCTATTATCGATAATGCTTATTTAATATTATACTTCTCTTTTACAGCTCAGAATGAATTACTATGAACAAGTGGTAAGTCAAAGAGTATGCTCACTTTTATCTTTAACAATTTTATACCACCTTATGCTTCTACTATTCAAGGGCTCTTATTCATTTGTTCATTTAAATAATCTTTAATGGATACCCACTCTGAGCCAGGCACAGGCTCCATGGTAGGGTAAATGAGTGAGGAAAATACACACAATATCAGACCTATAGATGGAAATACAGTATAATAGAGGAGATAGGTGGTTAATCAAGTAATTACATCCTAATATATACCATGAAAAAGCAAAGTAAGGCTAAATAAGAACATTTAGCAGAGACACTTTATTTAGAGACAAGATGTTTCCCTGAAGAGGTGACAATCAAACCAATGTCTGAAAGATGAATAAAAGGATGGATTGATTAGTTCAAGTGAGAAAGGGCTACAGAAGCAAGAGTTCCAGGGACAGGAAGCATTCAGACTTTTGCCAAGACTTAGCCAGTTTATATCAGAAAAAGTGACAATATTGTTAATTGTAAAATTAGCATTTTCCCACTGCTCAGAGAATTGGAGGACTGGGAAAAGATTAAATTAGTTATAAAGAAAAAAGAAACTTCCTTTTCTTTGTATTATGCATACATATTTAATCCCACTACGACATAGCCAACTCTTTCTTTTTTGTATGTTTCTTTGATTACTGGTGCAATTTACTCATTTATAAATTATCTGGGAATGTCCTATGCCTGCTATGTTATTAACATCAATTTAAAAATAATTTTATATGTAAATATATTGACCTATTGTCACATTTTATAAGTAGTTTCCTTCTAGATTTTGAGGGAAGATAATGCTATTATTGATATACAGAAGCTTCATTTCATGCAGTCAAATCTATCATGTTTCTTTTATGCTTTATGACTTGGGTATCATATTTAGCCTTTCCCTGCTAAGATTACACAAACACTCTAACCCCTTCTTGTGTCTACTGTTGGAAGTACTTTTGTTTGGCTCACTGAAAGGAATTATTACTTCTCAGAAGGTGATTTACTCTTGAGTTATATATATTTAGGCATTATTAACCACATAGCCCTAACCCTTTATAACCCTTAGCTAACCCTTTATAATCCATCTATATGATCTAGTAAGTAATATTCATACATGCGGAAAATGACTTTAAAACTAACACCATTCTGTAAATGCAATGAAATAGCCTATGGCTGCTGTTCAATACCATGTGTTGGCGCATACTTCCAAGTAGTTATCCACCTTCACGGTGGATTTGCACCAACAGTCTATGGTGTTGTGATGGAAAGAAACTAAGTTCCTGCCAAAGATTTTGGGTTCCGTCTCAAGTCTACTTTCAGTAGTGTGAAATTTGGGATGTGAATTTGACATCTGAGCTCCTAATTAAAGAGAAATTAATATCATGCCTCACCTATTGCAAGGATTATATTACATTAGCTCATTCATTCATCAGGGATTTAGTGATTATTTTGGCATTTACTATGCTAGTCTCGTGGGAATGTGCATACATTAAAACAAAATCATACACTTGAGAAACATTGTGAAGCCTCTAAATAATCATTTGTATCAAAGTTTGGTGAGATCTATATGAGAGATATAATCTGGAAGCTGAGGGAGCACAGATGGAAAGTACTTAGATGAGACAGTGAAAGGTATGGAAACATTTTTAGACAAGCTGATGCCTTGGCTGAATACTCCAAAAGGGCTAGAGACAGCCTCTTGAAGAGTAATGGATTAGGATGTCTCTAGCCAACATCCTGATATAAGACATACTGTTTTCAAACTGCGAATAAATTCCTATGGGTAGAGAGGAGGTTCACAGTGTGTGAAGAGACTGAAGAGCTTTGGAGGTTTTTACATGACAGGTAGATAGTTTGGACTCCAAATGCTACAGAGAATTACTAAAGATTTTTAGCTGCCAAGTCACAGAATCAGAAGAACAGAAATAAAGTCGCTTTCAAAAGTTAAAAAAAAAAAAAGAGCACACCACTATAAGATGTTAATGTGTTAGTCACCAAATTTGGAAATGTTGAAGAAAATCCAGGAAAATGAAAGACTGACTCTAGAAAAATAAGAAAATCCACAATATAAATAGTAATGTTTTAATAATTAGATTTAAACGGAAGAGTTCTAACTGTGCAAATTCTGAGGACATCTGGGTAGCTCAATCAGTTGAGCATCCAACTCTTGATTTTGTCTCAGGTAATGATCTGAGGTTTGTGGGATCAAGTCCTGCCTTGGGCTCTTCACTGAGCATGGAGCCTGCTTAGGTTTCTCTCTCTCTCTCTCTCTCTCTCTCTCTCTCTCTCTCTCCCCTCCTCTGACCCCCTACCCTGCTCATGCATATACTCTTTCTCTCTCTCAAATATATAAAATTTAAAAATAATGATAAAAATAAAATCAGCAAATTCTAAATTACTTATGGAAAAAAATAAAGGAGCAAGAATATTCAGAAGCAGTATGAAAAATAAATCACGATAATTTTTTAAAATATGGTACATATGCATGAATAGATATGTAGACCAAAGGAATAGAAGAACAAGACTGGGAATAATCCAAACGTGCATGGAAAGTTTGTATATAAGAAAGGAAATATCTCAAATTAGTGGAGTTACGGACTTCTGAATAAATGATTTGGAGTCGACCGGTTAGAAAATTTAGATTTCTATCTCAAGACATGTATAAACTCGAAATTAATAAAGATTCATGGAAAAAAATAAAACCATCCATGTGCTTGAGGAAAATGAGTGCATCATTTTATAACCTTGCAGTAGGGAAAGATGTTCTAGTTATGATCCCAAACCTAAACACCATAAAAAGAACTATAAACTGAAAAAATTCAACTATAAGTACATATTTTAAAGACATGCCTACATGGTAAAAACTATCACTAAGTCAAAATAAGAATAAACACTTGGAAAATTTTTCATGATAAAAAAAGTATATCCCTATAAATAGAGATCCTCAAGAATTCAGCAAGAAAAAGACCAATAGCTCATTAAATAACTGAACACAGTATAGACCTCGTTCACAGAAAAAGAGATACAAACAGTCCTTTAGTAAATGAAAAGATGTTTCACTCAATTCCAAATATGAGAAATGCAAAAATCCAAAAGGTTGACCCCACATTCTGTTGATAAGACAATGGAGTAAATGTACTCTCCTACGCTGCCGTCAAGAAAGTGAACTTGAAACAACTCACATTGCAGAAAAATTTTGTCAACATCTGTCGAAATTACAAACGCACCATCCTTTGATTCTGCAATCTCACTTTTGGGTATCTATCCTCCTAGAGATACCTAAACATGTATAAAATAATAAATGTATAAAGTTAATCATGTGGCATCTTTTTAATTCTAGCAAACTAAAATTTAAGGTATAACACCACATCAAAGTATTGTGCAGCATTTTTAAAAATGTAAATTCTCTCTGTCCTGATATTCAATGATCTCAAGAATATATTTTTAAATGAAAAAATAAAAAGCTTTAGGACAGTGAGTTACAAAGAAGGGAAGAGAATATATACTAGTATTTCTGAGAATTTACATAAGGAAATACTGAGAAAAAAACACAAATTAAAAATAGGAGTAATTACATAGGGAGTAGGTATGATAGAACAAGATGAAGATTAGAACAAGACTTCCTTTGTATGCCTTTTATAGTGCTGGGATTTTAATATAAATTTTCATTCAGAATTTAAAAGTAATCCAAAATAATAAAATAAGGCCTAAGTAAAAATACCATTTTATTTACATATGTAATGTTTACAAATCTATAGACAACTAAAGTAAAAAAAAAAAGTATATAAAATGGAAAGAAGATTCATAATTTATTTTTTAAAGTATTTACTTTCATAAGTGTTTTATTTTTTTAATTTTTTTAACTTTTTTTTTTAATTTTTGAGAGACAGAGAGAGACAGAGAATGAATGGGGGAGGAGCAGAGAGAGAGGGAGACAGAGAATCTGAAGCAGGCTCCAGGCTCTGAAGTGTCAGCACAGAGCCTAGGGGCTTGAACCCATGAACTGTGAGATCATGACCTGAGCCAAAGTCAGAGGCTTAACTGACTGAGCCACCCAGGCACCCCTATAAGTGTTTTATGATGGAAGAACTTCAGACATTCATAACAATTATAAAATAATAGACATAGATGCCTTCTGTGCCGTCTTTGTTACCTGTCTCTTGGGTGTAGTTGGATTATAAAATATATAACACATATCATAACAATGATAAAAGAATAATTTTAAGGTTTCATGGGATATAAATTGAAAAAACATGTTTATCAAAATTATATGACTAATTCGAGCTTCAAGGAAATTGAATCCATTTGTATATTATTAATATTGCAGATATAGAAGGTGTCAGTATCTGTGTGGTTTATTAAAAATAATGTTCAATTTTTTTGTTGCTCTGGGAAGTTTATTTTGGTTTCTTTTTATATACTTGATGAGAATTGTAAAGCTCCATGTAGAAAACCAACCAAGGCTAAAATCAATAGCATCATCAGTCACTTGCTACTTCTTAGAGACCCAGGGTGTTCTGCTGTAGCATTCAAAGTCATGCCTGTGAGAAATGGAACTTTAACCATGGAAGTTAGAGCAATTGAATACTAAAATGGATTTGACTACTTTAGAAGAAGTCTTTCGAAAGCCTTTTAGATTCTTCTGGTAACAAAACTATTTACTCCTACAAAGCTTCAACCCTGAATTGACTGAAATGACAGACTTGGACAGAAATCATCAGGAAAATGTACAGTCAAAACTGTCAATCCATGAATCACAGACAACCACAAAGCAACAGGCCAGAAAACAACCATGTCTGTGGCCTTTATTGAGGGACGTGTGATGGATAATTAAGAGAGAGAAACCCATTTTGCTTAATATTCCTTCAAAATTTTGGTGGAGCAAGGAATGAATGTTCAAAACAAGAAAATGAAAGATTAAATTCTTCAAATTAGCAAAAGATGACAGAGAAAGGAAGGAGGAGGTGGGAACAGCAATTATTTAGTACATATTCAAATGATTCATTTAGCTTTCTAGCACAAATAGAACTAATTGTAAGAGGGGATCAAAGTTACAATCCAATTGCTTCATTGCCTTTCATTTAGTCTTTATTTATTTATTTATTTGCTCTTTTTAAATAAGCCTTTTTTAAAAGATGGGGTAGCAATAATAAAGATCTTGGCAAAGAAAATCAGTAATTTAGAAACTGATTTATTAGCAAGTAATGGACCAGCTAAGGGATTCTACAAACAGCCGCAAGTTGCCATCATATACATTGGTAGAGGGTTTTGATCAGCAATTAGATTTGTCAGTATCAATTCCTGGGACCTACATTTTGTTCTTCTTTCCTTACTTGCTTTCCAGTAAAGGGTCAAAGAGCAAAATTTCTTGGAAAAACATAAATTAGTAGTTTCAAATAATTACTTCTAACATTTTCCTTTAATTTTTAAGCATTATTAGTCAGCTGAAAGAAAATTTTGGCATCTAGTCATTATGTGAGGATTTAAAATGAAATCAATGACACTCTAAAGTGACAGATGGAACTTCAATTGTATACAATGAAAGAAAGCTGAGGGTTCTTGGTGCACTGAATTTTAATTTAGTGGTAATAAAAAAATAAGAATTTGAAAAGCACTCATTCCTTTTTATGAAGATGAATGATTATGAAACTACGTGGCTTATGTAAATTTTTAGAATTTAAGGCATTTCTAATTTATGTTGAATATAGACAGAATAAATTGACCGGGGTGCTGGATAACTTTATATAAAATCTTCTCTATATAAATAACAGTGCACCCCACCACAGCTCTCATTCTGTCATTGAGCTCTGTTTTTGACCTCATGTCATGTATTAGAATTAGTCTTTGTAGATTTATTTCTGTGTTTACCTGTTCATTGCCTCTCTGTCTTCCTGCAAACCGAGAGCTGCATGATGACAAGCATCACTTATGATTTGTTTTGTTTTTCATTGAGTATTTAGCATAGTGTAAGTGCTCAGTACACATTTGTTGACTTAATAATTGTTAATCAGGCAATACAACCATCAAAACAGAAAGTTTTTATCTTCTGTTTGGAATCAAGATGTGAGATCACTTAGTTAATGCTTCAGAGGCAAGCTTCTCAAGTTTTGGTCACTAATTTTTTTTCTGTCTTGCTTGACATTTTTATGTACATTTTCTGCATTTATGGATTTTCAGGGTATTGCATGTACTTACCTGGTACCTGGAAGAGGATATGGTACACCAAGCCTAAGGAGTCCTTTTACAATCTTCAATATCTCTTCCAAGTTTATTATTTTTCTATTTCTAAGTTTATTATTGGACAGTTAACCTCTGCCTAGAATATATGATGATTCTTCTAAGAGACGTCATCCTGCCAAACCCATTTTTTTTTTAATGCTAAAAATATCACTTGCCCAAGAGAAGCTATGAGGTGTACTTTTCTACTGAGAAAAAGTACTCCCTTTTTTGTGTCTGATTGCTATTTATATATAACTACAAATCTAAAGCTCTGTGCAGACACCTTCCTAAAAACTGTATTATTTACCACAGCTCTGTTGGCTTAGGAATTATTTTCAACATTCAACAAATGACTCAATGAAAGCATTAAATACCTTCCTGAAATTCTTCAGCTGGTAACTGATGAAGCTAACGTTCAAAACCAGGTCATCAAGCTGAACAAAGCTTATACTCTTATAAGCTTTTTAGTTGAAATAAGTACCTCATTTTTATCTCTGAAATAGGTAAAGGTATTGGGCTCAAGAGTTATACTGTAACCTAAGGTTTTAATAGGTGAAAGTGATGAACTGACCTCATTTCATGATGAATGTGGAGGACAATGGCCACAGATGGGTATTTGGCTGTTAAAAAAAAAAAAAAGTTGAGAGGGGGGAAAATATGACTCCTACCTTTATGTCTTTCCCTATGATATTTCTGACCTTAATGAAAGTTCTCCTAAAAAAGAGTAGTTTTGATTCAAATCAAGCAGAACTACATGCACCTTTGACCAATAATATGGTATTGTAGACACAGAGAGGTAAAAGCCTCATTAAACCTAATTACAATGTAGTTCACAGACATGTTTTCTAACAAAGACCTTGGCTGTCCTTCCAATTAGTTCTTAAGACCCTTTATTTTGGTTAACCACTACCTAGATGAGAGAATGTTTCAGACAGGAAATCACTGCTGCGTCTTCACTCTAAGTGTAGAAGACTCCATTTTGGGCCATGTGGCTCTGTCTGCTTGCATATTTCATTTGGAATTCATATAATCAGTCATTATGAGCACTTGCTGCATACAAAGAATTGAGTTATTGAGCCCAAAAATACAATGATCAATAGGTTATTCTAAAAAGTTTTTAATTATTGTATAATAGAAAACAATTCATTTTCAGGGTAGTAATTTGAACAATGCAGAGGGAATCATTCCCTCCACCCTACAAAATTCCTCTACTTTACCATTCTTGCCACAGTGTCATTCTCTGAATTACAGTTAGCAATTACTTCTCAATTAACAATTACTCCTCAATTTCTTCCACCCAAAAAATGTTTTTGCAACTGCTGTGTATATACATTTGTATACTTATAATAAACTTATTTTATGTACATTAAACCATATTCTAATAATGTTCTGCATCTTTTCTCATTTAATGTAATAACAATAAATCTTGAAATACTCCAAAGCAGTACAGAGAGAATAAAATAGAACACAATAACCCGATGCATGAATGTGGCAAAATTACTTAATGAGTTTCTATTGAAGGATATTTAAATCCTTTATTGCAACATTGCAGTGAATATTTGTACCTATACCTTTGTACTTTCATGGAAAAATATCTGTATGATGAAGTTTTGTTAGTGGAATTACTGGGTCAAAGAGTATATGTATTTTAATTCTAATAGTTATTATTAAACTACCTACCAAACAGATTTTTCCCTTTGTGCTATTTATGTGCGAGAATGTTTGGCAAGAAACTATATAAATAGCTTTTTAATAATCAAAATAAAATATGTGCATCATTAAAATATTTAATAATATTTTTATTATAATAAAATAATAAAGAAAGCCTCACAATAAAAACAAGCCTTTGTTTTTTGCATTCTCTGTTCTAAAAAGAAATGAAATTTTAACTCTTTTATCTCTGTGCTAAATTCTTCTGGTAATTACTTCCTATGTTTTTGTGATTTATGATAAGAAATCTATTTGGTCTTCATCCACGTTACTTGCACAAAGCTCCTAAAACTCTTGGAATTTCCAAAGTAAAGGGAACTATAAAGGTGTCTTTTGTTATGTTAATGAGGTAACTTTTGGAAAGCACCTAAGAAGAAGCTGGTTGGAGTGAAGCCAACCATTTGATTAGAGGGTTGGGACTGAAAGTTCCTTGACTTCAGGGGAGGGGAAAGAGGTTGGGGTTTGAACCAATCACCAGTGGCCAATGAGTTCATCAGTTCTGCCTATGTAATAAAGCCTCCATAAATAAAATAGGAGAGGATTCAGAGATTCTGGGTTGGTGAACACACATAGGTTCTGGGAGAATGGCATGCCCAGAGAGGGCATTGAATCTCCACACACTTTCCCCACATCTTGCTTTATGCACCTCCCCCATCTGTTTGTTCCCGAGTTGTGATCATTTATAATAAAATAGTAATCTAGCAAGTACAATGTTTCTCTGAGTTCTGAGAGCCTCTCTAGCAAATTAATCAAACCCATGGAGAGTATCATAGGCACTTCAGATCTATAGTCAGTAAGTCAGAAGTACAGGTAATAATCTAAGTTTGCAATTGGTATCCTGAGTTGGAGGGAGTCATTCATTGGAACCTCCAGTCTATAGCCACAGGTGACCACCTAACCTTGTGACAGGCATCTGATAGGGGTTCAGGGAGAGTCTTATAGGTCTAAATCCTTGATCTGTGGAATCTGATACTGTCTCTGGGTGGAGAGTGTTGGAATTGTTTCGAATTCTGACAGCAGCAGGGCATCCAATTGCTTATTGGTGGTAGGAAACCCCTCCACTCTAAGAATTGGAATCAGGACCTCTATATCTGTAAATTATGTTTTACTAAGATTATTGATTAACAAATTTTAGATATTATGTAATCCATTGCTATTATGACAAATGGGGATTTTCATACATTATTACATTCTTAGTCACTCAAATGATTGCCAACTTCCTTTTCTCAACATAGTTGGTCGTTACAATTAATAAGTATACCATATATATCAATAACTTTACGCAGTATAAAAACCTTATTTCTAGTTCCATCACATAAAGACATCTTCTCTTGAATTCACCTTTATTAGTTGAAAATACTTCTCTCTTCCTTTCTTCTTATCTTTCCACTGCCCATATGCTGGCCTCTTTATTTTACTTCCATATAGTAAAGATACATAATATACACACATAACATACACATACATAAATATGTAAAGTATATATTCTGTCGTAAACCATTTTAAGCCTTATATAATTTGTCCATGAGCTAATTTTAATGCTGAAAATCAACAAAGGTTTAAATTACTGTGAATATGAACATATGAACAGAGTATATTGATTACAGTTCCTTTTGTATCAGTTTTAATTTTTCTTCTTTTTGAATATTATATCTTGTATTATATTATATCATATATCTTATATATGACACTTTAGGCCAAATATCCCATTGAAAATACAAAAAGAGCATGTACAAGGAACAATACAAAAGAAGCAATCTAGATGTCTAGGATGTGAATGGAGATATATATATATATACATATATATATATATATATATATATATATATGTATATATATATACATACACACACACATATGTTTCTAGCTTCTTTTTCTCATTATTATGGTTGTGAGATGAATCTGTGTTGTTACATGTAGCTACAGTTTGTTTTTATACCTGACTACAATTCCATTGTTTGAAAATTGAGGAATATAGCCATTCCGTCATTGAACATTTAGGCTCTTTCCAGTGTTTGCCTGTCATGAATAAAATTGTTATGAACATTCTTGTATGTGTCCTTTGGTTGCACACGTATACCATAAATTACTTATATTTTTAGCCTGTTTAATAGATATGACCAAACCGTTATGCAAAGTCCTGTACCAATTTATAATTCTACTAGTAATGTATAAGAATCTCCATTGTTCTGGGGCACCTGGGTGGCTCAGTCAGTTAAGTGTCTGACTTTGGCTGAGGTAATGATCTCACAGTCCATGAGTTCAAGTCCCACATCGGGCTCTGTGCTGACAGCTCAGGGCTTAGAGCCTACTTTGGATTCTGTGTCTTCCTCTGTGCCCCTTCCCCACTCTTGCTCTGCTTCTCTCTCTCTCTCTCAAAAATAAATAAACATTAATAAAAAAAAAAACAAAAAAACTTGTGAGACATTCAGAGTTTTTTGCATATCTTAAAATGTATTTAGTATACCTTCATATCTGAATGAAAATTTTGAGTATAGATTTGAATATTAATTTCCTATAGTACTTTAAAGGGATTACTCTTGATTTCAGCATCAAGTGTTGCTGGTGATATGTTTGATGATGGACTGATTCTTTTTGTTTTATTTATTTTATTTGTTTTGTTTGATTATTTATTGACAGAACTTTTTTTTTTTTTTAATTTTATACTCTAGAAGTTTGATTCCCAAAATACTATATCTAGGTATGGCTTTTGCATTACTGTCTGGGCATATGGTGGGCATGTCAATTGAACTTTAACTCTGCAATATTATATCTGTTTTTGTTTGTTTATTTTGTTTGTTTATTTATTTATTTAGAGAGTGAGAGAGAGAGAGAGAGCATGAGCAGGGGAGGGGCAGAGGGAGAGGAAGAGACAGAATCCCAAGCAGACTCCCACCATCAGGGAAGAGCCCAACGTAGGGGTGGAACCCAGGAACTGTGAGATCACATCCTGAGCTAAGAACAAGAGTCAGGTGCTTAACCGATTGAGCCATCCAGACATCCCTTGTATTATATGTTTGATAATGTTTTCCTATTTTCTTTCTTATTTGGGGAACTCACGTTTGTTATTTTGGACTTCAAGAACTGATGCTTTTTTTCTTTTCTTTTTTTCAAACTGCGTATCTAGTTGTCTTTCACTTTTCCTGAGAGTAACTCACACAAGGAATGTTCTGTTTTATTCCATTTCATTTGATAATATGCTCTGATGATATGATCACATACTCAGTGTAATCATAATTATTAAGAGAGATAATATATGTGATTCAAATGGTATAGGATAGGCACCTAATAAATGTTAATTGAATTTATGAACAAAAATATACACACATACCATATTTTTAAACTTTCCATATTTTCAAATCACATAGAATTCTATTTGTCTCTAAAGTAGTTCCAAAATAGTATTTAAATACATTCATCAAATGTCATGCATGTATATATGTATACATATATATATAGGGATATCAATATAGACATATGAGAGATGAAGAGAGAGTATATATGCTTAAATGTATACACATGCACATGCCAGTAAAAGACAATACCAACACAGAATTTCCCCGTGCTTTGATTGCAGTCTTACATTCTTAATTAGTTATAGTGAGCCCCATAGACTATACTGTAAGCTCTAAACAAGTGAGAGTCAGTATTCTATGTTGAAATGTTCTCTGCCAAGGGTGCTTTACCTTGATATCCTGAGTGTATTATTTTTTTTAATTTTTCGTAATGTTTATTTTTGAGAGAGAGAAAGAGAGAGCACAAGTGTGGTGGGGAGGGGCAGAGAGAGAGGGAGACACAGAATCAGGCTCCAGGTTCTGAGCTGTCAGCACAGAACCCAACATGGGGCTCAAACTCACAACCATGAGATCATGACCTGAGCTGAAGTTGGATGCTTAACCGACTGAGCCACCCAAGTGCCCCCTGAGTGTATTACTTTTTCTTTAATTTTTTAATGGATATTTATTTTTGAGAGGGAGAGAGACAGAGTGCAAGCAGAGGAGGGGCAGAGAGAGGGGGAGACACAGAATCTGAAGCAGGCTCCTGGCTCTGAGCTGTCAGCACAGAGCTGGATGCTGGGCTCAAGCTCACGAACTGTGAGATCATGACCTGAGCTGAAGTCGGATGCTCAACCAACTGAGCCATCCAGCCACCACCCTCCTTCCCCCCAGTGTATGCTTATGTGTGTAGCTTCTTCTATCGTGAGGTCTCATTCTGCTGTTTTCAGTGTCTTAGCAAAGACTTCTGACTCATCAAGACTGACAAAATACATAAAAAGAAACCCGGGAAAAATATTCTATATTTTCAAATGCAAATTCTAGAGCATCTTTAGGTAGATAAAAAAAATACAGTTTAGAAGCTAAGTATAGATTGTGGGAAGACATTTGACATTATAAAGGCAGCTGTAAACTTCTCTGGAACCTGAAAGGAATGCCAATACTTGTGTGAATCACACTGGAATTAACTTGGCTGGTTCCCAAAAATAATTTTTTAAATGGAAGAGTAATTGCCAGTCTATGAGGTCAGAAACAGCTCCAAAGGAGTCATGCTTATCTTTGGTTCAGTTCTTTCACTGCTAGTAGCTTTGCTCTTCTTGCTAAATAGGTGTTGTATATTGGTTTGGTATGGTTTCAAATCCACTTTTTACGACTCAGGTGAAGTTGTTTTCATCTAAGGGTGAATTTTTTTACATTGAGGAAGGTGTGTTGGGATGTTGTTATCAACATCTGTTAATTGTCAAGAAGTACTCAGTAGCTCAACTGTTAACAGGTGCTGCTAAGAACGTATCAGTAAGAACATATGGAAGAGGAGCTATGACAAAATTGATATTTAAACTTTAAATATCAAGAATTTGCGAGGACTTACCAAGTGTTCAGTCTGGGCAAGACTACCCTTTGCTGATCTAAATAGCTTTCCAACAACTGTGGGCCATTTGTTTCTGCTACAGCGAGGCAACTTTTTTCCAGTAGTGGTGAAAATTGTGCAGCGGCCCCTTGAAGGAAATCTTCCTGCCCACCAGAACTGGCAGCTTCCTTTCCCTAGCAACCTGCTCCAGCAACAAGGGTCTTTTGTTCTGGCTCTCGCAGCACTTGGTTGGCAAAGCCGACTCTTTGGAGAACCAACTTGTTGAAAGGTACAACTAAATTTTGACTTTGTTTCTTCAATCTATCCTTCTCCTTGAACAAGAATGTAATTAATCTCTTATTGGTTTGGAGTATGTTATTTTTATTAGCTTATTAAAATATGTAATTGGCTTGGGAAATATTATTATAGGTTATAATTCCTGTAGTGAACCTATATTAAATTATTGGCAAAGACATTCTTAGTTTCTGAGCATAATTTGCCTCAAACAAAACAAGTTATATGTGAAAGAATCCTAATACAAAAGACAAAACATAGTTAATATGTAGGGGCCATTTTTCATGAACGGTAGTCATTTGAATCTTAGACTTATAGCAGGTAACACAAAGTTCTTTCATGATTTATACCCCCCCCCCCCCCCCCCCCCCCCCGCCGCCCCGCGGCGCCCCGCCGTGTTAATTACTTAGGGGTGTGTGTGTGTGTGTGTGTATGTGTGTGTGTGTATACCATATACCACATTGGTCTTTTTTCTACTATGGATGTTATTCTATCCAGCAATTTAATTTTTTTTATGTTTATTTATTTTTGAAAAGGAGAGACACAGAGTAAGAGTGGGGGAGGGGCGCAGAGAGAGGGAGACACAGAATGCAAAGCAGACTCCAGGCTCTGAGCTGTCAGCACGGAGCCTGATGTGGGGCTCAAACTCACAGACCGTGAGATCATGACCTGAGCTGAAGTCGGCGGCTTAACCGACTTCAGTGGCTTAAGTCGGTGGCTTAACCGAGCCACCCAGGTGCCCCATATCAAGCAACTTAACAGAGAATTTAAGTATAAAAGTTGTGAGCTGAAGTATCCATATGTTAATGAGCAAAAGGGTAAACTCCAATGTGATTAAGTAGTAAAACAATAGTAAAACAATAAAGATAAGGGGAATAAACAAAGCAGAATCTGGGATAAGGGCAAAGGGGTACTTATAATAATAGAATTTAAAGTAATGCCAGAAAAAAAATTCCAGTAGCAAAAAGAAAAAAAAATTAGAGAAATGAGTGGTTTTTCTGAAGAAATGAAAAAATTAGCTAATTTTTTAAAGCCCATGATTCATAGGAAACAAGAAGATAAAAACTGGAGACAGTATAACAACCTAAGAAGCAATGCTGGCAAAGAAAATGAAGTTAGCAGAATTGGAAAGAAATGAAAAAATAACTACTGACTAAAACTCACCGGGGAATACTTTTTTAAAAATGTGAACATACATAAACCAGCAGGACCAAGTAAAATGGGTCCCTGGGTGTTGAGGGAATTGACTAATGAACTTCCGAGCACAGTCACAATTGCAGCTGGAAAGTCATGGAGCACTACAGAGAACTAGAAAATTGGAAAACAACAAATGTGGCATTATTTACTGAAAAGGGGGAAGCATTGTTCTATCATGTACCTTCCAGTAAGCTGAATGCCAACACTTTAAAAGAACAAAATAGACTATTAAAGCTGCCCTACTTGAGTTCCTCCAGGGCAAGCACTTTAGTGTGCATGGTATATGGCTTAATTTGCAGGACAAGGGGCAACTCAGTAAATAATGTTTGCCCGAGAGGATAACTGAGTCACAGTCAATATAACCTACTTGGCCCGTTCAGTTTTTTCCCCACAAAATCATATACAGGATAACAGAAATTAAAAGCCACATAGCTAAACATTCTTGATACTCATAGCACAGAATTATTCACCAAGAATAACACTACTTTGCAATGCAATGGGATAGAAGACATGAGTGTTAATTTTATTTTATCATAGAGCTCTCAAGGGCTTAGATGTTTGGCTGGATTTCAGTCCCAGCTCCCACAATCTATTTTTTGACTACAGAAATTTATCATATCTCTGAGTTACAGATTGTTCATCAATAAAATGTCTAATAATAATGATTACTTATTTATGTGATGTTTTTCATAAAAAACAGGGCAGCTACTGTGAAAATTAAATAGATAACATGAGTAAACAAGCTCATTACATCAAACAGCACCTGGAAAAATACCAGGGGCTTCAATAAAATTTAGTTCTATTCCCTCTCTCCATCTCTAACACAAAAACATTCTTTAATTCTTTAGCACAACCATTAAGTTTTGAATATAATTAGATGGGAGATACCTTTCTATATTAACGTTAGTTAGATTGAAATAGGGGGTCTCTACAGGAAAACCAAAGTTCAGCCTCTTGGTAAAATATTGCACAAACGTTTGTTAAATCATCTCTTCATACAGAGAAACTAAATTTCTAATCGTGGCTTTGGCTTCTTGTGTACATTTGGACTTGAGAGGTATCAATAAGGTAATGTGTCATATACCAATAGAAGCGGCAAAATATGATGATGGGCTGTTCATTACAGTGTAAATGATAAAAATACACTATGTGTATAGCTTTTTTTCATTCTCTGTAAAAAGCTTTATTCATTCTTTTTTCATTCTATGTAAATGTGCTTTCTTTAAAGTTATTGCAGTTAATTCACAGCAAGGATAAATTATCAGAGATCTAAGAAACTTGACTATTGACTGTGCTCTCACACAGATTTGTTTTCTATCTCCCTATCTGTAAACTAACCTGCAATCTCCTTTCCTCTGTTACTTCTGTCATTTAGTATATCAGACAATGCAGATGCCTTTTTAATTATTTCAAAGGCATTCTTTTTTGTTATATTTTAAAATAAAAAGTTTCTATCCTTTTATAGAAATATTTATCATTATTTGGCTTTAATAAAAAGAAACTTCTAAAACTGGTTTTAAAACCCTCCCAATCAACCAATGAGAACCTCCACTGTCACAGAGATCATCCCACCCTATGAAAGTCAACCAGTTGGTGGCAGTAACAATTCTTTAACAGAGGCCAAAAGTCACCCGATTTCTAAACACTCCTGCTTCTACCAGCCTATCAGTTTTTGATACGCATGTTTCCCAAAAACACATATGTAAGATCAGCAATGGTCTTTGTTCAGAGATACTGTGTCTTAGAAGCACAACTCTCCGTTGCTGAGCAAGAAATAAGCAAGAGTTGGATTTCAAGTATTCAGTAGCAATTTCTTCCTTCCACATACTTAGTAGACAACAATCAGAAAAGTTGAAATTACGTTTCGAGTCATTTGTAAACAATTTCAATGTCTTTGAGTCACATTTTGGTACATTCTATTCACAATGATTTGAGACACTAAATCAAAGAAAACTAACTCTCCTGAGATAAGTAGGCAATTTTATAATTTATTCCTTGCTTAAACCACAAATAAATGATATTTCTATGTACTATCTGTGAATCAGCATTTACTTGAATTCAAAGAAAGATCCAAGAATTGTACTTTTTGCTATGTTAAAAGCTTTATCTAAAATGAAATCCTTAAGAAAAGGAACAGGAAATATATGTGTTCAGAAACGAATTGTATGTGGTGCTGGTGCCTTTAGGGTTTTACACCCTAACTTTACTTGGTCTAAAGACAAATACTAGCATCTAATCCCATCTTCATAAGCTTTATATGCTCAATAGTATCCTAATTTCTCCCAGGTAATTAGGAAATCATTAGTTATCATTCAAACTGCTGGGAATAGACACTGCAAAATTCATTGTTCACTCGCCTACTTTATAGAGAAGCTTTTATACTGGTGGTCACTCCACACAATAGAAAAGCAAACACAGACCACAAAAATAATTCCTTTAGTATATAATTACAATGAAATTCTATTAAATTGTCTTAATGGCCCCTAAACCTCAGAGAACAACTTTCCAGTCATTGAACTCTTCTAAATTCCTACCTATTCAAATTCTGTCCATCACATTCTAAAATTATACATACTCTATTAAATTGATGTGGTGAGGAAAGTGGACACATTTTGATTGCAGAATCCAAGAGAGATAATTTTAAGCTAGGATCATCCATTCCAGGTAAGTTAAGCAGAGTTAGTATTTCTTCAGGTTTTTTTGTGTTTGTTTGCTTGTTTTTGTTTTTTCCCTCTCTCCAGCTCCGTTTCCTCTCCCTTGGAGACTTCTATTAAGTATGTGTTAATTTTTTTCACCATGTCATGTCATAAAGGCTTTACTGGCTTTTCTATTCCTTTTTTTCCTTCTCTGTATTTCACTTAGATATTTACTACTGACCATGATCAAGTTTCCTAATTGTATGCTTTTTAATAATAGTTATTGGGGCATCTCGGTGGCTCAGTCGGTTAAGCAGCCAACTTTTGATTTCAACTCAGGTCATGATCCACTGTAGATCAACCTTCCTGTTGGGCTCCATGCTCACAATGCAGAGCCTACTTGGGATTCTCTCTTTCCCTCTCTCTTTCCCTCTCTCTTTGCCTGTCCTCAGCTCCCATTCTCTCTCTCTCTTTCTCAAAATAAATATATATTAAAAAATAATAATAGTTATTAATTCCATCTGCTGTATTCTTAAATTTTGTGTTTTTATGTTTTAGTGAGAATTTTTATTATTTTTATTTCTAGAATAAGCATTTGATTTCTTGTAGATTTCAGAACTTAACATTATCAATGTTTTCCTTTTTTTTTTTTTTTTTTTGGACAATAATAATCATAAAACTGTTCTGATAATGCCAAATCATCTGTATCACTATTGGTTAGTTTTTTGTGCTTTTTTTTCTCTTAGGTTTGTGGTATTTGGTCCTGTTTCTTAAAATGCCTCATATGTCAGTTACCAGTATACTGCTTGTCAGCTCCAAATATACCCTTCATTGTTCTGGTTGTGATACTGAGAAATTTCTTCTTTGTTGGGTGGCATAATTTTAAGCTTTGTTAGTAGACAGCACCAGAGGAATATGGGAAAGGGAAGGGGAACTTCTGGTTCCTCTGTGTAATCTCTTGATAGTCTCCTGCATCAAGTAGCAGTCATCAGTGCATGTCACCTCCCCATGGGAAGCATCCCCCCAAATCCCAGAGGGAATCTTCTCAAGGTACTGCTACTAATTCAGTGAGTTTTATGCTTGCCACTTTCCTGTGGACAATTCCCTTCAACACCCCAATAGTTGTCAGTGGATTCTAGGTACAGCAGCTCCCTACTGACAGCATTGTCTGGCACCCCAGAGGGTAGATTGGCAACCACTTCCATAGCACAGTACCTTTATGTGGTTGGTTTCCCCAAGCCCCCAGCAGAGGGATTCCTAGAGATTTCTACCAGTGCTACAACTCAAAGGATGTCTTTACTATCTAGTAGATAATAGCTACACCATCTCTCAGAAGCTCTAAAGGGAGAGTATTCTTTCAGATTTGTTCCTTAAATGTTCGCTCTGCTTTAACCCTAAGAGTAATGACTTCTTTTTATATCCGATATCCCTGTTTCCTTTAGAATTATCTTCACATCTTGCAGCTAACACTCCATTACTATAATTTCCTGTTATTGTTAATAATTCTTGATAAAAAATATTTCCACATTCAAATAGCTCTCTGGTTTGTGGTCCCTGATTGGCCCCAAACTTGGTACTGGAAAGATGGGATCTGAGGATTGATTTGATCTTGACTTTGGCTTTTAGTTTTGAAATCCTTGAAATGTGTTGCTGGTAACAAATGACATAAAGTGACATTACAAATAATAAAACTATAAACTATAGTTATAATGGAATGCCCATGAAGCAAGTTTCTTGGAAGCCCAGTTGGATGCCAGACTTGACTTTTGTGGTAGTAGCAGTGACTGCCAGGACTATGGTGTGCAGGGCAGGCATCAACTGAACACTTAGTGCATAGGATCACTTACAGAAAGAAAATGACAAGATCCTTTAATCTCAATTTCAGAAACTGATAACAAGAGAACTTCCATGACAGTCCTAAATTAATCTCTTATTTCTTCCACCCATGAGGCTAATATTGCTGAAGAAACAAATGCAAAATCCAGGTGTACTGGTTGCTGAGTTACATTGTCAGTTGAATTCAATCTTCAGAGTTTGTGTGTGAAGTTTAGCACATTAATTCTGAATGAGAGGGATCCTGAAAACATGAAACAATCTTGAACCCTCAAATCACTTTGGTCCTCTCTTACCACTAGAAATGCCTTGTTTTCTCAGTTAACTAGCTTTCCTTTGCTCAAAAATCTGTAGTAATATCACCTGGGGCAGATGCCTATCTTAACATTTGTCCAACTCACCAGTTTGGCCTTTGCAGGGATTGGATAGGTCTCAGAATAACTGTAGATTATTAGAAACTTAATCAGATAGTGACTCCAATTGCAGCTGTTCTTACAAATGTAAAACCTTTACTGGAATAAATAATACCTTTTCACCCATAACATTTTTCAAGGATTACCAAAAACAATTTACATTTACATTTGGTTGTCTACTTTGTCTGAATAAGAGATAGCTAGAAGCATGAATCTATGAATTCATAAGGAGTTGACAACTGTTTGGCTGAATGGTCAAAGATTTGAAAAGAACAGAATAGAAAATTAGTAATAAAGAAGTATTGAGAAGAGGACTGGATGATCCTTTCAGAATGGGCACAAACTGTGAATAAATTTGCATATCACATTAAAGTCCAATAAAGAGTGTCTCCTGGAGGGTAGGCTCTTCATAATCAATTGGACAAAATGGCACACTCTGTGGATGTCAGTCATACTCTTCCACAGTCTTCCTAGTGTTTGAACAATGAACCTATGAACAAAGAGCCATGTGGACAGGAATAGGGGCTATGCATAAGCTTAACAACGATGTGATTTCTTTCACCAAGAATGACCTGAGTAATGATCCTGCTGAATACCTTATTTTTCAACAGTTGAAATGAATATTGAGCTCTAAATTTGTCATCATTGCCTGGATATAAAAGCCAGTCACCTGTGGCAACTTATTTACATTTATTTCATCATGGATTAAGAAGTCTTCTTCCTTCCTGGAATTGATACATATTCTAGATCTAGATTTTCGTTCCTTCTTGTAATGTTCTCACAACACTACCATTCAAAACCTCAGAGAAAGCTTTGCAAACACATCATGGAATTCCACAAAGCATTGCTTCTGACCAAGGAACTTACTTTACCAAATGAAGTATAGCAATGTGCTAAAATCAGTGGAATTAAATGACCCTAAAACATGCCACATCACTTGAAAGCAGTTGAACTAATTGGAAGGTGGTAAACAGCTTTGTAGCATCAATTGGTAGAAAATACCCTGAGAAGATAGGGTTCTAATAGGATGCATTATAGGCTATGAATCAGATACTGTCATATGATGCTCTTTTCCAGTACTCAGCGTACAGAGGCCTGGTAATCATGAAGCGGGAGTGGCTCTTCTCACTATCATATCCAGTAACTACTATCAGAATTGTTTATTTCCTGTATCAGAAATCTTTGCTGGTTCCCAAGGAGGGAATACATATTTACTGAACACAGCAGTGGTTGTATATTAGAAAATCAGACTGATACCTAACCATTTTGGATCCTTGTGTCACTGAAATAACAGCACAGAAGCTTCCTCTTCTGGCTGAAGAGATCATTCCTAATTACAGAGGAAAAATAAGGTTGCTGCTATATAAGGTGACAAGAACAATATTTGCAATCCAGAGGATTCTCTAGGATCGCTGTTAGTACTCAAATGCCCAATAATAAAGGTTAAAGGAAAACCACAGCAACTGAAAGAAGAAGACATAGCAATTTAAGAAGACATAACCTTTGGGAGTAAAGTTTTGAGTTATTCAACCAAGTAAAGAAACTCAACCAACTAAGGTCCTGGCTAAGGTTGGGGGAAATAAGGAAAAGATAGTAGAGGAAGGAATCTTTAAATATCAACTATAATGTTCTGACTAAACAAGTGAACACTGTAATAGTTTTGCATTCTTTCTCGATTAATATGTGTGTGCTTATTTGTATATGCCATTTTCTTTTTTGTCTTATTTACATTATAATCCAATATAAGGTTTTTGACAGCTTTACCAGTTAATGTTCAAAATATTCAGGGGTTCTGTGACTAAAGTTGTAAATACAGTGACTGTTGGGATTGTGCATTTGGGAAAAGTTTGATAATTTTTTCACTTGTACAAAAGGTAAATGTATCTTGCTAATAGAACTACCATGGTTTTGTTGTTTCTCAGAAATTCAGTTGTAGCAGAAGGGTGTGTATGAAGATAAGCAGCCAAAGGGTGCTTATTTAACAAATATATTGCCTCTAGGGACCAAATTCCCTCTTAATTGTTGGGCTTGTAATACTGGAATATTTCTCTCCTGTCAATGGAAATAAAATTAACCATTGTCATCAAAGAATATTCAATGGACCTGAAGAAAGAGGACCTCTTCTTCTTGCTTCCTGTTTGTTATGCTCTCTCTTAACTTCCTGTCTGTGGCAGTGTGCATTAGCTCCCCATGGCAGCTTCCCCCAGCATGCTAGATCATAGCCACTTAATGCACCACCACAGTGAATGTGGAGTTTTCTTTGTACTGCTTCCTTTTAGACAGTTTTCCCTTGAAACTTAGAGGGTGATTTCCATAGCACAACAACTCCCCGTATATGGCATCTCCTACCATCCCCAAAGGTGGAGTACCAGAAAATTCAATAAGCATAGATCCTCCACAGAACTTCCCTTGCCTTTTTATTGGCTTTAACCTTTCTCTCTCTCCCTCCCTCCCCCGCCCCCTCCTTCCTTCTCTGTCTCTCTCTCTGTGTCTCTTTCTCTCCATTGAGGTCTGGATGCCAAACATTGGAGGCAAGACCCCTCTCTCAGATTTGCTTCTTGTTCTCTTAGTCCTAAGGGCTCGTGGTTGCTTGCAATATCTACTCTTCTTGTATTCTTCAGAGTTCTCTTTATAACTCAATAGCTAATCTCACATTATACTAATCTCCTGTTGTAGTTCTTAATTCTTTAATTATTAAAACATACATTTTGTTGTGTAGTTTATGTCTCTTGACTATATATATCCTGAGAAATTCACCTGGTACTTTCTTATTGATTACCAGATATTGTCTACCAAAAGTTGTAGAGATTTGGGATGCTGTTATCTTCTTCAGAGAGGTATTAATGTTCTCCCAGAAGACATATAGTATAGGGAAGGGTTGTGTAATTAACTTAGAAAAAATGTATTACAAAATGTCAGTAATGCTGAGGGAGATGAAGGAAAATTAAGTAGGGCAAGGAGATAAAAAGAAAGTGTTTTGCTATTTAGATAGGCTTGTCAAGTTATGCTTCTCTGAGGAATGTCAAAAAAGCAGATATTTGAATGATGGACCAATAAGGTTTCTGAAAAAAGAACAAATGGAAAAGCTCTAACGAAGAAAGTGGACAGATAATATAGGATACAATAAACAAGGAAGATAAATATAAACAATAAGATCAGAAAAGCGGTGAGCCCCAGAACATGCAGGACATATTAAGCCATATTGAAATCTCTCTTAACTATCTTAAGGTTCCGGCCAATCTCTCTGTAACCACCCTCCTGTTTTGTTTTGCTTTTTGTAATGTAAAATTAATATGTAATCAGAAGGAGTATTTGTAAGTAATTAGTGCTAGACCTTCTAGTACCAAAAACATACAGTAAAACTCTGCTATTACAGTGTCTTAGTTTGACTCTCTGCCAAGTCAGAGCATGAAACAAAGACTTGGGAGCAAGTAGTTTATTTAAGCAGCTGGTACCTGGCAGCAAGAGTGAGAAAATTGGAGGCTAAAACAAAGAAGAAATAAGAGAAAATAAACTGTCATTACAGAGCTAGTTACTTATATGGACAACTGGGGTTCAGTTCCACTGGGGAGCAGGACAAAGGTTTACAGTATGAGCTTTGCCGGGGAGGAGTGCCTCCCAACCCCCCACTCCCCTCTACCCTTCCATATACCCAGTGCGTTAAATCTCATGAACTTCTGGATTGCCTTGCATGGATTTGAGCAATACCTAATGGTTTTGGAAAAACGCAGAGGCAAAAAAAAAAAAAAAAAAAAAAAAAAAATTGGAGGGGTTTGGCAGGTTTTTAAAGTGCAATGCTCTCTCCCAGCATAGGAGTGACTCAACACAGCTGAGGTAAAATGAGAGTTGGGCTGGGGGGCACAAAAATACATGACAAGCAGAGTTCATGAAGTACAAAACTTAAACACAGAGTTTTATTATTGCAAAGGTAGGGAAATGCACCGGTGAAACTTGTATAAGCTGCTAGCTGAGTGTTTCCAGTCCAGGCTTTTGGTGGAGCTATTTAAATGGCAGCCCTACCTACATTTGGGAGCTATCTGGCAGTGGGTTTCTGTTTAACAGAGTTAACTCACTATCATTCCTTCCACAGTTTTCTGGCTGCCTGAGACTTGAAGGAGAGTAGCATCTGTTGGAAATCTTAAAACTTGTTTCCAACCTTTGGCCTTATGTGGGCATATAAAGCCTAGAAAATATTGGATACAGGGCAATCCACATCCTGTCTATCTGTGGACTGTCTTCTCCCTGATCTCACCTCCCCTCCTCTACCCACCCATCCTCCAACCCCACAGCACAAGGTATTTGGAAGAGCATTAGGTGGAGAATACCAATTATATCCAAATTGGTACTGTTACAAGACATATTATGTTGGTTTTCTACTAGAGCTTGCATTGAAATCTCTCTAAAAATTGCTTTGAAAATTGAGAACAGTAAATATATTTTTTTTTATTTGCTTGATAATCTGAGATCATCACAAATTCACATGCTATTGTTTTTGATGTCTTTCAATGACTGAATTATATAGTATCTGGCCTCAGGCTTTTTTTTTTTTAGGTTTTAAAATGTTTACATTTTATTTTCAAATTAATAATTTTTGTCTTCCCCATCAATTTCTAGTTTTTTCTTTTTGTTGCTCAAGCTGTATTCATCATTGTAAGACTCTTTAGTTTGTACTTCCTAAGTTTTCTAAGGCTGAGAAGCAGATGAACAATAATAGTACAATAGTACATGCTCTAGGGATCTAAATGAAAGCTTTTTAACAGATATCTTTCTCCCTAGCAAATTTCATTTTTGTTGATTTATTCTTACTGTTCCCTGATTCTTATCTTTTTGTTTGTTAACCAGGATTCCTGAGAAAAATAAAATCTTGATAAATTTCCATGGTTCAAACTTTTATTCTGTTAGCTTTTTTTAGATGTTTATTTATTTTTGAGAGAGAGGGAGAGAGAGAGAGAAAGAAAGGGAGGAACGGAGGGAGAGAAAACAAGCGGGCGAGTGGCAAAGAGAGAGGGAGACACAGAATCTGGAGCAGGCTCCAGGCTCCGAGTTGTCAGCACAGAGCCCAATGAGGCGCACAAACTGGGAGATCATGACCTGAGTCAAAGTTGGATGCTTAACTAACTGAGCCACCCAGGCTGCCCCTGTTGGCTTTATTTTTGTTTTCTTTTTAACTGTTACATTTTTTAACATGTCTTACTTCATTTTTTAGTGTTTTCTAACACTGCCATCCTCCAAGAACATAAACATACACACACCTACTTATGCACAATTTACTCCTACAAATACTATATGAACATACATAATCTTTCAGGTAAAACTAGTATTATCAAAATTAATTACAAAAAATAATGTGTCCATCTATCGTTTCATGACCTAACATGTTAAAATTAGTGTTCCCAGGGAAATAAGTTCCTATAATCCATCAGATAAAGAAAAATAAATTTATTTTTAGATCTAAGTAGGATAACACCAGCACCTCACATTTATAAAATGTTTCCACATATAGTACTTCCTTTTATATTCCACAAGACTGAAAAATGAAGGTTTAGAGAAGTTAAGTAACTTATCTATGTTGATATACTTATGTAGTGATGGGCATAGGAAAGTGTTTTGTTTTTTGTTTTTTGTTGTTGTTGTTTTTTACAGTTCCAGCCTCTTGAATTTGACTTGCAAAATAAGTATTTTGGAAGAGGGAAGCATTGCCTTTTTACAATAATGTATAAAACATTGTGAATGGTCTCACTTGCAGGGAAAATTTAATTTTTTAAGCATACCTCCATTAGTTCTTTCATTTAATTACATCTGATATATAATACTTTATTTATTATTTTAGTCAATTCTGTTTCTAACAAGTACTAATATGTTCTATAAATTAAATTTTGAAAATAATGGCTGCTGGCTTAGATCCTTTAGCAAGGAAAAGCTAGGTCTACTCTTTTACACTCATGATGACCAACAAAATTAAAAAAAAAAAAAAATTAAACCACCTTTTTTTGCTAATGTTAAAAGCAAAGTAATTGGACTAAATTTACTTTAATTCCTTTGAAATTCATCTGCATGTACTGAAAAGGTATACAAGCAAAAATCAGGAAACAACAGAGTTAATTGTCTCCAAAAAAAAACATTCTTAGCATCTATTTAAGGGCATGATTTTATATTTATATTATATACATAATATATAAATGCAAATTTAAAGACATTTGAAAAAGCGCATACTTTTAAAATACTGTTTTGAAGGGTATATGATCAAAACTTTTTAAGGTAGCTGCCCTTCAGTACCCTACATGGGATTTTTTTGCCCAGTAAAACCAGACGGAATAAACAATCTATAACTATTTTCTATTATCCATTAGCAAAATCCCTTATTTGAAATAAGGGACCAAAATAAATGGCATAAGCAAATATTCCTTTCTTTTGTTTTAAAGCCTTTTTTTTAAAAGCTTTATTTTGAAAGAGAGCATGTATGTGTGCAAGGGAAACGCAAAGAGAAAGAGAGAATCCCAAGTCGGCTGGCTCCACACTGTCCGCGCTGAGTCCAAAGCTGAGTCAAACTTGGGACTTGAACTCTTGTACTGTGAAATCATGACCTGAGCCAAAATCAGGAATCAGATGCTTAACCAACTAAGCCACCCAGACACCCCACTAATACTCCTTTCTTAAATCATCATTTGAATAAAAATAATCTTTGCTTGATTTTTATTGCAATAAAACAGAAGAGGCTGTTAATTTGGAAATACTCACACATGAACAACTCATACCTTTACTAAACGATTCAAAGTGATGGAAAAATTAGCCTAGGCTTCAACAGAGACTTGATTACAAGGTACTAGGAATTCTGTGGATTATTTTTTTAGGCCCAGGGCAGGAGTTGCTGGTAAAGTTCTTGCATTTGCATTTGCTAAGGGAGTATTGATTCTGAGACAACTTTTTACTTGTCAGCTGTCTCTGGTGTTCTAGAGTTGTTTCTATGTTGGTTTGATTTGTTATGAAATAGTTGAAATACAAAAAACATGAAAAGAGTAACATAATGAATTCCCATGGGCCTGTCACCCAGATTTAAGAAATGTTAACATTGTGCTGGTTTTTTTTATATCATTCTTATAGAAATAAAAGATTTATCAACCCAATTTATACCTACTTTGTCTTCCTGCCCAAACATTGTCTTCCTTTTCTCCTCAGAGGAATTTGGTGGATATTTCTATATTAATACCTTTACTACATAGGTACATATGTATAAACAAAAAATACAGAATATTTTGGAGACTTTCAGGTTTTGCATAAATTGCATCATACTATGCTGTTTTTCCCTATTTTCTTTTCCTCTGTCAACAGCATACACTTAAGCTGTATTGTTTTAGAATTAAGGTAACTGTTTCATTTTATCTACTGAATACTACTCCATTTTATGAATTAATAAACCACAATTTTTAATTCTTTTTCTTTGCAGATATTTAAGCTTTCTCCCCATCTTTATGTTTGTTATTATTTAGTTTTGGTATTATAAATCATGTTGCAGTGAATACTGCCACCAAATAAAAACAAATCCAGACTTAAAAAGGAGTGTTATGATTCAGAAGAAAGACAATTACCATAGGAAGAACACTCTGGTCTCAGAAATCTTCAAGCATCTCACAGTCAAACAAACAAAGAAACAAAAACCTTTCATTTTATAAGGTAAACAAAAAGAAAGCAGAGAGAAGCAGAATCTTTTTAGAGGAATCTGGACATGTAAGGAGAATGACCAGTAGGGTCTTGCTGTGGTCAGTCGAGTCCCAGGAGAAGCTGGTAAAGGGGGCAGATTTCCCTTTTTAGTGTTTGCACATGATTGGGGCATACAGAACTCAGGGACCCGTAGGAAGGAGAGAAGTGTAACTAAAGTTTGGTTAAAACAAAGCAGAGGATAAGAGATGGGCAGTAGTGATTGTGTCATTTCTCCCAACTGCTTTAGAGACAAAGTCTGTCCTTAGACACTATTAGGAATTGACTTGTGGACTAATAGGAAGAGCCCTTGTGAGATTGAGGTGGGTCCATACAGCTTTCAGGGGTCAGGCACCCCTCTCATTCTTATTGGCCATGAAAGACTAGCTGTGTTACATAGTGAGTATTTCATCAGACTGAGATCTGTTAGATATTTAATGAGAGATACATCTAGGAATAAAATAAAAAGATAACTGGTAGAGTTTGAACAATTTGGAGCAGCCAACTGAGAAGATCCCAAGATGTTGGGTCTGAAACATATTTATTCAGATGGTAGAATGAGGTTAACAGTGGCAATCTGACAAATTACCTGTTGACAGTCTGAATATTTTTGGTGATGGCATAGGACATCAGAGAGTATTCTAAAATATGCACAGCATTCTCTTTCAACCACTGTGTTGTAAGTGCCCCCTCAGAACACCAGGGTCATGTGTGATACCAGACAATTGTGCAGGACCACTAGCTGGAGTCAGCATAGTTGATTAGCAGTGATGTTGGAACTTCTGCTGATAGTGTAATGGATATTTCCTGGAGTAGAGCAAAGGAGATGCAAAAAAAAAAAAAAAAAAAAAAAAAAAAAGGAAGTTTTGGCAAACTTCTCAAGTGGCCCACAAAACAATAGCTCCAGACACAAAGATTGTCCATCATGGTCTATGGTAACATTCAAGTCTTTTAGGTTTTCTCTCAATCTCTTAATCTCTTCTGAGGCTTTTTGAGAACCTTGTAAGAAGTTCACAGCTTGGGGCACTTGGGTGACTCAGTTGGTTAAGTGTCTGACTCTTGATTTGGATTCAGGTCATGATCTCAAGGTCAGTAGATCAAGGTCTGCCCCAGACTCTGCAATGGGCAGATATTCTCTCTCTCTCCCCCTGCCCTTCCCCCCTTGCAAGCATGACCTCTCTTTCTCTGAAATAAATAAATAAATAAATAAATAAATAAATAAATAATAAATGGAAGGAAATTTCACAGCCTTCTTGTAGGACTGGTATATGTCTAAGTTTGTAGTTAACATGGTTGTGTAGACCTTTGGGCTCATCTAGTACCTAGAAAGCTTACAAGTACAGGTATTCTCACTTTTCAAAAGTGTGACTTATGCCACTACTCTTCTATGAAAGACCTACATTAGTACCTGTTTTCACAAACGGAAAGAAATCCAGAGGATTTTCACTTTTCAAAAAAAAAGGCAAAAGCAAAGATAGAGTTTGGTGTGTTTGCTTTACTTTAAGCTGTTACAGAGGCAGCCAGCAGCTGGAGTGGCACCACCAAGCTCCTTCTCCAGGAACTGCATTCATCTTCTCCCTGCCATGGCTTAACTATGTCAGTGAGCATCTGTGCTTTATCTCGATTTATTTTGTGCACTTGTTAGCAAGATGTGTCCTAAGGTATCAGAAAAACCCAAAAGAGATTATTTTTGGGGTCTGGGAATGCTAACAAATTTTCCATATAAATTAATGGTAATTACTTTTTCACTTTGCACTGTTCAGCTTATGAAAGATTTTATAGAAATGTTCTGTTTTCAGATAAAAGAAACCTGTAATGGAATAGTTAAGGTGAGAAAAGAAGGCAGTCTGGTTAAAATTTTGATAAGCACTAATTAGATTAGCTAGATAGCAGGATCCAGTTCAATTAGCAGGCAGATGCCAATAGGCACCACTATGCCTCATTAAGGGCTATCCAGGGTTCATGAAATAATTGTCCCATGGATTTTCACCCTGGGAGCCATGTGAACCCTTTTGATAGAGTTGTTGTCTCATCATGCTGGGAAGATGGAAGTGATCAGGTTGTTGCTTACAGATCAGACAGTCCCAAGCATACTGGGTAAAATTATGTTTAGGATCATCTAGGTGTATTAAATTCATATGATGAAGCAAGAAATGTGTATTTTTGCTTCCCATAATAATAATGTTGGTATTTGTGTTTATGGCAAAGTAGGTATGATTGCAAATACTTAGGCCCATGGAGGGCCCTTGGTTATGTTGCATAGAAGCATTGATTGCCTTGTTTGAAAACTATTGAAATTGAAGGAAGTTCTGTTTAAAATCTAGAGTAGAAAGTGAAAGTTACCCAGAGTGATAAAACAAAGGATGCCCTTAAATCTGAGGCAGTGTAGAAATTTAGGGGAAACCAGATACTTGCAAAGGAAAGGGAGTTTATAACCAGCAATCAAAAGTAGGGTTGCAACATTAAATATACTAGAAATTAAAAAAAAAAAAAAAAAGTAAAGAAAAGTTTTGAGATCATGCTATAATTTGAGATCATATTAGATTCTGCAGCCTTGCAGGAGAGGAGGAATTATTAAAGGGGGAACAGGTTGTGTGAGGGGGAAGAGATTGTACTATATAAAGCTCATTGTGGAAAGTTATGGTTGCAACGTGAGGAGGAACATGGAGAAAAGTGATGGAACTAGGGATAAAGAAGGAGAAGCCAAGAAGAACAATAAAAGTCATGAGAAGAAGAAGTAGATAAGGGAATGCTAGGAGGCCATATTTTGACATCTTGGGTGGAAACTGACCGCTTCATGATGTCATCAACTTGTCATAAAGATATCTACACTGTGGCTCTTTCTGCTTCTAGGGACCCTTGAGAAGCTTCAGTTTAAGGTTTCCATTAGACTAGACTTTCATTCAGAGTAGCATTTATACCTTTTCAGTTAAAGAACATGAATTCAGGTTTGGACCACCTGAGTTTGGCAGCAGTGTTAGTGGTAAAGAAGATAACATAAAGGCCCTTCCAATGGGGTGAAATAATAATTTTCAGTTGATGTGAGCTCCAGAGAACTAAATCCCTAATTTCTAAAATGGAGAGTGTTTTGGATAGAAGAACTTGAAAAATAGCAGCCTCATCCTATGGATGAACAGGGTGGGTATATTTAATAAGTCCCTTGCAGTATATTAGGATAGAATATAATAGAATGTTTAGGATAGAATATTAGGATAAGAATAGAATATTTGAGAGCCCAGAGAGAATAATGAATAATCATAGGTCATCACTTACTACTTCATATTGGGACAGTTTCTGTGATCCAGCAGGAGAGACCCAGAAGACAGTCAGTGCTAAAGGTAAAACCTTAAGCCATAAGAGACTGAGTTATTTTATCAGTTTTTCAAGATTTAATTTTAATGATCCATTAACTATCTCTGTATTTCCAAATGACTGGGAATGATAGAGACAGTATCATTTTGGGGATAAGGAAAGAATTTGTTGGATAGCTTAGATGACTTTACCAATAAAATGGATCCCTTGATCCATGAACAAGGCAATGGAATTAGGATGCAGGAAATACAAGTTCCAAAGATAGTTTACTATCAATGTGGCAGTGGTGCTCTTACAGAGAGAGCTTCAAACCAGTGAGAGAAGCGTATGATAATAAGCATAAGAATATATTCATATCCATGAGATCCAGGGAACTAAGGAAATCTAATTGCAGTGAAGAGAAGGTCCTGCTGGAGGGGTTCTTTTCTTGCCCCACCTTTGCACCTTTATCAGGATTATATTTTTGAGAGATGGGGCAAGAAGCCACACTTGTTCCAGATGGGGAGTTGAAGTTTTCTCAGCAGTGCTGACAAAAGAGTTGATTTACTTTTATCCTTTCTTGGTGAGTAATTTTATGAAGCTCAGAAATTAAATTTCTGGTGAAGGACTGAGGAGAGACCAAGCGATTATCTGGGTATTTCCAAGGTTCAACCTGGTTAGATAAGAGTTCCAAATTGTTTCCCATTGGCCTTTTAATATTCAAAGGCTTTGAATTAGGAGCTTTTAAGCACCTCAATTAGAGGATCAGGTATAATGAGAGCAGATTTAGGATCTTATCTGGTTGAAGTGAAAGTGTAATAGGTTTAGGACAATTTAGTATATCTATCGAACAGTGGATTTCCTTTTGCTTCAGGGGTTTGTGGCCCATAAGAACCTCTATCTCAAGTATGGCTATCTTTTTGGCAGTAATAAAGTTTCTAGGAGGTCAGATCAATGATTTCCATTTTCCCATTGGTGTCGCAGCTGTTGACTTAAATCCTCTGATTTTCCATAATATACCCAAATAATATACTATCCCCAAAACATATTTATTGTCTGTATATATGCCAAATTTCTTACCTGTAACCAAAGATCAGGCTGTCCTGAGAACCACAATGTAAGAGAGCTGAGCTGACTTTGCACCAAGTGGACACTTACACTCAATGGGATTTTGAAAATCTGGAATGACATATTCTGCCTGAAAATTTCCTTCTGAGTTATGAAGATAGGAACCATCAACAAAGAGGGTAAGATCTGGATTTGCAAGGGATGTCTAAGAGGTCAGCATGGGATAAGATTGAGGCTTGAGTGTCCATAACATTATCATGCAATTGTCCTTCAGCTGGGAGAGGGAGCAGAATAGGAAGACTGAGATTTTGACATGGGTGGATGATAATGTGAGAAAAAGAAAGCAGAAGAATTTCACAACAGGTGAGCTTGAGAAATCAAAAGGTCAGGATAAGGGCCCTAACTGCATAAGGGACATAAATGTTCAGGGTAAGACCAAGCACAGTGTCACCTGTGGTTTGAACTGATTTTCCACTTGCCACTATTGCCAGAAGCAAAGATGGACAAAAAGCTTAAGCTGAAGGATCTAGACTAAACCTGCGGTATCTGAGTGACCACTGATTTCTATTATGTTTTTCAGATAGAACTCCTAAGGCATGTCCTTCTCTTTCATGAACAAATAGAAGAGCAAAGATTAGTCAAGAAGCCCTAAGTGGGATAAAAGAAAGCGAGATCTTAGGGATTCAAATGATGTGACAGAAGGCAAGTCTCGTATTAGAAGTTCAGATATAATTTCTTTAGTCATGCCTTATAAAGAAGATGTTATAACAGAAATTAGGGATCTGCATGCTACGATGGCCAGTAAGTTCCAGAAAGTCTTGAAGTTGTCTTTTGGTTTCAGATGGAAAGTTGTTAAATATGATTTTGATATAATCTGGAGATCAGTTTTTTTTTCCCCCCCTCAGGGGGAATATCATGACCTAAATAATAGACTTGTGGGTAACAGAGCTGAACTTTATCTTTTGAAACCTTATGGCCCATTTGAACTAAGTCTTTTAGTATCAGATGTCATGAAAAGAGTTGCTGAATGTCTTAGAACAAAGGAGATCATCTACATATTAAATGAAGGTTGAATTACAAGGAAAGATCAAATCTAGATTTGCACTTCTTGTTCAGGAAAATTTTGTAAAGGATTCTGTGAATTCTTGGGGCATGACTAAGTGTATGGTTGATTTTCCCATGTAAAAAGTAAATAGATACTGGGAGTTAGTATAAAGGAATATGCTGAAATATAAGAAAACAATAATAAAATAAGTGGTATCAGAGACAGGATTGGAAGAAAAAATAATATTAGGGAAAGGCATAGCAGGGTGTACACCTACCATTAAGGACTCTGCCTCCCAGATATGTCCCAAGCCTGTTGTTCCTATAGCCTCAAGTGTGTCAGGAATGTGAGTGAGCATGCCTTGAATGTAGGGATTGTCAATGGCTTGGGAGCTGTGAAAGGGGCAAGACAATTGAGCTTATCTATTAGAACTATCGGAGAACAAAGATGAGTGAGAAGGGAATCCTGAACTTCAAGATTTAGTATCTCACATGAACATGAAATACTAACATTCTAATTAGAAAGTATGTCTTTGCCTATTAGATAAAATGATTTGTGGAACTTAATAAATAGCCATGCGAGTTATGATGAGGCCTGAGAAAGACTTTTTTTTAATTTTTTTTTTACATTTATTTATTTTTGAGAGAGTGAGACAAAGTGAGAGTAGGGGAGGGGCAGAGAGAGAGAGGGAGGCACAGGATGGGAAGCAAGCTCCAGGCTCTGAGCTGTCAACACAGGGCTTGAACTCACAAACCGTGAGATCTTGACCTGAGCTGAAGTTGGATGCTCAACGGACTGAGCCACCCAGGCACCCCGAGAAAGACGTTTAAAAAAGAGACAAAAGTAGCCCATTTTATAACTGCAACATAGAGATTGTTTTTGCACTCTGAGGGTTTATGGTGGGAAATTGTGAGGTGTCACTATGATAAGAAAAAAAAAAAGCAGGATAAAATAGGCAGAGAGGGAAAGGATTAGGACCTGAGGTCCCTGGGTGAGGAAAGACATATTTTGGAACAATGCTGGGAGTGTCTGACCACAGCAATCCCCTTTAGGCTTAAGGCTCCTCTTGAGAATGGAACAGATACCATCTACTCCCCCTCAGGTTCCCTCAGAAATTTGACAAAAGACCTGACTAAAAATAAGTAGACCATAAATCATGACCCGCAGGGAATGGTATGGCCATAGACCACCCATCATACAATGGAAATGAGCCAATCAGGAATGGACAACCCAGCACCTAGAGTTTTCCAGCTAATAAGGGTAGAACCTGAGAAGGAACAAGGGGAAAGGGATGGGAGGGTGGCTACCAGAACCTTATAAAAACAAGGCATTCACTTTTGAATGTCCTCTCTCTGTTAAGAGAACTTTCATACTATTCTTCCTTTCTAATCTTATACTCTAATAAACTTCATTCTTTGAAGTGGCCAGACAACGAATCCTGGCTAAAAAATCCTACAACATCACATGTGGAACAAGTGGCTCTGGTGTCTACCAGAAAAGTGGTAGGGCGCCCATTGACTGGGAGTATTATTTTCCCAGTTTAGGACATACATGAGCTGACCTGTCATAAGAGAGTCATTGAGACCCTGAGGTCTTAAGGCATTTTTTAGCCCACTCTCCTTTCTCCTTGCAAAGTTAAAGGTGTCTCTACCAAAGACTTTGGTGAAGTTGAGGGGGCATTAAAGTCTTAGAATAATTTTCCTCAAGTTGTTTAATTTGGAGAGTCATGGGTTTGTATTTTGTATATATCATCCTGTATATCCTCATGGTGCTGTGTTAAAGCATGGACTTCAGAGACAGGGACATTTTTTCCAATTAATCTAATATTCTTGAATGGTCTCTCTCAGTTCTATGTGGAATCCATTAATAAAGCTGGTAACCAAAGCAGATGCCATGTGCCCATCAAGAGTTGGATCTAAATAATGTTTCCAGATATTATTTAGGAGTCTAAGAGTGTTTTTCCCATTTCCTTAGCTCTGTCTATATAGTCCTCAAGGTTATTTTCATTTATTTGTAGGTTCTTGTTAAATCTGTCCAATTTAGATTTTTCTTTTATTCTTTTTTTTTCAATTTAGATTTTTCAAACTGCAGTAAGGTGTAGCCAGATTAAAAGGACTCGAGCCAATTGGTAGAGATCTGAGTCCCAGAGAATACGCCGCTAAGATTAATTTGAATTGTATAGAGACTCTTCTCCATTCTTACATGGGTCAAGAAAATTCTTCATTATAGCATGCAGAGCAGCTTGAGACCAATGTTAAAAAATAATCTATTGGGACAGGGATAATTGGGTCCCTAGAGTTTCTTGTTCTTAGAGTCTTAACATTGTAGGAGTAGTACTCAGATCACAAGACACTATGTGGAATTGAGAAGCTGGTAAGGTTAAGGTAGGGTCAGGAAGTGGAGGACAAACAAAAAGTGAAGAAGAACAAGGTTGTGGGAGAGACTGGAACAAATCTGGAGGAACAGAAGTGAAAGGGGCGGAAAGTGATGGGTGCACAAGTATCTTAGAGAAGGATATAAGGAGTAACATTGGAGAAAACCACATGGTCTCCAAGAGATGAGTAGCATAGCTTCCAATAAAATAGATTGAGATTTTGAAGGGTGTGATTGAGATTTGATTGGGAGGACAGTTTTTTAGCTTCTTCATGCCAAAAAAACAAAACGAAAACAGAAACATTGTTTGAAGAGTATTTTAGACATCCAGGATTTGAGAACTCCTTGAGGGTGTACTAAGTTAGGGGGATCTCCAAAGCCCCAATGTGGCTATTGCAGTTCCAAGTTATCCTTAGTAAAACTTTGCCATTTTTTAAAGTATTGGCAAAATTAGTGCCTTAATGGTGAATGATATAGTCAGGTGGAGTTAATCTACTCTCAATTCCAGTAGATTGAGAGTTATCCATGGGAGAAGCAGGATCAGGTAAATAAAGGAAGCAGGTAATAACAAAACAGTTCTGTGCACATTCCTCATTTGAGAGCCAAAGGGACCCCTCATGCAATCCTTGTTGAAAAGCTGAAAGACTTTGTGCAATCCCTGAACATGGAATTGGGAAAGGCGGAAGAAAATCACAAAAAAAAAAAAAAAGCTGGAATTTCCCTCTGGAAAGTCAAGTTGTAAATCCTCACCCAAAAACAACCAAGAAAACCCCCATTTAGTAAGATTCTCACTACAACAAAAAAGAGCCAGCAAAATTGTCCTCAAACAGAAAAGAATGAGAAGTCCTACTCAAATAGAAAAGAACTGGGAAGAGCCCAATTTAATGGTTTAAAGCAAGTTCCTATTGTGCTACTATAGAAAAAATGCCTGGAGCACTGGATTAGGAGTTGTGACTCACCATAGATTCTGATTTCCTTAGCTTCTCTTTGGAGAAGGCAGCATGAATGCCTGGGTTAAGACAGCAGAGGATGAGGGTCAGTCAGCACTCCATCCATGTCATGGCACCAGAAACTATCGAATTAAAAACAAATCCAGATTTAGAGGCTTTGTTCAGAACATATATATATATATATATATATATATATATATATATATATATATATATATATACATATTCACACACACACACACTACTACAATAGGGAGAATGCTCCGATTTCAGAAAATAACAAGCATTTCTCTACCTGGCAGAAAAAGCTTCTTTGTTTATAGGACTAGGGAGGGGCAGCAGAGATAAGGAGAATCTTTTAAGGGGTGGCTGGACAAGCAAAGGGAAATGACTGCAGGGTCTGTCAAGAAAAGGATCTTATGATCACTTGATTCCATTGAGAAGCTGATAAGAGGGGGCAGATTCCGTTTTTTTAGTGCTTGTTCATGTTTTAGAGCATGCAGACTTCCTTCTGTGGAAAGGAGAGAAGCCTGACTAAAGTTTGGTCAAGAAAAAGCAGAGGGTAAGAAATGGCCATTGCAAATTCTCTGTCCTCCAAAAACATTTCTCCTTTTGTATGTGTGTAAAAGGTTCTCTAGAGCAGGAATCAGAAAACATTTTTTATACAAAAGAAGATAGTAAATAATTCAGGCTTTGTAACTGTATGGTCTCTGTCACAACTCTGCCATTATACCTTGAAAGCAGAAATAGATATATGGAAAGGAAAGGGTGAGACTGTGCTCTAGCATTACTTTATTTAAGAAACAGGTGCCTGACAATATGTGGCCTTTGGGCAATACTTTGCCACTTATCGTATCTTATCAGTTAGAATTAAATGTCCTGAAATGTGGGGGAGAAAAACCAGAATAGTTGCTTCAACACTCTTCCTAATAACATCAGCTTATTTCTAACTGGCCAGACCATTTCATAAAGCCACATCTATCCACATGGGAGCTTAAGAAATACAGATACTGAAAAAGATGTATCTCTCTCAAATCTTTTGTGATTAAGAAAGAAAAACAGGGGGGCATCTGGGTGACTTAGTTGGTTAAATGTTCAACTTTGGCTGAGGTCATGATCTCACAGTGAGTTCCAGCCCCACATCAGGCTCTGTGATAACAGTTCAAAGCCTGGAGCCTGCTTTGGATTCTGTGTCTTCCTTTCTCTCTGCAACGCCCCCCCACCCCTCCCCAGTTCACACTTTGTCTCTCTCTCTCTCTCTAAAATAAATAAACATATTATTTAAAAACTTTTTTTTTTATTTAAAAAAAAAAAAGATAGAAAACATCCAGGCGCATTTTGGTGGCTCAGTTGGTTAAGTGAACATCTCTTGGTTTTGGCTCAGGTCATGATCTCATAGTTCATGAGTTCTAGCTCCTAATGGATCTCTGTGCTATTCAGTGCAGAGCCTGCTTGGGATTTTCTCTTTCCCTCTCTGCCCCTCCCTGGCTTGCTCTCTCTCTCTCAAAATAAATAAAATAAACTTAAAAAAAAATAAAAACAACCAATTTCTTACTTGAGTTTGTTTGTTTTGCCTTTTGTAGTGCATCTTTGATGTGCAGTAAAAAAAATGGGAACCTACTGTTTGAGAGTTGACCTAATTTTATAATGACCTGTATTATTTAATTTAGGGAAGATCAGGAGACAATTAATATTATCTTAAAATATAAAAAACATATAATATTCCTTCAAGTCTTTTTTTTTTTTTTTATTTTGCTTTATTCATTATTGTGGAGGCCACTTTTTAGGCAAACAGGCTTGAATAATGGGATGCAGAAAGGGTCACAATGACCACCTGGCTGAATACAGACAGGCCCATCAGGAGACCCACCCCAAAATATCCATAAAGCCTTAACTAACCAATGGGTTCTTACACCTGGGCACAATTACTAAAAAAGGGAAAATTCCATCCGTTGCCATACTACCTCACTTTCCTTCCTTCAAAGCAGCGTCTCCCACTGCCTCCTGGAACACTGACTCCTTTGCTGTCCTGCTCCGAAGCTCCCTTGTGGTGTATTCAATAAACTTTTATCTCCTTTGTTCTGCCTCTGGTGAATTCTTTCACCTCCAGCACCATTGGCTTCCACCTGATCTTCTGCCCACATTCAGGGGCCCCCATCTGATCAACAGACACTCCATTTAGGCACCACAATTATACCATTTGATGCCAAGTCTGAGAGTACTAGAGATGATTTATGATTAAAAAAAAAAATCACCTGGTCTTCCCCAAATTACAATGATCAAAGATAAGTAGGCCTAAAATATAAAGGGAGTTGTAAATCCTAAGGATTTTGCACGAAATACTAGAACTAAGATGGTCAGCATTTATAAACTGCCTGAGAACAAATTGATTTGGACTGAGAGAACATTCAAAGGTTCCATGAAATCATAATTCAGGGCATGAAAAGGGCAACATATGTCCCTTTTCCTCACTAAGAATAAGGCTGTTTGGGTTATCAGTGGTTCACATCCTAAAGTCATCTCCCTTGCTCATTTACACATTTCTGCATGAAGTTCATTCATTCTCTGGATGTGAAAGTTCCAGTTCTTAGCTAGTTTTAGCCATTTGTATGCTGGGCAGCATCGGAATGAAAGAAATCCCCCTTGAGGGCTCCTCTAGTCTTTCCAAGGCCAATCTTATCTTTACAAACTTTCTTGATCTGCTTTATCATCCTGTCCTGGAGAAGATGGATTTGGTATATATATATTTTTAAGTTAAACATTGTGCTTGGTTTATAACAGCACACTAAGATAAGGCTATGCTGTTTAATCCTCTGTTCTTTTCACATTTTTAAGTCCTTTGAGTCCTTTCTCATTTTAATTTTTTGTATTGCTGCATTTCCTATCTTATGACTTTGTTCTTTACCTCTTTAGTTAGCATAGTTAGTCTTTAGAACTTACACATCACTGATTGAGGAGATCTGTTTTGAACTAATTTTTAAAAATGTTTTAGTAATTACCAGCAGCCTTTTTTTTTTTTCCTTTTAGCAATTATGTCTCTCATTGTATGTGTTTGTAGGTAGACTCATTTCTTTTACCTTTCGTTATTTAAAACATCCCAGGGGTGCCTGGGTGGCTTAGTTGGTTAAGCATCCAACTCTTGATTTTGGCTCAGGTTGTGATCTCATGGTTCCTGAGATCAGAGTCCTCCTGTGTGTCCCACATTGGGCCCTGCGTTCCATACTGCAGAGCCTGCTTGAGATTCTCTTTCTCCTCTCTCTCTACTCTTCCCCCACTCTCTCTCTCTCTTAAATAAAATAAAATAAAATGAAATGAAATAAAATAAAATAAAACAACCATACCATAGCTAATTGTCACCAATACCTGTTTAAATTACTATCTTAATGAAAATGTAGTATCGGGGCAATAAGAATTACTCTTTACCCTCATTTTTTTGAGACTGAAAACCTCTTCCTCTGGCCACAGTCTATAGTGGAAATGAATAAATAAATACAGAGCATTGAGCTACAGCATGTTATATGTGTTCATACCCTTGATTTGTGTTGGTTGCCCAGTTTTCTTCAGCTTCTATAGAAGTCATTCTATATAATGACTATAGAATATCTTGGTGACATTTCTGGAATTTCATATTTCTATTAGCATTATATGAAAGACTGAAAAAAAACCAAAATACTGCAAACTTCAAACAGGCCAACTAAAAGAAAAAAAGAAAAAAATGTCCTCTTACATTTTCATTTACAAACATGATTTGGTTTTTACATGATAGCATCAAACAGTAAGATGCTAATTTATTTAAACACTTGGCATCATCCAAAAGTTCTCCAAAAATATATCTCCCTCTATCTCATCTGTAATTCCATTTTCTTATACCTAAGCAATAATATATCTGAAGGGAAATAGAAATGCAAATGAGAATGTATAATAAGCAAGTAGTTGGTTTTTCAAAGCCTATTAATGTTATAGTTTTATTATTTTTATCAAATGACTCTAAGTTGGATTATTATAGTCATGTATTTATTGAATGATATGCATTACATCATTTACCTTAGACTATATAGAATGCAGTCTTGAATGCTATTGTTTTCAATCTTCAGAGTTTACCTAATTTCTTGGAGATATAAAGTAAATTTCCATGGCCTTATGTGATATATTCTACTTACTGTGATTTCTTTCAAGTAATTTCCAAATAATATAGAGGCTCATGATTATCTCTTTCTATCCTGTGTATTTTCTATTCTTTACAAAGATACATTTCTATAAACTGTTTGTCTAACACTTTTTCATGACTATTGGCTATTGCTGTTCAATCTTTGCATATATTCACCGTGTAATATTTTGTTGTTGTGTTGTTTTTGCCTCTTCTCCTCTATCCAGATATTTTCTTGACCTTCAAAATACTTTCCAACCTACCTCCATGACCCCTCCCTCCTCCACTGTTAGGAAACTATTTCACTTTAGCTAATTTTTTTCAAATACTTTGATATTCAAAGGATGGAGATCTATCAGCTCTTTTCTTTTTGTCTTCCCTAATTCTCAATAAAATTTATCATAGCAGAAATTTTGTAATACATGTCTACCTTGAATAAAAAAAATAATTAGAAAAAAATCTAGTTGGGACTGATGTGAATTAAACAAGTTGTGTAAGAAGTATACAGTATACAGTAAAATTACATATTAAAGACTAGAGACAATGTAAGGGTAAAAACAAATTTAAAAAGAAAAAAAATTCCTTGGCACTGAAAGGGAGACTCCTCCCATCCTCCCTTTCTTAGATCATTTACTTAAAAAAACTTGTAATTATAAGGATTTTCTCTGTCTCTTTGAAATGTATGTAAATTTTTTGGCAAACAAGGTAAATCTCTTACCAGCTTTAATATACATTAACATCTTTTTCAAGGATCTGAGAAGCATCTCTTTGAAAGGCAGTAATGAAGAAAGGTAAGCTCTTATCTTCCAGTCTGTGTAAGATGGTAGGTGGGTAACTTCCATGGACACCCAGTTCCAGTTGCAAAATGATCTCCTGCATAACAATAGGGGAAGTTTACTTTTTCCTTTTGAGAAAGCCATTTAACTAACATAGATGGTCACCCGAATTACCATGTGAATTTAGGATAAACTGTGTGTGACAGATGGTATTGTCAAATCTTTTTACTTGAAGACTAGCTATTGTTTATCTTGAGAACATAGGTAATGGGTTGTAGCTGCTTAGCTCTAAAAGGGTGAGGTTTCTTCCTGTCTCTTAGCTGATTGCCTGTGAGATATACCATGTTCTGGTTTAATGTGTATTTAATAATAAAACTCTTTGCTTTCTAACCTACCTTAGTGGAGAGGTTTTCTGGGGTGATAGAAGCTTTTGTTTTTGGTTATACTTTTCCAACTATCAGAAGCTATTTAACAAGGTACAGACTAGAAGTACAAAATTAGCTTGAAAAAGGAGATCTCTCTCTGTGTCTGTTTTGTTTCTCTTTCTCATATATAAGTATATATATATATATGATATATATATTATATATATTTATTTATATAGAGAGATGCATATATGTGTGTTGTTATGTATTAAAAGTATACATACATAAAGACATATACATATGCCTATATATATATATATATATATATATATATATATGAGAGAAATTATTTTTTTTGTTTTGTTTTTTGTATGTATAAGGAAGATGTTTGTACTTACCTCCTAAAACTCTCCTGAAAATTGAAGAGATAAAAAAGGTGAAGTGTGAAACTTTGTGAATGCTTCTATTATACTAAATATACAGCATGGTTACAATTTATAGCAAGGCAAGGACATTACTAAGGTTCTTAGAATCAAGAGAACTGGATCTTCTCCCTGCCTTACTTTCTACAAGGTTTGAGCAAATAAACATCACTGATTGGTTCCTCACTTGCACAATAAAGAAGAGAAGAGTAGCTACTCAGGAGTGAACATCACGTGAGATCAGAGTAATTGGTTTATGAGTACTTGTTCCCTTTATTTAAAACATTATTGTGTGCAAAGAGGAAGGGAAAGTGGTAAAGAAAAGCAGACAAGGGGAGCAAAGAGAAGATGGAGGCAGAAAGTAAAAGAAACATGCTGATCAAGGAGTCAAAAAAACTAATATTAAACTATTTTGTATGTGTGGGAGAATCATACTATCTGAAGTCCTATTTAAAAAAAAAAAAAATGGTTCCAATGATCAGAGATTTGAAAAGCATTCCTAACACTTTAATATTAATATGGAGTTGGTAATGGGAAGTATCTTCTCTCTAGTTCTCATATTCTGTACTGTGAAGTGTGTTTGAAGTTTTTGCCCTTTCTTCCATTAGATTTTTTTTCTCTTTTCATTGATTTATAGGATTTATGGATTAATTTTGAGTCTTTATATAGACATTAAAAATTGGATTGCAAATTCTACATACAATGTGTTGTTTCATGAATACCTGTATTGTAAATACCTACTTTCACTTTGTAGCTGGCCTTTTTATTCTATTAATGAAATCTTTAGATGAACATTTAAATAGGAGAATTTTCATTCTCCTAAACTTTTCAGTTTATCATTTTTTCCCACATGGATAGCACTTTTTACATCTTGTTTAAGAAATCTTTGCTGTTTCAAATTCACAAAGATCTTATGCTAGCTTTTGATAATGTTCTTATTTTTCATATTTAGATCTGAAATCCAACTGGAATTTATTTTTGTGTATGATGTGAAATAGGAGCTCAAATAGCTCCTTTTCCTTTTTGGATTTTTATTTGATCCAGGAACATATGTTGAAATGTGCCCTTTAATTTCACTTTTAAAAAATAAATCATGTGCCTATATGTGACTGGGACTATTTCTGTAATTTACTTTGTTCCGAGGGTCAGTATGTCTAAACTTGGGCCAGTCAAAAACTCCTCCAATTCCTATAGTTTGATAATAGGTCTTGATACCTAACAGTGCAACTTAACTAACTTTGTTATTCTTTTTCAAAATTGCCTTCGCTTTGCCTGACTGTTTGCATTTCCATAAATTTTAGAATAAAGTTACCAGTTTCCATACCATAAAAAATCTACATAGGTTTTTATTGAGATTGTACTTTTCCGTAGATCAATTGGTGAGATTTGGTATCTCTACGATATTGAGTCTTCCAATACATAAGCATAGTAGAAGCTGGTTTATTTAGGTGTTCTGTTTTGTTTCATTTTGTAGTTTTCTGAGTTGAGAACTGTCACAATGTGTCAATTTACAGAAAAGAGTTAAAATTTTCCTGCTACTTTAGTGGCATTATTCTAATCTTACTGTGCTACAAGAATAATTCTAAAAAGCCACTCGCTGATTTTTAGCAACAGTAAACATAAATTATACCAAGATGTTTTAAAAATTCCCTAACCCACAGCCAGTAAATTTTGTCATCTTCAAAATTTCTGTTTTTCATAGCATTTTGTTTTTATTCCCTTGGTATTTTCTTTCCATAGCCTCATACTCAATATATAACCAAACATATAGAAATCCACCTGGCATTTAACAAATAGTGGAAAACCTATTACAACACCAAAACCCTCTGGAGAAAATCAGAACAAAAACTCCAAATTTATTTACCATTGATAAATTTGACTTCTTTTTTAGGTCAATATAATGTATTTGTGTATTACTTTTTAAAAATTCAAGTATAATTAATATCCAGTGTTATACTGGTTTCAGTTGTGCAATATAATGGTTGAACAGTTGTATGCATTACTCAGTGCTCAGTCGTGATACATGTACTCTTAATACCCATCTCCTATTTCACCCATCCCCCTACCCAGATACCCTCTGGTAAACATCTGTTCTCTATAGTTAAAAGTTTGTTTTGTTTGTTTCTCTCTTTTTTTTTTCTTTTTTTTTGTTTGTTTTTTTTTCTTTCTTTGTTTTATTTCTACCTACATTTAAGAAAAAAAAAATAAATGGAATTTCTGTTGAATAGTGATATGTCACTGATAACTACTGTTTTCAATTTCTAGGACTAGTTCATGAAAAATTACACTTTAACACCAATCTCTGTCTCTCTCTCTCTCTAATATATATATATATATGTGTGTGTGTGTGTGTGTCTAATGTGTATCTTATGATTATACACATACATACACATATATATTTGTACTTACTCCTGAAACTACCCCAAACAAGAGACAGAATATTTCCAGTACTTAATAAATTGTCACAGTGCTGTTTGCCAGTTCACACTCCCCTTAGTGATAACTACTCATCTGACTTCCATGAACATCAGTTAGTTTTATCTCTTCTTGAACTTTATGTTTGTTTATCCTTGTATCTGTTGATGGGCATCTGGTTGTATCTATTTTGGAGCTATTGTGAAGAAAGCTTTTGTGAACATTCTTCTGCTAATCTTTTACAAGATATGAACATTGATTTCTCTTGGGTATACACCTAGGAGTAGAAATACTGAAGAAAAGTGTAGACATATATTTGTTTTTAGTGGGACTGCCAAGTTTACATGTCTACTAGAAATGTAGAAGGAACCCATCTATGGCTTCCCCAAAACTTGATATTGTCAATTATTGTTAAAACTTTGGTCCTTTGAGTAGATGTATATTGGCGGCTCCTTTTTAATTTGCATTTCTGAGGAAGAATAACTAGTTAAGCACTCATTTATTTGTAGTTTGGAGTGTAAACTGTTTTTGAGAATTGTTGTTCAAGTCTTTTGACCTTTTTTTTTTTTTTTTTAACTGAGTGTCCTAAACATGCAGCCAATATTTTCCTCCTATTGATTTTCTCTCATAGGACTTTTGCTGTCTTCCTTAATGCTATATCCCTAGTGCCTCCAATACTGCTTGACACTTTAAAGGCACTCATTAAGTAACTGTTGAATACAAAAATAGATACATGAATTAATTCACGGTTATCTCTTAATATTTGTTTTATTAAGTCTTATATAAATGTCCAGTTGTTTCAGCACCATGTGTTGAAATGACTGTCCTTTCTCCTTTGTATCATCTTTGCTCCTTTGTCAAAGATCAGCTGCCTATATTTGTGTGAGCCTATTTCTGAGCTATCTCTTCTGTTCCATCACTGTTTGTCTGTTTTTTCACAAATGGCATGCTATCTTGATTACTGTAACTTGACAGTAACCTTGAAGTACGGTTGAGTCAATCTTCCATCTTTGTTGTTCTTTAATATTATTTTGACTCTTCTGGATTTTGTGGCTTTCTGTATAAACTACAGATCAATTCGTTGATATCCACAAAATAACTTGCAAGAATTTTCAGTGGGGTTGCATTGAATTTATACGTCACATTGGGAAGAATTGACATCTTCAGTGCATTTACATGGACTATTTCTCCATTTTTTATAAGATTTTTAAAATTTATTTAATCAGAATTTTGTCAATTTCTTCCTATAGATCCTATACATATTTTGTGATATTTATACCTAAGTATTTTGTTTTTATTGTTGTTAATGTTGTTTTTCTTATTGCAAATGTATTTCTGATTTTTCATTGCTGGTGTATTGGAAAGCAATTGAATTCTGTATATTAACCTTGTATCCTGCAACCTTGCTACGACGTACTAGTTCCAGGAGTATATTTCTCAATTCTTTGTGATTATCTACATATAATTATGTGTATATGAACAAAAATGGTTTTACTTCTTTCTTCCCAATATGTGTATTTTTATTTCCTTTTATTGTTTTATTGTATTAGATAGGACTTCGAGTGTGATATTGCCTATACGTGATGGTAGGGTACATACTGCCTTGTTTCAGATCTTAGGGGAAAAACATCCATCTCACCATCTCAACCATATATCTCACCATTATGTATGGTATTAGCTGGAGGTGTTTGTAGATATCTTTATCAAGTTGAGAACATCCCCTTTATTCCTAGTCTGCTGAGAGATTATCATAAGTAGGTATTAGGTTTTCTCAAACTCATTTTCTGCACATACTGGTATAAATATTTCCTTTTAGCCTATTGATGTGAGGATTACATTATATAACTGGACTAAGTCCCACTTGGTTATATTGTATAATTATTCTTAAACAGTTTTGGATTTGATTTGCTAATTTCTGTTGAAAGGTTTTGCATCTATGTTCATGAGAGCTATTGGTTTTATAATGTTCCTTCTTGTATTGTCTTATCTTTATCTGATTTTGCTATTAGGATAATGCTTGCTTCATACAAAGAGTTAGTAAGTGCTTCCTCTGCTTCTGTTTTTTGGAAGAGACTATAGAAAATTATAGTTAATTTTAATCCCTTCCTTAAATGTTTGGTGGTATTCACCGCTGAAGCCATTTGGACATACTGCTTTCTTGTTTAGAGGGTTATTAATCATTGATTCAATTTCCTTAATAAATACACATTTATTCAGATTATCTATTACTCCTTGTGTGAGTTTTGGTCATTTTGATATTTTAAGGAATTGGTTAATTTCATCTGAGTCATTGATTTTTAGTTTTCTCAGCTTTTTTCTTTTGGGGAGGACAGAATTGGTGACTTCCATCATCTTTGTATATCAGAGCTAAAGCCAGAAATCAGCCCCCTCTTTTTTTTTTTTCAGATTGCATTATTAATATTGATTAATCATCAATATTACTAACTCTCTTCTGATATCTCAATTTTACTCTATGATCCATCTACTGAATGTTTTATTTAGATAGTATATGCTTAAGTTCTAGAATTTTCATTTGGTTCTTTGTATATTTTCCATTCCTCTGATTAGGTTTTACTACTGCTCATTTATTATGACCAGACTTTTCTTTACCTCATTGAGTATCGTTATACTATTGCCTTAAAATTCTTGTCTGTTAATTCCAATATCTGCATCATCTTGGGATTGCTCTTCATTGATTGCCTTTCTCTTGTGAATAGTCATGTTCTCCTGTTTTACGTATGTTGGGAAATTTCAGATTGCATTCTGTACGTATGTTTTAGAAACTCTGAATTCTATTTGTTCTTCTGAAGAGTACTTCCCTTTCTCTTGACTTTTTATGTGTGCTTTTGTGGTGTGTTTTGTTTTGTTTTGTTTTGTTCAACAGGCACGTAACTTGGATAACTCTGCAAACTTTCTGACCCTGCAGTAAGAAGCAGCTCAAAACACTTTAGCTTTTTTTTTTCCCTCTCACCTGGACTGTTTGGTCTTTTTTGCTATGCATTTACAGTTTATGTCTTAGTCATTAGTTTTGGCAGAATTTGTAGCAATAGTTGAGTCTTCCTTTTTCTCCCTGCCTCCTTTCTTGAATTTTGTGGCCTCAATTTCAAGTTGCCATAGTTTCCATAGCCACAGAACTTGAGTTCCCCAAGCCAGCATATTTTCTAATGGAATTCAACAGGCTGTCCTTGGAATAAAAGTTGTAAACACAAGAAATTCACTCAGTGCCATTTCTTTCTTCAAAATGTCAACTTCCCTCCACCCCACCAACACCTGCCTGCTATTGGTTACTCCCTGGTGCTTTCTAGTAGATTTTTTTTTTATATTTTTGTCTAATGTTTTTACTTGTCAGAGAAAGTTGGTTTGATAGGAGGTAATTGGCCATACAAGAAGTAAAACTCCTAGAACAAAATTGATTTTTGGAATTTGATCTTGGCTAGAGTAACTGTTGAATTTATACAGCTGTGTATATAGTGATTTATATCTTTGCTAAGTAAAGGCAATCTTGACTCTATCATTTGGACTCTATACCTCTATTTTTTGTTTCTTCTGACTTATTACTTTGGCCAGGATTTTCATTATATGGTGAAAAATGTGGTAATAATGTTCTTTTTTTTCCCTTAGAGGTAATGTGTCTTGTATTAATTATTTTTATCTTAAGTATTAGGCTCGTAGTTGATATGATACTCATGCTCACACACAAAAGGTAGGTAAATTTAATAAAGCAAGTTGCTCAGTTTTGAATGATTTTTTTCATTATGAGTTGGTGTTTGATTTTTTTTCCTGTTACAGTTGGGAAAATTGTTACATGATTTTCCTCCTTCACACAACTATTGTGGCAAATTATATTACCAGATTTCTAAGACATCAAATCATGCTTGCATTCAAGCGATAAAACATAAGGGAAAGTGATAAATTGTAATATACTTTTGAAGTCAAACAGTGTGGAAGTAAACATATCCTTTTGTGAAGAACAATATTCAGTAAGAAATAGATTTATACAAATAACATTAAAAAGAAATTTAAAACTGAAGAAAAATCTTAGAGTAGCTGATTAATCACCTGAAGGGAGATTCCTTGCTCTATACTAAAGTAAAAACAAAAACTATTTAGTAAGTGTGTAAATTCTTTATATTCAATTTGTCAAAATACTTTCAATGTGTAGGCATCAAAAAGCACCTACAATGTCATCTTTGTGTTTGAGAAGATGACCTAGATACTTGGCACACATTTTGTGCACAAAAGGTATCTTTAGCATGTAAACTATTTTTTCTTCTGATGGTACATATTTGTTCTAGAATAAAGAAGTGATTCTGGAATTTTTCTAATTTAAACACACATTAAACATTCTTTTTTTTTTTAACGTTTATTTATTTTTGAGACAGAGAGAGAGCATGAACAGGGGAGGGTCAGAGAGAGAGGGAGACACAGAATCCGAAACAGGCTCCAGGCTCTGAGCGGTCAGCACAGAGCCCGACGTGGGGCTCGAACTCACGGACCGCGAGATCATGACCTGAGCCGAAGTGGGACGCCCAACCGACTGAGCCACCCAGGCGCCCCTATATTAAACATTCTTAATACTGCTGAAAACTAATATTTTACTTGGAAATTTCACATTTATTTTCATAAATGAAATGAGCCTGTGCTTTGCTATTCCCATGCTATCTTCATAAGTTACAAATTGGAATTTTAAATGTGCTTTATAAATTAGGTGAATGTATTTTAATCTTTTGACTGAGGGCAGAGAGGGTGATGGACAGAAAGGATTGAAATATCAGAGGCTGCTTCCTTTACTCCATCTCTTATTTGTCCTTCAGCACAGCCAGCTCTGTTATCCCCTAACTCCTCCCCCCCTTTTCACTGATTATTCTCTTTTTTGATCTTGTTGGTGATAGAATGGGTGAGCAGTGATGCCCTCAGGAAATTTGGGGAAGAGGAAACAAAGGAACAAAAATAATGCTCTTCTCTCAGTCCGCCTGTGGGGCCTCTGGCTTTCTAATACAGGACCAGAAACCTAGCACCTTTGTCTCTCTGGGAGGACTCTCTCTTCCAGGTTTTACCGTTCTGAGATCTGTCCACTTCCCTCTTGCTTTCATGGCATCTCCAAGGTTAAGCTCTGGGAAAGGATCCAGATTCCTATGCTCCTTTGCCAACTTGTCAGGAGCCAAAAGTCAAAGATACTTTTCTCCTGAGTTGTTGTTGTTGTTGTTGTTGTTGTTGTTGTTGTTGTTGTTGTTCTTCTTCTTCTTCTTCTTCTTCTTCTTCTTCTTCTTCTTCTTCTTCTTCTTCTTCTTCTTCTTCTTTTTAAACTCAAATATCCCACTCGCCCACTGAAGCAGTTTAAAAGTTAAATCTGAAAAATAGAACATTTAGGATTAAAAACAAATGGAACTTTTTGAACAGGAACAGAAAGAGGAAAGTCTCCCTACCTTGAGAGGAGTTGATAAATATTTCTAAGCCCAGAATTTGACTCTATTTCCTATGAGCTAATAAGATTGCAAAATTGGCTCTATTTCATAGATCTACATAAATCTTTCTGCAGGGACATTTTTCCCTAGAGATTCTCTGAATTTCTCTAGCACTGAATCCCCAATGGTAATCATTAGATGAGCTCTTTCCTTTTTGGGGATTCTAGATGCTTAGAGTAATATGATCCTAGGTTCCTTTTGGGCCAGTTACTAAAGTAAGATATTACTGTTATTTATTCCATAATGAAAAGTATTTAAGATTTACTCTGAGTCTCTCATTTCCCCCCTATTATTTGCTAATGAACCCATAGTAGGATAGACGTAGCATTTTTGTAGTGGATCTAGAAACAGATTCAATTTGCTGACATTTTATTTATTTATTTATTTATTTATTTATTTATTTATTTATTTATTTATTTATTTTAATGTTTATTTATTATTGAGAGACAGAGAGAGACAGAGCATAAGCATGGGAGGGGCACAGAGAGGAGGAAATGTGGAATCTGAAGCAGGCTCCAGGCTCTGAGCTGTCAGCAGAGCCCGATGCGGGGCTTGAACTCACAAACTGTGAGATCATGACCCGAGCTGAAGTCGGACACTTTAACTGACTGAGCCACCCACGCGCCCCAATTTGCTGACATTTTAGACAGGAGACGGTTTGCACCATAACTTGCCCTCCCACTTTATCCAGAACAGGATGGGTTTTCTGGGAAGTACTACATTCAGATTTAAAATCAGGTAGTCCCAGGCAAAGCAGGAAGAATGAATCTCCACAAGTGTCTTTAAGACTCAGTTTTTATATTAAGAAAAAATTCTGGAAATATTTTCCTAACAATACTGAGATTTAGTGGAATCAACATAGATATTAGACTGAGAGCTAAACACATCCCAGCCTTCTGGCTAGTGGAATGTGGATAGAGTGATAAACATCATTTACATACATGGATCACGATATTCCCCTGTAAGCCTTCCCCCACATTCTTTCTTCTCTGGTTTCCTGACTAGAGGCCAAAGATCCAATGTCCATAAGGGAACAACAGAGACAGACTCAACCAGCAGAAACGGACTGAATCATTGAGTCCTCTCCTACATGGCAATCTAGCCACAAAATACTCAACTGGACTGTGACATGAGTGAGAGATAGTCCTGTAGTTAGATAAGCCATTGACATTTGAGATTGTTGTAACAATTAGTTTAGCATGATGGCATAGGTAACTACAGCAACATTATATTGATTTAACTTTTCCCTTCTCTTCTACTTTACCAATGTGCCAGTTAAATAAGATGGTTAACAAAAATAAGAGCATTTTCTCAATACTTTGGGCCATGAAGAAATATGTTGCTCTTCTTAAAGAACTGCAGTGGCTTTTGAATGAAATATCTAATTGGGAGTGTTGAAAGTTTAAATCAAATTAAAATTAGAAAACTGGAAGTTGTGGCCTTAAGAAAGTGTGTTTAATCTTCTTGCCAATTGTGAAGTATGCTTTTTTATTGCTTAGAGTTTTTCATTTGCCCCAAACATTTATACTATATTTTGTTGATAGGTAGATGGGTTTGAAAACTCATTTGTCTACAAAACTTTCAGAGAATACAGCCTTTATCCAGCCACCATTTTCTTGCTCCATCCTCATGTTTCTACTAAACTCCACCTATTGTATATGTACAAAGTATATAAATACCAGTTGTGTGTTTTAATAGGTGACATATTACCATTAATCATAACTTGGGACTACATTCTCTCGCTAAAACAGAATAATACATACTCAAAGACTAGACGAAAAGAAAACTAGAATACACAGGGGGCTTCGGAGCAGTAAGTATCATTTAAAAGCAGAGAGTCATCTAGGCAGAAGAAGAAAAGGCAAATGATAAGTGACCGTACAGATCATACCACAGCTCATATCTTCTGAAGAAAAGAATAGCTAGGGTGATTGCATCAATGTTACATGAAAAGGATACTAGATTGACCGGCTTTAGGTTTTAAAGGTATCTTGGTATAGTTCTTAAATAATTCTAAATATACAGGAAAAGAAAACAATGCAAAATACGTTATAAACAAGACACTAAAGTTGAAGCATCTTAGAAAATATATGTTTAATACAAGTTCACATGTTTATATAAATTTAATCACAGTCTATGGGATTAAATGTCTTGTTACCGACAAGGTAAAATTGAGGGAAAGTGTGGATCTGCTCCTGCAGTTTAACAATAGAATGGGAAAACTATGAAAGCATTTCAAATGGAATTACTGCCTGTGTCTAGACTTTGAACCAAAACAACTCTTAAATTGATAAAAATATGTTTAAAAGGTTTTGTTTAGTCATTGATAAGAAGCCCTTCTTATTTACTTTTTTTCTGAAGAGGTTTAGAGAAATATGTAAAAAGTATAGACCATAAAGCCATTACAACATGTTAGCAGCAGGTATTATTTAATTTTGGTCTTGACACATGTCTCATCTTTACGAGTAATTTTATAAATACCTTCATGAGAGCCAGACAATGTCTATAGTAGTCATTCTAGCCATTCATCTGTAGTCATTCTAGCTATTCATCTGTGGTCAATTCAGAAGGGAAAACAAAAATATGTCATGACACCATTGAGTAGCTTGAAAGATGAAAATAAGTATGAAAAGAAACCTAAAAATATAAAAAAATGAACTTTTCAATACAATGTAACTATGTTTTTCACCAACTTTCTAGGGCCCAGAAATGATTGTATAAAATCCTTCTTTCAAATTAAAATTAATTATTTAACTAATTAATGAACAAATGAACCCTGCTGAAGTTCTTTATGGGAAATGTACACATAATATTATGACCAGCAGGACTGTAAGGATCACCTTCTCTAGGTCAGTCATTCAACAGATGAAAAAATAGGACCTGAAAGAGTAAGCAATTTATGCCACATTCCATATCCACTATTTTAGCAAAAATTGGATCAAAATCCAATTCTCTTCACTCTCAAACCTCTCTCTTCTCTGTGCAATGGACCTTTGATTACATAATAATCATTCAGATTTTTAACATTAAATTTTTTTTAAATTTTTTTTAACGTTTATTTATTTTTGAGACAGAGACAGAGCATGAATGGGGGAGGGTCAGAGAGAGGGAGACGCAGAATCTGAAACAGGCTCCAGGCTCTGAGCTGTCAGCACAGAGCCTGACGCGGGGCTTGAACTCACTGACTGCGAGATCATGACCTGAGCTGAAGTCGGCCGCTTAACCAACTGAGCCACCCAGGCGCCCCTTTTAACATTAATTTTGACAATATCATTTTAGTTCCTAAAAAAGTAAGATAATAATTGAATCATTTTACATGAGCATGTCAGAGATTGAGTTTGCTTCTATCAAACTGATGAGATCCTTGCCAAATATATAATATATAAATTCCAGAATGTCGTACTCCCTGAAAGGCATTTACTGCATTGTAAACCCTGTGACTCCAAAGGTATTCATAACACATATACACATACACACAAACATATATTTTAGTTTTTACTTACACATCCATCATGTGATGAACTGGAAGATCAAGAGGGAAAAATTATGTGGGAATTATTAAGTTACTGTTTCTCAATTTCAGACCCATCAATCTACATTACAATTTGATGCTAGAGTTGATAGCAAACCACTGTCTCCTTTACCGGCTGGTTTTACTGTCAATAGGGACTACTGTATGTAAAGAGACTGGGTAGCAGTCTTTTAGTTGTGTTGATTGTTTCCTTTTCTGTGCAGAAGCTTTTTATTTTGATGTAGTCCTAATAGTTTATTTTTGCTTTTATTGCCCTTCCCTCAGGAGACATAGCTAGAAAAATGTTGCTATGGCATTTTCCTTTATTTAACAGTTTTATTAAGGTATAATGGATAAATGAAAAACTGCACATATTTAAAGCATACGATTTGATGAGTTTGCACATATGTGTACACCCATGAAAGCAGTACCACTATCAAGGTAATAGACATATCTATCACCTCCAAAGTGTTCTTGTACCTCTTTGGTGTTTTGTTTTGGTGTATGTATGTGTGTGTGTATGTGTGTTAAGAATACTTAACATGAAGGGCACCTGGGTGGCTCAGTCAGTTAAGCATCCAACTCTTGATTTGGGCCCAGTCATGATCTCATGATTCATGGGTTCGAGCCCCACATGGGGCTGCAAGCTGATGGTGTAGAGCCTAATTGGGACTCTATCTCTCTCTCTCTCTCACACACTCTCTCTCTCCTTGCCCCTCCCCTACTCATATATGCATGCTCTCTCTCCTCTCTCTCAAAATAAATAAATAAACTTAAAAAAAATACTTAAGACCTACCCTCTCAAACTTTTAAGTGCACAAACAGTACTGTAACTATAGATACTAGATTGAACAACAGATACTATATACATATAATGGAGTACTATTCAGCCTTTACAAAGAAGGAAATCCTGCCATTTGTGACATCACAGATGAATATGGAGGAGTTTATGTAAGTTAAATAAGCCAGTCACAGAAGGATAAGTGCTATATAAATCCACTTATATGAGATATCTAAAATAACCATAATCATAAAAACAAAAAGTAGAATGGTGGTTGTAGGGGCTGGGGGAAGTAGGAAATGATAAGTTGTTCAAAGAGTATAAAAGCTGTTATGTAAGATGAATAACTACATTCCCTTTTAATGGAGGAGTTTTAGGGTTATGGTTCTTGCTCTAGTCATAAACAAATGTGTGGAAGAGCCTGGAATGGGAAGATGACATGAAAATCTTAAGTCTCACTTTCTGCTAAAAACCTTGAAACCTATGAAATATTATTTGAGAAATGTTAATGATGATAGTCAACCATGAATGAATCTTTACACTGATATAGTCACTCTTCTAGATGCCTAAAACATTATTATTATTATTATTATTATTATTATTATTATTAGTTAATGACACATATTGACTCATTTAAGCCTCAAACACCCCTATGAGATACTAGTTTTATTATCCCCAGGTTGCAGATGAGAAAATTAATGCACAGAGATTCAAACATGGTAGTCTGGTCTTGTGTGTGTTCTTAAGCACCAATATGTTTTGTATTGGGAAGTAAGAGAGTAACAAATATATAAAAGGATAAGATTGTCAATGACACAAATAGGAAGTGCAGATTCCCACAAACTTTTTCTTTACGGTAAATAGCTTCCCATTATTTTTCTCCTTCAGTTTTTTTTTTTCTCCTACCCCCCCCCCCAATAGTCTAATATTCTTGAAACTATCCTTCTTTCTATACTAATGAACCTAGAATTATTCCACATTTTACGTTGTTACTCAATCTTTAAAATCTAGGTCCAATTTTCCAAGTTCATTTCCACTGATTTACAGCAGAAACTATGCTAGACTTTCTTCAAACATTATCTGTGTAAGCCTGCCCTTGTATTTGGCATTCCTTGTTCTCTTTGTTTGAAATGCCTTTCTCAAGCCCATTATTTCCTGATATAATGGCCAATCATAATTATCCTGATTAAGAAGTTATTCCTGATTGAACAGTACATACTGATTTCATTCAGATTTTGAATTCTTAAAGTATTTATTTCCTTTATTATAGTAACTTATTGTAAGCTACCTTATATTTTTGCCTTTTTCTTTACATAGGTTTCATGTTATTTTTAACTAGATTGTTAACTCCATGAGGCCAGAGGTCATGTCATAGATTTATTTGCATTCTGGTAATTAGTAAAGTGACTTGCACACCAGAGTTGCCAAATAAATGTTTATTGTTGAAGTGATGATAAGAATCTTACCAAACATCTCAAGCTTTCTACTCTCCTGGAATAGGAATCCAAACTTGAAGAAGCAATGCTAGAAATGAAAAGCATAGAGATAATTCATCATATGTGTCCCTAAGAATATTATAAAGTCAATCAATCAAATCCATTAGCCTGCTCCTGAAAGAAAAAAATACAGTATTTTTTTTAAGTTTAAAAATCCCAAAGATTAAAAGATCCTTTTATTTTCACAAGAGAATGAATGGGTGATCATATTAAGAACTCCTAGGGGGCACCTGGGTGACTCAGTCGGTTAAGTGTCCGACTTCGGCTCGGTCATGGTCTCACAGTTCGTGGGTTCGAGCCCCGCGTCGGGCTCTGTGCTGACAGCTCAGATCCTGGAGCCTGTTTCAGATTCTGTGTCTCCCTCTCTCTCTGCTCCTCCCCTGTTCATGCTCTGTCTTTCTCTGTCTCAAAAATAAATAAACGTTAAACAAATTTTTTTTTTTTTTTGAAAGAAATATCATATAGCTTGAGGCACCCGAGTGGCTCAGTCAGTTAAGTGTCCGACTTTGGCTCAGGTCATGATCTCACACAGTTCATGAGTTCGAGCCCCGCGTTGGGCTCTGTGCTGACAGCTCAGAGCCTGGAGCCTGCTTCTGGTTCTGTGTCTCCCTTTCTCTCTGCCCCTCCCCGACTTGTGCTTGCTCTCTCTCTCTCTCTCTCTCTCTCTCTCTTAAAAATAAATAAAACATTAAAAATTTTTAAAAAAATATCATATAGCCAAAAGCCATCTGTAATATACTACGATTTTTAAGATGACATAGAATATTCAAACATTCTTGGGGTCCACATCTTACCTCATCCATTGACTAACTGCAGTAGTATGCAATATGTGTGCTCTAAATTGACTTTATTAAAAGAGGATAAATATGATAATTATTGTATCTACCTCAAAATACTATTTTCAAGATTACATGAGATGATCTGTGAAAGTGGTTAGGATGGTACCAGCATCTAGAAAGTATTCAGTTGCTGGTAGTTATTTCTTCTTTAATAATAAAAAATGAGCTGCATTTGTATATTATTAAAGAGATAAAACACAGTGTAGGTTGCTGTATCACACAGTCACACCAAGATCATTTGTGAGGAAAATTGCAAATAATATGTAATAATTACAGCATTAGGTGGAAGAAATTATTCCTATTATCTCTGGACCCCAAAGTTAATAACAACTGTGGATGTGAAACTCTCTATTCAAAAGAGAAGTACTTGACACTGTTAAATGACTCAACTGATCTATCTCCACTCACTATTTTCCATACTATCTAACAGAAAACTGACACTATTAGAGAGGGTGGAAGTTTTTGGAAGAAATGTGCAGGCATGGAGAGCAGTGTTATATTTCTCCTTCCCTCCCCATTGAGTAAGGAAAGAGGGGACTCACCTGTGCCACATGAGAGGGTGTCCAAGTCATCCCCCTGGAGAGGCTAGGGAACCATCCTCCTACTCTCCAGCTGGGTTTGATGACCTATAGAAAATTCCAATCTACCCTGTCGTGATATCCATGTAGTATGTGATACAATCTTTTTAAAAGGCTTGACAGCAGTTTTCTGGAGCTTAGAATGGTTGAGACTGATGACAGCCTCTCAGATGGCAGAAGTCTGGAGGTAGAAGATAATGCAGGCACAACAGAAGTGCAGGAGAGAAAGGGAGTAGCTCTAGAAGCAAGTACAATTCTACCTTGGTTTTTTACCTATATAAAATAATTTTACAGTGTGGAGGTGCCTCCTGATATTTCTGAAAAATAAAATCATAATGTTTCTCCCAAATGAAAAAGCATTGGGATCCTTGACGTGAAACAGGACTTTGAACAAAAAGTGAAAAGTACAAATATTACCTGTTATCTTTTTTCCCTACCCTGAACCCAGTGCCCTGGGTGGTGGGGAAGGGTTGGAAGAGATGTAAAAGAGAGAAAATTGAGCACAAAGAGGGGGAAAAAAGGCCAAAAACCATGTGTCCCTTCCCCTATGGTTCTAAAGTAAGTGGGAGAGGGATGATCACTAGTCTGACCTTTTTTTTTTTTTAATTTTTTTTAAAGTTTACTTATTTTTGAGGGAGAGAGACAGAGTGCAAGCAAGGGAGGGGCAGGAGAGGGAGACACAGAATCCAAAACAGGCTCCAGGCTCTGAGCTGTCAACACAGAGCCTGATGGGGGCTGAAACTCACAGACCATGAGATTCTGACCTGAACCCATCAGGTACTTAACTGACTGAGCCACCCAGGGGCCACAGGCCTTATTTATTTATTTATTTATTTATTTATTTATTTATTTATTTATTTATTTTTAAACTTTTTAATGTTTATTTATTTTTGAGAGTGAAAGAGAGACAGAGTGTGAGCAGGGGAGGGGCAAAGAGGGAGACACAGAATCTGAGGCAGGCTCCAGGCTCTGAGCTGTCAGCATGGAGCTGGACTCAGGCTCGAACTCATGAACTGTGAGATCATGACCTGAGCTGAAGTCAGACTCTTAACCAACCAAGCCACCCAGGTGCCCCACAGTCTTGCCTTTTTAATACCTAAAAATGATAACGTTGTTACAGTTTTAAGTGTTTGGAAAGCTATGAAATCTGCCAGTATGTTGGAAAGGGAGACACAAAAGAACAGGTTTGAGTAGAGAGTAGAAAACAGAGAGTAGAAAAAGAAAGCCTCTTTCTGATCTTACTGCCCTACTCGTTTTAACACATCCTGTTAAGGCTACTGTAAATACCTTATGCAATATTATATATAAAAGAATGATATGCTTTCTTGACTTATATTGGTTCTGATTAATGATTGTGCTTATAACACTGCTCTCATTTACTTGCATTTCAGTATGTTTCCTGAATGATAGAAATGAGAGAAAATTTGGGGCTACTCATCTTAGAATTATGAATAATTATATGCATCAACTATACATTTAAAAATATTAATGTAACAGGTCCCGTACTAGAGTCTGTAAGTGGATCACATATATAGATGGCTGTATTTATCATGATAGAACATAGGCTGAAATTCCCTGACCTAGATCTATGGTAGCCAGTGAGATATCTGAGATTATTTCAAACAATTCAGTGTGGGAAAGTGGGCTGTACATAAATAAAACAAGATTGTCTATGAGTTCATGATAATTGTGGAAGCTGGATGATAGTTGCATGGCGTGTATTTGTATTATATTATTCTGTTTTCTTGTGTATATATTTAAAATTTACCATGTAAAATTTCAAAAAAAACAAAAAAGACCAAGTACTAGGAGGGGAACTTCTCAATACAAAATGCATTATTGAGCTTCCAAGAAAAATAAAGGAAATACTCAAGAATTTGTCCCATCCCTCAAAAAATTATATGAAAACTGCATACTCTGTCAGAAAGGGCACTTACTAAGCAGCAAAGTCAGGGAAGATTAACCTGAGACTCTGAGTTCTTCAAAGGGAGTGGTCCCAGCCTTGGGATGGGGCAAACTCTGATGTCTGGCAGACTGTCTAGAATTCACATCCCCAAACTGAATCATTTAGCTTTCCAAACAACATGAAGCAAAATGTAAATTAGGTTTATCAAAAAATGTACCCTGCCTGGCATTCTTCCTCAGAATGGCCAGAAATGGTTTACCAGTCCACCTGGGTGACCATTTTGCTATGGCTTTCCTTCAGTAAACTTTATACCCCATGTCAGCAATGACAAAGGGTGACAGGGTAAAACTAATTTCGTCATGGTATGCTATAATAGAAAATAAAATATTACTTAGAATACAAATTAAAATAATATAATTTTGAGCATAAACTTTGCAATGATTTTAAGAATTCTTTTATTTTCATATATAAATTTAAGCTACTTAGCAAGTACCTCCTAAATTTTCTTTTAGATGACCAAAGGATGATAAAAAATATCATTGCCTAAAACTACCAGCATATCAAATATAACAGTTAAAGAATTAAAAAATACATGTATTAAAATTCATATTGGGTAAAAAAAAAACAATATAGACGAAATACATGATGTCAAGGTGCCTGGCTAGCTCAGTTGGTAGAGCATGTGGCTCGATATTGGGGTTGTGAGTTTGTGCCCCACGCTGGGTATAGAGCTTACTTAAAAAATAATATCGTAAAAAAAAAAAAAGAACTCTAAAATATTCATGCATACTAATTAAAATAAAAATAGAGAGTTTGGAAAATGCACCAAGGCAAAATGAACATGGTGGGGGGTGGGGGGAAGAGAGGCAAACCAAGAAACAGGCTCTTGACTATAGAGAACAAACCAAGGGTTACTAAAGGGGTGGTGGTGGGGTGCAGATGGGTTAAAGAGGTGATGGGCATTGAGGAGGACACTTGTGATGAGGACTGGGTGTTGTATGTAAGTGATAAATCACTAAATTCTACACCTGAAACTAATATTACACTGTATGTTAACTAACTGGAATTTAAATAAAAAATTGGAGAAAAGATAAAAAAGTGTAGTTGTATTAACATTAAAACATTGTTTAAAAATTTTTTTCATGTTTATTTAATTTTGAGAGAGAGAGAGAGAGAGAGAGAGAGAGAGAGACAAAGTGTGAGCGGAGGAGGTATAGACAGAGAGTGAGACACAGAATCCAAAGCAGGCTCCAGGCTCTTAGCTGTCAGCGCAGAGCCCCAATGTGGGATCCGCGAACTCACGGAGTGCGAGATGATGACCTGAGCGGAAGTGGGACCTCAACTGACTGAGCCACTCTGGCACCCCAACATTAAAACATTTTTTTTTAAACCATCTGACAAATATTCAAAGACTAATGCCACATAATTGTACTGATAATCTATTAAAAAAATCACGTGGTCACTTTCTCCATCCTCATCACCACTGCGTTCATACATACATACACTCACATTTTTGCCAGGCTTGTTTCTTAAATACAGACCACGCTACTGCTTCTAAGGCCACAGTTATAGGTGAGGTGGTCTCACGGGCTGTATGTCACTCCCTAACGAGGAGGCTGCATGGTGATCCATCTACTGGGAACACTGTCACCCAGAGATTCTTACTCCAGTGGCTACCTGAAGAGGAAAGTCTGGCAACATGAAAGTGCATGTGACTTAAGGTGCTTTCCAGTGGACCTTACCAACGAGATATGTGTAAAAGGAAGGAGTGTGTGGGGGACACATTCTTTCCCTTCTTTTTCCCTGGATGTCATATTCCTCTGGCCTCATAAGCCTCTGAAGATGCCTTGCAAAGCCCAAAATTAGCGTCACTTATTAGTAGGCCAAAGCCATTCAAGAAGAGACCTCCTTATATTTACTTTCCTCCCTTCCTGCCTCATTTTGTGTTCTCTCTGAGCCTGCCACACTGGGGCTGCAATATCCAACAAAATATTACCAAGTATGCATTGCTTTCTAGGAAAACACAGAGCTAAGCCTATGACAAAGTAAGCATTTTTCTAGGCAATTACATATTAGGATATATATCAATATCTGCTATATTCATAGATCATGGAGAAAAAAAAAAATCATAAAATCCCAGTAGATTCCAGATACAAATTCAGTGAAAGTCAATAAACATTTTTGAATAATGAATCATATCAATAATTTAAAATCCTATCAAGAGTTTTATTTCCATAAATGAAGAAATTATTTTTTTCTGAATCAACTGCCAACACAATTTTAAAACCAGGTCACATTAAATCATTGTCATTAAATTTATAACCAACACTGGAATGCCTATGTGTATAACCATTTTACCTTACTATGTAAGTACTAGCTGATGAAATCATAAGGGAAAAACTCAAATGAGTTATACTGGCAAAATCATGTAATTGAATGTATGTAGATATGAGAATAACAGTGCTAGGCAAAAAGCCAGTGTCAGGAGTGATATGTAGAGTAATAGATCCTCAAAAATGGTCATGTCCTGGCCCTCAGAAGCTATGTGTATGTTATGTTACATGGTGTGTAGGAATTAAGGTTGTGGATAGAGTTTAAGGTTGCTGATCAGCTGACCTTGACATGGGGAGATTGTCCTGGATTATGTAGGTAGACTGAATATTTTCACAAGGGTTCTTACAAGGCAGGAGAGCCAGTGTCAGTCAGAGGGAGATCTAAAGATGCTACGGGACAGGACTGGCTTTGAAGATGGAAGGAGGTCACAAGCCAAGCAGTACTGGCAGGCTATAAAAGGTGGGAAAGACAAGGAAACTTATTTTCAGTAAGAGTCCCCATAAAAGAATGTAGCCCTACCAACACTTAGGGCTCAGTGAAATTCATTTTGGACTTTGGATATATAGAATTATAAGATAAATTTGTGTTGTTTCAAGCCACCAAGGTTATTATAGCATTAATAGGAAATATACCAAATATGAGAGGTATGACTCCATTATATATAAAAGCATATATATTACACACAGTTTAAAAATCCTATTTTCTTAGGGCACCAGGGTGGCCCAGTCAGTTGAACATCAGACTGAATTTCAGCTCAGCTCATGATCTCATGGTTCATGAGATCAAGCCCCATGTCCGGCTCCGAGCTGTCAACTTGGGATTCTCTCTCTCCCTCTGCCCGTCCCTCCCCAACTCACTCTCTCTCTCTCTTTCTCTCTCTCAAAATAAACATTAAAAAAATAAAAGTCCTATCCTCTTTAGGTTCATTTATATTTTCTCACTTTTCTTTAAAGAACATTTATAATGACTACATAATCATCTACATCTATATGTAGTATGATATCAGGGAATAATAATAACCTGTACAATATTGGGGCACCTGGGTGACTTAGTCAGTTAGGCGTCCGAGTAAAGCTCAGGTCATGATCTTGCAGTCCATGAGTTCGAGTCCTGCATTGGACTCTGTGCAGATAGCTCAGAGCCTGGAGCCTGCTTTGGATTCTTTGTCTCCCTCTCTCTCTCTCTGTCCCTCCCCTGCTTGTGCTCTGTTTCTCTCTGAAAAAAAAAAAAAAAGTTAAAAAATAAATAAAAATTAAAACAAATAACCTGTACAATATTTATGGCATTTAGGTAAAAAAGCAGACACAAAACATTTAGAACTTATCAAAATATTTAAATGTGGAGAGGCACATATACATGTAGAAGAATTTGAGATACATAATAATCAACCAGGTTATTAATCATATTTTCAGGTAAATGACATTTTCCAGTCCTAAATAACTTTTATTTATTAAAGTTTTTAAAATTTCTACAATATACCTGCAGTACATGTAAAATGCTCAGAAAAAGCAATAAGCATTTTTATTTCAAAAATAATTTGGATTTTGTAGACCACTCATAGAAGGTGATGCAAGAGACATTAATAAATCAATTATCTTTTTAAAATCAAAGATTAATATGTGAAAATTAATGTTTTCAAATTCTGCAAAGTGGAAAGGTGAACAACACATTTCAGCACATTATCGGTAATGTCCAATATATTTTTTATCTAACTGTAGAGAAGAAAACATATATACGTATCATAAGAAAAGAGGTGGCAAAAATAGCTTCACAGCTTGAGTCCAAAAAAAAGAGTTGAAATTAATAAAAGTGTTCACGTGTATTCTAAATGCAATTTGAAAGGCAGACACATTAAATTAGGTAACACCTTCATCATTTTTATGCTAACAGATTTGAAGGAAATAAATTAATTACAAACAACTCATCTCTGAAAGCTCCAAGCAGGAGTGAATCTATGTTTTTCTGGACTTGTCTTGCATTTTTTCACTATGCATTTGTATTAGTTTTCTATTGCTTTGTAACAAATTATCACAAATTAAGTGGCTTAAAAAAAACACTGATGTACTATCTCATTGATTTTAAGAGTCAGAAATCTGGGTACAGGCCCTATGGCTTCTCTGTTTATCATCTCATCAGGCTGAAATCACAACCACAGCCAATCCCTGTTGTCATCTGAACTCCTCTTTCAAGCTCACTGGTTGTTGTCAATTCAATTCTTTGCAAATGTAGGACTGATGGTCCATTTACTTTGTGGCTGTCAGTTTTTGACTTCTATCAGCTCAGAGATGTCACCTTAGGTCTTTACAACATGGACTGCCTCCATAGGCAGTTCAGAACATGTGGTTTGCTTCTGCAAACAGGCCTGCAGGAGAAAAATCACTCCTGATTAAAATGTAACTTATTTTAAGGATTGACCTGATTAGGCCAGGTGCACCCAGGTTATCTTCCTTTTGATGAATTTAAAGTCCACTAATTAGGGACTTCAGTTACATCTGCAAATGTCTTTATATCAACACCTAGATTCATGTTTGGGGAAACAATCTGGTTGAATATATGTGTAGCAATGCCAGAGACTCTTGGGGATCATCTTAGAATTCTACCTACCATGTACTCTAGTCATTAAACTACTATTTCTTCAAAAGGTACTAACCTTTCTCAACTTCTGTTCTGCCTTGAGATGCCATCCTCCAAGTTGAAATGTCCTCTTTCCCCTTTTAGTAGAAATCTTAAAATTCTATTTATTTTTAACAGCTTTATTGACATATAATTCATATTTTACATAATTCATCTTCTTAATATTTATAATTCAATGATTTTTTACTATATTCAAAGAGTTGTGTGATTATCACCACAAATAATTTTAGCACATTTTCATTCCCTCAAAAAGAAACACGGTATCCACTAGCATTCAATCTCCATTATCTCCTTCTAGTCCTGTGCAATCACAAATATACTTCCTTTCTCTCTCTATTTGCCTATCTGGAAATTTTATATAAATGAAATCATATGATTTGCTGTCTTTGTAACTGGCTTCTTTTACTCAGTATAGTGTTTTCAAGGTCCAGGTTGTAGAACGTGTCAGAATTTCACTCCTTTTAAAGACTGAATAATATTCCATTGTATGCATATACCACAGTTTATCCATTCATCAGTTGATGGAGACTTGGGTTGTTTTCACTTTTTATCTATTATGAACATGTTGTTAGGAACATTTGTGTACAAATCTTTATGTTAACACATGTTTTCATTTCTCTTAGGTATATACCTAGGAGTGGAGTTGCTGGGTCACACTGGGCCTATGTTTAAACTTTTGAGGAACTGCAAAATTATTTTTTTCAAAACAGCTGTACTATTTTTACATCTGCCAGCATTATATGAGGGCTTCAATTTCTCAATGTCTTCCTCAATACTTGTTATTATATGTCTTTGATTATAGCCATCCTAGTGGGTATGAAGTGGTATCTCATTGGGATTTTTATTTGCATTACCTGAATGGCTAATGAAGTTGAACATCTTTTCATGTTCTTACTGGCTATTTGTATATGTTCTTCAGACCTATCAATCTTTAAAGTCCATCTCACGTACTGCTTCCTGCAAAAAGTCTTTTCTAATTCTGCTGTCCGGGTAGGATTTTGCTCTGACTTACAATAGTACTCTTGTGTGGAACTTATTTAATTATCTATCACTTCTGATGTGTAAGATACTATTCCAAGAGTAATTAAAAACATGTGTGTGAAGCAGATATTGATATCTGTTCTCCAAGAAGTGTACAGCCATGACAAGTAGATAAAACATGTGCATTCAGATCACATTGCACGCTTTTGTTTTTCCTTTCTGATTTGTAAAATTGGAAGCATGGAATTGCTACTCTATGGTCTAGTGACATGAAACAAGTCAACAAATACTAGTAGAATGGAATTTTAGTTCCAGCCTAAATTTTGTGTAATTTTGTAATGATTTTAAGAAGAAACTCAAGTAAAAAAAAATCTCATCACTTAAAAATATTGCTGGTTTATTTTGCCTCTTGAAATCTTTCAACGTGTAGATGAAATTTTAAAACTTTCTTAAAATAAGTTAGCTCAAATCACCTGACCATCTACCTCTTCCTCTCTAATGCAACAAATCATATAAAATTCTGAAAGCAAATTATCTCAAAATGGCCTCATTCATTTCTTATGAAAAATGTAAACCCCCAGAAATTTAATTTCATTTGAATATTACATTCAACTTTCAAACTCAAGCTTAAGCACCACCTTTATGAAGGTCTTCTGTTTTTCTAAGGCCGTTGATTGATCCTTCTTTCTACTATTACTATACTATAGTTTAGTTCCATAATGGCAATTATCATATTGTATTGTGGTTAGCTATTGTCATTGAGAATTCCTGTCCTTTTTGGACTAAGAATCAAATTGACATGAGACAGATTAACAAGAGAAAATCAAATTTAATAACATACATATGAGGAATCCATATAGACATGGAAATTCCAAAGACAGTCCGGTGAAATGAAGTGTATGTCACTGTGATGGAGAAGGGGATAGGAGCCTAGGACTTAAGAGGAAAGAAATGCCATTCATAGGAAGATGAAAAGAGTAAATGTTTGGTAAACAAATGTTTGACTTGCTATATAGATGGGCTATTCAGATAAAATTTATCTCTGGTAATAACCTTTATTTTGAAAAGATCTTTCAATTCAAGTTCTCTTCTATAGTTAAGGGAGGGACAAAAGTTTCTCTTGAGCCCTCAGGGTCTCAATTACATTCAATTCAGAATAATCTTTATGTCAAAGTAGCCCATCTGGGTGGTGGCCTGCCATTAAGCCCCTACACTATTTAAGCCCAATACCTTATATAAACTGTAGAATTGTTTAAGCGTTAGGCCATCCTGGATCCCTCTGTGTATTCAGTTTCTAGCTCTTATTTTCATTGTAAAATCAATTTGATCGGATATTATGAATTTTAGGTAATTCAGTGAACATTAATGAATGTCTCTTAACAGTAGAAAGTAAGTGTTTTCTGGTGTACGTAGAATGTTTGTATGGAATCTAGAAAAGTAACCATTGAAAGCATTTTAAGGTTTATTTTGTTTTATCTTATGCTTTACCATAAAAAAGAATGTTATTTTGATTATTTGGTATACAGTACCTTAATTCCCTTAATTTAGTTGAATTAAAACTACCTTTTTCACCAATAAGAATTATGTTTGAGTATTTTTAAAATAAGCAATTTTTGTTACTCATTTTAAAAGAATTATTTAAAATTAAGTGCTATTTTATTTAAAATTTTTCATTGGAAGAAAGAAATATTAAGAAGTTAAATTTAAGAGGCATCTGGGTGGCTCAGTTGGTTAAGCCTCTGACTTCTGTTCAGGTCATGATCTCGCATTTCTTGAGTTCAAGCCCCACATTGAGCTCTGTACTGACAGGTTAGAGCCAGGAGCCTGCTTCAGCACTCTATGTGTTTCTCTCTCTCAAAAATAAACAAACATTAAAAAAAAAAGAAGTCAAACTTAAAATAAATGCATATTTTTATAGTGTTTAAATCAACAGAGAAAAATCTATGAAATGATATTTTTGAAATTTCCAGTCATTTATTTTTTTGACAGAGTTAGATATCTTTCTAAAATAATCTTTTCGGGAAACAAGGAGCATCACATTTAAAATGATACTTGTAGTTGATAAGAATTAAGAAAAATCCAAGGGACAACATTTAAATATATTTATCACTGCTATGGCTTGAACCAAAATCAATGCCCAGTGTTCTCTAGGACATTTGTTTTAAGCCCATAATAGATAAGTCACCTAACCACTGAAAGAAGTTCTTTCCTTGACCAAACTAGTCAGGCTCCTCTGAACTCTTCTCAACTAGGCCCTAGACATTTGGGATTTTGTAATCATCTTTTTATTCTACAATCTTAGGAAGCATCCTGCTAAGTTCTTTTGATAGAATTCCCCAGCCTTGCTGTGTGATCATTCTTCAAATCTATCTGGGTTCCTCTTACTCCAGCATCCCTCCATAATGTCTAATCATGCTGGCCTGTGTTCAGCAAGAATTCTGTTAGGTCATTTAGCCAGAATTCCTCCTTTCCTCTGATGTTTTCTTTCAGTAATTTTTGTCCACTGACTACCACTCTGCTCCTTGGCTATAAATTTCCCCTTTTCCTTATTATTTTCAAAGTTGAGCCAGATCTCTTTCCCCTGCAACAAAACCCATTGAACAGTCCCCGTGAATAACATCTGCCTTACTTACTTTAATAAATATAACTAATTTTTTCTTACACCACTCTAAACCTCAAGTTTGTGTGTGTGTGTGTGTGTGTGTGTGTGTGTGTGTGTGTGTACCTTTAAATGTAGGGAGCAAGTGACTTTTCAATGCCTCTTCCATGTTGAACATGAATTATTTTTGTGTTAATTTTAAATCACTTTATATTAAAGACCTTGGTATACCAGGGTATTCTTCCCTGTTAGATTAAAATAAACAAAAGGGAGAAGCAGCACATTCTAAAATAATGTCTAGTCTGTTATTTTTATATAATATACTTTTTACTTCCAAAAGTTATTATAATAATGTATTGCAGATGATAGATAATGAACATATCATCAAATTAAAAATAAAGAAAACCTTATCTCTCTCTGTTTCTGGAACCCATTATGTATATCTGTGACAAGTTATTTCACATTCTATTTAAAAACCACAATGTCCAAGTTTAATATAATTTAATATAATTTAACAATTTAACAACAAAATTAACAATTTAATATAAATGTGAAATACATATATATTTAGTTCTAGATCATCTAGGGCATCTTCCTCCCCCACCTTCCTTCCCCCACCCCCAATCTCAAACCTAGGTGTACTTTTAACAAAATATATCTAAGGTTTACCCCAGATATACCCCAGTCATATTCTAAATTTTTCCCTACTATCACACTCTTTTGGACCTGAATTTTTAAAAATTATTTATTTATTATTTAATTTACATCCAAGTTAGTTAGCATATAGTGCAATAATGATTTCAGAAGTAGATTCCTTAATGCCTCTTACCCATTTAGCCCATCCTGCTCCCACAACCCCTCCAGTAACCCTCTGTTTGTTCTCTATATTTGAGTCTTTTATGTTTTGTTCCCCTCCCTGTTTTTGTATTATTTTTGCTTCCCTTCCCTTATGTTCATCTGTTTTGTATCTTAAAGTCCTCATATGAGTGAAGTCATATGATACTTGTCTTTCTCTGACTAATTTTGCTTAGCTTAATACCCTTTAGTTCCATCCACATAGTTGCAAATGGCAAGATTTCATTCTTTTTGCCAGGTAATACTCCATTGTGTGTGTGTGTATATATATACATATATATATATATATACACACACACACCACATCTTCTTTATCTATTCATCTGTCAGTGGACATTTGGACTCTTTCCATACTTTGGATATTGTTGATAGCGCTGCTATAAACATTGGGGTGCATGTGTCCCTTTGAAACAGCATACCTGTATCCCTTGGATAAATACCTAGTAGTGCAATTGCTGGGTCATTGGGTAGTTCTATTTTTAATTTTTGAGGAACCTTCATACTGTTTTCCAGAGTGGCTGCACCAGTTTGCATTCCCACCAGCAGTGCAAAAGAGATCCTCTTTCTCCGCTTCCTCACCAGCTGACATCTGTTGTTGCCTGAGTTGTTACTGTTAGCCATTCTGACAGGTGTGAGGTGGTATCTCATGGTGGCTTTGATTTGTATTTCCCTGATGATGAGTGATGTGGAGCATGTTTTCATGTGTCGGTTGGCCATCTGGATGTTTTCTTTGGAGAAGTGTCTATTCATGTCTTTTGCCCATTTCTTCACTGAATTATTTGTTTTTTGGGTGTTGAGTTTGTTAAATTCTCTATAGATTATTGATACTAACCCTTTATCTGATATATCATTTGCAAATATCTTCTCCCATTCCGTCTGTTGCCTTTTAGTTTTGTTGATTGTTTCCTTCACTGTGCAGAAGCTTTTTATTTTGATGAGGTCCCAATAGTTCATTTTTGCTTTTGTTTCCCTTGCCTCTGGAGACGTGTTGAGTAAGAAGTTGCTGCAGCTGAGGTCAAAGAGGTTTTTTGCCTGCTTTCTCCTCTAGGATTTTGTGAAATCCTAGATGAAATGAAATCCTAGATTAAGTTAAAACATATATCTAGATAATTAAAAATTTTGACACAGTCAGAGGTGCCAAGATTGAAGATGAAATTGCTGGAGGGCGGGCGGGGGGGGGGGGGGTGGAGGGGTGGAGGGGTGTGGACTTTAAAGTGTTATGTTCCATTGGCTTTATACATGTAATTCCATAGAGGTTGCATTTCACTCAACCAGTGATTAAAAACATTATATTATGAAAGCCAAAATAATGACTGCATTCCACCATCCTGTGTTATTTAAGTCTGTTAATTGCTTTATTTTGAATCCCTGTGGTTTTGTTAATTGAGGTGATCAAAGTTCTTTGAAAATTTTCTTACTCTTGCCAAGCTTGGCTTTTAATGAATCACTTTGAAATAAGTTGGGTGCCACTGTGTAACTCCAACACAGAGTCTTAGCTCACCAGGTGTCCCTGCACTGGAAGACTTTGGAACTCCCACAGCCCAGGGCCTAAATCCTATTTAGATGCTTCCCAGGAGAATCCTGGAATCAGAGAATAAAAATGTTATTTAATATTATGTAAAACCAAACTTTTGAAATCTACTTCCTAAGACATTCTGAAAGTCATTGTGCAATGCTGATAGCCACTTCTAACATGCTTATTTTCCCAGATATCTGGGAATTCAGGCAAGAAAGAGAAATAGACTTCACAAAAATATTGACTCGAAAGAAACAAAAAATTACAGTTGATGTATAAGGTCATCTGAAATTTGGCTGAATGTGGGATGCCTGGGTGGCTCAGCTGGTTAAGTGTCCAACTTCAGCTCAGGTCATGATCTCACAGTCGGTGGGTTAGAGCCCTGTGTCAGGCTCTGTGCTGACAGCTCAGGGCCTGGAGCCTGCTTTGGATTCTGTGTCTCCCTCTCTTTCTGCCCCTCCCCCATTTGTGTGCTCACTCACGCTCTCTGCCTCTCTCAAAAATAAAAAAATACTAATAATAAACATTAAAAAGATAAAAAAAGAAATTTGACTGTGATTTTTAGTCATATCATATAAATAAAATATAACAAAAATTTGGGCATGGCAATGTTTGGAAAAGTAGAAAACAAATAGGAACCAACAAGGACAATTTCCAGATGATTTTAAATTATGGTTTAGCCCAAAACCCAGGTTCCTGGCAACATTTTTGCCCAAAAAATTAAATGATAAACTCTACCATTAAATTATGACTTGGTAAGGATAATTCATTCGTGGAATAGAACAGTATTTCTCAGTACTGTCAAATATGAGAGCCCCTTTAAGTATCAAAAATATTGAGAGCTCTCCAATTGATAATGGTCACACTTTGGGAAATATATTGATTTTTAATGGACTTTAAAAAATATGAGGAAACTACTATAAACAGTAATAGTAAGAAAAAAAGTGTACTTGGCAATAGTTGTAAATGCAGTGTAGTTGGCAAAACAGTGCTTGGCAATAGTTGTAAATACTTGTAAATATACTTGTAAATAGATATAAAAATATCTATGTATGAAATATAGTATATATTTCAGTAAAGTTTGTATTCAAGCCTACAGACAAAGCTTGCTGTACATACGGGTTAACAGACTACTTGCGATAAATTCCGCCCACCGTTTGGTATCCAGTGTTGCTGAGAACACAATTGAATTGGTTTCTAGCTTGATTTTTAATTTAGTTTTACTTATTTATTTATTTTGAGAGAGAGTCAGAGATAGAGCACAAGTGGGGAAGAGGCAGAGAGAGAGGGAGACACAGAATCTGAAGCATGCTCCAGGGTCACAGAGTCCAACGCAGCACTGGAACTCATGAACTGTGAGATCATGACCTGAGTTGAAGTCAGACATTTAACTGACTGAGCCACCCAGGAGCCCCTTTGGCTTGACTTTTGAAAATAATTATTTTCATAACTTATGCAAGTTGATTAACATCTTGTGATGTACTTTGCACTCTAGGTTTAATTTTCTTCGTTACCAAATTAATGGTCTGGATTACATGATTTTAAGAATCCCTTCTAGCATCTCCTTTTGATACATTAATCCATTTTATGAATTTTTTTTTTAAATGTTGAGACTTTTCTTGTTATTATGGTAGTGTTAAGACATGTAAATTGAAGATTTGGATATTGACTCACATTGTTGGATTGATTTCTTCCTAGAATAAAACATTTTGTTTCGTTTATTTGTATATTTTAAGTGGAAATATTTGACCTGAGGTATTAAGAGCATTGCTTTAATATGGATTTTAATCACGTAATTTTTTTTTTAAAGAATAGCATTAGTTTTTACAAAATGTTTCCAAAAACATAAAAATCACCAGTAGCATGATACAAGGCACTTCCTTTTCACTGCCAGTCTTCATTCTTATGCCTGAAATCTACCACATCCTTCAATTCTACCAAAAACACCTCTTTTCGGAGCTCAGTCATGGCCTCTTTAGCAGGAAATTTAAAAAGTTACAGTAATTCTCATCTTCTCTTTTGCACTTCAGAAATATCAGACATGGAATGGATTTTACTTCAAATGATTAAAAATTTACTGTTTGATCTTGGTTCCAAATGGACTGAGTTCCTGACAACAGAAAATAGAGCTCTTTAAATTCTTATTGCATTTCAATACTGATTTTTTGAAAATTTATTTAAAACATACATTTATCAGTGTCAGTCGTGTCTTTCACACAGTGCTAAATTTTAGGAAAATATCATTACAGTTAAAGTTCAAGGATACTTGAATTCCATAAAGAAATAACAACTACTATCAGTGATAATAATAATATTGGATTGCACAATGAAATGAGTACTGGAATGGAAGTCTGGGAGCCTGAATTATATTTCCAATTGATAGTGCTATCTTTGGTAGGTCATTTAGTGTTTTCAGAAGTGTCTGATCCATTATATGCAGGGGTTGGAGACTGGGCCACGTAGTTTCTAGATGCGGTCCTACAATCGAAAGAAAGAAAGGAAGGAAGAGAGGAAGGAAATGATTAGGGTTGATAAAAATCATTTTTCATGGAGATATGTATTAAGATTAGATGTACCAGCAGAATCCACTTTTTCTTTCTTCTACTTCTCCTTCCATGCCTGCCAAGCCAAATCATCCCTCTTGTTTGTTTCTTTTGAACAAAGAACATAAGGAGCAAATTTCATCAGTGTTTGAGAAATGTACTTCCTTAGGTTCTGCCCTTTTCTCCTTTGCTCTCCCTTAGCTCTTCTTTAGTTTGTTGGGTTATTTCAATCCCCCAGCCAGTTTCCCTTCCTTATATCTTCAAACATAAATAGAAAGAAAAGTTCTAAACACATATTCTTGTGTTCTCTCTTCTCTCAACATAAAAGATCTGAAGGAGCAGGCTGTGGTTGGTGAATGATGAGCGGTTATGCTCATCAGCATGCACACTCGTGTCCCCTTTCAGCTCTTTGCACAGTGAATGCTGCTCATCACAAGGGCATTGAGTGAGCTCATGAAAGCCGATGGAAGCAGGCAACATCAATCCTCTGGCTTCCAGCTCCCTCCTCTGTTGCAATGAGCCACATTTTCTTGCTGCACTTGAGAGAATCAGTTTTTATTGGCTAAAATTGCTCTTTGCTTCAGAGCTCACAAAAGTGCCTTAGGAAAAAAAAAAAGCAGTTTGATTGTTTTTCCCTTTTATGCAGCTTTTGGACTAGTCTGACATGATATGTTTTTCTTTATCATAAAAATCTTTACAATTTTTTTTTGAGGAGAGTCAGTTAAAAATATGTATTATCTTTGTAGGTACGAGAAAGTTACATGTTACTTAAAAAATAAAGAAACAAACAGAAAACAGAGCCTTCATAAATGCATTCATTAACACTAGCAGCTTCCAACCCTTAGACTCTGCCCATTAGTGAGGAGCACCGCATCAATTTGAAATACCCCAAACAAGAGAAGAGGCCCTTGTGACCTGATTAAGCATTGCAGGTGAGAGAGTAGAGAAACAGCAATTCAATTTTGATTGGAGGGGACACTTTCCATCTGAAAAAGTCAAATATTTTAAAACATCTGAAACTTCCTCCTGGCACAAAGAGGCATAGGGAAAGATGCTGACTCATTTTCACAAATGATGACAATGAAGCTGCATTAGTCAGCCTGTTGTGTGATATTAATTCATACTAAAAAAAAAAAAAAGGAAGAAAAGAGAGAATAGATGAAGAGAGGAGGGAAAGCAAACCTGGAAGTGAAGGAAGGCTAGAAGCCTGAGCCAGAGTAACTCACAAGCGTGCAGCACAGCCAGTGTGTATGCTATTTCCAGATTTCTCATGCAAAACACAAGTTATGAAAATAGGATTTTATTCACCAGGATGAATATGCAGATTGTCAGAAAAGCAATAACTGCATTGAAAGCCATTGTTGTGGATGAAAGCTTCTAATCCAGTTCTCATATTTTTTCACTGGGATTCGTTGACATCTAAATGAAAACCTATTCAATAGAAACTGTTAACATTTATGTATCCTGAAAAGCAAAAACATGGGCATCATAATCTTGGTTTCTGAAGTAGTTTCTTTTCCTACAGTGTCGTAAGTCCAAAATAAATACACAGAGAAGATCAGTACCAAAAACATAATAGGTGTAGACATCTTTGACCTGTTTCTTGAATGAATTGAACTTAGTTCATTTGTATTATTTATTCATCCATGTGTGCCATCAATAGTCATTAACCTTAACTTTATGCAAATTGTTTTAGTGTTGAACAGTTGTACAGTGCTGGACAAGGCATGTCCCTATCCTTTCTGAGCTTACATTCTATTGGGGGCAGACAAAAAATACATAGTAAACAAATAAATAAAATTGGTACATTAAATGGTGAGTGGTCAGTGCAGGAAAACACCCTAGGTACTTTAAACAGAAGAGGTTTAAAACAGAAATTCATGTAAGTGAAATACAAAATAGGTTGACAGGCTGATGAAAATCAGAGGCTTGCTACTGGTGTTCTTATGTTCCAAGGCACTCCAGTGTTGCTCAACTGCACTCCAGAAGCTGGTTTTGCACCACTATTGCCCCTGACATTCATAAAACCAGAGAGTATGCACTGAAACCCAAAGTTCAGTCTTTTCAGTACTGTCTTGGCATTCTCATCTCTACAAACTTGCTTATCAGCAAAAGCAGCAGAAAATAGCAGGTGCCTCATTACTATTTCCCAGATATCAAAAGATATTTAGTTTCATCTAGAATCCTAGTACAAAGGAGTCTAGGAAGTATAGATTTTAGCTTGCCAGTTTTTGTAGAATAGGAAGGCAATCTAAAGGGAAGGCCGATTGGAGGATGAGTAGACCATTACACAGAACTCCTTGCATTGCAGATGGAGATAAATGGTATGAGGAAGTAACTTAAGTGATGTGAAAGAGAATAAAATGTCAGTGTTAGATTACTATGAAAGGCTGGTCAGAGAGATTTCTTCAAGAAACTGATATTTAGTCAGAAGGCTAAAGAATGGTGCTAATGTCAGTCATTTGAAGAGCTGGTGAAAGAACTGTGAAATAATGAACAAGTGAGGAGGGAGACATGATGTTGGGAAGGGCATACCTGAGGAAGAGAAGGACACTAAGTGTGGCTCACATGCAACAAAGTAGGAGATTGAGGCATGAAAGTATCAAATGAGGAGGGAAGGGCAGATAGAAGTAAAACCATGCTGGACCTTACAAGCCATAAAAGAGTAATGAACAACTATTGAAAAAATTGCATGCAGGATAAGAAAATGATCTGGCTTACTTTCCAAATATACAACTGACTATAAGTGCTGTTTAGACCATGAAATTGAGATGTTGTAATAAGAGAGGCTGGAAAACAAGTTAGGGGCTCATGTAATAGTCTGCTCTGACTTAGACTGACAGATATTGTAGGTCAGCTAGAGGAAAACAATGGTATTCAAGGCATAGCACAAGGTGGGACTGACAGAAAATGATGAGGTACTCCATGGGGTGAAGCAGGAATCTTGGAAAGAGAGGATCAAAGAATGGCAGCAAAAATACACTCCCCCTTCCAGTCCATTCCATATTGTTGCTTCTGACCTTTTTGCTTTTTTTTTTTTTTTCAAGAGGTACTTACCTCTTGAGCCTGAAAGCTGACATCTCTCCTTTCATTCTGACTTTGGCTCTCATTTAAGACTGTACTTATACTTACCTTTTGGATTGAGACTGCTTCTATTGCATTCTGATAACAACCTAGTTCAGTCCAGTCTTATCCTTCCACCATGTTAACCCCTGGGAGCAGCCATTTTACCCAAAAGATTTTCATTTGAAAGCTGATGACTTTGGGGGCAATGGTAATGGCATATTTAAAAAAAAAAACCAAAAACTTGTCTTAGTTTCCTAATTCTTAAAGAGCATAGATTTCAAAAATAAATAAAATGATTCCTAAAACTTTTGTTTAGTATATGTTTTGTTCTATTAGATACTTGACCAATGAATGCATCGCCTTAGGGTGACTTGATACAGAAGTAGGTGACCCAAGGACTTTTGTCCTCCTGTCCACAGACTGACAACAAAAATGTTTACAACCACTGTTTCAAATATCACTGCTCAATTCGATGGAGGGAAAGGACATGCGTATAGTTTGAAAAGAGCAGAATTTGATGAATTTTCATTGGTTAGTCAGTTATAGTTTGCTGGCCAGGCTATGGCAAAAAACAACTTGAAAAAACATTGACAGGAAAGACAAGAGGCTCCAGGTCACTGAAAATGCTCTTAGATGACAGAATAAATCACAGGCACAAGAAAATACCGCAGAAATAAAGGTGATAGCAAAGTTGAGAAAAACAGATGTTATAGTGACCTCAGTTCTTCGGAATCAAATAACTAATTTGCTTACCATCGTCTAGTACTTTGAAATGGTCCCTGAGGAAGCCAGGAGTGGCAGTGAATATGTAAACCAGGTACTTCCAGACTTTAGTGAGGTACAGTTTGGGAGAACACAAGCAGTCCCCGCTGGAATGCAAAGACAATGCTGCAATAACATTATCATAATGTATGGTCCCAGCTGACAGTATTCCTAGGCAGCTAACTAAAATATGGGGAAATAACCACATTCATTTTCTCTCCATTTCACTGCTTGATTGAAACACATAGCCATCGATAACTTAGCTGACAGGCTGGAGGGACCTTCCAGCACAGTGGGACAGGACTGAAACATTGTCAGTAATGCATGCTGTTCAGGAGTCAGAAGCTTAGGTTCTAAACTAACTCTTTCAGAAGGTCTTGACCCTCACATACACACCTGTAGAAATTTCATGCAGCTAATCATAGTCTTAAGGCCTAAAAATCACATTAAATTACTTGCTGAAGACTGGAAGTCGAACGTTTGGGCGTGTGTGAGCTTCGTCCTACTCCTTCTAACTTCTAAGTCTCAATTTCCTGTTTTGTAAAAATTATCCATCTATCTATCTACCTACCTACCTACCCACATAATCTAATTCAATGAAGAAAAGATTAAATTACATAGTTCTTTCTGCATTATGGGCATTCAATAAATTTTAGTTCTTTTCTGTCTTGAGAGCAAGTACAAATTGGAGTCAAGGAGTGTGAATTTTAGATTTAAAACTACCACCTCACTAGGGGTCAGAATATAGGCAAACTATTGAAAGTATTTATCTTCAGTCTCTTGAGAAATTATTACAACTGCTGAGCTATTATGATACAGAGATATTTTTAAAAAAATTTTAATGTTTATTTATTTTTGAGAGAGAGAGAGAGAGAGAGAGAGAGAGAGAATGAGAATGAGCCGGGAGGGGGAGTGAGAGAGAGGGAGACACACAATCTGAAGCAGGCTCCAGACTCTGAGCTTTCAGCACAGAGCAGGACATGGGGCTTGAATTCATGAACCATGACCTGAGCCAAAGTCAGACACCTAACCGACTGAGCAACCCAGGCACACCATGATAGAGATATTTTAAGAATTAGATAAGCTGATCTATATCAGAAACTTAGCATCATACCTGATTAAACATTCAATAAATTGCTGTTAGAGGAATGAATGAATGAATGAATGAATGATATTACTCTCAACTGGAATTGAAATACTAGTTATTTAGATCACTTTGATCAATTCACTCCAATAAATGTATATGGTCACCTCTGAGCCTGAATTTCTTCATCTGTAAAATGCAGGATTTAGATGAGACGAGCAATTCTCAAACAGTCATATTTAAAAGAACCATCCATAGACTTTGTTAAAAATTAAGATTCCTGGGCCCCAAGTGAACAAATCTATATTAAGAAAATCTATGGTGAGGCCCAGAAATCATACTTTAAAAAACATCATAGTTACTTATGGTATGAGTGGACCAAAACCATTTTTTTAAAATAAAAATCTGGTCTAGGTATCTCCTGACTCTAAAAATCCCTCATTTATTTTCATCTGCATAAGCTATTTCAAGAAAGTCTGCTATAATTAGAGAATATTTCTTCATTCCTAAAGACACCCCACTATCATACACATATATATGTATGTATGTATGTATGTATGTATCTATCTTTCTATGCACACACACACACACTCAGTTGAACACTGCCATAGATATTCCTCTCTGTGATCTCCTGTGTTACCAACTGAAATAGATTTTGAAAGATGGAAGAAAACCTACGAGGTAGGGTGCCATGTTATAAAATTCCTAGAGGTACCATTCACATTGGTCTGCTAGGTTAGCCAGTTTAGATAAGAAACCTCTGATTCAAAGTGTCTAAATTATTTTCTCAGTCACAGAGCAGAACTGAGACTAAACCAAAAATCTCAAGACTACTAGCTTCATTTTATTTATCTACCTTCCAGAATACAAATTCTCTAAATCTCTAAGAAGTTTGTGAGCAACCTGATGCTTGGAGAGCATGTATCCTCATCTTTGTGTCTCTAGAACCAGTCCAGGTTTGTGGTTGGAGTGAAGGAATGTAACTTTAGGATTATTTCTCATTCCTTTTAAATGTCTTCAAATTTATTCCATAGAATGGCAGATACCTGGTAATCTTAAATTAAAGACAAGCCCAGAGATAGCAGGGAGTAAACACCAATCACTTCACAAACAGAGCGTAAAGAATTCCATCACTCTAGCAGAGAACTGCTTCCCTCCTGTACATTTTTCTATGAAGGCATTTTGTGAATAAATCTTGCCCCTTGGAGGAACGTGTTCCATTAGCTGGTGAGGTTGAGGAATGAGAGGAATTGGTGCTGTGTGAAGAGATGCTCAGTTCACACAGTCTAGAGACTGGAACCTTCTCAGTCTTTCTTAATGGTGACTACTGGGAAAAATGCCTTCCCTTTATAGGGAAAGAGTACATTCTATTTCCTCTCTGGTTTTGACTCTAGATAATAATAGGGAGAAATAGAAAAACTAGACATTGAAATATGTTCAAGTAGTGTATGAAAATACATGTCAGTTTCTCTGGTCCAGTTCTTGGGGTAAATCCAGGATAATTTCCAGCCTTCACAGCTATTGGAAGGAAAGTTTTAATCTGCAGTCAAGTAACAATGGATGAATAAATAACACAAACTCAGACATGCAAGTACACATCTTTAGAATATAAATGTGTAATGTTCATGAGGATGTGCCTCTCAAATCTCCAACTGCAGAAAGTGTAACTGTCCAAGTGCTCCAGTGGCCTAAAAGCTGTTGCAGGTTTTTTTGCAGAGGCCACTTTCCCACAGCTGTTCTCAGCCAATGACTGATGGTGGTAGAGATGCTCGTGCAGCCTGTTCCTGGAGAAGGTGATCTCCTTTCATGGGCAACTTTGGCTCAAGGATTCACTGGTGGCCTTGCCAAATTTCCTTAGAACTTCACTGCTTCCATCCAAACTTACTTCCTTCTTTTTCTCTTTCTCTTTCATTCTGGGTTAGCCTTGTAAGATGGTCTGAAGGGTCTCTCAACTTCTCCTGACTCCCACCCCCATTTTATCTCTCAGAGTTTTTCCATAAGTTTCTTGATATTTAATTTTTTACCTTGGTTTCTGCTTATCAGAGAACCTATACTAACATAAAATGTTTCTGTATATTTTTAAAGTAAATCTCTCAGTGATTTATTAATTAGATTTGTACAATTTAAATAACCAGAATAAAAGTGAGATTTTAGTGGGGGAAAGGTGAAAGTTTGATTTTTGTTCTAAGCATAAGATCTACCTACTCTGTGCCAATAATACTTAAAGTTACCTGTATCTAGCCCAGCTTATCAGAAGGGTACTGTAGAATTAGGAGGCAACAATCAAGTTAGAAATAAGGATCACTTTCGTTTACTTTGATCTCAGTACATATAATTCTCTCCAGTTACCCTAAGGAAAAGTATCAAATAGATTTATTTCAATGGTGTCCCCATTTGATAATACAATTTGTCTAATGTGTTGTTGCAGTGAGTAAAAGACAAATTGGTAAGCATCTTTTGATTGATTAGTGATGTTTACAAGACTGTTCTGAAGGGAGACCACAGTGGTATTAGAAAGCCGATTGAGCATTTGAGTGTTTGGGGTCTTGAGTTCTGAATGAATACCATCTCTCTACTTAATTCTTTTAAAACATTTGAATAAAATACAAATATCCTTTGGAATAAAATATTAAACAGGACCCTTGAAAGCAAAATAATTATGGTTAAGAATGGGACCCATCTTCTGTAGAGCCCCTGAAAGCTCCTGAATCACTTCCTCACCAGTCTAGGGCCCCCAGAGAGAACTCAAAACCAACACATGAATTAGAATTTATCACTCTCTGATACCAGATTAATTCCCCAATCTTTATAAAGAGCAAATTCATGTATATAACATGACAATTATGAAAGAGAATCTGCTGAAGGTCTTTTTTTTTTTAATTTTTAAAAACATTTTTATTTATTTTTGAGAGAGAGAGAGACAGAGCATGAGTGGGGGAGGAACAAAGAGAGAGGGAGACACAGAATCTGGAGCAGGCTCCAGGCTCTGAGCTGTCAACACAGAGCCCGACACCGGACTCAAACTCATAAACTGTGAGATCATGACCTGAGCTGAAGTCAGATGCCTAACCGACTGAGCCACCCAGGTGTCCCTGCTGAAGGTCTTTTTATCATAAAATCTACATTCTGAACTTTTCCTAACTTCATCTTTCCTCATGATGAAAAGTGTATCTAGCTTGCAGAGAATATCTGTATGTAGAAAACTACTCAATCCATTCTGCATGTCTGACACTACAGTGGTACTCAACTGTGGAGCCACTCTGAAAACAACTGTGATGCTTGACTTTAAAGCATAGATGACCCATCCATCCCCAAACCCACTGAGTCAGAATATCCAAAGGTTGAGACCAGAGATTCTGTATCAAAATGAAGCAAAATGAAATCCCACAGGTGATTCTGATGTACAGCCAAATTTGAGAACAGTGTTATCACTAGAGGTATCAGATGGATCTAAATTATCTGGGTTCAGTGCTACTCTCAATTTATAATTAAAATCTCTAATAAGTATTAGAATATTTGATAAAAATATTTTTATTGAAATATTTTGTTACTATAATGGATTCCTGAAGCCAGTTCACCTATAGTTTTTCTCATAGGGAAAATAAAAATACTCATTTCCTATATGATTTGTATGAGATCTAGTTCTTTGGAATAGAAAACTTAAATATTCATGAAGCTGGTTTTTTAAAAGCATTAGTCACCAGTTTAATATAATACACGCTATGTGCACACTGTGTGTCTCCTATCCAAGGTCAGTGCTCCACCTGAGCACTATATCCTTCTCCTCCTTGAATACTCAGGGACATCATTCAGGCAATGCTCACGTCTCTATCCTGTATTATCATTGTTACTTTTTTTTAAATTCCAGTATAATTAACATACAGTGTTATATTAGTTTCAGGTGTACACTATAGTGATTCGGTAATACTATACATTATCCTGTGCTCATCATGATAAGTGTACTCTTAATCCCCTTCACCTGTTTTACTTATCTCCCCACCCACCTAACTCTGGTAACAGCCAGTTTTTTGTCTATATTTGAGTTGTTGTTTTTTTCTGTTTGTTTCTCTCTTTATTATTTGTTCATTTTGTTTCTCAAATTCCATATATGAATGAAATCATGCAGTATTTGTCTTTCTCTGACATTTCATTGAGCATCATATCCTCTAGATCCATCCATGTTGCAAATGGCAAGATTCCATCCTTTTTTATGGCTGAGTAATATTCATTTTATATATACACCACCTCTTTTTTATCCATTCATCTATAGGTTGGTTTCATAATTTGACTGTTGTAAATAATGCTGCAGTAAACAGGGGTGCATATATCTTTTCAGATTAGTGTTTTAATATTCTTTGGGTAAATACCCAGTAGTGGAATTACTTGATCATATGGTAATTCTATTTTGAATTTTTTGAGGAGACTCCATACTGTCTTCCACAGTGGCTGCACCAGTTTGTATTCCCACCAACAATGCACAAGAGTTCCTTTTTCTCCACATCTTTGCCAACACCTGTTGTTTCTTATGTTGTTGATGTTAGCCCTCCTGACAGGTATGAGCTGATATCTCGTTGTGTTTAGATTTCCCTGATGATTAGTGATGTTGAGCATGTTTTCATCTGTTAGGCATCTGTATATTTTGTTTGGAAGAATTTCTGTTCATGTCTTCTGCTCATTTTTAAATTGGATTATGTTTTTTTGTATGGTGTACAAGTTCTTTATATAGTTTGAATACTAACCCCTCATAGGATATATCATTTGCAAAATTTCTATTCATAGGTTATCTTTTTGTTTTATTGATTGTTTTCTTGGCTGTTCAGGTTTTCGTTTTGATGTATTCCCAAGAGTTTATTTTTTCTTTTGTTTCTCTTGTCTCAGGAGACATATCTAGAAAAATGTTGCTACCATTGATACTGGACAAACTATTGCCTATGCTCTCTTCTTGGAATTTTATGGTTTCAGGTACCACATTTAGGTCGATTTTGGGTTTACTTTTGTGTGTGGTGTAAGTGGTTGAATTTCATTCTTTTGAATGTAGCTTTGCGATTTTCCAACAACATTTGCTAAGGAGACAGTCTTTTTTCCATTGCATATTCTTGCCTCCTTTGTTGTAGTATTAATTGACCATATAATCATGGGTTTATTTCTGGGCTTTCTATTCTGTTCTATTGATTTCTGTATTTGTTTTTGTACCAGTATTACACAGTCTTGATTATTACAACTTTGTAGTATATCTTGAAATCAGGGATTGTGATACCTCTAGTTTTGTTATTCTTTTTCAAGATTGCTTTGGCTATTCAGTGTCTTTGTGGTTCCACACAAACTTTAGGATTGTTTGTTCTAGTTCTGTGAAAATTGCTGCTGATATTTTGATAGTAATTGCATTAAATTTGTGGATTGCTTTGGTTAGTGTGGACGTTTTAACAATATTTGTTTTTCCAATCCATGAGCATAGAATGTCTTTTTTTGTGTCATCTTCAATTTTTTTCATCAATGTTGTATAGTCAGACTTTAGGTCTTTCATCTCCTTGGTTAAGTTTATTCCTAGGTATTTTATTCTTTTTGGTGCATTTGTAAATGGGATTGTTTTCTTAATTTCTCTGTCTGCTACTTCATTGTTAGTGTATAGAAACGAAATGGATTTTTGTATATTGATTTTGTATTCTGCAATCTTACTGATTTCACTTATCACTTCTAGCTGTTTTCGGTAGAATCTTTAGAGTTTCCTATATATAGTATCATGTCATCTGCAAATAGTGAAACTTTTACTTCCTCCTTACCAATTTAGATGCTGTTTAGTTCCTTTTTTTTTTTTTTTGTTTGATTGATGTGGCTAGGACTTCCAGTACTATGTTAAATAAAAGTGGTGAGCATGGACATCCTTGTGTTGTTCCTGATCTTAGGAGAAAAGCTGTCAGTTTTTCACCATTAAATATGTTGTTATCTCTGTCTTTTTCATCTATGGACTTTATTATGTTCAGGTATGTTTCCTCTAAACCTACTTTATTGAGGATTATCATAAATAGATGTTGCACTTTGCCAAATACTTTTTACATATCTGTTGAAATGATCATGTAGATTTTATCTTTCTCCTAATGTGATGTATCAGGTTGATTAATTTGCAAATTTGAAACACACTTTCATTCTAGGAATAAATCCCACTTGATTGTGATGAATGACATTTTTAATGTATTATTGGATCCAGTTGGCTAATACTTTGTTGAGAATTTTTGCATTTGTGTTGATCAGAGATATTGGCCTATAGTTCTCTCTCTCTCTCTCTCTCTCTCTCTCTCTCTCTCTCTCTCTCTCATAGTGTCTTTATATGATTTCGGTATTAGGTTAAGGCTGATCTCATAGAATGAATCTGGAAGGTTTCCTTCCTCTTCTATTTTTTGGAATAGTTTGAAAAGAATAGGTATTAACTCTTCTTTAAATGTTTGGTAGAATTTGGCTGTGAAGTTTTCTGGTCCTGGACTTTTGTTTGGGAGTTTTTTGATTACTGATTCAATTTCATTGCTAGTCTGTTCAAATTTTCTATTTCTTCCTGATTTGCTTTTGGTAGGTTATATGTTTTTAGGAATTTATCCACTTATTATAGGTTGTCCAAATTGTTAGCACTTAATTTTTCATAATTAAATTATGAAATCCTTTCTATTTCCTTCATATAATCTTTCATATTTCTGTGGTATGGGTTATTATTTTTCCTTTCATTTCTGATTTTATTTCTCTCTCTCTCTGTTTTGTTTTTTGATGTGCCTGGCTAAAGGCTTCTCCATTTTGTTGATATTTTCAGAGAACCAGCTTCTGGGTTCATGGATCTGTTCTATTGTTTGTTTGTGTTTTTTGTTTTTGTTTTTGTGTTTTCTTTTTTGGGTTTCTTTTTGGTTTTATTTTATTTATTTTTGCTTTAATCTTTATTATTTCCTTCTTTCTACTAGTTTTTGGTTTTGTTCTTCTAGCTCCTTTAGGTGTAAAGCTAGGTTGTTTATTTGAGATTTTTCTTGCTTCTTGGGTAAGTCTGTTTGGTATAAATGTTCCTCTTAGAACCACTTGTATTGCATCCCCCAAATTTTGAATCATTATATTTCCTTTATTTCCTTTTTTATTTATTTCCATGTATTTTTAAATTTCTTCTTTGATTTCCTGGTTGACAATCGTTGTTTGGTAGCATGTTATTTAACCTTCATGTATTTGTGCTCTTTCCAGATTCTTTCTTGTGGTTCATTCTAGTTTCATAATATTGTGGTCAGAAAAGATGCATGATATGACTTCAGGCTTTCTGAATTTGTTAAAACTTGTTTTGTGGCCTAATATGTGATCTAGTTTGGAGAATGTTTCATGTGCACTTGAAAGGAATGTGTATTCTGCTTTTTTAGAATGGACCGTTCTGAATGTATCTGTTAGATCTCTCTGGTCCAATGCATCATTTGAAACCCTCTTTCCTTTTTGATTTGTCTGTTTGGATGATCTATCTATAGATATAACTAGGAGTTTAAAGTTTCCTACTATTATTGTATTACCAGAAGGTATTTCCTTTATGTTTGTTATTAGCTGCTTTTTGTATTTGGGTTTTTCCAAGTTGGATGCACAAATGTTTAAAATTGTTATATCTTCTTGTTGGATTGTCCCCTTTATGATTATATATGTTCTTCTTTGTTTCTTGTTACAGTCTTTGTTTTAAAATCTATTTTGTCCAACATAAGTAGTGCTATCCCAGCTTTCTTTTCACTTCCATTTGCATGATAAATGCTTTCTCATCCCTTCACTTTCAGTTCCCATGTTTATTTAGGTCTGAAGTGAATCCATTGTAGGCAGCATATAGATGGATCTTGCTTTTTAATCCATTCTATAACCCTGTGTATTTTGATTAGAGTGTTGAGTCCATTTACATTTAAAGTAATTATTGATAGGTGTGTACTTACTCCCATTTTGTTACTTGTTTTATGGTTGTTTTTGTAATTCTTCTCTGTTCCTTTCTTCTCTTGCTTTCTTCTTTCATGGCTTGCTGGCTTTCTTTAGTGATATACTTGGATTCCTTTCTCTTTACTTTTTTAAATGTCTATTACTGATTTTTGATTTGTGGTTACCATTAGGTTTTATATAACATCTTATGCATAAAGCAGTCTATACTAATTTGGTGGTCACTTGAGTTTGACCTCATTTCAAAAGCACTAAAATTTTTTCTCTCTCCACCCACTTCTCAGGTATATGGTTTCACACTTTACATCCTTTTATTTTGTGAATCCCTTGACTGGTTTTTATAGATATACTTAATTTTACTGCTTTGTTGCTTCCTACTTGTCTTACTCCTGCTTGTGGTCTTTACTTTCCACTCAGAGTCTCCTTTAACATACATATCTTGTAGGGCTGGTTTAGTGGTCATGAATTCCTTTTTTTGTTTGTTTGTTTATCCAGGAATCTCGTTATCTCTCCTGCTGGATAGTCTTTCTGGTTGTAGTTTGGGTTGTTTGTTTTTTTCTTTCAACACTTTGAATATACTATGCCACTTCCTTTTGGCCTATAAACTTTCTGCTGAAGAATCAGCTGATATCCTTATGGGATATGGGAAATGGGATCAACCTCCTTGGGTTGATTTGTTAGGGGATCTCTGTGCCTCCTGGATATGAATTTGTTTCCTCAGATTTTGGAATTTTTCTTTTTTCTCTTTCTACCCTCTTTTCTCTTTCTGAGATCCCTGTAATGCAAATGTTATGATACTTGATGGTGCTGCTGATTACCCTTAATCTAGTTTTATATTTTATTCTTTATTTCTTTCTCCTGTTCAGCTTGATTGCTTTCCATTATTCTGTCCTCCAGGTCACTGGTCTGTTCTTCCACTTCCTCTAGGTTATTTTTTTTTTCTGTAATGTACTTTTAATTTTAGTTATTGAGTTCTTCATGTTTAATTTATGTTTTCTACCTCTTTTTTGAGTGTCTCCCTGAGATCCTTCTCTCTTTTCTCAAGTCCAGTGAGCATCTTTATGACAATTATTTTAAATTTTCTATCAGACATATCACTTATCTCCATTTTTTTTTAGCTCTCTTGCTTTGATTTTGTCGTGTTATTTCATTTGGAATTTAATGTTCTAACTCTTCATTTAACCACCTCTCTGTGTCTATTTCTTTGTATTAGGAACCTCAGCTACATTGTGAAAGTAGTGGCCTTATGAAGAAGAGGTCCTGTAGTGCCCTGCAGTGCAGTGTATTCTGTTCACCAGAACCTATTTCAGGGTGTCTCCTATTAGTGCTACATGCAACTTACAAATATGGTTGAGCCATATTTGCCTCAGTCCAGTCATCTGCAACAGTTCTCTTTGCCTATTGTGGGCAGGGTTTGGTCCTTGTGTTGTTAATGGAACAGTTGGGTCACTTTGGGCTTGAGCTGAGTAAGAGAAGGTGTTTGCCAGAGCTGTGGTAGTGCCAAACTGCAGGGCACTTTCTTTTGTTGTCTTCCTAGAAGCTTTCACTGGTGGGTGGAGCCTGCAGACCAGATGTCTGCTGGTGTGTGTGGTTTTCTTTCCCTCTCCCTTGGGCAGGAGTCACTGTGCAATAGTGCTGGCCCCTCTCCAGGCTACTTGCACACTGCCATGCTTGTGGAATGTACTCTTGCTAAGGAAGTGTTGGATGGGTGGGGTCATCAGGAGGATATGGGTATGGGTGTGCTGTTATCAAGATGTGGACAGATGTGCTGTGGGAGGGGACCTGTACCTTCTTTGGAAAACTCCTGGAGAATCTATTTGGAGGAGGTGAGTCTAATGAGCAATCCCTTATCCATTACTTAATTTTTGTTCAGAGCACTTTTCATTTCTGACATTACCCATTCAAATATAAGCTCTGAATAATCCACGTATAATTGTCTGTTTTGTTTATTGTTGTATCCCCAGAACCTAGAAAGTTGTATAGTTGACAGTCAATAAATACTTATTGAACAAATAAATATTGTAATACAATATAATGTTTAAATTGAATGATAGAGTAAGTTTGTTTGATATCAATTTAAGTATCTACCTATGATGGTGATTTTTAGTCTGATAGTAAGATGTACTAGTTGACTTTCTAATCCATTATTGCAATACGTACACATATATTTTGAAAACAAATATTCTAAAAGTTATCAAAGCCTTGATTTATTTTGACCAAGAAGTAACACACTTTGAACCTTTAAACAACATTAAAGGAAAGTAAGAACTTTTGTTCTAAAGGGGTTGCAAATAATGTTTGTGTAATAAATCAGATTTTTTTCAGCTTTTTAAAAAGTGGATTAGTAATTTCCCTTGACTTGTAGGTCTGATATGAGAAATCTTTTTTCTTTTAAAACAATAGCAAAATGTTGAAAAGAAAAAGGAAAACAGAATGAAAGGAGTGTTTCTGGCATGTATGAGTTTGTGATATTATGTAGTTTATGTAGTTTAACTTTAAACTGCTATTTCTTACCTAATGCATAAAGAGAGGTTATGCAGTTAAACTATTACCATTGTTCTTTGAATTACCCACTTCCCCTATACCACATGTGGTATCCTACATAATCATGTCACTCTTCTGTCTACAGTAATTAAAAAAAAGAAATCTAGAAGTAAATTATGATGTTCAAATAGAGAATTTCTGGGGCGCCTGGGTGGCTCAATAAGTTAAGCGTCTGACTCTTGATTTTGACTCACGTCATGATCTCACAGTTCGTGGGATCGAGCTCTGCACTGACAGTGCAGAGCCTGCTTGGGATTCTCTCTCTCCCTCTCTCTCTGCCCCTCCCCTGCTCATTCTCTCTCTCCCAAAAATAAATAAATAAACTTTTAAAAAACAAAAATATATGGAGTTTTTATAAGTAACATATTTTAAAAATTGGGGGAAATTTTATAAATTGCATTAGTAGCTTAAATATGTATTTTACCTTATTATACTAGATATAAGTATTTATCATCCTAAAGATCAATGGCTTTATTAAAAGATCAAATAACAATTGAAACTCAAAACAATTTAGTTTTAAGTGACCAAGCTTTTTATTAATGTAGAAGAATCAGGGAGTAATGAAAAAAGAAAGGTGAGAGAGACAGGGAGAGAGAGTGATAGAAACAGGTCTACCATATAAGATTATCATTAGAATAAAATGATATAACATTTGAAAATAATTGTGTGGAATTGGTGGAACTACTACCACCACCATGTTGTGAATGTTTGATAGGAGAAATAACAAAAGAAAGAAAGAAAATAAAAGAAAGAAACCTAGTAGTGAAACAGTAGTAGTTCCTTATTTCCACCAACCAAAAAGATTCTGCAATACAGTGAAAACTTTCAAGTCTCATCCTAATTATTAAATCATTAGAATAATTCAAAATCATATCAAATACCCTCACTTGAGCATCTCATAACCCTTTACTTTCAAACGTTGGTATTACATTTGAAATTTGCCAATTATAATTCAAATAAAAATAATATATATAAATATTTTAATAAAATATGATTCTCACCATCAAATAGAATAAAATCCATTGACTTGGGTGTTGAGTAAATTAATTAAAAGTGAGATAATGGAGAGGGGCACCTGGGTGGCTCAGCTGGTTAAAAGTGAGATAATGGAATCTCCATATTTAAAGACAATCAACAAGATAGAAAAACAGGCAAAAGCTATCTGACCTATTATAAGCTCCTATTACTGCCATGTGTTAAAAGGAAGTTAAATTAAAAAATAATCCTTACTTAGAAAGGGTATTAAAAATTGTTAATAAATAAAGCTGGTAGTAGGACAGGAAAGTGAATGGTGCTTTGTTTAAAACCCAATATCCAGGGCTATCTTTGTTAATTATTTTTGAATCTCAACCTGACCTGAAATAGCAATAACAGGATCTTAGGGGAGTCAACTCAGTTGGCTAACAGTGTGAGAATAAGATATAAAACCACTCACCATGATGGAAAAGGTAATCGTACTTGTGAAGAAGCTAATTCCCCTAAGATAGTAATGAAAATAAAGCTTTGGAAATTAGATGACTTTCAAATATAGAAACAGTGAGAAATATATGGTTGACAGAAAATTCAAATTTATTTGTTAAATATCCCAAGAATCATTGTACTTTTATTTATGGAATACCACATTTTGAAATACAGTAGAGAATTCTCTGCCAAGGGTGAGACTAGCAAATGTTCTTTGTCTACATTATCTGGAGAAAAATTTTAAAGTATTGACCGTTCCAAACCAATATATTCATACAAAAATTTTAAAATATTATGTCTTAAAATTTTTTTTAACGTTTATTTATTTTTGAGACAGAGAGAGACAGAGCATGAACGGGAGAGGGTCAGAGGGAGAGGGAGACACAGAATCCGAAGCAGGCTCCAGGCTGTGAGCTGTCAGCACAGAGCCTGACGCGGGGCTCAAACTCATGGATCATGAGATCATGACCTGAGCCAAAGTCGGATGCTTAACCGACTGAGCCATGCAGGCACCCCTAAAATATTATGTCTTAATTATATATTAACAAATAAAATAGGCAAAGCCGTTCATTAACATCAAATTTTTATATTAACTTTTCTGTAGTATTTTGAGAAACTTATTTAAAACTATAGGTTTTAATTTATCTTAATCATTAAATTACATTCTCATAAATACTTTACTTTCTCTGTAGAAACCTTCAGTAAGTGTTTACACTATTGTGCTAAGCACTGCAGTGGTATAGATGTCTGTAAGAATTGTCTGTCATCAGGAGCATTCTGTCCAGTGAGAAAACAGCAATATGACCCAGGAAATAAAAACAAACCATGAAGGACAGTGGGTTAATAAACAACAAATTAGTAAATTAAATTCAGCTCCAACAAGCACACCAAGCCCAATACAAGGAACCAGGGGTAATGAGATAAGTATCTTGCAGAAAATGACTTTTCTCCAAGAGTTTACTGGCTACTAGGATAGATAGATTAATATCCAGATCAGTCCAGTGTAAGGCAGTAATTTAACAGACAGAGGTGAGCACAATGTAATAAATCCTCTATTTACAAGATACTTTCTGAGGATTTATGAAGATATTCCTCCAACTTGCACACTACATTTGTGACCATCTGAAAATGACAGCTCCTGAATTAGCAGAGTACGGTGTTACGAACTCTGACCTTCGTAGGAGAACATGTGATTTCTGTTAATTGGAATGCTTCCAGCTAGAATTTATGATGTTGGGCAACCCCCATCATGTCTTCACAGATAAGAGAAAAGGTTTTACTAGATTGGGGTTCTAAATCTGGGACCCACTGACTCACACACAGATAGACCTCTGAATAGAATTCACAGGGCCTGTAAATTGGAATGGGGAAAAATCTCATTCACTAGCTTCTAATGGGAATCTAGTATGTCCCTCCATTATAAATGTAGACAGATAATATTGGAAGTATTTATGGCATCTCTGAATGTGGTGCCATGAGAAATCACAATCCTATATATTTTCATATCACATTATAGATATTGCAGACTTCTGAAAATATTATTGATATAATTTTCATGCTTATATTTGTTAATATCTAAGCACTATATTAACATATCACAAATTAGATGTTTAGAAATATTTGTAATTGTATTATAATAGTGTTGGTTTCTTTATAATACCATGTATTACATTTTATACATGTAAGAACATTATTTGAAAAATGGCCCATAGAGTTGTAGGGTTTGCCAGACTTTCCCAAAGGGATACAAGACAAAAGAAAAAAAAAGTTGGAAAGCCCTGCACTATATTATCTCTAGGGTCTTGTACAGATATAATATTTTAAGCATCTAAGTATTACCTAGATCTCTCATAGTTTGTTTTTTTTTATACTAATCATGCAATGATTTCTAAAAACTTTAAGGCAAAAAGAAGATTAATAAAGAAAAATATATCAAGAGTTTTTCAGAACCTTTAACACATTCTAAGGGCTTGAAACATTTGAATATGGAAATTGAAAACAGCAGCAAGAAGGACCAGTAAGAAGCAATGTACTCACACTTTGCAGAGGCCCTTTGCTGTTTTGTCATATACTTCTGGTGCTGGTTTAGACACTAGTTTGTCTTTAATCTTTTTTTCATTTTCTGTCTCTGAGTCCTGACTTCACCACTGTTCCTGTGAGCACCCACCCAATTTCATCTTCTGAATTACTTCTGCTTGACACTAGATCCCAAGCAGCCTGACAATAAACTTTAGAAAATACTAATAAAATATTCTAAAGAATTAGAAAGTTAGAAAGCTTTTAGTATATGAGGAATTTAGTGGAGTTTCTAAGGAGAGATAGCATTTGGAGAATTAGAAGATACAGTGCTGGGTATCCCTGCTGAGAGGAACAGAGCTAAAGAATTATGCATGTGTTGATGAAGGTGATGACAAAGGCCTAGCCAGAGAAGATTCTACATGTGTATTTTGCATGCATATGTGCATGTTGAGGAACAGTGGAAAAGAAGTCAAGGACAGCATGTAAGCTCATGCTTAAGTGAATGGAAAGTCAAGAATACCAGGAATTTGGAAAGGATACATTAAGAAATGAGATAAAAATACTACTGTGAAGGGTTACATGAGAAATGGGAGAGAATGAATGTATTTACCCGGTTAACATCATTATTACTACTTTTAGTCTGTGTTTTGTATTAGACTGTGCTTTAATGCTACCTTCTTTTAAAATCTAAAAATTTAGATCACTTACTTTTTTCTGCATGCTTTGGGCCTACTTTTCTGATAATTTTATGGTTTTCGTTCTGATCTTCAGAAAGCATAGTGCTGTCCATGGTTCTGATCCATATACTTGCTGCCTTTTCTTCATTTACTAAGAGTCAAAGAAATGAAAGGTGGGATGTAGGATAAGATCAGCTTACATCCACAATACACCTTGAGAAAATATTCTGTGTTCTCCGAAAATCCTTTGGGGCTTTACTTCCATCTTCCCTAGTCTGCTTGAGCCCACTCTGCTCTTTTCTTCATTCATATTGTTTATTATTCATCAATAGACTAGATAAATAATTTGGTTGGAGGCTCATCAGAAGCTTATGAGCTTTAAGAGAGTAAATTCTTTAGAGGTTTTCTGATAAAAGTAAATAAACAAGTACAGTTCTGAATGACCCCAGCAGCTTACATGACAGTATCTATTTTAGTTGTATGAAATGCTACTGAAATAGAAAAAAATTGTGTTATTCCTAAAGTGTAAAGTTTGTTATATAAAGATAAGTAAGTCTGAAAATATACCTATTGTACAATTACTGAGCAATTTCATTACAAGATAAAAATTCATTGATAGTTTTGGTATCTCATAACTTAAATGTTATGCATCAAATGTGTCAAAACACATTTAGCCCACAACATGATTTTAGGACAGTACAAAGGGATTGTAAGTCACCTTCCACAATTTACAAGTTTATAAAAGAGTTACTTTCAGAGCTTTCATTGACTCAAAAGAACTACTTTGATTTGCAAAACACCAACAAAGGGACTTCAAGAATTGCTCATGTTTACAGAGGAAAACTTTGTATAGAGATCTTTAGATTGGCTTTTAAAAATAAAAATGTGGACATGCTACAGAGTCAATGGCATATCAAAAGGAAACTGGCTATTCCATGATTTATATGGGCTTTTCCGAATAACCTGCTACATAAAGCCTCAAAAATGGGCATGATATAGTGAAGTTTCTGAACTCAGGGAACGTGAAAGAAATAACAAGCAAAGAATAGAAAGAAAATGGTTTGTGTCTGAGCTAATGTTGCTGTGTACAGTTGTTACTGGTGAAAATAAACAAAATGTGGCCAGAAGGAATTGTGTTTTCTGTAGCTAGTGTGCTTCTATGTACCAGGAAAAACTCACTGAATTGATTAATGAAGAGACATGACAAAATGATCCCAGGGTGATATGTATTCAGGAATAAATATTTATACTGATAGAGTTATTAGAGTTATTTAGTCTAGATTCTTGAATTCTAGAAGTCTTAGAAATTATTTCAATTTTAACTAATAGGTTCGTATTTTTGAAATGGTGTTTCTTTTTTGTTTGTTTGTTTCTAGAATGTTGTTGTCATAGGCAAAATTTATAGTAATTTACTTTTGCTCTTTTGGAAGGCTATGACAGATTTTCTTTTTTTACCATGTTAGAATAATAGAAACTTTTTTCTTTTTGGGAAAATGGATACTATAAAGAAAATTTACTGCCTAGCCTGCTTAATGCTTTAAATTGTTTCAAATTCTCTTGAAAGTATCTTGGTTGGCCCATTCAGATATATATAAAATTTTATATTTATAAAATATATATATCTTTAATTGTTTAAAATGTTTTAGGATAACTATTTGATTACAAATTTATTAGCTGATGACCTCTTAAAATATAGAATTGAAACTGGTAAAATGTATTTGCTCCATGTTTTTTAGACTGGACTAAATTAGTACATTATTATTGAAATTATAACATAATGACAACATCAGGGGTCAGTCAGGAAAAAAACAGTCAACCATATTCAGAAATATCACTGATGATTGGATTACCTATTAAATTATTATAATATTTTCACTTCTTGTTCTGTAGTTCTTTGCACAGTTTATTTTCATCATGCAGGCACCAGGGTAAAAGTTTCAATCTTTATAGAGTTTATCTCTATGCTATCTAAAGAAATAATCTGCTCTTGTCACATATACCCTCTCACTACCATACTTCCTCATATTTCTTCTGTTTTGTTTTCTGTATAACACCTTTAATAAATGTAAAATTATTATTATAGTTTTCTGGTCAATGTTATCTCTATGTGAATGGGAATCTTATTTATATGTTTCCAAATATAGCTATGGAAATAATGCCTATTCTGTAGTAAGCAATAAAAAAATAAATTATTGAATGAATGAATAATCAGGAAAGCTACTATGTAAATTAAGGCGTGATGTGGAAATTATACCTTTAGTGGTCATTTATATACAAGCAAAACTAAAGTCCTTAGATTTTTAATTACTAGAGGATATGTACACTCTAGTGATAATTAGAAAACACCCACCTCTTGTGGGCAGGGATAATTAATTCCTTTTTATTGTTGAATAATATCCCATTGTATGAATAGGCTACAATTTTCTAAACCATGCTCTCATTGATATCCAATTGGCATGTTTCAAGTTTGAGATTATTGTGAATAAAGATGCTTTGAACAAACATTCACAAGTTTTTTATGGACATTTCATTTAAAATTAAAAAAAAATTAATGTTTATTTTTGAGAGACAGAGAGCAAGCAGGGGAGGGGCAGAGAGAGAGGGAGACACAGAAGCCGAAACAGCCTCTAGGCTTTGCACTGTCAGCACAGAGCCCTACGCAGGGCTTGAACCCACGAACCGTTAGATCGTGACCTGAGCTGAAATCAGAGGCTCAACCAACTGAGCCACCCAGGCGCCCATATGGACATTTCATTTTAAAGAGTAAATACCAAGGAGTAGAATTCTAGATTATAGGATTGGTGTGTCCTTTATAAGAACTACCATGTATTTATCCAAAGTAATTGTACCGTTTTATATTCCCTGTAGACTATGTAAGTTCTACATGCTCCACGCCCTCATTGATACTGGACCGTATGACTTTTTTTATTTTAACCTTTCGTGTAAGTGTAAGCTATTTTCTCCTAATTAAATAACATTTGTCTGATGAATAATGCTGTGAAGTATATTTCCATGGATTTATTGGTCATTTTTATATATTTATTTGGGAAGTATCTGATCAAACACTTGTCTGCTTTTCTATTATTAATATATATATATATATATATATATATATATTTCTATTAAAATATTAATAATGTTAGTAATATAAATACGTATTTATACAGTTTTTGTATATTCTGTATTAAGATACAGAATACATGTACTAAGAAAAAATACATGTACTAAGAAAAGAATATTTTTTTCACAGTCTGTGGGTTGCCTGCTTTATTTTTGTTATTGTGTCTTTTTCTGGAGTTATATATTCAATTTTGATAATTTTTAATATTTGTTTCTTATATTAATGACAGCACTTTTTTGTCCTATATAAGAAAGATCTATTTAGGGTACAGTTTTGAAGATACTCTGCTATGTTTTCTTAAAGAAATATTATGACTTCAGCTATGAATCATCTATTACCCATTTCAAATTAAATTTTGACTATTGAGTGAAATAAAAGTCAAAGTTTACTTTATTCCCTATGGATATCTACTTGTTATAGTAGTACTTTTTAAAAACACTTTCCTTTTCTCAATGAATTACTTTCACCCCTTTGTCAAAAAGCAGTCAACTATATATGTGTGATTTTTATTTCTGGATGCTATTCTTGCCCTGTTTCTGATTCTAGGGAGAAAGCATGCAATTTTTCAGCATTAAGTATGATGTTATCTATAGATTTTTTTCATAGATGTCTTTTATATAATAGAAAATATTATCTATTCCTAGTTTGCTAAAAGATCAATCCAATGAACGAGTGCTGAATTTTATCAAACACTTTCTCCAAATTTATTGATTAATCATATAATTTTTCCCTTTATTCTATAATGTGATGATTTACATTGATTGTTTTTGAAGGTTAAACCAATCTTTCTATCCTGTGAAAAATATACTTGTATAATCCTTTTTATATATTGGTGGACTAAGTTTATAAAGATTTTGTGAAGGTAATATGTCCGTACATATGATGAGTATTGGAATTTTTGTTATTTTTATTTTGTTCTTACAATGACATTATTTGGTTTTGGTATTAGCAACACAATGGCTCATAAAATGAATTAGGGTGTTTCTTTTTCCTCCTTTATTTCCTGAAAGACATTGAAAAATACTGATAGTTTCCTCTTTAATCTTTGATGGAATTGACTGGTCAAGCCACCTGGGATCAGAGGTTTTTGTGTTTTCTATGTAATAAGTTTTTTATTAAAATTCCATTTTTTTTAACTTTCACATTTTTTCTCAGTATTGAATATATTGCTATATAGTTAGTTGTTGATATCTTTTTTTCCTTCTGATATCTGTGGAATCTGTAGTAATGTCCTCCGATTTTTTTTAATTAAAAAAAATTTTTAATGTTTACTTTGAGAGGAGAGAGCTTACACGGGTGTGAGTGGGGGAGGGGCAGAGAGAGAGAGAGGAAGAGAGAGAATTCCAAGCAGGCTCCACACTGTTAGCATAGGGCTTCATCTCATGAACTGTGAAATCATGACCTGAGACAAAATCAAGAGTCACAGGCTTAACTGACAGAGCCACCCTGGCGCCCCTCCTCTGATTCTTGATGTTTCTATTTGTGCTTTCTCTTTGGGTTGTTTGATTCTTTTAAAAAAATTGTATTAATATTTTAAATTTTATTTTACTTTTTTGATCTTTTTAATCTATTTTAATCTGTTTTTTAGTGATTTCCACATTTATTTATATTTTCCTTTCTTCTGTTTACTTAGAACATGATGTATTTTTATTTGTCTCTAGCTTCTTAAGGTAGATGCTTAGAATTTTGTATTTGAAGATTGGTTCTCAGGGCGCCTGGGTGGCTCAGTTGGTTAAGTCCCCGACTTTGGCTCAGGTCATGATCTCATGGTTCATGGGTTTGAGCCCCACTTGGGACTCTATGCTGACAGCTTGGAACCCGGAGCCTGCTTGGGTTCTGTGTCTCTCTTTCTCTTTCTCTGCCCCTCCCTGGCTTGTGCTCTCTCTCTCTCTCTCAAAAATAAATAAATAAATAAACATTGTAAAGAAACTTGCTTCTCTTCTTATATATCCTTTTATTATAATTCTCTTTATAGACATATTATGAATGTTCATGCCCTTTCCACCAAATTCCATTTGTTGAAATCCTAAATATGCCCAGTGTGATGGATTTAGGAGGCAGGGATTTTGGGGGCAATTAAATCATAAGGGTGGAGCCTCATAAATGGAATTAATTAAAATCTTTGCATTTTAAAAGAATGAGTAGAAAGTAAAATGAATGTAATGTTCCTTAGAAAGGAGCATTCTTCTTGTTTTGTCAGGCTGCTAATGAAAGGGATTATGTCATTTTTATCTGTGGTTGAGCTCAGTCTTGGATTTATTGTGTCATTAGGTAGATTCAGTTCATTTCCAGTTCAAAGATCTTAAAGTAATAAAACTTTTCCTTATCAGGGTTGTGAGCACTGGTAAGATTTTTCAGAAATCTTTATTCTTTACAACCTAATTAGCAGTTCAGAAACTCCAAAAATATTTTTCTCCTGCTCTCTCTCTCACTCTCTCTAGTTTCTCAATCTTTTTCTCTGTCCTTTACATTATAGACAACAGCTTTTTGACTTTCTGAGGGAATTCTCTTTGCTTTCAATCCCTACCCTTGTCTTTCTCTTTCTCACAAAATTCAGCCTATGGTTATCTTATGCAGTGCACTCGGAAGACCTGACACATATTACTACTTTTTCTCTGCCATTCCTTCCTGCTTCCAGCATTCAGCAAGATGATGCCTTGTACTTGGTGAAAGCCTACAAGTTTTGGGCATCTCTCATTTTCCAGTCCTTGCCACAAATTTGTCTCGTTTCTCTTGCCACCATTGTGCATCTGGCGAAGACCCACAGTAAAACGATTGTGTATGAAAGTGAGTTGTTTTGCTACTGGAGATCCTTGGTGGGTGCAAATCATCATGACAGTCACAATTTTATCATTCCCATTTTAACAGAGACCACCCTAATCCTCTAGAATAAGAGAGCTCTGTTCATACTGTTGCCAGTTTTTGCCCTAAAGTGAGAACTAGAAGTTTAGGCTTATTTACAGAGAAGGCAATAAACAGAAATGCCTAATAATGGAGCTTAGGAATGCAGTCCTACAAATTCTTGTTAAGTATTTGCATTATATGTATTTTCAGTTAGGCACAAAATGTGAGATGGTGATATCCTGCTTAAAAAAAAAAACAAAAAAAACTGATAATAGCATTTAGAACATTTTAGTTATTTTCAGGTACAGGAGCAACCAGAGACACCTAAAAGAATGATGGTGTCTCTTTTTTAAACACTGAAGGTCTATGTACTGATGTTTTAATTTATGTGCATTGTCCTCACAGCCTGAGCGGAATAGGATTTTCCTGTGGGTTACAATGCATCAGAGAGACCTATAGCAAATGAGAGATTAATTAAGGGTCAATAGTTTTAATGGAAGCCAAATAAAAAAATCAAACTAATATTGTCAAATGTCGTCTCTTTGAATAAGTAAGAAAGAGAAAGGATTCACTTATGAGGAGTAGGATGGAAACTGGGCCTTGCAAAGAAGGCAGTATATTTAAACCAGAGGATGGGGGTACCAGCATGAGCAATTCCTGTACCTGTAGCTGCAGCAATATTTTATAGGTTGCATATAGTGTTAGGCACTGGGAAGAGTGCTAATAAAATTTGCCAAGCCTGCATGGTCATTGAATGTGCCAGGGTTTTTTAGTGTCATATCTGTACTTCTGCCTGGAATACCTTCCCATCTTCTTTACCTCTTAACCTGGCCAACTTCTTTTTAACCACTGTGACTCAGCTTAGACAACGTCCCCTGAAATGGAATCTCACTTGATTTACTTGATGGTCACTTGTGCTTCTTCAGTTCCAAGATTCTTTTTTGTTCCTCAATAGAGAATACACATCCATGATGCAAAGTGCACATTTTATTTGATTTCTGTCCCTCTTGCTCATGGCAAGGTCCCTAATACATATTGCATGCTTAGAAATACTTACTGGAGGAATGAATGAATGACTAAGTTAATGGGGACAGAAATTATGTGGTTATATATATTTTTTTCCAATCTCAAGAGATTCTTTTTATAAAGGAAGACCTCTGCAAAGTAACCTATTTTTTCAGAAAGAAATAAGAGGTTTGAAGCAAAGTGAAACACTCAGGAGAAATGTTGGCTGAGTCCCAGCCCTACAGGCCTTTCTCTTTGTGATCCATTCTGAGATCAATTTGTTGTGATAGGCAGCACTGACATCCACTGTGAGTATGACAGGACACACTGAATCCAGATGAGGGGAGGTCCATAGGTTCTCTGATTTTCTTCCTGTCTTTTATGGAGAGGAACTGCAAGGCAACCAAGCCATTATCTTACCACTGCTGTTCTAAAGACTCTTTAATAGTCAAAATTATATGAGAGAATATGAATCTCTGTGTTTCAGCTGAAGCTCTATTCTTATACTTCAGAATTGTCCATTATTTTCAAGGATTATGAAATATTTTCCTTATCACTTTATTATAATAATTTTTAAATACACAGAAAAGTTGAGTGGGAAGTATGGAGTCAGTTTTGGGAAAAATTTACATTTATGAAAGTCATCTAGGCTAACATTAAAAATAAGTGCTGAATATAATGGATTTCACTGCTTATGCCCAGGTGAGCTAGGGAAAAATAAATTCTGTATTAAAAAAAAGGTATTTTTATCAAAAATGACCCTGAATCATGTAGATATGTATTTTTTTAAAAAATGCAAAATCAGGGGCTCCTTGGTGGCTCATTTGATTAAGCGTCCAACTTCAGCTCGGGTCATGATCTTGTTGGTTCGTGGGTTTAAGCCGTGCATCAGGCTTTGTGCTGACAGCTCAGAGCCTGGAGCCTGCTTCAGATTCTGTGTCTCCCCTCTCTCTGCCCCTTCCTGGCTTGTGCTCTTTCTCTGTCTCTCTCAAAAATAAATAAACATTTAAAAATTTTCCAAATCAGAACATAGACACCAAACCAGGTAAAACTCAGTTATAGAGTGATGAAGCAATGAATCTTGGAACTGAGGAAGTGCATGTTTTACCATGAGCATGGTAAAACAATAAAAACAAAAACAGCCTCTCAATGAGTTAGCATCTACTAATATCAATACTCTTGGCAAATCTGAAAACTGCTTATTATTATCCTTATTTTACACTTAAATCTAAGGCTTGGGAAGCTAAATAAGTTGTTTAAGGTAACTTAGTTGAGTGTGTATTTATATTCAGATCCATTTGCTTTTAATACCCATTCTCCTCTAAATATTTGTCACCCACTCCACTGTGAGTTACTTACCCAAGCATAGAATGTACATGTTTACACTTGTGTAGTGAATAGTAAATGAGTAGTATAGTAGGTTATAAACATTTGGACTTCCAAAATAAGTAAGGTTTCTAGATAGGGATATATTTCTACATAAAAATATATAAGATACACAAGAATACTTATTTTCTTTCTTTTTTTTTAATGTTTATTTATTTCTGAGGCAGAGAGAGACAGAGCATGAGTGGGGGAGGGTCAGAGGGAGAGGGAGACACAGAATCAGAAGCAGGCTCCAGGCTCTGAGCTGGCAGCACATAGCCTGACGCGGGGCTCGAACTCACAGACCGTGAGATCATGACCTGAGCCGAAGTCGAACGCTCAACCGACTTAGCCACCCAGGCGCCCCAAGAATACTTATTTTCAATAGGAAAGTAAAAAAGAAAGTACATAGGCTCTAAACAAAAGACAGTGCTTCCAATGGAGAGTTAGCCACTGCATTAAGAAATTTTATTCTATACACAATATCCAAATGGTAAATATAATTCACTTAGCATAATATTATTTTTCCACTTCACAATGTCTCTGAAGCAAGGAATAGGATAAGAGCTTTCAAAGCTTACAATGCTCTTAGAAACCATTCCTCTGGTCTTTTCTCTGTATACTCATTTGTCTTGGTGTCTCACCCAAACTCAGGGCTTCAACATCCTCCGTGTGCCAATCACTTCCAAATTTCTATCTTCAGATCAGACATCACTTCCACATTCCAGGCTCCTATATCCACTGTCTCCTCAACAGCTTCTTTGGAATATCTAATTAAGTGGAAAATATCTAATTGAATATTTAACTAACAGCCAGTTTAAAACTGAACTCCTGATCTGAAACAAAACAAAACAAAACAAAAAGTGCGCTCCATTCCTAGCCATCGTTAGCAATGTAGAGGCTACTCATTTTTCCCCAACTAATTGAGCTGGATCAAAAACATTAAATTTTACCGAGTTTTTTCTCTTATATGTCAAATTACATTTTCCAGTAAATCCTGTTGATTTTGACTCTATTCCTTCCCTTCTGCACTACTACTCACTGAAGCCACCACAATATCTTGCCTGGATCATTACAATAGACTCCTAGCTATTCTAACTTTTACTCTTATTCCTCTCTAGTCTGTTCTGCACACAGAAGACCAAATGACCCTTATACTATCAGGCCCTGTCACATCACTGCTCTGCTGAGAACCCTCTTGTGGTCAAAGCGCATAAAACAGTTAAGACCCTTGGAGGACCTGGCCCTGGCCCTCCTGACTTTATCTGTTACTTGTGCTTCCTCTCTCACTCTGCTCCAGCCACACTGGACCCTTTCATGCCAGGTCTACTATATCTGCAGGCCCCCTGCTCTAGCTGTTCATTCCAGATGGAAAGTATGCAAGGATATATGAAATGGCTAGTGTGAAATTTCCTCACATCTGTCAAATTGACCTTCTCATCTCTCTCCTCCACAAAGCTTAACCCGACCATTTTATTTAATACTGAAACTTACTCCTGACTCTCTTCTATTTTTTTCCTCTTTTTTTCATAACACTTACTACCTTCTAATACGTTATATAATTTACTTTTCGATTACACTTAATTTTATTATCTGCTCCCACTTCAAAATATAAGCTCCACAGTGAAGGTCTCTATTTCATTCATTGTTGCAATCCAATTATAAAGAATAGTGCCTGGTACATAGGAGGAACATATAAGTATTTTCTGAGTTAATACTGCATTGCCTGAGGAGTCTAAAGATGTGATACTCTAGGGACTATTCAAGATATAACTAATACTTCAGTCTTTTTAAATAAAACTTATGCCTGGTTTAAAAAATTCTAAATTAGCATACTAATTAGCTGCTAATGAAAGTATATATTAAGAATGAACCAGTCCAGTGGCAAAACTAAAGTTAAAAGAAAAAAACATGCTATTTATTTTACCGTGATTCCTACCTGAGTGCAACTACCAGTATGTAAACTTATTTCAGGGTCTAGCCAATTTCCTTGACTTAAATCAAACACATTGCTTCAAATATTTCTTAAAATAGATAACTGGAGAAATAACTGTAATAATACCTTTCTTTTAACAAGATTTATAACAATGTCACTTGATCTAATAGACTTTAAACACCATCTATAGCAGATATGCTGTTTTATTTGAGGTGTGTCTGATGGTCATATGCACTCACCTGTCTTCAGAGATTTAGTAACAGTTTTCTGTTACTATCATGTCTCATACATTGTCTATCATTTCCAGTTACATTCGTGAAGTCTGTCTTGACAAAAATAACAATCCATCCTGAATGTCTACAAAATCCAAAGACAAGAGAACTTACTCTTATTATGATGGTGCTGTATCACTTTAAGCAAATCAAACAACTTTCTCAACAAAAACAAAATATATTTTGCATGTTGCCACACCCTTGCATGAACCCATGCTCATCTGTGAGTCTAGATGTAATGTCAACACTGTTTCAAATGCAAGATCCTAGGCAACTCTACCTGTCATTGTCATGTAGGACAAAGCTCATTCAATACTTCTTGAAAAAATATCCATTAATACTACTAAATACTCAACACAATCAATTTTTTAACCACCTACCATGTGTCAGTCACATTTCCAGCTTCTATTCTACATTAATATAGGAGCTGTTAGTTACATTTTTTTTAAATTGGGTATTAAGAGATTATTAATTTTCCCAAGATGGTTAAACTGGTAAAAGATTTCAGGTGTCTGCCTTTGACCTTTGAATTCACTTTATACCCTCTTCCTAGCCCTTTGGTGAGTAACAGAAAAGTATTGTGTTATATCTTTTAAAAGGCTACTCATCCCCCTTTAAAGTCAATAACCAGGGTTTCTTTTGTTTTACCAACCAACTTACATAGTAGAAGAGACAATAACAGTAGAATCTGTGGCCATTCTCCAGGAAGTTATAAATTTGAAAATTTAGAAAGTCTAGGAGTAATGTTTACTTCAGAGTACTACTTATCAATTTTTGTTCATCTCCAAGGATATACTGAGTCCTAACTATGTTGTAGGTATTATTGCTAATCTTTAGAAAATAAAATAGTAAACACAATTTCAGACCAGTAGATAGAAGATTTAGAACACTACTGCCAGAGAAAATGTGAACATAAAATATCAGGAAATCCATTTGGTTCAATATCTGGTCCTAAATAATTAACCATTTTCCAGAGGGATAGTACATGCTTTATATCCTTAAACATTTCAAGTCTTAGAGTAATCAAAACTATATTGCTCATATATTTTTATTCATTTGACAAGTCAATACAACTTCATGATAAGAATTTTTCATATTTTCCTTAGGTAACAATCTTTCAGAGAAATTGTTCATCTTTATTGTCAGTGTACTTTGCATTTGCCATAAGCTGTTCATTTTAAATTCCTTCCTGCTTACCTACTAATTAAGATGTAACTCCATTAATCATTATTATCTGACACTATATGCCTTCTTGCCTTTTTCTAACTTGAAAAACAATGCTCATATTTGTTTTTATGACATTTAATCCATGTTCACATGATCTCAATATGGCTATTTCAGCCAAAACTAAACCAGTTTCATTTCATAGCATACTGAAAGCAATGTGCCTAGATAATTGAACTTTTTTCACATTTAAACAGCTACTTTTGGTTTTATGTATACAGGGTCAGTAAGTCATAACTTCAAGTGTATTTTTTATTTTGAAAGAGTGAGCAAGGAGGGGTCGCTGAGCCCATTTTGGGGCTCAATCTCACTAATTGTGAGATCATGATCTCAGCCAAAATCCAGAATTGCACCCTTAACCAACTGAGCCACCCAGGCACCCAAAGTCACAACTTCTTAATAGGAAGTTTTGTTTGTTTGTTTAATCTTTAATATTTCTAAGTGTTCATGTTCTCAAGATTATTGATTATCATCATAATCCTACTTACCTGTTCTTTAAAAAAAATATATTGTCTATAGTAGGAGGATTTCTCAGCAGTCTCAAAAGTCTTTGCCAAGATGCAAATAAACTATCTACATTTTTTTAAAAAAAACTTCATGGCAATTCTTCGTGTGTGTGTGTGTGTGTGTGTGTGCGTAACATCACTATTTGAACTGAATTCAACTTAGACTTTTTTCTGCTCAACTCTGTCAATGTGTTAATATTTTCCCTTGCCTCTCTATTAAGTAACTTGGAAATTAACTCATTTTTGGAGGCATGCTCCTTAGGACCAAACAGGCTTTGGCACTCTGAAAGAACTCGATGGCTTTTCTAAGCAGATTTCTTATTTTTCTTATGCTTTTTATAAATCATACCAATATTTTCCATATTCAAGAGAGGATTACTTGCCAAGAAATGAGATCTTTCCTTATCCAAATAGTTGTATTTAACTAGAGTGAAGTACTATTATTGCCAGGCACTATGCTAGATTATACAGGGGGGGTGGAGAAATCAGCAAGGTATCTCTCCTGCCCCTCAGGAGAATTTAGCACAAAGAAGGGAAACAAGAGGCACAAAATAGTTTGTTGATTGGGCACAGTGCATATAATTAAAGAAAAAAATCATGACTGCTACTCATATCAAGTGTAACTTAGAGAGTTTAATTTCCTACATCCCAACAATCCTTGCGAATACTGAAGTATATGCAGAGATGAATAAGGTCCAGTGCTAGCCTTGATATTAACAAACAAAGATACTGATAGACAAAAGTGGGGAATTGGATATGGGAGATAGGAGAGGATGTGGGGGGAAACACCCCAGTCATCTCAGACCAGATTTTGATGAGTGCATGTTCTAAAGGTAAAAAGTGAAAGGCAGCTTAGGTACCAACAATTAAAATTAGTCCAAATGAGTGGGAACCCAAGGAGTATACAGGATATTTCTATGGAAGCCTAGAAAGGCAGATGGGGACCATGTCATGCTAGGCAGGGGACACATAATACAGGGGAATTTGCTGTCTCAACTTCTGACTGTGCTCTCTTCCTAGGAATTACCATCACCCATCTATCTAGCTGTTAGTTAAGGGACATGTCAAGTTACTTATTTTGTGAATGTGGGAAAATTTCCTGGGATATCACCATAACACTGAAATGTATTTGGAAATACTTTACCGATTTATATTAACTAGTTGATTGATACAGAAACGGAGATGATGAGTAAACCACCACATCACTGATGTGTGTATAATCGGCATCCAAATGTATGATCTTCTACATCTCAGATGTATGTTATGAGGAGGAGAGATAAAATTACCGTAGGGAGCAGTGGTACCTAATTTAATCCAGTGACAGGGAAGACTTCCTCCAGGAATTAACACTTAACTGGAGACCTGAGGCAGGAGCAGGAACTAGCCAAATAAAGGGGGATGTGTAAATATGGGAATTAGGGAAGAGTCAGACAGTGTTTTCTGCAACATTGCAGAGGGGAGGGACAGAGAGAGAAAGACAGAAAACAGCTGGTACTGGAGAACTGATGCATGTGAACAAAGATGATGGTTTGAGTTGAAGCAGAAGATGTAGCATGAGAATGTTTGTGTTTGCCTGTGTAGATGTTTGTATAGATGCCACATCATTGAAAGCACCACTGATTTAGAAAACAACACTAATTTACTGAGTCATAACATTCAGAATCTAGGTACCTGAACATACAAATGAAACAAAATACAAAGAACAAATTATTAAAATGACTAAATGGATGGAGAGTCAGGAAGCAGTTCTTTCCTATTCAGCACCTCTGGGACGTCATTTGCGATAAATTGGAAGGATTTGAAGAAATGAGCTGTTGTTAACAAAGAAAGCTTATCTGACTCACTGAGAGTTTTGAAAAAACATACCTTAACAGGATTCTGCCCATTTCAGATTTATCTAATTCGGGAGAAAAAGATTAAGGCCTGAAAAATTGGATTTATATAAAGCTCTGCAGTTATATCGTGATATGTAACTACATTGACAACCACACAACTCATTGAGCTTCCAACTGTTTGGACTCTACCAAAAATTCAAGACCTGAGATACCCTCAGTTATGGCATAGAGTTAAGTTGTATTTAATTCATGTTCATTCACACTCATGTCTATAGCTGTAACATTTTGCAGAAAAATTTATAAACATAGAAAAATTTATAAACATTTATAAACATAAGCAGCACTGCAAGATCTTAAGAAAGCAACCAAATATTAAAGGTTTTCTGTTATACTTTATAAGACAGTAAGAGAAATGCACACATTTCTCAGATATTTTAGCCTCAGTTACAGCCAAAAAGAAATTTTACACTAACTTTTTTTTTTTAATTAAGGTTTATTTATTTATTTTGAGAGAGAGAGAGAGAGAGAAAGAGCTTGAGCAGGGGAGAGGCAGAGAGAGAAGGATAAAAAGATTCCCCAACAGGATCCACACTGTCAGCACAGAGCCAAATGCAGGGCTCAAACTCATGAACTGTGAGATCATGACCTGAGCTGAAACCAAGAGTTAGACACTTAACTGACTGAGTCACCCAGGAGCCCCTACGCTAACTTTAACCAGAAAATTCAGATTCTCAGAAACCCTATGTTCTCAGTGCGTGAGTTACCTGATATTTATCTCTGCTTGCATGGCCTGACATTGAGGCAGTTGACATTATTTTATCCTGGATTGCTTTCCTACATCTTCTGCTTTGCATTTCTCTTCCATAGCCCTGTATCTATCTCCATATGTTTAGCCAGCTACTTGGGAAGTTGTACTACCTACTGTACAAGTAGTTGGCCAGCTACTTGGGAATGTACTACCTACATTCTTAAGATAAGCCACAAAATTAGATAGAGAAAACCTTTAAGGATGTGGAAAGTATGTATATATTGGTGTACGTGCACATGCAAACACATGATGTATACATTTGTACATTTTAAAAATACAATTAAAAAAACATTTTTTTATTTGAGCCTGGGTGGCTCAGTCGAGTAAGCGTCCAACTTTGGCTCAGGTCATGATCTCATGGTTCGTGAGTTTGAGCACCGCATCAGGCTCTGAGGGGACAGCTCAGAGCCTGGAGCCTGCTTCAGACTCTGTGTCTCTCTCTCTTTCTGCCCCTACCCTGCTCAAACTCTGCCTCTCTCTCCCTCAAGAATAAAATAAACATTAAAAAAAATTTTTAAATATAATCTAACACTACTTTTAACAGTTTTCTCTGGGCATTTCCTAGACAAAGATGCACATTCATTTTAATAATTGTATAAAATTCTATAATATACCATTAATTATCTATTTTCACATCAGCAGAAGTGTTTCAGATTTTTTCCAATCTAAATAATTATGTGTAGGTATTTATATCTAAGTGTTTTAAAATATAAGGTAGATTTAAAAATATAGGAATGCATGGCAAAGAATTTGTGTATTTTAAAAACTACCAGTTATTGCTACTTTCCTTTCCTTAAGGTACTTGCTCCCATCAACAATGTATGCAAGTCATTATATGCCTCAGAAGTGATCCTAATTTTTCTTTTAAAACTTGTTTAAATGATGAGAAAAAACGGTAGCTAGTTGGATTAGTTTTCATTTTCCTACGTATTAATAAGACTGAACAAATGTTGAAGTGCTTATTGCTGAATTATATTCACCCTTTTTTTACTTTATTGTTCACATCTTTTGTTAGTGTTTCTACTGAAAAATTTCTTTTAAATGTGTAGAAGAGGGGTGCCTGGGAGCTTCAGTCAGTTAAGTGTCAGACTGCGGTTCAGGTCATGATCTCATGGTTCATGAGTTCAGGCCTCATGTCTCCGTTCTGCTCTAAGAACAGAGAGCCTGCTTGGGATCCTCTGTCTCCCTCTCTCTCTGCCCCCTTCCAGATCATGCTCTCTGTCTTTCTCTCTCTCTCTCTCTGTGAAAAATAAACATTTAAAAAAATAAATAACTAGATAAAAGATGTAGAAGAATTTATATACAGGGAAGATGTTTGCCATTTTATTTTTTTACTTGAAAGTAGTTTTTCAAGTCTATACTTTGTCTCATGTCCAGTACATCCTTTGGCACTCAAAATATCAAATTACTGTTTTGTCAAATATGATTTTCTTTTACCTCATGAGGTCTGGTAAGGTATCTTACTTGAAAAAGTTTACCTGAACCCCAGTTTTTATTTTAGTTTTTTGAGCCACAATTTTTAAATAATTTTTCTTTTGTGTACTTTTACTTCTTTTGAATTAAAGATTTTATTCTGTCTGGAAAAGCAAAATAATTGACACTGAGTAGAGGATTAACACTGTTTCCTTTCAGCGACAGCCAGTCAAAGTAACACCTTGAGGAAAAACATGTTTAGGAAGCAGACCACTTGGTTGTGACCTTTCACAACCCGTTTTGTCTGGTCTCACCTTGTGGTCATCATTTAAAAACTGGAATTATAACATCACCTAACACTTGGATAGTTTCAAGGAATGAATAAGATTATTCTTGGGGCACCTGGGTGGCTCAGTCAGTTAAGCATCCTACTTCAACTCAGGTCATGATCTCATGGTTTGTAGTTCTTGCCCTGCGACAGGCTCTGTGCTGACAGCTCAGAGCCTGGTGCCTGCTGGGGATTCTGTGTTTCCTTCTGTCTCTGCCCTTCCCCCACTCATGCTGTGTCTCTCTCTGTCTCTCAAAAATAAATAAAAACGTTAAAATTTTTTTAAGACTATTCTTTATAAATTACTTACACATTATAAATAATAAATATAAATTATTTTTAAGTACACCACATTTTTCTAAATTAGTCACACAATGCCATATCTCAAGTTTTAATCTAAATTTATGTATTTTATGAAGGCTTTTTATCCTGCTTAATAATTTGTCTTCTCCCATGTGAATGTTACTCCATTTTGTTAATAATATTTTTATAATTATGTTTTCTGTAAGATATGTGCTCTACGAAATCATCATTTTCAAAACTTTCACAAATATTTTGATTAATTTATTTTTAACTTACAACAACAGGAATAATGAAAACAAAACCAGACAGAAAAATCAACTTAAGGCCAAATTTAATAACTAGTCTACACTTTTATACTTTAAAATAAATTGAAATAATATTCCCTAACTCTTCACAAATGTAATCATTTTGGTTATTTGTTTTTCTCTTGCAAATTTCTATATTTTTCTTATTTTATATGAGCAAATTCTGGATGTCTACTTACTTCACTGGCTTTTAAAAAATTATTAATATTTGTTTAGATTTATTTATTTATTTAATGTTTGTTAATTTTTGAGAGACAGAGAGACAGAGTGAGAGTGGTGGAGGGGCAGAGAGAAAAGGAGACAGAATCCGAAGCAGGCTCCAGTCTCTGAGCTGTCAACACAGAGCCTAATGCAGGGTCCTGAACCCATGAACCATGAAATGATGACCTGAACTGAAGTCAGACACTTAATTGACTGAGCCACACAGGTGTCCCAATATTTGTTTAATTTTAATATTTCTGTTATATGTATTCATTTAATGTGCATTAATCGTTTCTTAATTCCTCTATTTTTTATTAATTTTTAACTTCTTGAATATTAAACTACTTCACTTTTATTTTTCTAATTATTAAAGTACATAAGATTTATGCATTTTTTTCTCTCATTGAAAAGCGGTTTTATTGCATTCAAAAAAAGTTTTTTGAATGTTTATTTATTTTTGAAGGAGAAAGAACATGAGCAGGGAGGAGCAGAGAGAAAGGGAGACAGAATCCAAAGTGGGCTTCAGGCTCTGACCTGTCAGCACAGAGTGCGATGCGGGGCTCGAACCCACAAGCTGTGAGATCATGACCTAAGCCAAAGTCAAATACTTAAACAACTAAGCCACCCAGGCACCCCTGTTTTGTTGCATTTTTAAAGTACTGATATGAAGTTATTTTTTTCCTGTTATTCAGCTTCTGAGTAACTTACAGTTCACATTTGTTCTCTGGGTTATTCAGAAAAAACCACATTTTTAAAAATTTATCATGTTTTTAATTTCATGTTTTCTTATTTTTAAATCTGATCAATGAATGTGTGCTGTCATGTAGCTAATTTTATCATGTTAAACTTTTCTATGTGGAGATACACATACACACGTACATACACAAACACATATGAATGAAATATTTCATGGATAAAAGAGGTACTATATATATATATATATATATATATATATATATATATATATATTTGCCAAAATAAATAACTTTACATCAAAAATTAGATATTTCCTAATTTTGGATATTTGGTAGATTAAGATTAATGTGAAAGCCATCCTGCTACAAACATCTAGAAATAATGAATACAATGTAACAAATGTCATATAAATACATTGTTGAGCTTTCACCTAAGAAAGCTTTAAATGCTCAAGTTAGAAACACAGACACAAGGAAACCCTGGGGTACCTGACTTCATTCTGGAGCTGCTCTCGGTGGTGGAGAAAGAATCAGTCCTGGTAAGTAGGGAATTAAGACACTATCAATGACTTTGGGGTTCTCTGAGATCTGAATACACAGTAAAAGGGTAGACTAAAAACAAATCTACACTGTTTAAAAGAAAGTCAGAGACTATTTCATTTCTTCCAGGTCTCAAAGTAAAAGAATAAAAATCTGTGAGAAATCTAAAAACAGGACAAAAGTTCTACATGGATTGAGATTAAGTTACACTGGCCAAAAGGTAAAGTTCTTTCCATCCTAAGATTATAACTTTTAAATGGCTTCTGGGATGGTAAAATTTCAATGGCTCTGACAGAGGCAAAAGTCATGCTATTCTAGATGACTGTATCTTTTACTGAAGTCACAAAGGAATTAAGTAGAAATAAGAAGCCACACAAAAGATGTGGTCATAACTTAAAAATTCCAAATCCCTTTATTAAAGCAATCCATGTTGAGTAGGAGAAAGCAGACACAATTAGAAGAATTAGAACCCTTCAAGTTTGAACTGATTTTTGAATATATGAAAAAGAATATTAAATAGATGTGTTTAAATTATTTAAATTCATTAAGTAAGGCATCTAAACCACAAAGTGAGAACCAGCTTCTGCAAATACTGTGAAATACTAATAAGGCTTTCTGAAAAGTAATTACACATCATATGTATATTGATAACATACACATATAAATTGGTAACATCTGCATGTTATCAATGAGGTAGTAATTCAAAGAGAAAGTAAAGAGAATTGTGAACAGGATGATAAATCTGAGGAAATTACAAAAATGTTAAGGTGGGTGTTAGATAAAATGAAAAGTCCTAAAAATTCAACTAAGAAAGAGATTCATGTAGTTATAATAGAAGGAACCAGAAATGAAAGATGCGATATTTGAAAGAATAATGGCTTAGATTTTTTTTTCGAGAATTGATAAAAGACACAAGACTTCAGAATCATAAAACACAGCGAAAGTCAAGGAAGACTTGGAAATTCCATTAGAAAAAAGGATGTTTACTTACAAAATAAGGAATAGAAAGGCAACACATTTCTCAAAAGAACAATAGAATTCTGAAGAGAATTCTGATACACCTTCAGCCTTGTATTTGAAATAGTGAGATGGGCACGTCAAAACTCAAAGATTAGCATAACTAGAAGACATTCTTGCTGTGTCACAGCTACATCACACATTTTTGCATTGTATTTTTTGCTGAATCATCTGCCTAGATGAGAGGTAAGTACAGCAGGTCTAACCAGAGCCTACCTCCAAATCATTCCAGACATTCTTGTGACACGAGCGTCAAGGCAGTTGATAATTTGCGAAAAATATGCTTGGAATTATTGTTCTGTTTCATTTTATGGTTAAAATCACCTAGATTCATTACTTCTTATTTTCAATTTTGTCCTTTTTCTACTTTTGTCCTGATTATATTTTCTTACCAGGCCATGTTAATGTAGATGGCTTTCTAGTCTATGGATGATTCTCTTCTTATCACCAAAGTTTTACTGAATCTACATCTATGCATTAATGCACCAACATTAAATTATGATTTGTGCCATGCTCATTCTAAGAGCAAGACATTGTGCTTCCAGACTTGGAGTACAGACTGTGTCTCTTTCTTAGAATACACAGTGGTAGATTCTTTTCTTCGAGGTTTTCTCCTCAAAGAGTAACACTTTGTACAGAACCATTTTAAAATTATATTTCTTTTCTTTAACAGTCATTCATCATTATTTTATCATTTTCTAGTTGCAGTACTGCAAATGAGAACTTTAATGTTGTTTTGGGTTCTTGTTTCTTTGCCAATAATGTGTTCTTTCTATAGGTAACTGGGTGAAATTTTCTCTTTATAATTGAAGTTCAAAAGTATGTCTAAGATATAGACTAGTAAATTTCACTTCTATAGACTCAGCAAACACTTTCTTTTTTTTTTTTTAATGTTTTCTTAATGTTTATTTTTGAGAGAGAGAGACAGAGACAGAGTGCGAGCAGGGGAGGAGCAGAGAGAGAAAGGGAGACATACAATCCAAAGCACGTTCCAGGCCCTACCTGAGCTGTCAGCACAGAGCCCGATGCTGTGCTGGAACTCACACACCACCAGATCATGAAGTGAGGGGAAGTCAGGAGTCTTTGGCTTAACCACCTGAGCCACCCAGGCACCCCATCAGCAAGCACTTTGAACATATATTTAAGTCTCCTTGTTCTTCAGGTTAGGAAACATCATTTATAGTAATAAATACTAAAATATTCATAATTGCTTTTCTTCTATCTTCCCTGTGCTTCCCAGTTTGGAATTTTTATTATTTAAATGACTAGTTTCCTTGACTTGTCCTACCACTCTTCATTTGTGTTTTATTATTTCCTTTTTAATATTGATTGATTGATTCATTCATTGCTCCTCAGAGGTGTTTATTAAAAAGCACATTTGCCCCTAGGCCCCTGGTTCTCATGGCTGGAAGCATCAGAGATGCCTCTGTAGGGTCAGAGGCACAGCTTTACTTTTATATTTACACTTTCTGACAAGGGCTAAAACAAAGACCAAAGGGGTTTCTGCTTCTAGGGACCGTGGAAGCACAAGGCTGTAGAGGCAAGTAATGGGGGCAGAGGCTCCCGGCCAAGGAGTTCCTGCTGTCAGAAGAAGTGTCCAGTGTCCACTGTCCCCACAGCAGCAAGTGTTTCCCCTCTGAGATTGGTCATTTGAGTACTGGGGAACAGGCAGATGCTGAGGTATTCTCTAGTCAGCACTGAGTGAAGAAAATACACATGGAGGGTTGTGCAACCGCCAGACCTCCTTCCCCTTTCTGGACAGTTGCTGTCTCACCTTCCCCTCTCACTGTGGGCAGATGTAAGCTGCATGAGGTCTTCCTCCCCCAGTAGTCATACTTGAAGGGAAGCAGGGACTAGGCAGCGACCCGCGCCTCGCTGCCAATCCTTGACCTCATGGGGGGTGGGCTTGAGTCCAGGAGAAATTGGAGAGCGTGGCTGCTGGGAAAAGAGCTCTGCGCTTCTTCCCTTATCCCTGTCCCCACTGCTCTGACACACAGTGATCCCTGGGCCCCCTGCCCACCGGAAACCAGGCCACAGGGTGCCCCACAGTACTGGTGGACAGGGCTAGTCTGCCAGAAGCTCACAGCTTGGGACCCCTGTGCCTTTGCCCCCCACCTGTGGCCCTTGGGCTCCTATTATTTCCTTTTTCAAGTCCTCTGCTATGATTTTTCCCCATTTGATATTATAGGATTTCAATTTGTTCTTAGCAGAGGTCCTCTTCTACAAATTAATTTTTGCGCTCTAGTTGCATCATTTTGATGTTTCAATCTTTCTTATTAAAATTTTTGTTTTGTGCTCTTACTGTGTTAGCTCCATAGTTATTCATCTTGATCTTTGTCCTTTTCATGGCTCAAAATCCCTACAAGACTTTACATATATGTCTTTAAATCTACTCTCGGATCTATATTTCTTCAACATGCATACAAATCAGACTCTTCAGTCTAGTATCTTGTGGTGTAAAATAAAGGGCACTGCTGTGGTTTTGTTAGTTTCTGCCTGCATTTATTTCATTGTGTTTATTCATTCTTTCAGTGCACTTGTGTACTTTTTGCTAAGATGTCAAAGACAGCCTTCTCTGTTCTGTGTTGTTTGTTTTGTTTTTTTTGTGTTTTTGTTTTTTTGTGTGTGTGTTTTGTTTTTCCTAGATGTACAGGGAGAAGGCTTCAGGAAGACCCACATTTTAGGACTAGTTCATTTCACATAAGCAGTTCACTTCCAGATCTGCCAGCATTAGCAAGTCAGGAACGTTCTCCAAGTTATTCCCGCAACAAACCAGCTGGTGGAGACTCCTGGACAGTCCAAAGGCCCCTGACAGCTGGACTCTTCTAGGGAGCTATGAATTTCCTGGTTTTTGTCCCAAAGGGCAGGCAGGAATTTTTCTCTGCTGCTGTTCCTTTTCCTCTCACCCAACACTCTGAAGTTAAACCTCACAGTAGATAAGTAGAAGGAAATGGTGCTCTGTTGGCCTGCCTCGTCTGAAAAGATATTGCACAGCTCCAGTTATATAGCATTTGGAGCACACCATCTGCTGGACTGTGATAATTAGCCCAGCTTGGATACTGAAATCTGAAGCTCTCTAAATTTTGGATAATGTCAAGAAAAGGGAGAGAAAAGAATAAACAAAACCAAGAAGCATATGTTACCAAAGCAATGGAAAGTTAAATGATGGAGGGCCAGGACTGTACTCAATATCATTCCAAAGAATACATGCCTTTTCTTGATCAATCTTATTTACAGATTGTAATAAATTCCAATTTTTTACATCTACTGGGGAATATTAGTTTTTTTTTAAATTTTATTTGTCTTAATATCCTATCTTAGGAAATGAGAAGTTCAAAGGAATTTCAGTGATGATGAAATAATAGAAAAACTAATGATCAATCTCTTACACCTAGTCTTCTATTTTGTTCAGCTGTTAACACAAATAAAAAGAAAAACAAAATGTATTTAATAAATATGAATCACATGTTTATACAGTCATAATTTGGCCTCTCGTGCACCTGTTTAAGAATTATTATAGGAAAGTTTATATGAGCAAATCATGCAAAATGGCCCTTTGCTCTAGCATAAGAAAGCTTCTAGCCTTCTGTCTAAAATATATCAAGTCTTAAACGCACCTTTGGATTACTATTTGAAAACACAGATAGAAACATTGTAAAACCATCAACTTATACATTTTGAAATTCAGTACCAACACAGATATAGACATTGTGTTAAGGGCTAGTGTTGTATAATAAAACTTACATAGGCTTTGAATTTGGAGAGTCTTGGGCTGAAATACCAAATTCATTGTTTACATAAAGATTGATTACATTATTTGTTTAGAATGTAGTTCCCAAGCACCACACGTATTTCGATTCAGTTGCTCTAGGATGGGATACAAATGGTTCACAGAGGAGTGACCATATAATTTACTGTTTGCGCTGGATCATTTTTGAAAGTGAATGAAGTGGCATTAACATTTAAGCCCAGGCAAATCTGACTGTGTGGTCAAACACAGAGTACAACTGAAAAGCCTTGCCTTACTAATTTTGAGATCTTAGGCAAGGTGTTCTAAAGCGGACATGTGAATACCTTTAGAACACATGTTCTAAAGTGGCTCATAAGGCCTTAGGGAAATCAAATTAAAAGACTGAATTAAAGGACACTATTGATAAAAACAAAGTAGTATTTTTGAATGTTTGTTATTCTCCTCTTCTTGTGCATTATGAAATAAGCAGAAGAAATTAGTATATGCTACCCATGTGCCTACACAGAACAAATCTACTCTAGCAGGATACTGCTGTTCTTCTCCCTGTTGTGTGCTGAACACTCAACTAATCCATAGCTGCTCCTTCTCTAGAAGGTTGTAAAAATGGTAAATTTTCACATATTGATGTAATACCCTCATTGTAACTCAGAAGATATGTTTTGGTGCATAGAGAAGTGGTGAGAATGCTCCTCACACTGTCTCTTGATCCAAAGGAGCCCTGTGTATGCTCTCAACATCATCACGTCTTCCATGGTAACAAAGTCCTTTATAGAGAGTCTCAAATATGGTCCATGATGGAAGAGCAGGTTCACTGCCCTCCTTTCTCTCTCTTCTCTTTCATAGGACACATATACAGACCATCTCACTACTGCTTTGTTCAAATAAATAAAACAAAATGTATACATAAAAATTTGGGTAGATAGAGATCTACAAGTTAATCACACCAGTTGCCCAATGTCCACATGTGATCATTCAGATCTGCACAGCTAAAATACAAGTTACATGACTTTGTTTCTGTTTTTGTTTCTGACCTCATTTTCAGGTCAAGAGACTTTCTTTCATTAGCTTATGAAAGAAAGATCCTGGTATATTAAAAAAACTAAAGTGTAACCAGTCTGACTAGATTATTGTATGAAGGGCCTGACTTGTTTGCCAACCCCATTTGAGTTTCTGCCTTAGCTAGCCCATTCAGTTAAAATCACTGATGTGCTGGCTGTACCACAGGACAAACCCTGTCCTGACTGGGCATCAAGTGAGGATTTGTGATGCTGCTGAAAGTGTGGTGGGAGAGGTGTAATCGGTGACTTCAACCAGCTTATTGCTCCAGCGTTATCTAATCCTTAGCCTTCAGTCTTCAGTTAACTGTTCAAGTTAAAGTTCCTTTCTAGAACTGAATATATGCTGTCCCCAGCAGTCAAATCATGGCCCCCAGAACAGCGCAAATCTGAACCACTCTAGTTCTCTAGGTTATTCCATCTCCAATCACTCAACCTATAACTAAATTTCTCTCCTTAAATGACTAATCCCCCAAATTCATTATGTCTCTGCCTGGCCAAAATCCATTCTCATCCTAGAACCTCCTGCCTATCTGCTCAAAACATGGGATGAATTTCTTTAAATGGCATAGCTTTTGTGACCCATGGCTAAGTTCATGTTGAATCATTGGGTCCTGTGTTTTGGAGCAAAGGCTGCTTCCTTGGAGAGAGAACATCTGTCATACTGTGGCTACAGCATTGCCCCTAAGCCTTTTATCTGATTATAAGTGGTCCTTTTCTCCTCCTCTCAGCAACACAGCTAAGGGTAAAACAGGAAAGACCAGAAAAAGTGAGGCCAAACCCTTGACCAAAAGACTATTCAAACATGTGCCCTTTCAAGTCACTTCATGAGCTCTGCCCATGATGTTATCTGATGAACAGTGAAGCAGTTATGTTTTGTGCAAGTAAACAAGTTTATAGCCTAATGTATGCCATGCCAGTCCAACTGGTATTCTCTGCTATGATGAAAACTTGAGAATGCATCTGACATTGGGGATGAAATGCCTTATCTAATCTGCAAGTAAGTCTAATGTGTCATCTACAAGTAAATCATCAGACATATGTCCAAACAACTACAGGAAGCAGTTACATGGCTCTTTCTAAAGAAGGGGGGGAGAAATGAAAAGCGATGAAAAATAAAATTCCAAATGTGGACACTTGTAGAATAGGAAAGATGTTGGTGTTAATCTTGGGTCACTATGGCAGTCCTACTGTCTTTGAACTATTTTTCTAATTTTCATTTCTCAGAATTAGAACCCTCAAAATTCTATGAAAGAGAGCTCCTCCTAATCAAAATATGTAATTACATAAGTAAATAATGTAAAAATCAATGAAAACAAAAGAGAAATTGACTGAAAAGATAAGTTTGCATATGTATTACCTGTGGGGTTTTTTTTAAGTTTATTTAATTTTTAAAAAAAAAAATTTTTTTTCAACGTTTTTTATTTATTTTTGGGACAGAGAGAGACAGAGCATGAACAGGGGAGGGGCAGAGAGAGAGGGAGACACAGAATCGGAAACAGGCTCCAGGCTCCGAGCCATCAGCCCAGAGCCGGACGCGGGGCTCGAACTCACGGACCGCGAGATCGTGACCTGGCTGAAGTCGGACGCTTAACCGACTGCGCCACCCAGGCGCCCCTATTTATTTATTTTGATAGAGGTAGAGACTGGAGAGGCAGAGAGAGAGGGGGAGAGACAATCCCAAGCAAGCTCCGCACTCAGCATGGAGTCCAACGTGGGTCTCGATTCCACAACTATGAGATCATGACCTGAGCCAGAAACTAAGAGTTGGATACTTACACAGCTCAGCAACCCAGGTGCTCCTGTCTGTCTGTTTTTAAATCAGATGATTTCTCAAATCACAAAATTAATGAATGGTCAGGTTGGGTATGAACTAGATTATATAACTGGCTTTCTTTATCAGTGAGGCTTTTGAATTTTATATTATTATTTCGTGAAGTGTTAATATTGCTTCTTATGGCATTTTTAATTATTTCAATAGGAAGAAAAGATTACTATATATTTATCATTGCTAATATAACTATCTTAGTTGTGACTTTAATTTTGTATAACTCCAGGAACTTGTCCATTTAGGTATCTTTATATCCATAATATAACTTATTATCAGAAAAAACTTCTGAGAGAATTAGGTGACTGTGGGAAAAGAAAGGATGAGAGTAGGAACAAATCAACTAGACTACAAAATGCAGAATGGTAGGCATATACATTTGACACTTCCCTAATATAGCTAAAGATACTGGCTATAAATGTGTGTTTTGACAAAATATTTCTTCAAATGAGTCAGGCACTGTTTGAAGCAATGTTCTCATTTCTTCTCATTTAAAGGCACTCTGTTTCACTATCACATTATCCTGCTAAACATGTCATTATTCTATCATGTAACAAATCTGGATCCTATACATATTCAATTAAATTCAACCCATATTTGCTGAGCATGTTCTGAGTTCAATTATTTGTTATAAACCATGGAGATCATAAAGTTCAGTAGGGTTCAGTTATTTCCTTCAAGGTCCTATAATACTAGAAAAAAAAACCTAATAGGGAAAGATCTGTAAACTAATAAAAATACAAAATGAATTAGGAGAGAAATAACAAAGTTTAATAAGGTTTTTGTGGATGAATGAATCTCCAGCTGAGGAGGGGGGATTAAGGAAATTTTTATAAACACCAGGATATTTAATGTAGGACATGAAAGATGGTTAGATTCTGGGAGGAAAGTCATGCTGGACAGAGAAGCCAACAAGCAGTGGCATGATGAAGTAAAACAAGGTCTCTCTTCAAGTAATGACAATTAGTATTTATTTGTACTCCCAAGCATCAACTTTAGTAAACAGCTTATGAAAAAGTGCTTGAATGATTAATTAAAGAAAGCCATGAATTTGTGTACTGGTTTATCGTTTCTCAGAGTGACTTGGCTTTCTGCTTTTGCTTTCAGACAAAAATAGATTTTCAGGAAAACTATTTTGTGATTTTTTTTTCTTTCTGTTTTCATTCCCACATTTGGAAGCAATAGAAAAACAATGTAGTGGGCAGATGGAGAGGCACATATCAACTCTATTACCCAATAAATCTGGCATTGGAATAAGATTCCTAAAGCTCAGAGCCAGAATTAGACTGAACTGCCCTCCTCATGGAAATCAGACGAGTCAGAGAGAGACATTCTCCCCTAATATGTGAAATGGAGTTTTTATCTTTTTAAATGCACCAGATTAGTTCCTGTCTTGCACTACAGGCCTCTCTCTACTGACTTATGGTCTCAAGAGAAGTCAGGACTCCTCTGGCCTCATTTGGCTGAGGCATTTCATGTCTCCATCTATTACTATCCTCCATTCTCTCTTTTCTTATTTGTGCTCAAGCATCACTCAAAAATGCTGGATGTGTTTTAAATGTTAAGAACCGACCAAAAAAGGCACAAAAGCATCTTGTATGTAAAGCTAATTGAAAACCTCCCAGTTATCCTAAGGTCTATTTAGTACTATTTATCTGCTGGTACTATAACTACATTTCATTATGCAGCTATACTTTAAATTTCAGTAAAATACCATTAATGCAGAGAAAAAATAATTTTCCTAAGATTAAGGTTGAAAATCTATCTGCTGTGAATGCATGACTTTTGTGACAATATGTGTACAGTCATAGAATAAGTTGGTTGAGAAGAGTGGGGATGAACAGGCAATCCCATCGCATTCAGCTCCCAGTACCAGCATTCCCCAGACTGTTTTCACACATGGTCGTTATAAGGATTATCTCAGAAGAACAAGGGACAAGACCACACACTGAAAAGAAATCTTGCTTTTTTTCCCCAAGTATAAGCTTTTCTCCTACCCAGAACCTGATTGAGCATTGGAGTTACCTAAGGAGTTAGTCATAAAATATTTATGTTGAAGCCTTATCCCTGACCTAGTGAATGATTTTTTTCCCCCCGATGGTAGGAGTTTTCAGGTGGAGAAATGATGGGGATTTGGCTATTTAGCTGAGTATAAGAACCTCAACCTGTGTGCTCAGCCTCAATACACATTAGAAAATACTAAACTGCTTCTCATATTCCCTGTGCCTCCATTAACTCCCTGCCCTATTCCCTACAACCACATTCAAACCTTCCTAGGCCCTTAATAAGCTCATCTTACTGGTATATATGACCTTTGCCTGTCTTTTTTTAGGAGTCATTAATTAACATCATGACTTTACTGATGAAAAAACACATCATTCTCATTATATTTTTCATTAACAGATTACAGTCTATTTCCAAAATTTTCTATTGTTCTCCCCTATAATCTGGAGATGGAGAAAAATGAAGCTACTGTGTCACATTAAAGCTATGATAGTTGATGTTTAATCTCCACTTCTTTTATTAGATGAGCAGCCTGAGGACTATCTAGTCATGGTGAGCCCATTAAATCCTTCATGGGCATTTCAAAATGCTTTTTAATTTAATTTAATTTTTATTTTATTAGAGGGTGAGAGTGTATGAGTGTAGAAGAGGACCAGGGGAAGAGAGAGAGAATCTTAAGCAGGCTCCAACTCAGTGCAGAGCCCCTGCTGCAGGACTCGATCCTAAGACCCTGGGATCATGACCTGAGCTGAAATCAAGAGTTGGACACTCAATTGACTGAGCCACCTATGCACCCCTCAAAATGCTTTTTAAAGAGAATCGTTGGCTTGGGTATTTTGGAGGAACACAACAGATGGATACATTGTTCGAGATTCATTTGACGTTGTCCTTTAGGTATCAATGACTTTGAGCCATCAGTTTTACCAGTCACACTCTTTAGACCAATGTTGTGAGGTGAGGCCGGTGTTTTATGGACCAAATTATATCTTTCAACACCTAAAACCTATAATTTTTTGCCTCGCTCCTCCTATTCTCAGAGAAGAATTATGAAATTATCTCATGTAAGAATTTTCCATATTATTGGTATCAGACTAGAAAATCTTCTGCCTCCCACTTGGAGGTTCTATACAGATCACACACAAAAATACATTCTATATTATTGTTCATTTTAAAATTTTGGTTTTTATTGTGTGGTGTTTTTCTTAGCCTGATCAATATAAATCAGAAACAATATAATTATCTTTCAACCTTCAGAAAATGTGTGCAGGAATATCTCTAGATAATTTGGATAGTCAGAGTACTGGCTGATGATGGAAAGTACCGAAAACATAATTACAAAGAGTACATCAATTTAACTATTCCCTTGCTTCTTTAATATGCTCCTGCAAGTTCACAATATCTATGGTTCTTGTTTTTCTTTCACCAGGACATTTATCAGCTTTTAATAAAGCAGCTCTCATGCTGAGAGAGCTGTGTGTGTGTCTCTTTGTGTGTGTGTATGTGTGTGTGAGAAAGAAAGAGGGGGGGAGAGAGAGACAAAAAGAGACACCAGGTGATGATCTGTAGAATCCCCAGATCACTTGGCACTGAGGATGCTACCCATCTGTTTCTATTTTGTTTGCTGTAGTCTCTTAGTGCAAACCTCAGGACATCTTTCCTAAATATACTCCCTGGTGTTTTCCTGTTACCACCAAACTCTGAAACCACATGCAGTTCAACACAGCCCTTTCATGAAGCTAAATATATCTTACAATTTTGAGATCCTCTGTGACTCTATTCAACAGTGAAGTGGATCTTCAGTTGTAAAAGGTTGAATACCCTCTCTGGAAGTCAGAACAGGAGCAATAGTGCACAAATATCTACTGTCATGGTTTTTTTCTTTCATAGTTTCTACAGGCAGAATCCTGTTTAACATGCTTAAAATGCCAAATCAAAAGTTTTTCCTTCTTTTGTTTTTCTTTGATCATATGAGTATACCTTCAAGGAGAAAGATTGTGTTTTAAGCCCTTTTGTATGTGAAATCTCTAAAATGTATTCAAAGGGAGAGAGAAATTCCTTTATTCCCTTCTATTATTAGAGTATATTCTCGCAGAAATATATCGATTAATGTTCATTATCTTCCTGAAAATTTGCAAACACAAATTAAAAAGAAAACTGAACAAACATGAAACCCTCTATACTACCACAGGGTAGGAGTTAATGTGTCCAAAAGGACTTATATGTAATAATTAAGCCTATTATCCCAATTATCTATACATGCAATATACATTTAGTGAATTGTTCACTGATATTACTTAGTTCTTCCCCGACTACTTCACCATACAAAAGCATCTTCTTACCAAATTACAGTGAAATCTTACTAGTAAAGAATTCTTGGAGAATTATATTATGTAGGTGAGAGAGACAAGGGATAGCAGAGATTTCTGAATAAGTAGATTTTATTTAAATTGCATTTAAATGCATTTGGGATGCAGAAGCCTTTAATGATTTCAAAATTAAATGTGTTACTGCATTCCTAAACAGAGCATATGGGCATCAATTAATCATTTCTTAATGAGTCAGGTCCACATTGTATACTCAAATTCTGTACATTCTCTAAGAATTTGATGTTCACAGGGTTTAACAAAGTGAGAACTGTTTATTTTTTTCTACACTAATTCAGAATTTTCAATAAATAGTGATGGGAAAACTGGACAGCAACATGCATAAGAATAAACTGGACCATTTTCTTAGGCCATACACAAAAATAAACTTGAAATGGATTAAACACTTAAATGTGAGACCTGAAATCATAAAACCCCTAAAAGAAAACAGGCAGTAATCTCTTAGACATCAGCCACAGCAAGATATTTATGGATCTGTTTCCTCAGGCAAGAGAAACAAAAGCAAAAATGAACTATTGGGAATATACCAAAATAAAAAGCTTTTGCACAACAAAGGAAAACATCAGCAAAATGAAAAGGCAACCTACTGAATAGGAGAAGATATTTGCATAAGGTATATCTGATAGGGGCTTAATATCCAAAGTATATAAAGAACTTATGTAACTCAACACCAAAAAAGCAAATTATCTGATTTAAAAATGGATAGAGGACTTGAATAAACATTTTTCCAAAGAAGACATACAGATAGCCAACAGACAGACACATGAAAAGATGCTCAACATCACTAATTAGAGAAATGCAAGTCAAAACCACAATGATATCACTTCATACCAGTCAGTATAGCTAGATTCAAAAAGATAAAAAATAGCAAGTGTTGGCAAGGATGTTGGAGAAAAGGGAATCCTTATGTACCGCCGGTGGGAATGTAAATTGGTGCAGCCACTATGGAAAACAGTATGGAAGTTCCTCTAAATTAAAAATAGAAAATTCTGTACAATCCAGTAATCCTGCTACTGAATATTCTCCCAAAGAAAACAAAAACACTAACTCAAAAAGATATATGCACCCCTACGTTTATTGCAGTATCATTTACAATAACCAAGCAAGATATGGAAGCAACCTAATTGTGCATTGATAGCTGAATGTGTAAGGAAGATGTGGTATGTATATAATGGAATAATACTCAACCATATTAAAGGAATAAAATCTTGACATTTGTGGCAATCTGGATGGACCTAGAGGGTATTATGCTAAGTGAAATAAGTCAGACAGGGAAAGACGAATACCATGTGATTTCACTTCTATGTGGAATCTAAAAAAAAAACACAAAACAAAATAAATGAACAAAAAAAACAAGAAACAGACTTTCAAATACAGAGAACAAACTGGTTGCCAGAAGTGAGCAGGGTGGAGTGATGGATGAAATAGGTGAAGAGAATTAAGAGGTACAAATTTCCAATTATAAAATAAATAAGGAATGGAGATAAAAAGTATAGCATAGGGAATAAATTCAATAATCCTGTAATAGTGTGGTATGGTGACAGATGTTAACTACACCTATCATAAGGAGCATTGAGTGATATGTTGAATTATCAAATCGCTATGTTATATACCTGAGACTATATAAGATATATATATTTTGTATTATATATATAACATTGTATGATAATTATACTTCAATAATATAACTGAAAAATTATATCTCAATAAGGCGGAAAAAAATGGTGTAATATAGACTTTTCTGACCACTACAGAGAAGTCGAAAATAAATTAAACATTAGTATGAGAAGCCATTTACAACTATTGCTTTATTAATGGTATGGAATGAACAGAAAAGTTAGAATATTCCCACTTCTGCCATTAGGTTCCCCCAAATTTCAGGATAGAAGTACAATTGATTGATGGGTGCCTGGGTGGCTCAGTCGGTTAAGCATCCAACTTTGGCTCAGGCCATGATATAGTTTGTGAGTTCGAGCACTGCATCGGGCTCTGTACTGACAGCTCAGAGCCTAGAGCCTGCTTCAGATTCTGTGTCTCCCTCTCTCTCTGCCTCTGTCCTTCCCCTGCTTATTCTCTGTCTCTCTGTCTCTCTCAAAAATAAACATTAAAAAAAAATTTAAGTAAAAAAAAAGTACAATTGATTGAGGAATTTACCAAAAAAATAAGACATACAGGGAAGATCATGAGTGAACTTATAAAAGCCTCTATAAGCATCTTTCTCAATGCTTCCTGAAATAAAATAGCTCGCTATCAATAGATTTTTTTCAATGTTTTTACATGGAACAATAATAATCCCAAATAACGAGTAATTTCCATCAGCTGATTCAGCTCTGTAATGAATGTGTGATGATGAGAGTGCACTCACTGCTGTTGACAGCAGGTATAAGTGGTGGTGACATGGAGGAAGGGAGGTTGAACTGGGCTTGGGGAAAGAAGCCCTCTGACATCACAGTTGCCATATCAACATCAAGATCATGGTCTTACTGGGGGGCCTGGGTGGCTCAGTTGGTTAAGCCTCTGACTAAAAGATCACTGCTTTACTATTTTCAAAAACACTAACAAAGTTTTCTATATCTGCAAAACTGTTGAAATCAATGCGGCTTATATTTGAGCCTTCATTTTCTCATGAAAAAATAGGCTACAATCTTTTGATTAACATTTACTAAATCTTTTGTTGTTATTATTCTGGCCTTTCATCTTAAGACTCAGTAGCCAGATGAGGGCAGGGTTTTTCAGTGGTTGAGCATTTGGGTAGGATGAATAAAATATATAGGGGCTGACCTCCCTTTAATTTTATTGTGTTGTTAAACAACAAAGACAAACTTCAGTGCCAACACTCTCTCTTCTTTCAGGCTGAGTCATTTCCTAAGAGGCTCCTAAATGCATTAGATTCCTGGCAGAAATGCCCCAGTGGTATTTTAATTATGTCCAAGCAAGTTGGAGATAGTCATTTATATCACAGGGTGTGTAGAATATTTTCAACAACCTCATCAAGTCATTTACTGTGGGATAAAGTAAATTTTCAGCATTAAGTTTGATGTTAGGTATACATTTTTCAAAGACACCTTTTATCATATTGAGGGAGTTAGCTTCTAATCCTACTTTGCTGAAATTCTTAGTAATTCATGAGTTTTAAGTCTTGTGAAATACTTCTTTTGCAACTATTATGACAGTGATATACTTTTTCTTTTCTTTTTTGCCTATTAATATAATGGAATGCATTTGTTGGTTTTCAGATATCAACCATAGTGGTTCATATTTTATTCTTCTTATATGTTGCTAGATGCAATTTGCTATTATTTTGTTATTTTGCAGTTGTTGAGTTCGAAAGGGAAAATGGTTAACAGTGTTACTCAAATTGTCTTTATTCTTTTCACTACTTGTTTGATCCATTATGGAGAAAAAAGCTTGAACTATGTCCAACTATATTTGCATATTTTTCCTTTAATTATATCTGTTTGCCCCATGGATTTTGAAGCTTTTTCATTGTTGTTATTAGGTGCATTCACTTTTAAGGTTGCTATATCCTCTTGTTGATTTGACCCCTCTATCAGTATAAAATGTGTTTCTTTTCCCTGGTAATATTCTTAGCTCAGAATCTACTTTGTCTGATGTTAATATATTCCATCCAGCTTTCTTTGCTAAGTATTTTTCCGGTATATCTTTTAAAACCTCCTACTTTTAAGATACTGGTATATGTATATTAATATGGGTTTCTTATACATCAATATAGTTCGGTCTTATTTCTTATTCAATTTGATCTTTGCCAATAATGTGGAGTTTTAGATCACTTCAGTTAGGTTGAATATAATTATCAGTATGGTTGGCTTTGAACCTACCATTCTGCTATTTGTTTTCTATTTATTCTGTTGTTCTCTGCTCTTTTCCCCCCTTTTTTCTTACTTTTCTTTGGGTTAGTTGTGTACTTTTTACAATTCTACTTTTTCTTTACTGTTGTCTTATCACTCATATCTCTTTGTCTGATAGGAAAATCTAGAGTTCACAGTATACATCTTCAATTTATTGTAATCTACCTTTAAATATATGCCACTGCCTAGCTATAAAAATTAGATAACAAGACTAACATCATTTTCACCCTTCCTGTGTTTTTGATGTTATTTTTATTTCCATGTTATAAACTATACATTTTATTTTTTCTGTTCACACAATTAACTGCTTTTAATCAGTTGTTTCTAAAGAGTTTTTTTTTTTTTATTTACATCCCAGTTAGTTAGCATATAGTACAAATAATGATTTCAGGAGTAGACTCCAGTGATTCATCCCCTGTGTGTATTTAACACCCAGTACTCATCCTAACAACTGTCTTCCTTAATGCTTAGCCCATCCCCCCACGTAAAACCCCTCCAGCAGTTGTCTATATTTAAGAGTCTCTTATGTTTTGTCCCTGCCCTGTTTTTATATTGTTTTTGCTTCCCTTCCCTTATGTTCATCTGTTTTGTATCTTAAATTCCACATATGAATGAAGTCATATGATATTTGTCTTTCTCTAAGTTCTCCTAGCATAATACACTCTAGTTCCATCTATGTTGTTGTAAATGGTAAGATTTCATGCTTTTTGATTGCCAAGTATATATATATATATATATATATATATATATATATATATATATATATATACATACGTATACACACGCACCATGTCTTCTTTATCCATTCATCTGTTGATGGACATTTGGGCTGTTTCCATACTTTGGCTACTGTCAATAGGGCTGCTATAAACATTGGGGTTAAAAAGATTTAAATAAATATATTTATTATGTAATTATAATTTCTTGCACTAGTCTTTAATTTGCGTATATTTAAATTATTACCTGATATCATTTGTCCTCTTTCTGAAGAACTTCCTTTCACATTTCTTATAGTTCCAATTTGCTAGTAATAAGATCTCTCACATTTTATTTCTCTGAATAAATTGTTATTTCACTTTTACTTTTGGAAGCATTTGGGTTTTTTGTTTGTTTTTGCTTTTTGTTTTTTAAACAGCCAGGTTAGTTAGCAATTTTATATTTTTCCCCCCTCACAGGTACATCATTGGTATCATTACAGTTTTTTCTAACTTGCACAAATTTTTAAAAGAAGGCTTTTTCACATTTAACTTTGATTCTTTGTACTTAACAGTTTTGTTTTGTTTTGTTTTTAACCTAAGGCTGATTTAAGATTTTTCTTATCATCACTAACTTTATTTTTTTCTCCCAAGTTTTTATTTAAATTCCATTTATTTAAATTCCAATTTTATTTAAATTTAGTTAACGTACAGTGTAATATTACTTTCACATGTAAGATTTAGTGATTCATCACTTACCTACAGCACCCAGTGCTCGTCACCCATTTAACAAATACCCCAGCCTACCTCCCCTGCAGCAACCCTCAGTTTATTCTCTATAGTTAAGATTCTGCTTTATGGTTTGCCTTTGTCTTATTTTTACCCCATGTTCATTTGTTTTATTTCTTAAATTCCACATATGAATGAAATCATATATTTGTATTTGTCTGACTTACTTATTTTGCTTAGCATAATACCCTCTAACTCCATCCAAATCACTGCAAAGAGCAAGATTTCAATCTTTTTAATGGCTGAATAATATTCCATTGTGTGTGTGTGTGTGTGTGTGTGTGTGTGTGTGTGTGTGTATTTACATATATATAACCACTATATTATATAGCCCTAACTTGGCTATTGTTGATAATACTATTATAAACATCACAGTGCATGTATCCCTTTGAATTAGTATTTTTGTATCCTGTGGGTAAATACCTAGCAGTGCAATTTCTGGATCATAGGGTAGTTCTATTTTTATCGTTTAGCAGAACCTCCATACTGTTTTCCAGAGTGGCTAAACCAGTTTGCATTCCCACCAACAGTGTAAGAAGGTTCCCTTTTCCCTGCATCCTTACCAACATCTGTTGTTTCCTGTGTTGTTAATTTTAGCCTTTCTGACAGGTGTAAGGTGATATCTCATTAGAGTTTAGATTTATATTTCTCTGATGATGAGGGATGCTGAGCATCTTTTCATGTGTCTGTTAGCTATCTGATGTCTTCTTTGGAAAAATGTCTATTCGTGTCTTCTGCCCATTTGTTAACTAGATTATTTGTTTTTTGGGTGTTCAGTTTTATAAGTTCTTTCTATATTTTGGATACTAGCCCTGTATCTGATATGTCACTTGCAAGTATCTTCTTCCATTCTGAAGGTTGTCTTTTAGTTCTGTTAATTGTCTCCTTTGCTGTGCAGAAGCTTTTTAGCTTGATGAAGTCCCAATAGTTTACTTTTGCTTTTGTTTCCCTTGCCTCAGGAAACGTTTTGAGTAAGAAGTTACTATGGCCAATGTCAAAAAGGTTACTGCCTCTGTGCTTCTCTATGATTTTGATGGCTTCCTGTAACATTTTGATTTTCATGTGTTCTAGTGTTGTTTTCTTTATGTTTATTCTGATTGGGGTTTATTTAGCTTCTTAGATGTGTGAGTTTAGTTTTAACAAATTTGATAATTCTCTACTCTTTGTTTTCACAACTACCTTACAGTTTCCCGTTTTACTGGATCCAGTTACACATGTTAGAATATAATTATTGTCTCACAATCCACTGTGGCTCTTTTTATGTACAGTCTTTTTCTTTAATCTCTGTGCTTCATTTCTACTGCTGTGCTTTCCTGTTCACTTATTTCTTCTTCTGTAGTGTTTAATTTGCTACTAATTCCATTCAGTGTACTTTTTATTTTATATGTATTTTCTTCTTTATACATGCTAATTTTGTAATGTTTTATATCTCCTATTTCTCTCTTCACCATGCTTGTATTCTTTTTTACCTTCTTGAATCTATGGAACATATTTATAATATTTTTATATTTGTAAATGTCTTTATTGTGTCATCTCTTATTTATGAGCCTGTTACTATTAATTAAATTTTCTTATGGCTTTAAGGAATATTTTACAATTTCATTAATTGGACACCTAATATTGTGAATTTTATCTTGTTGAATGCTAGATTGTGTTGCATTTCTTTAAGTAATATTGAACTCTTTTCTGTTGCACCATTAAGTTACTCAGAATCAGTTGAACCCTTACTTTTAAGTTTCTTAAGGTATATTCAAGCAGCCAGTAGTTGAGAGTACATTTAATCCCTCTATTAAGGTACCTTCTGAGATTTCCCCATCTGGTAAAGATCTTTCAGCTTTGGCCAGTGGAAATAAAAAAACATCCCAGCTTTGTGTAGATTCTGCAAATTCTTCTACCTACTCATTTCCCGTGGTCCTTTCCCTGCTCAAGTAGTTTCCTCTTACATATGTACAGATCAGAGGTAGGAGACTCCTGGGTAAATTCTAGAGCTTTTATTTCCCTTTCTCTCTCTTACTCTCTTGCTCCCATTCTCTCCGAGCTTCCTCCTCTCTGGTAGACTGTTTTGCAAAATCTAGCTACCCACCCTGTTTGATGTTTAATCTCTCTCTTTGGAGACAAGTTTTCTTGGTTCTTCTACTTGGATTTACCTTCCCTATATTGCATTGTAGGGACTACCTTTGGCCAGTGTTTCCAATCTGAGATGATTTTGCCCCCTAATGGACATTATCTGGTAACATTTTAGTTTGTTACAATAGGGAGATGCCACTGTATGTAATAGATGGGCCAAGGCCAAAGATACTGCTAAACATCCTATAATGGACAAGACAGCCCCATGACAAAGAATCATCTGGTCTAAAATGTCAATAGTATCCAAAGTTGACAAATCTTGTTCTAGGCAGTTTCTAGGGAATATTATTCTCTCATGGATCATAATCATGCATTGCTCAATGTCCCAAAGCTATATTTTCTTCTGTTTTCTCCAGTTTTCTAGTCGTTCAGGGTAGAACTATAAATCCAGTCTCTCCTAATGCATCATAGCCCAAACTGGAAATCCTTCTTGCTTCTTGATAATAATTACATGTCCTTTATCCTCCTACTTTCTCGTATACTTACATTTATAAATAAAAATCTTCATAGATCCTTTGAACCTGAGAATCCAAGTTTAATTTTTCCTTCTGATCTTACTTGTACTCACAATACATCAAGGTGTGGGTCACAATTGACTTATATTTGAAGATGCTTACTTTGTATAATGGAAGTAAATGACAACATGGGAAGTAAATTATACCTCATTTCAATATCTCAAGCTTCTCTCAAAGCCCACAGGCTATAAAATATCCTTCTGAAGTTTTCTGGAATGTGCCTGCCTCCTACCTCCAGACTCCATTCCCAGGAGCTCTTATCTTGGTTCCATTAGGCAGAGGCACATTTCTACCAAATTTATGGAGTTTCTGGACAAGCTTTAGAAAAGAGGAAAACATGTAGAGAAAAGCCCAGAGAGAAAGTCCTTGCTCCTGCACTTAGTCTATAGCACATTTTCAAGGTCCTGATTTTAGTCCTTGAATTTGATTTCCTCTCAGGATGGTTGACATTCGGAATGATCATTTTTGTCAGTGGAAACCTCTAGCTGTGGATAAAACCTCATCCTATGAGACATTAGTACATGTCTCAGTATTGATTATTATGTAACCTTTACCAAACCCGAACCAGTCTGTTACCATGTTTTCCTCAAAGTATACTGAAGAGTATGAAAACTGTCTTTTAGTCTTTCTGATTTTCTGGAGGCAGCTATTCAAGCAAAAGTGAGAACATGGTTAATCTAGTGCAGCAGTTAATTGCCTGGAATGAAACAAAACAATTTCAGTTGGTATCTTAAACTTATCAGTTCTGTGACTTGAAAGAAACACATGTACCCATGTGGGTCTCAGGGCTTCCTTCTATAAAATTGAGAGAACATTATGTTAAATTACTATTATTATATTATAATAACAATGCATATAGTAATAACATAATATTATTACTATATTATTATAGTTCTATAGAGAACTATATATATGTACTATAGATAATATTATAATATTGTAAATAATATGTATAGTACTATAGTATTAAAATATGGAATGACAATAATAATACTATTGTGGCTATTTGAAAATATTTTTTTAAGTTTATTTATTTATTTTGAGAGAAGGAGAGAGAGCACAAGCAGGGAAAGGGAAGAGAGAGAGGGAGAGAGAAAGAATCACAAGCAGGCTCTGCACCGTCAGCATGGAGCCAGACATGGGGCTTGAACTCATGAACCATCAGATCATGACCTAAGCCAAAATCAAGAGTCGGGTGCTTAACCAGCTGAGGCACCCAGGTGCCCCACTATTTGAAAACATTTTGCACTTAATTCAACTTAATTAAAACAATTAAGCAACATTAAAGAAAAATGTACAGGTCCTAACAAAGTTATAACTTAATTCAAGAAACTGGCTACAGTTTCTCTTTAAATGCATTGCAGAAGAAAATGGGCACGTGGAATCTGATCACTACTGGCCTCTGTTGTAAAGACGAAACACTAAAAGAAAAGGACAAAGATATATCTGCAAAAAACATAGTAGGAAAAGAAAAAAGAAAGCAAAGAATCAGGGAAATACTACTTTTCTTGAGAATTGAGTAGCTCTTTCATAAATGTTAACCCACTCAGTTATTATAATAAAACTACAAAGCAGCTATGTTTATCATACTATTTTATAGGAATGTGAAGTTTGGAGAAGTTCAGAAATATATTTCAGAACACTCATTTTATAAGTTATTCTACCAACCATCTGAAAATAAGGTTTCTAACTGTACCATATTTTTCCTAAGGGTGACACGTTAGTCAAATGCGTCTCTCAGAGAAAATAGGTGAGAGAATGCCCAATGAGCTTTTATTTTTCTTGAATCTCCACTCTGACATAGTAAAAATTTGTCATAATGTGGCAGAAAAATTAAACATTATTTTCTTATTAATTCAAATTCAGTGCTCAGACATTCCAAGACTTCTTTAAATTATTCCTAAACAGGCTAAATACCCAGCTTTCAAACAGCCTACCAACCTCTCATTTATTTAACAAAGGCTGTCAAACTGATTTGGTATAACAAGCAGTAGCATGTTTTTTACGATGCCTAATAGGAAAGAAGTATGAATATTTGAAGTTCAAAAACATTTAAGGTCTTGTTTAAGGATTTGACTTTCAAGAACATCCATTTATTCTCCTTTGAAGAAGAGATATTTATTATAGAGTTTAGGAATCCTCCATTAGGTCTTAGCAAGACCCTGGGCAATCTCAGTCCGTTCACTGGCTTAAGCTACATCCCAAGGCAAAAAGAAAAAAAAATGTTTACTATATATCTAGCTGCAAAGCTATAATGAAAACTGAGCTAATACCAAGAGTGCTTTGAAATTATGGAATGAAAGGTGATATTTACATTGTGATCAGTCCTGCAACTGCCAGAAACCATGAACTACATGGTATAGTTGGGATCTAACCTGTAAGTGAGAGAAATCAGCATATGATTCAAACCCATTTTGATTTTTATTTTTGGCCATTATATCAACCAAAACAAAGGTCAAAGCAAGAATTAGTTACCAACTTACTAAAAATCAATCATCAAAACCAAATTGTGTACTTTTGTGGGTTTTTTTTTCAAATTGCATTAATACTCATTTTCACAATTTCTTTAAAGGCACCATCTTCACCCCTCTCTCCCTCCATCAGATGATATCAAAAGACTGTACTGGGACAGAAGCACATAAGAAAGAATGAGCACATAGTTTTAGGTGTATTTCCATTGATATTAAAAAACAAAACAAACTTCAACTCTAAATACATGAAAATGCATGAACGTCTGATAATCTCAGGCTCACATTATTTCCTCTTTTTCAGAAATTGGGGGGGAGAGTAATGGTTATTTGAGTGTACAAGTTATTTGGTTATTTGAGATATAAGTGAGACTTAGAGTGACTTAATCAGAGCCATAGAGCAAGAGAGCAGTCAAACTCAAGCAAGCTGACTGTAGCATAACAGAAAGTAATCTTTTTATCATACCGCCTGATGCTAATTGGCTAAGGAAAAGGAAATCATCTAAATCTTATACACTGAATAAATATTCTTATTGACAGCAGTTATCAAACTATGATCCAAATTAGTTTAGGAAGATGAAGAAGTAGAAGAAAAAGATGGAGGAAGGCAGTGGGGGAGGGCAGGAGGAGAAGGAGAAAGTTATTTGCCTTTTTTCACTATTATTCTTTCTATAGTGCACGACAGAGTTTTCTAGGGGGTCTGTCTCTGTGATGTGTGGTATCACAACAGAGTAAATGCCAGAGAAGATCTAAAAACCCAGCTGTCTTCCTATGTAGGTAGACATTAAGAAGATTTGTAAAAGATAAAATAATGCCACTCATCTCACCAAACTGTCTCTGGTTTTCTTTTGAAAATTTCCATAGAATATGTTACTTATTTTAACATGTGTTTATTTCAAAATGAATATGACAAGATTAAAATCTCTAAGTTTTAATTTCTAATGTGGTAACTATTAATAGGAAGCCCAATAATTGATAAGAATGTAAAGGGATTCTAAGACCAAAATGTTTGATATAGAACATTTCACCTAAACACCATTTCACCTGCCTGGGTTAAGTGGCATTATTTAGAAAGGATAGATATTTTTAAATAATGTATTTGAGATACATGTATGGCCTAAGTCCATCACCTTCTATAAAGTCCTTCCCAAAATTCATTCTGAAAAACCTTCTTTCAAAGAACCTGTACAAAGCCTAATTTGGTCTGTCCAAGCTTTGAAAATGTCTCTAGTTCAAAATCAATGGAGTGGTTCATTCTTATTAATGCAGGATCAAGTTGGTTTTGACTTGATACTCAGTTCTTTATAATAACCCACTGAGTGCATGAAACTAAATGGGAAAAACCGTATTGAGCAAAGTAGTGCTCTTGAAGTTTTCATAACTTTGTGTTGCTAGGAAACAACTTTACCATCAGTGCAGAGTTTAAACTTGGAGCATCTGCTTCATTTAAAGTCTGGCTTCCAGGCAGTATAGATTGCATTGAGCATTGGGGGGGAGGGGGGGGAAGCAAAAGAAAAACCAATTACTTTCTAAAAACGACAATGTTAAAAGTCTGGAGAGCAGAGAGTCTTATGTTATATTTGTAATTATATCCTTTGGAAAGTGTTGCTTGAAGGGTTGCCTTTCTGCTAACTCATAAAACTGAAGTCCAGAGTAGAAATCGGCATCACTCAGCTTCAAAATATTAAGAAACAAAGTAAGAAAAAGTGATGGTATCTCAGCTTTTGAGGAGAGAGGGGTGGGGTGGGAAGGGGTGATACACTCTGTGCAGTTGACTTGAATTTTATTTCATTTTTCTCACGTAAAATTACTACGTTAGAGAAATATTTTATGATGTGTAGAGGCCATATATTAGAACCTTCCTCCTGGTTCTTTGCTCTTTCTTTCATAGTTCAGCACATGGTGATCAGTCTATGACAGGGTAGAGAAATATCATGTCACCCATTATTTGTACAGTTTATGCAGACTGATACAGTAACCTGGCACCATTTTTTTCAAAGTGAATTTGCCTAAATAAATACTAACATTTTCTAGTGTTCCATAAGGGATAAAGGGATAAAGATATGTTCCCAAACCAGTGAATGGTGTCAATGTTACTGTGGTCCAACAAAAGCAAGGCATGTGACTATTTTTAAGTTAAAGAGTCCAAGTTCTAAAAAGCCAAGTGACTTCTTCACTTTCACAGCATTTCACATTTACACTCCTGAGAATTTACACACACACACACACACACACACACACACACACACAGAAAAAAAGAAAAAAAATGTCAAGGGAAGAACCAAATAAAGAAGGGCAGGTAGAGGATTTTATAGTTTTTCCAGAACCATTAACTCATTTGTCTGACTACCCTTTTTCAAGTGTCTCATCTTACAGTTGCTTTCTAAAGAGAGGAAGCAGTTTTTAGTATAACTTCAATCTGGGGAAGTACTGTGGATCGTCAGTGTTCCCAGACTTCCTGCTGAGAACTGCTGCTGGAGTCTGTTCTGATTTCACTGTGGGCAATCCATGGTGAGCAGATCTCAACACCACCTGCTGTTTATAGATGGCTTCACCTGCCTGGCTCCCTCCTGTCCCACTTGACTGAAGTACGCAAGAGTGGTCCTCCATCACTGGAGACTTTATCCATCACCTCTTACCCATGACGCTGATCCACCTTAAGTCCAGTGGCTTTACTTTATTGTCTTTGGATTTTCACGTGAATTAGCAGTTTATAACTTTGCCTCCCCACTGACAGCAATATCTAATTTATATGGCTCTGGCCCTAGTTCCTACTTTCCACCCTCTCCTTGCTCCTCTCCCCAGTCACAATCCTAAATTCAGGCTGCTATTTGTTCTCTGGTTAAAACCCTTAGCTCTTTCAATTGAAAATAACATACCCTGTTTTTCAGAGCCAACATTTACATTTGGTATCCCTTCTATTTCAACAAATTAAATACTTGTGTCCATATCTTATAAATATGTTTTTCATTTAAGAAATTTATTCTAGGGGCAGCTGGTGGCTCTGTGGGTTAAGCGTCCGACTTTGGCTCAGGTCATGATCTTGCGGTTTCGGAGTTCAAGCACCCTATCGGGCTCTGTGCTGAAAGCTCCAGATCCTGGGTCTCCATGTCTCTCTGCCCCTCCCCTGCTCTCTCCTCTCTCTCTCTCTGTCTCTCTCTCTCTCTCTCTCTCTCCCTCCCCCCCGAAAATAAATAAACATTAAAAAATTAAAGAAAAGGAATTTATTCTGTTTGTATTACCTACCTGTTGTAAGATCATATGACATTAATTCCTTTTGGATTTTTCCCTTAGATTTTCTAATTTATAATTTTCATTTTTTAGATAAATTTTATTTTAACTAAAATTTGAATTTAGTTGAATGAAATTCCCCTAGGGTAATGTGATAATATATATTGATTAACTTTCATAGTTCTGTTGTTAAAATGAAGCAAAGTTGAAGTAAGGCTTAATACATTCTCATAAAAATTACATAGTTTTCTTATCTCATTTCATACTGGCTGCCAAAATATTCAAAGACAGTTAATTTTATGAATAAGAATTTAATTTTAAAAAAGGGCAAAAAATTACTAAAATCTGCCATTAGTTGTATTAATAGGGCAAGATTTAAAAGATCTGACCTCAAATATTAGAGATAGGCTTGTAGAACAATTGTTCTGCTAATGACTGGAAATGTACAAGGTTAGCCACATATGAACAAATTTATTGTTACATTTGAGTCTTGGAAGATGACTGAAGTTAATGTGGCTGAGGTATTCTTGTTCCTAAAATAAAATAACTCTTTAGAACTGTTTGAAAAAGGTTTTGATAATTTTAAAAAGTCTGGCTTAAAACTTACCTCCTGAAGGAAGCCTTCCCAGATAAATCTATTATTACAGATGTCTATTTTTATATTTTGCCTTTCACTTCCACTGTGTCAGCCTTTGCCTTCTTATCAATCATTTTGGTAATCTTTTGTACCTGATGTTATGTTTACAAGCCCTCAGAGATTTTCCCTTCCTGTATTATGAAGATAAACATCTTTCTCATTGGTACCGTTCTTGAACCTGGACAAAGCATTCTACACACATTTGGTGTTCAATTAGGGCCCCTGATAGATTGTTCCTGTTAGTTTAAAAGTGAGCTAAGGGCTTAATTTTAGTGAGCTGGGCGCCTTAGTTGGTTAAGCGTCCGACTTCAGTTCAGGTCATGATCTCATGGTTGGTGAGTTTGATCTCTATGTTGGACTCTGCTGACAGCTCAGAGCCTGGAGCCTGCCTCAGAGTCTGTGTTGTCCCCTCTCTCTCTACCCCTCCCCTGCTCTCTGTCTCTCTCTCTCAAAAATAAACATTAAAAAAAGTTTGTTTTTAAATAAAATAATAACATTTTAAAAAGTGAGCTATTACCTGGGAAAGAGTTTCTGTGGAAAATTGTACAAAAATATTTTAAAACTTTAATTATTCATAAATAACATTAAGAGAGGAGGACAGGGAAAGGGTAATTAGGTAAATCTCAAATATATTTCTTGTCTGCTGACTTAAATATTTTAGTTTCATTTAAAGCATTAGTTTAGTTGGGAGGAGAAAGGGATACTAGTCACCAACTATCCTTCTGTAACCCTAGAATTTAAATTGCTTATTGAAGGTATGAAACAAGCTTTTCATATTAACCCTTAAGTCTCATGAATTAAGGTTACCTGCTTTTTACTTTGCGTGGAATAACTAAGGCTCTTTGCTTTTCTTTATTACTTTGTTGAATTTCATTGTTTTTCCTCAGCTAACTCTTCCTTCCTTTTCCTATCATTTCTCCATTTATGGTAATATGCTGTTTAGTTCATTGTATTAGAATGTTACGCTGCATTACATAGCTTATCATTACTTTTCTAAATTCTTGTGGCTCACGTTTGAAGACAATTAGAAATCTGAGACCGTGTTTTCTCTTATTTACAGTGATATTACTGACTCTTACTCCAAATATTAATTGTTTTTTTAGTCTGGCATGATTGTTATATATAGATCTTGTTTATTTTACCTAAGCAATGTGTGACTATCAAGAAAGCTTACTGACACTTTTTTAAAAATTAGGATATTGAACAAAATTCTTTTGCATACATACTCAAGTACAGGCATTATGTGAAGCTCTTTACATGCTCTAGGTCACTCAATCCTAATGAAAATAGTTCTCACTCCAAAGTCTAGTACTTTTGAATACTGAATTGAACTTATTTTGTGGCATTTAATAAGACATATTATTTTCACATAGTAGTTATATGACTTGATTTATTCCTTCAATACTCTTTAAAAAAATAAATGTAGAGGGTTGTGGGAGCAAGTCCCATGTCAGGCTCTGTGCTGGGCATGGATCCTGCTTGGGATTCTCTCTCTCTCCCTCCGCCCCTCTTCCCCCTCAAAAAAATAAATAAATGTAGATCCACTTTATGATCAGTATCATTTTCTTACTTTCTGAAGAAAATCTTTTAATATTTCTTATAGAGGAGATCAGCTGGCAATGAATTCCCTAAATTTTCGTTTGTATTAGACAGTCTCTCCTTTCTTTTAAAGGATAATTTCACTGAATGTGGAATTCTAGGTTGGTGGGATTTTTTCCTTCAATCCTTTAAATTTTTCACTCCAGTCACTTCTTTTTTTTTTTTTTTTGCTTTTTTTTTTAAGTTTTTATTTAAATTCCAGTTAATTAACATACAGTGTAATATTATATTCAGGTATACAATTTAGTGTTTCAACACTTATATATGATAACCTGTGCTTTTCACAACAAGAGTCCTCCTTAATCTCCATCACCTCGTTAACCCAGCTCCCCACCCTCCCCTCTGGTAACCATCAATTTGTTCTTTATAGTTAAGAGTCTGTTTCTTGGTTTGTCTCTTTTTCTTCCTGTGATTATTTGTTCTGTTTTTTACATTTCACATATGAGTGAAATCATATGATATTTATCTTTCTCTGACTGACTTGTTGGCATAATACACTCTAGTTCCATCCTTGTTTTTGCAAATGGCCAGATTTCATTCTTTCTTATGGAAGAGTAATATTCCATCATAGATAGATAGATAAATAGATAGATAATCTCGCTTCTTTTTTTTTTTATGTTTGAAGTTTTAATTTAAATTCTAGTTAGTTAACATATAGTGCAATATTAGTTTTAGGAGTAGAATTTAGTGATTCATCACTTACATATAATACCCAGTACTCCATCCACATGTTGATTGTATGATTTCTAATGAGAAGTAATTCTTATCCTTGATTCTCCATACGTAACAAGACTTTTTTCTCTGGTTTCTTTCAAGATATCCTCTTTGCCTTTGGTTTCTTGTCACTTAAATATGATTTGCTTCAGGGTAGCTTTTGTATTTATTCTTGGTGTTCTCTGTTTCCTGGATTTGTGGTTTGGTGTCTGTCATTAATTTGGAAATTTCTTGGCCATTATTTCTTCTATTGGCCATCATACTTTATTAATGCTAGTATTATCTCTTCCTTTTTTTTCCATTCCTTTCTTTTTTCTCTTTAAGCATTCCATTTATACATACATCACATCTTTAAAAAAATGTCCCATAGTTCTTGATTGTCCTCTGTGTGTGTGTGTGTGTGTGTGTGGTTTTCCCCCATTCATTTTTACAGTTTGGGGATCTTCTAGTTACCAATTTTTATGCTCACTGATCCTTTTATAATCTGTGTCCTGTTAGCTGATGGGCCCCTGAAAGAAACACATTCTATTATAGTTCATTTTTTTCTAGCTTTCCTTTTAACTTTTTTTCTTAGTGTCTTCATCTCTCTGCCTATATTACCCAACTTTTTATTCAATTAGAATACTTACATTAGTCACTGTCATTTAAAATTTCATGTCTGAAAATTCCACATCTATGTCATATCTCTTCTAGTTTTGATACTTGATTTATCTCTTCAAAGTGTGTTTTTCCCCCTTACCCTTTGGTGTACCCAGTAATTATTTGTGGAAAGCCAGACATGGTTTATCAGATAATAGGAACTGAGGTTAATGGGTCTAATCGTGAGGCTGTACTTTTAGTGCTTTTAAGACTGAGACTTTGTTGAATGTTTACTGTAGGTATAGGTGTCAGAGATTTCAAATTCCTCTAGTGTTCCCGTTTTTGTCTCTTCTCCTGACTTTGGGTTTTTCTTTCAGAGATAATCTGTGTCATGCAGAGGTCTCAGTTGTGATTCATTACTATTACCCTGAAGCCCTTTTGATATGGTGGTAATGTGTGGGGAAGAGGGATTATTCCATAATCTCTCAACTAAATCTCTTTTATTGAGCCTGTGCTGCTGGCCTGTGAGTGGCCTATGACCTTTACAAGCTTTTGTTCTTGTATAAGTTTTTAGCCCCTAGCCCATCAGACAAGACAGGAAGGCTAGAGGAAACTGGACTAGAAGAATGTTCTTCTCCATGGCTCTGGACATGGATCTGGTTAGAACTCTTCCCCCCAGAGAGTAGCCCTTTGCTACAGAGAAAGCTCTGGGAATATCTTGCAGGGATTACTCTTCCCCTCCTCTGTCAGAGCCACAAGGGGATCTTCCTCAGATATTCACAGTAAGAACCTGGTGAGGTTCCTGGCAGAAGTGTGGGGTTTCCTCTAAGCCTGCAGCCCCCAGGAGTCCTTCATTCTGACTCTGATCCACATTCAGCCTCTAGCAGTTTGTGAAAATTACCTTTTAAGTGTTCTTCCCAGTTTATGGCTCTAGAAGTTTCTACTCCAAGTAACCAAATCTCAGCTGTGACTCTCTGTAGTCTTGTGTCTCGTGTGTCAAGGTGGCTGTTTGCCCTGTAACCTCAGTTTTCTGATGAAAGCAATAAAATGCTTTGGTTTTTCATTTCTCTAGCTTTTTGTTGTTATAAGAATGGGAATGATGACCTCCAAAATATTTACATGGAGTTGTTGCTGATTTTTAACAATATATATTTATCCAAACAACATTATTCTGCAAACTATTATTGAGCATCTCATCTATGTCAGGCACTGTAATAAATGTAGTGGCCATAAAGAGAAGCCGATCAGACAGCATCTTCAAAATCCCTTTCTACTCATAAGGTAGCTGCTGATTTCTTGCTGTCCCAATTAATAGAAAGAGTGCCAGGATTCTCTAAATAAAAGCTGTCTTCCCATTTCTGTATGGGTGACACACTGTCAGATGTGTAAATTCTATGCAGAGGTATTTGTTTCCTCCTCCTGATGTCAAGCTGTTGAGTGTGATTTGTACTTCCTGCTGCTTTGCTTCAGGCAAGGGAGGAGGTGACAGCTCCCATTTGAAGAATTAGACTAATTGCAGTAAACACCCGAGGTTCTCAAGGAATGTGCAAATATAGAAAATCAATTTTATAGTATTATTATCCAATTTTACAGTGTATAATAATATATTTATGAAGCCTTAGCTTCAAATATAGAAATAGAGATGATGAACATAAACAAAAATAAGACCAAAGTAGGCTCTATGCCCAGAAATCCAAAGCAATAAACTAAGTGCAGCAGAAAAATATGGCCAAAAAGGAAGAGTTTTCAAACGCACAAAAAAGTGCTTTGAAAATACTTTCTACCAAATTGAAAGAGGGTTGAACATTGCAAGAGTTTTCCACAGTAAAAGACCTTTTAGAATGTCTATATGAATCCTTTAATTTAGCAATTAGGAAATTGATGATCAGAAATGATATCATACTTGCCAGAGCTTGAGATTTGAACTAGAGTTCAAGTCTCCTCAGTGCCAGTTGTGGTTTCATCTACACAGCTAAAAACTTTATCTATGGCTTCCTTTCCTTTATAGATAGGTCTAATGCAGTTCCATAGTAGGATTTAGATAGACAAAATAAATCATAAACAATGGACACATCAATATAAGCAACTAAGATACATTCATAAGAGTGATAAATATGGTGCAGAAATCTACTGATGAAGTACTTTGTTTTATTATATTTTGTCATATCTAAAATAAAAATTTTGGTAAATTCCCTACAGACATGTATCTCTATTAGATAAAAAAAAATAATTACATATATTGAAATAGAGACAATTCACAAATCAATAAAAACTCTTCTCCCCAACAAGCAAGTTAGTTTTTAAATTGAATTAATTGTTATTTGGTGTATAGATTATTAGTAGCTATTGATAAATATGAATCAGTATGTGTGTTGGCTTCACTCTAGAAAGTACTGCCCAAGTTTTCAAAATGCCAGAGACAGAAGATAAAGCATGCCTGACCAATTAACACTGGCTTTTGGAATTGAAGTATACCAACATCACTATTAAATTCTATAATTGTTCATCTTTGTTTTAAAAACTATTTGGCATTTTATTTTAAAGACATATTTGTATTTGTGTTTCCAAAGTGGCAATTTAAAGTCTTCAATGCAGCAAAGAATTCTCATCTTGGTTTTTCTTCAAATTGTTAGGTATGCATGAAAACATATGGTGTTTCTTTTTAATCTCTCACATGTGTTTTTCTTATTCTAATTATAAAGTTAATACTTCAATATATTTGAACACAATCAAAAAGTATTATCTTGGGGTACTTGGGTGACTTAGTCGGTTAAATATTGCACTTTGGCTCAGGTCATGATCTAATAGTTCATAGTATGGAGCCCTGCGTCGGGCTCTGTGCTGACAGCTCAGAGCCTGGAGCCTGCTCCAGATTCTTTGTCTCCCTCTTTCTCTGCCCCTTCCCCACTCACACTCTGTCTCTGTCACTCTCTCCCTCTCAAAAATAAATAAACATTTTTAAAAAAATATTGTCTTTTGTAGGCCGGAAAGGCAAATCAGAGTAAGAATGTATGTGTGTGCTAGAGGTGGGTAAGCCAGGGAGAGGCAGAGGATGGGGAAGGTAAAACAACAGAAACCAAGAAAGCATGAGAAGAATAGAGACTGGTTATGAACTCAGAGAATGGATAGGATAAATCATCAATGAACCCAGACAGTCAACTGAAAGAGAGAACTACAACAAGTAAATGGACCCAGGGAATTTTTGTAAATAGGAGATTGATGTGATAAACTAGGGGCTGTGGGAGTGGAAATGGAGACCTATCAGAGATTTGCAGTAGAGGAAATTGACAGAGAGGAGCAGAATCTGTATTTATTCATGTCTCCTAGGATGTTGCTTCTCAACTTTGAAGTATCTACAAATCACCTGGGGATCTTGTTAAAATGCATATTTGGAATCTCGAAGTTTGAATTGAAGCCTGAGATCTCTTAATAAGCTCCCAGATGATGTTCATGATCTGGGTACATGGACCACACTTTGTATTAGCAATTTTCTACGGCATTTATTTTATTTTATCTCTGGCAATATTCGCCAAAATAGGAAAAAACTCCCAAAGTTACTGGGCTGTGTTAGTTATTATAATTGGCTTAATAAAATGTAAATGGTATGAAGCCAAAATGTGAGCTAATTCCATTCATGGAATATTTAAGGCTTCTGTTATTTTAACAAGTGATAAGAATCCAAGACACAAAGATTTTTTTCCTGTTGGCATTCAGTAGTTTTTGCTTGTGAGATGGCATTTAGTTTGTTCATATATAGTCACAGATTATGTCGAAAAGGCAATCTCTAAAAGATGAGTGGTCAGCTAATGTTCTATATCTTTCTATACCCATTTGGCTAGATCATAGTGTCTGGGACTTGTTGTCTTAGGTATAAAGGGAAAATGGATTGGGTTAGATAGTTTCATTTCATGTAGACAGCAATATTTTTTAAACTCATCTAAAAATGTGCTAGTGTTCTGATATTAGTCGTTTAATTTTTTTTAATTTTTTTAATGTTTTTATTTATTTTTGAGACAGAGAGAGACAGAGCATGAGCAGGGGAGGGGTAGAGAGAGAGGGAGACAGAATCTGAAGCAGGCTCCAGGCTCTGAGCTGTCAGCATAGAGCCTGACGCGGGGCTTGAACTCACAGGCTGTGAGATCATGACCTGAGCTGAAGTCCGATGCTTAACCAACTGAGCCACCCAGGCGTCCCTATTAGTCATTTATTTAAATTAAATGGCATTTTGGGGGCACCTGGGTGGCTCTTTTAGTTAAGCATCGGACTTCGGCTCAGGTCATGATCACGCTCACAGTTTGTGGTTTCAAGGCCAGCGTCAGTCTCTGTGCTGACAGCTCAGAGCCTGGAGCCTGCTTCAGATTCTGAGAGTCTCCCTCTCTCTCTGTCCCTCCCCTGTTCACGCTCTGTCTCTCTCTCACTCACTCTAAAATAAACAAACATAAAAAATTAAAAAAAAATAGACTAATTAAATGATAGTTTGGAACAGGGCCTTTTGAAACAGAAGAAGCACACTCAGCATCTTCACTGAAGGTAAGAAAGTTAAGGTTTAAAAAAGGTGATTTGAATTGATCAAAAGCATAAGAATATTCTTTTCTCTGATGAGGAAAACACGTTTAATATCTGTATGAATTTAGAGTCAAAAGAATTTGACATGTGTAAAGGCTGACACATTATTAACATCCATATTTCTGTTTATCTATCATCCATCGGATTACTCAAAGCCCATTGTTATACATTGATTCTAACTCTCTGTTATTGAAAGCAGAGTATCATTATTTACCAAAGAAGGGCTAAATTACCTATCCCTACTGATTCCATAACTTCCCCTTGGATGGGAATATAGACCTCAGTTTGTAAAAACTGTTAACGAAAAGTGCGTTGTAGCTTCCCACTTGCCCACTGACCCCATGTGAGTCACTCACCCCTTGGGGTTATTCTCTCAAGAAAATAAATCGGGGCTAGAGTTTGGGGAAGGGGAATTAGGACTGAACGATGTCATCTGTCTCTGGTTTCCTAATGCTATTACAATCTTAATAAAGATACTATAAAGAACAAGTATCTTTTGAAAGGTTAGTATAAGCTAACATGTATTGAAGGAAATAGGTCTACAATGACTGAAACAATTGCATGAGACACTAATTTTAGTTACTAAATTATGGGCAGAAATATCATGTAACTACTCTTTAATTACATAGCATTGTTGATTGTTTGCTGAATTATTGAATGATTACCACGGATGCCAAGATAATTACTCAGGGACTGATTCAGTCTCAAAGTGTCTCTGCAGCTGCAGAGGCTGCTAAAGCCTGGGGATTTTTCCCTCTGGTTGACAACTTTGCAGACTCTCCTTCCGTTTGAAGTCATAAGCCAGACTCTCCTTTGACTCTGTCACCTATATCCCCATATAGTGACTGGTGCATAAGGGCACTTAAATGATTTCATATCAAATCTTGGCTTCACTGAAGGAGCCTAGAAATATAATTCTTGCTACTAACCAAAAGCCCATGAGAGGAGTTATCTAACACCCTCTTATCTGCTCTAAAGTACCCTCTCTTCTCAGTATTATCCTTCTGTTTTGTTAACTCTTTTTCAACTACCTGTGGAATGTTCTCTGTTTACTGATGATTGATCTCTTGGTTTTATTGAGGTAGAGTTAACAAATAAAATTGTATGTATGTAAAGAGTACAATGTCATGATTTTATCTATCTATCCATCTATCTAACAAAATGATTACCATGATCAAGTTAATTAACACTTTCATTACCTCACAGTTACTTTTTGTGTGTGTGAGAAACTTAGATCTACTTTCTTAGCAAATTTCAAGTATTCAATATATATTATTAACTATAGTCACCATGATGTACATTAGATGCTCAGAACTTACTCATCGTATGACTAGTAGTTTGTAGCCTTTGACCAACACCCCTACTTCTCCTACACTAAGGCCCTGACAACTACCATTTTATTCTCTGCTTCTCTGAGTTTGATTTTTTTTTTTTTTAATTCCACACAAAAGTGATACCAGCATTTGCCTTTCTCTGTTTGGCCTATTTCACCTCCAAGTTTACCCATAATGACCTCCAAGTTCACCCATGTTGTCACAAATGGTATGACTTCCTCCTTTTTTATGGATGGATATCATTTTATGTGTGTTTGTGCATGTATCACACTTTCTTTATCCACATATCTGTCAACAGACACATAGGTTGTTTTCGTGTCTTGGCAGTTATAAATAATGCTGCCATGAACATGGTGGGGTAGAAATATCTTTCTTATTTAGTATTCTTCTTTTCTTTGAATTCATATCCAAAGTGGAATTGCTGAATTATATGGTAGTTTTATTTTTAAACTTCTGAGGAATCACCATATTGTTTTCCATACTGCTTTATGAGTTTACATTCCCACCAATAGTGTACAATTGTTCCCTTTTCTCCATCCTTACCAACAGTTATTATCACTTGTCTTTTAAATTATAGCTAACAGGGGTGAGGTGATATTATGGTTTTGATTTACATTTCCCCAATGATTAGTGATTTTTAGTATCTTTTCATATAACTGTTGGCCATTTGTATATCATCTTTGGAAAAATGTCTATTTAGGTTCTTTGCCCATTTGTGTAATCAGATTTTTTTTTTTACTATTGAGTTGTATGAGCTCCTTATATATTTTAGATATTAACCCCTTATCAGATATATTTTGCACATATTTTAGCCCTTTCTGTAGCTTACCTTTTCTTTTTGTTGATTGGTTTCTTTGCTGTGCGAAACTTTTTAGTTTCATATTATACCATTGTTTATTTTTTCCTTTGGTTACCTGTGTTTTTAGTATCATATTTAAAAACTCAATGCTGAGACCAATGTCAAGGAGCTTTATTCCTATGTTTTCTTCTAGTACGTTTATAGTTTCAGATCTTACATTAAGTCTTTAATCTATGTGAAGTTAATGTTTCCGAATTGTGTAGATAGGGATCCAATTTCATTGTTTTGAATGTTTTCCTAACATTGTTTATTGAAGAGACTATCTTATCCACATTGTGTATTCTTGGTGCCCTTGTTAAAATTTAGTTGACTGCAAATCCATGGTTTATTTCCGAGAACTCTGTCCTGTTCTGTTGTTTTATGTGACTGTTTTTGTGCTATACCATACTGTTTTGATTATTCTAATTTTATAATATCATTTGAAATCAGGAAGTGTAATATCTTCAGTTTTCTTCTTTCTCAAGATTGCTTTGGTTATTTGGAGTCTTGGGTCTATAAGAATTTTACTATATGTGTTCTTAAAAAGATTAGGATTTTTATTTTATTATTTTTTTGAATGTTTATTTAGTTATTTTGAGAGAGAGAGTGTGAGTGGGGGAGGGTCAGAGGAAGAGGAGAGAGAGAGAATCCCAAGCAAACTCCATACTCTCACGACACTGTGAGTGCAGAACCCAAAGCAGGGCTTGATCCCACCAACCATGAGATCATGACCTGAGCTGAAATCAAGAGTCAGATGCTAAACCGATTGAACTACCCAGATGCCCCAACAATAGGATTTTTCAATAATAATCTGTAGTAGGGTGAAGTCTCCATAATAAAGCAAAACAAAAACAAAAACACTAAATCAAACAAAAACAATAATCAAAAAACAAAACCAAAGTTAGAAAATGAGGAAAAAAATGTTTGATTATATGGAAACTTAAAATTTGTTTATTTCAATAGTTACTATAAGGTTTACATCAATTGGCAATGAAGTAATGTTTACAAACCATTTAAGAAAAGAGGTTAATATCAATAATATATTCATTTTCTGTAAGTTAATAACATCAATAAATAGTCCCTAACATAGGTAAAAAAAAAAAAAAAGGCAACTTAAAAATAATAGATGCCAATAACCACACAAAATATGTCCAATCCCTATAATATTTATGAAAATACTAATTTTATTTTAATGTATATTTATTTATTTTGAGAGAGAGAAGGAGGGAGAGTGCTTGGGGGAGGGGCAGAGAAAGAGGAGGAGAGAGAATCCCAAGCAGGCTCCATGCTGTCAGCGCAAAACCCGATGCAGGGCTCCATCTCACAGACTGTGAAATCATGACCTGAGCGGAAATCAGGAGTTGGACACTTAACCAACTGAGTCACCCAGGTGCCCCCAAAATACTAATTTTAAAATAATGCTTTTTTCTGCCGTTAGATTGGCAAAAATTGGAAATATTGACAAATCCAATACTAATAGGGTGAAGTTAAGTGAATTCTTTGGTCCACTGTTGATGAGTACATAAATAAAAAAATTTTGCTAAATAATTAGGCATTATTTAAAATTTAAAATATGCATAATTTGAAGTTTTCCTCCTCACTTTCTCTCACACTTTATACTTGATTCATAAGAAAATTCTAACTCTATCTTTAAAATATATTCTGATCACACTAATACTTACTAATACTTAGTACCAGTCTAACTTCATAGCCTTTAGCTTGGACTCATACAGTAGCTTTCCAAGAGTTCCCTGTATCTAATGACTTTCCTTGTGATAAGTTCTCGGAGCAGCCATATCAGGTCATGTCACCTCCTCCCACACCCACCATGATCCTGCATCTAACTTCCCTTTAAAACTCCCATGTATCTTCCCTTCACACTTAACTGCAAGACCTCATTGCCTTTGACATGGAACTTACATGATCCAGCCCTTTGTAATTTTCTGACTTCATGTGTTAACTGCTCTTGCCCTTGCTCTCTGTAGTCCACACATACTCACCTGTTTGCTATACCTCAAACCAGCATCCTCTTTCTGGACTTCACACTTACTGTCATTTTGTCTGGAGTCCTTTTCCTCTGTTCATAGTGGCTGTCTGCCTCAAGTAACTCAGGACCCTGAGTATTATTTCCTCGGACTTTCCCTATCTATCTAACAGAGCAATCCTATACCCTATCATCATCTACTTGCTTTATTTGCCTTTCTTTTTAAAATTTTCACAATACTACTACTGCATGCCATTATATTCTCTATCTATGTGCATACATATTTACTGTCTTCCCCCTCTAATAGTAGGTAGGGTCCAAAAGAGCATTTCTTAATTGCTGTATCTTCAGCAACTATAGTAGTACCTGGTTCATACTGCACACTCAGTAAATATTTGTTAAATGAGTGAAAAGATACATGAATGGATAACTTCTGAATATACAAACCCACTACTAGGACTCTATCCTATTTAAGGAAGGGAAGCTGCTCATATATTCATGTTCTTGGCTATTTCTAATAGCAAACGTTGGAAACAATTCATTGATATAAACGTTGAATAATTTGTAGTTCACACACGCCAAGAAATACTGGAAAACCAATTAAGAAAGAATAAGCTAGTTCTGTATGTATAGATCTGAAAATGTATCAATGATACTTTGTTAACCCAAAAAAGTAAACTACATACCTGACTAAATTTTATTGCATAGATATTATTTATGCTATCATCATGCATATAGGTTTTAAAAATTGGGGGAGTAGCCACAATAATTTTTTAATTTTCCTTAACATATCCCAAAGATAATTTTGCAATTAAATCCATCTTGTTTGAATATTATATTAACTTTGTAAGGGACATGATAGTAAAGAAAATAATGGCTGCATGATTTTATACTTTATGCAACATGATTCTCTATCTTCAGAAATTCAAATATAGAAGTACCAGAAAGAAAAACAATGAGATACATATGTTGATATACTTTGTAATTCTCCTGTCTTACCTTTCTATTGTGGAATGCATACAAATATGCATTAGTTTATCCAAAGTTTGGAAAATTCCAATGTTAGTGCATATTGTTTTAAGAAAAACCAAAGCAACAAGAAAAAAGTAGAATTAAAGTTGACTGCTTAGGTGATCAGCATTTGATAGCTTCTGTTTATTTGATCCCATTACTTTTCTTATTACCTATTTTTCTTAGCTTTTGGTCAGCATTTAGAGGTTGGCTCATCCACTGAAGACAGTAATTAATAAAATATTCATGGTGTTCTTGTTTTTCTGAACTAATTCAAAGGAGCTGGATTTCAAAGCTAAAAAGATATTTCTCTACCAGAAAGTTTTCACTTTCTTTAGATAAATTCATTTACCAAGAGTTTACATTAGACTAAATTAAATGCATGTGATGTAAAGATGAAATTCTATCATGAAAGATGATTGATGACAGTTATGTTAAAAGAGTGTGAGGTATCCTTTCTCTTGCCAAGTCAGTACTATTATCTTTTTTAAATTAAAGCTAAATAAAGTGATATTAGGTTTTAGATTCTACAAAATCAACCATATCAGAATCACTCTCTTCTCCATTAGTAAAATTATTTGCCTTAGTTCAAAATGACATGCTATTACTTCTAAAACTGTGTTTAATTTTTAACATGTCTTTTATAAAACTTTCTTGCTCTGCTTTATTGCTACCCAATAATTCTGGAATATTTTGTTGAAATTGATCTCTGGTATTCACAGATTAAGACATTTAGAAACCCCTGATTGATATAAGTCAGATGTTCAGAACATGGGGACAAGTGGTATTTACTAGTGGTAGAATTAGTAATTTTAGGGCAACAGAAAAGAACTTACACGCAAGTAGTATTTTTATGCCTCAGATCTTGTGTTCACTAGAGGGTAGTTCTGCCGTAACAAGACCACTTCCCCACACCCGTAGTAACTTTGGTTACTTCTTTATTCCCTGGAGATAAAGATGTATTTGTAAGTTTTCCAGGCAAGGAGAATACTAACTGATGCTCAGGAAGTGAGGATAAGACAGTAGGTCTCATCCTGTAGCTGGCTTATATACCTGCATCCTTAACTAGACCATGAATCCCTAAGGACAAAGACCCTATTCATTCATCTCTATACTTAATCAGCAACGTTCTTGACTTAGAATATGAAATGATGAACGAATTAATTGCTACTTAGGATGATCTGAATTATTGCATTGCCTTGGAAATAAAGACTATGGTTAAGGACGAAACCATAGTAATGTGTTGTGGCCTAAAATCAATGTTAATCATTCCTTATTAAATCTGCATGGCCCGTTTAGTCCCATTCAAGTTTCATTGAGGTAAATATTCCTATTATTCATAATAAGTGAACTCTATTTCTAGATGTCTATGAATAGGAGAGCTTATAGCTAAATAAAGCTAGGAAGAAAAAAATATCCTGCTCATTTGATTTGCCAAAGGAGCTTAAGGACCAGTCTTTGTTTATCTTTTGAGTGTAACCTTCTGTATCTTTGGCTGATAATCTGATTCAGCTTTTTGAGCAGCTTTTTCAGCTTCCTCAGAGAGCTCATCTGTTGGAACTCTGTATTATCATCCTAACATTCAAGGCCTGCCACCCGCCCACTTGTTAACTTGTCCATCATAGCTTCTAATAATCAGCACAACTTACTTTCTCTAGAGGAGTTTGCGCATCTCCATACATAGTATGTAGGACATCTGGGTGAGGGAATAGGGGCAACAGATGAGCATTTGGGTCCTCACAGACTCTGTAAAATGATATACACATTGTATTTTTACCCTGGAAAGTAAGTCCGTAGCTCTTTAGTAGCTTTACAGTGGAACCTGCGACCTGTGCCAAACAATTTAGAAACATTTTTTACTTTATTGCCTGTGTTTCTGCTATTACTTACTCCTAAAGTGCCCATTTTTTTAAAAAAAATCACCATCTAACCAAATTCCACGTTCAACTGTAATCTGTCACCTATGAAAATTTACCCAGAGTTGTCTTATCAATCTCTGAACATGTAAAGGACCTATTATTTACTTATATGGTCCTACATTATTAGTAAATTGTTGCATGGCTATCTTAGCCTAAAGAGCCTAAGTGTCCATCAACTGATGAATGGATAAAGAAAATGTGGTAGGATGTCACATTTTAAGGAAAAACTGAACTCTTTCTGTACCATAAAAAGAGCTAAAATGAAACAAAAACCAAACCAAAAGAAAGTTATTGTGAAAGCTATTTATAACTGTGAATAGGTAGTTAAACAGTAATTTCTTTACTGATAAGGCATGCTATCAATTTATATTCTTAGGTATATGGAAACTAGTACTTAAGCCTATTAAAAAGTTGATTGGGTTGGGGCACCTGGGTGGCTCAGTCGTTTAAGCGGCCGACTTCCGCTCAGGTCATGATCTCGCGGTCCCTGAGTTCGAGCCCCGCGTCGGGCTCTGTGCTGACAGCTCAGAGCCTGGAGCCTGTTTCAGATTCTGTGTCTCCCTCTCTCTGACCCTCCCCCATTCATGCTCTGTCTCTCTCTGTCTAAAAAATAAATAAAAGTTAAAAAAAAAATTTGAAAAGTTGATTGGGTTCACAGAAGGAAGTGTGATTTTGGTTTTGGTAAAAACCAAAAACCAAAAAAAAAATAGAAAACACATATCTGCAAATATTTATGGGAAAACTGAATAGCCTAACAAAAAAATCTATGTTTGAACTCAGAGAGGTTAAGGATCTCACATTTTCATTCAAGGTTTAGGAAACAGAGTCAAAACTGAGCATATTCTCACTTCTAAAATTTGAGCAAGTTCCACTTCAAAAAATGTTTAACGGAAACCATCTTGCACTGCTGGTGGGAATGCAAACTGGTGCAGCCACTCTGGAAAACAGTGTGGAAAATTTAATTTAATAAAAAATTAAAAATAGAGCTATTCTATGACCCAGCAATAGCACTACGAGGAATTTACCCAAGGTATACAGGAGTGCTAATGCATAGGGGCACATGCATCCCAATGTTTATAGCAACGCTTTCAACAATAGCCCAATTATAGAAAGAGCTTAAGTGTCCATCAACTGATGAATGGATAAAAAAAATGTGGTTTATAGTCAATGGAATACTACTTGGCAATGAGAAAGAATGAAATCATGCCATTTGCAGCAATGTGGATGGAACTAGAAGGTATTATGCTGAGTGAAGTCAGTCAGAGAAGGACAGATATCATGTGTTTTCACACATGTGGATCTTGAGAAACTGAACAGAAGACTATGGGGGAAGGGAAGGGAAAAAAAATAGATCCAAATAGAGAGGGAAGGAGGCAAACCACAAGAGACTATTAAATACAGAGAACAAACTAAGGGTGGATGGGGTGATGGGAGAGAGGGAAAATGGGTGATGAGCATTGAGGAGGGCACTTATTGGGATGAACACTGGGTGTTGTATGTAAGACAATTTGACAATACGTTATATTCATTAAAAAAAAGAAAAATGTTTAAAAGTGCTTTAAACTATGTTTTCTTGAAATAATCCCATCACTAACCCACTGAAAAGTATATTCAGCTTTATGCCATCCAGAGGTAATTACTCTGCGAGGACCAGAAAAACTACACATTAGGTATCTAAGAATGTGTAGGATATTAGGGGAATAGCAAATATATGACAGTATGTCAATGAAATAATAAAATGAATAAGTATCCCAAAAAATCAAAACTCTTTGTTATAGTTGTATCCTAATCCTTTATGCTCTTGATTTCATAAGAAGAAGGGACATTATGAATAATAAAGACAGATACACGCAGATATAAGATGATACACTTATCATGCTTTCTTCTACTTATTTTGTACAGTAAATATTCATTGATTGAATAGTCAGAACTCTTGCATGGAAAATCTATAGGCCAAAACAGAGCAAGTGTTCATACATAAGAGTTTTTCAACAGTTTGTCATAGCCAACAGAAATAGAAATGTACTAATTAGATGTTCTTCCTTGACAGTATGCATCAAAATGCATTCTGCAAACTAAAAAGTTCAGATCGATTATCTACATTGATGAACTTAATACCTCACCAAAGTGGAAATTGAATTTTCACAACCGTTGAAGTCTAGGGCTGCATGAAACAGTAACCATTTGCCTAAAATTAACATCTGGTATGTTTATATAAGGAATGTGACTATCAAATCTTGCAATGCATATCTCAGATAAAAAGGGTCACTGAGTGGCATTGGATGAATGTAAATATCCCTTAAATTTCTCTTTATTTCATGAAATATGTGGCAATATGTTTGTTTCATTTTTATTTTAGAACTGTCACAAACTTTGCATAAAACATACAAAAACTTTTTTTCTCCACCTTTTGAGCGTAAATTACTGACATGATGTTCCATCATCTTCAAATATTTTAGTGTATTTCCTATAAATGTGTATTCTTCTATCTAGTCATATTACAATCACCAAAATCAGAAAATTAATATTGATACATTGGTACCATCTACCCTGCAGCCATCATCAGTTTTTTCCAAGTGTCCCAATGATGTCTTTTGGAGAAAAAATAACCAGCCCAGGATCAAATATTGCATTTAGTTGCCATGTCATTTTAGTTTTGTTTAGTCTTTCCTTGGTTTTGATGACCTTGTAGTTTTGAAGATTACAGGAAAATGATTTCGTAGAATGCCTCTCAATTTGGCTTTCTGTGATCTTTCCTCATGAAGACATTACAATTATGCATCTAAGGCAAGAGTATTACTGAAATAACGTTGGTTTTCATTTTCTCCTATCATTTAGCAGATAACTTCAATTTGTAAAATTACTGATAAAGTTAACTTTGATCATTTGGTTAAGGTAGGGTCTGTAGGTTTTTTCACTGTGAAGTTACTACTTCCTTCATCCTTTTTAATACGTAATTTGAAGGGTAAACTTAATGAAAATATGTAAATATTCTATTCTTCATTCTTTTAGACATTTATTTATATGAATATGGACTCAGGGCTTACATTGTAGTCAATGAATTGTTATCTTTTATTATTTTATTTTATTATAACTAATTACTTTGATATTCAAATTGCCTAAGATTTGGCTCCTGGGAGGTTTTTCAAGCTAGATTCTGTATCATTTTGATATGTCTGCATCATTTTGGGGCAGTCTTTATGCAAAAAAAAAAAATGTTCCAGGATCACCTTTTATTATCCCTGTTGTATCCCTGCCAGAAAACAAACAAACAACAAAACAAAAATTTCTCCAGAAGCCCTAATAATTCCTTAAGTTGAGAATGACATACAGAAACCAAGATCTGGAAGATAGTTATCCCGATTTCTATTATCTGAGCTCCTAGGCTCAGAGGACAGAATTAGTGAATATACATATACTTGTGTGTTCTCATGTGTGCATGTGTGCGTGTACTCATGCTCATATTATTATATGCATATCACTTAGCGTGGACTGCTATAACAAAATGCTGTAGTCAGGGTGACTTAAAAAACAGACACTTAGGTCTCACAGTTCTAGAGAGCGGGAAGCACAAGACCAATGTTCCGGGAGATTCAGTTCCTAGTGAGAATCCACTTCCTGGTTTATAGATGGCTACCTCCTCTCTGTGTGCTCACTTGAACTTTCTTCACGTATGCTCATGGAGAGAGAGAGAGAGAGTGCATGCGCTTGTGTCTCTTTTCGTAAAAGGGCATTAATCCTACCTACCATGAGGGTCCCACTTTTATGACCTAATCTAAACCTAATTACCTCCCAACAGCCTCACCTCCAGTACCATCACATTAAGATTAGGACTTCATCATACGAATTTGGAGAAGATACTGTCAACCCATACCAAAATACATTTAGACGTACCCTATATATGTATATACACTCACATTTACATCTTTATTTCCGTATCTACTTCTCTGTATTGATCTCTCTGTTGACTCTATGAACAGTCTAAATCCAATATTACAGGTGTCATTCCAGTTTTCTTCCTTCCATATTTGTAACTATTCTTTGACAACATCTGGAATCCATTATCCTCAATATTTACTTATTTGATTGACACTCTCCTACATGTGACCAGTCTCCTTTTGCTACTTCTGCTCTACCCCCCATCAAGATTTCTTTATCATCCTATTCCAAATCCAACACCCAATGCCAGGCCACCACCACCACTGCCTTCTTGCGTGGATGCCCTCCTCACCCTGCTTGGACACGAACATCCTGCACCAGGCTTTTGTCATTGCTACCCCATCAGTGACACTCTCTACACCTTGCTCCATCTGCCCTCCTAAGGTGACACTCTCTTTACCCTACTCAGTCTCCAGTGCCCCAGGCTGGAGCCCTACATTGCTATCTTCATCCTGTTTAGTCTCAAACCTTATGGCAGATTCTGGAGGTTCCTGTCCCTGCTCTCACACCATGGATGCTTAATTTGCTTAGCCAAACTATTGGCTTTTGAAAGGGAGGTGAGGGGCAAACAAAAGAAAAAAAAACACAAAAGAAGGGAAGAGGTAGAGGAAGAGAAAAAAGAATGGCAATAGTTTTTTAAAATGCATATCAATGTATACTTAAGAACAAAACAAAAGAAATATGCCTGGCGATATATCTTAACACTTTTTTTTAGGTTTTTGGTTTTTTTTTTAGCTCTTACCACTTTAAAATTCCCGAAATCTTATACATTGTTGGAGTCAGCATGTTCTATTACATTGAGTAATAGGGCCAGTGAACATTTCTAAATAGATTTAGAGGTTCAAAAGCCACCCACAGAAAGTGCACACAAAGGTTTTCAACACAATGTTTATCTTTAGGTTCTGCCTAGGTTCAATTCGAGAGGCCTTAAATGATCATTTATAACACAAGACCAACATTCAGCAAGCATCTATTGAAAACATTTCATGGGAAAAATTTTGTGGATGAAAACACAGATATCATCAGGGTTATCAGAGTTATTTACAATATTTACTATATTCGTGAGAGTTATGTTACCAGAGTTATTGGGTTTAAAGCAAGTTAGGACAGTAGTTAAGAATATGTACTCTGCAGCCAAATGTCCCAGTTCAAATCCTGGTTTAGTCACTTATTAACTGTATGATGTTTGACAAATTGATTAACATTTCTGTCTTTCCATTTCCTCTCCTATTAAATGGGAATCATAGAAGTAACTGTATCATTGATTTGTTGTGAGGTTTAAATATCATAGTTTTCTAACTGACACAAGAGTTTCTGGCACATATTATTGACTATGTAAATGTTTACTGTTATTTTGGGGATAGGGTGGAGATAGTAGCTGCTTGCTAAGTCTGCTAGTATTACACAGGGAAGGAAGCCTGTCAACCTGAAGTGAAAACGAGTTAAGATAGAAAAAGAAATTTCTTAGAAGGCTAGATCTGTGAATGTGTATAAACAAAAATCTGGAAGCTAGGTCAGAAGGAAAACTGTGTTTTATGGAAAGTTTAAATGGCATTACCATTTTGAGAGGAATTATATTGCTGACTGCTTATGGGGGTAAACAACTGAAAAGACAAGAAGGAATTTTACACACCATTTGCTAGGGTAGGCATGTTTTAGGCAATTAGAGTGATATTTTCTAACATTGGTTAAACTGTAATTATCAGCACTTAGGATCCAATCAAGTAGCTTTGTGATACTTCTCTGGCACAAAATTACTGTTATTTTTACTTTCCAATCTCAAAGTTACATATAAATTAGTGTTACAGATTTAAAGTAAAACAACAACAACAACAACAACAACACCAGGGAAGTAATTATCCTGAGGTCTCGGTCTCATACCTGGGATTCAAAGGAGAAAAATAAAGCATCATTATTTATGACATCTGTATTCTTCCTGCCCAGCCCAACATACTTTAGTGGAATCCAAAAAGATGTGTAGAGAGATTACAACATTTACACAGAATCTGGTTTCACTATTTTTTCTATGTGTTTGTGACTTTTAGGAAATCAGGTCTGAGTTTTATTTTGGCATTTACACCTACTGTCTGGAGTTTTCTAAGTGTAAACGAGATAAAATATCACCAGTCTTGCATAATACTTGGCCCATATTAGGTAATAAAGCATAACATTAAGCAGTAATGCCACCCCCCTTCTAAAAAGGGCAAATAATGATTTTAAGAGCCTCAAACCTATACAAACGATAATCAGATGCAGATTCAGTACTTCAGTACTTTTGTGTTACTTGCCTATGGAAAAAGAGGGAAGGGGAACAGAGTTTGCCATCCCAAATATGTCTCTTGGCATAAGGATATTTTGAGCTGATTACTTTTTTAAGAAACTGAGGACACAGGCAGGGGCAGGTAGATAGCATAAATGTATGATGGGTATTAAGGAGGGCACTTGATGTGATGAGCACTGGGTGTTATATGTAAGTAATGAATCACTAAGTTCTCCTGAAATTAATATTACACTATATGTGTAGGAGATCATGGAGAATAATTTCCAAAGCTGTGACTCCCAGAGCAAGGGTGAAAAGGTTCCTTTTATTTCGGGTTAGGATGGATATTTAGATGGGAGAGCCTTGTCATCGTATGTGGAGGTGGACATAAGATCACACATGTGCCTTAAGGAAACATGCCTGTATATACATTGTATATTATGTAGATAAGGCTGTGCTCCTCCTGAGTGGGAATGTCAGTATTATAATGAGGTAGTTAATTGTTGGTCATTTCAGAGGTCACCCATGATCCATCTGCACAGGTGCAAGTTGGGACTTTAGCTCAAACTGGTCTGGGTGGGCTGGGCCACGGAGTTCTTCCTCCAGGCATTCGTTATTGCTTAGGGGGTAGTTTTGGTTTCCATTATGGAGTACTACGCTCATAGGATCTTTTGCCTGAGTTAAGGAATAAGCTGAAACAAAGAGCATAAGGAAAATGTGGGACAAATGTCAGTGGGTACAGGCAGGTAAGCAGTAAAGGTTAGGTGTTAAGGTCCAGCTGGTGACACTAAGAATTTCCATGACCTCATAGAATTTATTACAACATTTGATTTTTTGCTATTTTGGATAGATAGATCAATAGTATACTACATCTATTTAATCAAAGGTATATACTGTATTTGTTAGTTTTGCTGTTATGACAAAGAATCCCCAAATGTCAGACATTTATGTATATTCTTATCAAATGGTAGGGGCTATGACTCAGTTGCTATAGCACTGCCCTATGTGTCTTTTAATTCTGGAATTCAGGAGCATTCTCTAATTAGAACATAATATTCTTATAGCAAAGAGAAATGAGTAAGTGGCCTGGTAGAAAACACAATGACTTTAAAAGCCCCTGCTCAGATGTGGCACATGTCATACCCACTCACATTTCATTGTCTAAAATCAGTCACTTGGACAAGCCTAACAATGTCATGGAGATATAGATTCCTCCAGCAAACATATGGCAAGTCACAAGGCAAAAGATAAGATTGTATATGCCTCTAACAATACAAAAAAAGGGGGGAATAATAATATAATTTATGATATATATTCAACATGTATTCTTTTTTAAAAAAATTTATTTAAATCCAAGTTAGTTAACATATAGTGTGATAATGGTTTCAGGAGTAGAATTTAGTGACACATCACATATAACACCCAGTGCTCATCCCAAGTACCCTCCTTAATGCCCATCACCCCACCTAATCCACCTTTAGCGTTCATTAAGTATCCTTGGTGTTAGCCTAGCCAAATGTCTTCATTTCTCAAAATTCAAAAACTGTTAAACAGTTCGGATCAGTTTTTATATTATAATCAGACTGTGAGAACATAAAAGAATTGGTTAAATTAACCAAATAGATTTACAGTTAGATTTTTTATACAGTTAAAAAAAAAGAAAAATAGATCTACCTTATAGGATTTTTAAAAGGGTTGAAATAAGATAAGTGAAACTTCAAAATATTTGATATAGAATACCATATATAGCAATAAATGTTATTTTACATCCGGTTTCTTATATGGAGTCAATAAATGATGATTTCTAGTTCCCAAAATATTCAATATAAATCAGATATGTAGTATGTAGCAATGAGTGTACTTTATTGGGCTATAACAGTGAAGATGAAGTATGTAATTGTACGTACATTTTAAAAAATCATATAGGCATTATATTTCTTCCACAGAGAACAATGAAACAAAAGGAGGTGGTAGAACACTCTAGGGCTACGTTGGGTACATTTCATGCCATATTATATAATCTAAACCTTTTTAGAAAACATTTGTTTATTTATTTCTGAGAGAGACAGAGAGAGTGGGAGAGAGAATCTGAAGCAGGCTCCACACTGTCAGCACAGAACCTGAGGTGGGGCTCAAACTCATGACACGTGAAATCATGACCTGAGAGGAATTAGGATGCTTAACTGACTGAACCACCCAGGTTACTAATCTAAATACATTTTTTAGGGGTGCCTGGGTGGCTCAGTTGGTTAACCGTCCAGCTTCACCATGGGTTATGATCTCATGGTCTGTAAGTTTGAGCCCCGCATTGGACTCTGTGCTGACAGCTCAGAGCCTGGAGCCTGCTTCAGATTCTGTGTCTCCCTCTCTTTCTCTGCTTCTCCTGCTTGTACTCTGTCTCTGTGTCTCTCTCTCTCTCAAAAAATTAAACATTAAAAAAATTTAGATAAATATTTTTTTAATTGAAGGATGTAAAATGTTGGGGAATAATTTTTTTAAATTGTATTTGGCATATTGTTACTGTTGAAGGATTGAGTAAATAAATATTGAACAATACTGAATTTAAACACATATATTTTATTTACATCTCTAGGTCCACACACAAAAAATGTCCTCTCTAAACTATATCCTCAAAAGGAATTCCTAGCAAAATTTACTTAAGACAGCATTTTTAGACACTAAGAATCTGATCAAAATGTGAAGATTTGTTCAATTGTACACATTATTAACTGGTGCACTTATTTTACCCCAAATATTTTACGCACTCCATTTTTCCAAATTTTTGTGGGAAAAATCAATACAAAGTGGAAGAAAAAAAAAATCTGGTCTTGGAAGTGATAGGTAAAGTCACTATACAAAGAACTACATAGTATTTATAAAGGACAATGACCAAGACTGCCTTAAGACTCCCTTAGCTTGACTAAAGTTTAAAGGGTTTTCTTCTTGACTATAGACCCCTGACTTCATTTGTCCTAAAGTATTTACTTTAGAAAACTTGGCATTGTAAATTCTTTCTCTGTTCCTTTGAAGTGTAGATTTTCTCTCCAAGATCTTGCCAGTTTTAGTAAAACAGGATTAACTTTCTGTGGACCTGGGGGCTTCTCCCTCTGAAATGTAATCATCAAGAAAGTTATCACCCTGTCTCCCAGTCTCTTTGGGAGGGTAGGAGCCTAACTTAGATAAGTGCCTATGAGCAAACATAGATGACCCAAACACATTGACCAAACTCTCCACCTAATGTCCTCCAGTACTTTTCCACTAGCTAATCTCAGTGCTTAAAAATTTTCTATGTTTTGTCTCAGGGCTTTTGAATTCAACCTCTCTACCTTATTGCAATAGTCTTAACTCCTATTTCAATAGCTTAAATAAAATCTTCCTTGACTATTTGACTCTAATTGGGGTAGTTTTTTTTTCTTTGACAATAGAAATGACTGTGTCCTATGTTGGTTTAAATACTTTCCTGACTAAAGGCAGGGAAATATACTAGAATATACTCTTGATGTTTTTAAACTCCTCAAATGGGAGTCACACAGTGAAATGACTTTTAAGATCTTTGAAAATGTCATGTGATACCTGCTCCCTTGTTTAAAAAAAAAAGTTATGGGACACTTACATCACATCCCAAAAAAACCCCACACTTTCTAAGTGCCATCATTTGTGTGAGAGTGACTCACGCTTCATGAAGCAGCCAAAGAAAATTAAATTTACTTCAAGTCACCCAAATGCTGTTTCACTGATCAGTGTGTGGCAGAAATAATACGAGAGACGTAAATCCATTTTCCATTTTATAAAGACAAGGCTTCTGTAATGAGATGGACTGCAGAGAGCAGCATTATCATATATTGTCATTGAAATATATTTCCCTGGTGGTTTTAGCCAAAAAAGTATGAAATTGAGATAGAAAATAAAACAGGTGATACTGTAGACAGAAGGTTGGTGAGCACGTATCATTTGAATTTTGTGACTTGCTTAACAAACAGTTGGTTTTCTCATTGATGGGAATTCACATTAGATCTTTGGATGTCCTGAATTTGAGGTGATGGAGGTCTATGTGTGTCAGAGATTCGTATCAGCTTCACTGTACCCATCTACAGGCAAGATAGGAAGCAGTAAGTACCTGGAGATAAAGAGTCCTGCTGTTGATTGAAGGCAAAAAAGAACTAAATAAGGTTTTATAGTGAGGGGTGGGGGAGTGGGAGGTGGGCAAACCTTTCTCATTTCTGGAAGAAAATTGCAAACTCTGTGATGCTATCTAAATTGCTTTGAGATTATTGAGGAACGTATTAGTGCTAGAGAACATGATCAGTACCTACTTTATCTTTTGCTCTATTTTCTAAGGACATCAAAGCAATATATATTTTACTCAAAGCAAAAATTAGTAAAAAAAAATAATTTGTTTCCAAGTGCTTTAAGAAGGTACATTACCTTTTATTGTTTTTAGTCTTTCCACAGTTAAAGATAGCAAGTTTAGGATCCTAGTGGAGGGCTATTTGTAATGAGAAGATGAACTAAAGAAATAGAATTACTTTGTTTCAGTTTTCTAGTGCTGATTAATTAAAAAAGGAATTTTTAAAATCTGTTATCTATGTATCTATTCACCCATTTATTCATCTATTACATGTTTATTAAATATCCATCATATTCATATAGAATATTCATATTTAGTAGCGAGTGTAGTGTCTGGTACTTAACAGATACATATTCATATAAATAGAAATTATAGTTCAACCTAAAATTTATTTTAACTTTGTCATTTGTGATGGCTATTTATAAAGATGTATTATATTTCAAAGAATGTTGTGCTCATTTTCTCAAAAATCACAGGACAAAATTGAGTGTAATATGTCAAGGGAACCATGAACCATCCTATAGAAGCAAAGCAGGGGTATTTCTTGTCGTCTGAAGATTAGAAAGCGATTTCCTCAGCTTTGAACACCTGCAGTGGGTAGACTCTCTCTTAGAAAATATCAACACCAAGTCTTAGGTCATCACACTTTCAAAAGAAAAATTACATTATTTCAACATCATTGAGGGAAAGAATATAGACTTTAGTTTTTATAGCTTTGATTAGCTTGTAAGTTTTAAATTATTGTATGATGGCTACCTTGTAATATCTTTTTTTAGGGAACATAGGATGAATACCATTTTAGTACTCTAAATAATAAAAGAAAGTTGTATTTAGTCATTTTTATCATTAAAAAAGAAAGTCTATTATCTCAAGACAATGAAAAAATAATCAGATTGTTTTTATAAAACATGACCATAAACAAATATCTCTTTTATATTAATGTTTACATATATCTCCTTGAACCTTACCCAAAAAAAGTTTAAGAAATTAGTGAGAAATAGTGTTAAGTAAAAAACAAGTAGAAAATAACATAAATATGTTTTTAAAAATAAAACAAAACATACTAAAAACAAACATATAAAACTCAGGCTGTTGTTCCTCCAAAAAATAAAACAAAAAGCTGGATATTGTGTGCATTTCCTGATTAAGAGACACTCTTTATTAATTTAAGTCAGGATAAATCAGAAACCTTCCCTTATCTCAAAGTAAAATAAAACATTAAATTACCTATATATATAGCTCACATATACTCACATTGATAGGGCTAATCAAGATAGGCTCACAAAAAAAGATACACCATATTGCATGAACTCTTGTAATAAGCAATCTTTGCGAAGCACTGTTTCTAATAAAAGAAGCTATGGATAGGAGGAAGTACCTTGTACCCATGTTGGCGTGTATACTTTATTTAGTCATTTGAGAAGTAATTGCTAATGGGCTGCTATGTATAAAACACAGTTCCAGTCACTAAATGATATAAAAACGAATCTAATCAATAAAGTCTATGACCACTTAGATAACATGTAACTGCATTCTACTGTAGCACTGTATCAGAAACATTCAGTGGGATGAGTGCCTCCATCTAAGGCAAGTGGCTGTGGACTAGTATATTCAATGGATGCTATCGGGGCCCCAGATGGGAATTCTGCTTGGTGGGGGAGCTCTACCTAGGTTTCTAGCTCAGAGAATAAATTAGATACTGTTTATGAGGGTGAATGCCAGCTTGGCGGATCATCCTAGAATTGTGTCTATGATAGGAGCCCCTGTACTACCTCCATTGTTTATAGTCAGTGGATCTGTTGATCTAAATATTAGTTTATTCACTCAGCACACATTTGTTGAAAGGTTACAAGATGCCCGGCGCTATGCTAACAATGAGGGAAATAAATAAATGGAAAACACTCAAATCCTGCACTTGAGAATTTGTAGAGATTACAAATTATCATAAATGTATAGAATATATATAGTACTACTATTCAATAGAAGGGGTAGAGGTATGTGGGAGCTCAGAAATGGATGTGAAATCAGGAAAGGCTTCAAGTCTTTGTAGGATCTGACTGTGGAAATAAGGGCAGAGGCATTCCAGCCTTAAAGTAGCAGTGAGAAAACCCAAGTTTGTCAAGAGTGAATTTCATGACTAAGAAACCTGGGAAACAGAACTAGAAAGTTTAGATGGGGATAGATTCAAAAGAATTGCATTTGATTATTATAATCTTTTGTTTCGTTTTGTAACAACTTCATTGAAATAAAATTCACAATATACAATTCATTCATTTAAAGTATACAAATCAGTGTATTTTAGTTTATTTGTGGAATTGTACAGCCATCACTACAGTTAAGTGTAGAACATTGTTTTTCATTCTTAAAAGAAACCCCATATTCATTAGCAGTGACTTCCCATTACCCCAACCCACCCCTGCCCCCACCTCTTTAGGTCTAGGCAACCACAAATCTCCTCTCTGTCTGTATATGTTTATATCTTCTGGGCATTCTGAATAAATGGAATTATACAGTATGTGGCCTTTTGAGTCTAGCTTCTTCATCTTCGGCAAACTTTTTCAAGTTTCATCCATGTTGTAGCAGGTATCAGCACTTTATTCCTTTTGTTTTGCTGAATAACATTTCATTTTATATGTATGCCATATTCTATTCATCTATTCACATGTTAATGGACATTTGAATCATTTTAGTTCTTTTGCTATTATGATAATGTTTCTCTGATATTCATATACAAGTGTTTTTATAGACATATGTTTTTATTTCTCTTGGATATATACCTAGAACTGGAACTGGAGTCTACGTTGAACCAATTAAGGGCATGCCAGGCTGCACCTTTTACTGTCCTACCAGTGAAGTATAAGGTTGAAATTTCTCCACATCCTCACCACCACTCACTATTAAATGTGTTTATGGTTATAGTCATATTAGTGTGTGTGAAGTGGCATCTCATTGTGGTTTTGACTTTCATTTTTCTAATGACTAATGATTTTGAGTATCTTTTCATGTGCTTAATGAACATTTGCTGATTTCCCCGGAGAAATGCCTCTTCATATCTTGTAACCATTTTGTAGATAGCTTATCTGTCTTTTTTTGCTGAGTTGTAAGAGATTTTTATATATTCTGGACACTGGTCTTTTATCAGGTATATTATTTGCAAATATTTTCTTCTTTTCTGTGGGTAACCCTTTCATTTTCTTGATGATATTCTTTGAAATGCAAATTTATGTATTTTTTCTTTTGTTGCTTTGCTTTTGGTTACTTCTCATATCCAAGAAATTTTCTTATCAAAGTTCATGAAGATTTATCCATATCTTTCTTTTAAAATTGTATATTTGGCTTTTGCATTATGTCTATGAATTATTTCTAGTAATTTGTAATTTATGGGTGAAGAATTACGGGCACAAATTTATTCTTTTGCATGTAGGTAAACATATGTCCCTGCACCATTTGTTGAAAATATTCTTTTCCTATTGAATTGCCTTGGCATTCTTATCAATTAACCACTAAATATGAGAGTTAATGTTTGGATTCCAAATTCTATTTCATTAATTTATATTGTTATCCTTATGCTAGAATTACACTATCTTGATAATTATATATTTGTAGTAAGTTTTGAAATCAGGATCTCTGAGTCATCTAACTTTGTCTTTCTTTTTGAATATTATTTTGACTATTATTTGTCTATTATTCATAATTTTGTATGAATTTTAGGATCAACTTATCAATTTCTTTAAGAAATTAGGTGAGATTTTGATAGGGCTTGTATTGAATCTGTAAATTTTTGATGAATATTATCATTTTAACAATATTAAGTTTCCTCATCAATATCTTTGAGAATATCATTGGGATATCTTTCCATTTATTTAGGTCTTTTTGAGGTTTTTCAACAATATTGTTTAGGTTTCAGGGTAAAATTTTTGTACTTTTTTGTTAATGTTGTTTTTAGGCATTTTATTCCATTTTGTGTTACTTTGAATGAAATTATTTTTATTTAATTTATGGAAATTATTTTAATTGCCTTAGTTTCAAAATGGAATTATATTTGTATAATTTACAGTTTACTGCTAGCCTATAAAAATACAATTGATTTTTTACTTTGGTCTTGTACCCTGCAATATCGCTGAAGTTTTACTCTAAGTTTAGTAGTATTTAGCTACAGATCATACTTGGTATAATTTTAATACTTTTACATTTATTGAGGTTTGTTTTATTGTCTAACTTATGGTTTATCTTAGAGAATGTTCCATGTGCACATGAGAAGAAAATGTACCTTCTCTTATTGTGTGGAATGTTCTATAAGTGTCTTCCAGATCTAAATGGCTTATACCACTGTTGAAGTATTCTATTTCCTTGTTGATCTTCAACCTAGTGGCTCTGTCCTTGCTTAAAAGCATGGTATTGAAATCTCAACAATTAGTGTTAAATTATCTCTTTCTCCCTTCAGTTAAGTCAGCTTTAGTTCTATGTATTAGGGAGTTCTTCTTTTTTAGGTCCATATGTTTATAATTATTTTCTCTTCATAATTTATTGACCATTTTATCATTGTAAAATGTCCCTTTTTACTGAGAGTAATATATGTTTTAATGTTTATTTATTTTTGAGACAGAGAGACAGAGATGAGTTGGGGAGGGACAGGGAGAGACAGAGACACAGAATCTGAAGCAGGCTCCAGGCTCTGGGCTGTCAGCACAGAGCCCATAGTGGGGCTAAAACTCCTGAGCAGTGAGATCATGACCTGAGCCAAAGTCGGACGCTTAACCAACTAAGCCACCCAGGGGCCCCTAGAGTATTATTTTTTTTTTTTTATCTTAAACACCATTTTGTCTGATATTGGTTTAGCCATGTTAGTATCTTATGGTTGCTGTTAGCAGGTATATATTTTTTCATCCTTTTACTTTCAACTACTTCGTATGTTTGAATCTAAAGTGTATCACTTATAAAGGGAATACAGATACACAGTTAGATCTAGTTTTTTTGTTTATTTTTCAATCCAGTCTTATAACCTCAGCCTGTTGATTATGTTATTTAATCCACTCACATTTAATTTTATCATTAATATGGTTGATTTCATCTGCCATTTTGATTTTGGTTTTTATGTATCCTGTGGCTTTTATTTTTCTATTCTTCTTTTTCTACTTTCTTATTCATTAAGTGAATCCAATATGATCTTCTGATGCCCATTCTAAACTTATTTGTGTTACATTCTGCCTAAACCTGTTGAATAGTCAGTTGTTGTTATATTAAAATTACTTGTTCAGACAAAAAGTTTGCTAATAAAAATTATAAGCAGAATAGATTGATTGCATAAGAACATCCTTAAATCCATAAGAGTAGAGTCAAAATAATGTATAATTCACAAGTTCACTATTCCACTGTTACTGAAAAATTTACATACACCTCATTGTCATGTTTAGCAGTAGGATATTTATTGTGTCGACAATGTTTATTCAGTGCTTTTCCTGTTTTCATAAAGTGCATCTATTATGAAAAGGAAAACATAAATAAATACATATATTATAGAAAGGTAGGCAAATAGATAAATACCAAAAAAACAAATATTTGGAGTAACATTGGTTATCATTTTTAAATGTTACAGTACTGAGAATCTATTATGCACAGTAAGTAACATTTCCTGTGGACTGAATATGTTGTTTGATTACATCCTGCTTTTGGATTAATTCAGAATGATGTCTCAATTATAGTTAGATTCCGTGAATATTTACCTTGTCCCATTATACCACAGTTCAATTTACTTGGATTTCAAAAAGTCATAGTCTTATTTCATTCTGAAAAAAAGTGCAAACTTAGTTTATAAGCATAAAAATAACTGAATTTTCAAGTGTTATATTTTTAGACTATAACAAAATGTGTAGAAACACTGCCCACATATAAAGACATGTAAACAGCTGATCATTTCTAAGAAGATTACACATTTTTCTTTCCTCAGTTGCAAATACTGAAACTATTGGAAAATAAAATCTTTTAAATCACATTACCCCTATTTAGCACTGCCATAAGATAATTAAGAATTCACCTGAAATGTAAATGGAATTGATGTAAATAAAAATATGTTACTTAATCAGATGCTATTTTATTTTATTTTTTAATGTTTATTTATTTTTGAGAGAGAGAGAATGAGCAGGAGAGGGGCAAAAAGAGAGGGAGACATAGAATCGGAAGCAGGCTCCAGGCTCTGAGTTGTCAGCACAGAGCCTGACATGGGGCTTGAACCCACAAGCCATGAAATCATGACCTGAGCTGAAGTCAGACACTTGACTGACTGAGCCACCCAGGCGCCCCAGAGGCTATTTTAAAGTTAAATTCTACTCAAAGGCCACACAAGTAACCTGTCTTCTGAAATTTGATGAATAACAGATATTTATATAGACAGATAAAGTGTATTTCATTATTTGCTGTGGATTTTCAATTGAAGAAAGATATCTGTAAGATTTTACATTTTATAATGTGGTTCTTGTTTCTGTTTTTGTTGTTGTACCTATTTTTACTGCATACTACTACTTGTAGATTTCCTACTCCAAAACCATAACTAATGTGAAAATGCACAATATTCAAAGCAATTGATCAATATTTCCAATCAATTTTCAATGAGTATTAATCAACTTTAGGGCAAAATTTCTTTTTTTTTTAATGTTCTATAGTATAGACATTTTCTTACATAAGTCTGATAATTTTCTTGCTAAACTGACTTTTTGATATTACTTTTGTAAAACAGAACTTTTACACCATTTACATTTGCACCATAAAAATGTTTTTGATTTTTTGTTCTGTGTTGGCAGTCACCTTATTGAATGTTCTTATTTGCAATAGCTTCTCTGTTGTTTTGATTGGATATTCTAGGCATGCAATAACATCAGTAGCAAATATAGATAAAGTTACTCTCTAAGAATACCTATCCCTTTTATTTGGATATCTTATCTTTATACGTTGTTTGAAACTTTTTAAAGAAAATGTTAATGGTAATGATAGAGACTTTTGCTTCTTCCTAATTCATGTGGGATAATTTGCCATTTTACCACAAACTGAGAATTTAGGCATTGTCTTTTATAATGAGCATAATAAAATCCATTAAGTATTCTCATTTGGGGGCTTCATATTTAGCCAGCAATAATTTAGGTTTTCATCCACTGGCTATTTCTTTTGGATACCTCTCAGGATACCTTTTTGTTTGTTAATTTATTCATATATTGAATTAAATTAATAAATTTCTTAATATTGTACTCTTAATTCCGAGAATGATAATGCTTGGTCATAATACTCCTGAAATTCAATTTATTTAGGCTTTTAAACATGGTATGTAAATACTACCTTAGCCATTTTTTTTTTTTTTTTGCAATTTTTGTGGAATCTTCTTTTTTCTGTTTGCTAGGGAATGAGTTAAATAGTGCATGTGTATTTTTTTTAAATGTATGAAGCAATTTACACATGAAACCACTGACTTCCATTTCCCCTTCTTGTGGTAAAAGTTAAAGATACTCACAGAGTAACAGAACAATATAACAATCACTTATTTCCAAAAGAACATTTTTGTGTTCATTTATATTTTGCAATTCTGCTTCTTTTTTGCCTTCAGTGTTTTTTAATAAGAAATTTTAAATAAGAGATTTCACATATGTCAGTTGCATGTCTTAGCTGCTTAAAATACGTGGGCAACCATTTTTACTGAAAATTATGATTTCTTTCTTTTTAACCCATAAGCCTCTTATTCATTTTTCTTGGCTTCCTTCTTTCACTAAGACTTCCGATGCAATATTGATAAGTACTAATGATGAAGTATTCTTCTCTTGTTCCTAATGAAAATGCTAATAATATTTCACCATTTTTTTTGGTTTGGTGCAAGATATTTATTTTGTTTTTGGTGGTAAAATATATATACCATCAGACTTACCATCTTAATCATTTTTAAATGTGCAATTCTGTAGCATGAAGTACATTCACAGTGTTGTGCCACCATCAGTCCTATCTGTTCCCAGAACTATTTTATCCTCCCAATCAAAAATCCTGTTGATATTCTGAGGAGAGTCTGGGCCCAAAGTAACATTTTTCAAAGAGCAACATGGATTGGTGTATAGTAGCCGTATAAACAGTGTTGGGGTAACAAGAGCAAGGAACAAATGCATTTGGTTGACGGGTTTGAGAAATTACCAGAGAAGACGTGAAATCAGCTCATGTCTTTGAAACATGAGCTGATTAGCAGCAGGTGAAGAAAGCAGTACCGAACATCACAGGCTGTAGAGAGATTAAAAACAAAGACCAAGAGGAATTAAAGCTCATACTATGCTTATGAAATTGTAAGTAATAGAGTAAACAATGGGTGAGGACAGTGGATGAAATTGCAACAAACAGGATTGTAGAGGCACCTGGGTGGCTCAGTTGGTTAAGTGTCTGACTTCTGCTCAGGTCATGATCTTACGGCTCTCTCTGCTTGTGAGTTGGAGCTCTGTGTGGGGCTCTATGCTGAAGGCTCAGAGCCTGGAGCCTGCTTCAGATTCTGTATCTGTCTCCCTCTCTCTCTCTGCCCCTCCCCTGCTCATGCTTGTCTCTCTGTCTCTCAAAAATAAAATAAAACGTTAAAAATTAAAAAAAAAAAAAGAAACAAGATTGTAGAGGATTTTTAAAACTGCATGAGAGTAGGACTTTATCCTGCTAGTCCCAGAAAGTTTACTATTTTTTTACCTACTGTGTATTATGAAAATACCTCCACTGTTGGATTGCTTTTCTAGTGACACTGTGATTAGAGAAAGACCAAGTAAAGAGACAGATAGGAATGATGTTCCAGTTGTGAAGTTCTGATACAGGTCAAAGGGAAATGGAAATGAAAGGGTGACACAATAGGTATTTTAGAATTAGGTTAGGTAGCACCTGACTGTGTCTGTGACGCCACCGCATCCCTCAATCACTTTTCTTCCTCATCTGCCTTGCTGTCCCCTTTCAAACTGTCGCTTTCATCATTCCTCTTTAAGACATATCTTGTATTATGCAGTCTTCTACTCAAAGCTACCGATGTTCCTCCTCCATAACTGAAAGAAAAATAACCGAATCTTAACTTGGCATTTAAAGAGCCATCCTGATCTAGTTCTGTTACCTTTCTGGACTTGTTACATTTCTAAGTTTACCTTGTGTTGCAGTAGAAGTAGTCTCTCCTTTGTAAAATAATCACCACTGTCAAGTTATGCACCATAAATATATGCAGTTTTTAGGTCAATTTTACTTTGAAGAAACTGGAAAAAAAAATAAAACAACAAACAGTTGTTGGAAAAAAAAAAAGTCTCATCCACTCTCTGAAATTGTGTATTTTCTACTTTCTTTTGTCTTCGTTCAGCCTAACAAAGTCCTACAAATACTAAAAACTCAATGCAAGTATCATCTCTTCAGTAAAGACGCATCAATGCTCAACTACATATATCTTTTCTAAATTCTCTGGGTATTCTGCTCACAGGTTTTTTTCATGTGAGGAATTACTTTATATATCATCTCCCATGTAGTATCTCTGTATGACATTTCCTATGTCTTCATTTCATATCTACATCTCCTTACAGCACCGGGCATAGTGTCTTTCATAGATTAGATGCTTTAAAATGTTTATTGAATTAATAAATTGATACACCTGCTTGTGTTCCATTATACTTAGTATAAAATCCATTCTTTTACAATGGCCTCAAATTCTTTCCCTGACCTGGGCTCTTTTTCTCTACAATCTCATCAACCACCAATTACCTTTCTATTGGCCATCCACAGCAATCTTATGCCCACCTTAAGACCTTGATATTTACTGCTTCCTCTGTACAAATGTTCCCCTACCAGACAAATCCTCAACTGTTCCTTCTTATCATTCAGACCTTAGCTTGCCAGTAAGGTCTTCCCTGACTGTCCCAATATAAATTATCATCATCTCCCCAATGACTCTTAATCACATCATGTATTTTCTTTTCTATTTTTTTGTATTGTTGCTACCTACATATTTAGACTTTTAAATTATTATTTTCCCTCTATATTTTCTGAAATATAAGCTTTAATAAAGCTTATATCTGTATAAGCTTATATCTGTATAAGCTTATATCTGTATAAAGCTTATATCTGTATAAGATATCTTATATCTTATATCAGATCATGTCTGTCTTGACCATCCATGTATCCCATGAGCCTATAATTTTTATACTTGTACTCTATACATGTTTGTTAAATAAGTTACCCATATTATACCTTTCAAATTCTTCTAACTAAATCTAAAGTGCATTGTAAACTGGAGATGGGGATACAAAAAAATGACTTAATAATTGTCTCCTGCCCAACTTAGTTACTCCCAAGCCTACCATAAGGGATCAGCTGATCAAATTATTTTAAGAGGGATAATCTGTTTTTAAGGGTTCATGAAATATCCAATGGGCATAATCATCAAATCAGATCTTCCCACTTGTAATCCACAAATGGTCTAAAATTCCCAAATCATTTATCTTTCCATTTGAGAGGATATGCTAACATGACTTGAAAAACAATCCCAGGAACTGGTTTTCTTGGCAGGTTAAAAGAATGTACATTAACTGTAATATATTTATTTTTTTAAATGCGTATTTATTTATTTTGAGAGAGAGAGAGAGAGCATGCATGAGTGTGCACACATAAGTAGTAGGGAGAGCAGAGAGAGAGAGAATCTCAAGTAGGCTTGTGGCAGTCAGCTCATAGCCTGACATGAGGCTTGATCTCATGAACCATGAGATCATGTGACCTGAGCTGAAATCAAGAGTTGGATGATTAACCTACTGAGCCACTTAGGTGCCCAACCATCATATATTTCTATAATTGTGTGATTTCTTTCCCATTTCAACATGTAATATTATTATTTATTATTTTTGTTTGGCTTTAAATACAATTATTTTTAATGTTCTTTGATATTTTAAAATATTTGAATCCTATAATCTTTTACCTTTTCATGAGTCTTAATCAGATTATAGAATTAAAAATCATATATGCAAAAATTTGGTTGGACTTAGACGATGACATCTGTGATTAATGAATCTTAGAAGAGAAAGTGAAGAAAATCACATCTTGTTAACCCCTCTGAAAGTTTCATCTGCAAGAGTAATAACAAATATACTCTTTATTCTTCTCTGTTTTATTTTTTAAATGTTAATTTATTTATTTTGAGAGAGAGAGGGAGAGAGAGCACAAGCAGGGGATGGGGAACAGAAAGAAAGGGAGAAAGAAAATCCCAAGCAGCCTCCACACTCAGTGTGGAGCTGACACAGGGCTTGAGCTCACTACTGTGAAATTATGACCTGACCCCAAATCAAGAGTCAGACCCTAACCAACTGAGCCACCCAGGTGCCTTATCCTTCTTTGTTTTAAACCAACAAAAATGCAGTGTAAAATAAAGTGTGTCCAGATATCACATTAACAATCCAAAGGTTAATACTTAATAACAATAGGTTCTTTTAATGGGAACAGACAATACTAAGCATGTTGCATGTTTTCTTTCATTTAATTTTTACAATTTTCTTATTAATTTGTAATATTAATATACTGTCTTTTTTAAAATTTTTAATGTTCTCAAGAGAGAGAGAGACAGAGTATGAGCAGAGGAGGAGCAGAGTGAGAGGGAGACACAGAATCCAAAGCAGTCTTCATTCTCTGAGCTGTCAGCACAGAGCCTGACATGGGGCTTGAACCCACGAACTGTGAGATCATGACCTTAGCTGAAGTTGGATGCTTAGCCAACTGAGCCACCCAGACACCCCTAATATACTGTTTTTGTTTTAAATTTTCATTAGTTTTTTAAAATTTATTTATTTTGAGAGAGAGTGTGTGCGCACACATGAGTGGGGGATGGGTAGAGATTGAGGGAGAGAGAGAGAATGCCAAGCAGGCTCTGTGCTGTCAGTGTAGAGCCTGACATGGGGCTTGATCCTAAGAACCATGAGATCATGACCTGAGCTAAGATCAAGTGCCAGATCCCTAAGCAACTGAACCACCCGTGTGCCCAAATTTTTCATTAGTTTTCTTTTTAAATTTAAGTATAGTTGACATAAAATGTTGCATTAGTTTCCCGTGTACAATGCAGAATTGACAACTTTATACATTATGATATGTTAATCACAAGTGTAGCTACCGTTTGTGCTGTTACATCACTATTACAATATCATTGACTGTATTCCTTATGCTCTGCCTTTTATTCCCGTGACTAATTCATTCTATAACTAGAAGTCTTTATCTCCCACTTCCCTTCACCCGGTTTTCTCAGCCCCTTACCCGCATCCCCTTTAGCAACCCTCAATATGTTCTTTGTATTTATATGCCTGATTCTGCTTTTGTTTATTCATTTGTTAATTTGTTTTTTTTAAGATTCTACATATAAGTGAAATCATATTGGTATTTGCCTCTCTCAGTTTGACTTATTTCACTTATCATAATACCCTTTAGATACATCCATATTTTCTCAAATGGCCTGACCTCATCTTTTTATGGCTGCATTATATTCCATTAGATAGGTATTAGATACAGATATATAGATATGTCTATATATATATAGATAGATAGACAGACATAGACATACACACACACACACACACACACACACACACACACACACTACATTTTCTTATCCATTCATCTACTGATGGACACTTAAGTTGCTTCCATATCATGGCTACTGCAAACAATGCTGCCTTGAACATGGGGGTGCATATATTTTTTCAGATTCGTGTTTTTGTTTTCTTTGAGTAAATACCCAGTAGTGGAATTACTGGGTCTTATGGTAAGTCTACTTTTTTAAAAATTTTTTTAAATGTTTATTTATTTTTGAGGGAGAGACAAAGTATGAGCAGAGGAGGGGCAGAGAGAGAGGGAGACAGAGAATCTGAAACAGGCTCCAGGCTCTGAGGTGTCAGCATAGAGTCTGATGTGGGGCTTGAACTCAAGAACTATGAGATCATGGCCTGAACCAAAGTTGGATGCTTAACCGACTGAGCCACCCACACGCCCCCAAGTCTATTTTTAATTTTTGAGAAATATCTATACTGTTTTCCACAGTGGCTGTACCAGTTTACATCCCCACCAATGATGCACAAGACTTTCTATTTCTCCACATCTTCACCTATTCTTGTTATTTCTTTTCATTTTTATTTTAACCATTCTAACTGATGTAAGGTGATTATCTTGTGGTTTTGATTTGCACTTTCCTGATGAGGAGTGATGTTGAGTGTCTTCCCTGACGACACTAAGGCCTAGAGAGGTTGAAAAAACTGCTGAGGTCATACAATAATATTGCACAATTTTGGCAGTCAAAGGGAAGTCTTTCTTCTTAACATCCATGCTCTTAACCATTTGGACATACTGCAAATTTACTACACCGTGCCAGCAAAGAGGAGGAATGTTATAGCCTTCCAAATATCAAATAGTGCTTGCCCACACTTCTGGTTATTGGAGAATAGTCCAACATCCTACAACCAGCCTGTAAGGCCAGGCCACACCATCAAGACTTAAATCTTTCATTATTCGAACACATACTTTTGTGAATACATAGTATGTGCCTATGTTATGTTTCACGTACAATTCTTTATAACTTTTGGTATAAGTCTGTGAAATGTGCGTTAATTTCCAAAGTTTATTTGGTCAACCTCAATGCTAAATAACTACTAAGAAGTCTGTGATCAGAGGAGGATTAGCGTATGCTCATTCATACCAAAGCAACATATATACTTGTGTCTGTGTGTGTATAAAATGCTTCTTAAAGTTGATGACAATAATAAAATTTAAGTGTTATCATTTCCATTTTACAAAGGTAAGCAACAAACAACTACAATGATGTAGGCCTTCAATGAAGGGTCAAATTAAAGAGAAGCAGATAATAAATGATTCAGTGAGAGAGAGAGTTCATATTCCACTGGGCTGAACAGAGAAGTCTCCTTCTGTGCAAAGTGTTTTAGCTGAGTCTCAAAAGGCCATTTCAGACCAGGTACAGGTGCAAAACAGAGGTGCAAAAGTGGGGGAAGTCATAATATATCATACAGTTATTGCTGAAGAGAAGGAAACAGTACCAACATGGATAACAAAGACTCTGCTTTGTTCTTCAATTCATTTGGATCTTTTCTTTTTAATAATTTTTTTTTAAACACAGAGATTTGGCATTTTCCTGATTTGATATGTGTAAACTAAAACATCAATCACTTTTTAATGTATTCAATACCAACTTTCCTCCAAAATGTATCTTCTTATAGATTTTAAAAAATGAAAATAAAACTTCCTAATAGTATTGACTCCTCAAGGTCTCCTACCTTAACTCCTGGATTGACCAGGCGGTTTGGAAAATAGCATTATGGAACAAGCAAAAAACGATTATAAAATTTCCCCTATTTTTAGGAAAATAATTGAGTTGATTCATGGTTTAATTATCTGTGTCATTTTGTACAGTGGACTGGAGTAACGTTTCTCCTGAATTACTAATAAAAAAAAATACTGTAGGCTTAGTGAGTCAAATAAATGGTTAAATATAGAACAATCTGGGATACATTTAATATTAAATTGGATAAAAGTACTAATTGACAGTACTGGAGTAGAAAGTAAAATAAATGAAATTAGCTCTCATCACTTTAATTGGTGTTTGGTGAATTTAGAAACATAAACACTTAAAGTAAATCTTGAATAGTCATGTTTAGAAAAGGTAGAAGGAAGCAAAATAATGCAAAATGAACATTGACTAATAGTCATATCTATCTGGCTACATAGTTAGACATATATGTGTTTATCAAGCCTATTTCTCATTGTGTATACAATGGTTCCACTGTTAAATGTCTTCCATAAGATAGTTGACAATGATAAAAGATAAAAGACAATGACAAATAGATTTCTGTTCACAAGAGAGAGTAAATTTTGGACCATAACCAGAAAGTTACTTCCCACACCAAACAGCCCCCACCCCCATTACTAAATAAAATAGATAGACAGAGGCAGATATTGGAGCATTAGATAAAGTGTATCACAGTACATTTAGGAAAATGAAGTAAGTAGCAGTAGACCTTTGCAGAACATATTTAAGAAAAGTGAAACTTCCTTATTAATAAGTAAATAAAGTCTACAGTGTTAATCTACTATATTAATAATCCCCACTATTCATTCATCCACCAGAAGTACAGGCTGATGTATCCACATTGAGAACAATGGCAGAGCCGAGCAAGCAAACCCACTCCCCACACCACATCTTCTGAGAGCCTGTGCACGATGGCAAAGTGAACTCTCCTGGCCTACACCCGTGACAGTGACAGCTCAGTCTGTCTCAGCAGCAGCAGCAGCAGCAGCAGCAGCAGCAGCAGCAGCAGAATCCCTGCCTGGCAGGATGCATGCCTAGGATGACAGGCCTGGTCTGCTGCAGTATCCACATCAGCAGGTTGACTGTCACAACCACAGTCACTGTGGTGACTTGTTAGCCAAGCCACAGTGGCAGCATCAGCAGAGTTTGGGTGGAGTTTTATCCCCAGCTCATCCCTTCTGGGAAACCCAACTGGCAACCGTAAGCAGCACAGAACAAAACACACAGAATAACCATTGCCAAGGCTCTAGAAACTAACTTCATTGGAATTACAGCTAACAAAAGTAGTCAAAGATCTACATACAGTGCCTAATAGTGTGAATACCTGCTAACCCAGGCATTTTAATTGGGATCACCTGTCTCCTATGATAATGTGAAAAATGTCAAAGATGACAAAAAATCTCCTATAGTACAATGAACAAAAACACAGCTTGAAAGATAAAACCAATCAATGGGCATCAACACTGAGATTATTCATATGTTGGAAGTATGTAACAAGAATTTTATAACAATCATAAAAATGCTTTAAGCAGTTATAAATCTTCTTGAAACAAATTACAAAATTAAGAGAAAATCTTAGAAAAGAAGTTTGTTAAAAGAAGAAACAAATGGAAATTTTAGAAGTGAAAAATATAATAAACAAGTAAAGACCTCACTGGATTATCTCAAAGCACAGTAAACACTACATAGGATAAAATTAGTAAACTTGAGGAAAAAGCAATAATTAACTTGACTGGTGCTGTTATCATTAAACAAATTTAATTTGTAGTTATAAAGCTCTTTCCTCACCAAAACAAAAACAAAATAACAACAACAAAAACAAAACCCCTGTAGGCTTACATGTTTTCACTGGAGAATTTAAAGAATTAACACAAATTTACACTAGCTCAGTAAATAGAAGAGGAGGGAACACTTCCTACTCACGTTGAGGCCGATATTACCTAATACCAAAACCACACAAATATTGTACAAAAAAAGGAAACTACAGACCAATATCTCCCGTGAATTTAGATGCCAGAAATCTGAACAAAATATCAGTAAATTGAATCCACCGATGTATAAAGAATTAAGTACCTGGACTCATGGCGGTTGATCTCAGGTATACAAGGACAGTTCCTTTTTTTTTTTTTTTTTTTTTTTGAAAATCAGTCAGCATGGTTCACCATAACAGCAGACTAAAGAAGAAAACTTATGTGATGATATCATATAATGCAGAAAAATCATTTGACAAAATCCAATACCTACTCATGTTTTAAATTTTCAGCAAACTATCAGTAAAGGAGAACTCACTCAACTGATAGAGATTACCTACCAAAAACCTACAGTTAGCTTCATCTTACCTAATGGTGATAGACTTCTTTATGTCTCAACTTGAGTAGAAGGCGTGGACTTCTGCTATTACCATTCATACTTATCATAGCACTGCAAGCTCTAGGCAGCACAGCAAGGCAAGAAAAGGCATATAATTGGAAAAGAAAAAATAAAACTGTCTATTTGCAGATTACAGAATTGTACATGTAGTGGTTGCTAGGATTTAGAGTGGGGAACATGTGGTAGTTATAGGAAGTTACACGTGTGCTAAATTTGCATAAAAGTGTATACATACACTCACATCACTGCATTTATAACTGGTAAAATAAGATTAGGCTCTGTGGATACTACTAATGCCAATTACCTGGTTGTTGTATTATATTAATTATATTATATTATATTATATTATATTATATTTATTATATTATATTAATCAGATTTTAATATTGGGAGAGGCATGGAAAAGGATGCAAGGGACTACACTACATGTTTCTTTGAAACTTCCTATGAATCTATAAGTATTTCAAAATCAATTTTTTAAAAATATCTGATTGCATCATAAGTTGCAATTCAAATGAATTGCTTTGCTGTCTTTATTAAATCCTAATAGAATATCTTTATTATATTCTTATTATTTATGAGATACTTACAGTCTCTCAATTCTTCCAGCAAATATTACCCAATGTTGTGTGAGAAATTATTTTAACATCAAAATATTTTAATATAATGGAGTAACACTTTGTTCTCATTTTTAAATTCATGTTTTCAAAACTATAAACATGGTAATCTCTATGGATTGTTTCACTTCAAAAAAAATTCTCAATTTGGGACCTCTTTTCTTATCTGAAAAGGAGAGTAATCATATTTCTGAGGACCTATCTCAGTATGTTTGAGCTGCTATAACAAAATATCTGAGACTGGGTGCTTATAACACAATGTTGGAAGCTGAAAGTCCAAGATCAAGGTGCTGGAATGGTTAGATTCCAGTAGAAGGCCCTCTTCTGGCCTTCAAACTTCCCACTTCTCACTATGTTCTCAAATGGTGGAAGAAGTGATGATCTCTCTGGGATCTCCTTTATAAGGGCACTAATTCCAATCATAAGGACTCTGTACTCATGACCTAATCACTTTCCAAAGGCCCCAGCTCCTAATACCATCATCTTGGGCATTAGGTTTTCAACTTATGAATTTTGGGGAAACACCAACTATCAACCTATAGCTAGACCATTCCAACCTTTACTGTTAGAAAAAGCATAAGGACACACAGGTGGTGAGAATTGAAAAAGAAAAAAGTTTGAGAGAGAGAAATGAATGGTTTGGAATACTTGACTCCCAGGGAAGCAACTTAAATTATCTAAGGCAAAGTTTCCATACTCCATCTTTTCAAATATGAACATATTTCTCTTTCCCTGAAATATGAGTAGCAGGTCAATCTGAAAACAAACAAGAAGTTTGCTGCTGATCTGTCACATTTTTCTTTGAGTGCATTTAAAGAACTGAGAGAGTGCTAGGGGCTTGGCAGCTGGGTTCTTGTCAGCAAGCCATCTCTTGCTTGGTTGGCAAGATTAAAAATGGTTATTGCCTTAGGAAGTAAAGGGTAGCCTGGAGGAAATGGCCTGAAGGAAACTAAAATGCAGCATTGCAAAATCAATAACATTGCAGAAAGAAGGCTATTTAGTCAGCAGAGGACCTTCGGAAGATCTTTCTGTTCAGAAGGTATAGTAGCTGCAGTGACGAGTTGCAAAGTAAACAAGCTCACGAAAATTTCAGAAAATATTTTGAATGTCAGTGCTTATTTTCCACAATGATACTACAACATCCTAAAAGAGAAAGACACTGGTTTTTCTCGTCTTGCTCATAATATTATTTCTTATATATAATAATACCTACACCTAATATTACAGTTGGTATACTAAGTTTCCACTCGTGGGATTTCATTTTGTAAGAGGATGCATGTGTCATCTTGACTCTTATTCCAATCTGTCTAATCTAAACCCGAACTTGAGATATCAATTTTTTTTTTAATTTTTTTTTTTTTTTCAACGTTTTTTATTTATCTTTGGGACAGAGAGAGACAGAGCATGAACGGGGGAGGGGCAGAGAGAGAGGGAGACACAGAATCGGAAACAGGCTCCAGGCTCCGAGCCATCAGCCCAGAGCCTGACGCGGGGCTCGAACTCACGGACCGCGAGATCGTGACCTGGCTGAAGTCGGACGCTTAACCGACTGCGCCACCCAGGCGCCCCGAGATATCAATTTTTTAAAAAGCAAAACCAGTAAACAAGGTCAAGGGTCAAAGATTTCTTGTCACTAGAGAAAGTGTATAAGCGAGAAGTTGTTTCCATAAGCATATGCAACCATGAGTACAGATGGATGAAACACTGGGACTACCCAATAAGGTAAAGGGTGGTAATGTAGAGATGAGCAAGTGAGAGTTCCATGTGCACTAAGGAGAGTTACTTGTTGATTAACATGAGGCCTAGTTTGACCACATCTAAAAGACATAACGGGCCGTTGAAACATATCCATGAAAGCTTCACGTAAGCTATGTAATGGTGGCAAAATAAAGCCTCATGAAGAATGACAAAAATATACTGAAACTTTCTAAACTATAATGGTTGAGGGATGCCTTCAGAATAATCATTAGCAAAGGATCTGTGTTTAGGTTGAACCAACTGACCAGTATGAAAACAACAGACATGGCATCTGTTGATGCCAGAGAGGCAATGGGAGAAAAAGCAGTGTCACCCAAGCTCTACTGCTGTGTCATAGAGATAAGGGCTCCATTTCTATCCACTGAATCCTATGGAAAGATAGGAAACAAAATAAAGACATATGAATGGACTGATGTAAACCCATCAGCCTTCTTCAGAAACTATCTCCAGATCCAACTGCTGAACCCTCCCCCTTTTTATTTTACAAAGAAGAGATTTTAAGTAGAATATATACTTGTGAGTGAATATATTGAAGTAATATGCATATGTATAAATTCAGTTAGATGTGAGAAATAACTGTGAGGTCTACATGATTGCTATGAGATATGGAATATTTCTTTTTCTTATAATATTTCAAGTCCCTACTTTGATGAGGGTCAGCAGGAGATCTCTCAAGAAACAGTAAAGAAGAAAATCCATTTTTGGAGACTGTAATTCTCCAAGTATTCTATTCTCTTCAGTGGATTATACAAAGTGCCAGGGACTTAATATTAGAGTTAGGACTTTTTAACTGCCATATATTAGGCTAAGAAGGACTGGCTGTTGTTTACAAATGTATTCTAAAATTTATTGCAGTCACAAGAAATAAATGCCAAATGAAGACTAAATTCATTTAGTAACTGAGTTCAGAATATTTACTGAAGTGTCGCTAGAGGACTGTAGCCATTTATCACAACTAATCCTGGCACTATCTGCTAGTTGTTGATGAATAAGAATAATCTATAGCCTTTCAGTTATTCAGAAATCATATATCTGCTGAGGGACTTGTATTTAAAATATATAAAATCCTTACAACTAAGTAATAAAAGGAGAATAAACAATTTAAAAATATACAAATGATCTGAATAGACATATTTACAAGGAAGATATACAAATAGCCAGTAAGCACATAAAAAACACCTGACACCATTAGTCACCAAGAAAATGCAGATCAGAAACATAATGAAATACCATTTCACACCCATTAGGATGACTATTATCAACAAGTTATATAGTAACAAATGTTAAAGATGTGGAAAATTTGGAACCCTCATACCATGCTGGTGGGGATGTAAAATGAGTCAATCACTTTGGAAAACAGGCTGGCATTTCCTCAAAATGTTAAATATAGAGTTATCATATGATCCAACAATTATACTCCTATTCATATATCCAAGAGAAATGAAACACAAAAACTTGCATATAAATGTATATAATCAGCATTATTCACAATAGTCAAAAGATAGAAACAAACCAAATGTCCATCAACTAACAAGTGAATAAAGAAAATATGGTATATCCATATAATGATAATGCTATAATATTTGGCCATAAAAAGGAATGAAGTACTAATGTATGTTACAGTATGGATGAACCTTGAAAACATTAGAAGTGAAAGAAGCCACTCATCAAAGATCACATATGATATGCTATTCCATTCATAGAAAATGTCCAGAATAGAGAAATCCATAGACAGAAAGTATATTAGTGGTTACTTAGGGCTGAAGAAGGGGAGAGATAGGGGAAGTGATAGCTACAAGTATGGGTTGTTTGTTTGTTTGTTTGTTTGAAAATGAACTAAATCTGACTGTGGTGATGGTTGCACACATCTGTGAATACATTAGAAAGCGTTGAATAAAATAACTTAAATGAATGAATTGTAGGGTATGTGCATTATATCTCAATAAAGCTGCTGAGTAAGAATGAGAAGTAGAAGGAGGAAGAGGAGGAGGGGAAGGAGAAGATCATAATGACAAAAGAAAAAATCTGTAGCCACCCAGTTAATTCCTAACATCTTCCAGATTTTGGTGCTGAGATGGTGGGGTGCAGAGAAGGAAAGACACGCCCTGCCCAGCTAGGCAAATGCGTTAAAGCACAGCAACATGAAACAAGGAAAAGACCTCATCCTTTAGAAACTGAAAATGACTCACCGACAAGAGCTCATGTGATAACGCCTTCATATCTGATAACAAAAGACAGGAGAAAAATAATAGAATGTACAGTATTTGATAAAGCATTGAACTCTAAAATATGGAAAGACATTTAGTATCAGAGACATTCAATGCAGAAAAATGTTGGATGCTACAGATCCATCATGATTCTGTAAGCAGTTGCCTTCAATTACAATTCACTTGCAATGCGAAACTATTTTTGTTTTGTTTTGTTTTGACTCATTACAAGATATGTTTCCTGCACTCTCAATTAGGTTTTCAATGGATATATAACAAAGTAAGAATTCTGAGACCAGAAATAGTTTTTTTTTTTTAAATTAAATGAGCTAATTCCCAGTTAATTACAATAGAGGTATGACAATTTATTGGGCGAGTAGATAATATAAATGTATTGAAACATAATGAATATTTCTCTGAACTTCATTAGGCTTTCATATACTCATTTCTATTTAATTATAACTAAATCACCAACATTTATTGCCGAGTTAGAAACACTTTCGAATAATAGCCTGGTTAATACTGAATTAAAGCACAATCCAATGGAAGTCCCTACATAAAAACAAATGAATTAACTAGAAATAAATTTGTCGTTGTAAGTACTAGAAGAGTTATTATAATTATGTCATTATTTCAATATGATATGCCGAAACATTTTAGAACCTGTAGGCCCAAAACAAAAAGGGCATATTTAAAAAGTTAATTTTGCTGTCTTATGTGGTTTCTCATATCAGTAAAGTATTTTGCTTTAGACCATTTGTCATTTGAGCTATTTTGTACTCAATTCTCCTAGCCCCCTAACTGAATTGGCCTTAAGTTTCAAGAGTTACAGATGAAAATAAAACTAACAAATTTAAAGTGATTGGATTAGTGGGGTGCCTGGGTAGCTCAGTCAGTTAAGCATACAACTTCAGCTCGGGTCATGATTTCATGGTCTGTGAGTTCGAGCCCTGTGTCAGGCTCTGTGGAGCCTGCTTCAGATTCTGTGTCTCCCCCTCTCTGCCCCTCCCCTACTCATGTTGTCTCTCTCTCTCAAAAATAAACAAACATTAAAAAAATAACTTAAAGTAATTGGACCAAAAACATTCATTGTCATAACAAAAGTCATAACATGCTGTACAGGGCTGAAGAAAGTGAATTTAATTTTTCCCATTCTAAAAATATTACATTTAATAGAAATTTATTTTTCAAGATACTAAATTTCTTCAAGATACTCAGTTTACTTATACATGAATAAGAATGTGATTGAAAATTGATAAGTGTTCCATTCTGATGTTTGTTTTTTTCAAAATACAATATTTTTTTGCAGTAAACTTACTGTACCGTGGGGGCACCTGGATAGCTGAGTTGATTAAGTGTCTGACTCTGATTTTAGCTAAGGTCACAACATCACGTTTGTGATTTGAGTCCCATATGGCGCTCTGTGCTGACAGTGTGGAGTCTCCCTGTTAATAAATGTTAAAAATAAACATTAAAAAATAATGCCACTTACTTAGTGGCAAACACACTACTGATCTCTAGGACTTACCTTTTCTATGAGAATTTTCCTTCATTTGTATTTTGAGAAATATTTTGGCATGTTGATCAAAATTTGCAGCTAGTTCATATATTTGAACACAGAATTTAAAATGAACCTTTGCCCTTTCTTTTTAATCCTTTCTAACATATCACTGCCATGTTGGCACATTGTATGCCTAAAAAAGAGTATTGGTACTTAATTGATTAAGTCTCAGTTATTAATAGATGGGATTTGGAAATACAGTGGTGTAGCTTTAAACTCAGGGCTGCAATCTCTGAGAGGTGGCAAAGCCCTCATCATGCAAAGACTGTGAGATCTGGGTGGCATATTTAATATTAGGATTTCTCTCTTCTCCTTAGACTCTAGCAACTAGATGCTTCTACTTGGACATCTCTGTCATCTGAGGTGAATATTCTCTTTTGTCCTTCTCAATTAACATCCAGCTTGCTGCCCTGGTTAACTGTCTGATTTGTATCCAAATGTGATTATTGTTGAGACTCAGACCTCCTGTCTACGGCCATACCACCCTGAACACGCCTGATCTTGTCTGATCTCGGAAGCTAAGCAGGGTCGGGCCTGCTTAGTACTTGGATGGGAGACTCAGACCTCCTAAGGTCTCTTCCTGCATCCTTGAATTGGAATCCTATTTAAAAGTTAACTGGGTCCCTCAGGATAGGAGTCCTTTCTCCTGGAATTCTCTTTCTCCATCCATCTCTTGAATGTCACTCAACATTAAGCCCAGACCCAAACATCATAGCCACAGCAGGGTTATTCCCTCTTCTCCAAACTTTATCACTACACTTCTAAATCAAAGCAAGCCCATTTAATATAATGTCATAATATATGTCTAGGTATGAACATTCCCAACTACATCAGGAGGTCTTCAGGATTCATTCTTTGCCTTTGATCATGAAATGCTGTCAGGCAACGTCAGATGAACTTGAGTTGCAAATAGAGGAGGAAAACATTGTACAAAAGCATTTGGGAGGCTTAGAACAATACAAAGAACCCTATAGGATAATTCTGAAAGTTTGTTTTTTCTCTGTGTTTTGACAGAACTTTCTCAAAGGAGAAAAGTAGACATGGTAAGCATTCAAAGCACAGTGAGTAAAGGAGTTAATAATGAATGAGTGAAGTGACTCTTAATGTCATTATAAGGTAATTTTGTAACAATAATTTTTTTAAAAATCCAAAATATGGTACAAGCACATATAATTGTCACTAACATATGTAGACACTGGCTTTCCCCTCTGACCTCTCATTCCTGATTAAATGGATCTTTCTGCTAATATATACAACTTTGTTTTTGTATTGTAGTTATGTTTCCATCTGTTAAAATACTTTTCTAGATCTAAATAATGACCCAGTGTCCAGGTGTGGGATTACTTTACCCCGTAGCACTACACAGGTCATAGGCGACATAGCAGGAAAAATGGAAGACACAAATTCTGACACATCTCATTTGTCCAGGGTTAGAAGGATAGTTTTCTAGGTACCTTGAGATACCTGGGTAAATTTGCATAGATACCTCCTTGAAACTTTGCCATTTGGATACCTTGGACGTAGGTAATCTGCTTTTCTTTTTTGACAAAAAATAAAAGTAAGTTTTCAGAACATAACCATTAGTCTGCTACCATCTAAATATGTCTAGATCCTTAGGCTTTCCAAATTTCCTCAGCAGAATTCCAAGATAAACTATTAAAAAAATATATCTCACCTAATCACACCCTTTTATCTTTTTGATCTATACATTATTTTTGTTGTGTTCAAAGAAACAGATTCTACCCTAGAAAGAAAAATAAATCAATTCTAGAAAGAAGCAAAAGATGAAGCATTATAATTATGAACTAATTGGTCTTAGAATTAAAATCTTTCTGTCAATGTAGTTCAGTGACCTATGGAAAATTATTTAACTTCTTTTAAACCTGTTCTGTAATAGGAAGATACTATCTGTTTCGAAAGATTGTTGTGGGAATTACACAATGCAAATAAAGAGAGAATTGTGACTGGTATGTAGTAAATGTTCAGTACATGTTTGTTATTATTTTTATTTTTAACAGCTCCCAGGAAGAGACAACTACCACAGTATCACATATATATATATATATGTATATATATATATATATGTACCTTATATATGTACATAAATATATATATATATATATATATTTATGTACATGCATACATACATACTAGAAAACACAGGCTTTGGAATATTAACCACATTCCATTTATCACAACACAAATCTTGTAACTTTTCATTTTAATATAATTTCAAATGTATAGTTAATTGACAAGAGCAGTACCAAGGACTATCATATGCACTCTACTCAGATTGACCAGTTATGTGTATTTTGCTGTTATGATTCTTTCACTTTTTTTTTTAAATTTTCTTTTAAGTGTATTTGTTTTGAGAGACAGAGAGAGCAGAGGAGAGGCAGAGACAGAGGGAGAGAGAGAATCCCAGGTAAGCTCCGTGCTGTCAGTGTTGAGCCCGATGCAGGGCTTGAACTCATAAACCATATCATGACCTGAGCTGAAACCAAGAGTTGGACACTTAACTGACTGACCCACCCAGGCACCCCATGATTCTTTCTCTTTCTGTCTTTGCATCTGTGAATATATATTTTTCAGAGAATGACATATAATACATTATTTTTATATAATTATTAGTTATATATATTTATTAATAATAATTTAGAAAATACTTATATAATATTTATACACACATTTCCTAAACCTTTTGAGAGTAATTTGTATACATTGTGGTGCATTACTCAAAAAGATATAATGTGTATTTCCTAGGAATCTGAATATTCTCTTACAGAACCAAAATATAATTAAAATCAAGTGGATTATTATTTATACAATTCTATTATCTAATCCATACTCAATATTCAAATTGTATCTATTGTCCTGGTAACGTAATTGTAGTTTTTATTTTGATCCACCCCTCACGCCCCCAGTCTTCTTTTTTTTTGATTTTTTTAAATCTCACATCTAAGTTAGTTAGCATATAGTGCAACAATGATTTCAGGAGTAGATTCCTTAATGCCCCTTACCCATTTAGCCCATCCCCCCTCCCACAACCCCTCCTGTAACCCTCTGTTTGTTCTCCACATTTAAGAGTCTCTTATGTTTTGTCCCCCTCCCTGTTTTTATATTATTTTTGCTTCCCTTCCCTTATGTTCATCTGTTTTGTATCTTAAAGTCCTCATATGAGTGAAGTCATATGATATTTGTCTTTCTCTGACTGACTAATTTCACTTAGCATAATGCCCTCTAGTTCCATCCACATAGTTGCAAATGGCAAGATTTCATTCTTTTTGATGGCTGAGGAATACTCCACTATATATATATGTATACGTATGTGTTTGTGTGTATCTCTATCTCTATCTCTATCGCAATCTCTATCTCTATATATGATATGATATGACATGATATAGATAGATATAGATATAGATATATGGATATAGATATAGATATATAGATATATAGATATAGATATATAGATATAGATATAGATATAGATATAGATATAGATATAGATATAGATATCTCACATCTTCTTTATCCATTCATCCATTGATGGACATTTGGGCTCTTTCCATACTTTGGCTATTGTTGATAGTGCTTCTATAAACATTGGGGTGCATGTGTCCCTTGGAAACAGCACACCTGTATTCCTTGGATAAACACCCAGTAATGTAATTGCTGGTTTGTAGGGTAGTTCATTTTTAATTTTTTGAGGCACCTGCATACTGTTTTCCAGAGCCTCACACCCCAGTCTAAGAACCTCTATGGTCTCCATTAATTTGGAACTATACTTTAGCTCTTCTTTGTTTTTTCAATTTTTTTTTAATGACATGGACATTTCAAAGAGTAAATATCATTTATTTTGTAGAATGCCATATATGATTAGACTGTTATACAAGTTTGCCAGTAAAACCACAGAATTGATGCTATTCCCTCTTTAGTGTATCTTCTCAGAGGTGCGTGATAGTGGTCAGTATGTCCCATTATTGATTATGTTAATTTTGACCACTATGGTAATTTGTCTTACAGTTTTTTTCACTTTACAGTTGCTAATTTTTTCCTGTATTTAATAAGAGATTTGTGGGAAAATAGTTTGAGAACTCTCATTCCTCACAAAGCCCTCCTGTATTAGTTTTCCCCATTAGCATCCGTTGATTATTCTTGCCAGGATTAGTAACTATTCTGATAATTGCCAAATTATGATTTTCTTATCACAATCTCAGTTATTCCTTCTATCTTTCCTGAAGAGATTTCCATTTTCTATGTATTTATCTGATCTTTCATTTGTATATTTATATCAATATGGACATGTAGAGTATTATTTTATTCAATGAGTTTAATCCATTACACTTGGTATTAATTTTGATTCTCATGTTATCTAAAATTTAGCCAGTGCGGATCTCTTCAAGTTGGCTTCTTGTTCCCACATTCTGTGAGCATTCCCTTTTTTTCTGAATCAAAAAGATGTTTCTGCCTTATCCTGTACGTTCCCATTTCATCCCTGAGATAAGCAATTTTTCCAAGGAGACCAGACTCCTTTTAAGGCAAAATGATATTTTATAGTCAAGACCAGAGCTATAAGTCATTATTACTGGACCATTATTTCATCTAGGTCCTCTCAGTGGCGGAGCTAGGGAGGTGTGTGTTTATGAAGACAGATATAAGCGTGTATCTATTCCTTTATATCTACCTTTATATACTAAAACCATGAGTTGATACTGATATCTCCAATTCCATCCAACACCATAGGGTGCATTTTAGCTTTTCGCCTTTTCATATTTTTAACTCACTTCCCAAATAGTGAGAAACTTGGTTTCCATTTTCCTTACTATATGTGATTATTCTCCCAGCAATACAAAACACAGAAAATAGTTTCAGAACTGCTCTTCCATACCACTGTGAAAAAAAACCTACTTAACCATAGCTCAGTATTTGTTTATAGCTCTTTTTGTCTTTAGACTGATACTATATATTGTAAAGACAAAAATTTTAAAATAAGAGGCTTAGTTCTCCATGATTAAAAAAAAATGGTCAGCGGCACCTGGGTGGCTCCGTCAGTTAAGCATGACTCTTGATTTCAGCTCAGGTCATGATCTCACAGTTCATGGCTTCCAGCCCCACATTGGGCTCGGTGCTGACAATGTAGAGACTGCTTGGGATTCTCTCTCTCCCTCTCTCTCTCTGCCCCTCCCTTGCTTGTGTGTTCCCTTTCTCTCTCTCTCTCTCAAAATAAATAAACTTAAGAAAGAAAGAAAAAAAGGACAGAAACAACCCACTTCTCCCTTTTCTTAGGATGTTTTCTTTTGTAAACTTGTTATAATTTATGTAAATCTGTTTTCTTTTTTAAAATTCTTGTCAGTTTCACAATCTAGGAACATTTTTCTTAAGGTCCTGGGACTATAAACAAATAGCAATTGAAATAATGCTTTTATCCTCCATGGAAAGGCAGTTTCCATGGAAGGGCAGGATCCTAACTTCAGCTGGCACCTGGCTCTAAATGGCAAATTTATCTGCTTTCATAGAGATATAAGAAATTTATTCTTCTTTTGTATGAGGTCACTTAACTAACAATGATGGTTATCCCAATTACCAGGTAAATGTAAGATGAACTATATGTGATAAACTGTGTAGTCAAGTACTCTTACTTGAGGACTAGTTACTTTTTATCTGGAGAACATGTATGGAATGGGTTGTGTCTGCTTGGTAATTTAAAAAGGTAAAATCTCTTGCTGTCTTGGTGATGTCTAGGGGATTGCCTATGGTACACCTTACACTCTGATTTAACGCTTATTCAATAATAAAACTGTTCTTTTTTCTCCACTACCTTCATGGAGGTTTTGGGGGGTGAGGAAAAGATTTTGTTTTCAGTTATATTTCCCCAACAATCATCAAAACTGTGTTCAAGTTAGTTAATTCTCACTTCGCCTTAGTGTGGTTGTATATTCACTTGAAATAGAATCAAGTTCATTTATTTCTGTTTGGGTTCTATTTTGGTTCCTTTTACTTGTTGATTGTCGAGTATATAAAACATCAGTGAATTCTAAAGTCAATGTTATGTACAAAGTTTTATGCAAAGAAATGTAACCCTACCCGCCTAAATCTTTCAACTTTATTCCTACTCATCCCTGTAGTTAAATAATTTTATTAATACCTGCTTCATGCTTCTGGTGTTTCTGTTTACAAATATGAGCAAATACATATTTATTTTCTTATTTCCTCTTCTTTCCTACACAAAAAGTAGCATACTATATATATTTTGCTTTTTGTACTTAATACATATTAAGAAATCACTCCATATCACTTAAGATCTTCCCCCTCATCTTTCCTAATGAATGCATTATACTAACTGTGTGAATATGCTATATTTTGTTTAACCAATATTTTATATTCGGGCATGTAGGTCATCTACAATATTTTGCAATGACAAACAATGATAGGAAAAATAACCTTCTGCCTATTCATTTTTATATTGTTAGAGTTGTATCTTCATGGTAAATTCCTGGAAATAGGATTTCTGGCTCAAAAAGTAAATACACACATAGCTTTACTTAGATACTACAAACTCCTTTCCATAATGGTTGTACTGACTTGCATTCTCACCAACAATATCTGTTTTCCCACAGTCTCACCATTATAATGTATCGTTAAGCTTTTTAGTTTGTGTCAGTACAGTAGCTTAGAAATGATATCTTGCTACAATTTTAAATTGCATTTTTAAAATCATGAGTAATGAACATCTTGCAATAGTTGTTAAAGGCCACTTCTATATATTTTATGTGAATAGTCAATTTATATCTATTTCCTGTTTTGTTTTGTTTTTAAATTTGGGTTTGCTTTTGTCTCCAACATTTAAAAAGATTTCTTTAACATATTAGTCTTTTATCTGTGATAAATGTTATAAATATCATCTTCCAGATTTTTTTCTTTTGACATTGCTTAAGGTATTTTACAGATTGAGTTCCTCAGGAAGTACACAAAGATTGAGACAGAAATAGGTATATAGGAGGCTTATTAGGCAATACTCTTGAGTTTAGTAACTATGGAAGGGAAAAGAGAAGTTGAGCCATTGTGTGTTCTCCTCTCTTCTACACCTATATGTCTTTTGCTGTGGATCATTCAGGTATTTTAGAAAGTAATAACGACAGTCATAAATAACAACATCTAAAATAAAAACAATAAAAGGAAGCATATTTGCCTCCATTCCCTGTATCATGGCTATACTTAAAGAAGTGGCAAAAACAGGTGAAAAATCAAGGTAATTTTTAAAGTCATCTTAGAAAAATTCACAATTTAATCAGAATATTTTAGATGGTCTTGCATCACAGGCAAAAAGGATCAAAGCATTTGGGAAACATAAGAAAATACAAGTAGAAAATTATGAAATTTTTTATGATATATTCTTAAAATTTTCCATATTTTAATTTTAAACTTTTTCTATTTGATCAGCTTAAATTAAATTGATGAGCTTAAGTCCCAAATTTCCTATCTCTTTTCTTTCGGTCACTGTATATTATTTTATCTCTCAAAAGATTTTAGAAGCAGTTAAAAGAATACCTTTTCAGATAATAAATTGCCCCATAACAACCATAGCTGTTCTTGCCTTTGACAATCTTATAGTCATTTTATTATAATGTAGTAGTAGAAGTCCTGACTCTCACGGACACACTCATTTATATTTATAGATGAAGTCTGTTCAGTTTGGAAACAACAGTAGGATTAACCAAACAGAAAGAAAGAGGCCATCACAAAAACATGCAAAGACCACCAAACAGAGAATTAAATGGCAATAATCAATTGCCTTTATCAACTCATTTGTCTAAATATCTTCAAGCAGGACTGAATCACTGCTAGGACCTGGGATCTGAGGAAAAAAATGATGAGGGTGATCTCTTAACCCCACCATTAGTATTTCCTATGTGCACACCTCTGTGGAAGTACATTCTGGGATTATCCACCTACAGTCTGGGTACAAGTATGGCATATCAGAGTAAGACTGCCTTGGAAATATCTTTCATTTAATTTTTTTTCTCAAAATAACACCTACTTATTTTCTTCTATAATTAAAGAAATGGTAAAAATCCTTTAATTTCCTTCCTCAATTTTCATTCTCCTACTTCTACTCTATAAAATTATCCAACTGGGTGTATCCTTCCATATATCCTTCTATGCTCAAAACATACTCTATATATCCACTCTAATATTCTTTCCATTATCCAGGTCACCTAAAGAAAGATCAGCCTGGGGCAATGCAAATTGTGCACTGAGCCACATTCCTTATTTTATCCAAGTTTATTTAAGTGAAACATAACACACAGTTCATTGAAGAAGAAAATAAGCTACAGAAGGTTGCTCTATAGTTTGCAGTGTGAGAGTAAGTTGTGTAATGTTTTATTTTCCCAATGGTAAGAGTGGTTGAGGTGGAAAGGAGGGAGGTTGACATATGTAATTCTTTCTTCCTTCTCCTTTTCCTGTTTTCCTGTTTTTACAAAATTTCTAGTAGGGTAGCTTTCAGAAAGTCAAGCGACTATATCTCAATTTGGAACCTCCTTGGAAGAAAAAAGCTTCCAAAATAGATCATGTATGCTAATGTTTGCTGTCTCTTTAGATATTTGGTATTACTACTATTACTACTGATGAAGTTTTGGGGCAGATGGGGGGTTTGGGAGGTCTGGAGCCAACGGCCAACAAAGAATTCTTAAAGATGTCTTTGGTGCAAAAAAGACGATTTTATTAAAGCACAGGGGCAGGACCCATGGGTCAAAAGAGCTGGACCCTGTGGAGAGAATGGTTATATACTGTGGCTTTGGGGAGGTAAAGTCAGGGGGAAGTTTCCAATGGGATTTTCATATACTGAAGAAGACTTGTAGGATAGTGGAGGCCTAGCTGTTGTCAAGCTAAAGTTGTTTTTCCCCTCTAGCAAAGACAGTAAGGAGTTCCCGGAGAAATATTTTACTCTGTCAGCCTCAAGTATTTGTCAATGGGCAGCAGGTTATAAGGAAATTTGATTTTATCTGCCATTTCCTTCCGCCTTTGTGTCCCACATCACTACTACTACTACAGGAGTACTATTCTCCAAAAATACAGCTCACAATCCTGTTACAATTCCGAATTTATTTTTAAAAGAACACTTTTTAGTAAAACACTTGTACCTGAAGTGACAGTATAAAATCACCAGTCCCTGCATATATAGCCAAACACATAGAGCTAGTGATCGAATTTCTCCTGGATGTTGTGGGTGCACTTACTTTAGATAATAATACAAAAGAATACCAGAAATGCCATGGAATTTGAGTTGGGATCATGGAACCTGACCCCAGTTCCTGGACACAGCATCCCCACAGGTGTATCTCCCATGTTTGAGCTTCAATTAGAGTCCTCCCCACTGGCTGTCTGAAGTGACAGTTGAGATCCTGGTAAAATGGTTTCCTAATCTGGCTTCTTTTGTTCAGCTCTTCAACACTGGATGATTAAAACTACTTTGCATTTAATTCAGAAAAAAAAAAAAAAGGCAAATAAAGTCATTTCCAAAGGCCCAGGTGTTCAAGGGCAAAGGAAGGTTCCTGAATCCACAGAGGGCTTGGCATGGCTCTCTTCTGCTGAAGTTGGCCTGAAACCACACAGATGGGTTGTGTGCAAGGTGATAAAATGCTTGGGAAGGTGAAATGACTCCCGAGGAGAGGAGCCGGCAATGGCAAATAAGGCATTAAATTGGCAAAGAAAGTGAAAATTAAAACACACAAACTAACTGGAGCCTCGGAATATATACAACTCCCAGGTGCCCAACAATCTTAAATGACTTAAATGGTTTTCACAGTTTACAATAAGAGGCAAATGTACTTATATGGGTCAGTACTTAAATCGTTTTTTTACTTTATTATTTTTAGGTATATTTTATTAAAGATAATTTTATATTCAACCCCTCAATTTATGTAAAATAAAAGCAGGATATTGCCACAGACAAAGAAAAAAAACAGCACACAACTGTAGTCAACTTGCAACATATTTTTAAATTAAACTTTATTTGGAGATAATTGTAGATTCACATAGAATTGTTAGAAATAATCCAGGAGATCCTGAATACCTTTTACCAGTTTTCTGCAATGGTATTATCTTACAAAATGATAGTACAATATCACAACCAGGATATTGTTATTGACACAGGCAAGATACAGAACATTTCCATCACCGAGAAGACCCCTGGCCATTCAATGCAGTTAAAATCTCCAGGTCAGCAGGTCTTACAAGTATTGGCTTAACATATTAAATGAAAAGCACAGTACTAGGGACCAAAATGGGAACATACATATAGAAGAATATGTTGGCTGTTCATGGCACCGAAACTTGTGGGGAGAATTAACATTTAATAAGTATCTATCTTTATGCATCAAGCATATTTATATTATAATTCAATCTTTACAACTTCTTTATTTTTATTTTTATTTTTATTTTTTTACAACTTCTTAAGATAGGTATAATTATTATCCCCATTTTATAGATGAGAAAAAATGCAATTCTTTTAGTTAGTAATACACGGAGTTAGAATTGAAATCTGTGTAAACAATATGTGTCAAATGAGATTTGAGAAGAGAGAGATCTCTGGGGGACCCTCAGGATGGATGCTCAGAAATTGTGAAATTTGGATTCCACTCCAAGTGTAAATAAAACCTAATTTGGTGAAAAGAATAGAGATGGGCCCAATTAAAGGAAGAAGAGGTAAAAATGCAAATCGAACCATCAGGTGATAATGACTAGAAGTTTGCCTAAAGGGGTTTGTGCAGATTGGTAGGGTGTGACGGAAAGAAATAAAGTAAATATTTGTATTGATTCCATGAGAATAGATTAGGGGAGCCATTATATGAAAATAATAGTGATATAATAAATGAATAAAATAATAATAACAATACTCATGCTGTGGCAAACCACATTCTTGGTGCTTTACATGCATTACCTCAACTATATTGCACAATAACCCTTTTATTTTATTTTATTTTATTTTATTTTATTTTATTTTATTTTATTTTATTTTATTTGATGTTCTTATTTATTTTGAGACAGAGAGACAGAGCCTGAGCAGGGGAGGGGCAGAGAGACAGGGAGACACAGAATCCGAAGCAGGCTCCAGGCTCTGAGATGTCAGCACAGAGCCCCATGCGGGGCTCCAACTCACAGACTGTGAGATCATGACCTGAGCCGAAGTAGGATGCTTAACTGACTGAGCCACCCAGGCACCCAATAACCCTTTTCTATAATCACCTCAAACTATGCGGTTACTAAAAATATTGTTACTACAGTTAGTTTAATTGAAATGGTCAGGAGTGCTGGAGCACAAGGAAAAACAGTCAACTCTTAGTATACACTATCTCATTTTCCAGGGTTTTGGAATTCTTGGTCCCACACTTTAATTGTCTGCCTCCTATCCATTTTACTGCTCGTCTGCTCTTTCCCCAAAGAAGTGGAAACTCTGAGAGAGGGACTAAGATCGAATCATTGTGTGAACATTGCTTGGATCAACATGTGGACATTTTATTTATTTTTTACTTGCCCCCTCTACACTATTTTATTTCTTGCAAGTAATCTAGCAATGTTTCATTTAATAATGCCGTTTGTGTGTGTGTGTGTGTGTGTGTTTTTAAGTCATAGACATTTTGTTGTAATTTCTGATCTTACCAAAGTTGTCAATGGAGGGTTTTTACACCCCTAGGTCAGAACTACCACCTGGCAGCAGAAAATTTTAAGACTTTATAATTTTAAGTACACTTGAATTTAAAAAGATTTACTTGTGGAAAAACTCTACCTAAAAATGTATGAAAGGGAATAATAATGGCTAATAATTATTAAGCCTATATAAGCCTTTTAAGTCAGGAACTGGTCTAAGCAGGTTGTACACACTATCTCAATTAATGTTGCACATCAGATCCTTTGTTCCATTTGTCTTACTCATTTTGTTCATTTTGTCTTTCATCTAATTATTGGGTTTTAGGAATTAATCTCTCCCCAAACCACAGAAATGGTCTTGGTATGCACTTTCCTGAATGCATGACCTGTCCCTTCACCTCTTTCCCCCAGACATTTCTTTCTCTGTATAAATTATTTCTCTTAAAATTCACATTCATGCACAGCTCCTCAGACCAACTTTTTAAGCTAGTTTCTAAAAGTTTGATTCCCTGGACTATTGCCTCTGTTCCAGTACAACTTTAAAGCTGTTCATCCATTCTAAACTTTGCTCTGTTCATGGAATATAGCCTTAGGGGCAAGTTGTGCTATTTCTGTGAGTCAAACTTTGCCCTTCAACAAAAGTCAATAGGTACTATCTGCAGACACCTCAGGACATACTTTAGCAAGCTAAATTCAGTCTACTACCATATCAGTAGTAGTTTGTAAACCATGATTTTTACAAAACACAAAAACTCTATTATTAGAAAAGAAGAACAGAAAGAAGTTAAGGAATCAAAATAATAAATAGCTTTCTTCAATCACCCAAGACAGGACTCACAGAGCATACTTTGAGGGTTGCCAAAAGAATTCCCCAAGGAAAGAAAAATGTTACTCCGGACAAAAGCAAATGCCTACAAATGTTCCTTTGCTTAGTGCAAGCATACAGGGTACTCAGTTAAATTTGAATTTCAGATGAATGAGGACAATTTTTAGTGTTAGTCGATTACTGTTGTTTATCTAAAATTCAAATTCAACTGGATGTCCCTATGCCCATATGCTAAATCTGGCAACCCTACTCTGGGTATAGGAGTGAGACACTCCCTACCCCAGAAACTAACAGGGCAGGTGGCTGGATCCTGGCAATTAAATGTGAATAGATATAGAGTGTCACCTCCAGACAGACTCTAAAAAGCCTTTCCCAATTTTCCAGTCTCTCTTTTCCTCTTCCATGACCAACACAGAGGTTTTATAACATGTCCTATTCTGGAAAATGCAATAAGTAATATTATTTATTAATTGTTGTTCCTTCCTTGCATGCCTTAAAATATTCATAGATTTTCAAAGGATTGAAAAAGCTCCAACTTATGTAATGTTTGCCTTCTATTTTTCTGAGTTATATGTAGTATCTTGAATTTTCTTCTTTGAATCTTCCCTTACTGGCCTGGATCCACAGGCCCAATATTGATTCCTTAGGATAGACTATCACACGTGTCCTAGCTCCATCTCAGAATATCGGGGAAGGAGTAACATATTAAAGTCTAAGATCTTAATTATAACATCCATCAAGTCCAAGAAGCTCCTTCCTCGGACTCATGTAAACTAAACTTCTTGATATTAGGTATGTTCAAAGTTATGATGTAAAATATCAGTTATCCAAAGGAAATGAGTACTTTAGGTATAGGACCAAAATAGTGCAAAATAAATACAACACAGAAGGTGAGTAATACTTGCATAGAATATATATTGAATTTTTTTTCACAAAATACCTGATTGAATGAGTCAATGAATGAAATAATGAAATAAAAAGGCACACTTCTTAGAATTAGCCTTTTCAGGCCTGATTTCTTATGTCCATTATAAGAAAACATATTAAGCAAATACTATATGTCATACTTCACTTACCTGCTGCAGAGCAAAGGCTAGGATTTTGAAATAATAGTAATTAAAACATTAAAAATTAAAAATAACATCACATCCTTATCTCTGATGAGGGATGAATAGAAATTTGGTGAGTTTTGGAGATCGTAGCAGAGAAGTAGCTTGTTTTAGAGTTACATCAGTCTGAAGGGACAATATTTTCCCTTATACTCAGGACTTGAAACATGACCCATTCCTGCAAAACCGATAGAAGTTTGCATTCCAGCCCGAAGACCACATCTCTGAATTAAAAGTACAAATTTGGAGTGAAGCAAAGCCAGTAAGTTAAAGAGAGGTAAAACAAACACAAAACCAAAACACAAAAACACCTCGGCATGGAAGAGCCAGACTACTGAACCCAGTTTAGGAACAGAAAGGAAGTGATAGAGCCTAGATGCCCAAACCAGAACAGGCTAGGATTAAGACGGCAGAGCCACAGCTGAGACAGAGAGAAGAGGGTCTCTGGCTTCCTGTGCTGATGGTTTTTGCTGATACGACCCTACCTCCAACTTGAATCCTTAGGCATGTGACTGCCTGCCTTAATGGGCTATAAAAGAGGAGAGGTATATTAAAACAAGATGACTCTTGGCTGTTTATATTCCAAACATAAAATATATTTTGAGTTCAGAGTCACATTATGATTTACATGGGCCCTAGACATGTTTGCCTTTGTGGGCTCCTTCCTCCATAAAAAATATAAAGATTATATTTCCATAAAAAATATAAAGATTATATTTTATAATCACTTTGGTATAAAGAATATATTAATACTACATATTAAAACATTTCCTTTATCCTAAATATACTGTTCTTTCTGATTTTAAAAGAAGTTTAAACATTTTTTTCTGGGCTCCTAAAAGCACTTTGTGGACTCTTGGTATAGTTTACCTTGCCTTGCCTAATGGATGTCAGTCCTGATTATTATTACCTGACTACAATTCTTCTTCTGGATTTTTACCTAAAATAAGAGTTTTGTGCTTTTTTTCCCCTTCCAGAGTCAATCAAATAGCACATTTTTTCAACCTATCTAGACTGTGAATGTGTGTCAAAAGTCGTAAGTGTTGGGGAGGGACAAGCAGCTTTGGCAGGAAAGTGCACTTAATGAGTTTGCTTTCTAGTTGGAGAGCAAGACTTGTGTATGGAAAGCAATTTAAGACAATTCTGAATAGCTAGCATTGTAGATAATATTTCCATGTGATCTCCCCCCATATGTGAGACTTTAACTACCTTTCATGTTGACCACAATCATGGATTATTACTTTAATATGGAAATATTCTGAGTTATTGGAAGTCAGAATTTCTTATAAAGACCTGTAATCCTTTAAATCTTGAAGTTGTTGGGTTCATACTCTACATGGCAAAGTTAATCTCCAGCACAGTACGGAAATGCTCACTAATTTCTTCCATGTGAGTTAAAAAGAGGCCCAAGGAATATAGCTGGCTTCAACTCCTCAGTATAAAAGTGGAGGTCCCCTGCCTGGGATTGTAATTAGGATTATCTTTGTCTTGGGTGCTTATCTCTCACCACAGACTCTTCTTAAATGGGAAACTCAGCTATCTGGAGGCCAACAGCAAGCTAAGTCATTACTCAAAATTCATTGTCCATCCCTGGGTAATTTCCTGATTAGACAATTGATTGAGTGCCAGCTGGTTTTGACCTGAATTTTCTTGAGAATTTATTCCTGCCTCCTAATCCTTCTGAGTATTATTTGACATCAGTTTGGTGGATTAGATTTGCTAATGCTTCTCAGATTTAGATTTTGAGACTGGTGGGCTTTTTTTTTTTCTTTTTTTTTTTTTCTTTTGAGTTCTTCTCTCACCCTAACAAATAGGTATAACCAGTAAGTCAGGGAATGGAAGTGGAGTGGGAGGAGGTCTAATTCATTCACTAATTCATTTGTAAGGCATTTTACAATAAAGTATTTCCCCTAATTCCTGTAATACTTCTATGAATGGGTTACCCTTCTATCTCTAGTGGGGGGTATTCATGAATCTTGGTCCAAATCATGTAGCTAGTAAGTGATGAAGTTGCATATTAATATAAGTTTAATGGTTAAGAGCACAGTCTCTGAGCCAGAGTGTTTGGGTTTAAATTTAGGTTCTATCACTTACCAGCTGTATGCATTTGTTTTTTTATACTTTCCCCACCACTACCTCTTCCTAGCCACACGGCATCCTTGGTGCTTGTCACTCCCATCTTGACTCTTTGCACTTTCTGTTCCCCCTTCCGGAACAAGGTCTCTTCAGATATCTGCATAATTTAATCCCTTATCACATTTATGTCCTTGCTCAGATGTCAGTTTTCTATAGCCGATCGATAAATATTTATTGAGCACTACTACTAGAAACTTCAAATAAATCAGGGAATAAACCGACACGTTCCTGCTCTGTGAAGCTTGCATTCTAGCAGCGAGGGAGAAATAGTGATTGATTAAAAAACAAGTCAATTATGGTGTATTAGAAGGTAATACAGAGTTCTGATACTGTCTGATGGAAGGTCACATTCTAAAACCATGGGGAATAGAAATAAGCTCATGTGTGGTTGATGCCTACCCCTCAGAAAAATTAAAGAAACAATGAAAAGATCTTGCTCTAAGAACTTGCATATGCTCAAAAACTAGCCACAATCCAGCAGTTAGATATTGTTGCCTTTACAGGCGAGTGGTAAGTGCCCTTCTCCATGATGATATGTCCATTTAATGTGAGCTGTCTAATGCCTCTATGAGGGTCTCATTTCATATGTAGGTGCACTTGTGTTTAAAGAAAGAATGAGCAAGCAAAAATTAAATAGGCTGTGGCACTACAGTTATGTCTGAAGTTGTATATTGGGAACAATTAAATTATAGTCATCTTTGCAAAAATCAGTTAATGCCTTTGTAGTAACTTGTCCCCGAATGAATGTGAAGACCTAACATCCAATATCTGCAACTAATTTGGGCTAAAATTTTTTTTGAATGTTTAATCCAGTATACTTCTATTATGTTAAGTTCTGCTTGGAGAGTTTCATTCCATTGTGATATAGCCAGGGATACTATAAAAAAATGTATAAAGCAGGGGGAAAGTGTGAAAATTACTCAGCATAGTTTGCTTATCTTTCATGTTAGTTTCCTGGAAAGGAATTTCTGATGTGAGTTACTGTACTATACTGTTACAGTAGCTGTACTATTACAGAAACCCAAGTTCTACTGCCAGTTGCTGGAAAGGCCAGTACTCAACAGACGAGGTTTGATTGGGAAGGAACATGAGTCTAGCAACCTAGGGAGAAGGTGGACTTTTCTCCATAGGCCAACTCTGAACTTTCTTCCTGGCCTAGAGATTTTTAAAGGGATTTAATCAGTTAAGGCAGTAGCGTGGTCTGTGACATTTCTTGATTACGTGCAGACTCGATGATGACAGCTTACAGAGCTGTCTCAGTGCTTGGAGGTTGTGCAAGAAGTTCTAGTTCCTTGGTGTCAGGATGGGGTGGGTGTGCAAGAAGGTTGGTTTCCTTGATACCCAGAGGTGAATTTGCAAGAAAGTCTGATACCCTGGGGTTTTGCAAGAGTACTGTATTCTTTCTTCAAAGGAGGGCAAGGTCTACAGGTACACAAAGGGAGGTCAGTAAAGTCACTTGTGTGACCTTAAAAAAGGAAAACATTTTGCTAAAAAAAATGTGCTGGGCTGATGGAAAGCCTAGGCAGCTTCAAACAGACTTTCTGGCTTCTATGGCCTGGGGAAATTCTGAACCTTCATTCCCCAAGGCCAGTCGTCTGCAAATCTCAAAGAAAGTAAATTAGTTCTGTTGCAGATCAGGAGCCTTGTGTAAGCAAGCCAGGAGTGTGTTAACTTGAAGCAAGTTAACCCTTAAGACCTGCTGGAGTGCTCTTAGAATACCACAGTAGAAATAGCGAAAGACTCACTACTTCCCCACTAAAACACTGATATCTGAACCACTCTTCTGGACTAGTGTAATACAAATGTTGTTTTATTATGTTTCTCTCTCTTACATTCCTGTCCTCCTGAACCCCCACTCCTCTCCCTAATAACTCCTCCACTGGCCCACTCAAAGAATCTGTCCAGGGATATATTCCATGATTCAAATATTGGAATATATTTTTTGTTGATTTGTTAGGCATCAGACAATTTGTAGACACTGAGTTTATCAGATATTTAAGCTTTGTCTATCACAAGCCAAAGAACAGACAGGAATGGACTTTTTTCATTAAATTAATCAAATATTTAAGCAGACTGTATAAGGAAACACCTGAAGCCTCCAATTGGTCCTTTTCTTTCCAGAGATTTACTTTGGACTTAATTTCCTTTCTTCTGTGTGTGCCACACTGAAGGTAGTAAAATATTCTCTCCTAGTTTCCAAAGGAAGTTTCTGAAGATATTTTGTGAAAAGAATAACCCCTTTCATTTGTGTTAACAGAACATTATATCCAGATATCGATTATAGTCTACCTGATACAATTTGAGATCCTGGAAGTCAGGACTGAATATTTTCTATTGATATCACTAATGCCTCTAGCAGTGTATGTCACATAGTAAGGATGCAAAAATGGCTGTTAAAATAGTTCAGTGTCCTTAAAAATTATGTCTAAATATTTCATGAGTGTCACAGTGATCTCTGTCTCTAGTGTGTGTTTAAGAAAAAAAAACCTCAATGCAGTGCTTACTTATGAAATCGGGATTAAATGGTGAGACAAGACTGATCCCCTGTTAGTATTTTGGTGCTCTAATCCCCTCTCTTTGAAGATCACTATGTTTTCTCAGCTATAGAAAGCTCAGTACCATTTATTTCAGACAGTCATATATATCAGTTGGCATTTTTATTCCCATTTCAGGGACAATAAAAACTAAAAAAAAGTGTTTTGTTTTTGTTTTTGTTTTTTAATGAGTGAAGCTTGGAAACCAAAGAAAAATAGTAAAGAGTAAAGAAATGCATCTGTTTTCTTCCTACTTCAGGTTTTTTGGTGACAGTACCTGAAAATTATTTATTATGATTTTGGGGGAATATTATGCAAAGCCAAACTTAGATTTAGAAGGCTGCTTTATGTATGTGTGTGTAGATAGATAGATAGATAGATAGATAGATAGAAAGAAAGAAAGCAGTCAAATATAGAGAGGTCAAATATAAAATATTTGAGATCAAATGGAGAAACCAATCTTTGTTAAGTCATCCCATTTTTCAATGACTGTTCAGTATTATAAACAAACAAATATGTCAATAAATAAACAAGCTTGAATAAGGTCACTTCCATACTTTGGGGCATGAAATGTCACCATTTTTCACTGAGCTGTAATCAACAATAGATAAGTCACCCCAACTGCATACATCTGGCCCAGGGCATTTATTTTCAGAGTCTCATCACTCAGGTTCTGACAGATTCCTGAAGGTTGTGGGTAACCGAGACCTAGAAAGTTGGGTAAGAAAGATAGGCTATTTGCATGTCCTTGTTTTTTAATTGGCATAGTATGGTAAATCTTCAAATAAACTCACCCATAATTTTGGTTAAAAGCTTTTTAGCATATCTCTTCCTAACATAGATCTGCAAGTTTTTCTTCCACAAGTAAAATCACCCATAATTCTAGTTAAAAGCTTTTTAAAGTACCTCCTTCTAATATATGGCTATATAGTTTTCCTTAGTATAATTAAAATCTTATCCCTCTTAGGAATTTAGGAGTAGCTGTACAGACTTACTGTTCCACTGCCCATTCTGTTCCCCAAGGTGAAATAGTACTGAGAAGAATTTTTCCAAACTCCCTCCCTCTTCCTCCAAAAAAGGAAAAAAAAAATGTTTTTCAGATTGTTGGAAAAACAAAACAAAACAAAACAACCTCTTTCCAAGTTCTTTGTGCATAACAGTAGAATCTAGTTCACTCAGCTTCTTCTCTATGGAAGGCACACTTGGGTAAGAGTTCAGTCTATTCTATATATCCCCATATAGTCAGGCAGCCCAAAGTTAGACCTAGAGAACAGGATTAAGAGGTATAGTGTAGACACAGATGTAAACCACATTATATATCTTTCAAAAAAATGAGGCTGATATTTTTATCTATATCTACATGAAACTTGTGCCTGGTTCTTAATCATTTTGGAACTCAGAGGGCTAGAAAGGGATGTTTGCAATTATTACCCACAAACCACAACAATAGAAATTAGAAAAAGTAATGCCATTGGTCTGTGACGTAAAATCTCAGTATAAAATTATATGTGTACCATCATCATAGAGAGCATGCATCTTACGAATTTGGACAGAAATATGCTGTCCAATATGGCAGCTGAGCACTTGAAATGTGAGTGGCCTGGATTGAGAGGTGTTGTAAATGTAACATGCACACTAGATTACAATGACTTTGTTAAAAAAAGTAAAATATCTTAACAATTTTTATATGATTATATGTTAACATGGCAATATTTAAGTATGTTGAATTAAACATAAAATGTATTATTAAAATTAATGTTACATGCTTCTTTTTACTTTTTATATATAGCTACTAGAAAGTTGAAATTCCACATGAAGTTTACATTTTATTTTAGTTGGATATCACTGGGTGATGCGGTGGATAATGATAAGACCTGGGAGATCTTTGGCAAATGTAATTTTAAAAAATTAAGAGGATGAAACATGGTGAGTGGTAATCAGTGGCAAAGTTATACAATGTCTACAACAGATTCCTATGTGGAAGTTACTATTTAAGATTAAGTTATTTTTCTCTTTGTACTTTACTCTTTGTAATTATACATACTGTTTCTACGAAAATCCCAGCCTCAAAACAGGAATCTATGTTATCCCGGTTTTATTTTTGTTTTTGTTTTTGTTTTTGTCTTTGTTGTTTTTTAAGGCTCAAGTAATTAAACTCATGTGAGGTTCTTTATACTTTAAAGAGTGATTAAAATAATTCTATCTGTTATAAAGGGCAAATAGATCAGTTTTCCCATTCCCTTTATTTAGTGTTTTCCTTAGAAACATAGTAAACTTGAGTCCTCATGATAATCTTTGAAATTGGGATAAATCTCAGTAGGGATTAAGCCTACTGTCCAGATTTTACAATGTAGAGATATCTCTAAAGTTCTACACCAAATAACCTCTAGATATGTTAAAATAGACCTCCAGAGCTACCTCAGGAGTTCATCATGGGATATGTAGAAGATAGTCAGAGATGGTCAGGAGGTGCAGCCTCTAATCTCTCAAGGAGATAGCGATTCTTTTTTCTTTTTTTCCTCATGGCTGTATATCAAGTGTGACATTTTGTCTTAACTTCATAATCATTGTTGTGCTTTCTTACATGTACATAGGCCAGTTAATGCTTAGTAGTAATATGTTGTGTTCTTGCCTCTATATATGCATGGAGGGATATTTTAGTTATCTCTCAAACATTGTTTAGGCTATGGTCTGAGTCTGAGTAGACACAAATCCCTACTGAATATAAATACAAAGTGGAACATTAAGATGATGGTCTAATGAGCCAAAACTAAAATGGTGAAAGCTGCATCCATCACTGTGGTTGCTGGTGAGATACTAGGAGAAGGGCTATTCAGTACTAAAGAGCCAAAGCTGGAAGGTATTCTGAATTTCACTGGAATTGCTCACTTGTTTTACACATAAGAGAATCAGTGCAGAGAGAGCTCAAGTGATTTACTTGAGGACATATTCCATGTAGAGTAGAATAGCTGGAATTAGAACCCAGGGTCAAACTGTGAAGAATGCTGTAGAGACTTTTTTCTTTGATTCAGTCCTATTTTGCTATAGATATTCTCATCTCCTTCAAAATTAATAAGTTAAAATTTGGGCCTTTCCCAGCACTGGTGCTCAGTAAAGATGGAACATGAAGTGAAAATAAATGTTGTTGATGAGGTATAGTGAGCAATCACCACCAGATATCGAAAGAACATTTTCATCTGCTGGTTCGTATTGCACTAACACTCTTACAAAAATAACATTCTTATGTTCTTTCTGTGCTCTTTCTCAATGGGTAAATTATTCTTTTTAATTGGCTTCCTTCATGACAGCTTTTAAAGATACTATCACTGGATGAATACAAATCCACAGTTGTTTCATTTTCTTCTGGGCTTTCCGTCTTATTATTCCAATGCCTCTAGCTTGTCCCTTTCCCTGTTTTTTCTAACTACCTCATCTCAACAACACTTTTGGTTAAAGTCAAGGAAAAACTTTCCTCAGTAAAATTTCTTGGAAGGCTGAGACATAGAGTTGACCATTCCTGTAGTCCAATCTTCGGAGACTCTAATCTATTTCCAGGGAATGTTCAAAGAATTATTATCAAGTGGTTTAAACTGAAAATCCCATTACACTTTAACACAGAGCATATTATTTACAGAGATAGTTTTATAAATACTGTCAAGTGGCCCTTCATGAAAAGATACAAAGTAGGATATACTGTATTTATTTTAAAATATCGGATCCCTTAGGGTAAAGAAACTGTTTCACATTCTTTGATAGTTAAGATAAACCCTTCTTAGGACATTAACTTTATTGGGATTCACTACAAAATACTTGCATAGATGGAAATTATTTTTTTAAAGGAAAATAAATATATTTTCAATGTACCTGGAAACAAAAAAATTGAACAGTTATGTCAGTATATTTCTCCCAGGACACAAGGTTCATTTCTTTGAAAGTATTGAAAGAAGTACTCTGCGAACTAAAATTTCTTTACTGTATAATAAACCAGCTGGCCCTACGTGAGGGTTGTTTTAAGTATATCTATTTACATTCATGTAAGCCTCTCTCTTCATGGGGTAAAAAAATGACCTAAAGGAATTGGTGTCCATATGCAAATGCTACCGACTTCTTAACTGACTTTTGTAACAAGAATTCATTTCATATAACCTTGATCTTCATGGCTCATTCAGAAACGTAGGCAAACATCTGTTCAAAGAAGTCATTAAGAAATAGAATTCTGTTGTTACTTACATATCTGAAATTTAGTACCAGACACTGATATAGAAATACTTTTTACTATTAGATTAGATTACTTTAGATTACTTTAGATTAGATTACTTTAGGCATTAGATTACTTTAGGACTGGTCCTTATTTCTCCCATGACTTCATCCAAGCAAGAATTCATGGGCATTTTTAAACCAAGGAAGCATCAAAAAATCCCCTGATATATAAATGAATTTAATAAAGTCCTAGTATGTCTCTGAAATCATGCTTGACTTTTCCTACCTCCAACACCTCAGGGCACATGTTGTTATTCATCTATTTATTGCCTCTGCCAAGAGAACACTGTCAGTACCCTATTGCCAAAATAGGCTCTCAGAGCAGGGAGTGAGCATTTTTATTATTATTTTAATGACTTTTAAAAAGCTTCAGAATTTATTCATCTTTTTTGTGTACTAAACAAATGTTCATATTTAAAACGATGACATTTTTCAAAGCAGGATTTCAGTTCTTTCCTCATTGTGTTTTTGTTTGATTGTTTTTGTTGCAAGAAGAATTCACTGTCCTAAATAATTCTGTACATGCTCTTGGAAATCAGAAAAAGAATTTACCACGTTGTGCATTTAGATTATTTTTAATCTACTTGGGATTAAATTGGTGTCAGTTCTCTCTACATGGACAGACTGGATAAGAGAGAAATGCTTTGAATATTCAGGTAATTGATCCATATAAAAAAGGATCATGTTCATCGTTTCCCTTCTGCATCATATTCTCCTCCAGCACATACTTTGTAGGGATAGTGTGCTGTACTCCCTTCATTTTCATCCTAAATAGAGTGGATTTGTAAGAATGAAACTGAATTATTCACTTTTTATTTTTTTTTATTTATTTATTTTTTTTTATTTTTTAATGTATGAAATTTACTGTCAAATTGGTTTCCATACAACACCCAGTGCTCATCCCAAAAGGTGCCCTCCTCAATACCCATCACCCACCCTGCCCTCCCTCCCACCCCCCATCAACCCTCAGTTTGTTCTCAGTTTTTAAGAGTCTCTAATGCTTTGGCTCTCTCCCACTCTAACCTCTTTTTTTTTTTTTTTTTTTTTTTTCCTTCCCCTCCCCCATGGGTTTCTGTTATGTTTCTCAGGATCCACATAAGAGTGAAACCATATGGTATCTGTCTTTCTCTGTATGGCTTATTTCACTTAGCATCACACTCTCCAGTTCCATCCATGTTGCTACAAAAGGCCATATTTCATTTTTTCTCATTGCCACGTAGTATTCCATTGTGTATATAAACCACAATTTCTTTATCCATTCATCAGTTGATGGACATTTAGGCTCTTTCCATAATTTGGCTATTGTTGAGAGTGCCGCTATAAACATTGGGGTACAGGTGCCCCTATGCATCAGTACTCCTGTATCCCTTGGATAAATTCCTAGCAGTGCTATTGCTGGGTCATAGGGTAGGTCTATTTTTAATTTTCTGAGGAACCTCCACACTGCTTTCCAGAGCGGCTGCACCAATTTGCATTCCCACCAACAGTGCAAGAGGGTTCCTGTTTCTCCACATCCTCTCCAGCATCTATAGTCTCCTGATTTCTTCATTTTGGCCACTCTGACTGGCGTGAGGTGGTATCTGAGTGTGGTTTTGATTTGTATTTCCCTGATAAGGAGCGACGTTGAACATCTTTTCATGTGCCTGTTGGCCATCCGGATGTCTTCTTTAGAGAAGTGTCTATTCATGTTTTCTGCCCATTTCTTCACTGGGTTATTTGTTTTTCGGGTGTGGAGTTTGATGAGCTCTTTATAGATTTTGGATACTAGCCCTTTGTCCGATGTGTCGTTTGCAAATATCTTTTCCCATTCCGTTGGTTGCCTTTTAGTTTTGTTGGTTGTTTCCTTTGCTGTGCAGAAGCTTTTTATCTTCATAAGGTCCCAGTAATTCACTTTTGCTTTTAATTCCCTTGCCTTTGGGGATGTGCTGAGTAAGAGATTGCTACGGCTGAGGTCAGAGAGGTCTTTTCCTGCTTTCTCCTCTAAAGTTTTGATGGTTTCCTGTCTCACATTCAGGTCCTTTATCCATTTTGAGTTTATTTTTGCGAATGGTGTGAGAAAGTGGTCTAGTTTCAACCTTCTGCATGTTGCTGTCCAGTTCTCCCAGCACCATTTGTTAAAGAGACTGTCTTTTTTCCATTGGATGTTCTTTCCTGCTTTGTCAAAGATGAGTTGGCCATACGTTTGTGGGTCTAGTTCTGGGGTTTCTATTCTATTCCATTGGTCTATGTGTCTGTTTTTATGCCAATACCATGCTGTCTTGATGATGACAGCTTTGTAGTAGAGGCTAAAGTCTGGGATTGTGATGCCTCCTGCTTTGGTCTTCTTCTTCAAAATTACTTTGGCTATTCGGGGCCTTTTGTGGTTCCATATGAATTTTAGGATTGCTTGTTCTAGTTTCGAGAAGAATGCTGGTGCAATTTTGATTGGGATTGCATTGAATGTGTAGATAGCTTTGGGTAGTATTGACATTTTGACAATATTTATTCTTCCAATCCATGAGCAGGGAATGTCTTTCCATTTCTTTATATCTTCTTCAATTACCTGCATAAGCTTTCTATAGTTTTCAGCATACAGATCTTTTACATCTTTGGTTAGATTTATTCCTAGGTATTTTATGCTTCTTGGTGCAATTGTGAATGGGATCAGTTTCTTCATTTGTCTTTCTGTTGCTTCATTGTTAGTGTATAAGAATGCAACTGATTTCTGCACATTGATTTTGTATCCTGCAACTTTGCTGAATTCATGTATCAGTTCTAGCAGACTTTTGGTGGAGTCTATCAGATTTTCCATGTATAATATCATGTCATCTGCAAAAAGCGAAAGCTTGACTTCATCTTTGCCAATTTTGATGCCTTTGATTTCCTTTTGTTGTCTGATTGCTGATGCTAGAACTTCCAGCACTATATTAAACAGCAGCGGTGACAGTGGGCATCCCTGTCGTGTTCCTGATCTCAGGGAAATAGCTCTCAGTTTTTCCCCGTTGAGGATGATGTTAGCTGTGGGCTTTTCATAAATGGCCTTTATGATCTTTAAGTATGTTCCTTCTATCCCGACTTTCTCAAGGGTTTTTATTAAGAAAGGGTGCTGGATTTTGTCAAAGGCCTTTTCTGCATCGATTGACAGGATCATATGGTTCTTCTCTTTTTTTTTGTTAATGTGATGTATCACGTTGATCGATTTGCGAATGTTGAACCAGCCCTGCATCCCAGGAATGAATCCCACTTGATCATGGTGAATAATTCTTTTTATATGCTGTTGAATTCGATTTGCTAGTATCTTATTAAGAATTTTTGCATCCATATTCATCAGGGATATTGGCCTGTAGTTGTCTTTTTTTACTGGGTCTCTGTCTGGTTTAGGAATCAAAGTAATACTGGCTTCATAGAATGAGTCTGGAAGTTTTCCTTCCCTTTCTATTTCTTGGAATAGCTTGAGAAGGATAGGTATTATCTCTGCTTTAAATGTCTGGTAGAACTCCCCTGGGAAGCCATCTGGTCCTGGACTCTTATTTGTTGGGAGATTTTTGATAACCGATTCAATTTCTTCGCTGGTTATGGGTCTGTTCAAGCTTTCTATTTCCTCCTGATTGAGTTTTGGAAGAGTGTGGGTGTTTAGAAATTTGTCCATTTCTTCCAGGTTGTCCAATTTGCTGGCATATAATTTTTCATAGTATTCCCCGATAATTGTTTGTATCTCTGAGGGATTGGTTGTAATCATTCCATTTTCATTCATGATTTTATCTATTTGGGTCATCTCCCTTTTCTTTTTGAGAAGCCTGGCTAGAGGTTTGTCAATTTTGTTTATTTTTTCAAAAAACCAACTCTTGGTTTCGTTGATCTGCTCTACAGTTTTTTTAGATTCTATATTGTTTATTTCTGCTCTGATCTTTATTATTTCTCTTCTTCTGCTGGGTTTAGGCTGCCTTTGCTGTTCTGCTTCTATTTCCTTTAGGTGTGCTGTTAGATTTTGTATTTGGGATTTTTCTTGTTTCTTGAGATAGGCCTGGATTGCAATGTATTTTCCTCTCAGGACTGCCTTCGCTGCATCCCAGAGCGTTTGGATTGTTGTATTTTCATTTTCGTTTGTTTCCATATATGTTTTAATTTCTTCTCTAATTGCCTGGTTGACCCACTCATTCGTTAGTAGGGTGTTCTTTAACCTCCATGCTTTTGGAGGTTTTCCAGACTTTTTCCTGTGGTTGATTTCAAGCTTCATAGCATTGTGGTCTGAAAGTATGCATGGTATAATTTCAATTCTTGTAAACTTATGAAGGGCTGTTTTGTGACCCAGTATATGATCTATCTTAGAGAATGTTCCATGTGCACTCGAGAAGAAAGTATATTCTGTTGCTTTGGGATGCAGAGTTCTAAATATATCTGTCAAGTCCATCTGATCCAATGTATCATTCAGGGCCCTTGTTTCTTTATTGACTGTGTGTCTAGATGATCTATCCATTTCTGTAAGTGGGGTGTTAAAGTCCCCTGCAATGACCACATTCTTATCAATAAGGTTGCTTATGTTTATGAGTAATTGTTTTATATATCTGGGGGCTCGGGTATTTGGCGCATAGACATTTATAATAGTTAGCTCTTCCTGGTGGATAGACCCTGTGATTATTATATAATGCCCTTCTTCATCTCTTGTTACAGCCTTTAATTTAAAGTCTAGTTTGTCTGATATAAGTATGGCTACTCCAGCTTTCTTTTGGCTTCCAGGAGCATGATAAATAGTTCTCCATCCCCTCACTCTCAATCTAAAGGTGTCCTCAGATCTAAAATGAGTCTCTTGTAGACAGCAAATAGATGGGTCTTGTTTTTTTATCCATTCTGATAGCCTATGTCTTTTAGTTGGCGCATTTAATCCATTTACATTCAGTGTTATTATAGAAAGATATGGGATTAGAGTCATTGTGATGTCTGTATGTTTTATGCTTGTAGTGATGTCTCTGGTACTTTGTCTCACAGGATCCCCCTTAGGATCTCTTGTAGGGCTGGTTTCGTGGTGACAAATTCCTTCAGTTTTTGTTTGTTTGGGAAGACCTTTATCTCTCCTTCTATTCTAAATGACAGACTTGCTGGATAAAGGATTCTCGGCTGCATATTTTTTCTGTTTAGCACACTGTAGATATCGTGCCAAGCCTTTCTGGCCTGCCAAGTTTCAAAGGAGAGATCAGTCACGAGTCTTATAGGTCTCCCTTTATATGTGAGGGCACGTTTATCCCTTGCTGCTTTCAGAATTTTCTCTTTATCCTTGTATTTTGCCAGTTTCACTATGATATGTCGTGCAGAAGATCGATTCAAGTTACGTCTGAAGGGAGTTCTCTGTGCCTCTTGGATTTCAATGCCTTTTTCCTTCCCCAGTTCAGGGAAGTTCTCAGCTATAATTTGTTCAAGTACCCCTTCAGCACCCTTCCCTCTCTCTTCCTCCTCTGGGATACCAATTATGCGTATATTATTTTTTTTTAGTGTATCACTTAGTTCTCTAATTTTCCCCTCATACTCCTGGATTTTTTTATCTCTCTTTCTTTCAGCTTCCTCTTTCTCCATAACTTTATCTTCTAGTTCACCTATTCTCTCCTCTGCCTCTTCAAGCCGAGCCATCGTGGATTCCATTTTGTTTTGCAATTCGTTTAAAGCGTTTTTCAACTCCTCGTGACTGTTCCTTAGTCCCTCGATCTTTGTGGCAAGAGATTCTCTGCTGTCCTGTATACTGTTTTCAAGCCCAGCGATTAATTTTATGACTATTATTCTAAATTCACTTTCTGTTATATTATTTAAATCCTTTTTGATCAGTTCATTAGCTGTTGTTATTTCCTGGAGATTCTTCTGAGGGGAATTCTTCCGTTTGGTCATTTTGGAGAGTCCCTGGCGTGGTGAGGACCTGCAGTGCACTTCCCCTGTGCTGTGGTGTATAACTGGAGTTAGTGGGCGGGGCCGCAGTCCGACCCGATGTCTGCCCCCAGCCCACTGCTGGGGCCACAGTCAGACTGGTGTGTGCCTTCTCTTCCCCTCTCCTAGGGGCGGGATTCACTGTGGGGTGGCGTGTCCCGTCTGGGCTACTTGCACACTGCCAGGCTTGTGTTGCTGGGGATCTGGCGTATTAGCTGGGGTGGGTAGGCAAGGTGCACGGGGGCTGGAGGGGCAGGCTTAGCTCGCTTCTCCTTAGGTGATCCACTTCAGGAGGAGCCCTGTGGCAGCGGGAGGGAGTCAGATCCGCTGCCGGAGGTTTGGCTCCGCAGAAGCACAGAGTTGGGTGTTTGCGCGGAGCGAGCAAGTTCCCTGGCAGGAACTGGTTCCCTTTGGGATTTTGGCTGGGGGATGGGCGGGGGAGATGGCGCTGGTGAGCGCCTTTGTTCCCCGCCAAGCTGAGCTCTGCCGTCCGGGGGCTCAGCAGCTCTCCCTCCCTTTGTCCTCCAGCCTTCCCGCTTTCCGAGCAGAGCTGTTAACTTATGACCTCCCAGACGCTAAGTCGCGCTTGCTGTCGGAACACAGTCTGTCCGGCCCCTCCGCTTTTGCCAGCCAGACTCGGGGGCTCTGCTTGGCCGGCGAGCCGCCCCTCCGCCCCGGCTCCCTCCCGCCAGTCCGTGGAGCGCGCACCGCCTCGCCGCCCTTCCTACCCTCTTCCGTGGGCCTCTAGTCTGCGCTTGACTCCGGAGACTCCCTTCTGCTAATCCTCTGGCGGTTTTCTGGGTTCTTTAGGCAGGTGTAGGTGGAATCTAAGTGATCGGCAGGACGCGCTGTGAGCCCCGCGTCCTCCTACGCCGCCATCTTCCCTCCTCTGAATTATTCACTTTTTAATCAGATTGATCATGTCATTTAAAAATTTTAAAAAGTGCCTTTGATAAAGGATCATTATTTTTCCAGGAATGTCAGAAGGTCCATGTATCTAGTATTTCCTCATTATACAACTTATTTTCTTACTGTTTAAGAACAAAGTTGTATATTGTTCTCAATTATTGTTTTTAAATTTATTTAATAAATATTTACTGTATACCTACTGTGAGTCATGTACTATGCCAGAGTGCTAGACATAAAACCTTTTTTGTTTAATTTTTTTAATGCTTATTTTTATTTTTGACAGAGGGAGAGAGAGCATGAGTGGGGGAGGGGCAGAGAGAGAGGGAGACACAGAATCTGAAGCAGGCTCCAGGCTCTGAGCTGTCAGCACAGAGCCTGATGCGGGGCTCGAACGCACAGACTACAAGATCGTGTCCTGAGCCGAAGTTGGATGCTCAACCGACTGAGCCACCCAGGAGCCCCTGGACATAAAATCTTGAGTAGGGTAGATACAGTTTCTGATGTCCAGAAAGTTATTGACCAGAGGAGGCAGACATTAAATGACCATGCAAATTAACATATTTTTAAAACTATGATTAATTATGCTGAATAAACTTATTGGGGTAATGAGAGTGAATGATAGAACAGCCTAAACTATTTACCAAATCAAGAGAGAATGCATTATTTGAGCTGGAATTTAAAATGTAAGTAGTATTTAATTGGTAAAATGGAAAGCCTTCCCAGAAGGAAATATCATATGTAAAGATGTTTGGTAAGAAAAACTCAAAAAAAGTCAACTGGGTTAAGGTACTTAGAGTGAGGAAGAAAGGAATACTTCATGGCTAGGGAGGTAAGAAGTGGCTGATCAGAAAATCTTTGCAAGTATAAATAATAGGTTTGGGTCTATATTCTAAAAGCAAAAATTATTGAAATAATTTCTGTAGGTGAGGAACATAACATTTCTTGCATTTTAGATCTCTGTAGTTGGATAGGTTGGGTGTTGGAGGTGTCTATCATTAATGTAAGTAAGTCACTTAGAAGAAATAGATTGTGGTAGCTTGGCCTAAAACAGAGGTAGCAGAAAGAGAAAGAAACATACTATTTGAGAGACATTTTTGAGGTTATCCACTGAAGATACGGTAGATATTGGTATGAGATTTCAAAGACACTTTAGCATCTTGTTTTACACAGTGGGAGAATTTTGGTGGCTTAAACTGAGAGAGAATACAAGAAGCAGAACCCATTTGAAATGGAGTATACGATGTGTTCTTGACACACGAACTTTGCATTTATTTAAAACATCCCAGTAGACATCCTGCTCAGACAGTTAGATATCAGCTTAGAGAAAAGATGTTGGCTAAAAGTTAATTCAAGATTAATTATTTTATAGATTGTAAAATACTATGTAACTATGATTTTACTAAGGAGAGAGACTATAACAAGAAGTAAAGAGAACCTATAATGAAACTTTGAGAAACTCTTGAATAAAGGAGAACAGAGGAAACTTCAGAGACAGAGTAGAAGAGGAGAGAATGCATCGGAGGAGGTAAAGCAGAGAGTGGATCAAGGACAAAATTGCCAAAAATGTCAAGGACTCCTGAGCATCAGCTAAAACGAACATTGAAAAATGTTGCCTGCACTGAGTGACGTGGTAGTCATTGGTCTACTTACCAGGAGTCATTTTGGGGGTGTAGTGGAGATAGAAGCCAGGCTATTTGGAATAAGGATTGAGGGGGAAGTGAGAAAATTGACACCCTGGATTAAGGCACGCATTTAAAAATTTTGACCTTGCAAATAATAAGAAAGCTAAGTGATGGAGAAAGTGGGATCTGGGACCAAGAGGAGGTGTTATTGTTGTTGCCGTTATAGTTATTGCTATTTTGGGGTAGGATTTTGTTTTTAAAAGAAGAAAGATTTTTACCATACTTAAATGCTGATTAAAAAGGCATTTTAAAAGGGAGCTGTTGATTCTGGAAAGATAAATTTTACTTTATAGAACTGAATCTCAACCCTGGCTCCCTGAAATCACTAAATGTGGAGCACTTTCAAAAGTTTCCAATACCTCAACTCCACCCTGAGACATTCTGTTAAATCCATCTGAGGTAGTAACAGAACATCTGTATTTTTAAAAGCTTCCCACCCAGGTAGAAACATAGCTCTGGAATAGCACTATCAAAATTTTTTTCATGACGTATAATGATGGAAATGTTCTCTATCTTTGCTGTCGAATACAATGGCTCCTAACTTCTTATGACTATTGAGCACTTGATTCTGTGGCTTGTTCAAATGAGGAACTAAATGTTTAATTTAATTTTAATTTTAATTAATGAATATTTAAATTAAAATAGCCATTTGTGTGATCCAGTTCTATAGGACCCATTTCCTATAGCAGAGAGCAGGTCAACTGTCCATATCAAATGGAGTGATTGACATCATGTACAAAAAATGATTTTAGGACCAGAATGTTGACTATGTGCAAAAGCTGGCTGCAACCTGATATTCATACTTTAGAAACGAAAAAAAAAAAAAATGGGGGCAGCTGGCTGGCTCATTCAGTAGAGCATGCAACTTTTGATCATGGGGTTGTAAGTTCAAGCTCCAAGATGGGTGTACAGGTTACTTAAAAATAAAATAAAAAAAAAATAAAAAATATTGCTGAGTGCTTCCCTTTAGCCAGGAAGCACCACACAGTTTGCTTAGAAAGCAAACAATGGGAATCTAAGGAATGACAACCTTGTTCCAAGATGCCCAGGTTCTAAGTTCAGTAGCCCCTATGAATGTATCAGTTCTTAACAGAAATTTGTAATTTGAAAGAACAGAAGATGGTTGAGTATCTAAGGTCCTGTAGGGGCCAATAGCATGGTCCTGTAGGGAAGGAAAGATTTTCTCTCTATCCTACTAGGTTTAATTGCTGGACTTATCAAAAAACAAAAACAAAAACAAAAACAAAAAACCTGATAACAGGTACATTAACAGGAGAAGAGATATATGAGTTTATTAATTTTTGGTATTACATGCATGGGAGCATCACAAGAAAAAAAAGTGAATACCCAAAAAGCAGGGAGGTTTGAGAGCTTATAGCTACTAGGGCATATGCAGCCAAATTACGGTAGGGTAAAAATTTTTTTTTTGAAAGATAAATGGGCCCTTAATAAAATAGATGGCAGATATGATAGTTTATGACCATGTTTGTCTGAGTGTGGTGTTGACTTCCAGTCTCCTCTTCTGTGATAAGAATCAATTTTCCCTGGTTAATGAGGCTCCTAAAGAGGGATTTATGGCAATTGAGTTCCTTTTGGAGCATCTGTCTTTAGGCAAATACAGGGAGTTCAGAAAAAGCCTTTCTCTGCATGTGCTGGTTTTCAAGTGCCTTCAGCTCAAAATAACCAATGTACCAAGCAGTGTATTTTGGGGTGGCATGTTCTGAACTCCTGCAACCCTCAAACCAACTAAACCATCATTTAAGGTGCATGTTTATTAAACAGAAATGAAAACCTAAAAAATGTCTCCATAAAAATTCTCCCTAATATTCTTTTTCTTTCTCTCCAAAATAAATATTAAATTCCTGTTTTACTTTCTCAACTTTCATTTTGCTATATCCTGAGGTGATTCTGTAAAACTTCTTTACTTCAGTGTTTTGTTTGTAGATTAGATCCATTTCCTGATGTGGAGTTGCAGGTAGAGTAGGTAATTGTCTGTGTGGCTTGGTTCCATGGGTATGGGAAAGGTTTTAATGTACTTATTGCATAGTACAGCACAGTAGCCAAGGGTTTTGGATCGAGATTTGGTGTTAGCAAGGTCAGATCCCATCTTTTCCTCTTACTACCTATAATGACCATGAGAAAAGTATTTAATATTTCTTGGACACCATACCTTTATATAAAATTGGAAAAAATAGTAACAATCTCACAGATAGTTTTGAGAAATACTTGTAACATGTAACTTGATACATATGAGATACTTTTAACTACAGCTAGCATGTAGCTATACACACATAGAGACAGAGAGAGACAGAGACAGAGAGAAATTGATCTGGATTTGACACTTGGGTATGACCTGAAAGATTCAAGGGAAGTGGAAGGGGTTTTCTAAAGGAAAGTAAACAACAAAGAAAAAACAAATAGCGAAGTAATATGTATGGCGTTTGCATGGTGGGGGGATATCAGCGTGGCTATAACAGAAAAGGAATATTAAAAATCACACAGAGAAGCTCAGACCTAATATGTGATGGATAAGGAATGAAATAAGAAACTTAAATTTTTAAGAAAGAGTGGTTTAATAGAAACATTCTTCAGAAAGATCCTAAGGCAAACAAATGCAGGATTGATTTCAAGATGAAAGGGATAGAGTTAGAAAGTAAGATGAGGAGATTCACAACAGGAACCTAAGACAAGGCCGGGCCGGAGGTCCAGAGAAGAAGGGATAGTAAAAAGGATGCTGTTAAGGAGAAACGGGCAACCTCTGACAGTAAGACTTAGGTACCAGATATTCTTAAGACCTAGATCTATTGGGAACATGAAGAAATGGGGTCTAAGGACAGAGGCCCACAATTCCAGGGACCTGGGAGTGAGTGCCAAAAAATGTTTCAATACAGAAATTTTGCCAAGGGACATTGCAATCAATACCTACTCCTTCAGTGGTACTTCCTCCTGACTGAGGAATATTATCTTGGTTTCTAATGACAAACTAAGTCTGAGAACAAACAAAAATGTATTAAAGAAGTGGCTGACATTAAAAAATAGCTTCTTCATTAATATTCAGGATTTAATTAGCCATAGAACATTGAAAATGGAACTTAAGTTTTCTACTTTAAAAGAAGCAGTCAAATATTTCAAATTCTAAGGAAATTGAAATACAAATTTAACTCATTAAATCACCCAGTGAGAACATTATTGTAATATCATGAACTAGGTTACAACTAAAATTTAAAATAAAACATATGGCATTGATTTATTTGTGGCAAAATACTATTTCTTTTGTTTGAAAAGAAAAGATTCTGGGAATATTCTGAATACCAAGTAGAATAGCTCTGCTACAGAAATGCTTTAATGAATTAAAACTTAATTATTGCATTTTCAAAAAAATACAGTTACAGCATCCCTACTCTTTGAAGCTTTAGGCACTTCACCACCTTTAGAATTAAGAGTTAATTAGAAATCTAAAATTAAAATTGCTGCATTCATGGAGGTTTCATTATTTTTCAAAGGAGAATTCTTGGATCTTTTATCAATACTATTGCTTTTGAATAACACGATCAGCATAAACTACTTTTACTCTGAGATATTTTCAAACTAACTAATGCCCTTAATTTGTCTTGGAGTTTTAACCGTTTGATGACAAAATATGAAAAAATTACATTTAGAAATATATATAAAGATGGGGCGCCTGGGTGGCTAAGGTCATGATCTCACGATTGGTGGGTCCGAGCCCTGTGTCAGGCTCTGTGCTGACAGCTCGGAGCCTGGAGCCTGCTTCGGATTCTGTGACTCCCTCATTCTCTGCCCCTTCCCTGTTCACGCTCTGTCTCTGTCAGTCTCTCAAAAATAAATAAATGGTAAAAAAAAATTAAAAATATTTATATATATAAAGAAAGAAAGGGAAGGGAGAGGCAGGAAGAAAGAATAAAACACAATCAAGTTATTTGGATAATTTTAAACCACTGAGGGTGGGATGGTGGTGGTGGTGAGGGGAGACAAAAGCCAGGTAAATAACTTACCAGAAAGAAAAACTCCAAGATATGAGACACAGTGAACAGCAAGGGTGAAAAAGACAAGGCATTTTACTGGAAACAGTTTGCATGAAAGTGCAAATGTTAAACTGTAAGCTTCTCAAGCACATCCCACCATTTGTGTCTTAAAACACCAACTGCCAAATTTTCTCAGAAGAAACTAGACCAAGAGGAAAAAAAAAATCCATAGAGATTAAAACTGGAGGGTGAACCACAAGAGACCAGAGTTCTATTTAATCACTCTACAATAAGGTCTGGAATCCAACAACCAACCCCTTCATCTAGAACTCCTCATCAGCTCTTCATGCTTCACTCTTCAGTGTGAGTTGACATCCCAAGATTACCAGCAACAATAGCTCACAAAGACTCAAGAATACATTTAAGGCAAGCAGGAAGATTGGCGCAGAATTGAGGAAGTACCCAAGATGTGTAGTCGGCAAATAGTGTTAAGTCATTTTGCCTTGCACCAGTAGAAAGGTACAGTCCATGCATGTTGGTTAATAAAATAATAAAATAGATGTGTTTACCTGTGTTGAGAGTGTAGGCACAACTCTGTCACAGAGTTTGGAGAAGAAATACTTGGACAGAAACTAAGTAAGTAAATAATTAAGGAAAAATGAGGTAACTTTGTAACTCTGGAAGAGAAAAAGAGTTTGTCAAAAAAAAAAGAAAAAAAAAGGGAAAGAAAAGGAAACACAATCATAGTTTACTATGTGGCCCTGCTCTGAACCACATCTACAAAATTACAAGAGACTAAAGATAATTAATTGGGCCAAATTAGATTATGGAACTATATATTAACTCCTAAGGAGTGAGGGGAGGGTTTGAAAATTTGACAGTGCTGGGGGAGTGAGAGCCAGATCTTTTTTTTTTTTTTTTTTTTTTTTCCACAGCCAGTCTCTTAAATCTTCCAAATTCAATAGAGATCACCTAAACTAAAAAAAAAAAAAAAAAAAAAAAGCAAGGACACCTGGGTGGCTCAGTTGGTTAAGCATCCAACTTCAGATCCAGTCATGGTCTCAGTTCGAGGGTTCAAGGCAGTAACAGCCTCTGTGCTGACAGCTCAGCCTGGAGCCTGCTTCAGATTCTGTATCTCCCTCTCTCTGCCCCTCCCCCGACTTGTGCTCTGTCTTTCTCTCAAAAATAAATAAACATTAAAAATAAATAAATAAAAAGGGGTGCCTGGCTGACCTAGCCAGTGGAGCATGCAACTCTTGATCCCAGGGTTGTGAGCCTGAGCCCCACTCTGGGCATAGAGTTTATTTCAAAAAAGAAAAAATAAATTCAAGGAAATAACTCAGAAGAATGGAGGTAAATTCAAGAAGAAACACCTTCAAGAGTGGGAAGTTATCTTCTCAGGGAATTGAAGATCTGGTGGATTCAGATGCAGGTCAGGGAGAGGTGGCTGCTGGTTTGCATTTTAAGACTTAGAGCTTCATTTGACTCTGTAAACGTGTGTGTGTGTGTGTGTGTGTGTGTGTGTGTGTGTGTGTGTGTATACTTTGATTTTTAAAGAGTGGTGAGTATGGACTTCCAGCATCTGGTTTGGCATGTAGAGAGCTTGAAAGTCATCCTTATGTCCTAACAAGAACGAAAAATCCTAAAAATCTGAAAAATCAAAACTCTTTTTACATCTGTCAGAGAAGTAAGATCACAAGCAAAACACTGTCCCCAAATTGGAGACACAGGTAGGCAATGAATATAGAGACCACAAGTAACTGGGGCGGAAACCCATGAACTGAAGCCTCTGCAGGAACTAGAATGAGTTTAGGAACACCTACACTGTAACCAAAAAATTGCTGGAGGCTCAGTGTGGACAAGTCAGAGAGTGAAAAACTCCAGCGTGGGAACCAGTCTTAAGGGGAGGGGAGCCCACTTTTTTTTATTTTTACCTCCAGGAGCTCCAGGGGTTTCTCACAGTGAAGATCAAAGAAAATTCTCCTAGTGCTTTCAGCAGGGGGAGGTAATCATTTTGAAATATGCCAGAACATTCTGTTCTTCTTAATAATACTTATCCCCGGGAGAATCTAGTTAACCGGAGTCTGACCCATTAGAGTTTTATCAAAGCCTGAACAACATGAGGGAAGGAACATACCAACTCTAGCCCACTCTAGCCATCTTGTCCCACCTAAGGGTGGGGAGAGCAGGGAGATGTCTGAGAATCATGTGTCAAGTTCACAGTCCACAAGACAGACTCCCTAAAAGACAGAGACCTAGTTTTAGGACAATAAGAACGTTTCCCTCCCCTGCACAACCTTAGCACCATACCATTAAAGGTTTATTTACAGGAGTTCCTTTTACCTAATATATCATATCTGACATTCAACAAAAATCACAAGGCATATTAAAAGGCAAATAGTAATGAGTGGATTATTTTGATCAAAATAGTTGTACACAGTATTTTTTAGACACAGTTTAACAGTTCACAACATCTATGTAATCCACTGATGGGAAAATAAAGTGAAACAATACATCTGATCAATGTGGTATCTGTTGAATCATAAAAAAAAAGGATGAAAGCCATTTAATCAGAAATATAAAAGGAAATTAATTATGGTAGCAAATTACCACATCATTTTGACTTGTTCATGATATTTGACCCAATACCAGATAAATGTTTGTCTTTTTCCAATATTCTATAATAGTTACACAAAATAAGGAAATAAAAAAGAGCAATTTCATCTTCTTTAAAATCTTTAATCAAAGATATTTAAAAATATTAGTTTTCTTCCCACAGTCCCACAAGGAATAAGCATCCAGCATGTAGGAACAATTTTACCTTCATAAAAAAAAAGTAAGATTTAAAAATTGTTTATTAAATAAGGTCTTTTTAGAACTCTATTTAATTATTGGAATTGAAATCAGAACATAGCAATGGCAAAACTTTGGCATATGGCCTACCAGTAAGAATTAATCAATATTTTCTCCCCAGACATTTTGACTCACAAGATTTTAAATCACTCAGGCCTTGCCCAACTTCAGATGTGTGAGCATTAAAGCAATATGAATTATTCACAGCTCCAGAACTCAGGTTCTCCCTAATTTTTCCCTTTTCCTTCTTTCAGACATTGTGTCTTGCAAATGTGGGATTTATTACATAGAAGATTGTCAAGCTACCTCATGTTCTTTTAGGAATGTAATGAGTGTCTTATTTTTCTCTCTTTGAAACAAGTGGGAACCCTGAACACCATCTTCACAGGGCATGTTACTCCTTATAAATATAACTTCCAGTCAGATGTTTCTTTTATAGTGACCAGTAAGAACCCATCATAAATATCACCCATTAAATCTAAGGCTCCAGCTATACTTTACATAGGAATGGAATTTCTGCATTCATTTGAACCCTTAGCCGTGTACTTGGATCTTAATCAATATTGAATGGCCTAATTTCCCATGATTTTTTTTTTGAAAAAAATATTTATTTATTTTGGGGGAGGGGCGTGGGGTGGGGAGAGAACCTCGAATAGGCTCCGTACTGTTAACATGGAGCCTAATGTAGGACTTGAACTCATGAACTGTGAGATCATGACCTGAGTCAAAATCAAGAGCAGGACACTTAACTGACTGAGACTCCCAGGTTCCCCTCCCACAAATTTAAGACAGAGTGATATGTTTTAGATTGAGCAATGTACATATATTTGTTTATTCATTGGTGAAAAATACCACTTGAAAAATAGCTTTCTTATCAGCAGTTACAAGGAAATAGCTAACATTATTAAATTTACTGTGGGCTGGCATTGTAAGTGCTTTATATACATTGTTTCAGTTTCTCACAGGTATGCTCTTTCATTGTTACAAGTAACAGTGCCATTGGAAAAGTGAGGAAAATGTAACTTGCTTAGTGTTAGCCACCTAGTAAGAGTCAATTAGAATTCACACAGTCACTCTAACTCCAGAACCCAAGCTTTTAATCATTATACTGAAAGACCAGTTTGATGCAGGATATTTAGAAGATATAGATAATTAGAAAGAATGTAATTAAAATCACCAGTAAATCTGCCACCAAAATACTACAGTTGTAATATGCTGGTGGTTTTTCTTCTTGTCTTTATTTATGCTTGTGTATATCTCTCAAAATCAGACCCACAGTAATGGAGTTTTAACATAGCTTCTCTCCGTTTCAAAAAATATAGTGAATATTTCCTATATCATTAAATGGTCTTTAAAAACTTACTTACTTATCTATCTATCTGTCTATTTACTTATTTAAACAGAGACAACGTCCAATGGAGATAGGGGCAGAGACACATGCGGAGATAGAGAGAATCCCATGCGGGGCTCATTCCCACAAATCGTGAGATCATGACCTGAGCTGAAACCAAGAGTCAGACACTTACCTGACTGAACCACTGAGGTATCCCGAAAACATAGTTTTAATGGCTACAAGAGAAAAACATTTTTCATTTAAACGATCCAAAGCATTGTCAATATTGTTTATGTAGATTTGGCCAAAATCATCACTTTTTTTTCTTCATTTTTGTGTGCTTTTATTCCCTCCTTAGTAATAAAAATATATCAATGGAGTGACACATTCTCTTTGAATTCCACATGAAGCAAGTCTGAAACAGGATAAGAATATTGAGATTTATTCTCGAACATCTGCAGCTGAAATCCTCAAGTTCTTAGCCTAAAGGAATGTCCCTTGTTCTGTCAAAATGAGCCTCAGGAGAGTGACTAAGGTACTTAACTGGGTGCTCTCTCAGTGGACAGTGGGGTTTTCCTTCAACTGTAGTTACATCTTTAAAATTCTTCCAGTTTTAAAAGTATAAAGGAACTCATTTGGTTAACTTTGTCCATATCCTCACTGGGAAAGGTAGAACACTGGAGACCACTGTGGTTATAGGACCAGAGAAGAGATGTTTGCTTCTTTTAAGACAAAGGAATCTTGGTTGGCCTGCTTCTATCCAGAGGAGTGGAGAATAAAGTCTTGCTCCCAATCTAGCAGTTCTTTTTGCTGCTCATTCATTTCCTTGCTCAGTATTTCCCCGCCCCAGGGGCTACTTATATCTCTATGGGAATGGTGCAAAGAATACAATCAAAATCAAGCATTTATTTTGCTTTCCTATTTTTCTTCCACTGTGCAGAAAAGACGGTGCCTCCATATATGGAGTTAAATAAAAATAATCCATTAACGGATTACTGGAGGAAAGAAAGCTAAATTATACTCTCTGTATGTAGAATATTGTGGCAGTTGGTTAGGAACATCCATGGGGCATTCTGAAAATGCACATGATACACGCTGGAGGTGGGAAGATTTAAGAGCCAAACTGTGAGATGGGGAAAAGGCAATCAGCTGGATGTTCAAAAGTACACAACTGGGCAGCCTAATTTAATATATAGATTTAGTCAAAACCTACATCAGATCAGATTTTTGCGTACTGTGAAGTATGAGTAAACTTAAGTAAAAGCAATACATCTTCTCCATATGTGGCATATTTTTAGATATAATAAGTTAATTGTGCAGAAATGGAAAGACACTTGCTTTATGTTCTTAGAAACTATTATGGACTTAAGTGGATTGGTTTTCTGTTCCTCTGATCTTTCCGAAGTTGTTGTGCTTTACTAAACTCTTTTTGGGGACAACGATTTGCTTTCTTTTCCCTCACTAAATACATGTTCCAAATGAAGATGGCCTATCAAAGGGACCCACCTCCCTGGCTGTCTGTCACCATCTGACTGGATGAAGAATAGATACTTGACCAGAGCCAAACAAATAATAGAACCCTTGCCTTGGCCACAGTGATTTGTGCAACTTGTGGGCACACAAACCACTATTGGCAAGTTGGTGTCCTTCTTTAGGATTTTCTAATTTGATCTGGAAGTAAAGGTTCATTTCCTCTCTGGTGATATAAAACTTTAAGTATTGAGATGTTTGTAGCTTTACTTCTAGGTACTGAAATGCCAACTGGAAATAATGAGGTCAACATATAGAAAAAGTAGAAAGAGAAATGGAAAGGGTGGGAACTTTTGAAAAGCTAATAAGTATATTGTAACTCATTTGAAATAATGTTTATGACTTTTGTGATGAAATAAAGCCCTGTCATGTATTAAAAACCAACATAAGAGGTGCAGAGCCTAGTTGTGTTTGACATTACGGTATTCTCTCTCTTTTTTTTTTGGTTGCAAGGAATTAAAGGGAAAAATAAAATCCTGTTATCCTGCTTTTATCAGTTTTGCTTTCCATTTAGCCACTTGTTTCAAAATTTACACTAGAGGATTACATTTTTCACCCTATCAAGACCTTGCTTTTTTTACATTTCTGCTTGGTAAAATTCTGAAAAGCACAGATTTTATAGTAGGATATACACACCATAAAATGCCTTAGGATTTTGTTTTTGTTTTTGTTTTTGTTTTGATATTTGAAGCACCAAGAACAAAAAAAAAATAATTATTTAAGATAATTAAAAATTATTGGGGCACCTGGGTGGCTCAGTGGGTTAAGCATCCAACTTTGGCTCAGGTCATCATCTCACAGTTCCTGGTTTTGAGCCCTGTGCTGACAGCTCAGAGCCTGGAGCTTGCTTCAGATTCTGTCTCCCTCTTTCCCTGCCCCTCCCTGCTCATGCTCTGTATGTCTCTCTCTCAAAAATAAATAAACATTAAATATTTTTTTTCAATAATTAAAAATTATTTAAAATTATTTCTTTTCATTGAAGGAAAAGAAAACTCAGAAAGGATTTAAAGCTAAGGGGATTCAAGTTACCTAATTCTCTTCTCTGAAAAAAGCTGGTGTTATTGATGTGTAGACAATTAGGATTCCTGTAATTTAAATTTCTACTGACATTTGTTTAGCAATGATTTGTTTAGCTAAACATTTGCTTAGCAAGTTTCAGATACTGTACTAGGTGTTTGAGTATTACATGTAACTAATAGAGGTTATTTTAGTAATAAGCTCTTGACACATGATCAAGAATATATTTTTGACAATTTCTGATTTGCTGTTTTGATTAGCAATTTGCTGTGAGCTAAAACTTCTCTAAAAAACAAAATCTATTAATTGTTTTTAATAACTAAAAATTAAATAGTAGTTTTCAGTATAAATAATTTGCTTCCTTAATTTTCAGGTCCTTCTAAAGTAAACAAAGATATATAGTTATGCAAGTCTTCAATCTTGTCCACCATTTGCAAATTAGGAAATTATTATACCCACTTAACAACCTTGGTTCCAGCTTACTCCCTTTCTCCCTGCCATACTTGCTTTGTCTAACAAAATTCTTTTGTAGTGGTCCAGGGAGAAGTGGATCCCTTCTTATATTTGTAATTATTCAGTTATATGTTACATTCTTTTGCCAAGGGTCAGGATGTCTGTTATTCTATGCTATGTTTTGTTCCTGAATACATTTTTTATGCCTATTTAGAATAAGATTCTATTATTTAACTCATTTCTTTAAGGACTTTAAGATTGGACATAGGCGGGGCGCCTGGGTGGCGCAGTCGGTTAAGCATCCGACTTCAGCCAGGTCACGATCTCGCGGTCCGTGAGTTCGAGCCCCGCGTCCGGCTCTGGGCTGATGGCTCGGAGCCTGGAGCCTGTTTCCGATTCTGTGTCTCCCTCTCCCTCTCTCTCTGCCCCTCCCCCGTTCATGCTCTGTCTCTCTCTGTCCCAAAAATAAATAAAAAACGTTGAAAAAAAAATTAAAAAAAAAAAAAAAAAAGATTGGACATAGGCAATCTTCCCAAAGTTCTGCTGAATCCCATCCTGATTATGTGGCCACACACTGTAAGATGCAAACTATATGACATTCTGGAAAAGGCAAACTAAACTATGGAACTAGGGAATTAAAACTAAGGGGATTAAAACAACAACAATATATCACTATACATTTATTTGAGTGATTAAATTCCTGTACATTGGCATCACCTAACGCTGGCAAGGACATGGAACAAAAGAAGCTCTCACTCATTACTGGTGGGAATGCAAAAAGCAAAACACAAAGTACAGCCACTTTGGAAGACACTATTTTCATTTAAAACTAAACATATTCTGGGGCACCTGGGTGGCTCAGTCGGTTGGGCGTCCGACTTCGGCTCAGGTCACGATCTCACGGTATGTGAGTTCGAGCCCCGCGTCGGGCGGGCTCTGTGCTGACTGCTCAGAGCCTGGAGCCTGTTTCAGATTCTGTGTCTCCTTCTCTCTCTGACCCTCCCCCATTCATGCTCTGTCTCTCTCTGTCTCAGAAATAAATAAATGTTAAAAAAAAATTGAAAAAAAAAAACTAAACATATTTTTACCATTTTATACAGCAATTACAGTCCTTAATATTTATCCAGGTGAGGTGAAAACTTAGGTCTACACAAAACCTGCGAACAGATACCGGCTTCATTTGTGATTGCCAAAACTTGGAAGCTACCAAGATGTCCTTCAGTCGGTGAATGGATACATAAACTATCTATATCCAGGGCCTTTTGTAGCAACATGGATGGAACTGGAGAGTGTTATGCTAAGTGAAATAAGTCATACAGAGAAAGACAGATACCATATGTTTTCACTCTTATGTGGATCCTGAGAAACTTAACAGAAGACCATGGGGGAGGAGAAGGAAAAAAAAAAAAAGTTAGGGAGGGAGCCAAACCATAAGAGACTCTTAAAAACTGAGAATAAACTGAGGGTTGAAGGGGGGTGGGAGGGAGGGAGGGGAAAGTGGGTGATGGGCATTGGGGAGGGCACCTGTTGGGGTGAGCACTGGGTGTTGTATGGAAACCAATTTGACAATAAATTTCATATTAAAAAATAATAAGAAAAAACTATATCCAGCCAATGGGATATTATTCAGTGTTAAAAAGACATAAAGACATGAGTTGTTGGGGTCCCTGGGTGCCTCAGGCTGTTGCATGTCCAACTCTTGACTTTGGCTCGGGTCATGATCTCACCATTTGTGGGATTGAGCCCTTACTCGGGCTCTGTGCTGACAACACAGCACAGAGCCTGCTTGGGATTCTCTCTCTTTCTTCCTCAGCCTGTCCCCCACTCACACTCATGCTCTCACATGCTCTCTCTCTCTCTTCTGAAAAAGAATAATAAAATAAAAACTTAAAGAAATAAAAAAAAAAAAGAAATGGATTATCAAACTATGAAAAAACATGGAGAAACCTTAAATGCATATTACTAAATGAAATAAGCTACGCAGAAAAGGCTACAATATTGTATGTTTCCAACTATATTACATTCTGGAAAAGACAAACCAGGAAGATAGTAAAAAGATCAAAGGTTGCCAGAGGTTAGGAGAAAGTGAAGATGAATAGGCTGAGCACAGAAGTTTTTTAGGTCAGTGAAACTATTCTTTATGATGCTATAAGTGTGGATACATATCATTATACATTTGCCCAAACCCGTATGTAAAAGAGTCATCCCTAATATAAACTATTGACTTTGGTGATTATGATAAGTGGATGTAGGTTTATTGATTGGACCGAATATATCCCTCTCTTGGGGATGTTGATAATGGGGTAGGCTATTCATGTGTGGCAGCAGATAATATATGGGAAATGTCTGTACCTTTGGCTTAATTTTGTTGTGAACCCAAAACTTCTCTAAAAAATACAGTCTTAAAAAAACAGAATGGAAGCTGGTGTCATGGGCAGTAAATGAAGATGAGGGTGGTGTCACATGACACTAGAGAGACAGTAGTTGATCAGATTATATAGGCCTCTTACATCATGTTAAGAATTTTCATCTTTATCTTTGGCATAATGTGAAAACATTAAGAGATTTTAAGCAAAGAGGAAAATAAAATGAACAGCATCACATCTGGATAAAATCAGTCTTACTACAGTATGGAGAACCAGTAACAGGATAGCACAGTGGTTATGAGGGAATATTTTGTAAACTGTTTTAATAGTCCAGATGATAAAGAATAGTATCTTGAACTAGGGCATAGACAGTGAAAATACAGCTAAGTGAATGAAAACTAGAGATTTAAGAGGTTAAAAAGAAACATAATAAATTAAATACAGAGTATAAAAGAAACAGGGGTAGCAGAGATGACTGCAATTTTTAATCCACAGAATTGGATGGATAGGGTTCTATTTATTGAGATAGGAGATGATGCAAAGATCTAGGGAAAATAGTAATGAGTTTAAATTGGACATGATGATTTTGTGGATCATTTTTGATTAGTTAAGTGGGTATGAACCATAGAAGGAATATCTTTGCTGAGGATATATATCTGAAAGTCAAAAGCATATAATGAATTAATTTCATGGTTAGAGATTAGGGTGGGAAGATTGGCAATATATATGATATATGCCATATATGACAATATGTTATGGTAAAGAAAATACAAGAGTTCTAAATTTGCCACTATGTCAATAGCAAATAGCCAAGTAAAGGTGGATGAGCCCACAAATTAGAATGAAAATAGTGATCTTTCCACAAGAAGAAATCAGAAAGTGAATCTAAAGGAAGAGAGAGTATCAAGAAGAAAAATGGGATCATTAGTATTAAAATCTCCTAAGAATTAAGACAAGAACTGCCCCCCCAAATCCTTACATTTAATGACATAAAAATCATTAGTGACGCTAGTAAGATTTGTGTCAACAAAGTTATGGAAGCAGAAGCCAAAGTGGAGTGGACGTGAGGATTCAATACATATTGCCAACTTCTAAGAAATTTGACTATAAATGGGGATGAGGGAGTTAAGGTCAAAGAGATAGGAGGCTGTAGCTTCTGAGGAAGTATTGAGATGTATAAAAATGTGTGTGTTTAGGTCAGGATGATTGAGCATGTCTTAATACCAATGAGGGAATTCTGGTGAGTATACAGGAGAGCAGTAGTCTGAAAGTGGCATTAGGAATCATAACTATAAATTATGTTCATACATACTCTAAGAGTAGCATTTTTGTACATTTTGGCTCCTATTATACTTATAACTACAGTGTATAATAGGCAGTGGGAGAAAGTAATGTGTCTATTTATTCACATAAGAAAATGGAGGCTAAAGTTATTAGACTTTGTTACTGGCAAAACCTTAGGTCATTAGACTTTCAGCTCAATGCTTTTTAAAGGTCTGGGGTGAAGTTGGGACAGAGGACTGAATGAAAATATTACCATGGAAGGAAAGGAAACCTTCAGATGGGACATATTTTTTTCCTTGGCTGTAAAAAGGAGAAATGAGGGTGGTGCCTGGGTGGCTCAGTCAGTTGAGACCAACTTCAGCTCAGGTCATGATCTCCCAGTCCCTGAGTTGGAGCCCTGTGTTGGCTCTGTGCTGACAGCTCAGAGCCTGGAGCTTGCTTCAGATTCTGTGTCTCCCTCTCTCTCTGCCCCTCCTCCACTCACAGTCTGTCTGTCTCTCAAAAATGAATAAATGTTAAACAAAATTTTAAAGGAGAAATGAGGAAAATCAGAAAATATAGTTAGTATATATGAAATCCATTCTGGCATATCAGCCTACTATGATGCCTTTTAAGAAGGGTTCCCTATGAAATCATTCTGAAGCTTTAGGAGTAATACCTGTTGTTTTCCTAGGGCTTCGATTCCTGAAATCTTCTCCCCTGCAGCAAAGCCAACCATTCCTGAACTATTACTTTCTACACCTAGTGTATAACATGCAAATTATCAAGTAAAGTTTGCCACAGTTGGCCTTAGCTAACTGGTTCCAATACAATATTTGCATATTATATTCTTTAATGATCTAATTAATAATATATCGAACCTACTCATTTGCGAGACTCATGGTACCATTTCAACTTTCTAGGTCCTCACAATACAATTTTATTAATAATTCACAATACTGTGCTAAATAATGAAAGCTTCTGCCAAAGTGTCTGTCATGTTATCCAGCCCAAACCTTTCCCGAGACTTGGCCTTGTTTGTTGTACACAAATGCTATTGGCAGAACTCCACAGGAAAACATGTTCCTGCCAATCAAACCCCAGGAGGTGAGGGCAGCCTGCTGCAGCCACACTGCAGATTCAATTCTGCAAAACATAAAACTCCATGTTAAATATTTCTCAAACAAAACATGGTGGCCCAAATGAAATGTAAATGAAAATGAATAAACTCATAGTCATGAGTGTTAACAAGGAGAGATTAAAGAGTATGAAGAATATTTTTCCAGAAGGGCAGTTTCTTAAAGCACTGGTTTTCTACCCTGGCTATAGATCATTATCACCTGGGGAGCATTTTTAAATTCCCAAGTCCCGATGTCATCGGTAGAGATTCTGATTTAATGTATCTGAGGAATGGCCTAACTGGACATCTGAATTTTTTCCTTTCTTTTCCTTTCATCTAATGTGATTCAAATATGATTGAAATCACTACTTTATAGTCAACCTTCCAGCAGTATGAATTAAAAAAGGGCAAACAAAAATGGGTGGGTTTGTTACTTCCTAAACCTAACCTAAGTCAAGCAGTTGACCTGAATATTTATCTAGATAAGTGAGGGCAAGCTAAAATTGCTAATTAGGAAGAAAGGGTTAGGCCCCTGACTGGTTCAGATTGGTTTCTTTTATTGATTGAATTCAAAGTCCTCACCTTATGAAGTTATAGCAGAGTGTGTACAGCAGAGTGTTGAACTTTTGATGAGAAAGTGATTGTTTCTTCTAGATAAACTTCACTTTCACATGCTTCCAGGGCTTACAGATGTAATTCTTAAAGTCAGAGTTTTTATGAACAAGAACACTATAATTTTTACTTTCCATTCTAGAATGGATAAACTTCAGATCCTTGAAAATAGTCTCACACCCTTTCTCCAAATTTCAAGTACTCATAACTAAATAATATTTCCATACTACCCTGAGGAATCAAGCATTAAGATGTTCCCTGCTATGGACTGCCATGGGTGGAGATGTGCATTCTTTTGTCTGTCATCTCCTAATTTCTAATAGTGACACACACATTCCTTTAGCTTTTCAAAATAGAAAACTCATGTTTAATTATGCCATCCTCTTTTACTCCCCCAGGTAATCTACTACCAAATCCCATTGTATCTTCCTGAGATCGATCTCTTGGATTCTCCACTTGCTTCCCATTACCAAGACCATATCCAGAATCTTCTTACTTTGTAGGACATACTACCTTCATCCTGCATAGGATAAGAATCAACATTTTAAAATGCGAATGTCACCATTCTGTCTTTTTCAAGAATATATTACTGTTCTATAGTATGGATAAAACATTCCCCAGTAAACCCCAGTGAGCTCTTTTTTACCATGTAGAGAAAGGTAAAGTGTCTCTATTTCTTCCATTCACATTTACTCTATTTTCTTAAAAATTATCTAGAGGAAAATGAATTCATTTAACCATTTGAAGCCAGAAGTCCCTGTGTTATACCCAATTCTATAATATTACAATGTGCATGGTAGGGAGGACACAGATGTTGGAGTGAAATATATCTTGGCTCAAATGTTGGCTTTGTCACTTACTGTGTGAGCATGAACAAGTTTCTAAGTCACTTTAATATTCAGTTTGTCCTTTTTCTTTATTTTTATTTTTATTAGATGGGGGGGGGAATGGAGAGAAAAAGAGAGAGAGAGACAGACAGACAGACAGACAGAGAATCCCAAGCAGCCTCCATGCCCAACATGGGGTTTGATCCCACAACCCTGGGATTACGACCTGAGCTGAAATCAGTAGTCAGATGCTCAGTCGACTGAGCCAACAATGTACCCCCAGTTTATTCTTTTCAAAATGGGGCCTAATAAAAATCAACTTGTTGAATGGTGGTAAGAGTTCTGTGGATATATATTTTTTTCTTTATGTATCTGCTAAACCTTAATGCCTTGAACACAGTAGGTCCTCATTGATGGAAACTTTTATTTGTTTGTTTGTTTTCTTTTTGTTTGTTGTTGTTTGTTAACATGTTTTAATAAAACATTCCCTTGGAAGAAGTTGACAGTTCTTCTTCAGAGGGGTTAATCTCCTTTTGAAAGATTCAGGAGCTGATGGCTGAGGTGTTATTTCTTCTTGTTTGCAGCATAAGTTTGAACCAAAGAGAACATCAAAGCCTAGCCCGTCTTTGTTTAGTGTCATAAGTTAGAGATTCAAAGGATCTTTGCCTTTTAGCTTCGAAGTGAAAGGGGTTGATTTTTGGTGTCTACAAAGGTAAGAACAAAATTTGCTAATTAGAAATTGAAAAACTTAGTCAATCAACAGGGCTTTGTTTTTAGGTTTTGATCACTGCAAAAGGAGGAGTTTTGCATTTGCTTAGACACATACAAAAGGCAATTTGTTAAAATTGCAAAAGAGCAGCAAATGCTGTCTGCTGTTCTACTTTCTCTACATAGACTGCCGGAAGTAAGAGGAGATTTTTAGTAGCTCACCAGTAACAGCATTTTTGGTACAACAGGGAAACCAGAAAAGGCAAACTTATTTAGGCTTAAAAATTATTCTTGTTCATCCTCCTAATCAAATACCATTTGGGAGGCATCTTTGGTTCTCAGTAAGAGAAAACTTGTACTTGGGACAGGATTTGTCTGGAATTGGAAGGGAACCATTGTTACCATTGAGACCCTTCTCATTTTCTGTAGGTGCATTTTCTCTATGTAAGAAATCAGGGAAGTTTGTACTGGGGACAGGCAAGGAGAAGAGAAAGGGCAAGGAACAGAATGTGCACATAAAGTCCTGCTGTAAGTTAGGGCCCAGGAAAACCACATTTGAGTTGATCATTGTATTTCATTCACCCAAATATGGGAAAATACTTGTGGGTTTTTTTGTCATTTAAATTGATTTGGTTAATAGATGACTTAACAATTATTGAAATGGAAATGTGAGTAGAAAGAAGTACACCCTCTTCTCGGGAACTGTGTGCAGGAGTTTGAACCTGAGAGAGAGTGTCCCCTGATGTCCCAGGGGGAAAGAAGAGGTGATTTTTGCAGCAAGAAGGATGAGGCTTCTTTCCAGTTTGCACAGCGAAATTCTTTCAACTCAAATGTGATTTCAAAGAGGAATAACAACAATATCAAAACATTACCTACAGTTCATCTCTTCTTTCTCATGAAATGCTTATTCTTTTATACTGGATTAACTTCCATATTCACCACAAAACTTTACATTCCCACTTGCAAACACAGGATTCCCTTCCTTTATTTATTTTATAATCTTCCTTTGTGGAGAGAGGCTTTTTTAAACTCTGGTGTCAGTATTACCCAGGGCAAACTTTCAGAAAGGCAGTTTGGAAATGTGTATGAAAAAACTTAAAGGCATGTACCAGGAATTTGTATTGAGAAAATGAAATGTGTTCAAAGATGTAGGGGCAAGGATATTATTTTAAATGTTAATTACACATTAAGAAAAAAGAAAATATCCTAATGTTCTACTACATTGGAGTGGTTAAATAAGTTTTGGAAAATCAGAAAATGGATACCATGCAACTCTTCATATGATAATACATATTTATCTATCATTTGTCTATATAGAAATGAATTTTAAGTATAAACGTAACTTGCATTTATAAAACAGTACATTTAATTGCATAATAAAACAGTATATGTTAGATGATCCTGATGGAGTTTTGGGGTGATTGTGGGGTTCAGAGCTTATGGCCAAGAAAGAATTCTTGAAGACACCTTTGTGCAAAAAGGTGATTTTATTAAAGCACAGGGATAAGACCCATGGGCAGAAAGAGCTGCACTGGGGTTGTGAAGAATGACTGGTTATATATGATGGACTTGGGCTAGATGAAGTCAAAAGGGAAGTTTCCAAAAAGACTTTTATATGGTAAAAACTCACAGATTACTGGAGGCCTATCTATTGTCAAGCTAAGGTTGTTTTTTCCTCTAGCAAAGCATTAACATTAAGACAGTAGGGAGTTCCTGGACTTTAGACTATTGATGGGATTGCCTTTTTCTGGCAAACTGGGGGAGAGTCTTATCAGTTTAAAATTCGGTTTTTGTCCTTTCCTATTTTGGGGTAGCTGAAAGTGTCCAAGGAATATCATACATGTCCCACCTGGTAAGGTGGGGGTGCTAGCTTGTACTTTGCCCTCATTCTGCCTTATGCTCCCTCATCAATCCCATTTTGTTATGTATATATACATATATATTTTAATATGTATATGTGTGTATATGTATATGTAATATGTACATATATGTGTGTGTAATTATACAAACTGCAAAGATGAGTGAACCAAATGTGTTAGCAGGGCTTGCATCTCCATATATGGAGTTTGAGGAAGTTCAATTATTTTTTCCCTAAAATTTTGTATTACTCCACAATTAATATATTCTACCAGACAATGAGAAAAAGAAAGCATTTTTTAGAGTTAGCTACTTTTTCTAACTTATATTTGTGTTCTCTTTAACTATAAGTTCCATAATGGTGAGGATTTTATGTCTTCATAAAAGTCCCTTGATCCCCACAATTGTTAGTGATAGCATCACACACCCACACAGTCATTTGAAGGTGGTTTGGGGCTGTTTCTAGAAAGAATATTGATTCCCAGGTCATCTCTCCATCTCTTATCCGAAATCCTAAGAGAAGTAACTCTAGGATCACTGAAGAGTTTCAAACTAAACTACACAGGGGTAACATGAGTAAGTTCCTTAAATGTGAGATTCCCATTTGGCGTTGGGTGTTCTGGGGGCTGTCTCCTTGACTGTCCTGAATTTCATCTGTAACATATTCTAAAGATCACTCTCCCTGTCATTAGTCTCTTAACTCAAGCATATAAATGCCACTCAGGAATCAGAGCCACTAGCTAGTCTGCATGCGTTTTACAGTGTGGAGAGCAGAGGTGAGGACCCCGGCAGGATGAGCCTGCTAATGAAGCATGGCTTTTAACCCCTGATGAGAGGCTGTGCAAACCACATCCAGCAGTGCATGACCTGCCTGGAGAAGAGAATGGGCAGCTTCCTGAATATCTTAACAGCAAGCTTGTTCAAAACAGGTCTTAAATGGACCTTCAGTAGCAATATGGTATAAACCAAATGTAACACAAAAAAATAAATATCTTTTGAAAGAAAAAAAATGCCCCTTTTCCAATTAGTTATTTTTGTTGAGTAAAAGACAGCATCTATCCTCCCTGTCACATCGTGCTACTGCATGAGAAGAGCTGAAGGTACACCCTAACTTCCAGTGAATTCATGTCCTGGATGTATATTTGTTTGTTTCTACAGGCTCATATTGGCCAGCATAACAGTTGTATACTTTCCAAACTGATTTGGAGACTGACATCATTTAGAGTCTGAAGGCCTCATAAAACAAATATTCACTGAACATCTACTTGAGGCAGTGTGCCCTGCCAGAGGGAGATGGGAAAGAATGACAGGGTTTTAACCTCACTGAGTCTCTGGAAAAGGTAAGGGAATAACCTATTATTAATAGAAGCAAAACTTACACAATAGCTTCTGGAAATCTGTCAAGCATACGGATTGCCAGATTTAGCAGATAAAAATACAGGATACTCAGTTAAGTTTGAATTCCAGATAGACAATGAATATCTTCTTATGTAAAGTATATTCCAAATGTTTTATGGAATATACTTACATTAAAAATTATTTGTTATTAATCTGGAATTTAAATTGAAATGTATTTAAATAAATAAATTGACTATTCAGTGTTTTATCTGGCAATTCTGTCAAGGTATGATTTTCAAGCCATTGCTGAGTACAAATTAGGAGTAAAAGGATATAGAATAGTGAGTGATAAGAGAAAGAAGATAGAGAAAAAATGGAAGATCTATTCACATAATAAAGAGATTGATTTAACCAATGAAAATGGTTAAGAAAATTGGTATCTGGGTAAATGTGAATCTAATCCTGTATTAAAATCTTGGCTTGGAATCTCTACATGATGTGGCAATCAGAATTTTGCTGTGAAAGGTACTGAACACATTCGTGTATGCTGGGGAAGAATCCAGTATGTATTGGCCAGACCTAGGTTCAGAATAGGAGTGCTTGGCACCTAGGTAACTTTGTAGCTGGCCCAATTTGTCACCCTGTAACTTCAGCTTGCCTAATTTAGTAAAACTGCTGCTCTTTAAGCGAATGCTATAACTTTACGAATCAAAAAATTAAAAAAAGGATGTAAATAGTATAGAGATGAAGTAATCACAATGTTTAACATTAACATTGTTTGATAATCTATTTGCATTATTTACTGACTTTTTTTAAGTATTATTATTCTTGAAATTGTTTTCAAGCTTTTGATTTTAATTTGGAAGGTGTAAGAGAATTTGATCTTTTTGGTTAACTGTATTTAACAGTATACGAGAAACTGTTACATTACCTTGTTTAGTTTTAGTTGTTAGATTCACTACAGTTGCTTAAGACCTACGATGAACCTGATTGGTAGATTATTATGGTTGCCCTGTCCGTCGGTAGAAATGCTTTTTAAAAACCTAATGTATTAAATCTAGAATGTGGTTTTAGTATATTCATGAGAGTATAACTACATTTATAAATGAGACTAGTTTTTAAGGAATTGTAATCTGTTAAACTTGAGAAATCAAACATTTCTCAAAATGAAAAAGTGAAAAGTATATGTCTTCTTTTAATACTAAATTGACTATCTCTGTGAACAGAACAAAAGTATGAATAAGTTAAATTTAGAGCTTAAAAAATCAAATCATTTAGGTTATAATTTTAAAAAGCTGAATTTAATATAAACTTAAGCAATTTTAATAGTCCTCTTTGTGTACATACAATGGACATTAGAGACCCAAAAGACAATAAACAGATGTCTAAGAAATTGTTTATACTCCCAGAAGTGTTAAGACTCAAAGCAATTCTACAACATTTTGAAAATAAATTTGCTCAGGGGCACCTGGGTGACTCCGTCTGTTCAGCATCAGACTTTGGCTCAGGTCATGATCTCATAGTTTGTGGGTTCAAGCCTGTTAAGCTCTGCACTAAGAGTGTGGAGCCTGCTTGTGACTCTCTCTCTCCCTCTCTGCCCCTCCCTGACTTGCACTTTCCCTCTCAAAATAAATGAACAAAAACTTGAAAAAAAGAGAGAGAAAATGAATCTGTGCAGCAATAAAGGGTAACTCTCAACCCCATTATTAAGATCTTCTGCTTTTTGATGTTCTGAAGAACTAAGATGGGATATATTAGACTTAATAGTAAGACAAACTTGTAAATACAACTACTTCCAAGGGATTGTAACTCAATTTTCCCCAAATAATCTTTTGGATGTGCCTGTTTCAGTGATATACCAAGAACAATATTATAAGTTACATAAGTAGTGAAAAAGCATCAGCTTAGCCCAATGGAGAGAAAAATATGTGGCTTCTGCCAATGTTCTACCAATGCCTCAGTTGCTTCATTGATATAGTTAGATGGCTAGATTTGATCTATCATTTCTTCACCAAGATTTAATGGGAAGCTGTTTAAAACTACAGATGCCAAGACCTCATCCCCACTATTTCAATAATAGTCAGAGGGGAGAGGCAGGAATGTGAATTCTTGAATTCCCAGAAGTCTCGCCAGTTAATTCTGATGATTAGCCAGCCAGATATGGGGAAAAGTGACCTCGAAAAAGCCTTTGCTGCTCTAAAATTCCAAGATGACCATTGTAAAAACCTGACATAGCCCTTTAAAAAAAATCATAACCATCAATAAAAGAAGCTGGAGAGATAGTTTCAGTGTCTTTCATAATGTCCATTTAAGAACATGCCTATTGAAAGGCATATTTTATTAATAGATAGGTATGTTTGTCATGACACTGCATAGAGGATCCTCTGGTTTCATACTGGGGTTAAGTCATTATAGATATTTATCTTGTGACTTGGAAGTATTTAAGAGAAAGACCTTGGGGTCTTTAATGAGTGACATTAAACTCTTTTGACCCTTTCTCCTTTACTATTTCCAGATAATTTGGAAAGCATTTGGAAATTTAATATTCATTGCATGTGTAATTTCAGCAGGTTTGCCTCTATTTAGGTAAAGGCAAAAAATGCACACGCAGAAATTAACTCTCTAATCTGTTTTTTATCAAAACATGAGGAAGAAAGAAGTGGAATGAAAGCTACTACCACACAAAGGGTTCCAGAGCAGAGGAAAACACATATTTCATAACAGGACAGATTCTCACAATAAACATCATGCACTGTTTCCTAAGATTTTAAGTAAACATTATATGGGAGCAGGTAGAAGCAGGAGAGCCTTGCCAGTTTGGAATCTAGTATCTTGGTACTAATATTTTAGAAACATGATTTTTTTTCTCAGTGTCAAATTGGCAGCAACAACCTCATTTGAGTTCTTTTCATTGGAGCACCGATCTCTGCTTTGGGACAGCTGAGCTAATTTCTCTTCAAATTGAATACAAGTCTGCCCACACTAGAAAATAATGAAGAATCTTCCATTTCTCATTCTACCATCACTAAGAGCCTAGAAGACTTGTCCTCTGAAAACAACTAAAAATATTAGAGTAGATGTTACACACAGACACACACTGATAACTTAACATGTACAAGAATGTAACGTATATCTCAGAGGCTTAAAAGTAAGTCAGAGGAGAAACCTAAAGTAGAAATGGATTTTCATGTGGAGGATGTTTTTGCATTTGCCAAACCTGGGGAACTTGAACTTGGGTTTTTCATTTCCTCTTAGGCTATCCAAAGTGGGTGCATCAGTAGAAATGGCCTAGAGCATGAACTGCAGTGAAACCCGTACTTGCCTAAAAATGAGGAAATCCCTGCATTGGTACTTAGTGGAGGGAAGAAAGGTATGTCCCCTGAAAAATTATAACTATAATCTGACGTTCAAAGGTACTGCAGCATTTTTGCATATTACCTGGATGGCCTGAGTGGCCTCAAGTAGGGAGTTTGGCTTGTGATGGTCTCTGATGACTGGTCTCCATGGCAGAAGCTGACATGCTCACCTTCAATGCAGACTTCAAGTAATTCCCACAAAGTTTTTTTTAAAATTTTTATTTATTTTTTTGAGAGAGAGACAAAGAGAGAGAGAGAGAGAGAGGGATTGTGAGTGGGGGAGGAGCAGAGAGAGAGAGAGAGAGAGAAAATCCCAAGCAGGCTCTGCACTATCAGCACAGAGCCAGATGCGGGGTTTGAACTCAGGAATCAGGAAATCATGACCTGAGCTGAAATCAAGAGTCAGATGCTTAAGCAACTGACCTACCAGGTGCCCCTCCTACAAAGTTTTTAAAACCATGATACTATAGTAAAAATCACAGAACACAAAGAAATCACCATGAGTGAAAGATGCCACAAATAGCAGTATCAGACCCATGGACACTATCTATACACACTGGAATAATTAGACAAAGATTATAAAATTTACGTGTTCAATATGACTCACAAAATACTAGAGGGGATTGAAAATAGAAGTCAATTGCAAGAAATAGTACAAACAAAACAAAACAAAAAACAACCCAAGCTGATCAAAAATAAATGTACATTGAACTTTTAAATATGAAAAATGCAATATTTATATTTAAAGCTCAACAGCAGATTTGACATGGATAAAATCAGCTGAATACTCAATTGATAAACTAGAATAAAAATTTGAATTAATTATCTAGAATACAGCCCAGAAAGATAAAATCTTAATTTTATCTCATTCATATTAAATATGAATTCTGAAACAAGTTATTATTTCAATGCAGTTCTAATCAAATTCCTAGACTGATAAAAACTTTGAATGATCATCCATGGAAAAGGATGACCCATAACTGACCAATAAACATAAGCATTCTTCACTTTTTTACTAAATAGTTAAATGTAAATTTAAGACATCACAAAATATAATTTCATACCTCACATACTGGCAAAAATGAAAAAACTAATGGCAAGAATGGGGAGTAACAAATAATAATGTTCTACTTCTGGTATTGCAAATCGGTACCCCAAATTCAAGAAGAATTTGGCATTATATGACAAAGTTAAAAATGTGGGTAACTTTGCAAAATACTACTTCTACACATTCACTCTAAAACTCTTATCCACAAGTATTAAAATCATATGCAATAAAACAATAAAGCTGGTAAACCAAAACCTGTTTTAAATGAAAAAACCTGAAAACCAAGTTTTTATCATTTAGTAGATTGGAAAAATAAACTGTGGTATATTCATACATAAGACTTTTTTACTGCAATAAAATGAATAAAATATGATGCACATGACAAAATGGATAAATTTTGACATTATTCTTTTAGTAAAAGAACAAGTTACAGTACCCATACAGTATGTTTTCATTTATACAAGATCAAAGATGCAAAACTTGACAACTCAGGCACACAGATTTAATTTATGAAACTATGAGGATAAGCAGTGAAAGAATAAGAACAACTTAGAAATAATGGAGAAGGGAAGCCATGGAATGAAGGAAGATCACATGAATGACTTTACCGAAGTAATTATAATTTCTTATTTACTTAATGAGGTGGTTAGTAGATAATTCTTCATACTTTATATATATTTCATAAATATTTTGTTTATTTTTAATATTACATAACAATAATTGAAAATTATGTAATCTCAAATACCATTGTGTGCATCTTTGAAAACATGGGCTGTACAGGGCACCTGGGTGGCTCAGCTCAGTTGGTTGAGGGTCCCACTTTGGCTCAGGTCATGATCTCGCAGTACATGTGTTTGAGCCCTGTGTTGGGCTCTGAGCTGGCAGCTTGGAGTCTAGAGCCTGCTTCAGGTTCTGTGTCTATCTCTCTCTGTCTCTCTGCCTGTCCCTCGCTTGTGCTTTCTTTCTCTCAAAAATAAATAAATAAATAAACATTAGAAAAAAACAAAAACAAAAAAAAAAAACATGGGCTGCACAATAGGACCCAAACCCTTGTAGAGAGAGGAGACTAGAAGGAAAAAGGCATTTACCATTTACTTGTTGAGTCTAACATCATTGGTTTTTCACTAACTAGGTGGAGCTCAAAGATGGTAATCAACTTAATTTTATTTGAAAATTCATTTCTTCAAATGCTTTTGCAGCAAGAAGAATTAAATTTGTGTGAGGAGGATGAAAAGAGACAGAAGAGTGTTCAGTCAAGAAGAGTACATTGAGAGCGCCAATGTGGCTTAGTCAGTTGAGAATCCAATTCTTGATATTGGCTCAGGTCATGATCCCAGGGCCATAGAATGGAGCCCTGCATTGGGCTCCGTGCTGAGTGTGGAGCTTGCTTAAGATTCTTTCCCTTTGTCCCTGTCCTCTACTTGTGCTCTCTCCCTCTAAAATAAAAAAAAATAAAAAAATAAATTAAAAAAATAAAAATTAAAAAAATAAAGTGACATTGGCTTTTGGTCCACAAACTTCAGTTTTCCAAATATAACTATATTACTCTCCTCTTCAGTGCTACTCACTGCATTGTAAATACTCTATATTCTTTATTACATATAATATTAATGTTACTCATAAACTCATGTTAAAAATTAATAACATTAGGTGTTTACTATATTCCAAGTTCCTGTCTAAATGTTACATGTAAGAGCTCATTTCATCTACACTACACCCCTATGAAATATTACCAACTTTTTACCAATGAGAAAAGTAGAGAGGGTGGTTCTTTGACTCTAAGAGACTTGTATTCTTTTTACTAAATGCATTTGATGTTGGCAATGAAATAAGCAATAACACTAAATACCACTAAATACCACTGGTCAGTACTGTAAGAGTAAATGAGATGATGCTAAAACATTTACTGAAGCATACTAAAACTCTAAGATGATAGGATGAAGCAAACCCACAGAGACTAAGTAGAAAATAAGGCAAACAGAAAATATTACACATTTTCTCTGAGGGTTATTACTGTACCTAGGCATTTTCAGGATTTAAAATGTAAAACAAATACAAATTATTATGTTGTAAAACAACAGCAACAAACAACCACCTTAAAAAAATACTGTATTCAGAGTTCATCCATCTTTTCACCAATGTCCTTCATTTCAGGATTGAATTCAGGATCTGATTGCATTTAGATATTCTGCCTCCTTAGCTTCCTGTGAACTCTGACCATTACTCTGTCTTTCATGGTTTGGACATATCTAAAGAGCACTAGTCTGGAATTTTGTAGAATGTCCCTTAGTTTGGGATTGTGTGATGTTTTCTCATGATTAGTCTGATATCTATGCTCAGTAATGACTTCCTGGGAAAAGTACTACAGAGGTGAATTGGGTTCATCACATCAGGTGGTGGACTTGGGAGGCCAGGAAGGATTGAGCCCTATAAATTGAAAATTCTTTAGAAATAAGAAAGATGCCTTAGTTATGTTGTTCCTATCTTGTCTTTGTTTTGCAAACGGTAGATGTTCAATGACCATCTAAGAAATAAACTCATAAAGAAAAAAATTCTTGAAGGAATTCTGTTTTAGATGGTGTTTATAAAGAGTGGGCTCTCTTTTATAGGAGAGGAGATCTAATAAAAATAATTGAAGTAGAGGTTCCTGGGTGGCTCAGTTGGTTAAATGTCCATCTCTTGATTTCAGCTCAGGCCATGATCTCATGGTTTGTGGGTTTGAGCACTGCATGAAGTCCCTCATCAAACCCCATGTTAGGCTCTGCACTGACAGTGAGGAGCCTGCTTGAGATTCTCTCTCCCTCTCTCTGCCTCTTTCTCTCTCTCTCTTAATATTAATAAATAAATAAACTTTTAAAAAGAGTAATTGAAAGAGAATTATGTTGAAACATTGGAATACAATGCAACATATGACCTTTGTGATCTCATGGTATACTAGCACTTACTCATTTGTTAAATGGTATCCTGGACAGCACAACTTCTTAAGGGCAGGAGCCACATCTTTTCCTTATAGCAACATTTCCCACAGTACTCTTTATAAGGTAGAATTCAATATATATTGACTATTTTTCTGGAAACTCATAATTTCTTTTCTTTTTCTATTCCTTTTTCTCTTGAGGAGTACATTGTCTCACAGAAGACCACACATGATATCAGTTACCTCTTCGTGTATATTAGGCCATTTACATTTTTTAATGGAAATATACAAAAACATCTCAATAAAATCATACACCATTATGAAATACTAGGAAATTCCTGCGTAAAACCTTGAAAAAGAATCATTTATCAAATGTGCAAGTTTAAGAAATGGTAACTGTATTACTCTATTAAAAGGACCAGGGCTTTTTGGAGAGGTCATTGATTTCAGGAGGAGGCAGAGAAAATATAAAATGATCCTAGTGCATATTATGGTGCTAGGGGAAAAAAATATGAGAATAAGTTGAAAAGTTTAGGAATGAACTTGACAGAGCTCCAAATAGCCAAAGCTGGCACTATTTGAGCTACAAAATTAATTTGGACAGTATTGGATTATAATTCAAAGTATAAAATATTTATAATTAACTGAATAAATAAATAAATGGGTGAAAAGAGCCAACTCTTAGAAAAGAATTCCAATTACTATATGTAGAAGGAATGAGGAACATAGAAAATAACCAGGAGAAATCCTCAGCAGTGATGGCTGTAGGCACCATCTACCAATAGGTACTAAAAATAGTGGGTCAAAGTTTTATGGGAAAACAAGATATTTGCATAGACATAAATGAACTCTCTTACAATATTTATCTCCTCAGTTACAAGGAGATCAATACTAACCACACAGTGAAGGAAACTTTCAGATACCACCATAGACAAACAATCAAGGTTAACATTACCAGTAAGAAAACATATCATCATTGTGAGCCACCTGATGTGATGAATCCAAGTTACCTCTGGTAGTACTTTTCCCAGGAAGTCATTACTGAGCATACATATCAGGTTAATCATGAGAAAACATCACACAATCCCAAACTGAGGGACATTCTACAAAATTCCAGTGCTCTTCAGATATGTCCAAACCATGATAGACAGAGTAATGGTCAGAGTTTATAGAAAGCTAAGGAGACAGAATATCTAAGTCTAATCAGATCCTGAATTCGATCCCTAAATAAAGGACATTAGTGAAGAAATGGATAATTTCTGAATATAGTATTTTTTAAAGGTGGTTATTGTTTGTTGCTATTGTTTTACAATATAATATTTCTTTATATATGGATTTCTATTTTCGTTGTTCTTCTCACAAGTAGAAGAGTAAATCTGAATAGGTGATAGCAAGTAAGGGTTTTCTCATTTTAATTTCATTTTCTGAATTAAAATTTTTGTGGGAAATATTCTTTTCCAGTTTTCTTTTTAATGGAACTTGAGATAAAGGACTTTATAATTTCCTGGAGGTAAGCTTGCTTTTGGCAAAATGCATAGCCAACAGCTGTTCAAACGTGTGTACCTTCTGGATGTTTGCTCAGTCTTGGAACAGCATGGATATGACTCATTCTACCCAGATATTTCCCATGCTTAGATTCCCTTTAAAAAATATATAATAAGTGTTCACTTTTCTAATTCACAAACCTAAAATCTGTGTTATTTTGACTTATAGTGCAAAGGGTTGGTCAGGTTAGGAGGCTCCTTTGTCTACCTTACCATATGTATTTTCCAGCACCTTTTAAATGTTACAAAATCTGCAGTCCATAGTAAAAACATAAGATAGTCTAAGTATTGCAAGGACTATAGACATTCTGTGATCTGTAGATTTGGAAAATGCCAATAAAAGGAGAATGGGGAAAGTCTAAAACAGCAAAATAGAATAGCTCTTCCACACACACCCCTACACACACACACACACACACACACACACACACACAAACACATACACACACACAAGCATGCACATACACACTGGAAATTCTTGGACAACACTTAATGATGTTAAGGATATGTCACTAGTATTAAAGAATAATGTTTTTAAAATCATAACTTTAACATAACTACAAAATAAACACACATCGAAGGTTTTTCTAACCACCTTAATGGTGGAGCCAATAAGATGTTAAAACCAAGTCAAAGGAAAATACAAACAAATACATGTATATACATGTATACAATACATTCTGTAGGTAATTGAGGCAAATTCATGCTGACATGAATTTATAAATGGGTGTAAAACTGGTCGATGCCCTCAAGGCAATTAAGTAAAGAATCATTTGCATTCTATCAATTTTCAGTACAGATTAATAAAATAGCTCAGGGGTGCCTGGGTGACTCAGTGATTTTAAGTGTCCATTTGTGAATTTTGGCTCAGTCAGGTCACGGTCTCATGGTTGTGAGATCAAATCCTTTGTCAGGCTCCATGATCACAGCATGAGAGACTGCTTGGGATTCTCTCTCTCCTCCTCTCTCTCTGTCCCTTCTCTACTTGTGCTCTTACTCTCTCTCTTTCCCTGTCTCTCTCTCACACACACACAATAAATAAATAAGCTTTAATAAAATGAAATAGCTCAAAGATGATGAAATGTGCATATATGCTAGACAGTACATCAATAATCTTTACAGTCAATTTCAACATCATTCATAATTTTTACTGATACTACATGCCAGGCCACTGTGCCAGGTCTCAAACCTTATAAAGCTAGAAACTGTGAAGGGTTTGAGATTTTACACTACTTGTAACCTAGCATGTTATCCTGCCACAGTTTCATATATGTATACTGAGGAACATGACATGCTGAGTCAGAAGCACAGTTTATTACTCACAGTGAAGAACAGTATCAAGAACAATAAATTTTAGCTCTTGCTCCAGAAGCCACTATCCCCATAGAACAATGGGATGAAGGCCAATGTTTACCTGTGCCTGCAGTGGATTGTCATTACAGGGTTAAGATACCAAAATTAGGAGGCTCTTAGCTTTTATAGGCTGCTGACACACAAGTCCATCCTGGGTCCCAGAGAGAGATTACTCATTAAACAAATTTCTGCAGCACAGAGAAAAGGCATCTCTGGAGAGGGACATTTTATCTTTGGAAGGGTGCAATATCTAGCTTCCAAGGTTATCTGTTATGCAAACGTCCTTACAATACCCTTTGCTCAAAAGGCCTGAACTATGCAGAGATATGATAAAACCATAGAGAATTTTCTCACAACATAAACTAGTAGAAAAACAGATGTTAATGTTTCTACATATTGTATTAAAATAATCAAAATTCAAGATGCTCATTTTGAATGTTTATTTGTACTAAAACACTGGAAGCAAAGAAGAAATGCCAGGTCTGTTAGAAATCAGAGAATGGTTCACAGAAGGCCAAGCATCTGAACTGAAATAGAATGGTCAAGAAATATCTAAGTTGGTTGATATGAAAAGCATTTCAAGTGGAAGTAATAATATGCCCATTGCAAAGGAATTTGGAAAGAGCAGGTTCTTTGGTGAATGAGAAGTAGTTTTGTATTCTTCAGTTATAAAGTGTAAGGAGACAGAGAATGGTGGGAGATGAGAATGAACACAGAGCCGGAAGCCATAATGTGAAAAGCATTGTATAATGTGAAAATTAATCTGGATGTTATCTTCGGGGCAGTGTATAAACACTGAAAAATGCTGGTCAAGGAAAAAAAAAAGATCATGTTATCAAGTTAGAATGAATTCTCTGGCAAAAATGGCTGACGATTCAGGCTAGAAGCAGGGAAATTGGGAAAGAATTCCTCTTTGACCCATGACATTTAAAATCTACAATAGGGGCGCCTGGGTGGCACAGTCGGTTAAGCGTCTGACTTCAGCCAGGTCATGATCTCGCTGTCCGTGAGTTCGAGCCCCACGTCAGGCTCTGGGCTGATGGCTCGGAGCCTGGAGCCTGTTTCCGATTCTGTGTCTCCCTCTCTCTCTGACCCTCCCCCATTCATGCTCTGTCTCTCTCTGTCCCAAAAATAAATAAAAAACGTTGAAAAAAAAATTTAAAATCTACAATAAATTGACTCTTAGATCAACTTGATATTGTTATTTACACCAAATATATATAGGGAAATGCCAAACATTCTTAGCTCTAACCCTGCCCTCAGTGGGAACCCAATCATTCTTTTGCTCATGTTATAGATTGTGCAAGGATCTGGAATTAGAGACCCTTACATTGAAAATTAATTTACATCCAATAATCTCATATTTTAGTACAAAAGAATTTGTATAGCACACTCAAGGTTTTTGTCATCTAACGTAAATCTGATCTCATCTTGCCCCATCATGAGAAAATATTTTTAAATAATCAAATGTGAATTCTATATATGAAAAAACATGTTCCCATTTTAACTCGAACATCAGATTAAAACCTTTCCTTTTCAGTATATTTTTTATACCAAACTACTGCAACAGATACCTAAATCTTAGGGGTGAAGGAAGATTTTACAAGTTAGGGAGCCGGTCTTTTGTTTTCCATGGCAGATGACCAGACTAACTTCAGGTGCAGACCAAAGCCAAGGCGAAAATTCAGAGAATGTTGGACATGGAGGGCAAAATTCATCTTTCAATTTACTTTAATTCACTAGACTTTTAAGATAATTTTTAACATTTGACCAAGTATCATTTACTGAGTACTGGGTTTTTTGTTAGATACACAGGATACAGATATACAAAGAAAATTATAAGTCACATCACTGGCTCTCATCACACATAAAAGGTAAGAACCTAAGTTGTAAATGTCTTTAATAATTCAGAGGACAGATATTTTCCTGATTCATTAAAGGAGGAGGGGACAGAAAATAAAAAGCCTACTTTGCCAAGAGTCAAGAAGTCTGCTAGGGAATTTACATGGTGGTGTTAAAATTGTGCTGGCTCCTCAGAGCACCTAAAGAAGAGACTGCCTGCTCTTCAGAGCTCACAGGATGCCTTCTGTATGGGTCATTTTCTCAGGTAGTCAAGCATTTAGTAGCCCTTATGTGCCATATGGAAAAACGATCCTCGAAACCAGTGGGGGTCGACAGAAGGCAACTCCTGCGATAAACTCAACAGTCGTACCTCAATTTCTACTTTCCAGTAGTAATTCACCTGAGAAGTTGTTCCAATTCTTTCTTTCTAAATTCCCGTCTTTGTCTGACCCTTGTGTGAACGAGTTCAGTCTCTTGGTGAAACTTGGCATGTGTGCCCCCTCTGAGCCAATCTACACGTCTAGACATGGGCTCGGAAACATGACTTCTAGTCCTGTTACTCTTGCTATTTGCTCAAATGTCAATTGTGTTTATTCTTTCTTCTTGGACTCTAAACATTGCTGTTTACTCATAGGAAATCTTATTTAAACAAACAAACAAACAAACAAACCCTCTATACTTCAAACCCAGTCTCTCTTTCTATGAACCATCCCTCATGTAACTTTCTGTTATAGCAATAAAAATAATTATACCACTGCTAATAATTAGTAAATGATAAAACGGTATCATATTCTGATATATTACATACTATAGTCTATCTGCTTCTAACAATTTCTAATTACTCTTACATTTTACTATTGCCTACTAGTGTAGATGGTGTTGGAATGGTGCAATTTATACCAAGAGTGATTCTGATATGTACGTGCATCTCTCTGTTATGTGAGAATAGATTCAGTAAGCAATGAGCAAGGTTCACCAAGATATAGTATCACAGAATGTTTGCTGCCAAAGAGGAACTAAGAACAATCTAGTTCAACGTATTCCTTTCACAGATTACAAAAAACAAACAAACAAGAAAAGAAACAAAAAACTATGCTTAAATCAGAAATTGGCAAGCTGTAACCTGTGGACTAAATCCAGACAATCATGTTTTTATAAATAAAGTATTATTGGAACACAAACTCATCCACTCCTCTACATTATCTGCGGCTTTTTCATGCTACTAGAATGGAGCTGAGTATTTTGACAGATCATGTAACTTGCAAAGCCTAAAATATTTCATTTACTATCTTGCCTTTTCAGAAAAATTTGCCACCTGCTTTAGATAGGTTGCACATGATCACATGAAAAATTAGTGGCAAAATTAATCTCGAATCTGTATTTCCTGACTCCTAGTTTCATGTGTTTTTTTTTTTCTATTCTACCATCTTGTCTCACTACACCAAATATTCTAATGTTCAAATTGAAGACTAAATCCAAAAATGGTAAGAAGAAATTAGTTACAAGTACAAATGGGAATTACTCAATTCCACCAAAGTTTTCAAGAGCTACTAGTTTAATTTAATTATGGAGTCTTTAGTATTACCCCCAGAAAAAATCTCACAGATCATATAATTTTTATGAATATCCAATGTCACAATTAAATTTATCAAGTTATATTATATTTTAGTATAAATATCACAAAATAGTAATAGTTAGGAGCCTATTGTAGTATGAGCTCCATCTACCCTAGAAAGTAACAAAATAGCTCTTTAGCTTTTAAGAGGGTATTTGCCTTTTAATATGAACAGCCCAAAGTCATTATTCAATGATACTCAAAGAGCCAAAAACCCTTAAAGGGACACGATACTGGGAAACAAATTATTAAAACCCCAAAACTCACACACACACACACACACACACACACACACAAGCCCTCAGAAACTCTAGACTGGTCATTCTCAAAGTATGGTCCCTAGACCAGAAGAATCAACATTACCTGGGAACTTGTTGGAACTGCAAATTATTGGGCCCCCGCCTCAGACCTACTAAATCAGAATCTCTGAAGATGAGGTCCAGAAATGTCTGTGTGTTTTGTTTGTTTGTTTGAGAGAGAGATTGGGCACAAGTGAACAAGGGGCAGAGACAGAAAGAATCCCAGGGGGCAGGGAGAGAGAGAGAGAGAGAGAGAGAGAGAGAGAGAGAGAGAGAGAGAAAGTGAGAGAGAGAAGTAGGGCTTGAGCTCACTGGATGTGGGACTCAAACTCAGTAGCCAAGAGATCATGATCTGAGCCATAGTCAGATGCTTAACAACTGAGCCACCCAGGCATCCCAATAATCTGTGTTTTAACAAGATGTTCAGGTGATTTTTGGGTATATTAAAGTTTGAAAACCACTGGTCTATAGTAACATGGGCAATAAACAGACACTTTAAAAAGTAAAATGAATTAAAACCATAGGCAAATCATCACTATCTATAGTAACTTGCACATCATTTACTTCTATTTGATAAGCATAATTAATGAAGACTTCACCTTTTAAAATAATGTATCAGTCTCAATCAACAACTAATGAAGTCTAAGAAATTTGCAAATTATGATCAGTAAATTGATACCATATTTTCATTATAAAGGGAAGGTTATATGCAAATTACAATAAGTAGTCTGATTTTATTTTGATGTTTGACTACTGAAAGCCCCTAAGGTGCACACCTCTTTCTTCCCCTTCTGTTCCACATCTGCATAAGTGGATAAGAAAGCACAGTGCTCCCTCTGGCAAGAAGTTCCAACCACAAAAACTGCTGGCACACGCCACACCCTCACCCAATCCACCATCCTTAACCACGGTGAACACCTAAGCCAATCTCCTTTCCCTACTCTTTCAAGTCATTTTGGACCTGAATAGGAGCCACCCTGTTCTCCCCAAGAAAGCTCATTATGTGGGTGGGAAACCTTTTCATACCCATGTCATATGGATAGCGTCATCAGTATTGACATCTGAACCAAACTGTAACTGGTGAGGATTCTATCCCATTTTTACAGAGTGACTAAAACCCAGATTCAAACCTTTTTATCCCTCCACTGAAAATACATTCAGAGATGCAACTTCAAAACTCTTGTTAGAAATCACAAACCTCCTGTGTTGTAGCTTTCAAGCATGATATTATATACATAAAATTAAGGACTTTATTTTAGGAATCTGATCAAATGCTGTGTTTTGCCAGCAATGAAATTCTAACGCACCAGGACCATTTTATTAAACATTTGTGCCACAGGGACTGAGATATGGCTACATCTACAATAGAAAAGAGGAAGTAATTGTTCTGATAATCATGATACGAAGAAACGATTGGGAGAAAAGTAGCTTCAGAGACAATATTTAGTAGCTAATTGTTCAACTCTCCAGTTCACATCACTTGCTGACTTTGTATCTAGTTATGGGGTAAATCAAAGTGAATAGAGATCAGCTGGAATTTTGATACCAGCAATGTTTTTCTTTAGTGTTGCTTCCTCAAAAATACAATAAATAAAATAAAATAAAATAAAATAAAATAAAATAAAATAAAATAAAATAAAATAAAATAAAATAAAATAATAAAATAATACAAAACCCACAAAAATGTCAGGGGTATCTTTGCAAGATACCAAAATGGAAACTACATACAACAAAAATCATCTCAGAGACCCTCATGTTTTGAATGTTTTGGATTCACTCTTCAACTGTTAATTAAAATTGACCTTAAACTCCAAAACCTTAGCTAAAGAAATAGTGTGATAGCTGATCTGCTGGTTAAAATCAGACAATAACTTCAGGCCTTAAATATAATAAAAGTACTTTTTTTTTCTTACCACCTCCATGTTTTTTTTTAAAGATGTTTTCTTTGCAAGTACTTACTTTTTATTAAATTGAAGAGGTAAGGCATTTTTTTCTGATGAGCTAGCTGCTCAAATTTTGGCCACAAACACCCAATTCTTATTACTAAACCCTAGGGTTTTTGAGTGCTATTAAACTCGTATCAGAAAACAAGGCTGAGTCTTTCCAGGTAGTAAATGTATAATTCCGTGAAAAACCTAGATGCCATGACAGTTGCTCACCTACTAAATACTTGAATAGTATAGCCATTTTTAATAGGAGAATTCTAAACATTACATTATTCTTTCCTTTACTCTTTGGTTAACCCAAATCATAAACACATGATGTGGTTTGATTAAAGATAATTCAACCCAGTGTCTATTAAAATGAATTCATTGACAATGCGCTGAAGATGTTCAAATTTCATATGGTCAAGGATTATGTAATTATGATCAGCCAAAAAAGTTGGGCTGGTTACTTCAGTCTGGTTTCTAAATTTTCCAGAAACCTGAGGAAGAACCAGAGTGAGAAATTATGCCTGACAGTATTATGCCTGTCATCTGAAAAGTTACTAGCAGGACAGCTGGGTGTCAGTGTGGAGAAATATATAACTTAACTATATTTAACTTGTTATATTTGTTCTAAAATATTCCATCAGAAAATAGGTTGCAAGAAATGATTGAATGGAGGTTTACAAAAGTGCTGTTAGAGAGGTCTGAGGTAATAATGGCACTCACGGTTGAAAACAGGTGTTCTAGGAAGTAAGGCTGGTTAGCAAGGAAAAGAAAACAGAAGAGAAGCTGCTTCAGAGGGCTCAGAGCATTGTTTAGAAAAATACTGGAGTTTTGCTTTATAAGCAAGCTCTGAGTAGCATCAAATATGACCCTTAACAATTTCTTGATATCCAGATATGCAAGAAAATGTATAGCAGACTTATTCAATAAAAATGAAAGAGAAATTAATTTACCTTTCATTTACTTGATAAGCAAAAAAGGTAAGAAATTATTTGAGCATTACTATCATAGCAGTTGAAACAATTGTGGTTAGATGAAAATTTACCCAATTTCTTAATTTTTTGTTATAATATTCTGCTAAAAATTAGTATATGAATTGTGATTTTATTTTGATATTTTATTCTGCTTTCTACCTTGTTTATGCTGTAATCATTTATTTTGTTTTCCAACTTATTTATTGGTATCTCTCTTTTATGCTGAAGGCTTTCCTCAAAATTTCAAGTACTCTTTGGCTTTTGATTTATTTATAAGAAATTTTATTTATTTATTTATTTTTTAAAATGTTTTTTTAATCTTTATTTATTTTTGAGAGAAAGAGAGAGAGAGAGAAAGTGAGAGCAGGGGAGGAGCAGAGAGAGAGGGAGACACAGAATCTGAAACAGGCTCCAGGCTGTGAGCTGTCAGCACAGAGCCCAATGCGGGGGGACTTGAACCCAGGAACCGTGAGATCATGACCTGAGCTGAAGTCAGATGCTTAACCGACTGAGCCAACCAGGTGCCCCTATTTATTTATATTTTTGAGAGAGAGAGAGAGAGACAGAGCATGAGTGGGGGAGGGGCAGAGAGAGAGGGAGACACAGAATCTGAAGCAGGCTCCAGACTCCCAGTGGTCAGCACAGATCTGGAAGTGGGACTCAAACTGCTGAACCCAGAGATCATGACCTGAGCCAAAGTGCGAAGCTTAACCGACTGAGCCACCCAGATGCCTCCTTTTGGGAGGGATTGTAAATTAAAGAGAAATAGTAAGTATATACTTTCAGGTTCTGAACGGGTGGATACCAGCAATCTGGGAGCTAAACTGCGGAAGGTGATAAAGTCATAGTTCATTTTGGCATTTGTTAGAATCCCTTTATTTTTTTAAATTTTTTTTAACGTTTATTTATTTTTGAGGCAGAGAGAGACAGAGCATGAACGGGAGAGGGGCAGAGAGAGAGGGAGAGAGAATCAGAAGCAGGCTCCAGGCTCTGAGCTGTCAGCACAGAGCCTGATGCGGGGCTTAAACTCACGGACTGCGAGATCGTGACCTGAGTTGAAGTCGGACACCTAACCGACTGAGCCACCCAGGTGCCCCTAGAATCCTTTTATTAACTAAGTGATCGTTTCCAGTATCTACTGCCTGGCAGCCATAAGCACAGAGTATCTCTGGTTAAGTTGTTGCAGTAAGCAAATCTCCAGGCCCTCCATCTGGGATGGGGGAGGGAAATTGCCCGGTGACAAGGGATTTAGGAGGATATCTGAGGCATTTTACTACTCCTAATCCAGAATATAACCCAATAATATTAGTGTTAAATTCCTTCCCTCAAGGTACGTTATGCCTCCAATTCTCCCCATAGCATGTGTCAACTTGTTTCTTATCTTTTTCTGGGTCAAACACTCAGATTTTGGTTTTATCCACTGAGTCAATTCAGATTTTTACTTATCCATCTTCCAAAATTCTTGATTGCCCTCTCTTCTCCCATTCTCTTTATTCTAATGAGTGTATATCTATTTAATTTATCTAATTTCAATTTAATGGACTTCAAGAAAGTAGAGGTAAAGACATGTGTTCAGTTTCCCAAGATAACTTGCCCAATGTGCTTTATTTAACTTACAATGTAGTTAAGGAAATAAGACTGCAAAATATGAAACAATTCAAGGCAGTATAGAATAAAGGGCTAGATTGTGGGTTCTGCAAGGGCCCAGACAAATGTAGAAAATTGCATGGGTATAATCCTTTCTGAAGAGTGCATAAGAATTTAAAAGAAAGGGAAGAAAAATTTAAAGTGAAAGAACAGAATGTTTAAAATCCCAGAAAACTCTGGGATTTCATGAGGAGATGGTTCTTACTGGACTGGCAGTGGGTCTTTGTGGGAGAAATATGGGGAGCTGTAGAAAAGCATGAATTGACTAGAGGTATATGCATCTGAAAACAGAGGCATTCATAAATGGAAACAGAGGACCACTAATTAGAGGCATATGATGATAAATATAATACTTTAGAAAATGTATGTTAAGGCTCCTGAAGAATGGCTAGGTTGGGGAAGAGTAGCTGGAAACCAGAATCAGCCGAGGAACTCTAGATTTTGTAATCTTAATCCCAGGACTACAATACCAGTGGGACAATCATGAGCAGGAGTGAGAGACATATGGTACTAGACATATGTACCAATTTGGTATGCCTCTGGCTATTTTCAGTTTCTCATTCCACCTAGGTTTTTTCCACTGTTTTGTTATTTGTTTTTGTTCTGTTAAGGAGCCACACTCTGGAGTTACTTGCTCAAATTCTAATGGAGTTGTAGAGGATGGGCTCCAGGAGTCCAGTTTAAGGGCAGTTGACAGAATCTAAGTCTCAAACGATGAAGGCCTGGACTAGGCAATAATTCTAAATAAAAAGAGGAGTATCAGGTATGAAGACACAGTGTTAGATAAGGAAGTAGTAGTTAAAAGATGAGATGGAATAATCTTTGTGCTTAGACTTCTTTTTTTTTTTCACTTAACCTCTTGCTTTTATGTCTTTTATCTAGTGTATTTGATTCCCAAATTTAATGGTGTGACTTTTATGTGACATTCCATCACATTTAAGATATAAGAATCCAGAGACACTGGTCCTTGTCTTCATATGTCTTATTAACAAGAGTAATAATTTTTTTTTCCTTAACAAATCGTGGGGGGTTATCCATCCTGCGTGAAGCAGCTCTGTAGGCTCTGCCTGAGCAACACATATGTCTCATAGGCATGTTGCTCCTTGAAATTCTAGCAGTTTAGATATTTTTCTCTTCTTAAGGCTTTGCCTTTTGTTTCTGTGAAGATTGTCTGGGAGAGCTGATCCATTTCAATCTGATTGTTACTCTAAATGTCTAAGTGTAGGTCTTTTCGGAGTACAGTTTTTAATAACAGAATACTTGTGGAAGAAAGGAAACAAATAGCCAGAGGCCTAGGGAATTGGCAAAGGCACCCTAAGAGAAGAAATGCATACCAAGTGGAGTGACTGCAACACTGCTGCCAAAGATCAGCTTTCTTCAATTTAAAATACCGTATAGTTTGGAAAAAATTTTTTTAATATACTTGACACACAATGTTACATCAGTTTCAGTTGTACAACATATTGATTCAACTTCTTTATACATTATGCCATGCTCCCCATCAGTATAGCTACCATCTGTCACCATAGAATGCTATTACAGTACCATTGACTATATCCCCTATGCTGGTGCCTTTTATTCCTGTGATTTATTCATTCCATATAGTTTTAGTCAAAAGTGAATTATGAACCCAGATATTAATCCAGAACAATGGTGGAATTTTTCTAAGTATGTCTTCTTAAAATAAAAGATCCACAGCTGATGTTTTTGCCATTTGTTTTCTTTCCTGTCACCCTTGACCTCATTTTGATAATTGTCATGTAAGCCTTCCAGGGGCTACAAGACTAAAGTGCCTCCTGACATCCTTCTCTGTCTCAGGGATTCGTGGTCTAGGACGACTTGTTATATTCAGAATGAGAGATTATGCCAATTCCAAAGTCCAAGCCAAGAGTTTCACCTCTGAAACTATTTCAGAGGATGCTTTTGATATTTGGAGTGTAATGTATCCTGAGACCACTGCTTTTAATGATAAACCCTCTGCCTCTATATCTATTCCCTTTACCCCTATCAGTGAAGGAGTCACAACTGAGGAAATGAGGATTGTGGGGATGGAGGTCATAATCGAGTGAACCCTTATTGCATCTTTAGTTTGGAATTATGTTTCTCTAAATATTGCTTTAGGGGAAAATCAATGGGTATAAATAAAAAATGCTCAAGTAAGAGAAAAATAGACTTAAAGGTGAAGTGCTTGAAATACACGGTTCATAAAGAACAACATCCAAAAGGCATATATTTCTGCTTCTGGGGACTGCAGAAGATGAGCCATAAAGTGTAATTGTTTTATATTAACAATTTCCATCTTCTCACATTCATAATTGCTTTAGCTAATGCAAAAGTTAAGATCTTAATACAATTAGACATTTGTTTGGGTGAATTGGAAAATGTTATAGAAAGAAATGATAACACAAGGGTACAAGAAATGTACTACTTTAGAAAAGGCTGCAAGAGTTATACATTCCAGCTGTGCTGGGTCCCATGGTTCTTAATTTGCATATGAATAATTAATATGCATACCCCAATAATACCAGCTTCTGAGCACTACATTCAGTATGAATTATGCAGAAACACTTCAAAAATGCCTGTAATAGTCAAGGGAATTAACACTCTCTAAAGTATGTAGAAAATAAAAATCATTTGTTTGAAAACTGAAATAAAAACAGGAAATCTGATTAAAAACAGTCAGGAAAGGATAGTTTCTTGATTAACTGTCTTTTTTTTTAATGTGTGCTTTATCTTACAGGAATTGTACTAGCCTTCAGGAAAGAAAGTGCATATGCATCCCTGGAAAAGTACATTGTGAAACTATGGAATTACCAAAAGTACAGAACAAATAGTAAGTAGTATGGGCCAAATTCTGAGTTAGCTTCCTTCATAGAAGAGATACCTGAATTAAAGGAAGAAAGATTTAAATAAGTACATCAAAGGGCAGAGAAAATGTGTGTGTGTGTGTGTGTGTGTGTGTGTGTGTGTGTGTGTGTGTGTGTAAGTTGTACATGAAAGAATAGGGACAATGATTCAACATGTTTGGGAGATTTGTTGGGTAAGAGGATTTATGTAGGCTACATGTATGATTATAAAAATATCAGCATACACCAAGACTAAGGCTACTTCATGGCTAGGCCATCATTTGATAATGGCTTTCTCCTTTTGTTAGGCAGAATGACTGTCTCTGACTGTCAAGCTGACTGAGAACTAGGAAAGAGTTATTAGAGTTCTAAGTGAGATTCAAAGAAGTCATTTCATTTGAGGAGTTTCATGGGACCAGTGTCAATGGCAACCATGAACTGCTCATTGCTCTGAAGTTTTAAAGAGACGAGACTCCTTGAATTACCTTAGTTTTCTTCCTTTATATTTTTGCACTTTGGTAGATATGGTTTGATGAAACACAATCCTCTTGGTCTTCAAGAAAATACAGAAATGTTGTCAATTACACAAGAATGTTTATTCTTACCGTGCCAAAATTGCTAGCCAGCATTGAGCTCCAGGGAATTTAGAAAAGTTCAGGCATTAGAGCATAGTGGTTAAATTTGAAGACTCTAGAACCAGATCTACATTCTGGAACCACAACTTACTAAGTGTCTGTATTTGGGCAGGTCACCTATATTCACTTTATCATTGTTTCCTCATCTATAAAGTGGAAATACTACTACCTATTTCTGTAAGGTTATTTTAAGGATTGAATGAGTGAATACATGTAAATCACTTAGAATCGAATTAATCAGTACATACCAACAGCTCTATAAATATTAGTTAATATTGTTGCATCGTAAAGATTTAGCTTGAACTCTAGAGTCAGATTATTATCTTGATTTTATGTTATACTGCCCATGAGATCTTTCTAATCCTCAGTTTCCTATTAGGTAACTGCAACTCCAAAGGTTGTTATGTATAGTGCTTTACAAAATGCCCAGTTCTTAATGTGTTAGCGGTTAAAAACAGCATCACTATCATTCTTATATTTTATGAGATTTTCAGTAACCACTATGAAAGCCTATGCTTGTACTCATGAATGTAAGAGCTGCAAGATGTTAGAGTAATAAATATTATTTTAAATATGTTTATCTAATGCCTACTATGTCTTCTCAGCCATGTAGACTTCAAACTCTTCAGAACCCCCAGTAAGTGACTATTTCATTATATTTGTCAGTAAATTATACTTATTTTTAGGATGCAGGACTAAATTTTTGTAGCCTAAAAAATATCCATCCTAAAGCTTTGTCTACCATCAGCATGTATCGGTAAAATATATATTTGTATTAATAAAGTGAATATGCATGTGAAGAGTTACTTTGGGAAAAAACAGTTATTCTACTTACAATAGCTATGTGTTTGTTTTGATGAGAGCAAATGGTGAAATATAGTACTTGACAGACATGTGGAATGATGAGGTATTATCTTCTTTCTATTGTATTAGAGATTGAGCTTACTTGATCCATAACACTTATAACTGGATATAACCTGCCAGAAATAGATCAATTTCAACATATGGAGATAAAATCAAATCATGAATGTGTTCTTCTGAGTTTTATGTAGTGAATTAACGGTAATGGATGAAGTGCCAGTAAATGATTCACACAAACAAGATCAATCACACTATGTCCTCATCAAGCAAAAAGTTGCATTAATGTCAATAAGAGTTTCAATACAAAAAGAATAGGTTAATGATAAGGTATGAGATTCCTTGTTGTGATGTAATCTATACTTCCCTTCTGGATATCTTCACTGTTTTCCTAGATTATATAATACAATTATCTCTAAATAATGATATCTGAAGAACTGACTCACTGCCTTATTATCAATTAATTGATAGAAGTTGGTGACTGGTGATAGAATCACTTGATTGAATCTGAAATTGATCCATATTTATAAAGGTATTAATACTGAGTTCATCTTTGTACCAATCATTAGCATTGTCAAAATCATAATGTCAGTTCAGAAGCTTCCTTTTGAATATATTATTGGAAGATCTTTCTCTTTTAAGTTCATTTATTTATTTTTTTGAGAGAGAGAGAATTAGCATGAGTGAGGAAGGGGCAGAGAGAGAAAGAGAGAGAGAGAGAGAGAGAGATAATCCTATGCAGGCAAATAGAGAGGGAGAGAGAGAATCCCAAGCAGGCTCTGCTCTGTCAGTGCAGAGCCAGAAAAGAGACTTGAACACATGAACCACGAAATCATGACCCAAGCCAAAATCAACAGTTGGGTGTTTAACTGACTGAGCCACCCAGGCGCCCCTACTGGAGGATCTTATAATGCCACCTTGATTAAACTAGCTAGACATGCCTTCTTCAGTATCCTATGTTTGTGAAATAATAATTCTTATTCCCTGTTAGAACATGACTTTATTTTAACTTGACTTTTTTTTTTTATCAACGCCAAGGCCTCATTTATATCTCAAATATCTCTGTATGGCTTCTATCAGTATTATTAGTTCATAGTTCTTATTCTTCATGGCAATCAAACCAATGCTAAATGGCAGAGGAGGAAGGATATTTTCTCCAATCAATCTACATTCTTACTTCCTTTTTCTTCCTCACTTCTTCTTCCTTCTTTGCTACTGACAACTGAGGGGAAAAGAAGACAACATTTTTCTCCTTGCCTTTTGCTGATTAGACCTGAGACAAAAAACCTTTAAAACACAGATGACAAACATGAGTATCTTGAGGGATCTACCTTATTTGCTAATTCTATTGAAGTAATTTAGGAGATAAAGTCTTACAGAAATCACCTGGACAAGACAGCCAAGAATAGATTTTTCCAAACTAAGCCTCATGTAACCAGTATATTCAGTTGGTCAATTTCCTAGCTCTTCTGGCTTGTCCCTGACCCTACTCTGAAATACTGATAGTCAAGGCCTTGACTTTGGTTTCTACCCCACCCCACCCTCTTTTCATTTTGGTCTGAATTCAGAATGTACTTTAAAAATAAATTTTATTGTTTATGTTGACAAGAAATTACAATTTGTACATGACATTTAAACTAAAGTTTCTGAGAAAATTCTTCTCTAGAAAGACAAGCCACTATTTCAAGAACTGAGATGCCTAAGGTCAATTGAACTATCTATGTACAACCACAGTGAAACTGAACATTTAGATAGGCGACTAAAGGGCAAAAAAAGTCTCTTAGAAATATTTTATGTTTTTAATTCCTTTCACATATGACAATGGGTAGCAGTTCCTGGTGTCTTCCATGCAGAGGATATTCATGGGGGAAAAAAACAATACTGATCATTGCTTGACTTAGTCTACACTTTTGGAGCTCAGTCAAAGGTGAAGAAGTTTGACCTCAGTGGAAGGGGTGGGAGAGACACACAATATCAGAAACCTTATGGAGTAAAAGGACCAAAAGAGTCACCAGAGTTGGGCTATTCAGGACCCACAGACTATTTTGCACTATGACTACACAACTTTAATTTTAGACCAATTTCAAGTAAAGAGGCACATTTATTTTATAGACTGTGATGTGTCTTGTATACATACAGGGTATTCTCTCTTAATGTCACATATCAAAGTGAGAGCTCTGTTATTTGTATCCATAGAGGCTGCAAGGAACACAAAGTCTAGCACCCACAAATGCACTGGTTTTTTTTTTGTAGCTGCTGAAACGTTTTAGAATAGGCCTATTGATTTATCATTTAGGGTGAATATAGTAGCTAGAAAAGAGATAGGACTGATAGCTTAGGAGACTGAGGCTTTTGATTTATTGACAGAACAAGTGTAGGCCTATGGCCAGTCTCAGAGTTGCTCTTTAGAAATTAGAGTGGTTTCTATTCTGGAGAACTTTGAAGACAAGTGAGGTTGCCCATTACCCAAAATCCTCAAGTCTAGTGAGGGCTGGAATCAGGCATAGATCTGCCATTAATGAACAATGAAGATCCTTATGTTACTTTTGGAGCAATAAGATACATTTTTTTTTAATCAGCTGAGAAGCTAATTTCTATCATAATTGTAGTAAAATGAAATGGTGCTTTTTTATGGCTAAGTTTCTAATAAAAAATTTCATATGATACGTATAGGTAAATGACTTCGAAGAAGGAGTACAATTTGGATCTTTGAAATATTTGAAAATTTGAACTTCACGTTTATGAATATACCTGTAATTATTAGGAGTTAATTATTATGAGCATTATTCCTGTATCTTTGGTAGTGAACATAAGCCTCCTAAACAAATTGAAAGTAACCATTTGCTAATATTCCCCCTGGAATTTTCCTATAACTAGGTGTGCTCTTTCCAGTTTTGATGACCCAAAGGTAAGATAACTCTATAAAGTTCACAGTATCTGGCGTTAGCCTGCCTGGGTTTTAATCTTGGTGTAAATATTTTACTTATGAACAAGTTATATGTTCTCTGTGCCTCAGTTTCCTCATTTGTAAAATATGGCTAATAATGTTGCTTTCTCTTGCAGTTATTGGAAATATTAAGTGAGTTAATATCTGCAAAATGCTTAGAACAGTATTTGGCACATAATAAAATACTCAACAAATATCCATTGCAATTATTATTTCCTTAGATTTATTTTAGAAAATCCCTAAGTAAAATCAGTTAGATTTTAGCTCTGCAACAGACCAGCTCTATGGCAGTAAAGGTAAGGTGATAAGATGGAAACTCGAACTTGAACCATATCCTGGGGCCTAGAGGCATTGGTGGAGAATTCAGTCTCCCGAAACAATAGTGGGAATGAAATTCCTGAAAGGACGGATGCTGGATAGATAAAAACTGATTTCTTCTATATTTGTATTGTCAAAATTGGTGTCTAACTTACTGCTACTAGTTTAAGTATTAGCTTATGTTCATAATGTTTAAAAATTATATGGTAGTCTGGTCTATTCTTATGTGTTTTGTTTTTGAATAAACTATTTTGTATGAAATTGTTTTTCTCTCCTTTGGCTCAAACAGTTTTTGTCTTATATATGTAAAATCAATCTTCCACAGACTAGGCACTCTGTTCATTCTAGCCTTTCAAGCTAGCCCTATGCTGCTGTAATTGGTATTTTGAAATATCCCTGAATAAGTGGACTTCTAAGACCACAGTCTAGTATATTAACCAGGCATAAGAATGGCCTTGTATTTCTGTGGAAGAAAGAGAAAAATTTCCTGGCTAATCTTTCATACACTGAATTTGCACTTTGTCACTTATATCTGGTATTTCTATTACATTGAAAATGTTACAGAAACTCAAACTGGTATAATAGATTTTATGTATGTGTGTGTGTGTGTGCATGTGTGAAATTTCTCACAGAAAATTCATGGTAGGAGTTGTCTTCTGCACCAAAGTATATCAATCTTTGAGGTAGGAAACAACTAGCTCCATTAAACCAACATGGATACTCACTTACAACTCATTTATTCATTTGATGTCATGGTATGAATGCATGTTTACTCCATTAGGTTCCACCTTGCCCTGAAATTGAAACAATGTAGCATAACATCAATTTCCTTAGTATTGTGTTTTTGACTTGCCCATAGAGGTGAATATTTCTTCATGAACCCATTTAAATTTCTAGAAAACTGTAAAGTTATGATTGCTTCAACAATAATTTCCTTACCCTACAATATATCTTTTTATTTGTATGCCAGAATTTTGAAAACAGTATGGCTGTTTTACATTTCCTTGAAAACCCTGAACACTAACAAATATTACTTTAAGCCATCCCAGTGACTATTGGAGTAATAGAGCTTAATGTTTTTACTTGCATGCATTTCAAAAAAGCAAGCAAAAGGGGCTTATGTTTTTCAGAGGCTTATTCATTTTGATAGATTTTATTTTCTAAAGATGTGTTTGTAATCGTATCTCTTATCCATATACTCTTATGCAATGTTACCTCGTCCCCTGCCATCAAAAAGTAGAATTTGTTTCTCTACCCCATTGAATCTGGTGAATCTTGTAATTGCTTTGAACAACAGACAGGCAATGGCAGAAATCAGGGTCAACTTGTCCATCAGACACAACTAGCACAACATCTGGGGCGATGATACTCTTAGGAGTGCATGAAAATGTTTTAATTTCTCTTAAAATCAGAATAAAAAAATGAATATTTAGGTTTAAGAAAATATTTGAACATAGGTTTATATATTCATCTTTCTACTAATGCCATCACTTAAGATAGATATATTTATGTTTGTTTATTCATTTTATGGAGGAAGAGGCCCATGAAAGCAAAAGTGCCTAGGGCTTATGAAAATCATAATTCAGGTTTTAAGGAAGTGATACAATGCCACCTCATAATTGACCGGAAAGCTTCTGTTTCCTGCCATTTGGGATATTTGCCCTTGGGACATTCTGTCTCAAAATCTAGCCACCAGTTTGTGATAAACCTAAGCTAAATGGAAAGGTCATTCTAGTTAATAGCTGCAGACGAGCTCTCAGATGTCAGCGAGCATTGCCAACCATGTGATGAGCTGTTTTGGAAGTCCAGCCTAGTGGAGCCTTCAGATGACGTCAGCTTAGTCATTATTAGATGGCACCTGCATGAAAGACATCAAGATCTTCCCAGCTTAGCTCAGTCAACCCCAAAAAATGCAAAAGTAATAATGTGAAGTTTTAAGCCACTTAAGTTTTAGAGTGGTGTGTGAGGTGGCAATCGATAACTAAAATATTCATTCATTCACAATTTATTGATAATTTTTGTAATGTATTATTTGGGTTACTATGATATATAATAGTGATATGGTGAGCATTCTATTGATGAGTCTGCCTAGATCAACTGCTTCTTTAAAACCTTGGAGGTTGGGGGCGGGTAACAAGAATAGGCTTGAAAGTTAATTAAACTCAAAAAGAAGTTATAAGATTATTTTTAAGTATAAAAAAAGTTACTATGGGCAAGTGTTGTAATTCGTTAAAGGGAAATATCTTTATTATGAAGCCATATTTATAGAATAAAATTGTTTTTTTTTTTTAATTTTTTTTTTCAACGTTTTTTTATTTATTTTTGGGACAGAGAGAGACAGAGCATGAATGGGGGAGGGGCAGAGAGAGAGGGAGACACAGAATCGGAAACAGGCTCCAGGCTCCGAGCTGTCAGCACAGAGCCTGACGCGGGGCTCGAACTCACGGACCGCGAGATCGTGACCTGGCTGAAGTCGGACGCTTAACCGACTGTGCCACCCAGGCGCCCCTAGAATAAAATTGTTTTAAATAAAACCATTCAGCCACTGGATCTACTACATTCTAGCTGCATGACCATGATTGTGTATTTTAATTGTTCTCTGCCTCACCCATACCTAGCTTATTTGGCTGTTGTGAGGATTGGATAAATCAATATGTGTAAAACTCTTAGAACAGTACCTGATATGTGTGTGATGTGTATGTGTTTTAGTCATGTGCATTAGTTGTTCAATAAACATTAGCCATTTGTACATATATTTATACTCATAAGCATGTTATCAGTGTTTAGAACAAACTGAATTTGATAGAAGATAAGCATGAACCTATTCCCTTGTCTTCCTGCTGTAAATTTCAACCATAACCTGTTAAAGCCCCCTTTCTTGCCCTTAGAATATCTTAGGTAGATCCCATGACTTCCCCAGACAATTTCAAGTATTAAAAATAAAAGTTTCCTTTTGGGGGGATTAACAAATTAATTCCAGTCTGATGTCAAAGCCTCAGTCTGTCATCCAGTTCAGAGCTTCTCTGAGGCTATGAGGTAGATTTAAAATTCAGGCTATGAGGTAGATTTCTTCTCATTTCTTTACCTAACTCCTCCCTCACTCACTAGGTGCTTTTCCTAGCCCACTTCTGATGGGCTCCAGAGAGAAAGCTTTTGAGGAAAAGGGAAAATTATCATCAAGAACTGAAAATAGTTGAGATTTTACCATGATTGAGATCTAACAATTTTAATTTTCACAATTTTATGAATGCTGGCAGAAGACATGAGACTCATGGGCCAGAGAGAAAGGACTTTATTACTTAGAGCACAGCAACTAGCATGAATTTCATGTTTGGACTGGTCCCTTTCAACCCTTAATTCCCTAGGGGTAGTCTTGTATCATAGCTGAAGAATCCTGAGCTGAAGGAACCCTAAACTTTTATAGTGGGCTACAAACAAAACTGCCTGACCTTTGTTCTGAAGGACAAGATTATCTAATATTTATTGAGTACCTCCTATGTACCAGGACTGTTCAACAAGACCCCATATTAGGCATTTCATGTAAATAATTTAATCTTCCACACAAACTATGTAATAGGTATAGGAGAAATTCAAGCAAGATAAGTAATTTCCCCAAATGCACAGAGCTATTGAGGACAAATATGGAATTACGACTAATTTGGTGTGATTATTTTCACCTGGCCTTTCATATTTAAAGATCATTACTGTGGCCTCACATGTTTAAAGAAAATTAGTAAGACAGTTTGGGTTTACGTAGCTTTGAAGTAGAGGGAGGGGAAGTGTTGGTTTGTTGAAAGCAGTTGCTGTCCTTGGGGCAAGCAGCCTCCATATTAGGATTCAGCAAGTGGACTCAGCATTATAGCTTCATTCCTGGTCTTGTCCTCTTGTTTCTTTCCTTTTTTCTTTCTTTCTTTCTTTTTTCTTTTTTTTTTTTTTTTTTTTTTTTTTTTTTTTTTTGCCCCTCACCCACACTTTAAAACCCTCAGGGAACTGAAACTTCCAGGCCTATTCAGTGCACATTGCATCAGACTCTTGGTCATTTTATGGTTTACCCTCATACTTAGGCCCCTAAAGCTGATATAATAATAAGAACAAACACTCAGAATTTGGGCCGTGTACCAAGCATGCATCTATCCACTTTACATATATTACCACATTTAATCCTCACAAGAACTTCTGACTTCGGTACTATTATTATCTTCATGTTTCAAATGAAGAAACCGAGCTAATAGAGGTTAGATTACTTGCCTTAGGTCACACAATTAATTCAGTGGGGATGGGATTTAACCTGGGCAGGTTGGTTCAGAATCTGTGCTCCTCAGTGTTATACTATTGCTGTCAAGGAAGCACATTTAGTGTTTCTTCCATGTTCTTTCTTGTGAGGATCTGGGTGGGATCTCAAAGCTTTTCAGCCATCTTACCTCCTCCCCTCTGGAAACTTTTTGTTATTGTTGTTTGTCTTTTTAATTTTGTGTTCAGTCAACCATTTTTCTCAGTGAAAGATTATATTCAACTCAAGTTCTTATGTGTTTCTTTTAGAATTTTTACTCACTTGTTTGGTTGCTGGTCCTAAAGTTGACAAAACATTTATTCCAGGCTCCCTCTTAAATGAAGCAATCACAAAGGCTGAGCTTAATATTATAAACCTTAGAGAAGAAACAGACATGAATTGTACAAAACTAATCAAGCCAGATGAGTGTCATTGGTACTATTGTCAACTTGCAAAACCCACAAGTTTTAAGGTGATTGGCATGCTAATCATCTTAGTGGGGATAGGAAAGAATAAAAATTCTCAAGGTTATATAATACAAATCTGGTAAAAACAAGATATCTTGCCATTGAAGTATGATTATAAACAATTCTAATTATATAAAAAGAACTCTTGGAATCATTTTTATTAATTTTATGCAAAGTTTTAACTGGGTCTTATTGAAATTTATAAAATATTTGAGGAAAATGTTCATGTTCACTTAAGTACCAAAAAGTCTTAAAAAAGCTGTATTACTTGAGTTATAAAAGGTCCCAGGAAATTCTTTTCCTTTTGAAAGAATTAGCTGAAATTTTGAAGTGATTAAGTATTTAAGTATATTTGAATTGAAACATAAATGCTCACCAATCTGCTTTCTTGTTTCCTGCTGGGTCTGGCAACTCTAGTTCAACTTGGAGAACATAATGGGCTCTGCCTAAGTATCCATTGTGTTATTTTAAATATCTATTCTGTGGGGAGAAAATTGACTACTTCTTATCATATTTTAATGGGCAAAAGCACTCACAATATTAGTAGTGTATTCAGTAGAAAAGATAAAGATTTAGACAAGATAGTAGAAAGTAATTTCATGTTCATTTTTATAGTTATGTTAGAAAATGGGCCAAAATGTGAATGACATAATTATAGAAGTATTTACCTTAATTGAGGTCTCATCAAAAAAGAAAAAAAAAGTGACCATACTATTTTCAAAATTATGGGTAGTATTGTGCAAATTGGTTAATGTAATAAGCCTATCTTTTAAAACCCAAGAGAAATAGGGCAAGATGGACAAAGCTGTATATTTTCAACACTTAGTTCCTGGTTCTTTTAAAATTCAGGAAAGAATACGTTGCCCCCTCTTAACACATACATGTACACACACACATACAAGCTTGTGATGAAGACCCACAGCCCTCGTGTCATAATAGGAAAGACTTCGAAGCCGTTAAGAATGTAGGTGGAAGGGGAAGATTGGTCAGGACAAAGCAGTGAAGAGACATTTATGAAGAAATAAAACTATCATCTGATTTCACAGGACAATAACACTTTCTTTCCCACATTAAAACTGAAGGTAATGTAGAACATATGACTTCTCACTCTACTTGAAAATGATGCCAACTCTGTTGAAGAAAAAAAATTAAGCTATGAATTTTTTATTATTTTTGAAAGCAGTTGTACAATTTTATGGCAGAAGAATTCTGTTACAGTATCTTCAGTCTCTGGTACAACAAATCCCTCGCACAATTAATCTTTTATGACTCAAGAAAACTGTATTTTTTTCCTAAATAAAGTTTTTCCTATGAGATATTCTTCACAAAGTATAACAACCTTAGAGACCTTCAGTTATGGGGTCTATTTTACAGTTTGGGCCCAATGAGACCAATTTTTTAATTCACAGAGGTAACTTGGGCATTCCTATACCCATGGAGAACCAGCTTTCTTTGATGAAAAAAGCTTCTTCCTCCCATATCTGTGAACAGAAATGTGACCATAGTCACTCCACTGCACTTTCTGACTGGTGTTCTTAAGGTTGGGGGTAGATTATCTTCAGTTGTTCTTATGGATCTTCATTGCCTCTGCTGTGGCCAGTCTTTAACTATAGTAAAGCCATCTTCTCCATTCTGATAAAAACGGATAATGAAAAGTAACATAGACAGGAAAACTTCCCCCTCTGACCTAAAAGATCATGTAGAGAAATTAGCAGACTAATGAGAATGCAGTTGAAGCTCAAGAACCAAGACACAAGAATCAGAGGACCTGAATCAGTACTGGTACAAGAAACTAGGTCTTTATAACTTCATTCAATTACCATTTTCATAAGACTTTATTTCAGAGTATCTATCTCATCGTTGGTGCTATTGACATTTGGGGCTAGATAATACTGTCTTGTGGAGACTGTTCTGTGCTTTTTAGAATACTTGGCAGTATCTCTAGCTTATACCCACTAGATGGATACCTGTAGCAACCCCCCCCCCCCCCACTCCACAGTTGTGGCAACCAAAATGTCTCCAGACATTGCCAAATGCCTCCTGAGGTAATACCCCCCATGGTTAAAATTACTATTTATTAGAATCTATGCATAATTTCTGACATATAAATATTGAATGAATTAATTAATGAATGAAATTGGTGAAGATTATTAAAGTGCTTATCCCATTGCATTGCCTGGTATTAGATGAATACTTAGCAAATAATAGTTCTCCCTCCCAAATGTCAGATGTGATGTCTTGTAACTGAGTTTGTCAAGATCACTTCCAATGCTTACCTTGGGAGAGTAATTCATCTAAAACAGATGTTTGTGAATGAAAAAAATGCAACTAACTTTCAGTTGATATAGGCAATTGAAATAAAATTTGCCTCTGCTTTCTACTATTATCTTATTGAAACAGTGAAGGGATTTTTTTAAAGCATAAATTACCCCAAATGAGAGGAATGATAATAAAATTTGTGTGACAAGAAACAAACAACATATATGGTAAATATGTTAGCCCATCTAAAAATAATTCTAAGTTATTAATGGTGAAAGCTATTACACCAATATTGAAAGCTTTAAAAAGACTTTGAACCTCAAATCTTTCCTCCTTGCCAAGAAGTAAGACAACTTCTATGATTCTGCAGAAGACTTGAGGTTTATTTTCCATCAAGAGTGAAACATAAAGTCTCTGAATCAAGTGAGTACAAGAGGAGGCCTCAGTGTTAAAGGGAGAAATACTTTATGGAAAACAGATTAAGTAACTACCCATGGAATGTTGATATCACAGCTCTTTTCACCCACATAACCCAAAGCTTACACCTTTCCAGGGGGAACTCAAGAGGCAATATGATGTAGTGGACATGAGCTGGGCTGCCTACTTGTGTTCACTAGTTAGCTGTATGACCTTGAATAAGTTATTTAACTTCTTTTTATCTCAATGCCTTCATCTATAACGCCTGGATAAAAATAGTACATTTCTCATAGAGTGTGGGAATTAAATACAATAATACCTTACTAGTACTTAGAGCCCTGCCTGGTATATAACAACCACATAGTAACTGTTTATTGTTATTATACCTTGGGAAATCGAAAGAGCTCAAGAGAAAAGACCTACAGATATGTACAGTGGTCTTTTTTCAGCTTTTTATTTCAGTCACCTCTCAAAAACCCACAGTTGACAAAATTCATGGAGCCCTCCAAGTTTCCAGTCCACTTTTCAATTTCCCTTCTAAAATGTTAGTAATTAGCCAAGGACCACCAGATCCTGAGGAAGATCTCTAATATTGGAGTCAGACACCAAAGCAAACAAACAGAATAATACACCTTGAAAAAATGCAGGCAATGAGTTTACAACAAAGTTAAAAGAAATTATTAATATCCACACAGAGATAAGAGAAAATGTATCCATGAATCAAGAGCAGTTTGCCAGGCTGCTATTAAAGAGTATTAATAAGAGAATAAACAAGGGGTGTAGGAAATAAAAATATGATGACAAGTGTGAAAAATTCAACAGAATTCAGTAAGATTTTGGTGTCATACAACACTTTAATTAACATACTTGCTTATCATAACTGATAGCAATAATAAACATAAGGTAGAATAAAAATATTTTCATATATGAAAGAACTAAAGCATTACCTCTCATGAATCTTTTCTCAAGAAGCTAATGAAAAAAAGTAGGAGAGTAAGAAAAAGATAAACGAATAAAAGACCCCAGATCCAACACCAGAGTGGTAAAGACAGGCTCCAAGTTGATGATAAAGGAAGGTGTAAAGTAATAGTTTTACAGCAGATCTAGACAGCAACTAGCTAGCCCATATTGGAGAGACTGCTCCATGACTAGTATGGATCAAGGAAGGTTTATCACACCACATATTGATTTGGTACAATTTTTCAGATTGTCTTGTATGTTTAAAATTCAATTGTTCATGTAACTTGATCATTCTCCTATGAAATAAATTAACACTTTTATCCCTTTATGTATTTGAAAGACAGTGAAATTATCACAATAGAATTCATCTGCCAAAAATCTATACAGTTGCCTTCCAAATTAATGAAAAATTTATGTCCAGTGCCTATTTTTTAAAACTATACTGTGATTTTTTTCTGGAATGGTAGTTTAGCATTTTATTTTGATTCCTGAGGTTTCTCATCATCAGTTCACAGTGGTTATTTGTGATTCCTGGACAGTATTCTACATCTACACAGTCACATCTCTGTAAAAAGTACACTTTATTATTTTTTCAGTAATAAATCCTATTATTTTCCTGCCTTTGGGAAACAAGCACTAGTTAAGAGTTGGGAAAATTTCCCCGGGCCTGATTGACTGCCTTGAGCTTGAGGCCGCCACCCACAAGACTTAGAATGGCTAATCTGTTTAAGGAAGTGCACCCACAGCACAGTGGGTATTATACGGTGAGTAAAGGGATGGGATTTTTGAGAGCACAGCCTTTTACCTCCCTCCCCACAGAACTCTGTCTCTCCAACACCTCCCATACATTACACTTTTCTTAGCATCTTCTCACTTACCTCCAAAAATCCAGGCATCTTCAAATATACTATACTTCTACCAATAAATTCCTGAAATCCTTCCAAAGCTTACATGTCTGTTGCAGGAATGACTGAAGAGTATGGCCCATATAAAGGGGAATGGGACATGAGTTTTGACACCTGACTTAATTCTACATTTCCTGAGTTGTTTCAGGACCTTGGACAAAGCATTTACTCTTTTCATCTTGCTTCATTTGACAAATAAACAATAAAGGCATCCCAGTCTGCCATTTTATATAGGTTGTGAGAAACAAATAAGGTCAAATAGTGTGTGTGTGTGTGTGTGTGGGGGGGGGAGTATGGGAATGTAGATGTGTGGGTGTGTGTAGTGTGGGTGTGTGTATAGGTATCAAATAATATAATGGACAACAAATATAAGGCATTATATTCCTCAAGCTTTGTCCACATTTCAACCCTTTGAAAAGGCTGCGTCTGAATAATTGTCAATTTAATGGTACAGAGAATTAGGTTTAAATGTTAATTCTTTTGGTTTGCCCTTCTCCAAAATACAGTGGTCTGAATTCAGATTAGAGAGAAAAAAAAAACAACAACAAACAAACGGTAAGGCAAAGGCCATAATCTGAAGAATCAACCCAGTATTTATAGATTAGATATTTTGTGGTTAGATCTTATTAGATCATAGATTTTGAGGTTTCAGTTATTTTGTTTTTAAAATTAACTAAAAAGAAGAAAAATAAGAGTCTTGGAAAAGCCATGAACTGATGTTTGGACCACTTATGGATTATCCAACTACAGAGAGGTAAAGAACATGGATATCACTGCCAAGTTTCCGTTGTACCAAGCTAAACTTAATAGGTTGGAAAGAGTGGAGACATTGCCTCAATTTACAGGAATTATTGGCTAATAGTAGAAGAGGGTGGAAAAGTAACAATGAAGAAAAAGGAATTGGGTCAAAAGCTATATAGTTAGATTAAATTGGACATAGTTTATGATATGTTGCAGTTCTTTGAATTAAGTTACCTTGTAGGCCCTTTTGAGCACCGAGAACCTGTAACTTCTTACTTTATTACACAATGATGAGAATTTTCTATCTCTGCTTCCCCTTCTTTTTTTCTACAACCAATTGCACTTATCTCATGGTTTATGTTCTCACTGTCAGCCACTGAACTCCCCACTACTTTCTTGGCCTCTGACTTTTGCTTATCCATGGTTTCAGTTTTCTTATGACTGGTACCTTCTCCTGCCTATGATCTCTGTTTATGGACATCACTTAGCAGGTCCCTCGGCTTCTATGTCATTATTCTCTGACACATTATCCATGACTAATTTCAAACTATTTACAAGATGGGATTGAGGAATTTGTATCTATCTAATATAGAGAAACCTAAACTGAGCAGATTTCCAACGTCAGGTTATCTCATGCCCTTTGTAAACTTAATGATAGCTGCCATTGCTAGGGTGCCCATCCTTTGTCTAATTAATCATGACTTGAACAGTATAGTGGAATTTGTTTTCAGAATTTAGTTGTGGCATGTAAGTTATTCAAAGAATCCTTTCTTGTATAATATACAAATGCAGAGGCTGCACTTTTTGTTGCTGTTTTTGTTATTGATTATAGTCATCCAGTGAACTCTAACATGAGGTATGTTTCAGCTAAAAGGTGGGAAATAGCATCATTTGTTGTTTTTATTTTTCATCAAAAGAATACTGTGTTTTAAAGTGGTAACTAACATTTTAACTAGTGTCTACTTTGCATTTTTAATTTTAATGTAAGTTTTAAAATGTATGTCATTTACTTCCCACAACAATTCTGGTGTTATTTTTTTTTTTTCATTATTCAATTGATCATTTGAGGTCCAAGGACATACTCTCGTTTTATTTCGATACTACCCAATTTGAAAATGTAGGTTTAACTTCTAGCTTCAAACATTTTAAATCAGGCCAAAGTACCTTTTAGATAACAAAGTTATCCATGTGTCAAAAGGAACCATGTGTTAAGGTAAGTTAATTTTTCTGTGTGAATTATAAAAAAGAACAGATAATGGAACAAAAGTAACTGAAGGTAAACACATCTTCATCCCCAAAATCTTTCTAAAAAGTGATTTCACAAGAAATATTACTTATTTTCTGTCAAGTCAACTTTCTGATGTAGTTTAAAATATGTCAGTATTCACCAAAAATTGTGCATAAGGTTTTATTACAGGCAGACATGATTAATTCGTTGGGGCCTATTTTAATCATTCCCTTTTTGAAGTGAAGTGACAGTCTATATATTATTGTAAAGTCTCTGCTTTACATAAAGTTGTAGTATGGAGTTGAATGAAAAATTGGTAAAACATCATAAGATGTAAATGAAAGCGGCCTATTTCTTTCACAGTCAGAATTATAGTTTCAAATGGTTATGTTAATTCAAACACAGAATACATGGGATTCATTTTTTGAGATTATATTAAGACCTTGCCACAGGTAAAATAATACATTTTTCACCCTGCAGAAACTTGTTAGCCACACTTTTACCATAGGGCTTATGTAATTACCCTGTCAATTACTGCTCATATACAATAGGGAGGCTACAGTTTTCTTCTAACTGGCAGATGTTGGAGCTGCCAAAAGAAAGGAGATTATCAAGATTTTAACAAAGATGGGATGTTTTTGTTTGGTTTTGGCTTATTTCCATGGGCTTCCGCACTTTGAATTTGGAATTGTTCTTCAGTCGTATTTGAGAATATCCCATCCACATGCCTATCATAATCAGCACCCATTTCACATCTGGGTGTTGCTGCTGAAATGACTGAATCCTGCAGTAATCCTGCTGATACTACCTGCTAGAAAAGAGCAAGGTATAGACAGTAATTGGTTATTGTGAGTAAGAGGATCTGTTCCAGGTCATCTCACAAAATATCCTCAAGGACCCTTCTCTTCCATTGCCTTTTAATCTTCTGCTAGAGATTTAACCTTTAGACCAATCTATGATTTGACTTTTCCCCAGGTCTGGGTTCTTCATAAAATAAAATAAAGTACGCTATGTAACTGAAGGCAAACTTTAAATCTGTTGGAGTGGAAGGTGGAGAGTTAGGTTTACGCCATGCAATGACTGGACTCTAAACACAAATCAGAAGCTGCTAAGCTCTATATTGTGTTTGAAATCAAAATGGCTTGACTGATCCACCATCAGGAGCACATTCTCTTTGAGCTGTTGTTCCTATATTGGATATTACTTTAATTTGATCCATCCACATTACCTCCTATGTAGGTAATTCCTTGCCCAAACTGTGACTTCTATTAAGTCCATCTTTGAAATCAAAGCCAATGTCATTCTCTTACTGTTATTTTCCTTCTCTCAACTTCCTATTCAGATATTTAATGATTTTATGACTGCCTCCAGTCTACGATATCCTGCTTTCAGAAAGGATTGATTAGTGATCACTTAAGCAACTGTTACAATGAAATTTTATGAACTTTCTCAGGGACATCTTAATTTGAAGTGTTATTTTAACTGTGTCCAGAAGGATTTGCCTCTATTAAAGAAGTCAAGGAATTTTGAACTTAGTGAGCTGGAAGGGGTGGGATGGCAGGGAAGAGAGGGAGAGGTGGTTGAGAGAGAGATAAGGAATAAGAGCATACACCCCTGGACTCACAGACTGTTTAGCGGTTTATGTGACTGTTTATTTCACTACATTCCCACTGGGACTGATAACCCATACTCTCACAGCTGGTTGGAGTCAGAGCCTCAGCTCAGTGTACAACCAAAAAATGGTCCATGTGGACATAGAATCCAAAACCCTAATTTTATCAGTACTTCAGTCTGAGGTAAGTAGATAAACTAAACAATTAAAAACAAAACAAAACAAAACAAAACAAAAAGTTAGTACAAAATCACCAAAGTTAACAAAGGGTTATACGCCACTCTCCTAAAAAGTTAAAACCATGATTCACAAGGAGAAATGCATTTGAAAAGTTTTCTGCTCCAGAATACTTATCTCCCCTCCCCCATTCCTTTCTCTTTATTTCTACCTGTCTCTCCTTTACTATCTTCCCTTCTATTCCCCCTTGTGGTTTTTACTGAGCACAATATTTTTATAAACTTCCTTTGACTTTATATATTTATAAAATATATATGTGGGGAATTGATGACAATATGAGAAATAGTGTCATAAATATTCAGATTAATCAGAAAATAGTCACCCAGGGTAGCATTTTTCATGTTAAGCAACAACGAGAAGAGGACAGGTGGACTTGTTAAATGCCCTTGGTTGATTAATGAAATGTGAGATTGATTGTGAAATGCTTAGAGGGCCCACCAGACAGTCTCCCCTCAACTTCTCAGGGGAGAACAAGAAAGTGCTTTCTGTATCTCACAAAATAAACTGATTAATTTTTAACCAGGGACTTTTTCTCCTGTGTCTCTCTGTTTATGCAGCTCAGAGGAAAGGCTATTCCTCTGATGTGATAGTGATATCACCTTATATTTACATAGTGCATTGTGTTTTATGATGTATTTTAAGATGAACCATCTCACCTAATTATCTTAATCAGTTAATCACCACCTTCTAAGGCTAGTAGAGGCTCATTCTCTTTCACTCACAGGTGGGACAGTAGAGGGTCAGTGAATTGACTGCTATCTCATCTTTTGTTAGGACTAACATTAGAACCTGCTATTTTATTCCAAACTCTTTATATTGGTCTGGTATTTGCTTAGGTGGAGTTGTCTAAATTGAAGAAACTATTTGTTACAAATAAAAGTTGAACATTATTTAAATTAAATAAAAAACTGGAAACTGGACCAGCATTTTTATATAATTTATAATTATATTTTTGTAAGTTACTAAAATAGAAATGATAATGATCATTTTTGAGAGATGAGAAGTATATTTTTAATGGAACTCAGAAAAATATAATTTCCAGTGGATATAACTTTGAGGTTGCTTATGAAAATTGATATAGTGTTCCTGTCTTTAGTAAAATTTGATGGGTATTTTTATAATATATTCTATTTGCCAGAGAATTGATAGATTTGGAAGTTAAAGCTACTTCACTTAAAGACATCTGTTCCATGGTGCATCTGTTCATTTCCTGTAGTAGTTAGCTATTACTGTATAACAAAATATTCTAAAACTTAGTGGTTTAAAACAACCATTTACATAACACACATTTCCGTTAGTTGGCAATTTCGTCTGTATTAAGCTGTGGGCATCTCCTGGTCTCAGCTGGGTTCACTCAAATATCAGCAATCAAGAGGCAGTTTGGGTGAGGACTGGCTGATCCATATTGGCCTTAGTTCCACATAGTCCCTTATCCTCTGGCAGCCAGCCAGAGATTGTTCATAAGGCTGTCTGTGGGGGGAGGGGGGGAGGAGAGAAAGAGAGAGAGAAAGGAAGCCTGCAAAGTTTTCAGAGTCCTAGACTTAGAACTGGCACATTTTCATTTTATTGTAGTCAAAGCAAGTCCCAACATCAAACCAGATTCAAGAGTGGAAAATAGACTCCGTCTCTTGTTGGACAGGGTATCATAGTTTCAGTGCAAAGGGAGGGAAAAAAGACTATGTCCATTTTTGCATTTTATCACATTACCTGTTTACTTATTTTTGGTTTTTAGCAGATTATTATTTGAGTTTGATGAGGTCGTTGGTGCAACTATTTCAAATTCCTTAAGGAGTTAGCTGGTATATATATATATATATATATATATATATATATATATATATATATACACACACATATATATGCACTATATATGTGTGTGTATATATATATATATATATATATTAAATTAAATTAAATATAACATATACATACATTTTAAATTAAATAATACATTTTAATTAAATAGAAAACTGAAACTTTCTGATGGCAAAAACAATTTAATTTTACATTAGGGCTATTTTAGAATTTTAGAACATAATATGTAATGAAATTGTCAATTTTAAATTAAAAAAGCTCAAGCAGCCTATTGACAATAAATCTTTCTACACAGATAATCATAATTACTCATGGTTCCAATTCATATGGGTCCTGAAAATATTCCTCAGGAAATCACTTTTCATGTGTGTGTTGCAAATAGATATTTCAGTATATCTTGTCTCTTTGTATCATTTATTCCCTTAAAATCTTCACACAACTGGAAATTTGGAGTTATTTATAGATAGGCAGACAGAGAGAGAAAGAGGACAAAAGAAAGTACATACCCATACTTATGTTAGTGCAAGTTATTAAAAATGTCAAAATAAAAAATTTTAAAGGTTGGCAGTATTAAAATGGAATGATTTAAGGTTAAAAATCAAGTTGCAGAAGTATTCAAAATAAGGAAGCATCTCATTTGAAATCTGGATAGTTGTAGCACGATTTTAAAATTTAAAGAAATTTTTTTAATGTTTATTTATTTATTTATTTATTTATTTTGGAAACAGACAGTGAGAGCCAGGCAGAGGCAGAGAGAGAGAGGGAGACACAGAATCCAAAACAGGCTCCAGGCTCTGAGATGTCAGCCCAGAGCCCGATGCAGGCCCAAACCCAGGAAGTATGAGATCATGACCCGAGCCAAAGTTGGACGCCAAATGACTGAGCCACCCAGGGCGCCCCATGATTTAAAAATTTTATATTGTTGGAATTCATATTTTAGCTTTTCACGCTTTCCAAAATAATGAATAATAAAGCAGTAATATCTGCTTTCAATCTCAAACATAATTAAAGAATTATCATAAAATTACTAACCACAAATTTTAGAACAGTTATGTGACGTTCTAATTATGCCCACTTTTGACAACAGTTTAATGGAAACTTTTCATATCAACTATTGTCACAATTAAAATATAATTTATTAATTGCAGCCCAAGGGAGCTTATCTACCAACATTATCCTTTGTCTTGAGGAACATTACCTTCAAGCATCTTTCATACATTCCTTCCTACTACAAGTCATTATTGCCTCAGAGAATCCATTTTCCATACTTTTAAACAGATAAATAGTTCTCAACATATGTTGTTGTTCTGTGCAATCAACTCCATTGCTCAAAAACTTTCACTAATGATTCACTATTACTTGGGGAAAACGGAAAAACAAAACCGAACAAATAAAAATCTCTTAGCTTTGGTTTCAAATCCGGTCAGAAACACAAACAAAATAAACAAAACTTTATTACTGAGATCAATACAAAACCCCTATTAGTATGCTAATAAAGAGTTACTTAAAGGAATGCCCTAAAATGAGTCCTGATAAGTCAGGGAGAAGGCAAGGGAGCCAACTTCCATTACAATGCTAGCCATACTAAATATTCATGAGAGCTCACTTTGAGAGTGCCCTTCCATCAATAATGTTAAAGATGACATCTGCATTATAAGAAAACTACTTAGCATGTTGAAAGAGTGCACAGAGTTGAGCCTTAAGATAGGCAAGCCTTCTGAAAACTTACAGTGGTTTGCAGTAGAGGGTCAACAAGCTTTTCAAGCTTTTTAACACTAAATCTCCTGGTGTTACATTATACGTTTACATTTGTAAAAACAAAACTCAAGTTATAATAGGTTATCCTGTGTCTACAGAGGTTAAAGTTTGGACGTATCTTTTTTTTCTTTAATGTCTATTTATTTATTTTGAGAGAGAGTGCACAAATGGGGAAAGGGGCAGAGAGAGAAGGAAAGAGGGAGAATCCCAAGGGGACTCCACGCTTAGCATGGAGCCCAACATGAGGCTCAAATCCAGGAACCTTGAGATCATGACCTGAGCTGAAATCAAGAGTCAGACGCTTAACTGACTGAGCCACCCAGGTGCTCCTGGACATACATTTAGGACTGTAGACGCTGTAGTAGGAGTCAAACAAGTACATTGATTTAAAAATATTTTCAAGCATAACAATTTCACTATACAGAAGAGCAAGGGATGACAAATTATAGATGCAAAGTAGTGATGGAAGTTATAATGCTGAAATATTTGCCTGCAAATGCTACACATTTTACATGTATATTGTCAATCCTTTCTCTTTTGTTCTGAGAGGAGAATTAGGTAAGTACTCATATTGATGGTGAGGGGCAGCTATTTTCTTGAAAATATATGAGAAAACAATGCTCTTATCATAACATTCTTTAGGCTGAAATACAAAATAAACAAATGGATAAAATCACAAAAAAATGAACAGAAGAAAATATGTTAGGATCTATGGAATAAAAACCAAAACAACAACAACAAAAGACAAACATGTTCCTGGATTTCATTAACGTTAAGTATTATAAAGATGTAAAGATGTAAATTTTATCCAAAGTAACTTATTTTTAATGAATTTCAATAAATAAATAGGGATTTTTGTTCTGTGAGGTTTTTAAAAAGCAGGTAACAGATAGTCCAGTTCTAAAATGAGAAAATTATATTACTCTCTATCGGTAAAGATTGGAAATCTCTTATATAAATGTTCCTCTTTTTTGAACTCAATTTGTTCCTGGTATCAATAGGTTCAAAATCATGCCTATCCTTTCTTCTAGGCATTATACTTCTAAAAATTTATTCTAAGAAAAACAATCATAAATGCAAGATTTGTCTCCACAGCAATAATCATAAAAAATAATTAGAAACAAAGCTCCTATGGGAGATTAGACAATCTAAAATTCATCCATATAATAGAGTACTAGGCTGAGTTTTAGAATTTTAAAAAATATAAAAGAAATATCAAATTAAAGGTAAAAAAAATGGCAAGACAATATTTATAGTATGATTTATCAATGTGATTTCTGTGTGTGTGTGTGTATGTATGTGTGTGTAGACAGAAAGAAGACAAATGAGGAAAAACTGAGAGAGAGAGACCAAATGACAATAATGTTATCAGTGACAATTACAGGTTGCAAAAAGCCATCCATGGTAGAAAATGACATGTATCATTTAGAAATGCTTTCAGTTGCAGGTAGCAGTTGTTTAACAATAAATGTGACTTAAAGAAATGTTTGTTTTAAGGAAAAAATAAACATTGGCAGTTGTTTCTGGCACTGATTTAGGTACTCAGCATTGTTGTGAGGGCCCCTGATTCCTTTCATGTGTATGCTTTGCCATGTTTAGATTGCTGGTTTTTATCCTTGTTCTTATCTTACTATGGTAACAAGATGGCTACAACAGATTCAGCCATTACATCTGAGTTTAGGGTAGAAGTAAGAGACTGAGGAACAATACCAACCATGTCTGGTATCCTCCAAGAAAAAGGCAAAAACTTTCCCAGAATTGTTTTCTTAGAAGAATGGCTTTATTTCTCATTGACCAGAAATGGATCATGTCACTTCTAGATTCAAAGCAATGTGATAAAGGGAGGAACTTGAGTACCACAGATGATTTAGTCCAGTGGTTTTTTTGTTTTTTTTTGTTTTTTTTTTTTTAATTTTTTTTTCAACGTTTTTTTATTTATTTTTGGGACAGAGAGAGACAGAGCATGAACGGGGGAGGGGCAGAGAGAGAAGGAGACACAGAATCGGAAAGAGGCTCCAGGCTCCGAGCTGTCAGCCCAGAGCCTGACGCGGGGCTCGAACTCACGGACCGCGAGATCGTGACCTGGCTGAAGTCGGACGCTTAACCGACTGCGCCACCCAGGCGCCCTTAGTCCAGTGGTTTTTAAAATTAGTTGCACACTTATGTCAATGGTTGTCAACCAACATTTTAAGATATGAAAGGTGAGTTTCTGTCTTGTGGCCTGGTAAGAAATAGAAAGCAGTCATTGATAAAATAATAAATTCTTTTAATGATTCCAGATGAAAAAATCTTCCTTTCTCACCTTCTCCTAGCTTTTTCCTATTAGTTGCCAGCAAGGCATTTAATTGCTTAATCAAACTACTTTCTTCATAAAAAACAATGAAGGGGAAAAACACTCATTTCAATTATCATCATGTGAGTCTAGGAAAATGAAATAAGATTTTTTATAGGAGAAAATTGTGAAAAGATTTAAAATGGACTAAAATTATTATTTTTCTTCTATGGAGAATTCAGTGCTATCTAGGAATATTCTTCCAGGTCATCCGACTCTACAGATCTCTAGATCTCTATGCCTTTCATTATTTTTGAGCTATTTTATAACTTTTTAATTTGTAAATAACTGATGTGAATAATTCTTGACTATAAGCATACAAATACATTTTGTTGGGTGGAATTACAATTAACACTTCTTTCTCTTACTGTGTAATATATCAGATTCCTAACTATTTGTAAGTTCTTTTTAGCCTTCCTTATCTGCTGAAGTGTGGTATTTTGAACCTTCTTTGAACCAATTGTAACATTTTATTTGTTCATTCCTTCACTAATGAGTTAAACAGAGTCTTAGATGTGTTGATTTTATAGTTCTATGAGAACAGCATTCAACTCTAAAGTATTCTTTAACACTTAAAAGATGCTGAGGTAAATAGGTGAAATAAAGATTTTGGCTTGACCTTGTGTCTGATTTGGTCTCACTCAGAGTCTGCTTTATTACCATAAATAAAATCAGTAGTTAGAGTAGAAGTTGTTTTGTTGAAATATCTGGAATTTAAATAATAAATAATAAATAGAAAATAGAAATACAAATAATAAAACAACTAATCAATAAACTTGCAGAAAAAAGTAGGTACAGCATAATATTATCAAGTTTATCAAGAGCTAATTTATATGTTGTGCTTTATAGTCCTAGATTCAGAAGAACATCATTCTCTTTCTTTCACTGTTGTTTTTTTTTTTCCACTTGGTCTTGTCTAGGCCACAACAACTATATAATAATAGTATAATATTTAAGAATTCTCAAATGAGTCAAGTTTGAGCATGTCTGTTTTAAGAATTGGCACTAGTTTTTTTTTAAATTTTTTTAATGTTCATTTATTTTTGAGAGAGACAAAGCATGAACAGGGGAGGGGCAGAGACAGAGAGGGAGACACAAAATCTGAAACAGACTCTAGGCTCTGAGCTGTCAGCACAGAGCCTGATATGGGCTTTGAACTAGGGAACGGTGAGATCATGACCTGAGCCAAAGTTGGACACTTAACCAACTGAGCCACCCAGGTTCCCCTGGCATTAGTTTTTAAGAAAAAACAGTAAAAATAGGTGAAAGTCTTTCATTTTTGCTGAATTTAGAAAAAAGTTTCTAGAATTTTAAATTTTATCTAGAACAACTGTTGAGGACTTTTCTAAGAACTTAATAAATATGCCTTTATTGCCAAAAAAACAACCTGTTTTTTAAACTTTGTTCCATTTTATCAACTATTTGATAAATAATAATAAAAAAACACTAATGTATTCATTCACTCTGAATTGTTAATGACTAAAAGTATTGTCCCTTTCAGGGGTTCCTGGGTGGTTCATCAGTTAAGCGTCCCATTTCAGCTGAGGTCATTATCTCAGGGCTTGTGAGGTCTTGCATTTCGATCTGTACTGACAACTCAGAACCTGAAGCCTGCTTTGGATTTTGTGTCTCCCTCTCTCTGCCCCTCCCCTGCTCATGCTCTCTTGCTCGCTCGCTCTCTCAAAAATAACTAACTAACTGAAAAAATGATAAGTAAGTGAAAGTATTGTTCTTTTCAGGAAAGAAGCTTTTAATGATTAATGGTGGTATTTCAACTACCCTGGCAGTTTTGTGTCTGCTGTTTTGGAGGGGGTTGACATAAACATTTCATTAACCCCAAATTGCATCATATAGACTGATTTTATTCTGTGCAGTATATAATCTCTGTTTTGTGCAACTCCCAATGCTTATTGTCTGGTCTGATTACAGCTTGCAAAAAATCTTTGGTCTGTACAAGGTAAATTTAAATTTCTATTTTTACAACATAAACATTCAACATGGTTTTAGTAATGTAAATAAGCTTTGGACAAAATTAGCTAAATAGCAAACATTATCTTTATCCAGCTAGCTAAATTTAATTTATACCAATCAATATTCCTGAAGATTTGGTGAAATGTAAAACATCCTTTCCATAGGAACTAATCTACCCTCTGAATTTTTCCCACTTGTTAAACAGAAGGTGATGGAATATTTCAATTGTCACACAACAAATTGCCCTTATAGAACAATAACCACACACTCACCCACACACACACACACACACACACACACACACACACGAAGTAGGTTTGCAATTAGAATGCTTATAACTTGAACACTAAGTTTGGGACCAGCTGAGTCAAGAATCCATCTTATTCTTAATAAAATCTGAGCTAGATCCACTGCATGCTGGGAACATCACTGTTGGAGATCTCTCTGTGGCAAATGAGTTGCTCTATTCACCCAAGTGGATCTAATAGCCATTTTTCTGAGCAGTTGGAGAAATTTTGTTGGCCAGAATGAGGTTTTAAAAACAAAACCGGTAACAATAGCTTTGCTTATCTACCTTGCCAAAAGTATGACTGGAAAATCTGTTTAATGAGATGAAAGGTAGATTGAATATTTTGGACAACCATGTTTGACAATGTCTCAAGAGAGAGAGGTAACTTCTATTTGAGCAGCCATTTCTACATTGTTATGTTGAAATCTTAGGATTGTATAATATCTCAGGAGGTTGGCGGGGAGGGGAGGACACAATAAGTGGGTAGACCTCTACCTCCTGGGGAACCTCCCTCATTGTATCCAGTTTTTAAAAATCAGTGTTCTGTAAAAATTTCTTTGTTCAGAGAGTTCCACTGCTAAAAATATTGTGCAAGAAAATTACTCTAAACCAGTAATTCTCAATAGTGGCTATTTTGTCCCCAAAGGGATATTTGATAATGTCTACAGATATTTTTTGGTTGTCACAACTTGAGAGTGCTATAGGCATCTCGTTGGTAGAGGTCAGGGATCCTGGTAAACGTCCTAAGGTGCACAAACGTCCTAAGGTGTTGTGGAACGGTTTCCACAACAAAAAATTATCTGACCCAAAATGTCAATAGTACTGGGTTGAAAAACCCAGCTCTAAAACAGAGCTATGATTTCCATAACAGCTCTAAATTCTCTTCTGAAGGGCTGGAAAATATTGATTTTACAATACTGTAGGTATTATTTTTCTTTGTTTCTAAAAGGGCACATTTTTTTTTCTTTGAGAAACATCCTGGTATAGTAAAGAAAGAAGATATGGAATTAGATCTGAGTTAAAATTTTGATTCTTCCACTTATTATCTCTTTAACTGTGGGACGGTCCTTTATCTTTCTCAGTTTCTTTCTTTGAAAAGTGGAGATGTTAATACCAATTTATTGGATTATTGTTAGAAATAAATACAAAATATATTTGTTTAGCTATTTGTACAAATAAGAAACAAAAATAAACTCTCACCCACTGGTAGATACATATGTAGTAAAAACTCTTTAATAAACCTCCCTTCTCTCTGAGGTAATGGAAATTTAAATATACAGGCAGTATTGATTGGCTCTGATCAAGATAAGATTAACATTCTCTTTAGCCTAACCAAACTAGATAGGCATATTCCTAACTCTAGGCCCTTACCTCCCTTTTCTTAGAGCTTATTAAAAAAACAAAAAAAAAAAAAACAAAAAAAAAACTTGTAATTGCAAATTCTTTTCTACTCCTTTGAAATATATATAATGTCTCATCCTCTTTATAAGCCAGAAATGTCTTTCTCAAGGACCTGGTAACCATCCCTTTGAAGTGTAATCATGAAAAAAGATGAGGGGCGCCTGGGTGGCTCAGTCGGTTAAGCGGCCGACTTCGGCTCAGGTCACGATCTCGCGGTCCGTGAGTTCAAGCCCCGTGTCGGGCTCTGTGCTGACAGCTCAGAGCCTGGAGCCTGTTTCAGATTCTGTGTCTCCCTCTCTCTGACCCTCCCCTGTTCATGCTCTGTCTCTCCCTGTCTCAAAAATAAATAAAAACGTTAAAAATTTAAAAAAAAAAAAAAAAAAGATGAGGCCTCTATCTCCAAGTTTCTGTGGGAGGGTAGGAAACTAATAGGCATCAATTAGCAAACACAGACGACCTAATGATAAGGAAAAACATTTGCAAATTTAGGAATAAGTCAGTGTGCTCAACCCATCCCGTTGATCAACCTCTGCACTGATGTCCTTCCTTTCTTTGATGGTCCCAGACTCTGCTCAGCTTCAGCTTTAAATCAAGGAGAACTAAACACAGATTTTACAGAGGTCAAGAAGAGGGTTGAGAGTGGGAAACTTATCTGGGCAAGCAGATAGCCTTCCCTAGGGAAGTAGAAAAGTAGAGGGTTGGCTCATTCCATCAGCATTATCAGATCCAGTCTTCTTAGAATAAGTGCCAGCTAAGAGAGAGATTCCTGGAATCATTACCCCTGTCCTGGGAATGTCAGTCATCCTAGGGTACAATATGGCCCAACATAGCAGACAACAAACTACTTTATGGGTTTGGATCTCTCAGCTAGGTCCAGAATTATTTATAGGAGAACTTTATACATAACCAAGTTGTTTCAATTCTCTTGAAGAGATTATGCAATATAATTATGCAATATAATTATTGCTCTTATGATTGCCATTACTCAAGATAATTTCTTAGACCTTACATATCACATTTCACTTAGCTACTTCAATAAAAATAATATAACATAACAAGGAAAACTAAAATTTCAGGGATAGAGTAACAGTTTTATTTAGGAATGTGAATTTGGCCATAGACCAAATCTTCAAGTCACCTATTTCTGTTCTGTTGGAACGAAGTCACATCCATTTGTTGAAGTATTGTCTGTGACTGCTTTCTAACTAAGACAGAGGCAAGTAGTGACAAAGACCCTACAGCCCCAAAAGTCTAAAATGTACTAAAGTGTTCTTTTTGGCTCTTTGTGGAAAAAAGTTTGCTGATTCCTGTATGAAGGAATAGAAGCCTATAGAGGTTCTGTGATTTAAGTAGAATTGCAGAATGGGGCTAATTATAAAACTCTGGCTTATAATGACTAGGTTATATGTCTTGATGTTACTTATAAACTTGTCCCTGCTGTAATAAAAAGTAGATAAGAGTTCAGGTCTCTTAAAAGGCCAAATAAATGGCACCCCTATAGTCTTTCAGGGCTCTAAACAAGTTGAAAAACAAAACTAGGAGAGGTAGATGGAAGCTTTTTCAGTGTTGGTAATGATGCAGTGAGAACCTATGGCTTAGTGTCAGCCTTTGGACCTGTTAACTGAATCCTGTGATGAAGCAAATTTAACCACTGGAGCAGAGCAGCCCCCCTATTCACCCCCAGAAGGGTGGGAGTATCGAGCCAAACATGCCAACATATTCTTACCATATTTACCAATCATTCTGTCCAGAAATGAAGTGGAGAAAGGCCTAGAAAGAGGACAGAATAATGTGCTGGGTAAATTGCTCCTCTAGAGAAACAGGAAAGGGGAAAAAAGATTTCCTTCTAACAGACAGTTGAATCATAAGTCTTAATAACCAAAGTGGGTGATGGGATTTGAGATGTTGTACAGTTTATATATTGCTTATTTTTACTTTCAATGTTTTTTTTTTTTCAAAAATGAGCAAAACTTACTTCAGATAAAACTATGTAAATTAATGATATATACTAAGGTTTTTCTAGAAGCTTTGTAAAGATGAAACATTAAGTACAAAAATGCTTAGTCATTTTTACATTTGCAAAATCTTAACAAAATTTATGCACTTTTAAAGTTCTTTTTGTTCTTGTTGCTATGCTATTGCCTCTTTTTATTTTTAATCCTCCACACTTTTTTAGTCCCTACAACTCACTCATCCTGAATGCTTTACCATTATCCAGTGACAGGTAAGGAGGAGATGTATACAATAAAGGATAGTATTAATACAAATAAAATAGTATAGGTTTATAAGTTGTCAAATCATCCCTTAACTTTTTTCAGTTTTGGAAGTTTGATTTTTTTTCCTTACTTTGTTTAGTAACACTGTTGAAGACTTAGAAAATATATAACTACATTCTGAATATAACTTCTTCCATTAACTAACAACTTTGTATTACCGCATATTGACATATACTGATTAATTTCCCTGGAAGGAAATGTCGTCTTCTTTATATACAATCTCTAGTGAGCTGTGCCTAAGCTCGAGGTCTAGCTTTTTGCCCACATCTTCACTTGATCAAGTGAATTCATAGGTTCTCAGTACCCAATGAATCCAATCCAATGTTAGTACAAATGGTTTTGCATCATACTATCACTTATGGAAAAATATATATGATGGATGGTTTTATGTTATTTGAAGGACAGTGATATTTGCTCTTCCGTAAGGAAAACATCTCATCCAAGATTATTGAAAACAAAACAAACAAAACCCCAAATTGAATAGTAATGCTAGTTCAAATTCTTGTTGGCTGTATACTTCTTTGTGGCAAATTAAATACATAGCATCACAATCTGATACCTTTGTACCACTGTTGTAGGAAATATACCAGAATAACTTGGTTTCTTCCTATTGAACCCTTATATCACAATATAATTTGGATGACAGGGGTTTCCAGAAAAGGTTTATTTTATTTTTAAATATTTTTATTTTATTTCACTCACTGGCATATTGAACAAAATCAAGCCATTTGGGTATTAACACACAATATATGACAATATCATTGCTTTATTGGAATGTTAGATGTAGAAAACCTAAAATATATTATTATTCTCAGAATAATCACAAGGGAAGAAATGTTCTGTGGATATGAATAATGTAAAGAACCAATTGAGCCATCCATCTTAATTTCAGTAACAACTAACTCCCAATCATTGAAATAATTACTATTATTATTATTTTATTATTATATTAGACAAAAAGAGATCCTTGGCTGAAGGTATGAAACAATTTTAAACCTATAAGCCTTTAAGAAGTTAGTTATAGCTCCATTTCTGGCTCACTATCTCTGAGGAATAAAATAATAAATCATTCTTGCAAGGGCAACAAAGCTAAAATAAACAGGTAAGATTACATCAAATTAAAAAGCTTTTGTAAGAAAAAGAAACCATCAACAAAATGAAAAGGTAACCTACTGAATGGGAGAAGATGCTTGCAGATCATACATCCAATAGGGGTTAAATATACAAAAATACAAAGACCTTACACAACTTAATATAAAAAAACTAAAAAATAGATAATTGAATAGAAATTTTTTTCAAAGAAGATATACAGATGTCCAACAGGTACATGCTCAATATCACTAATTATCAGAGAAATGCAAATCAAAACCACAATGAGATATCACTTCGTATTTATCAGATTGCCTACCAACAAAAAAAGTAATGAGGGTTGGCGAGGATGTGGAGGAAAAGGAAACCCTCATATACTCTTGGTGGGAATGTAAACTGTTTCAGCTACTATGGAAAACAGTATGGAGGTTCCTCAAAAATTAAAAATGGAACTACTGTATGATGTTGCAATTCCACTTTTGGATATTTACTCAAAGAAAATGAAGACATCAACTCAAAGTGTTATATGCACCTCCATGTTCATTGAAGCCTTATTTGCAATAGTCAAGATATGGAAACAACCTATGTGTCCATCAAATAGACAAATGGATAAAGAAGATCTCTCCCTCTCCCTCTCTTTCTCTCTCTCTCTCTCTCTCTCTCTCTCTCTCACACACACACACACACACACACACACAGGAATGTTACTTGGCCATAAAAAGAATGAAATCTGGCTTTTGTGACAACATGGATGGACCTAGAGGATATTATGCTAAGTGAAATAAGGCAGACAGAGAAAGACAAATACCATATGATTTCACTTATATGTGGAATCTAAAAAACAAGAGATGAACAAACAAAACAAAACAGAAACAGACTCATAGATACAGGAAACAAATCGTTGGTTACCAGAGTGGGGAGGTGTTGTGGGGCAGGCAAAGTAGGCAAAGGGATTTAAGAGGAACAAACTTCCAGGTATAGAATAAATAGGTAATGGAATTATACAGTATAGGGAATATAGTCAGTAATATTGTAATAACTTTGCATAATAACAGATGGTAACTAGACTTATCATGGGGATCATTTCATAATGTATAAAAATATTGAATCACTATGATGTACACCTGAAACTAATAGGATATTGTATGTCAATTATACTTCAATTAAAAAATAGTTGTTAAATAATTCACTAATTCTTCTCAGGATAATATCTTTCTACTAACGACCCCCTTGACACCGTGTGCTTCTCTGAAACTTTGAAATTTAAAAGTTTCCTATACACATATTGAGAATTTTCCCTTATCATTTGTATTGGCTGAACTTATTCTTATTGTCCTGCCCTTGGATGGTATGGCTGTGACAATGTTTCCTTTTGGCAAATTGTCACCTCAGTTAGTCTGAAGAGGAGCCTTGACTGGTAGCATAGCTGGCATTCTGATGTGATCCCAGCAGGCAAAGACAGACAAGCTGTCATCCTCCCTGGAAAACGGCTGCTATGCAGAACAATTCTGTCTGGTGGGAAAAGGCTAGATTTCCCTGGAGATAGACTACTGCATGTGGGTTTATATTTATTGCAGATTCACTTGATTTGGTAGATGGATTTGGATGGAAATTCTTATTATTAGTCAGCCTGATGTTTCTTTAATGTTCCTCGGTGGTATTCCCCCGTAGCTATGTCTTGGCTCTGGAAACACAAAATCTCAGTTTAATGATTGGTATCCTCCCTGGAGATTTGTATTCTCCTCCCTACCCTGCTCCTGGAATTCTCCATAACCTTGTGGAGCAAACCAACTCAGCACTTAGGGTATGCATACTCCCAAGAGTTTCGGATAGTTTACAATAATCTTATTAACTGGAGGCAAGAGAATATTTGAATATTCAAAAGAATATGTGTATCTCGGTTATTTGATTTCATAAGTGGACTCACTTTGCTAGAATCACCGAAGTATGTATCACTTTGAACAGCCAGTTATGTTTATGTCTTTTTTGTGTCCTGCTGGTAGTCCAATTTTCCTGTCAGAGTTTTGGCCCATAGTTTATGCTTCTGGATTAGAAATGATGTATACTAAAAGGTGCTCTAATGAAGAAACATCAAAATTTGATAGTTCTAACAACAAATAAAATTTATTTTCCTCTTTCAAAGTGGTCCATTGTGGTTCAGTGTGGATATTACAAGTCAGCTCTATATAGTCATTTAGATACATAAGTCGATGTGCTATCAACGTATGACTTAAGGTTCATGTGTTCATGCTCACTGTCATTTTGCCAAATCAAGTACTATTGTCCAAAATTTCCTCTAAAGGAAGTGAGGCAGAAGTGCACAGCACTTTGGCCTACATTTTATTTACAAGACCTTAGTTTTATCTGTCTACTTACAAATGGAGTTAGGAAACTGAGTCCTTATCTGTGGCTATATCCCAGCCTCACCTCCATGCGATGGACTAAAGGGAGGCATACTTTGTCAGATATCCAAGCATGTCTTCCACATTGTTTCCATCTCCCTAAACTTTGTGCTCCTCTCCTTTACTTGGGACCCTGGGGACTAGTAAGTACCCTCTAAGGAATATGGAGAACTCTTTTCCCTGGGCCTGCTATACTATATAGTCCCTTCCTTATTGGCTCAAGGCAGAAGTTGAACCCCTCAAACCTCCCATCTTTAGAAATGTTCAGCTGAGTAATAGATGGACACTGTATCATCATATAGACTCTAAATTTCTGAAAACATCTGTCAAGTTCTTCTAACAAAACTATCACTGTCTCCCTCTCTGACCCTGTGACTCCACTAAGAACAATTCCATGATAGGCCTGTAAATCTCTGGTCAGTGACCTGCCTGGCAGGTGTGGAGAGTCTTTCCTCTCATTTTGCAGGTATGTCCAATCTTTACAAATTAGCCTCTCGGAGCTTACTCTACCTTGGCTGGGGGTGGGGGATGTTGAGGGGAGTGGGGGGATTCTCTTAAGAAGATCCTATTTTCTAAAACTATCAATTCCTTTCTGCTTTCCATTAGTTTTGGAGAAAATAGGCAAGGGTTGGCTGGCCTGATGGTTGGGATTAAAGAATATGTTGAGCAACTTATTAAAAAACTCTGAGGGGAACACCTTGATCCAATTGTAGATTGTGGAGAGTTTATCTTTCCTTGTTTCTCAGGTCTGGGCAATAAATGCCCACTCTGGGGTAAGAACAGTCATACTCAAAATACTGTCTTCTAGATCTTGTCTATACCCATCTAATACTTTATAGAGTTGTTGTCATAGCACAGATCCAACTTTTAGTTAGCGATTGGTAATGAATTAATAACTGAACAATATTCCATGATGTACTTCTTTGTCTAGTTTTATAGATATTATTATCAGTGTCATAGGAAGTTTTTAGGAAGTTTGGAAATTACAAAGAAAGAAGGTATATTTTATAATTACTGTTCATAACAACTGATCCTTTTGAGATTTTTCAAAGCAATTTAAACAATGAGGAGTAAAATATTGAAAAAAAATTCAGGAACAATGGTCACACCAAAGTGCCATTCTGTTTTGACTCAGACTCTTTTGGTGATGCATTAAAAAATTTAATTTAATAGAAAATGTTGTTAAGTATAGAACAGACATTATTATGAAAAAAATTGAAGTTCAGGATAGAGGAAAAGCAAATAAGACAGCTCAACTAAGTTCATCTCTAGACTAGACAAATTATATCTCCTAATACTGGAATCCCTTTCAGTGATGGCAAATATAATAAAGCATAGAGGAAAAAAAATAATGTAAATACTGTGATAATAAAAATGTAGGAAAAAGTTGTTTTTCTGAAATACTTGAAAAATAAACCCCATATTGAATTCCTGTCAAAGCTTCCAAAATACATTCCTGATTTTATTGAATGTCTGCATTATATATAACTCTTATATTTTAATACCAAAAGCTACATTAAATGTATACATCTTAAAAATTTTTGAGCATTTTATTTTATTTATGTATTTATTTTTTTTGAGATACTGAGAGAGTGTGAGAAGGGGAGGGGCAGAGAGAGAGGGAGACACAGTATCTGAGGCAGGCTTCAGGCTCTGAGCTGTCAGCACAGAGCCTGATACCAGGCTCGAACCCACGTACATGAGATCATGACCTGTGCCGAAGTTGGATGCTCAACCGACTGAGCCACTCAGGCACCCCTCAAAGTATACATCCTAATGAATCTTAAGGAAATCACCAACTAGCCACTACCATGTTTGTAGTAGGACATTATTCATAATATCAGAAGTTCTCAGTACACCTCTCTTTCTCATAACCTCCACTCTCCTGCTAAGGATGACCAGCATCCTGACTTCTCTGGAAATCACTTCAATTTCCTTAGTTTCATCACCCAAATATGCATATCTAATCCTTGTAGTTTACTTTTTACTTTTTGAGGTACAGTTGATATGCAATAAATTAGATATAAGCAGAGTATACAATTGAATGAGTTTTCACATGTGATCACACCCATGAAAGCATCACCACAATCAATATAATGAACATATACATCAGCACTAAAACTTACATTGCGCCCTTTTGTAATATGCCCCCTTCCATGACTTTTTCTGCCACCTCATCTTTTGGAATATACCCTGTTTTACTTATTGGTCTCAAAATTCCCAGGTCTGACTTAATATCATTTCAGAGTAAACAAATAAATCCTGTGTCTGTAGTCCCACAGAAATTTTAAACTCCCCAAAATAGTAGTTAAATGGAGTGAATTGGTTTCTAAGATTTTATGCCCAAGACCTGGTCCTCCAAGTTGTTCTAATGCTAAGAAAGGACAACTTTCCCATGGAGTACTCAATTCCATTAAGTAGTTATAGTCCAGATATTGCTGAGAAGTGTTTCAAAGAATGAGCCCCAGACATATGTTTTTAAATCTATATCTATAATGCACAATATATTCATGGCATAATATTTTATTAATATTAATTTATATTTAATAAAATATTTATTTTTGGGGTGCCTGGGTGGCTCAGTCGTTTAAGCGTCTGACTTCAGCTCAGCTCATGATCTTGTGGTCTGTGAGTTTGAGCCCTGCGTCCGACTCTGTTCTGACAGCTCGGAGCCTGGAGCCTGCTTAGGATTCTGTGTCTCCCTCTCTCTCTGTTCCTCCCACTTGCACTGTCTCTCTCTCTCAAAAATAAATGAACATTTAAAAAAAAGAATAATAGTAAAATAAAATATTTATTTATATTTATTAATATTTAATTTAATATTTAAAATATTAAAATATGTTATTTGGTTATATTATATATTATTTTTTACTCCATTAAATATATGCAAATACATATTGCATAATAAATATATTTGATTCAATATTAATTATATATTATATATGCATATATGTCATAGATTCTAAAATATATTCAAAGTTTGTGAAATGTGTCATTGATAGAACAGCATTAACCTTAGTTCATCTTGACCCCTGTTGGAAGACAGTCGCATACTATTCAGTTCATTCTGGTTTCAATAATTTGTAAAATTCATATTGATTATTTTTACACATATCTCACTGCTCCTTATTGAATTATTGCATAAATGTGATTTATAAAGTTACTGCTTCAGGGACACCTGGGTTGCTCAGTGGGTTAAGCATCTGACTCGATTTTGGCTCCGGTCATGATCTCACAGTTGGTGTGTTAGAGCCCTGCATTCAGCTATCACCGACAGTGTGGAGCCTGCTTAGGATTCTCTTTCCCTTTCTCTCTGCCCCTCCCCTGCTCATGCTCTCTCTCTTTCTCTCTCAAAATAAATATATAAAACTTAAAAAGAAAGATTTAAAATTGCTGCTTCAATGCGTCTTATTTGCCATATATATTATGTTTTTTAATATGGTGTCCATAATTTTCTATCATGATTTTTTTCTTCCAATCTACACCATCTGTAAAATTTTTATTTTATAATGGATTTTGATATATCCTCAATATTTTTAAGTTTATACTATTATAATAAATGAAAAATATGGATTTTTAAGAGATGAATATAACAGTGTTCCCCTGTACTCATCCATATATTTACTGTGTATATATTTTACCTTATTTTACTACAACATTATACATTTTAAATGAAAAAAAGGAAAGTAAGTCCTTTATACTTTATGATTCTTTCCATTCTATTTTCAAGTGGATTTATTTCCATAATCAATTAATAAATAATTTTACATTCTTTTTTTTAATTTACCAAACATAACTATTTTTCATGGAGTTTCTTAGGTTTGGAGGCATAACTTACAATTATTTCCTATAATATTAAAAAAATTATTTTTTAATGTTTATTTATTTTTGACAGAGAGAGAGAGACAGAGCATGAGCGGGGGAGGGGCAGAGAGAGAGGGAGGAGACACAAAACCTGAGGCAGGCTCCAGGCTCTGAGCTGTCAGCACAGAGCCCCACCCGGGGCTGGAACTCAGACTGCAAGATCATGACCTGAGCTGAAGTAGGACGCTCAACTGACTGAGCCACCCAGGCGCCCCATCCTATAATAATTTTGAATGGATGTATGTTAATTTATATTTTGGCTATTTCTAATATCTGACTCTTGAAATTGCACTTAGCTTTGTATATTTTTTATTGAAATGTTCTGATTACAACATAGTCAGCCTTATGAAATTTTATTCATTCTTCAAGAATTAATTTATTTTTTATTTTTTAATTTTTTAAAATATCTATTTTTGAGAGAGAGAGAGGGAGTGGGCAGGGGCAGAGAGAGAGGGGCAACACAGAATCTGAAGCAGGCTTCAGGCTTCCAGCTGCCAGTGTAGAGCCCAAGGCGGAGCTCGAACTCACAAATGGTGAGATCATGACCTGAGCCGAAGTCAGAAGCTCAATTGACTGAGCCACCCAGGCGCCCCAAGACTTAATTCACTTTTAAAATGTTTATTTATTTATTTTGAGAAAGAGAGAGACAAAGGACAGAGAGAGCAGGAGAGAGAGAGTCCCAAACAGGCTCCACACTGTGAGTGCAGAGCCCAACACGGGGCACAACATGAGCTGAAATCAGGATGGGCCACTTAACTGACTGAGCCACCCAGGCACCCCAAGACTTAATTTAAACATAATTTCTTCCGTATAAAAAGTTTCTGAACCCAAATCCCTAGCTTCTTTTTCCAGAAGTTTGGCCTATCTTTTTTGCACTCCTGTAATCCTGCATATACTCACTGTTTTGGACCAAATGCTTTCCCCTCAAAATTCATAGGCTGCAGTGCTAACCTTCAACGTTATGGCATTTGGATGTGGGGGCCTTCGGAAGGTGACTAGTTTTAGATTCAGTCACAAGCTGAGGACACTCATGATGAGATTGTTCTTAGAAGAGGGAGAGAGAGACAAAGATGCCTGACTCCCGCACATGTGAAGGCCCTGTGAGGACACAACAAGAAGGCAGCAGCCTGCAAGTCAGGATGCATGATCTCACAGGAACCAAATCTGCCAGCACCTTGTTCTTGGACTTCCAAAACTGTGAAAAAGAAATGCCGTTTAAGTCACCCAACCCTATGGTATTTTGTGATAGTGGCCTGAGTTGACTAAGACATCTACCTTTATTTCCTGAAGCAACTTGCTGACCTAAAATTGGCTTCATATGTGTATAAACTCCTCGGGAGTAGAAAATGTGTATGTAATCATTCTTTTGCGTTACTAATTTTCACAAAGGACTTACCAGCACAGAAATTTCCTTCAGTAAAAGTAGTTATAGTTGTAACTATATTATCAGTCTTGAAATCCTGGCCTTGGCACTTCTTACCTTTGTGAACTTGGACAAATTACATTCCTGTGCCTCAGCCAACTCATTTGAAAAGAGGACAGTAATAGTGACTACCTACTAGTAATAATAATAGTAGTAATAACTCATATCTCATAGGTCGTATCAGAGACTAAATGTACTAATTAGAGCCAAGTGCAAGAAATAGTGTCTGGAGCATAGTATGAATTCATTTCATGTCAGCTATTATTATTATTATTCTTTTATAATTATATCTGTTGAAAGTATGCTACACTGTACCCAAACCTTATAGAGGAGTGTATATGTTTTCCTTGAGATTAAGATAAATATCTGATTATATTACTACAGGCTAACAGAACCACATAATTATAGGTTTGAAAGAAATATGATGAAGTGCCTCAGATAATAAGTATCCTTGAACTTTTTTATTTTTTATTTTTTTATTTAATGTTTTAATTTTTTTTTTGAGAGAGAGTGTGAGTGGGGGAGGGGCAGAGAGGAAGACAGAGGATCCGAAGCCACTGACAGCAGCCAGCCTGATGTGAGGTTTGAACTCATGAACTGTGAGATCATGACCTGAGCCAAATTCGGATGCTCAACTGACTGAGCCACCTAGGGGCCCCTCCTTGAACTTAAAAAAAAAACAAAAACAAAAACAAAAACAAATGAAGTGGGTAGCCTCAGTGGCTCTGTCGGTTAAGCATCTGATCTTGGCTCATGTCATGATCTCATGGTTCATAAGTTCGAACCCTGCTTTAGGTGAGCTGGAGCCCCACTCTGGACTCCGCACTCTCTCTATGCACCTTGCTCACTCATGCTCTCTCTCTTTCAAAACAACAACAAACAGCAAAAACAAAAACCAACCAACCAAACAAAAAAACAAGTAAAGGATAATTTACAGAAAATGTTGAAGTCCTAACCATCAGTACCTCAGAATGTGACATTATGTGGGAATGGAGTTGTTGTAGATGTCATTAGTTAAGAGGAGGTCACAGTGGAGTTGGGTGGGTGGGCCCTTAATCCAATATGATTGGTATATCTTCAGAAGGGAAGAGACACACAGAGAGAAGATGGCCATGTGATGATGGAGGCAGAGATTACAATGAAGCATCTTCAAGCCAAGGAACACCCAGGATTTCTAGTAAACTCTGGAAGATGGAAGAGGCAATAAAAGACACTCCTATACTGGTTTCAGAGGGAGTCATAGCCTTGCTGATTCCTTGACTTCTTGCTTCTAGTCTTCAGAACTACTGCAAAGCAAATTTCTGTTGTTTTAAGCCACTTAGTATGTGGTACTTTTTTTTACGGAAGTCCTAGGAAACTGATATAGGATGTGTGTATTTTTGTCTGTGGGAAGGTTGTAAATAACTTGTGGCCAGAGGGAACACTATGGTAGGTTAAAAATGATTATGCATTTTTGGGCCATATCCTCAAAAGGAGGTTTGTTTATTCCTTTTCTCACTGAATCTGGCTGACCTTATGACTTCATTTGACCAGTAGAGTGAGAAGAAAATGATTCTGTTTCAACATCAAAGATTTGGCCTTAAAGAGATTATCAGCTTCTGCTTTTGTGCACTGTGAATATTTTCTCTTTCAGCATATTGAGAGAAGCCCAGATCACACAGAGACACCACATGGAGGATTGCTGAGGCGATCTGGTTGACAGCCTCAGATGAGCTCTGAGCTAACACACCAGCATCAAATGCCAGTCTTGTGAGCATGTGATCTTGGATGTCCCAACTAGCCAAAGCTTGGGAAGACTGCAGTAGAAGCACCCAGGTGAACATAGCCACCTTACATACTGTTGAGGGATAATATGTGACTTTTGTTGCAGGGTACTGAATTTGGGTATTTCATTTTGTGGTAATAGCAAACAAAAATATCTTCATTTGTTGAGTGCTTATCATGTACCAGACACTGTGCCAGAAACTTTGCATTCATTATCTCATTAAATCTTCACCAATTTATAGGTTAGATATGATTCCCACTTTAAGATTAAGTTAGAACATTTCCTGGCTAAAAGGGGAAAGGAATGCTACAGAGATATGTTAAAATCCAGTCTGCATACTCATGTGTTTTCATGTAATTTTGTTAAAAGACCACATAACCTTGGTGAGTCATTAACCCCCATTGTGAACGTTTTTATCATTCATAAAACAAAACTGATGACCCACATGTTTATCATGATAATCTTAAGCATATATAAATTATCCTGTGTAGCCTAAAATCTGATATACATAGCGTGTAAAAGTGTATTTAAAATCATATCTAAGCTACAAGTGTAAAGCATAAAACATTTATTTTGAACTGGAAACGAAATGTCTCTTTAATAATTTCACAAGTGCACTTACTGTTCTTTTAATTTTGTGCATATATTTTGCCATCAGTACTTGTGAGAGTGCTACATGTAAGAGAAAAATAATCTTCCTCCAATGTGAAGGCAAAGACAAACTCATAGGCAATGGAAATGCTGTGGTTTTCTTCATTGCCTGTTCTTTTATTCACAATATCCATAAACTTTCAGGTTGTTTTCTCAAGCACTATTGAGTCTTTGCTTGATTCTTGCTACACTCATTTCTTTGGGCCACATTCCTGTCTTTTCTAGAGCCAAGCCACCTGAGCTGAAGGCGTTTTTGTGGAATTAAAACCTACACTCACACACCTGCATGGCTGTATTAGCATCAGGAAAATGGTCAGGTTCATTAATTCAGAAGAATGTGTCAGGGAGCCAACTGAAACCTGGTACTGAGAGTATGGTTTTTCCACTTGTTCCCAGGAGTCTGGTGCTCACTGAAATGTATTCACTGGAGGAGTATTTGTTTTTTCAGTAAAACAGTCAGCTTCAGAGGGCATTGTTTCCACAGTTTTCAAATACAGCAATATTAGACACTATACAAACACATTGAATACCAATGTTTTTTCTTAGTACCTCATCAGTGCCAGAGCTTCATACAAATAAAACAGCATCCTTTGGAACAAATGGTTATTATTTAATGGGTGACATAGGTGAAATTATACAAATATGGGTATGTTTATGGGTGCAGATATAGGCATAGATATAGAAATAGGAACAGAGGTGATAATATGAATAATGACATAATCAGAGCCACATCATTATAATAATACCTTCTCACTAACACATTTTGCTGGTTTTCTTCCTGAACTGGCTGTTCTCACTGACATCCCTTTAATCAAAACTTGCTCCTCTTGTGTAGGCTTAAGGGTCAACCTAATCACCTCGATGTAGAAAGTCTTGTACAGTCAAGTTTCAAGCTGACCTCCCTCTATTGTGTAACATATCACCTGTGCCAGTCAAAATAGATTTCTTATTGTCCCTCAGAAAAATCATATGTGATTTTACCTATGTGACTTTTCTCCCATAACTGGATCCTCCTCATCTGGAATGATCTACTTGCTTCTCTATACCTGTGCAAGGCAAACTGAATTCAAGCTTCATAAAGCCTGCAATAAATGCTCTCTCTTCCAGTGATTCTTTTCATTCTCTGAAATTCTACAGCACTCATTGCCTCAACCACTCTCTTGGCACTTTGCCCTGCATTTTTACTTATCACTTTATGTATGGATCCTGTCACCCAAAAGAGCTTGTCAGGCCTTTAAGAGTAGAAACCATGTCTCATAACTATTTATCTTCATTGCCTAATATAGAAATCCCTGTGGGTAGTGTGCTCATGATTAATATTTGATGCTGATGATTTTAATAAATTTTAGTTATGCACAGATCATATGTTATACTTAAGTTTCTGGTCTGTCACATTCTTGGCATTAGGGAGAGTTTTTGTCATGACTGTATGTTAAGATAGGCAAAGCAATTGTAGATGTTTTGGTCCAAAATAATTTTTATTATAATGAACTATTAAATAAAAGCCAACGGGAAGAATTCTTGACTAAACAAGAAGATATTTACAGAAACAGCATGGCTTGGTTGAGTTCAAACTGCAGGGCAGTTGTCTAAAATAAATGGAAATGCTATGGAAACAAATCTCTGATTGGTAGAATCCATATTTTTCCACTCTTACCTCATATGACCTTTCTCAGGAAAGCCTAGACACAGGAAGGTTTGTGCTATTCTTTGAATAGATTGAGCTAGCACCTATGGGAAACTGCTTCCTTCTCCCCTTGAAACAGATTCCCTGTGTGACTGTGTCAAACTTACATCAAATATTCTCTTCCTCCAAGCACTGAAACCTTAGCTACAATCTCACTCTCACTCTCACATCAAAACCCTATGTTATGCATGACTGCCTACCTATGAATTCCTTAGTTAACCATTGCAGCATGGTGTAAAATGCAGGTCATGGTCCCCCAAGGATTTCTACATCCTAATCCCTAGAACCTGAGAATATATTAGGTTACATTCAAGGCAGAAATAGTACTGGAACTAAGAATTAAGGTTGCTCATCAGCTGCTCTTGTGATGGAAAGTTGATCCTGGATTATCTGGGTGGCCCCAATGTAATCACAAAAGTAGTTAAAAGTGTAAGAGAGAAGTAGAGTAGAGAGTCAGAGAGATGACAGCATAGGGAAGACTGAGCCCAAAGTTGCTGGCCTTGCAGATGTAGTAACAGTCCCATAAATCAAGGAGTGCAGGGAGCCTGTAGAAGCTGGAAAAGGCAAAGGTTATATAATCTCCCTCATAACCTCCAGAAGGAACACAGCCCTGCCAACTGATTTTTAGCTCACTGAGATCCATTTATGACTTTTAATGTCCAGAACATTTAGAAAATAAATTTGTGTTGTGTTGTTTTATGCCACTAAATTTGTGCTAATCTGTTATTACAGCAATAGGCAAGTAATACAGGTGGATGATTTCATTGACAGTTTGAATAGTTTCCTACCAATGGGAAGGGGTAAAAACCCAGTTCCTCTTTCACAGAAGATCTTTTATAGGTTAGCGCTTTCCAGTTAAAATCCAATTCCTCATGCTAGCCTTAGTGCTTCCAGGTCTTTCAAATTATTTCACATCCATTATATCACTAAAATTTCACATCATGGCTGCCCAGTTGCTATTACAGGGATTATTCTCTGCATTGAAATGATGAGGAAATTGAGGGTATAGAGGTTCAACGACTCATGTTCATGATACAGTAGAGGACACAAAGTACAGTCTAAAACTGAAAGCAGACAGAAATGAAACAGACATCTGAAGTCTCCAATATTAGTTGCTCTTTATTTCTAAGTCAACTAAGAATGAATTTAACCCTGTGTCATTTTTTTGTACCTGTGTATAGTTATTCCCAGAATTAGTGTTATGAGTTACTTTTAGAAAGTGTAAGAGAGATCATTTTTGTAAAGAATCTTAAAAGCTGACGAGGGAAATTAGTGAAATGTCATGATCTGTGGTAATTTTAGAATCATATGGGGCCACCCTTGTCTACATTTTAAACCATATCTCCTCCAGTTCCTTCTTGTTCATTATGTTTTAGCCTTACCCTCTTTCTGTGCCTGGACACACTGAGCTCTTTTCTACCTCGTACTTATGTATTTAACATTCTTTTTGTCCAGAATGCTCTCATCCAAATTTTTCCACATTTGATTTTTTTCTTTTAATTGCTTAAGTTTCACTACTCAGTCCATTACTGATCACCTATCCAGAGAGGACAGTAACTTTCTGGTTCATCCTCAATATATCCTGTATGCTGCTTTTTCCAGTATATCCTCAATACTTAGAATATTGCCAGGAAGATATTAATTCTTTGTTAAAGGAATAAATGGTTACTTCCCATTCTTGATACTTCTGATACTATCATTAGATCCAACAGACTGAATTGATGAGGTCTCTAAGGAATAAAGACATAAAATCAAACTTTAATAAATGGGCATTGTGATTTTCCCTTCTGAAAGTCCATTTGGTTTAGGGGTATATAAAATTGAGTGAATTTATTCAGTGTATGCAGTGAAGTATGCAGTGAAACTGAGTTTGGATATTAGACACTCCCATCTCTTCATTCTGTTTTTGTGATATGCTGAACATTTAATTTACTACTGGGCATAATGGTATAAGGGGAAAAACCTGTTGTGTGATATCCAGCAGTGACATGATAAATACTGCTCCAGATGATGTTGAACTAGGGACTGAAGAGACTATGCACTGTGCATGGCAGTTTGCTAATCTGTACCACAGGTGGGTAATGTTAAGATTCATAGGTTATACTGTGTTTATCTTGGAATGATTTAAAAATAACTTTCCTCAAGTTGTGAAAATTAGGCATTCTTTTGAATAGAATTCATAAAATACAATTATTCAGAGAAGAAAATAAGCCATATGCAATCACACTACCTAGTGATAACTGTAGTTATGTTTTTGATTTACATTCTGTCAATCTTCTCTATATGTATGAACATGCGTGCACAAATATATCTTTTTATACCTAATATATAAGTACTTGATAAGTTTTTCTTGAATATATAAATGAAGGAAGGAAAAAGTAACTGACTACTGGTGACTCCAATCTGAAATTGAGAATATAGATTGTTTCAAAGATTAGTCATTCGTTCCATTAAAACCTGTTAGTATTTCACTACTTTGCTCTTCCCATTCTAATTTTCTTTGACTACTCCACCAAATCTTAGGCTTTTGCTTTATCAGTTCAGTTCCATTTAAATGCAAGAGATCCAAAACTCAACTTCGAAAAAATAAAACCTTGGGGCTCCTGGGTGGCTCAGTAGGTTGAGCCTCTGACTTCAGCTCAGGTCATGATCTCACAGCTGGAAAGTTCGAGCCCTGTGTTAGGCTCTGTGCTGACAGTTCAGAGCCTGGAGCCTGCTTCAGATTCTGTGTCTCCCTCTCTCTCTGTCCTTCTTGTCTCTCTGTCCCTGCTTGTCCTCTGTTTCCCTCTCTATCTCTCTCTCAAAAATAAACATTAAAAAAATTAAGGAAAAAGTAAAACCTACTGAAATATGACAGACAAATAACAAATCTAGATTTCTTCTCCTCACATCTATTCTAAGGGAAGTATTTATTAAACATTTAAAAATAGCTTATCTTAATAGATGCAAAATAAGCATTTGAAAAAAAGTCCACATTCATGATACATGCTCTCAACAGACTACGAATAGCATTGACTTTCCACAAAATGAAATAGGGCATCTACGAAAAACTTAGAGCTAACAAAATCAAATATTCAAAGTTTTTCCTCTAAAATTGGAAAATTTGGAAACAAGCAAGATTAGCCACTCATCACTTTCATTCATCGTTGTACTGGTAGTACAATGCAAATGAAATAAATAGGAGGCATAGAGATTAGAAAGGGAGAAGTAAAACCAATTCTGTAGCAGACAACATGATGGTGTGTGTAGAAATTTTAACTTACCTTCCAAAACAAAAACAAAAACATAATAAATAAATTTAATAATTTTATGGAATAAATGTCAATATACAAAAATCAAATGGACTTTTATACATGAGTAACAAACAGTTAAAATGATGATATCAATACAAGAATAGCTGCATGGAAAATCATAAAATGTGCGAGGATAAACTTAATGTAAGTTGTGCAAACTTCCACACTGAAAACTACAAAACATTGCTTCTAAAAAATACTGAACGAAACCTAAATAAATGGAGAGCTATACCATATTTATGGTTTGTAGAACAAAGTAGTTAAAAAGTCAATTTCCTCCACACTGATTTACAGTTATTATTCAATCCTCATGAGAAACCCAGAACACTTAACTTTTTTTCTGTAGAAATTGACAAGCTGATTCTCAACTTTATATGGAAATGCCAATGGCTTATACTGCCAAAAAAAAATCTTGAAATTAAAGATCAAAGTTAGAAGATCTGTATTACCTGGTTTCAAGAAAGACTTATTATTAAACTACACTAATTAAGACAGCATGTCATTCATGTAAAAATAGACAAATAGGTAAATGGAACAGAATAGAGATGCCAGAAACACTCATATCCAGTGACTCAGTTTCTGACAAAGGTGTGAAAATTATTCAATGGAAGAAAGGAAGAAAAGTCTCTTCAACAAATGATACTACACATCCATATGATGTCCACCTTGCACTATACAAAATAATTTGGGATGGATCAGTAGCCCAAATGAGTAAGTTAAAAGTATTAATTTTCTGGAAGAAAACATAAGAGAATACTTTCATGATGGATGGATAAGAAAAGTTTTATAAACCAAGAATGATAAGCAGAAGAAAAAAAATGATGAAATGATAAAAAATTTAAGGCTTCTGCTCATCAAAATAAAATATTAAGAATAGAGCAGTCACAGACTTGGAGAAATATTCACCATACATATAACTGACAAAGAACTCATTTGCAAAGTATATAAATAACTGCTACAAATAGACAATGAGAAGTCAAATAATCCAATTACAATAAGCAAAGAATTTGAACAGACCTTTCATAATAGAAGATTTATAAGTGGCCAGTAAGCAACTGAAAAAATGCTCAACATGGTTTGTCATCTGAGAAATTCATATTAAAATAACAAGGAAATATCACTGCATCCCTTCAGAATGAATAATAAGTGACTGATGCCACCAAATATTGGAAAAGATATGGAATAACCAGAGCTCTCATATAGTGCTGAGAAAAGAATGGAAAAATACAATCATGTTGAAAATATCTTGACATTGTCTTATAAAGTTAAACATACCTAAATGCCATGACCTAACACTCCATTCTTAGCTATTTACCTAAGAGAAATGTAAACCTATGTCCGCAAAAACACTGTTACACATTTGCTAATAGCAGCTTTAGTTACGATAGCAAAGAAAGAAAGAAAAAAAAAAAAAACAAGCGTTATTCAACAGGTAAATGTATAAATAAATTATACATGTGGTACATTTGCAAATGGAACACTTTACACAAATGTAGATAAGTACACTATGGATGGATCTCTAGCCTCTACTACAAAGCTGTAATCATCAAGACAGCATGGTCTTGGCACAAAAACAGACACATAGACTAATGGAATAGAATAGAAACCCCAGAACTAGACCCACAAACGTATGGCCAACTAATCTTTGACAAAGCAGGAAAGAACATCCAATGGAAAAAAGACAGTCTCTTTAACAAATGGTGCTGGGAGAACTGGACAGCAACATGCAGAAGATTGAAACTAGACGTCTACACTTTCTCACACCATTCACAAAAATAAACTCAAAATGGATAAAGGACCTGAATGTGAGACAGGAAACCATCAAAACCCTCGAGGAGAAAGCAGGAAAAGACCTCTGTGACCTCAGTCATAACAATTACTTACTTGACACATCCCCAAAGGCAAGGGAATTAAAAGCAAAAATGAACTACTGGGACCTCATGAAGATAAAAAGCTTCTGCACAGCAAAGGAAACAATCAACAAAACTAAAAGGCAACCAACAGAATGGGAAAAGATATTTGCAAATGACATATCAGACAAAGGGCTAGTATCCAAAATCTATAAAGAGCTCACCAAACTCCACACCCGAAAAATAATCCAGTGAAGAAATGGGCAGAAAACATGAATAGACACTTCTCTAAAGAAGACATCCAGATGGCCAACAGGCACATGAAAAGATGCTCAACTTCGCTCCTCATCAGGGAAATACAAATCAAAACCACACTCGGATCTCAAAAACATTATGCCACTTTCAAGAATCCAGACACAAAAGAGTACATAATGAATGATTCCTTTTCTACAAAATTTTTAAATAGGCAAATTAATCTATGCTACTACAGTACTAGAATAAGAACAGTGGTTGCCCCTGGGTACAGGGCCAAGATAGAACAGAAAGGTAAATGATGGATATTCCTAGGGGAGATGACAATTTTTTTTTTTATTTTGATAGGAAGAAGTATCCATGGATTTATTCATCTGTAAAAATGCATCAAACTGTACATTTAGCATTAGGGAATTTCACTATATTTAAGTTATGCCTTATAAGAAATTTAAAATGGGAGGTCAGTATTTCAAATGAAGAGGCTCAAACTCTCTTTAATTCATATGCTTCAAGGCACATAATTTGATTATGGATTTTTAAGTCTATTGATAGTGAACTGAACAACAACAGGGTTCAAGTAGTTGAATATATTGCTTTCATCTATATCAGGAGTGTTTTGGGCATAAGTGACAAAAAACTCACTAAGGAGCTTGTTAACAATCACTCACTAGGGTTAATCATTCAGGCATGATTCAGCTTAAAAATCTCAGATTTGTCCTCCTTTTCAAAATATGATTGGTACCCTTCCAGGCAGCCACATCAAGAAAGAAGGATTGGGAGCAAAAACTTTCCTATCAACATTTTTATTTTTATCAGGGAAAGGAAGTCCTCAGGGGGTAAAAATATCTTACTTCTCATTGGCTAGATTTTTGCCCATCCCTGGATGAATTTCAAGTTAATGGAATAGGATTACTGTGACTGATTGAACAGTTGTTTCTGGCCTGTGTAGGAGCTTCCCTTTCTAAGATCAAAATGTTTCATCCTACCTGTGAAATCAGCGTTCATTTCTTAGGGAAGATTTTAAAGATGGGTTCGACAAAGAGTCCAATTACACTGTTGGTTGACAGTGAGCAGAGTCTCACACAGATCTTCTGTTATAAGATGAGATATTTACTTTCCACTCCTGATTTTTTTTTCCCATGTGAAACTCCTTCTACTCTTTATTCTTTGCTTCATCCTGCCCCAGATGGCATGAAGTGATTTGTTTGTTGGTAAATTTTGGAAGAAAGAGGATGTTAGCTTAGCAATGAATGACCTTATTTTAGAGCTGACTAGAGAGATCATATGCCTGCTGCTCTACCATGGGGAGGCTCCATCTCCACGGGGAAAGGGTGGAAGAATAGGGAAGTCTTCCCCAGTCTTCAGGTATCGAGATTCTGTCTAACTCTACCCAGTTCTGAAGATAAATGTTAGAAAGCCTACTGGGCTCTGATACCCAAGCTAATTTTTCTAACCCTGCATCCATAAACAGTAAGGTGGATAGCTACTTTCTACATTAATTTCAACATGTTTAGAATTTGAGTAGAATTAAGTCCCCTAAGAGCCTCCAACATTTGGTGCATTGGTTAGGGGCATCAAGAATAAGGAGTAGAATTTTGGAGGAAAAGTATGTAAGAGAAGATTTTGATGGGATCATGACTGTATCTTGGGATCTTGGGCTTTCATATGTCATCACAGTGTTCTGACGGGGGGTTAGAGACTTATTAATCAATTTTTAGCTGTTACCACTTGCCTTCACATTGCAGGCTAGACTAAGGCTGGCTTAATTGTGTAAGAGTGTGTAAACCTTAACTGAGGACACAAAAGGGTCTGGCAAAAGCAAGAGAGAGTCCCAGCAAAAGCACATGGCTCACATGAGTGATCACACAGATACATGGGAATCGCAAAGTTGCCTGGGCAAAGCTTCTTAGCTCTGCTATAGGTGGCCTTGATAGGCCTATAATGGGTATATGTGACCACAGTTTAATTCATAGGCTGGGCTTTTCCTAACAGACATATCTGTGGTAAATATTATATTATAGAAAAAAGAGAACCTTTACTTGTGCCCTTGGTATTTGTGGGTATAAAATATTTGCTGCATTTAAACATTAAGGAAGCCAAGTTCCTATAATTCTACAGTTCACAAAATCTAGTTTAAACTCAATGCCAGATGACTGTTCCAAATCCTATCACATATTCAGAGCCAAGGAAAAACTGTTGAAGTAATTAATCTTATCTCTTTATGAATAATTCTCAAAAAAATTAGTGGATATATTTCAAGATGATTGAATTATTATGGATGGTATTCCTGTGCCATGAGAGAACATGTTTCATAGGTAGACGTAATGGAAGAAAGTATCTTGAGGGACACAAGGCAGAAGTATTGTTCTATGCTAATCCTCTAAGTCAAGAGTCATCAAACTATAACTACAGGTCAAATCAGGCCTGTATTAGAATCAGGCTGTATTAGAATACAGCCACATCTATTAGTCTAAGGCAACTTTCCACAGGGGCAGAGTTGAGTAGTTGTGACAGAGAAGTTATAGCCCATTGGCTTTTTACAGAAAAAGTTTGCCAACCGCTCCTAGAAAACAGCAATGATTCTCAGACTTGAACACACATCAGAATTACCTGGAGGACTTGTTAATTTACAGATTGTTAGGCCTCATCTCCAAAGTTTCTGATTCAGATGTTTCCATTGGGCCCATAATTTGTATTTCTAGCAAATTCCCAGTGATGCTGATGCTGCTGGTCTAGAGACCAGGCTTTGAGAAACACTTCCCTAAGGACAAGCTTCAGAAGCAACAACAGCAATTATTATATTCTGCAAAGGATGATTTGCAGTTAAACCAAATGCAGAGAAGGGGATGAAAGCCTTAGGTCTGAGTATCCATTGCAAGAGGTAGTGGTGGGGCACCTGGGTGGCACAGGTTAAGCTTCTGATTCTTGATCTCCACTCAGGTCATGACTCACAGTGTGTGAGTTCAAGTCTGAGTTCAAGCCCTGCATCCAGCTCTGTGCTAATGGTGTGGAGTCTGCTTGGGATTCTGTCTCTTCTTCTCGCTGCCCCTCCCCCAGTTGTTTTCCTCTCTCTCTCTCTTAAATAAATATTAAAAAAAAAAAAAAAAAAGAGTAGTGTCAATAACTGAAAAGGGAAGAAAAGAATAGGTAATAATAATGAATTAAAAATCAGTAGGTCATTAGAGTTCACATGTATTCAAGTACCAGGATTCAAAATCATGCAAGCCCAAGAGGAAATGGTCATTAAAAATTTAAGAAATATATTCTGCTTGGGAAAGAAAGTCTCCCTATCCACCTCCTCCCAAATATGGTACATGCATTGAGACAAAATGAATCATGTTCTGGGGGATCTTTCTTTCTTCTTTTCTTTTTTCTTTTCTTTTCTTTCCTTCTTTCTTTTTTGGAGGAGAGGGGTACCAAATTATTTCATGTGAAGGAATGGTACAAATGATAAAACGTAAGCACATGTTCTGGTACGACTTAGTGAAAGGGCAAATGTAAGCTCATTACGCACCCACTGTATTGGTGACCAGAGTCACCGCACAGCTATGGGGAAGCCAGCCTAGGCTTAGTTCCCAGGGTGCACTTGTCACACTTCCGCCACGTCAGGTTCCAGGGTGGGGGCTGGAGCTTGGGCGGGGTCTGGGGGACTTTGACAGGACGCAGCCAGGACAAGGAGGGGGCAGGTCCTCCTCGTGCGACTTCTGTTAGACAGCGGCCCAATTTTCAGATGGCTTTTACCTGCCTGCCCCTTCAGCCATGAAGCTCCAAGAAGTTGCACATGTGAGCATCGTTTTTGTCGGTGGCCAGGTTGTGCAGTTCCAGTAGTGACCGATTCACGCTAGTTTCCAAGCGCAACGGGTGACGCAGACTCCGTTGCCGCGTCCACCATCCAGGTCGTTGGGCTCTGGTTCCTGCGTATCCCGAAGGAAGGTGCGGCCACCACCCTGACCCGCAGCAGCCTCAGGGCTTTCTCAGTTTGTGGCCTGCCCTCAGAAGGCTGGCGAAGAAAACACTAAGCCGAGCTCTTGAAAGCTCCAGCATCACGGTCAAAGTAGTGGGTCACCGACAGGCAGCCTAACGTTCGCTGCTGGCGGTTAGCGGCCTCAGAGCCGTTGGCGGCTGCGTCATGGCGGCCGCGTCGGCGGCGAGGGCGGCCTGCGAGCGGCGTGCGGCCTGGCATGACAGAGCAGAATTTCAGGCCGCCGTGTGCAGGGCACATCTGGCCTCTGCGGCCACACCTACGCCCCTCAGTGTGGGCCTCTGGACACTTCGGCGTCCACCAGTGACTGGTATCGCAGCCAGGCGGAGAGCGTGACGCCCTCTACCTGCCTTTGCTGTAGCGTCTCCCACAGGAAGCGTGGGTGGTGGGAATATAGTGGTGCTGGGCCTAATGGCTCTAGGGCCTGGGTTCGGCTTGCCTTCTTCGTGGGTCCACAGCGCGGTCTGCGTCTCATCGTCACGCGTGGCCATTCGCTCCCTGAGGTGTTTAACACCGACGTCGCCTGAGGACGGGCTTCGCAGTCCGTGACCCCAGAGGAACGTCCTCTCATTTCTGAGAGTGCTGAGAGAACTGCCGATTTCGCACCGCCCACGTTTGGCTGAAAAAGGTGGGGTTTGGACTTAAAACTTTGGACGTTTGGACTTCACGCTCCAAAGGGCAAACTGATTTGAGTCTAGATATTAAGGCATTGGAACTTTCATACTTGGGGATTTTAGCTTGCAAGTGGATTTAATCATTCTCCCTTGGAATTTGATAATGGGGAATGTTGGTTTTTTGTTTTTTTTTGTTTGTTTTTTTTTTTTTTTTTCTTCACAGGGGGAATGTCCCCCTTTGAATGTGTTCAGTGTTTTTAGAGACTTTCTGGAATGCTGTGTGGATCGTGTGGTTGGTTGTCATGGGGCACGGCAAACTAAATAGGAAATGGATTTTTACTCTCGGGTACAGAGTAGCTCTGGAGCTGACTTAGGTGATGCTTTGTTCTCATCAAGTTTAGCAAAATCGAGTGTGACTTTCATTGGTCCCAAGATGATTCTCAAAGAGCAGTGGTTGGTAATGGAGAGGTGTTAGGAGTCCTAATGTATTTCCGTGAGAGACTGCTGGCCCCCTCTCTCCAAGAGGACAGCCACACTTCTGCTTGACTGTAGGCTTTATGAAAACTTTAATGGGTTCTGAAGAAAAAAGTAAGTGAATTTTTATGGGAACCCTTCATCCTCACTCTTCATGTTTCGTGCCTGTAAGAGGAACTCAGAATCTCACCCTTCCCTCACTTCCCAGGGCCAGTGGAATGAACTAATTAACTGGGAAGGAAAACGTAGGCTTATTTGCTAATTATCTGCTCCACTCAGAGCTACCACTTCTTCCTTTTAGAAGCAAAGTAAAGCTGCCCGCTAGGAGGACAAGTTGTTTGGTTTTTCCAGACGTTCTGCTTCCTCTGACTGTGAGAGACACGAGTGGGTAACTTTGCCTCAGTTTGGGGTTTGATGTTAGGAGTCCATTTAATTCTCACAACAAAGCTATGACCTTGAACTTAGCAGTAAAGTAAAAGAAGTAGTATTTTGGCCTCCGTGTGCCACTGTTTGATTTCTCAGTATCTTTTGAAATGTCAGTGGTAAAGAAAGACGCTGATTTGGAGGGGAAGAGAGATTTTCCCTTAGAAACAGATTTTACCCCTTATTGTCCCCCCTTGCCCTACAAGGAACAATTTTTTCTGTAGTAAGCTGATGGATGAAGGAGTTTTGTCAATTAAAATAACAACAAAAATGTGTGTGGATTACAGATATCTGTGGAGATTTGTTTTATAGACCTTTTTTCTCCACAATAAGTAAAAGTGTCTATCGTTCTGAAAACAGGTGTGTACATTTACATTAAATAAATTATTCATTTGCTAATATTGTGGGATTGTTTTGTGGTGCATGAAAATAAAATAAAGCTGAAATAATCTGTATTCCTTGCATTATGCATTATAACATTAGAAAATAGTTTTTTTTTCTTTCTGGAAATACTCAACAAACAGGCTCTCTTTTCAGTCCCTGAGGTACCATAGTAAGTAACAGAACAAAATCCAATAAAAAACTTGGAATTTATTTTTGTTCTTTGTCATCACCTTTCATTAATGGTATGTAGGTTTCAATTTCTAAGCACATGCAGTATGGTTCGGCTGGATTGAATGTTATTATTTTGATTCTCTTTGCTAAGCTCCAAATATTCTACTTTCCCTTTTCCTTCATTCTGGGGAATTTTGTACATTCACTCATAGTCATAGTTTTTCCCAGAGCTTGAAAACACCCCTATGTAGCCTTTGGCACTTTGCCCATGTACACATATCTCCATGGAGCCTCTCCTGCTCTGCCGTTCTAAACTCAATTATTCCTTTCTAAACAACACCATTGTGTACTTACTGCCTATACCACTCAGTTCTTTTGTTATTTAATATTTTGTTATTTTTATGCCCAATGTGCATATAGAACCCATCTAAAGTTAATTGCAGGCTCCTTAAGGACCAATTTTAATACTTTGCACATCACTCAAAACATTGGGTTTTGTAACACGTAGGCACTCAAACGCTTTTAAATGTATCTAACTTTCCTAAGTGGAAGAAACCCTGTTCAAGGAAGATAAAGACCACTTTTGGAGCTTCTACTGAAGGTACAAAAAAACTTATGTGTTTATTTTCTAAAATCTATAATATATATATCGCTGAAATTATACCTACACTTTTAACAACTAATACTTCAGAAATGAGAATAATTTTAGGTATATTTTTCATGTATCTGAAATTAATAAGCCCTGTTTAGAGCCACAACTATCTTTTTCTTTCATTTGTAAGATCAAAATTATTAGCATATAATAAAATGCATCCATTTAAGAGTACAGGTCAATGAATTGTACAGGTTTTGAATTATTACCCATATGACTATCACTACATTCAAAATATAGAACTTTTACTCAACTTAAAAGCCGTTTGGAGCACAAAAGGTTTGTGTATGTGTGTTCCTGTGTGCATTTATTTACTTTTCAATTACAGTAATGTGCCATAAAAGAAACATTTGTTGGTGTATAGCTTATTTATTGAGACATTTAAACATTACATCATTTTTCACATGAAAACTTTGAACTTTAGAGTGATTTTTCTAAAGGGCACATATGGAGTTAGTGTAACAGGAAGTAGCCAGACCTTAATGAAGCATTGCTTTTAAAGGGTGAACATCGTAAGATTTTAAGTGGATAAAGGAGAAACTCGTCAACCCATATGGCAAGGAAGTCTTAGTTGCCTGTTCGACTTCATTTACCTGCTTTCTTCCTGTCAAAAGACAGGGCAAGGGGTGGAAGGGGAATCAGAGCTATACTGAATCCTATAGCATATGGGCTTATGACAAGCCAAATGATCAGGCAATTCTCTTTAATCCTCATCTAGTAAATTCCTAAGGATTTCTCACAAAAATGGAATTAGTTTAGTGATAATAAGAAGTCAGGCCCAAGAAATAGTAAATTCTCACTTTTCATTATGTTTGCCATGTCACTCCACTTGCCGATTTGCTTTAGTTTAATGAACTATGTTTCAGGCACTTGATACATTGATGCTAATGTTTAGGCCTTCGTGGATATCTTCTGGTCGTTGGTGGAGACAAAATGTTCAGTTTCTCATCCTGTGATGTGCAGAGAGAAACAAAGAGGCCATTGGGGCACCTGAGTGGCTCAGTCGGTTGAGCGTCTGACCTCGGCTCAGATCATGACTTCCCAGTCCATGAGTTTGGAGCTCAGAGCCTGCAGCCTGCTTCAGATTCTGTGTTTCCCTCTTTCTCTGCCTCTCTCCTACTCGTGCCATGTCTCTGTCTCTGTCTCTCTCTCAAAAATAAAAAAACATTAAGAAATTAAAAAAAAATGAATAGGCCATGGAACAGATTTGCCACGCACTGCTGCCACTCTGCATTATTAAACATGCACTCAGCCTCTTGGCTTTCTTGGGTGTTCATTTTCAGGGACAGGGCCCTTTTTTACTTTTTTTTTTTTTTTTTTTTTTTTTGTGCTGTTGATCAATAAACAGCAAATAAAACTGCTGAAACTTGCCTTCTCCCTCAGAACACTCCTTTATTTGGATGCTTCAGATTCAGAGGTAACAGTCTTCAATAAGTGCTATTTTGACTTTTGAAAAAGGAACTGTAGTTCTGTTCCTGAAAATAAAGTAAGTCGCCAATTTAAAGTAGGTCTATGAACAAAACATGTGCTGCAAAAACTTCCTAGCGATTGCTTTTTAAAGAATGCCTCAGGAGGGCCAGGACTGGGGGAAGATGAAGTGGAGGATATTGGGGAATAGACTCAGGCCTGCCTCTATTCAAAATTACCAAGCGTATGCAGACAGTGTATACTTTCTCGGCCTGTGTTTACTTTATACATTTAAATCTGTTTAGTGCCCACAAATTACCCTACTCCCCTCAAAATCTCAGGAAAAGATCTTAGAAACAATCTCACATTAAGGTTTAAAGGACTGACCCAACTTTCAGTGTTACCCGTAAACGGTGTCTATGAACTTGCATAGATGGATAAAACTTCAAGCTAAGTGAATGATGCTTCGGTGGTAGATTCAGAGCTATGTTTTTAATCTTTATTTGGCAGAATTAAAAGATTGCCTAAGATCATATATGTCTGACTTTGTGTAAAATTGTACTAGATTTGAATCATTGCTTTCCCTTACAACTCTTTCTAATAAAATCTGCCTCACTCACTAAAGAAACCGTTGCATGATCCCACTCCACTGCCTGTAATCACAGCCAATGGGACCCTGAGACGGAACTGCTCTAAGATCTCATTTACTCACTTGGCAGAAGCAGTGGATTGGGTACCTGGCATACTAGAGAAAGTTGGGCCAAGCAGATTCCTCTCGGGGGAAGAACCTTCATTTCTTCTCTCACTTTCCTGGCAATACTGAGTCATGTTCTCAAGAGGTCGGACGTTGGGGCAGATGGAGTTTGTTATTCATTGTTCTCACTCTTATTTTTAAGTCATTGATTTCTTTTGCTGAGATTTGTTCCCATGGCAACGACACAGGCCACTTGGGTTAAGAAGCTCAGAAAGAGCAATGAAACTTGAAGGAATTCATTTTGTTTTTGTCTCCACTTGCTATCATTTCCAAATGCTACCAACTGCCTCATAGGTCACATCATCTTTGAGTCCCCAGGATATCTCTGATGAACTTTAAGATTGTTTTTACTTTCTTCCTCATTAAAAAGGGGCACTTTGTTTTTCCTGACATGGACAAAACTTTTATGGAAGCTTTTTTTTTTCACATACTTCAAAAATAATACTCTGTTATAAAATCCACAAGGAAGAGCAAGGACAAAAAATGGCCTCATTATGTAGGACCTTTGCATGACCATTTCCCCAGCTCAGCCAGCTTTCCCTCTATCCAGCCCTATCCAGTGCCCTGGTCTTTCTCTCTCTCTCTAGCCATATGCACTCATGCTAATTTTTTTCTCACCTCAAATGTTACCTCCTCAGAGAAGCCTCCTCTGGCCACTGACACTGAATTAGGTCCCACTGCTTTTTAAAACTTTTGTCATAATGGGATAATTACATATTTTTGTGATTATTTAAATAATAATATTTGTGTGTCCCAACAAGACTCTGAGCTTCCAAAGATAAGGTACTTGGCTTTTTGGTTTATCTTTGAAATTCTAGCATCTAGCATGATAATCGACAGTGACTAGACTTCATAACGTTCATTTATTGAATGGATGGAAAAATATTTAATTTCTTCTTTCATAAGGCTAGAATCAAGTCGATACTTTATTTGGATATATTTGTCAGCTCGGGCTGCCATACCAAAGTGCCATAGACTGGGTGGCTTAAACAACAAAACTTTCTCATAGTTTTGGAGATTGAGAAGTCCATGATCGGGGTGCCAACCAATTACTTGGTGGCTCGCAGATGGCCACTTTCTTCTTGGTGTTCTCACATAGCAGAAGTGGGGTTGGGGAAAGAGAGAGAAAGAGGTCTTCTTGTAATAAAGGCATCAATACCATTGGATTAGTACCCCACTTTTAAGACCTCATTTAGCCTTTCTCACCTCCTCACAGACCCTATCTCTGACTACAGTCACATTGGGAGTTAGCACTTTAAAATATGAATTTGTTGGGGTGGGGGACACAATTTTGTCCATCCTCCTGGGTTAAGCTTACTTGACCTGAAATTGTTCTTCTAGCAGATGTTAACTTATTACTTTGAAACTTTTTTGTTTTTCTCTTTTGTAAGCAAACAATTAGGCTTCTGCAAGAGAGCATTTTCCTTCCTGTTAGACTCTGCAGTTTCTGTTTCTCCCTGTCTCTGTCTCACTCTCTTCCTCCGTCTCTCTCTGTTGCTATTTGGCTTTCAGGAAAACAAACTTTTCAAAATTTATTATTTTCTCTGAATTGAAAATTCTGGTGCTGAATGCCAACACCGAAGTGTATTAATAATATAAGCAAGACTCAGAAATCATTATTGATGCATTAATATAGTAAACATATTTCTAGTTAAACCTTCAGTGTTGTTTGCCACTTAATATTGCTGGCCTTTGATGTTCTTTTTTTTCTCCTATATGACTTCTTTCTCCTCTAGTTCATATCCGTGAATAAAAGTGAGCCATGGTTCTTGATAGTCTGCCTTCGCACAAAGTCTCATATTTGTCTGCAAGGACTCTATTTAATTTTTAAAATCACTTTTATTACTCTGTACAAGGGAGTCATCTGGAACTGACATTCCATAATAAACTACCCTTGACAAATATTATTTTTTTTTCTTGTGAAAAGCTCTGTTTCCTGTTTTTCTTCTTCAAATAGCCATTGGCAGTTCTCTGATTGAGAATGCAGGGCTACCAGAGGAGCAGCGCTTGCCAAGTGAGTTTTTATTTTTTTAATTCCTCTTATGTTATATTTAATCAAAAGTGCACCATTTTATGTTCTTTTCTTTTCTCCCAATTCACTTTAAATTTCTTTTCTGTAATTGATGTTTCAGTTTTTACTGAACTTGCAAATGAATGCAAAAATCTGTTAAAAGAAACTTTTCATTTATTAACTCACTGCTGCATTGGCCAGACATTTCTGAGGGACTGAGAGAGTTGCATCAGGTGTGAAACAGGTGTGTGAACAGGCTACTTGAATACTGATTTTGAAGGTCCTCAGTGAATACCATTCCACTTGAAGAAGCAGTTTCAGGCTAACTTCACGCATTAATGAGGCAGTCCTATTGTCTAGACTTGTGACACAAGAAATAAGCCTCCTTACTTGCCATCTTACCTTATTTGAATTTCATGCCAGTCTGGACCTTAAGTGTCCCTTTTCAATGGAGGGGTTTTACATCTTTCTGATCCATTTAGAGTAGAGCCAGGGGCATTTATGACAAAGGTGACCAGGTAAATGGCAATAATGTAAAACAGTAAAATCCCATCACCTGGCTGTGCTGATTTATTCCGTGCCCATGTGGATCCATTTATTACTTAGACAGCATCAAGGACCAATTCATCTATTAAAGTATTAGCACTACACTGTATTTTTTTTTTTTACCTAAATGTATTAAATACCCATTTATGTTCCAGAAGATGATGGAAAAGTGAAGTTGAATTGATCATTGTTTCTACTGGAAAGAATATAGATAATAGATGAATAACAAGAGAGAGAATGATTATAAGCATAGGGAGTCAGAGGAATGAGTGGTGGTTGTCGTTTCATTTGTGGAAATAGAAGAAGGCTTCCCAGCATGGAAGCATTTGTACTGCCATCTGAGGGATGAATGAGAATTGAGAAGATGGAAAAGATAGAGGTAAGTATTCTGAGAAGAGCCATGGCCCAGATGAAAGAAATAACATAGCCATTTGCTCCCTAAATAGGTTGGAAAGGCAGGACTGGAAAAGAGAACAGAAAATATTAGATGTCACTTAGATATTAGACATTCTGAAGATCTTGGGGGATCTGAGATAGGGTAGGAAAAATAGAAGGAGACAGTAGAAAGTCATGTTGTATAGTAGAGTTATAGACTTTGCAACTTAGTAGGAGACAAGGAACGAGCAGTCACATTTGAGTCTAGATTTTATCCCCGGTAATTGAGAGAATGATGTTCTTAGGAAGAGGAGCTATGAGGTTCGGAGAAAGGTATTTCGGAGAAGGAAATATTTGATTTCAGAAATGAAAGATGTTTCTGTAAAATCCCCCCTAGCCAATTGTTTAAAAGAGTATATAACCTTCAGGGTTTAGACTTTAATACTGGATTTTAATCTAGATATAATTCGCAGAACTTCATATCTGAGAGAAATTTATAAGATCGCCTCTGTGCCAGCTGATATTCTTTGTTGCCTACTACTATTTTGTTAAATTGGGTTACATGATAACTTACCATCTGCATTTCTTTTGTTTTCATTTAATGTACAAGGAGGAAAAGAGCTATGTAGAGAAAACCCCCAAATAGGCCATGTACAAGAAAAGAGAAGTTAGATAAAACAAAAACAAAAGACAAATTGAGGGAGTAAATTGGAATCTGGCTGAGATAGCAGGTGATGGTGATTGAAAACACTGATATTCAAATTGGATTCATCTGATGGTTGTGGGCCCTGTGATTGAAGAATCAGATGCCCGTTCCAGCTGGTGTCAGAGCTCTATGTTTTTCAAGATTCTGACAACAGTCTACAGTGGTATGAGAGCTTTCCTATATGTGGAAGCTACACTGGAAAAGGCCGGTCCTTGAGTGTGGGATTAAATAGAAGAATGGTTGCATGGAAGAATCTCCAGGTATGTCTTTATAAGGTATAAAAGGAGTGTTTGTGTGTGTGTGTGTGTGTGTGTGTGTGTGTGTAGGTGTGTAGGTGTAGGGGGGCGTTTAACAATTATTTTGTTTAAGAGAAGAGAAAATACTTTGTTCTAATTTCTGCCCAAGTGTTCTTTAGCTTTTGACCTAAACCCAAGTAAGATTCTCTTTCTTTTTAAACACAAAGACTTTAAAGAGTACTCGAGTTCTTTTCAGCGAGATTTTTTTTTTATAACTCTCAAATTCAATTGCCTTTGAGAAAGTGATCACAATAGAGAATCAAGTAACCTTTTCTCATTTGCTCATATAATCTGATTGATGGATTAGATGTTTATGGTATTATGAAGGTATAAAAGCTGTAGGCTCTCTTAGGAATTTGTTGATCTCTTATTTTCTTTACATTCTGAAGTTCAAATGAAACATATCAGCAGTATCTAAGCTCATGTACTCCCATTCAGGTCTATTTAAAATCTCCATGCTTATTTTTAGTTCTACAGCAAGTGCCTAGATACCTAATGGAAACAGATAATGGGAAGGTGTTGTTTGATAAGCCGCCTTTTTTCTTTCTTACATCTATTAAGTAGAGTAAACCTTGATTTTCTTTGGAAATAGAAGCAAAACTAAGTAGACTGGATTGAAAAATTCAGATCACTTCTCAGAAGAGAGCCTAGGTGCCTAGGGATTTAAATCACAGGCAAGCAAATAGGACTAATAGGTTAGAAATATGAGCCAGGAGACTAGTTAATGATAAATTATGAGAAAGTCAGGGAAGGACTGTGTGCAAAAAAGGAGCTTGGTAGTACAGTGGTAGCTGCCTAGGCTAGGAGCTTCCTACATATTTTTTTTATGTCAGAGGAAGTATACATTGTTCAGAATGGGGGACTGTAATTTGAAGGCAGTGAAATGAGGAAGAAGAGAAGCAGAAGCAAAGTGATTGCTGCTAATGGAATATAACCCTTTTAATTTTTTAAAAATAAAAATTGTATATAATTTGTAAATGTTTTTTAGAAAGAGAGAGAGAGTGTGTGTGCATGAGTGGTGGAAGGGCAGAGAGAGTAGGAGAGAATCCGAAGCAGGCTTTACGCTATTAGCACAGAGCAAAACATGGGGCTTGACCCCACAAACTGTGAAATCATGATCTGAAGTCGGATGCTTAACCGACTGAGCCACCCAGGTGCCCCCCAAACTGTGTATCTTTAAGATGTATAACATGATCTGATATACATAATGAGAGGATTAGTACAGTCAAGCTACTTAACAAATCTTTTTCTTTTGACTAGATAATATATTTATTTTTAATTTATTTTATTTTAATTCCAGTGTAGTTAATATGCAGTGTTATATTAGTTTCAGGTGTACAATATAGTGTTTCAACAGTTCTTTTTTTTACTTTTTTAATGTTTTTTTTTTTTTTTATTTTTGAGAGCGAGAGAGAGAGCACAAGTGGGGAAGGGGCAGAGAGAGAGGGAGATACAGAATCCGAAGCAGGCTTCAGGCTCTGAGCTGTCAGCACAGAACCCAATGCGGGGCTTGAACCCACAAACTGAGAGATGATGGCCTGAGCTGAAGTCAGATGCTTAAATGACTGAGCCACTCAGGTACCCGTGATTCAACACTTCTCTACATTACTCACTGTTCATCAGGATAAGTATACTCTTACTCCTCATCCCCTATTTAACCCATTCCCTCCATCTACCTTCCCTTTGGTAGCCATCAGTTTATTCTCTATAGTTAAAAGTATGTTTCTTGGTTTGTCTCTTTTTTCCTCCTGTGTTTGTTTTGTTTCTTAATTCCACATATGAGTGAAATCACATGGTATTTGTCTTACTCTGGCTTATTTAACTTAGCGTTATACTCTCTGGATCCATCAATGTTGTAGCAAATGGCAAGATTTCATTCTTTTTAATGGCTGAAGAATATTCCATCACACACACACACACACACCACATCTTTATCCATTCATCTATAGATGGGGACTTGGGCTAAACATATATTCTTACATAGTTGTCATTCTGTGTGTGCGTGTGTATGTGTGTGCGTGTGTGCGTGTGTGAGATAGAAAGAGATAAGAGCACCTGAAATCAACTCTCTTAGCATCCACTATTCTATACAGTATTATTAACTGTAGTCATCATGTTATACATTAAATGTGTAGACTTACTCATCCCACATAATGGCAATTTAGCACCCATTGCATCTCTTTCTTTCCTCTATCCCTTCCACCCTTGTAACCACCTTTCTACCTTCTGCTTTTATATGTTTAAATATTTTAGATTCTACATATAAATGAGATCATGAATTTTTTTCTGTTTCTGGCTTATTTCACTTAGCATGATGTCTTCCATGTTAATCTGCATTGTTGCAAATGGTGGGATTTCCTATCTATCGTGTATCTATTGTGTATCTATCAATCAATCATCTGTCTATCATCTATCTATCATCACGATATCTTTATCCACTAATCTGTTGATGAACACTTAGGGCATTTCCATATCTTGGCTATTGTGACTATTGCTTCAATGAACATGGGAGCATAGCTACCTCTTCAAGATACCTCTTTCATTTCCTTTGAGTGTATACCCAAAAGAGAGATTGTTGGGATAGTTCTATTTTCAGTTTTTTGAGGAAACTCCATACTGTTTTTCATAATGGCTGTACCAGTTTACATTCTCCCCAATAGTACACAAGGGTTCCTTTTCTTCACATACGTGACAACACTTATCTTTTATTTCTTTTTTTTTGATAATAGTCATCCTAACAGATATGAGGTGATATTGTGGTTTTGATTTGTATTTCCATGATGATTAGTGATGTTGAACATCTTTTCATATACCTGTTGGCTATTTGTATGTCTTCTTTGGAAAATGGCTACTCAAGTCCTTTGCTCAGTATTTAATTGGGTTGTTTGATATAACACTTTTTATGTATTGTTATATCTATTGAGATAAATTTTTATCTGTGATAAAATGATCAAAGTGTAATATCATGTAAAACGTTGGAACTCATACTATAGCTAACTGACCAACTTGAATTTTTATAATTACTCAAATTTGGCAATACTGCTTTAGCATGATCTCTTGAGCAATTAGCTTACCCATAAAACCGTGGAAACAGAGCTCCTCATCTCATTCTAAGCAACTAGGGAGACATATTCACCACAAAATAAGTGATTCTGGTTCTTGGTGTAAATGTCTCAACAAAAGTGATTTTTTTTTTCCCCTCATCTAAACCACTCAACTTTTGATTATTCTAACTGGTCCCTGACATCAGCTGATGTTGCTGATGGTGATAGCAGCTAATTCCAGAATTTCTCTTCTGCCTGTGGTCCAACAAACAGCTGACCTCACAACTCCATTACTTGAGCAAATCAGTGGACAAAACAGTAATCACATGCTTGAAGTAAACAGTAAACACTTGGCCCAGGGAGTCGAAGATAGGGGAATACTTCCTTCCACATGTTACCTCATGAAAGCAACACCTTTCTTGAGACTACCTCAAAGTTCGGAAGTCAGACCTTTGACTACAGCCTGGAATGGTAGAAAGGGAGAAGACAAGGGGAAGGACTGGCAATTTCATGACAAAAAAATTTGGGGAGCTCAAAAGAGATACTATTTTGAGGAGACGGACTGGTTAGTCACTAACACTGGAATTAAATTTCTTAGCAGTTGCCTCATGATAATTAGCCTCTTATTATACTATAGGAAGGTCTGCTATTCTGTTGTGTGCTACAAAGCCTGTCTAGGTAGAGCACTTAGGGTTCTGGCCATGAACCAAACCTCTGTTCATGGATAAGGGAGAAAATCTCTTAGAACATCAACCTCAGGGTGAAGAGGAAGATAATCCTTTCCTCAAATCATATGCTAGAGCTTCTAAGAATAAGCCGCAAAGCCTCAAGGGATGAGAAGTATAAACAACTTTTAAACTTGGTTCAGACAACTTTAAGAGATAAAGATCATATTTTTTCTATTGCACAATAAAGTGGGAGGTTCTTTCCACTTAACAGAAGTGGGTTTTGGCTTTAAGGATGGAATTTTTATCTTCTCCTACTGCTATTCAGGGTACTGAACGATTCAAAGCAACTTAGTGGTGTAAAGATGTTTTGACTGCATCCTTGAACTCTGCTTGATTTGAGCTTGATGGTATCATATTCCGTTCTCCTGTGGAAACTGCCAGCTCTCCCCCACACTGATTCTGCTTGCATAGTTAACAGTTTCTTAAGCTGACTCCATCTTTCAGCCTATTTCCATGTTCTCCTTTCTATTTATAGTAATTATAGATAGGGAAACATTGTTAGAAGTAGGGGGGGGGCAGTATTAGCAGTAGAGTAAACTTTCTTAAACCTAATCAGAATGCCTAATAGTTTAGATGGTATCAATAAGACTAAAGATCTCAAGTGAAAGAAGTCTGAATATTTCTAAATTAGAGATAATTTAATTATGAGGAAAATTTCACATTAATTCATACCAATCGTCATATTATTAGGAAAATTTCACAAATTTCTGAATATACTTACTGAATATATTGTGGATTTGGTGATACCGCTTTTGTATATCTAAACTTCCTCACTTATCTATGGAATATTAAAAATCACTTGAACTCTCCCTGAGGGATGAAATTCACCCACAGCATGCTTCAAAATTCTTCTGTAAAACTCTGGAAGAGGTTTTAATATAGAAGTCAAATTCATAAAAATAAAAATTTATTATTTAGCCATTACCCATTTTAGCATCTTGCATATTGATTTCTCATATAAAAGAATTGAATACTTCCATCCTAACAGTCTGAAAATACTAAAGCTGTTTTTCACACCTAGCAATTACTCAGAATGCATTTTTCACAAAACTAGCAATTGTATCAAGATGCATGAGCAAATCCAAATGCCAAAATGTCAGGAGAGCAGGTGAGACCACCTATGCTAACAAAATCTAGACATTTTTATTTTCAAGGAACTGCATTTCTTTCTCTTTAGGAATAATTATTAAAACTAGGAGCACAATCGACAAAGGAGTTTGGCTAATTCCCATAATGTCACTGCTGCTCACTCAGTGATCTGTCTCCTCTTATTAAAGCTATAGAGACAGGCCTCGTTAGTGCCTTTTTGTACTATGAACTGGTCCCATTGTGGTTCAGGATGAGAAAGTAAAAGGGTGAAAACAATTTATTGAACTAGTCGTGCAAGTGATTCCTTGGGGATTCACCCCTGACCTTTTCCAGGGCAGTATTTCCATAAATAAATTGGGGCTTTGTTTCCTCCAAGAAGATAGCTAATTCAAAGTTAAAAGACATTTGAATGCCAGAATCACTTGACTGTTCTTGAGCTATAATGATTTAGATTGAATGTCATTGTGCACTCAAGCTTTCCAGGTAATTGAGCAACTATGGGCTTTATCTGATGATATAGTTATGGCTCTTTAAATATCAATGACCCTGGTTTTGGAGTATAAACTAATAGTTGGCAAATATGTAGTCATTATGAATAAGAGACACAACACTACAAAAATTTGTCATTTTTAAATTAATGACTTTCAACATTATTAACTTTGAATAAATTATGTCTTTTTAGAAAATTATAATTATGTAATTAGGAATCTTAGATTTCCCTTGGAGAGCAAAGTACTTTGTTGAAACTGTAGGCTTTTATATATTTTCTTTGTTGGTGAGAAGAGTAGCTATTTTAAAAATAACTTCTTTATTCAGTGAGATTTCTATCTGAGGTTTTCTGGTAATCATGGCTCATCCCCTCATAATCTCTGTATTTCCTTATCTTCATCTTTTCATTATTGGTATTATTAAGGGATGGGTTGTCCTCAATAAGATATGTACTTTTAGTTTTTCTTTTGTTTTGTTTATTTGTGGGTGGGAATATGTTTAACTCATTAATTCTCAACTTACCTTTCAGACTTACTAGCGGATCCTACACTGGTGCAATGGCTGTTCAGTAAATACAGCACTTTTTGATCATGAACTAATGAGCACAAAGAAAAGGGAAGGAAATTGATATTTCATGGCTCCAGCTCTGTGTAAGGCAGCAAGGTGGGGATTTTGACTACCTACCACCCCCACTACCAAGATGATGAGATAGAGTATGTACACCACACTCAGTAGTTCAAAAGCATTATATCTTTTAATGTTCTTTGGAATAGGCATTAAAATCCCCTCTTTGCAAGTGAGAAACTTAACGAGGAATAGGTCATTAAATGGCAGAGTAGCAATGTGAATAGAACCTGAATTTCTCCACATGTGTTTTGCAGAGCAGAATCAAATAAACATACCTGTTGAATGAATGCATAAAATCAGTAAAACTCACTTTTACTCAAATCCAACTAATATTTGTCATGCACTTAATTTTTGCTTATTGTTTTCACATATAAGAATTCATTTGATCCTATCCTCATAATACTTTATGCTATTGGTTAAATTATTCTCATTTTACCTATAAGAAAATGAGACACAGAAAGATTTACCAAGGTAAGGCAGTAAGTAAATTAAGGAACAAATGACTTCTATCACTTTCACCCAGTGGTTGCTTGTCCTTTGAATATACAGCTATCTTCCCTTTCATAGGCACACTTTTCCTGAGAGCTTTGAACCATTGCATGTTTTAAAACATGAATTAATTTTGTGGTGCAAATAGGAGGTAGCATTTTTAGTGTGTCTGATAAATTACTTTATTATGAAGTCTGGCTATTAAAGTTTGGACACAGAGGTCTTCTTTAATGCTTCCCTCATTTTAAAAGTCCAGCAGAAAATAACATTTATGTAATAACCATTAAAATAGACTTTGTTTTAAAAAGTTGTACAGAATAGAACACAGGCTAGATGGTTAGCTCCCTAGATTACTTTCCTTAGATAATTTTGGTGTGAAATACGTTCACGCCCTCTGGGTAATGGTAGAGTAAAAACTGATATGTTATTTTTGTTTGTTTGTTTGTTTCTTTGGCCTGTGTTTGGCTTGTGTTATAAATATTTGAAAGATTTTAATACTCAGTACTGGTGATGGTGTGGGAAAAGAAGCACTGTTTCGCAGTACAACTGAAGATGTAAATTGGTATAGAGCTTCTGCAAGGCAATCTGAAAAATATGTATCAAAATTTAATAGAGTACTGTTCTCATACCCAGCAATTTCACTTGAAATCTGTCTTAGAAGACAATGGTACATTCATTTAAGATACTTAGCACAATGTTGCTTATAGTTGTGAACACTCTGAAATAGTCTAAATATCTTAAAATCAGACATTTGGCTAAATATGTTATAGTGCATGTATATAATATTTCATTGTGATGGTGTGGTAGATCTATATTATAAATCCATGAAAGGATTTATGACATAGTATTAAATGGAACAAGAAATTACAAAATACTCTATAGTTATTCATCTTTTCAGTATGTATAGCTAGAGGAAAAAACCATAAAAACATCACCACAATATTCACACTTGTTAGTTCTGGTAGTGGCATAACATTTTTGTCTTAATTTTATTTTTCATACATTTTTTTGTATAGTGTTTTTCTCAATAAGAATATACAGGTCTGCATTCCCTTTCTCAAAACCAATGTGGCCAAATAGGATTTGGAATTGAGAAATTTTTGAACTTGAGGATGTTTATATGGTATACATACTTTATATTAGGATATACTTTCAATGGGATATGAGAGCCTCTTGTTATCAAGCATATTAATACTTCACAAGAAAATGTATGGATATGCACAGTAAGTCGCACTCATACAGCTTTATTTTTTATTTATTTTTATTTTTATTTTATTTTAATTTTTTAAATACAATTTATTGTCAAGTTGGCTAACATACAGTGTATACAGTGTGCTCTTGGTTTTGGGAGTAGATTCCCATGATTCATTGCTTACATACACCACCCAGTGCTCATCCCAACCAGTGCCCTCCTCAATGCCCATAGCCCATTTTCTTCCTCTCCCGTGCCCCCCCTGCCCACATCAACCCTCGGTTTGTTCTCTGTATTTAAGAGTCTCTTATGGTTTGTCTTCCTCTCTCTCTTTTCGTAACTATTACTTTCCCCTCCCCTTCCCCCATGGTCTTCTGTTAAGTTTCTTAAGTTCCACATAAGACACTCATACAACTTTAGATCAGTTCAGGTCAGGTCAACTTTCATCACAAAATGAGCTGCAAAATCTGGTTTTCAGAGCCTTGTTTATTACTTTTTGGAATTTCAGTTAAGAAATTATATACCTGCATTAATTTTTTAATCAGAAAAGAAAACACTAGAAATATATTTGGAAAAATAAACGAAACCTGTCACCCTAAGTTCGAACCATTGAAGTGCCTCCTGTATTAGTGTTGGCATGCCAGTTGAAAGGCAAGTGGATACGTGAAAATGAATTCCTCTTAGGAGCTTTCTTTTTCCTTTTCTCTGTATCTGCAGGATGCAACATGATATAAAAGCTTTTAATTTCTAATGAAATATTACTTGGGGCAAGTTAAATCAGCTTTTGACAGCTGTCTTATATTGGTTTAAAATGGGGGGAGAAAGAGTGTTAATTAAGTATGAGCTATTAAAAAGAAGAAAGTATGAGTGATTTTGGAAAACTGTCTTCTGCAGCTGACATACCAACAAATTGTCTCCTGGGAAGAAAAGAGTCTTGCAGGCTCTTCTCCAGTCTAACTGCGTGCTTTGCTAGGTGGGGGGTTAATAAGCAACATCTGACAGTGGCAAAAGTGCTCTGTCACATATCCTCCCATACATTTCAAGATTGCTAAGCATCTGTTTTTTACTGGGATCATTTTGGTAATCTCCTTTTCAAAACAGACCTAGGTCTATAAACAGAAATCACTTTTTCACACTTAGGGATATAAGTTAGATAGAGTTTTGGAATGATTTTTATGGTGCCAGCTTCATGTTTCAGGATAAACCTGAAGTGGTTACTTGGGCTCAAATTGCCTCTCAGTCTTAGGGAAACAAAGACTAAACAAAACGATTCTCTTTGTTTTATTGCTTAATTACTTGTCTTGAAGATATTTCTTTGCACCAACTTTAACCTTTTAGGTTTTTTTATGGAATAGATGGAAAACACAGAAAAACATATAAAAATATCATGATCATCCACAGTCTTTCTGCTGGGAATTTTTTTCTGTATCCATTTTATCCTTTGGTATTTGTGTGTGTGGGGGGGGGGTGGTGTGTGTGTGTGTGTGTGTGTGTGTGTGTGTGTGTGGCTAATAGATAGGTGTATACCTACTTCTCTAAGCACGTTGCATATATTAACACATTGACTCTTCCCAACATCCTCATGGAGTTGATATTATGATACCTATTTGATAAATGATAAACACATGAAATAATGGGATCTGCTGTACGTAACTATACACAGCATTTCTTACAAATTGTTTTTACGGTTAAGACTATGGTCTCTTCAATTTTCTCTATCATTATCTTTTTCAAAACTCCATTTTTATGGCTACACAGTATTCAAGAACATTGATGTACCACGATTTAACAACTCCACAGTTATTATTTAGGGCGGTTATGCTTAAATTTTTATTTCTATAAATTATGTAATAAATAACCATTGTATATTGTTATTTCTTTAAGCAGTTGGTTGTTGCCTGCTGAAAAATTCCTGGAATTGAAACTCATTGTCCCCCTATGATAAACATGTTTAAGGTGATGGAGCATAGATTTACAGAGTGCATGTTCTGCAGAAGGCCATATGCATTTAAATCCCAGTGGCTCCACTTAATAATTTAGTATGATATAAAAAGTGACTTGAATTTTCCAATGATCAAAATGGATAGACCTCTCAGGAATTTGTGTAGAATTAAGAGAGGCATTGTATCAAAATTAATTAGCAACAGATGAATGTGTAAATAAAATGCAGAATATCTATCCAATGGTACAAGATGGATGAACCTTGAAAACATCATGCTAAATAAAAAAAGCTAATCACAGAAGAAGGATTACATGATTCCAATCATATGAAAGTCCAGAATAGGGACAGAAAGTAGATTCACGGTTGCTTAAGAAAGGGGAATGGGAACAAGGGATATGAGGGTGTAGCTAAAGGGTACTGGATTTTTTTTAGAGGTGAGGAAATGTTCTAAAATTGATGGTAGTGATGTTTTTCAGATATCTCTATACTAAAAACTAATTGTATGCTTTAGTGGGTGAATTTTACAGAAAGTGAATTATATCTCTATAAAGCTCCTTTTATAACTCAGCTGCATTCAAAGTGGTATCCAAAAGATTAAGTAGGGTTTAAATTTCTTGAAAGATAAAAGAAAGTCTTTGACATGCCATCTTTTTTTAGCCTCCAGTGGATTCCATTTAACTTTTGACATACATACATACATACATACATAGGTACATACAAACGAAATTTGCAAACCTTGCATTTTTATGTTAAACCTACAGTATAAGAGCATCTTTATTTCTCTAGATGGATGTCATACCTCTTCTGTTGGTATGAAGAGAAAAGCAAAACTGATCTCAAGGATTGTTATAATAATTTGAATGGAGTCTCAGCGCATTTCAGTGACTTTTATAGAGGGTTTAATACTGACTGTTTAGTTTCATTTGGCATTTTATCAGATGCTTGTAAAGTAAAAAATAATCCATTCCTTTAGCTGAAAGATAAAGATTAAATGCCTTGTCTAAGGTCATTCAGGCAAAAATTGGTTTTCAAATCCTGTGGGTTTGACTTTGGTATCTCTCAGCTCTGTCTTTTTTTTTTTTTTTTAAATATTAATTTATTTACTTTGAGCTAGTGAGAGAGCGAGCAAGCATTCGAGCAGGGGAAGGGAAGAGAGAGAGGAGAGCGAGAATCCCAAGCAGGCTCCACCGTGAGGTGGGACTCAGTCTCACAAACTGTGAGGTTGTGACCTCAGCTGAAATCAAGAGTTGGGTGCTTAACGGACTGAGCCACCCAGGTGTCCCCCCGTTTTTTTACTATAAAACTTCCTACTTATCAACAATCGCATGTATTTATTTCATTAAATCCAATAGAAAAGTATATTTTTTTTAACCTGTTGCTGACTCTCAAATTCAAGCTGAACAAGGGTACTTACGAATTAAAAATATTCAGAAAACAACCTGCAATGTAATTTTTGTTGCTTCGACTATAACTATGTATTTTCTGACAGGATTTGGTGACCATTCTTCCTGGAGAAATCCTAACCTATTCTAACATTCCAGTTATTTATAGTAAATGGGCAGTAAGCTCTGTATATGTCAATCACCTTTGTTCCTGGATGGAAGCTTGGCTGTCTGTTTACAAATAGCACTTGGACTTTATGTTGCAAGTTTGTACCTTTTGCAGGTGGTGTAAAGGTTACAATGAAACAGAGCAACCAGGCATCTTGAAACTCAGTTCTCCTTCTTACTGGTTTTCCTTTAAACACTTGGGAGGAAAAATCTCAGCATTATTATGTGAGATGTAAACAAGATCAGATTCTGATGTTAGGCTGGAAACAAACAATACAGATTTAACTTCCCCCACCTCCACCCCCTCCCCAAACAAGTCATGTTAATTCTCTATGGTAACAGAGATCTAGTCACTGGAATATACTGAACTACTCATGAAATCTTCAGTTTTCTTCTCCATTCTGGCTTCATGATGTTAAACATCTTAATTTCTGGAACATTATGGGTGATAAAATTATATTGATTATTTATCCCCAGTGTTTTGTTATTAATTGGAGATAACATGAAGAAAATGTAACACCATTAATTTAAAGAGTCCCTCATTTCAATGATGTAGCGAATCATCTGAGTTTGTTGTTCTAATAAAAGGTGGAAGAAATGGCCATTTACTATGATAACATCATTTAGTTTTTAAAGTGTTCTTAAGATGTAATTTATATGCCATAGAACTCACCCATTAAAAATGTGAAACTCAATTTTTTTTAATATATTCATGAAGTCGTGTGATCATCACTAAAATCAATTTTAGGACATTTTTACCACCTCAAAAGAAACCTCAGATCCATTAGCAGTCACTTCCTATTTCCTCTTAAGCACCCCAGGCCTAGACAACCACTAATCTACTATCTATCTCTACACAATTGCCTATTCTGGACCTTTCATATATATGGAATCATATAATATATGATTATTAGTGACTGATTTCCTTAACTTAGTATAATATTTCATAAGTTTTTACATGTTTCACCTCTTTTTATGGCTGAATAATATTCCATTTTATGGATATACCACATTAGTTGATGGATAGTTGGCCTGTTTTCACTTATTTGGCTATTCTGAGTAATGTTGCTTGAACATGTATGTGTAAGATTTTATGTAGGTAAGTGTCTTTATTTCTTTTGAGTATACATGCAGGAATGAAACTGTTGAGTTCTCTAGTAACTCTGTTTTACATTTAAAGAAACTATCCAACTCTTTCCAAAGCAGCTGTACCGGCAGCATAATGAGGGTTCCAATTTTTCCATATCCTTGCTAACATTTATGATCTGTTTTTGATCATAGTCCTTTATTGGGCATAATTACTTGTATCTTGCTCTTTTTTATATTGCTATAATCTCCAAATTTTCAAAAATAGTATTTTTTAGTATAAAAGAAATGTTAATAGGTGGTTTTTCATTGGTGTTCTGAGCCAACTGCTTTTGCATAGTGTTTTATTTAGATTCAACATGTTTAGATTGCTTTGGTTGTGTGAAGATATATGGCTAATCAACTGGAATTCATAATCTCTGGTATATGTTTTAGAGTCTTTTCAGGGACTAGTTTCCTCATCCTAGAGGCATCTTTCCTCTCTGGTCTGGTGGCAAGTTTGATATAAAGTTAGTAAAGTATTAACTCTCCCAGGAGAAAGTCATACTATCAGTTTATAGAATAAGCCAGCTAGAGAACCTTTACAGACCACATTTTTTTTCTTATTTTTGAGTCTAAATGCTATACAAAAATATATGCCTTAGGAGTGCCTGGGTGGCTCAGTTGGTTAAGTGTCTGACTTCGGCTCAGGTCATGATTTCATGGTTCATGAGTTGGAGCCCCGCGTCGGGTTCTGTGCTGACAGCTCAGAGCCTGGAGCCTGTTCAGATTCTGTGTCTCCCTCTCTCTCTGCTCCTACCCCGCTCATGCTCTGTCTCTCTCTGTCAAAATTAAACATTAAAACAAACTTTAAATATAGGCCTTAATCCTGAGATATGGCTACTCTTTGACTTAAATGGATTGGTTGGTTCTTTTATTATATATTTCTATTTGCATATTTCTTGGTTACGTAATTTTATTCTGAAAACTATAGAATCTATATGTTAGTAGAGTTTTAAATTGATTTTATTTCTTGCATTTTATATTATCAGTGTTATACTTTTTGTTTTTATTATTTTTTATTTTTTCATAGAGAGCATGAGCAGGAGAGGGGAAAAGGGAGAGAGGGACAAAGGATCTGAAGCGTGCTCCATGCTAACAGCAGAGAGCCCAATGTGGGGCTCGAACTCACGAACTGCAAGATCATGATCTGAGCTGAAGTTGAACACTCTACCGACTGAGCCACCCAGGAGCCCCAATGTCATTATCTATAAATTGATGAATGCTTGTGGACATGTAGGAACATGTAGGAATGTTCCAAGTGGCTGTTTATTAGTTTCTGTAAACATTCTAATTTTTTTTTAAGATAATCATTTTTGAGAGAGTGTGAGCAGGGGAGGGGCAGAGAGAGAGAGGTAGACACAGAATCCAAAGCAGGCTCCAGGCTCTGAGCTGTCAGCACAGAGCCCCATGTGGGGCTCAAACTCACAAACCATGTTATCATGACCTGAGCCGAAGTCGGAGGCTCAACTGACCGAGTCACCCGGGCGCCACAATTATAAATATTCTAAATAGTTCTAATGAAGGCAGATTCCACTCATTAAACACAATTGGTATACAATATAATGAATCAATTATATAATTTTAAAATTTGTCATGTGATCTGTTTTAGGGCCATATGTTTTCAAGGTCAGGCAGAAGTGGCTGAGAGATGTTTCATTTCATTTTATTGGTCTTACTGGAATGTCATGGTAATATATTTCAGATAAAATTGTGGAGTTTGCCAGCTTTCATCTAAGAAGGACTTGCTTCTCTAGAATCTTTTTTTTTTTCTGTCCTATAACTGCTACACACCCTGCCGACAAACTTCCTCAGTGTCCTTGGCAACAGAAAGCTGTCTGGGGCTACAGACCAAGCTGGGTTTTAGCATCGCCTTTCTGTGCAAAGTGAGGATAATGCAAGGTTGGGACTCTTATAAAAAGGGTCAGAACAGGGGCTGAAAGCATCATCAACATGCATCAGCTAGAGACTTCCTGTGGTAATGCTTTTTAAGCCAACCTCCCACGGTCCTAGGACTACTCGAAGATGTTTTGGAAGCTCAGTGTGAGAAAGGGCAGTGGATGAAGGTTAAGACTTCACATTCCTGATCTGATCAAATAGTTTAGTTCTTGAAGCTGTGGAATATTGTGAAATATTTCTATATAGGAAAAGTTACATGCCTTAAGATTATGTCAGCATTTAACATATTTGTAAAACATAACTTCAGGCTCACCAAAATAAGCCAACATCTTCCTCTTACATTCAGTTTGCCATGGTTAAGACAGTCAACATAATGCAGTCAATAAGAAAGACATCAATCTGACAAAACAGTAAAATACAAATATGTAATTTTTAATATTTCTATAAGGAAAATAATGAAGCAATAGAAATAAAAAACTTTTTATCTGGAAGATGTGATTATATCCAACTTAGATTTTATTTTATATTTAAAAATATTTTTAAATCTCTGAATTTAAAAAACAGGACAACTTTTATAAAATAGGAGAACTATGATTAGAATAAGACACTGTTCCATACTAGCCACAGAGATTAAGAAGACCAAGGTACTAATCTTGGATCTTCAACAATCACAATCTTGATGAAGTCCAAAAATATCTGTGACTTTGAGACTCTTCACATTAAAAAAAGACTAGACAGAGATAACTGGTCTAATCAATTTGTACCTTGCCTTCTAGATCTAAAATTGTGAAAACTGTCATTCAGAAATCATCTGGCTTCATCTGGCTATGTTTAGATTCAGTTGCATTGAATATTTGTTTCTTCTCACCAACAGCACTTAAAAAGAGGGAATTATAAACCCTCTGTAAAGCAGGCAAGGTGTGAGCCCCCAGCTCTAGTTTGTTGTCCCATTGCTGTAGATTGTTGAACACATAACACAATCGTGTACACTTTTTATGGATTCAGCACTACCTGTATATTTGATGGCACAAAAGAAATGTAAATTAATAACAAATTTGGATAGAAGTCATATTGCCATGTCAGTGAGGAACCATTTGTGCAATAATCGAGTTTCAAATGGCATTCTGTACTATGATATAGATGAAAGAATAGGATAACCTATAAGGTTATTGCAATCAGTAGTGGGAAAGGGGAATAGAAACATACACTGGTCTAACAAACGGCAGATGCCCACTGAGCCTTAGGAGTAAATCATGAAGAAAAATAGGAGGTACTGTTATCCCTATTATAAGCTCTCCTGGAGAGCTGAGGATGATAGAACCAGAGCTTGCAAAAGTCGACCAGAGGTAATCTGCCTTCTATCAAGAAGGTTAAGAAAAGAGAATTCTGTTGGAGAAAAGGAAGCCTGGAAGAATTGAAAAACAAAAAACAAAAACAAAAAAACCTCAATGTTAGTCTTTTTCTTATATATTTCTCTTTCTCTGGAGGCTTATTGTTTTGGCTTCATTAATTTTTCCCTTGCTTGCTTTCTTCCTAAACATGGCTTAGTCTTTCATAACTTTGCAGAATGGCTTGGCTTGCATGCTGCATTTCCTTAAATAGGAATGATCATTTTAGAAGCAGGAACGCCAGATTTTCCTTATTCATTGAGATTTTTGGCATTATCCTGCACAATACTTTATTTAAAAAAAAATGTATAAGCTGAAATTAAGGCTGTATCAAGGAAATTTCATATATAGTATGCCTGCTGATGTCCCATACTGCTTATAATAATGATTGGTGAAATTGAGAAAGTGTCTACTGTAGCAATTTAGGAGTTTGTGTTTGGGTAGGGTAATAAACTGGCTTATGCTTCATTACATGACTGACTTCATTATAGCAAAACCATGCACACTGTTTCTGTCAATTAAATCCTCATTTACTTTCTCAGGCACTAATTAAGAAGTCCTCATCATTCAGGTAGAGATAAGTAATAGAAACAATTACTGTCAGATATAGACATATTTAATAAGCTTGGACAACCCACCTGTCTACTTTTGGTGACAACCTTTTACTTTCAGCTTCAGGAGCAGAGGCTCAAGTTTTCCTGTAAGTGAAGGCTGGCATCAGGAGGTAGGAGAGCTGCTGCTTTCTGTCAAACTCTTCTTAGCTAAGCAACTTTGTTGGCCCCACTCCTCTATGTATGGAGAGAACTAAATTGAAACTACTGGAAATGTCATAGGGGAAGGGAAGTTTCTTATGTACACAGTATACAGGTTGGCAAAAAAAAATCACACTGGATATAGAGCAAATGCATGTACAGTTTGTCGAGGTTTCCTTAGAAATATGTCAAGCAACTAGATTGGAGAGCAAGGTTGTTTGTGAATGTTCCCACATTTTTAACTGAGGGGACTGTATTGTCCATACTTGGTCCACTCTGGGCCCTCAGAATCTTCTTCAGATTCATGTAGACCTACGTTTTCTTTCAGGCTAGCCTATTTTTTTATTTTTCCTGACTGGTGGGTGATGTAACTGTTGCTGGTCATCATTAACACTTTCATAATTTTCTTTCCTTCTTCTACAGTCCAATAGGTTGAAAGTGAATAAATTGGGTGCATCCATTGTGAATTAGGACTGAACACCGTATGTAGCTAGAGCATTCATGTCTCGTGATGACTATGTTCCATAATCCTAAGCCATTTCTCTTCACTAAAGACTCTTGACGACCTTAAAACCTACTACTCAACTACAACCAATACTCCACCAAAAAGTAAATCTGGATAGAATAATGCTCTGATTGCAAGCAATCTGACCCAACTCTGGACTTTGAGTGTACAAAGAAAATTCAATAAGTGAGCTTACCAAGACATATTTTAAATTACTTAACAGATTTTTGTTAAAAAAAGGAATGCCATACTTGGCAATTTCAGCTATAAAGAATGTCTTTAAATATACCTATTATTTTTCTCATATATTGTACAAGAGGGAGGGGCAAGAATTTTTGTTTTAAGAACGGAAACTTCTTACAAATATATGAATGATAGTTTAAATATAACTTTAGGGACAGCCTGAAAGTGAGCAATTCTTAAAACATGGTTGTGGATTTTTGATTACATATAGATACTAAGAAAGGACAATATTGATTGAAAAATATGCAGGGAAGATTGCTACAATGTGAAACAGTGGACATTTATTCATTTTATATAGAAAACAAGACAGATGAAGGAATTTTATTTTTTGCTGGACTTTTTTTTTCAATTTACTAGTTTTGTCATAATAAACATCCCTTTTCAGAAAAAAAAAAACAAACAAAAAAACCAAAAAAAAAAAAAAACCCAGAAGTCAGAACCAGAGCACTACAGTTAGTTAGATATGGTTTCAAATCCTAGCCCACCGTTTGACAACAGTGATCACTTCCTGAGAAATATATTTAACTTTTCAGTCCTTGCATCTATAAAATTAAGACAAATTAAGTACTTACTGGGCTGTAGCAAGGAATGTCATGTACCATGTGCTTGGCATTTTTCTGACCATATTATATGTAATCCACTGAAGTTTCACAAAAGTCCTGTGAGGTAGGAGCTAGTATAATTCCTCCTTCTCAGATAAGAAAAATGTAACATTCCCCAATTATAGAATAAGTGATGTATGAGATTCGAACCCACGCTTGTTTCCAGCATCTAAGCAATTAGTCCCTATGCTACAATAATGAGTATTCAGTATGGTATCCAGAATGTAGTGAATGGTCCATAATTGTTAGCATTGGATGCTATCACTGGCAAGTCTTTAGAGGCTCGTAAATAATACCCTGGTTCATTTCCTGAATTCAGAATCAATTAAAAGGTAGACATAAACATTAGATAGAGATCAGAATACTACTGACAACCTGATTGGAAACCTTGGCTTTAGAACTGCAGCAAAGTAAGTGTGATAATATCATATTCCTGAATTAATTAATTAATTAATATCATATTCCTGAACTCTATTAAAGTACCCCTGAAAGGGACAGTCTTCTCCCACACAGCAGAGAGGAAAGCAGAGTGCATCTGTTCAGGTAGTCTCTGAAAAAGAGAGGGCCAGTAGTTCTCTGCCATAACATGGCTCTTTTTGTCAACTCTCCATTCAGTTAAAACTATCATCTTCTCCTGACGGGTGAGTAAGAGGTGGGAAGCAAGACCTCAGCCATTCTGTATCCACTGGAAATGGAAGGTCAGGATTCCTCCTCAACTGCTGTTTGTACTCTTAACACTGTTACTGCTGTTGTTATCTTCATTATAATTTGTCAACAAGTGGCAGACATATAAAATTCAAGGGTACCTCTTTTGCTCCTCAGCTCCTGAGCTGAGATCTGCTAAGAAGGAAATGACATTGACCCTGTCTTAAGTATAGACCACACACGCCCCCAGAGATTTGCTGAGACACTGGCCCAGCTGAAAGAAGAACTGTGCTCCAAGGAATGGCTGCCTTTGGTTGCCTTAAAGAAGGCAGGAGCACTACCTTTATAGGACTGCAGATTCCAGGTGTGGTGAGAGAGGAGTCTTGCCCCACCTAGAAGCAGAGGAAGGAAAAGAGGAGTGATAATATTTTTTCTAGATGCCTCACTAAACTCCCATCTTTGAGCTCAGGTAAGATTATATATTTCAGAATGCATTTTTAGAAGACATCTTCTTCATTAACAGAGGAAATGTTCTATTAACACAGCTGTCCTTGGAAGTGCCTTAAGTCCGAGTGAGATGTCCTTTCCATAGAGTTGATTCTTATCTATTTCCTCAAAAGGCATTTACACAAAAGTCTGAAGATGAATATATTCATAACTGCCACATTTTGCTCCAAAAATGACATTTTCACAGAAACTCCCACAGGGACCAGAAAGAGAGAAGCCCAGGAAATTAGCCATAGTAGTGCTAGATGATGCCATTATAATGAGGGTGTGAACCGAGAGGTGATCTGATCCCTGTGTCTATAGTAGTTGAAATAATAAGCCACTTAGCGAGAGAGCATGTCAGTGGTATACTTGAAAGCCTAACTCTGGTAGCTTTACAAACCCCAAATTTAATGCTGCTTTATCTATTGAAAGCCTTGCCCTATAGTTGTCAAAACAATTGGTTATCCTTTAAAACAACTATTTGCAGATGCATTTAGTTAAAGCCATCTGAGATGGAACTAATAGTGCATTAAGCCCCATGGAAAAAAAAAAAAATCATCATGATGCTGCTATGTGTTGCTTCCAACCGGTAAAAGCAGTGGAATTTAGTCTGGTGAGTCCTCAAGGAAAGAATACGGTGTGGATTGTGGACTCTGTGAAGAGCCAGAGGCTAAAAATGTAGTCAACCCACTCTTAGTCCTCATCTCCATCCTTATGAGAAGGCTCAAAACAGCACAATGGTTTGGCTTGGTCCCAGAGAGGTAAAAGCCGCCGAAAGGTTGTATTTACTTATTTGAAACAGTAAATCTTATCATGGTACTAAGGACTTGAATTTTCCATTTAGTCTGAGAGCACTAAATAGTTTCCTGATCAGTAACAGCTTTAAATTAAATGAAAAGAGAATAAAAAAAGCACAGGGAGCCATAGTTATTTTTTTCCCCTCCATTATACTTTTCATGGATGCATAACAATTATCGTCATTCCTTGTTTAACTCCTGCCCTTCACGAGGTCCCTGTGTCCTGTGGTAGAGAAGGAATGTGAGGCAGGAGGACTCCCAGCCCTTCTTCACTCCTACTGAAGTCACCCAAGAGCTACAGGACTCTTTGCAAACCATGGGATTCTTCTTCATTGTCAAATACGGAGGCATTGATCTATACTGAGTCTACTTCTTGAGGAAAAAATAAGAGTTATTTAAATATCCTATGAAGTAATTGCTGCCCTTCCTCCTTCCCCCCCGCCTCAACTAGAACCTCTTCCCTTTCTCTTTCTTTCCAAACATCAATAAAATATATCCCTCTTCTCTTTCTTCTCACATCAATACTCTATCCACACTTTCGAAGCCAAACTATAGCTACCATTTTGCGACGTCCTTCATCTGCCCGTCTTGAATTCATTTCTCTTTCTTTTCTGTTTATGTAGTCCCTGACTGCATCTGCTCATGAACCTGCTATTATTCTGTTTTGATTTGGCTTTCTTTTCCCTCTAGATTTTATTTTCCTTGTTTTAATAATTTATTGCTCATTGTTGCCAGATTTCTTATCCATTTTGGTAAACAATTGGGATTTATAGTGCTCTAGGCTTAATAAATAACAGCATATCTTTTCTAAAACTTTTTTTTTTCAAAACCCTCCTCTACTCCCGTCCCCCTATTAGATATCTTGCAAGTATTTTGAACAAATTGCAGGTAATGCGATAGATATTATCATTAAAAAAAGTCTTAATGCTCTTTTGTCCTTATAAGTATAAAAATATTAGAATATTTTATTATTTGTTTTTCCATGGATAAACTCCTTGGGTAACTTTATGCATTCACAGCTGAATTTATCATTTCCAAAAAAAAAAAAAAAAAGAGAGAGAAAGAGAGAGAGGGATGGTAATTTACTTGAGAGGAAGAATCAACTTCATTTAAAACGAAAAGTTATATGCCATAATTTTTTCCTTCTGTCACCAGGGTCCACATGTTACTATAGAGATAGACTGTAAGAAGTTAAGTAATTTGGCAAAGATTACATGCTATTCTGTGATGGAGCTGAGAATAAACCCCCCCAGGACTGGGACCCACTATGCCAGGAACTTACCTTGACCTAGCTACTACATGTAATTTCATGTCATATGTAAAACCTGCATAGGCATTAGATCAGGATTCTGATGCACTGTAAATGTTCAGTAAATGTGAAAAAAAAAACCTCATCAATTTTAGAAAGGTAGAACCTAACTTTATAGAGATTAGTTGAGTATATGATGACAGCTAGTAAAGAGAGAATGAACAGAATGAATTTTCCTAAGTCCATACCAATATGGAAGAGCTCCCAAGGCGAAAGAACAATGGCCTTTTGAATAATGTCTTAGAAACTCCTAAAAACTCCCACCTACCCCATCTGACATGTGAAAATGCATTTTTTCAGGAGAAGAAATTTAATGCTGTCAAGATATAGTCTACAAATTTTATTTTTGCAGTTGCTCTTGAACAGTTTTTCCTTTAAGAATTTATTGTGGATTTGTATATGATCCACCATACAAATAATTTAGAAATATGTAAATATTGTTCCAATTTTAAAAGTATTGTTTACTGGATATCTGCAAAAAAAAAATGAGTATTTTTGCATGTCTGATTCTAAGTGTTAAAAGTGTTAAAATTGTAAATGAGGACTTGTACCACTCTCTGGGCTCTCTGGGCTCTCTGATATCACAGAGATGATCATAAAGCATACAGATCCTTAAGCAATTAGTCTGGCCCTTGCACACTTTCTGAAATCCATTTGTTCATTTGGACAACTGAGATTGCTTTCTCTCTCTCTCTCTCTCTCTCTCTCTCTCTCTCTTTCTGTCTTTCTCTAGTACTTACTCTACCTGGAAAAACAAGGTAGATGTCACAGGGTTGTTTGAAGTAGTACAACAGACAGATACACAGCAGATAAGGTCAGAACACCTAATCAAAAGGATTTGAGAATAGTAAACTTCCAGTGCCTTCTTCTGAGAATACTATGGAAGGATAGAGCTGGTCTTCTAGGAACAGGACAATGGACCAGAACTGATGAAGTGTGAATCTATGTGTCAGATAAAGTAAGTTAACTATAGTCACCTGAAACCAGGAGAGGGCAGTGGATAGAGAGGGGGAGCAGACTGACAATCTGAAAGGCAAAGAAGAGGAACTCTAGAGGGGTCAGACTGAGTAAAGATGAAATAGAGATGTTACCTAAGAATCTGTCAGTTCACCCCTCACGGATGAACTCAACTTCTAAATCTGCAAAAGGCAATGGTCCAGAAATCTTCCCTGCAAAGCTCCAGGGGAACATGTTTAGAAAAAGCCTTCACTATGAAACTGAGCATTGAAAAGGTTCTCTCTTTCTTGATTTAAGAAATCTAGTATGAAAGTGGAGATGAAGTAGAGATTTTGGAGAATGTCTGTTCTGGACACATTCTTGGCACCAAATATATTTTATCAGCAGGCTGAGTTTTGAATATTAAGAATGTATTTTTCCCTTATTGATTTCTGTAGCAGAATGGAAACTATTTTCCAAATTACTCCATTTACATTAAAAAATATATATTTTAGAGTAGTTTTAGGTTTACAGCAAAATTGAGAAGTAGGTACACAGGTTTCCCTTATATACCCTCTATCCCTATACACGTATAGCCTCATCCATTATCAAAATCACTCACTAAAATGATACATTTTTTCATGAAAGATGATCCTACATTAATGCATCATGATTGCCTATGTTCTATAGTTTACCTTAGGATTCACTCTTGGTGGTATACATTCTGTGGGTTTGAAAAAATGCTAGTGACATGTATCTATCATTATAATACCATAGAGAGTATTATCACTGCCCTAAAAAATCTTGTGTTCACTGCCTATTTGTCTCTCCACCAACCCCCCAAACCACAGATCATTTTATGTCTCCATAGATTTGCCTTTTCAAGAATGTAATATTGTTAGAAGAATACAGTATTCAATTTTCATAACATTCCTTTCGCCTATGGGCTTTTTAACGTCATTTCTCTCCACAAGGTATTTCTACTTAACTTTACCTAGCATATTTTGCCAACATTCAAGTCAAAATCTTCCCCTTCAATGGAAGTAGGCCTCCCTCCTTATCTTCTCTGAGCACTCCCTGTTTACAGTTTCTTCTGGTTTTATGTTACACACTAGAGTTTGTTATCTGTTAGTGCATTTCAATAATTTCATAACACCAATTTTTACTTCTCAGCTAGACTATGAGCTATTCAAAGGCAACAGTCAGTATCTCACAGTTCTCTTTTACCTTTCATAGTATTTATCTTGGCACTAGGTGAATAAACAATGTTTCAGAAATAATTGTTGGTTGATTGAGAATCTTCCCTGAATAATGTAAAAGACTTTATCAATGAGAGCTTAAATTACTTATTCTCTCTGGAAAACACTGCAGATTAAAGATGAAAATACTCCTACTCTATGCACTAAGAGCTTGCCTTCTCTCTAATTATTATAAATCATAGCCTGAACATTTAAACTATTCAAGATTTCATTTTTTCCCCTAACTTCCTCCAGCATGAAATCCAATCAAGCATATGCTAGCTGCTGTTTCTATACTCGCCTCCAAGCATCCATTGTAACATATATGCTAATTGTGATTATTTTTAATGATTTCTTCAAGTTGTTTTTAATACAAAGTTGCTTTAGTATGAGTTATTTTTAATACAAAGCTCTAGGTAAGCATGGCATATCCCATTATTTGTAATTGCGTCTGTTATTTTGCCACCAGCTTCCAAAAACAATTAAACCCACTCCTGATGGGTAATCAGACAGCATCGACCTATTGCAGCAATCTACAGAGAATGGTCCTCTCCTTTAACCTTGTCCTGATTCCAGCTGCCCTCTTCTCTGACAACTGGAAAATACAAAACTCTTTGTGATGTTTTTATCTCTTGCCTCCCACTGGAATGTGAACTCCATGTTCCCCTTTCTCCATGGCGCTATCATCTTGGCATTAGGCCATTGGAGGAACGCCCAACCCCTTCCCAACCAGGTATCTTTATGTAAAGCCTGACTACAGGGTTAATTTGTTTTATTCACTGTGATATCTTACTTAATTCTGATGTTGTTTGGGCCACCTGATTTCTTCCTCAAAGTAAGAAATTTCTTGTTGCCCAAGCTGTAGCTCTAAATATACATTTTGGAGCGTTTTAGCCTTTGAGTCTAGGATGAGCTTTGAGTTCCTCTGATACTTTGTCCCTCTAACTATGAATTTGTCTGAAAGGCTTCCTGGAGGGTTAAAATCATCTGCCATTAACTGAGACGTTTTGCCTACGACCTCTGTTTTTTCTCCGTTAACCTCATATGCTGAACAATATCTTTTGCCCCTGGATATCTCTTATTTCCCAGGTTGATCCACATTTTATTAAAACTCAGGATTTGAAAATTCTTTTTGGGACTGTAATTATTTCTACATGATTGTTTCTCTATTCCCAGTGTAGGTCACACTTCTTATCTCTTATTGGAGTTATCTGAATAAACTCTATTTTGCTATTTAGACCTTTGAATGGAATATGCCTTCCCTTATTAATTTCTAGATGTAGCATCAGTATTAAGGAAATTCATGGTTACTTAATGTGGAGCTTAGATTTCTGACAACTTCAGACTTCTGGACAGAGCAATGAGCTGTGATATTAGGCATACGCCCTGTAGAATTTTCAAATATCTTAGTGGCATCACTCTTAGATCATGCAATGCCAGTTATGTCAAACCACCAAGAAAGTTTTATTTGTCCAGCAGATTGTTTGTTTTTTAATTTTTAATGTTTATTTATTTTTGAGAGAGAGAGAGAGAGAGAAAGAGAGAGAGACAGAGCACAAGCAGGGGAGGAGTAGAGAGAGAGGGAGACACAGAATCCGAAACAGGCTCCAAGCTCTGAGCTGTCAGCACAGAGCCCAACGCGGGGCTCGAACTCACAAACCTGAGATCATGACCCGAGCCGAAGTCGGATGCTCAACTGACTGAGCCACCCAGGTGCCCCCAGCAGATTGGGTTTAAGAATGCAATAAAATATTTAATATGTTTAAAAAATATTTCCATTGCAAATTATTACAGAATCTTAGATTTTTTTTTATTGCCAAACAAAAGCTACTCTTCTTTAGTCTCTACTTTTGGACAAGTACTTAACATATATGGTCTCATTAAATCCACCCAACAAGGTAGATGTTATTTTCCTGAGTTCACAAATGAGGGAATGATGGCTCTGAGAAGAATAAATATATGTCCTTCTTGTCTGCTCAGAAAGTTAATGTCTTTGTATAGGTACCTAAAATCCTTAGGAGAAGATTATCCAGGTAATGTCTTAATGTACCCTGTGAGATTTTTCTCTTTAAATTTCTAGTTTTTTTTTTTTTAAATTCCTTTTTCAGAACTATTTAGCAGTTAGACCACTTTTCATAACAGAGAATTTTGTCCTCTAAGAAGAAATAAAAGGCCCTGTCTGGTTGGTGCTAATAGTTCTCTCCAACCTCTAAGAACCGAATAGGATAGTAAAGATAATGGTGTGGGGAGGAGCAGTGTTCTCTTAGTGTGGTTCCTCTTTTGAGAACGCTCTAACTTCATTATGGACCTTTGAGCTGTGTTTCATTTCTTAATGATATTGGGTACATGAGGTGTCAAGAGCTCAAGTTTTCTATAGTTAATCAAAGCCCACTTATTGAAATGTGTGTGTGTGTGTGTGTGTGTGTATGTGTGTGTGTGTGTATATATGGAGTGTGTGTGTATATATATATGGAGAGAGAGAGAGAGAGAAACTGAGAAAGAGGGAGAGAGAAACTTACTCTTGACTTCTATAACTAATACATTGCCTATTAAAGTCAATACTTTGACATTTAGAGTATTTGTCTTATACAATCTGATTTGATAAGAAGTTATTCTGGAAAAAAAAAGAAATATGACATATGAATCCACCAATTGAGAGAAATATACGTAGTTGACCATTGAGCAACATGGGTTTGAACTGCACAGGTCCACTTATACACAGATATTTTTGGATAAAGACAGTACAGTACTTTAAATGTATTCTCTTTTCCTTGTAATTTTCTTTAGCTAACTTTATTGTAAGAATACAGTGTATAATTTATACATGTGTATACCATACAAAGTATGTATTAATCAACTATATAATTGATCAGGTCAATAGTAGGCAATTAGTAGTTAAGCTTTTAGGTAATCAAAACTACTTTAGAAAACTTGCCATTGTAAATTCTTTCTTTGCCCCTTGAAGATGTAAATCTTCTCTCAGCCTCTTGCAAGTTTACAACCCAGGAAAAGTGTTTCTCAAGGACCTAGGAACTATTTCTTTGAAATGTGAACACAAGGAGTTAGTACTCCATCTCCGTCTCTGCATGCCAGAAGCCTAACTTCGATGGGCACCAATTAGCAAACACAGATGACATAATTACAGAGAAAAACAGTTGCAAACTCATGAATAACTCAATATACTAGACATATCCGATTGGTCAAACTCTTGCCCACAATCTCCAGTACTTTTCTACTAACTCACCCCAGCGCTTAAAAACCTTCCACCTTTTCTATCAGCAAAGCTAAGTATTTATGCTTGAACTGTTCTCTACCTCCTATTGCTGGTGATTAGTGGTATCAGAATAAAATCAACGTCTGTCTGCTCATCTGGTCCTGAGTGATTTTTCTTTAACAATACCCGTAACTGCCTGCCAATATTAATGCCTTAAGAGTGCTTTTGCATGATGAAAAAAGTAGAATGCTGCTTTTTTGCAACTGGTTTAAAAAGAAAGCCTATCTTATTTTGGAGAACCTGCAACCTTTATATTGCATTTAAATCACATTTGCATGTGGGTGGGGTGGGGGATGCGTTTATATGTATATGTGAATGTGTTTGTGTTTCTAAACAGAACCTGGGTGCTAGAAAAATTGCTGGAAAGTTATTTTTTGCTTTTCTTTCCTTTGGGGTCATTTCACCATATCCTTCATCTCTCTGCTCTGAGAACATATTTGAGAAAAGCCAGTTCCATTCCAACACTAGAGCATCTGCTCACAGCCACTTAATCATCTCAGTGAGGCAGAAATCTTCTTTCTGGTCCTGGCTGTCAAGAGGTGAAGCAAAAGCTGACGTGAAGACCTTCTCCACATACTAGAATATTATCTGACTCCTTGGAGAGGCTTCTGTACATGCAGGCAAGACCTTTCCCAACTTTCCACCATAAAGGAGGAAGAAAAAATATCCCACCAAAGACTTAGACCTTAAAATGCCTTTAGGGGCCATAGCTGGGTCTTCCCATGAATAAAGGGAAACTCTCTGGTGCAAAAGCTAATTTTAGTTTGTCAGGGCACAGAGAGAAGGGGATGAGATGTCTGAATAGAGTGGCTCTCCTAGCAAATACAGGAGAGGTCTTATTTGACCATCTGGAAGATAAGTTTTCTGTTGACTTCAGAGAAAGTAAAATTGTCCATTTGATATGTATTGAAAAGTATTTTCTTCAGCTTTTTGCTTTCTCTTTGATAAACTGGAGAATTTCCCCAGGTTGCTCAATTGTACTGTGGAGATTAAATATAGAATCTAACCTTGTAAATGGGGTAGAATCTGAGGCTCCTGATGGGTCTCACAGGGAAGACACTATTTGGGGGCTTTCCTGAAACAGAGTGCTTGCAAATAAGTCACTCCATTTGAAGGAATGAAAGTAGATTGTCAGGGAAGCCAGTCTTTTCCTTAATCAAATTGATATTAACAGCCTGCTACGGTATGATGGCAACAGAGGGAAAGAAATGTGGAGTATACTCTGCCTTTTCATGGAAAGTGTCAGAAACCCCTGCTGTTTGCATAAGTGACCACGGATCTACTTCAAAATCCTAGCATGCAGGGTAGCAGAGATTATGTAGGTGAATTCCTCCTGTCAGCTAAACTATTTTGTGTCTCAGGTTCACCTTTAAGCCAGTCCACTTGTGGTCCATTTCTTCTGTTATTTGATTTAAAGTTGAGGGCGCAGATAAAATCAGTTTAGAAAGGAAGTTGACAATCTGGTAAATAGCTCTGGCTTTTCTCTTTTAGGCCATAGAAGAGATACCAAGGATTAAAGCTTCTCCAGGAAATAAATTTTCTGATTTTATCTCAGATGGTCTTGAATATTCAAAATTGCCAACCAGATAGAAAGGACTACATCCTCTCAGGGAGACTCAGGGAGGACTGCCCTCTCCACCTGCCTGAGATTCTCAGCAGCAGAACCCAAGTTTCTCCAACCTGGGTGGCAGTGAGGCTCAATGGGTAAAGGGAAGCCAGTGCATGCTGCTTTTTGTCTCTCTGCTCACAGAAATCCCAGAGGGGTCTTATCTCCTTTCATGGAAAAATCTATCTAGTGGGAGGAGTTGAACTGAGTAGAAAAGATAAAACTTTATATGTTGATGAGGCGGTATAAGGATAGAATGAGCAAAAGACTGGTTCTTGCATATTGTTTCTTTAATTAAATAGCATGATGCTCTTTTCTGGACCTCATTATTCTAATAATTGACCTGTTTTATACATTTTTATGAGTTTTTTTGGCACAGATTATCTTACTGTATAAATTTAATTTTTTCTTAAGTCCCCCCTTACATAATGCAATCTAAACTAGTTTGATTCCATTAGTAAATTAACTAATTCAAGCACTGATAATTTTTAGAAATTATTAGGAGTACTGCATGCCAGTCACTCTGCTGGGTAGTATCAGGTAGGACCTCAGACAACTTTTTCTACACTAAATTCTTAAGTGTTTTTTTGTTGTTGTAATTCTTAACTTTGTTTGAAATTGTATTATTCATACTTCATGGCTTTCCAACTCAGTTTTAATTTCTGAGCAGTTAACATTTGATCCCTTTACTAAATTTCCAATGACACCTAAAACAAGGTAAAGCATACGGTAGATGCTCAGTTAATTCCTTTTGACTGATTGTCCCTTTTGGTCAACTTTGAGAGTTTTTTCCTTATGTTGAAATACCAATAACTGTTTTTGTATCTCCAGAGTATTTCTTTCTATGCTCTCTTCCCATTCAACCTGAGGTCTGATCATGGCTTAATATAGCAAAGAGGTCAAAGTAGTCCTACCTGGCAATTTTGAGAAAGCCTGGCAGAAAGCAAGATACTTGAGCAGATCTGAGCTGAAATCAGGAGAGAAGATGCACAAATGGCAGTACAAGCAGGTGGACAATATCATCTTGGCCACATGTCCTTCTTCCTTGCCCCACCTTGATAAGTGGCAACCCTGGAATCATTCTTTGATTCTCCATATGCATTCTTACTCTGTGGACAGCACTTTAGTAAGTCATCATCACATATCCCTGACCAACCTTTGAACAACAACATGCTGGTTTAAACTACCATTCCTCACCTAGTCTCCTTCCTGCTCTCTTTGCTTCCATTCTTACTTCCTCTTTAGGCTTTTCTCCATATGGCAGCCAGTGGATTTTTGAAATATAAACCATTGTATGTAATTTCTGCACTTAAAGATCTTCTGGAAGAAGACCACAGTTAATAGAAGATTTCTACTCTGGAACAGGAAGCAAGGAAGCCCTACCTGAACTGGCTCTTGTCCATTGCACAACCTTGTCTCCCAACCTTCTCCCACCTCTTCCCCTCCAGCCATGTTGTCTTCCTGCTCTTTCTTGAGCACACCAATCTTATATATGATGGCTTTTCTGGTTGATATTTCTTTTGCCCCAGATGCTTTACCTCTAGATTTTCAAATGGCTCTAATGCTCACTTTATTTAGGTCTCTGCTCAATTTTTTACCTTCTCTGATAGGCCTTATTTCTTCACACATTTGAATATAGTCCCAGTCATTCTCTTTCTTTTTGTCCTGCTGCTTTCTAAATTTGTCTATAACCCTTATCATTACCTGAAATTATATTTTTATTTGTTTATTAGCATTTTTCTCTCCTAGAATGTAAAGTAAGTGGAGGGGTTTTTTTTGTTTTTTGTTTTGTTTTTGTTTTTGTTTTTACCACCCATGAGTAAGACTGGCACACAGTATATAATAAATAAGATTTACTGAATGAATGAATAAAGTAATGAATGCTGTAGCCATTTCTGAGAGCAGATGCTCATTGCTTGTACAATGGAATTGATTTGCTCAATGCCATTTCTATTTGCTGAACTTGATCTGGTATTAATGATTTTTTAGAATTGAGCTCTTCTTTGAGCCATCACTGGATTAGGCATGGGGACCAATGTTACTCAAGTCAGGACAGAAGTAATGAAATTGCTAAATCACAAAGTAGAAAATCAGTTGTCTGATACAGTTGTTTCAGTTTACAAATAACAAAGTGAGGATCCATAAAGAATAATAGCTAGAAATACTTGTATATTGGTTGTCAAGAATTTTTATGTATATTAAATTATTTTATCTTTACCTCTAAGGTAGGTATTAGCATATTTTATGTTTTGGGTAAGGAATGGGTAAGGAATGAAGGCTTAGACACAGTTACCACACACCCCTCAGTTTTCATTAGAGCATGGATTCAGACCCAGGTCTCATGATGCCCACTTAAGTAATGTTTAATGTTTTAATATCTGAGTGGGGGGTGCAAAATGTTTTACTCTTAGAAAATGGCTTTGCATATAAATTTCAACTGGTTCCACTAATTGCTAACTGAATAAATTACTTGTATTTTAAGAACCTTAGTTTTTACATATGTACCCTTTTGTGTTATTTATGAGTACTATATTATCACAACTATCTTCTTCCTAGAGAAAAAAAAAATTCCACAGACATCTAGGGATCCAAGGGATTCTCTTATCCTTATTACCTGGTGAAATATAAATATGATTTTTCTGATCTGAATTTTGAGTTCATTTCTTTCAGAGTGCTATGGTAGTTAATGGAAGATATATTTCATCAGTTTTGGCAAGAGCCAACCTCTGTAACTGGAATCAGAAGCCTAGTGAATCATTCAACATACTTTATTTACAATATAACCACTGAAGAGAAAATGGAAGCTTGTCATTTTCCTTTTAAAGCCTTGCACATTGCTAAGTTTTCCATGGGCTTGCTGTTCATATATAACTTTTAAAGTGAAAATACTATTTGTGTGAAGAGGTAATCAAGGTAGACAGCAGCAGTCACTGCAGTAATTTGGGATGCTAGTAATTCTTAAGCTAAAAGGAATGCTTTGATGATTCAACAGGATACCTCTAATTTACATTTATTGTCATCTTTCATTTGCTTTCCTATTTTGGAAATATTTAGCAACTATGTTGATCAAACTGTGTTGGATTCCTATGGTGAAATGATCTATCTTAAAATTTGTGATCCAAGAGGAAGCTAGAAGGAATTGGTATTTTGATTTCACAGAGTTTGGAAAACTTCATTGTTCATCTACTGGAGGCTTTTATTATTTCATTATTGTAGGGAACACATGGAACAGACTGTTTTGTACATTTTTTCTGAGAGTCTTGATCAATGAAGCAAACCTAAAACAGTTTTCTAAAAGCAATAGTCACATACAATTAAGTGAAGAAATCAGTTGGTCCATGACTCTTCTGTCCTTATTAGAAGAATATGTTTGACCTGGAAAGTGAAATAAAAAGGGAAGTTTATTTAATGTTGCTTCATAATGCAGAATCTCTCAGCTCTATTTGAAGTATGATTAGATGTGTCTTTGGTTCAACTGTCACAACCTTGTATACCCTAGAAGCAAGTTGGAACAGAACTTTCAACCATACAACGATGATATGAAATGTATGATTCTCAGATTTATGCTTCTAGAATATTATCCTTTGATTGATATCTGAATTTTATAAAGTGGAAGATACTCAAAATAAACCACTGAAAGTATTACTGCATAACCATAATCTAGATGAAGGTTGTTTTTTTTTTTTTTTTATCAGCTCTCCTGAAATGATGGGAAACCATTATCAATAGGCCAATTGTTTGTTTCTGAAATCATCAAGGTAAAAAGTTCAGCTTGGCTCATGGAATGAATAAGTCATGGGAATAAAAGAAACAGCGCAGGGAATATAGTCAATGATACTATAATAACAATGGATGGGACCAAAAGGTAGCTACACTTGTGGTGACCAAGCATGATGTGTAAATGTGTTGAATCACTAAGTTGTACAGCTAAAAATAATGCAACATTGTGTATCAACTATACTCAAAATAAGAATGAATAAATAAATAAAATTCAGCTTGGAAAAGAACCAACAGACCTGTCCATATGCCAGAATCCCGTGAGAAAATGGCCCGAAGGAGGGAAATGTATTTTGAAACTTTTAGGCAATAAGATGCACCAAAATCAGGTTCCAACAGGACATTCTAGAAACTTCAAAGGACAAAGAGAGTAAACAAGTGTAGTGATGTGGTGCAAATAGTAAATTTCAGTGGGGGAAACAAAGGACTTTTTTAAAATGTTTATTTATTTGAGAGACAGAGAGAGACAGAGCACGAGCAGGGGAGGGGCAGAGAGAGACACACGCACACAGAATCCAAAGCAAACTCCAGGCTCTGAGCTGTCAGCACAGAGCCTGACATGGGGCTCCAACTCACGAACCGCAAGATCATGGCCTGAGCTGAAGTCAGATGCTCAACTGACTAAGCCACCCAGGAATCCCAGGATTTTTTTTTTAAATTGGCATTTGTCAGTTGGTCTTGCCAGTACTGCCGACCAGACTGAGCAGAAAAAAAAAAATCAGTTTTATCTGTGATGATTTGGGGCTTTCTAAAGTTCTTGGAGGTAGACCACACTAAGAAAATTCAGTCAACTCAGTTGCTCTCAAAACATAGATCTCTGCATCTCTGCATCATCCAGCTTTGCTGGGCTAAACTATTAATTCTGATTCCCATGAAAACTTTTTGGCTTAGGAGACGACATTTGTGTCACTAAGGCAGCAATGAATTCAGGGACTCTCTTTCATCAAAGTGTAACACTGAGGGTAAATTACAATTTTCAGGACTTGGCCCTTAACAGAAACCAACCTGCAAGCAAACTGAAATGCAAACTCTTGAAATGTTATTTAAGGCACCTTAAATTCCCTAGGGATCCACAGGTTAGGAGATCCCCAGATGTAGCACTCAAGGATTCCACAAATACAGTCTCCGTACAGAGACATGTCTGCACACCTGGTATGTGGTTAAAGAATGGCAGGAGGCCAAAGGTCACAGTGTCATAGGCCCTTGTTCTCACTAGCCATGCTGCAGAGCTTCAGGTCCAGCTGTTTTCCTTTCCTGCTAATTTGTATGGTTGCTTTTAGATAGTGGTGATTTTTCTGTGTATTAAGCATCGAGTAAATCATTTCTACAACACTCTCCTTCCCTTCCTTGTTTATTTACCACAGAGATTGCAAAGCTCAGTGACATTTGACTCTGCTCTTTTGACGACTGGATCATGGAATGCAGAAGGCATGTATGTATCATTACGTGCATCTCTGAGTGATGGGCCATGGCATCATGTCACATCATGGGGTGAGCCTCTCTCATCATATCACATCATATCTCGTCATGCTTGACATAGACACACAGCTCAATTCTGAGTATCTAGAAGTAACCAGGAAGTAAGGCTTCACAGCAATCTGAGCTGTGCTTTCAGAAATAGAAAATAAAGAAGATTGACTTTTCTATTTTCTGTTTTCTACCACTGCAGATACAATGACCCCTGTTGGAAGTTGTGCATATAAATATATTCACATCTCAGTGAAAAACAAAGCATCTGTATAAGACAGGAGTTTTCTCTATGTATTTTCCTCACAATGATGAGGGAGTTTCCCTCCTGTGTTTATTACTGTTGTTGGTAGGATCTAATTCCTGGAACCAGGTATTAATTTAAATAATTCTCTTGATGGAATGAGCTACATGATAGTTATTAGGGATTTGCAATGTTACAATCAAACTGAGGCAATTCAAGAAGAGTTGGACTAGACCATTGAATGAATATTTCTACAAAGTGTCTCCACTGTAAAATTAATCCAATCTGATACTTTGGCTTCTATTGCTTGATAAATCCTGAGTGTAAATCCATAGCCTGTCGTACTACATACTTCTCTGATTTGTAATCTTGCCTTGATTATGAACTCTTAGTCCCTATACCCCTATACTATACCCCTTAGTCCTCAGAACCCGTCTACCTTTACTCCTCTATCCTTAGGGCCTTTCCACATCAGAAGCTAATAAAAAGGAAAAACCAACTTGAATGAAACAAGAATCTTAAAAATTAGTCAACATAGTTTATATTATTCAAATTGTGTGTGTGTGTGTGCACATGCATGCACGTGCCCCAATAATACTCAGGAACCTACAAGAGTGAAAGATGGGCATATGTCCTCTCCAATGGCTAGATTCTGAAACTTTTACCTTTGGAGAGGCATGGTGTCTTTCAAGAATGTGGAAATTATCATCTGCCTCTCCAGGCGGCTCAAGGAGTGTTGAAAGGAGGTTTAACCTTGGTCATCAATGGAGTTAACTCTAAAGAACAGTGGATCCAGTGAGGCTTTGTTTAGCACTTTCAACCTCCTGTTTAGTAGAATTTCTACTCATTTTACTCCAGATATTTAGTGTTCTTCTTTATGTTTCTCTTTCATTCTCTGTTGAAACTTCCTCTCCTAGCTACACCAGTAAACTTAATGCTCTATTTTTCTCAAGTATTTTAATAAGAATCAAAACCATTAACCCACAAATGAAGTAATGGTCTACTGGATAAGTGAGAGGTGTGTTAAGAAATAATAGACTGAATTAGTTACCATGAAAGTATATATAGGGTTAAATTGCTCATTCTGGTTTTTTTTTTTCTTTTTCTTTCTTTTTTTTTTTTTTTATAAATTAAGCCCTGGGCTATATTACCCTAAAGTATTTGTATGCCATCATTTAATATCATTTATTATATGCTCACTTGCAAATTGTGTTTTAACATGCTATTGTGAAAAAGACTTCATCATTTAGGTTGATTAGATTCATTATGGGCATGTTACCACTGTACAGAAAGCTAATGCAAACTTTGGTTACCCTCATAAAATATTGTTTCTTAATCAAATGCAGTAATATTCTCTCTGTTTTCCATGTTGATTCTACTGCATCTGCACACTGAGTTCACTTCTAGATACCCAATCTCATGATTGTGTATTGGACCATTTCAGATGCATTATAACAATAAGATAAAGTTTATACATGCCTTTCCTAATGCAGGTAAGAGTGAGGTTGGAATAAAGTTGGATTGGGATTATAATGAAGTGAAATGAGCCTGGAGTGAGGATGGGCTATGCCCAAGGTGATGTTGAGTTGAGTGTAGGGTGAGCTTTGGGCAAGTTTAGGGCGTTCTAAGAATGGGAAGAAGCCACCCATGAGTCTACAAAGGCCCCACAAACACTCTCAAGCTTGCACATCAGATTTATATATCCTAGAACACACAGGACACAGTTCATGCTGGTCAACATAGCAATACCTCAAAGACATAGTCAACCAAACAATAAGTCCAATCCATTTTAGCAGACTGCCCCTGAGCTTTTCACCATATTTATTATATTCAGTTATCTATATTTATTATATTTATTATATTCAGTTATCTAAGTTACCTAGATCTGAGCCCTCACTAAATCCTTAAAGATGGAAAGGGAGCTCATCAGGATGTTGAAGGTCAAGAGTTACCCAAGGTATGGTTATGTATATTGAAGATTTGTCTAGAAAAAAAGAAAAATTGTGAAGCCATGGTTCTTGTCACCTCATACTTCAAATGAGGGGATTATGTGGAGGGACCAGCAGCCCTGGTCTTTGTTTCATCATATAGCACAGTTAGAATGGGTGCATAGAAGTTAGCAAGAAATATTTGAGAAATGCTTTCTAATAATGAGGGTTATGCAATGGTGGTATGAACAATCTTATAACCAGGGAAGTCCCCATTTCTACAAATGTGCAAGAGGAAGACTCTGTCTTGAATGAGGAATACCATGGGAGGAGCTCTAAGCCCTTTCTGAGACTGTGGCTCTGAGTGGCTTTGATTTTTTTTCAACCATTTTAGTTTCAAGAATTCTCTTTTTGAAGAGATCACTGAGTTTTTTTCTTGGGGCAAATACATAGACTAAATAATATATATAAGTCATCTAACACATACAACTTTTCCCTAATCACTATCTTCCCTTGACTCTTAAAGCAAATGTATTAAATAAAAGTTGTGTGATTGAATAGGATATACTGACTAATATCGAAGCATTTTTGTTGTATGTGAAATATCCAAGTAGGCAAAGGAAGATTTATAATATGACTATCAAATACATTTTATTGAATATCTTCACTTTATATTCCCCGAACTATTGCTGACCACCCTATCCTTGTGGTTCTATTTTTCCTCACTTTAAAAAAGCATTTTGGAGTTCCAACTGCTAAGCTAGGGATGCTCTTTTTCACTGGCAGCATTTTCCTTTTTTGGCAGAATCCACAGGCAATTGCTTTGATGTTTTTTGGAGTTACATTTGGTATCTGTCATAGTTCATGCAAAGATAAGCTGATTGGGTTGTCTAGTTGGTCCCAGATGCTCTTGGCTTTAATGCTCCATCAATTTTCTTTGAAAATGAAGTCCTGGGCCAATCTCACCTCTCAAGGGACACTTGCAGATGACTTGTTCATGATCAAAAGGGAACATAATTTCCTGATGTCCATATGTTTCCTCTGGAACTTCTTTTGGTGTCCTCAAAACTGGTGTTTCTTATAAGTGGACAACAGATTGTTATTTAGAAAGGGTCTAAACTTCAGAAGTGTTTCCTCAAGAGTTACTGCAAAGAGGAGTCAGGAGGTATGAACTGGTTTCTAAGAACTCCCGGGAGTGGGCTTTAGAACATATTGCTGTAAAACCACCTCCCAACAAAGACCAAAACACTAGATTTGTGGTTTAGCACTGCCCCATGATTATAGTAAGTGAGGGTTTGTAGAGAAGAAATTATTCCCATTTTTCATTTTTTTGGTATAAAGGGGACATGATTCATGTATTTCCTCCTAGATAAACATATTTATAACCATTTTGTTACAAAGACATGCAAGGGGCTAGGTAAATTAGTGATGTGTTCATGCATAGCATGGACTTTTTGAAACTAATGGTTTTAACTTTTTTTTAATGTTTATTTATTTTTGAGAGACAGAGACAGAGCGTGAGCAGGGGAGGGGCAGAGAGAGAGGGAGACACAGAATCTGAAGCAGGCTGCCGACTCTGAACTGTCACCACAGAGACCGACATGAGGCTCAAACTCACAAGCTGTGAGATCATGACCTGAGTCAAAGTTGACCGCCCAACCAACAACCACCCAGGTGCCCTGAAATTAATGCTTTTAAAAATTGATGAAAAAACTATCCAAGTGACATCTTTGAACTTTATCCCACATCTTATATGCCACACATTTCTCTTTTAGGTTAAGCACGAAAGGCAGATAAAGATCCTTCTGTTGTCTATATATTTTTTCCCAAGGACACAGCCAGCTAGTGAATGAAATGTCAAGGCAGAGCAGCAGAAGAGCCAATGTCTGTGCTGTCTTGAGAAGGTCTCAGTGGCATACTCCAGCACTTACATAATGGGCTTATTTCAGCTGAGCTTCCAAGTCTCCTTCTTCCCTTCCCCTCCGAACAGTTCCCTTTTTACTTGTTTGTTTGTTTGTTTGTTTGTTTGTATGTTTTGAGAAGAGATTTTCCTCCACACTCTGATATTTCTGTCATGAGCCTCCACCCAATCTGTAAGCTCTAAACTCAGGTTTCAACCTAGATGTCTTTCCTCTAACTCTCTCTTACCTGTTTTCTCATTGCATTCCTACAATTAGTGCTTTGTTTCTAGGCCTTTACCTTTTTGCTCCTGGATTCTTCAATGTTCTATCACTCATCGGATCAGCAGTCTTGTACCTCCTTAACACAAATTCTCCACTGCCTCTAGAGGGATTAAAAAAAATTTTTTTTTGTAATGTCCATTTACTCTTAAAAGAGAGAGATAGAACATGAGTGGGGGAGGGGCAGAGAGAGAGAGGAAGACACAGAATCTGAAACAGGCTCTGGGCTCGGAGCTGTTAGCACAGAGTCCTATGCGGGGCTCAAACTCAGGATCTGTGAGATCATGACCTGAGTGAAGTTGGTTGTCCAACTGACTAAGCCACCCAATTGCCTCTAGAGGGAGCTTTTTTAAAAAATAAGTAATGTAATGTTCACTCCCCTGTTCAAAACCTTTTAAAACTCCAAACTTTTTAGCATGGCACATGAGGCTATCCATGGTCTCGTCTTGCTTACTATTTCCAACTTTCCATTACATTATACTCTCTGGCATCCCGTTCAGAAAGCAAACGCAACCACTTGTAATTCTCCAAATTTATCATTTTCTTTTATTTTCTGTAATGCAGCTCATTATGGTATGCCCTTCCTATTCTTCCCGTATGCTTACATAGTAGGAAATACTTTTCTGCCTCCTCTTGTATTCAGATTTCTATCATTGTAAGCATAACTTACTTCCTTCTTTATTTTTCTAGCTTCCTCGACTAACTTGTAAGTTCCTGAGGGCCAGTTTTGTCTTATTCCTCTCAAGCAGAACCAGGACCTAGCACAGTGCATGACTCATAGTTCTCAGAAACCTCACTAATAATTGAGAGTGAAAGCAAAATCTCCAGTCTAAAGACTCTATGGGACATCACACTGGCAGTGGTCTAAAGGAATATATCAGTAATGAATTGAATTGTTTGCTTCTTATGTATTGTACTTTATTAGAGTCAAGAGTCTGTGTCTATAGAAGAATCTATGTATACTCTACAAAACATACTTTGAAATTTTCTATCCAAATATCTGTACACGAATTGCCATGTTTTTTAGATGCATGTACTTAAATGCGGGCCTAGAAGAATATTGTTCAGCAAAAATCAGTGGCATAAATAACTGGTTCATTCCTAATAAAGTGGATGAATTATATTACCTTAACAAGAGCCTGGCTCTAATTAATGTAGTTGATAAAACATAATATTTTCGTATGTTCATTATGAAATTATATAACACGAACCAGTGTAATGGCAAGCACCTCAGAAAATTAGAAATAATTCATTAAATAAATGAGATACAATTTTAAAAAATTCCAGAAAAATCAAACCTCACTTGAAACCTGGTGAGCTGAATTGTCTACACGTATTTGCATGTTCATAATTTATTTTTTCCAACTCACTGTATTTAGCTCATTTGAAAATCATCTACGAATTACAGCTGTTACCCAAGTCATAAGTATTTCTATATTCTGAGATAATAATAATAAATTTAGATTCCAGGATCCAAAACCATCATCAACTTTTATGGCACCTTAATTTCTTAAGGGGAGAGTGGTCATTGAGAATATATGGTTATAATAACCTGGGTTTGTGAGAAATTATAAATGTCATTCTTTCTTCCCTTCTTAAACCACTGCATTTTGAGGGCACTTTCTATAGTCCACTATGAGATGATCTATTTTTTTTTTAGGTTCATGTTTATACAATGGAAATAAAGGGCATATAGGCTCACAAATACCAATTTTTAACTGGGAGAAAATAGATTAAATAAAACCAGGGCATAAATACCACTTTTCCCCCATGGCTTTTTCATACCTTGAATTTAGGACTGGGACAACAAAGACTGAAGTACTACATGCACATCCATAGAGAATGTGGATAGGTTCTGGCACGCATGTGTGTGGCTGGCTGCCTCACCTCACCTATGGCTTTATAAGTAGAGACAAGTTGCTTTAATTTGGTAAATGGTTCTCAGGCATTGTTTGAGTCCCGGTTATCCAGTTCAGTCTTTCAAACTGCATTTAAGCAAATCTACATGTGCTAACATTTACTAATGGTGGTGGCAGGTGGCACACTGACCTGTAGTTTGTACCTTCTTTATTTTTTTTAATTTTTAAAATATTATTTATTTTTGAAAGAGAGAAAGAGAGAGAGAGCGAGCATACGTGGATAAGGGGTAGAGAGAGAGGGAGACAGAATCTGAAGCAGGCTCCAGGCTCCAAACTGTCAGCACAGAGCCTGATACGGGACTCAAACCTACCAACCATGAGATCATGACCTGAGCTGAAGTCGGATGCTTAACCAACTGAGCCACCCAGGCACCCCTGTACCTTCTTTAATTGTCCCACATGTATGTGAGTGTGCTCAGCACACTCAGAGTTACTGTGTAACTTGTTTTCTTTTTTTTCTATCACTTGCTCTTCCTTTTCTTTGTCTTTTAAGGTTTGTTGTTGTCGTCATTGTTGTTGTTTTTTCTCTTCTTCCATTTACTCACTTGGTCACTTAAGTCACATCTAAATACTGACCAGGTATTGAGCTCCACAGTTATCTGCCTGTGACCAGACCACTTATGCTATTTCTTTTTCTTTTTCTTTTTATGTATTTATTTTGAGAGAGAGAGAGAGAGCGTGCGCGAGCACGTGAGCAGGGGAGGGAGGGAGGGAGGGAGGGAGAGGGAGAGAGAGAGAGAGAGAGAGAGAGAGAGAATTCCAATCAGGCTCTGCACTATCAGCACAGAGCCTGGTGCAGGTCTTGAACGCACAAACAGTGAGATTATGACCTGAGCCTAAACCAAGAGTTGGACACTCAACAGACTGAGTCACCCAGGCACCACCCCCCTCCTCATTTTAAAACATTTTATTTATTTATTTTGAGACAGAGAGACTGTATGTGCCATTTCCTTAAGGAAGAAAACTGTGCTGTTGAAAATCCTTTCTCTTCATACCTCTGCCTCTTTTTCATCCTTCCTCTCCATCCTCTCCTCCCTGAAGGTGTTGACATTATCATTTATTGAGAAGATATTATGTGTCAGGCCCTGTACTAGTCACTGCATATATATTATTACATCAATTCATACAACCACTTCATGAAGCAGAATCAATTACTTTCATTTTATGCATGAGAAAAATGGAGTCCAGAGTTCCTTGCCTACAGGTTCAAAGCTAGTCAGTAAATGAGCCATGAACAGAATCCACTTGTGTCTGACTCAAAATTCTTTCTCTTTTATTGCTTTCTTTTTATTTCTTTAATAGATTCATAATTTAAAGGTTCCAAAAGTTTTAGAAATCAAGACAATAAACTTGTTATGTGGTTTGTTTAATGGATGTGACATCTCTAATGTTAGTTTGGCTTTCAGAGAGATTACTTTTAAAAATGAATTTGTAGAGAAGGGGGGAGTGTAGATATAAGAGTGATTATTTTCAGAATTCAATTGAATGCTTATACTTTCATAATTAAAACAATAATTAGAACATAAAATATTTTGACAGCACTTTAAAAAAAAATAAAGGATCTATTTAATAGAGACCTTTACAAATTAACAAACGCAGAGCTCTCTCCTAGACTGACTAGAATGTCAGCCATCTGCAATCAGAATTTGGAAGATGGAGCTGCCATTTAGGTTGCTATTTGAAATCAAACTATTGCTGTGGATTTCTAAATTACAAAATGAAAAGAGAATGTTTTCTTTATCAGGGAAATACAGAAACTGTCTCTAATTCTTCCCCTTGAATGCCTAGAGGTCATGAAATATGTTCCTTGATTTGGAGTAATGCCAGACTACTTCTTCATTAGACCAAAAAATAAAATAATTTGCCTTTTAAAATTAGTGAATATTTACTCATATCCCAATATGTATTTTTAATTAATTAATTAATTAATTTTTAAATTTTCATCCAAGTTAGCTAGCATATAGTGCAACAATGATTTCAGGAGTAGATTCCTTAATGCCCCTTACCCATTTAGCCCACCCCCCCTCCCACAACCCCTCCTGTAACCCTCTGTTCTCCATATTTAAGAGTCTCATATGTTTTCTCTTCCCCTTTTTTTATATTATTTTTGCTTCCTTTCCCTTATGTTCATCTGTTTTGTCTCTTAAATTGCTCATATGTGTGAAGTCATATGATATTTATCTTTCTCTGACTAATTTCTCTTAGTGTAATACCCTCTAGTTCCATCCATCCAATATGCATTTAATACTGCATTTGATATTGTGGAAAAAAATAAATATACTTTGTCCACTTCTTGGAGTCAAGTACCATATCTCAGTCTAGCTGGGTTTTTGGTATATTGTTGACATAAATATATATCCTATTCAGTAGACTGTGAAAATCTGGTAGAATAAGGCCTCAAGTATAAATTTGTCAAGTGAAGCTCCTTTGTGGAAAGTTTTCATTGGGACATTTTTGTTTAATGTTAGAACAATATGCTTATATCTTCAAACAGAAATTGAAAGATTGACGTAAAGGCAGTGGCTTCCAGTCCCACTGTGTGACACCAACTTATCAAGTAGTCTAGATTGCCGCAATACAAGGACATGCTGAATCCAGGAGAAAAATAAGAGCTTCCTTGTATAACAAACATGCTCCTGAGCAGGAGGATATGTCAATTTTTTAAACCTTCTTAGTATTACTGAAGGGGTATACAGGTGTGTAGTGGGAAGGTTGGTATGTGTGGAGCAGGAAAACACAAATGAAACACAGATTGACTTTAGAGAAATATATGCAAGAGTATCTCAACACTATGTCATTAAAAACAATAAGCAATGCCATATTCTAACCTTTCATCTTAAAACTACGTTTAAATTCATAATCAGAGTTAGATCTTGGATTTTTCACCTTTCCTGTAATTACTAGGTAAAACCATGTTAGCTTGGTGGTTGTCTTGTGTGTTCATGGTAGTTAGAGTTTTAAGATGTAGTTGTTATGGTGATGAGAAGGAGAAAGGAATCTGTGAAAGTTTCCTAGTGTGGAATTGATATATCATGCTTCCCACTCCCATCATGCTAGCATGTAACAAGGGGTCAATAAATGTCCCAAATATCTTGTAAGTCAGAGTGTCTCTATCGTTAGTACATTGCCCCCATGACTTTGGGGGAGAGGAAGTAAGGGAAAATTTTTGTTCTTATGTTGATGAAATACATATTGGTAATTGTTTTCCACTCAACTCAAGTTCAGCTAGGCATTTGTAGGTAGCCTTGGGATGATTTTGCCAAAAAATTAAAACTCTTGGAGTAGATTCCCAATGAAACTGTATTTTATTTCCTATGTGTTTCTCTGTGCAAAAAATTTAATGAACCTGATCTTTTTCATGGCTTTGAAAGAGAGCCTTTTATAATACATGATATCTTGTTTTTTGCTGACTAGGTAAAACTTTCTTCCTGAAATCTGGTCGATGCTTTCCTAATTTGCCATGTTATACACATTAAAGATCAATTTTCTAGGCAAATTGTAAAATATACCAGTCTCATTTTTGATTATTAATAATTGAATAAATTAATGGGGGGACCAAGTGGTCTAAAGAGAAACTGTTTTTTTTCTTTAGCTTACCCAATCACTGTTTAGGAAAATGTGTTAAGAGATTGTTTCTAAATTTAATGTAATGATTTTATATACAAATAGGAGAAAGATGACAATGTATATTAAAAACAAATTTAGAGAAAAATTTGAATCAATATGTTTTTAAGATAGAAAAGAATAATAATTAAGGTGATCGTGGGTATAGATAAATTTGATTTGGTAAAGTAACACTCTTTGTCCTAACCTCATTTCCCTTTCCAACTTTACCTTTAAAAAAAATGCACTTTAATTTTTTCTGCCTGCTTTCTTCTCTTTCTCTTTATAGTCCCACTAATCAAGTCCATCAGAAATACATTTTCTCATCTCTTTTGCAACATTTCTTGAATCTTTATCTTACCTTTTTTGTTTTCCTTGGCTACCAATCAAATCAGGCTTTTACGTCCTCACCTAGTTTATTGTTTGTTTTCTAAAATAGTTTCTTTCTGGGGCACCTGGGTGGCTCAGTCGGTTGAGTGGCTTTGGCTCAGGTCATGATCTCATGGTTTGTGACTTCGAGCCCTGCGTCGGGCTCCGTGCTGACAGCTCAGAGCCTGGAGCCTGCTTCCAATTCTGTGTCTCCCTCTCTCTCTGCTCCTCCCCTACTCGTGCTCTGTCTCTCTCTCTCTCTCAAAAATAAATAAACATTAAAAAAATTTTTAAATAATTTCTTTCCTATTAATACTGTTCCCCTATTGGTCATATTCTATATAATAGCCAAATTAATCTTCCAAATGTACAGTTTTCATTAAGTCCTCCTTTGCAAAACAAATACTCTTTCACACTCAATTATCATAGCAATTTGCACCTTTAGAATAAAGACCCACTTCCTTTTTCTAGTGTACCTGGTGTTCCTCCATTTACCTCTAGTCTGTATTCCCAACCATGTCCTTACATTAATCCTTTTCTGGATCCTAAGCTACAGCCAGAATCATTTGACAGCCAAGACATTCCATCTTTTTTTTTTTTAATGTTTATTTATTTTTGAGAGAGAGAGACAGAGAAGGGGAAAAGAGAGAGGGAGACACAGAATCCAAAGCAGGCTCCAGGCTCTGAGCTGTCAGCACAGAGCCCGATGTGGAGTTCAAACCCAAGAACCATGAGACAATGACGTGAGCTGAAGTCGGACGCTCAACCAACTGAGCCATTCAGGCGCCCCCAAGACATTCCATCTTTAAATGTGTTGTTCTTCATCCATTCTCCATCCTGAGCACTCCAATTTCTACTAGCTTTATTTGATTCTATCAAATCTAAGGTCCAATACAAGTTTTATCTCTTTGATAAAAATAACTTTATCCTATAAAGCTTTTGTCTACTCCTCAACAACGCACTCATGTCTACACAACTTTATGGTGATTTGTAGTGTGTGTGCGCGTGTGCGTGTCTGTATGTGTATGTGTGTGTGTGTGTGTTTATATACGTACCCATACATATACACCTCTCTTACGCATACATACATAGATATCGGGGTTGGGAGTCAGGCTTCCTCAGTCTTCATCCCAGTTTTGCTGTTTTCAAACCATATGATCATGGATGAATTATCTAACTTTCCTGAACATTAGTTTTTTTCATCTCTAAAATGGAAGAACAAAACTTTTTACTTTTATTAGTTTCCTAGGGCTGCCGTAACAAGGTATCACAAATTTGGTGACTTAAAACATTAATTTATTCTCTCAGAGTTCTGGAAGCTAGAAGTCTTAAATCTAGCTGCTAGGTGGGTCATGTTGTCTTTAAGGCTGTAAGGGTTTTTTTCTTTGCCTTGTAAGCTTCCTAGCTTTGGTGCCTTGGTTTGTGGTATATCATTCCAATCTCTGCCTCTGTCTTTACATGGCATTCCCTCTGTGTGCTCTCTGTGTGTTTTTTTTTTTTCTTATAGGAGTTATAATCATAGGATTAGAGCACATCCTAATTCAATATGACCTTATCTTCAGTAATTATACCTGCAAAGTCCCTATTTTCAATATGGTTACATTCTGAGATTCAAGGTAGATGTGAATTTTGGGAGGACACTATTCAACCCAGAATATTACCTAAGAGTTGTTTGAGGATTTAATGAGATAATCCATGTAAAACATTTGATTAAGTGCATTGGTACATGGTAAGTACTCACAAAGTTAGATATTGATATTATTATTACTGTTATTACTATTTGGCAAATCCCCCTGATATCTTCAAAGGATTATGTATATGAAATTGGAGGGTTTAGCCATTTGATCATGCTTGTTCAATTTTTTTAAAAATCCATACTCAAATATTTAATAAAGACAAAAATCAGCCTCTTAAAAAGATAATAGTTATCAAGATTTGGAGGACTTCCTTTTATCATGATACAGTTACATAGGTCAACAATTACTTGTAGAGAGTCTTTCAGAATTCTCGTGCCTATTTTTGATAAAATGTAATTAAGCCAACTCTATCACAAACGCTTGAGTGAGCGCACATTTATAAAAATAAGGGTATGAAATATAGAAATGGGGCAAAATTCCAGAAGGATGATTAGGATGTTTTAGTCTGGTTAAAATGAGAAAAAAAAAAGTTGAAGAAAGGATAAAGATACCACTGGGGGAAGATACTGTACTATGTAGAGATGTGAGAAATCTTAACTATTCAATTTATATTATGCTTTGTTCTTCCTTACCAAGGAGAATAAACTGACAAATATAGAAAAAAAACAAACATAATCAGGAGAAAATGGAAACTCATGGCACATAATTGTGGAAACTTGCTATTTTAAATCAAGTCACTTCTTGAGAATCAAATAAATACTTTTGGAGAGGGTAGTTAAGTGAAGAAGCAGAGGTGAAAAAGAGCCTTTATTGCTAAATATCAAAAATTGCAGAATATGGGAGAAGTGTTCAGAAAGAGGGGCCTTGCCCAGCTCCTAACATAAAAACTAGTACTTATTATACTGTTTAAATGGTCATAAAAGTGGGCTTACAAAGTTGATATATCTCTTAAGAAGATTTTAGAAAAGATTACTAACTGATTATGGAATTCACTCAGGCCAAAGTTTAATCATTTCATTTTCATAGTAACTGATATAGACATAAAATAATGTAGGTATTTTGATATTAGTAAAGAATTTGCCAAAGTTTCTCATGATATTTTCTATAACAAGTAAAATAATATGGGAGTGACAATATCATAGTTTGGGAAATATGTAACTGACAATACAACTGTGTCCAAGGAATTTTGAATATAAATGGAACTTACCATAAAAGAATAGGTATAAAGGTGAACTCACCTTTTGAAATTGTGATATAGATTTCTGGTCAAAATGGTACTGTGAGTTAATACTGTAATGCATCCTCTCTGCTTCAAACACAAGATAAACCATGACAATATGATAAGACCAAATAAGAAAATATATAACTAGGCTAAAAAACAAAACAAGGCAAAAACATAAACAGAATAGGACTGAAAAGGGTGAATGTAGCTGGACAGTATACCTTTTGGCTTAGGACCTCAAGCAGTAAATTGTGGTTTTGTTTGACTTTTGAAGGAGAAGGGAGACTCAAAGTACTTCATGAGGATGGAGTCATAATCCCAGGGTCTTGGGACTGAGCCCCACATTGCGATCTGATTTCTTCTCTTTCCTTCTGTCCCTCCCCTTTGCTTGCAAAAGAGAGAGAAAGAGAGAGAGAGAGAGAGAGAGAGAGAGAGTTAAAATGTATAGATTTCCAGAATTAAAGCCCTGAATCCTGAGACTAAAAAGATAAATAAAATAAATCTACAACTTGAGATAGAGAAGCAAACCAAGAAACAGACTCTTAGCTTTAGAGAACAAACTGATGGTCAGAGAGGAAAGTGGTGGGGGGATGGGTGAAATAGGCGATGGAGATTAAGGACTGCACTTGTGATGAGCATCGGGTGTTGTATGGAAGGTTGAATCACTATATTGTACACTCAATATTACACTGTATGATAACTAACTGAAATTTATTTATTTTTTTAAATGATGTTCTTTTTTTATGCTTATTTGTTTTTGAGAAAGAGAGATAGAATGCGAGCAGGGCAGAGGCAGAGATAGAGAAAGAGAGGGAGATACAGAATCAGAAGCAGACTCCAGGCTCTGAGCTGTCAGCACAGAGCCCAATGCAGGGCTCGAACTCATGAACTGCAAGATCATGACCTAAGCCAAAGCCAGATGCCCAACCAACTGAACCACCCAGGTGTCCCTAACTGGAATTTAAATGAAAAGTTTTTAAAAATAAATCTACAACTTGAAAGACTATTGTGCAATTATAGAATGTCAATAAATAAGGGAAACTCTTAAACCAGAAAGACAAGAGAGGTTTCCATCAAAGGAATAGAAATTAGATGGACAGTTGACTTCTTGATACTCGTAGATACTAGAAAATAGCACGACAGTGACTTCACAGTGGTTTGATAAGATTATATTCAGCCTAGACTTTGACTTTCAACTGTGTTATCAATTAAGAGTTTTCTTTCAGACCTATGATGATTGAGAGCTTAAATTTATATTAAGTTACTTTAGGGCAAGAAATATTATCACAGGAATTAATAACATGTATGAAATGTATACTGACTATAAAGCAACACTTAAAAGAGATAAATATATAACCCTGTAAAGGAATGAAAAGAGGCATTACAATAATCTTTGATAAGTAATTAAACTATGCTTGGATCCAGGATGTATTGGAGAAAGAGATGGAAATATAAAATAACTTTTGTTATAACAACTTATGGTTTAAACATGAGTGTTAAACATTTAACACTAATTATCACCTTACACCCATTAGGCTATTACAAAATAATAACAAGTATTGGCAAGGATATGGAGATATGGAGAAATCTGAATGCTGTGCACTGTTAGTGGGAATGTAAAATGGTGTAGCTGCTATGGAAAACAGTATGGCAGTGCCTCAAAAAATGAAAAGTAGAATTACAATATGATCCAACAATACTACTTCTAAATATATACTTAAAAGACTTGAAAGCAAGATCTCGATATATTTGTACACCATTTTCATGACAGCATTATTGACACTAGATAAAACTCAAGTGTCCATCGACAGATGACTAGATAAGCAAAATGTGGGATATACATACAGTGGACTGTTATTCAACCTTAAAGAGGAAGGGAATTGTGACACATGCTACAAAATGGATGAACCTGAAGCAGTTGTGCAGAGTGAAATTAGTCACAAAAAGACAAATACTGCATGATTCTACTTGTATGTGGTTCTCAGTCAAATTCATAGAGACAGAAAGTGGAATGGTGGTTGACAGAGGCTGCAGGGAGGAATGTGAGGAGGAGGAATGGGCAGTTAGTGCTTACTGGGTATAGAGTTTCAGTTTTGTGAGATGAAAGAATTCTGGAAATGGATGACTGCAATGGTTGCATAACAATATGAATGTATTTATTAGCCCTGAACTGTAAACCCAAAGATTGTTAAGGTGGCACATTTTATGTGTATTTTACCACAATAAAAAATTGAAAATAAATTAAGGATAATTACTAAAAGAATAAGTATATAATTTATGATAGCCTACCAACAAAGGAAAGTGTAATACTTTATCAGATCCAATAGAGGAAATAACGGGAAAATAAAAACCAATAAAGAGAAAAGTCAATAAATAGAAGAAAAACTAGGAATATAGAAGTCAGTGAGATAAATATCACCACATTGTCAGATATAGGGATAAAATATCCTGACATATGATGCTAATGAGAGAAAGACCTAAGACAAAACTACACAGCAAACTTGAACAAAAGAACGGAAAAAGGTTGCATTGGGGAAGTATGAATTAAAAGAAAGATGCTGTGTCACATTTAATATTAGACAAAATAAAATTTAAGACAAAAATGATGTACATGAAAAAAATGGAATATTCTATCTTAACAAAAAGTAAATCACCAAGAATATACAACAATTGTTTAGTGAACAATTATTTATCGAGTGTCTAGTATATGCTCAGTATCATTCAGGATACTGGGGAGGAAAAGTGAAGAAAGAGACAGAAATCACTGTCTTCATGGACAGAGTAGGGGCTAATTTGAAAAATCTATAATTGTAGGGGAATATCTTACCACATCTCTATGAAATTGAGAAGTCAGGCACTCAAAAAATTAGTAGGATTTAGAGTGTCTGAACAAGAAAACAAGCAAGCTTGATCTAAAATATATATACAATTTTATATTCTATTTGTTCAGATATATATTCTTTTTAAAGAGCCCAGAGAAGAAAATGCTAAATAGGAATACATTCAACAAAAGTATTTAACATTTTTATTGATAAAAAATATGAGATATTATTGAAGAAGGTTTTAAGAATCCCTTTAAGTGGAAAGATATAAAATTGTCATGTATGGGTCATTTAATGTGAAAAATTTCACTTTATTAACCTATATATTTAATGCAATTTCTATAGAAACCCCAAGAGGAATTTTGCTGGACAGACTAATACTAAAATGTGAATTAAAGAATATAAAGCCAGTTACAATATAGGCAATTTGAAGGAGGGTGTTAGTTCTCCAGAAAAATAGAACCCATAAGGTATATGGGAAGATATTTATTATAAGGAATTGATTCATGCAATTATGGAGGCAGAACAGTCCCGTGATCTGCCATCTACAAGCTGGAAACCCAAGAAACTTGGTGGTATAATACCAGTGTTAGTCAGAAGGCCTGAAAACCTTTCAGGAGGGGAGTCCATGAGAAAACCTATATCCCAGCTCAAAAGGCAAGCAGAAAGTAAAAGGAGCAAATTCCTTCTTTCTTCATCTTTTTGTTTTATTCAGGCCCTCAAAAGATTGGATGATGCTCACTCATTTGGAGAGATAATTTACTAAGCCCATCAATTCAAATGTTTCTCTCATCTGGAAACACTCTAAAAGACCACTCAGAAATAATGTTTAATCTGGGCACCACTTGGCCCCATCAAGTTGGTATATAAAATTAACCATCACATAGAGGAACATGGTGAGGATTCTTCCCTACCAGACACCAAGGTTCATCATAAAATAAAGCAATTAAAACTATAAGGGAAAAATGTAGCATTACTTCAGGGATTAAATAGAGTAATGAAATAGAATAGAGAGTCCTGAAATGAACCATTCAAATATGAAAATATGACAAAGGACAGAGGCGACATTATAAATCAGTGGAAGAGACTGGGGCACTTGCTACATACACTGGGACAAAGCTTACTTTTGTGGATAAAAAAATAACATCAGGTTCTACCCCATATGCCTAAGGATATGTCCCAGGATGATTAAAAACATAAGTGTGGAAGCCAGAATATTAAAATTTAAAAAAGATAGGTTATTTTACGACCCCACGACAAGGAAAAATTGTTTAGACTACACACAGTAAACACATACCATAAAGAATAATATTCATAAATTTTACTGCATTAGTGCTAAGGATATGTGTATGACTATGAATAAAGTTATGTCACCCATGAGAAAGGTTTGAGTGAATTGTATCAGAATATATAAAATAAAAATAAAAAAGTAAAACCATACCAGAAACTCAAGAGAAAAACGAAAAAGATGAGTTATATAAGTAGGCAGACCATGGACAAAAAAAGCTGAATGGCCAAGTTCTGTAAGGAAAGACCCCCAGCCTTGTTGGTAATTAGGGAAATGGAAATAAGATCACAATGAAATATAACTCTCATCAGATTAGTAAAAAAATACAAGGTTTCATAATACCAAATACTCAAGATAGTAAAGCAATGGGGCTACCGGTGTGTGTATAAATTGTTTCAATCCCTTTATAGTGCTAATTGTTGCAGATTCCTCTTTTCTATAGCCAAGTAATTTCATATCTAGGTTTACACTCTAGAGAAACTCTCCCACATGGGCTCAAGTACACAGACCTTCTCTTTTTAGCATTTAATTTTTTGTTATTGTTATTCAGTGGTTAAAATAAATTAACTGGAGCAAAATATGTATCAACCAGAAAATCTCATAAATTAAGTAAAATACAGGAGAAAAACAAAGGAAGTTGCAAATTGTGACATAGATATACATATACATACACATACATGTATAGAAAGGGAGAGAAAGAGTAGAATATTTATACAGAAATGGAAAGTTATTGCTGTGTTATTTATAGATACATATATATGACTAAAACTATATAATCCAGATTACTGATTCAAGGTAAATTCATTCTGGTGGTTTGTTCTGAGGAGAAAGGGAAGGAGATAGAATTTGGAAGGATCACACAAGTTGGTTGAACAGTATTTGTGAAATTTTTGGTTGTTTTGATTTATTTTGCTCAGAGCTTCTTTGTTTTTTTTAAATTTTTTTTAATGTTTATTTATTTCTGAGACAGAGCATGAGTAGGGGAGGGGCAGAAAGAGAGGGAGACACAGAATCAGAAGCAGGCTCCAGGCTCTGAGCTGTCAGCACAGAGCCCGACGCGGGGCTCGAACTCACAGACCTCGAGATCATGACCCGGGCTGAAGTCGGACGCTTAACCGACTGAGCCACCCAGGCGCCCCAGAGCTTCTTTATTTTAATATTTGAAGCAAATATGGCTAATCTTGAGGATTATTAAAATTAGTTGCTGCATGAGTATTAATTTTATTGTTTCAGGGTCTTCATTATGGTTAAAATATTTTACAATAAAAATACATTGTAAATTTATTTAACATTGACCTAAAATAGAATAGGGAATAAGGCAAACTTTCAAGCTAGGTTCCAAAAGTAGATCTGGTTGACTTAAGAGCTTCAGTGAAAATCTCTTATGACATTTAGTTACCTGTGAATCTCTGAGATCAAAACTAAAATAAGTACAGTGACATCTGTTGATAAATAAGAAATTAGTTATTGAGATTGGATGGGCTAATGGCAGGAAGTGACCTCCTTCTTCTCAGAAGTATTCAAACAGAGCTGAGGACCACGGTCAGTCTGGGGGTGGATAGTGGTGATATTTTGGATGCAAGAGTGAATGAGATGAGTTCTAAGATCTCTTCCAACAGTTGCTGATAAAAATGATATCTTTTTCTCTTTGGTCATTAAACAGGCCCTCCTTATAGGGTTTTAAAGTGATCTCTTTCTACATGAGTAGTCTTTATCTTTCTTGTGACCATGTAAAAATTCATATATTCTTGTTTTTACTGGTTTCAGACTTGGATCAAGCTCTGTAGCAGCCAAAAATTATTTTTTCCTTTCTGAGAAGATTTTTGAGATATAGATAGATAGATAGATAGATATAGATATAGATATAGATATAATCATTATGTTTATTCAATAACATTGAATAAGCACTTACTGAATGTCATTCTTTGTATTACAATCCTCTAGAGTCTGAGTCCTCTCCTAGGATTAGAAATAGTTTTTTCAGTAAGATATTCAATTTTTACCCATTTACACCATTCTCTGGTCATTGAAATCAAGTTGTTTAATGGTTTTAAGAAATCAGCAATATCAATAGTGTAGCATTGTTTTAGACATAGAAACACAACACCTAAAAATACTTGTAGCTTAACCAACAATTTTTTTGTCCTGTTTGTGTTAGAGAAGCTGACCTTGGCTTCTGCCTTTTTCAAGATTACTTGAAAGAAACAAAGTCATGGTCTGCTAAGGTCACCCTAAAAACCCATTAAATATTTATTAAAGACTGAGTTAGTAGTAGGCAGATGGAAAATATAAGTATCCAAAGAGAAAATAGAATATTGTGGTACAGCAGGAAACATAGGTGTGTAGCCATGAAAAAATCAATGGCGGTAACTCAAAAAGATAATAAATCTCTCTTAAGGAATATTGCCATGTTTTCTGAGCCTGCAACTATAGCCCACATTAAACTTTTCGTCTGATGAGTTGAAAGTTCCTTGTGCTTTCATACCTAGTAACAAATTAAGAGTGTTCTCTTCAGTGATTGAGTAGTGGGATGGAGAATTTTTCTAAAAAAAAAAAAAAAAAAAAGTCAATGTTTTTTATTCCAGTCAGAGAATAAGAAACAGTTTTTACAGGAAACGGTTTTGGAATGTGTGTCTAAATGAGCAGCTAGAGGCTTCAGAAGCATTCTGTCCCTCGTGCTACCTAGAGTGTGTAGCGTTTGTGTCTGTCAATTTTTGGTGCTTATCTTTGTCGTGATAATTTAACTGTTCAGAAAGCTATTGAGAACTTTTTCTTTGGTGATTTGAAAACTTATTTTATGAAAATGTCTTCTCTTAAGAGAATTCCACCAATTCAGAAACACACTTTTGGTCTATAATTTCCAGGTGGCTTCAAGGTATTTCTAAATTATTTGGATCACATAAACTTGGTAGCTGTGAACGTAATGGAGTGAAACCATCCAAATAGTTTAACAAAATTGGCAGTGCTTCAGAAAAAAAGGGAGCCAAATGGAAATGTCCCTGTGGAAAAGGTACTGCTCAGACAGTTATAATAATGCAGATTATGACAGGACAATGCATATTGTGTTCTCCTTATGGATCAAGGCCGGAGAGAGGACATATTTTGTGGCCTTTTGTTATGAACCGAACTTGTACTGTGTATGGACAGCTTTAATTTAGTTACACAGACATAATCAATTTATTACCCTTTCAGTTTCCTAGTCTGAAAATAATCTAGATATTTTCCTTCAATATTACAATTAGGTTGCTTGTGAATAAAAGATGTATTGACTTTGTGTGTTATATATTGTTTTGGGGAATACAGTTATGATCCTTAACAGAGATTTTGAACCTGAAATGTAACAACTATATTTCTGTTGTACGCAGATGTTATCCTAAATGAGCAAATGTTTTTATAACCAGGTACTATTCTATCAATTTATGACAGAAGTCATATCAAAGTTTTATTATTTTGTGTTATGTTTTGGCATGTGATTTTCAAGAAACGTTCTTCTAGTTGATCTTAATATAATTAAAGGTGATCAATTTTTCAGTTATCTTATTATATTTAATGTATCCTTTATGGCTTGCTTTTTGGAAAGTAAAATTGCCGATTCTTTTTTACCTTCATATTTAGGGGAAAAACAAAAATACATACTTTGTTTCAATTCTTCAACAGCTCATCAAAGGAAAATAAATGATGGAATGGCCTACAATTGAATTTGTTGCCCTAGAATTAAATTCTGTAGAAATTTAATGTCTTCTACTTCAGAAGACAGACAGATACCATTCTGTTATAAAAGAAGATTTCTTCATATGTTTAAAAATTGGGGAGGAGGGGGGTGCCTGGGTGGCTCAGTCGGTTAATCGTCCGACTTTGGCTCAGGTCATGATCTTGCGGTCCGTGAGTTCAAGCCCCGCGTGGGGCTCTGTGCTGACAGCTCAGAGCCTGGAGCCTGTTTCAGATTCTGTGTCTCCCTCTCTCTCTGACCCTCCCCCGTTCATGCTCTGTCTCTCTCTGTCTCAAAAAAATAAATAAACGTTAAAAAAAATTGGGGAGGAGGAAAAGGGAAGTGCAAGAGTGATAGCAGAGTAGATTTGAATTGACTGTCCCATGAGCATAGAGTATGATTCTCTGCCTTAGTGAGAAAAATTTTAGGGAAGACTAAGAATGGGCTTGATGACCTTTACATCTTAATAGAAGTCAGCATGGAATAGATTAGTGATTTTTGTCATATTTGATCTTGTTTTCTTTTTTGGAATATTTTTTTAGTGTATACTAACAGACTTCACTATTCCCTCTGGTAGATATGGAAAGAAGATATGCTCCATGAAAGCTTTCTTCTCACAGGTTTCTTTCCTCATCTTTGTTTTAAAGAGACACACACTCACACATGCACAGCTGTGCACACAAACATACACACTGAGTACTATAAGAGTGTTTATAATACATACATAATCTCCTGCCTCATTCCTGCCAGCTTCTATTACAAAGCTTCAAAGGTTATGACTTCTGGCTATTTCTAGTTTCTTTTGGCAATGACTTATACCTTGTTAATGAATGTTTATATAGCTATTTCTGGATTTAGACATTAAGCATCCTATTCTGTTTTCCTTCTTCCTGGTATAGTTATAAAACCTTTAAGTTTCTTTATTTGTTACTTTTGTATATTCAAGTGGTATATTTAAATGTTTATATCTTATTTCATCAACCCCAGAAAATATTCCTTCCCTATATGTGTTCAATTTTACAGTCAAAATTGATTTATTATCTAAAGTTAAAAGCGAAGATTAACAAGCTTCTCTATGAATGCCTGTGTAAAATGCGAGCTTTCTCAATGTACTGATTTTCAAATAGTGCTTTGTGGATCACTAGGAACATCTTTGGGGTTACACAAACAGTGAGCTTTTCCTTCAATCATTCAGCAGATCATCCATCTTTGAGTTTTTTGTATAAGGCATCTTGGTTTTTATTTAAAACTGAGATTGGTTTCTAGAAGACTTGACCAATTTCAACATCATCAATTTCAGTACTAAATAACAAGAAAATGAGATTTGTATTCGTCCGCTTGGGCTGCCATTACAAAATACTATGTAGTGGATGATGTCACCAAAAAATATTTTCTCACACTTCTGGAGGGTAGAAGTCCAAAATCAAGGTGTCGCCAAGTTTGGTTTCCTCTGAGGTTTCTCTCCTTGGCTTTAGATGGCCATCTTTTCAGTGTGCCCTCACACAGTCTTTCCTCTGTACATATGCCTTTCCTCTGCACATATGCAATATGACACCAGTCATATTGGATTAGGTCCCACCCTAATGATCTCATTTTAACTCAATTATCTCTTTAAATACCCTATGTCCAAATACAGTAATTACATCCCAAGGTTTTCAACGTGGGATTTTTAATGTATGAGTTTTGGGGGTGAACAATTTGGTCTGTAACTGGATTGGTAATCTCAAATTCCATTCAGCTGTAAAATTAAATGAATACTGCTAACCAAGAAGCAGGAAGTTGTTCACATTTGTTTAATATTTTTATTTAATTTGTAGATAAAGACAATATTATGCAGAGAGTAATCATGGTCTTTTATTGTGTCTTACTTATATAATAGGTATGTCTGTGTCTAAATATTTCCCTCTAGCTTAGATGGTCACTATCAATCAAAAATTTTCATTCATGGGTTAGAACAAAAAGCTGTATTTAATGTGGAGTGGGAAAAATCAAAACATGAACTAGGGCCAGTTGAAAACCCAGCTCAGGTTTGTCCAGTAGGGAATGAAGTCTTGAAATGAACATCTGAGGAGGGTCAAGTGGATCACAATTTAATACTGCAAATATAAACAAGTGATTAAAGACTAATTGATCATATTTGACTCACCAGACCTAGAGTATGGTTCGAAATTTTACTCTATTTTCACTGAAGAAAGGCAACCTTTAACACCCTCTTGTCAAAATTATTGGGCAAGTTATCTTTTGGATACACCATGAAGATATAAGATTAGCTGTCTATTTAATAAATTTGTGAGCATGGATATATTACTATAACATACCCAGAGTGAAGAAGAGGTCAGATATACACAGGATATCTTTTCCTGTTGTTTTATTTTTAATTTCTTGTGTATTTATAAAGGCCAACCTTTGTTTCATTCAGTCTGATCATTTTAAGTGGGGTATTTAGTCCATTAACATTTAATGTAATTATTAATATAATGTAGTTATGCTTAAACCTGCTTTTTTCCTAGTTATTTTCTATTTGTCACAATGATTCTTTTTAATAGTTTTTTTTTTATTTTTAGTATAGTTAACACAATGTTGCAGTAATTTCAGGTGTACAGCTTAGTGATTAGCAAGTTTATACATTAGGCTATGTTTACCACAAATGTAGCTACTGTCTGTCCTGTTGCATTGTTACAATGTTCTTGACTGTATTTCTTATGCTGTGACTTTCATTCCCATGAATTACTCATTCCATAACTAGTGGCCTTTATCTCCCTCTCCCCTTCACCCATTTTGCCCACCCTCTACCCCTCTCCTCTCTGACAACCATCAGCTTGTTCTAAGAGTATGGATGTTCTTCAAAAAATTAAAAATAGAAATCCTATATGATCCAGTAATTCCATTATTGGATATTTACCCAGAGAAAATGAAAATGCTAATTCAAAGAGATATATGCAGCCCTATGTTTATTGCAGCATTATTTATAATAGCCAAGACATTGAAGCAACCTAAGTATCCATCAATATTAAATGGATAAGGAAAATGTGGTACATATATACAATGGAGTATTGCACAGCCATAAAAAGAATGAGATCATGACATTTGGATAACACGATAGGCCTAGAAGATATTGTGCTTAGTGAAATAAGTCAGACTGAGAAAGACAAATATCATATGGTTCCACTCATAAAAGAATCTTAAGAAAATGAATAAACAAAAAGCAAAAGCAGAATCAGACCTATAAATAAGGGTATTCTCATTCTTTTGTTCCTTTTTTCTTTAGGGTTAACCAAATAACCTTGAATATTTAATATAATTTTATCTTTTGACTTTTAGTTCTACCATTTTGTATTTTTTAAAGAAGTTTCTCTAGGGAATAATGATAACACATTTTAATTTACCACAGTTTATTTTGAATTAATATTATACTACTTTACATATAATATAGCAACCTTAAACTGTATATTTCCATTCATCTCCTCCTATCATTTATGTTATTATTATATATTTCACTACTAGATTTGTATGCTATATAGGGTAATGTTCATGGGTCTTGGGGCTTTGGGCTCAGATATATCTTTTGGGGGTTCACCATTCAGCCCATGATACCGCTTCTGTTTAAAACCCTCCAGTTGCCTCATGTATCATTCAGAGAAAAAGACAAAATTCCTACAAAGGACTCCAAGTTCTTAACAATATGCCCTCTCCCTCTCTTTCTTCTTGGACCTCATATCTAACTAATTTTCCTTTTATTTTTCTACTCCAGGCACACTAGGATCCTTTGATTTTGGAAAATGGTGTCCATGCTCCCCTTGTGTCAGTAAACTTAATGGAACACTTTTGCTCCAAATTCCAAGATTACTCTCTCACTTTAGGGCTTTGATCAAATTTTCTTCTCATTGAGGCTTTTCCAGACTCTATTTAAAATCGCAACTTTTGCAAACACCTTTCCGCATTCCCCACAATCAATCACTGTCTTTTCCATTTTCTTCAAAAAGTTTTTCCACAACACATTACTTATCACTAATATATGTCTTGTTTATTATTTCATTTATTGTCAGTCTGTAACCATTAAAATATAAGTCCCGTGAGGGCAGAAAATTTTATTTTGTTTACTGTTTAATACATAGCACATAGTATCGATAAATATTTGTTGAATGAATAAATAATTGTCTTATGGCTTCCACTATCCTCTTGAGAAATCTGTCCATTTGGGTGTTTTTGTGGTTAAAAATAGTTTGACTAGTTTAAAGATATTCTTATAGACTTGTGAAGTTTCACTGCGTAGTGTCTACATACACATTTATTTTTATGTATTCTACTTAGTATAGGTTATAGTTCCTTACCTCTGGATTTATTTCTCTCTTAAGTCTAGAAAATTTATGGCCTTTATGGCTTTATTTTTAAAATTTTTATTATTTTTATTAATTAATTTTTTTTGAGGGAGAGAGGATGTGTAAGTGGGGGAGAAAAGCGGAGGGAGGGAGAGAGAGAGAAAGAGAGAGAATCCCAAGAAGTCCCCATGCTCAGCATGGAGCCCAACATAGGGCTCAATCCCATGACCTTGAGATCAGGACCTGAGCCAAAATCAAGAATTGAATGCTCAATTGACTGAGCCACCCATGTGCCCTGAAGCCATTATTGCTTTAAATTTTTTTTAATGTTTATTTATTTTTGAGAGAGAGAGAGACAGAACATGAGTAGGCGAGGGGTGGAGAAAGGGAAACACAGAATCTGAAGCAGACTCCAGGCTGCCAGCACAGAGCCCCACACCAGGCTTGAACCCACGAACTGCTAGATCTTGACCTGAGTGCAATCAGGTGCTTAACTGACTGAGCCACCCAGGTGCCCCAACCATTCTTGCTTTTAATGTAGCTTCTCTTCTGTTTTATCTCTTCTCTCTCTGGAACTCTGACTCTGTCCTATTAGTTTTCTCCATAACAACCATCACCATGCGATCTACTCCCCACTTCCTACTTTGTATCTTTTTCTCCCACTCTTTTTCTCCTCAGAGACTAGAAAGTCCCTAAAGCATAATAGATGCTTAATGAATGCTGTTGAATACTTATAGAATGGTTGTTCTCTTTCTATCATCCATGACTCTTAACCTTCTTTCAAATTTTCCACCTGCTTTTCTTTTTATGCTACGTTTGGAATAATTTCTGCAGCCCTGTCTCTGAATTCGTGACTTTTCTTCTCAGTTTGCCTATTCTGATATTTAATCTATTAATATTTTATTTTAAATATTAAAATTTTTTCTTTTTAAAATGGCTATATTGAAGTTTAATTGCTATACAATAAAATACACATATTGATGCATGCAACTTGATGAGTTTGTTTATATGCATACACCCATGAAACCATCACCACAATCAAGGTTATAAACCAACCTATCCATTACTTCCAAAAGTTTCCTTGTAGGGGGTTTGTGGGGAGAGGAGTACTTAACATGAGATATACCCTCTTAAAATTTTTTAAAGTGTGTTTTTTCTTGATTTAAGTAATCTTTACACCTCATATGGGGCTCAGACTCCTCATGACCCCAAGATCAAGAGTTGCATGCTCCTCCGACTGAGCCAGCCAGGCTCCCCTACCCTCTTAAATGTTTAAGTGTACAATACAGTATTATTGGCAATAGGTACAATGTTGTACAGCAGATCTCTAGAACACATTCATCCTGTTTAACTTAAACTGTATATGAATTTAGAACTGCATTTCCCTCTCCTCTTTGCCACGAGGACCACAGTTCTATTCCTTGCTTCTATGAACTTGACTATTTTAGTTACCTTGTATAAATGGAATCATACAGTCTTTGTCCTTCTGTGACCAACATATTTTCCTTAACATAACATCCTCAAGGTTCATCCACATTGTTATAAATGGCAGAATTTCCTTCTTTTTAAACTCTACATAGTATTTCATTGTATATATATAACACATTTTCTTTATTCATTTATCTAGGTGTAGACATTTATTTTCATTTCTAATTCTTCCATAATTTTTTTTTCATTTCTAAAAATTCTGTTTAGTCATTTTTTTCAAGTTTCCCTAATCCCTTGTGACACTATTTTAGAGCTTGCTTATTTTAAAAATTAAATTATTTTTTAAAATATCTCATCTGTAAGTATTTTATAATATCTAGTCGACACAATAGTTTAAGTTCTTTGATATCTAAAACTGGTGTATATTTGTGTGCATATATATGGCATTTGTTTAACCTGGCAGCAAGGAATGTGCAAATCTTTAGCCCTCTTTTAGGGTCCTTGGCTTCATCCAAGGACCTTGCATTCATCTCTGCCTTTTTGCTTCTATACCAAAGCTCAGAGTCTTCACTCCAGTGCTGGTGTTGACTTTTGTCTTCAGAGAATTCTGGCACATATCAATGCATACAATTTGATGAGTTTGTATATATGCATACACTCATGAAACCATCACCACAGTCAAAGTTATAAACCTATCCATCACTTCCAAAAGTTTGCTTGTTTGGGGGGTGTGTGTGGGTGGGGTAGGGGGAGTATTTAACATGATATCTACCCTCTTAAATTTTTTTAATCTATCTATATCTATGTCTATGTATATCTGTATCATCTATATCATCATCTATATCATCTATCTATATGTCTGTGTATCTTATTTTTCCTCCCATGGGCTTTCATTTATCTAGAAAAGTTGCTTGGTGTGCTTTCTCTACTTTTCATTGGATTTCTTGTCGAATTGGTAAAGATTTCAAATAAGGGATATCAATATTTGGATAAATAGAATATTGTTAAAATAAAAAATATGGAAGCACCACTTTTTAGGCCTGTCAGTTATTTGCATCATTAACAGTAAATACTCATGTGCTTCATTATTTCAGGTCTACCATTAGAACATTATAGTTCCATTTGTATATCCACAGAATATTCTTGACAGATAAATTGGAATTTATTTTTCTGTTAAACTCCTTTTTAGTGAGATGGTTTTAATTCGTTTCCTTTGGTAGGAAAAATTAAATTATCAGTATATCCCCTTGAAAACCACTCTGGATCTAATATCTGTTATTGCTACTTATTGGTATGGAAACATGATCCTGTAACTTTGTGATATTAGCTGTGGCTAACTGTTTCCTCTTCACATTTCTATTTTTCTGTCTGTTGTCCGAAAATGCATCCTAATTTAGCAGCACTGAACAGCCTGATACAGATTTTAGACCAGGAAAAAACTTAGGGATAAATTTTTGTTATATAATAGTAAAAGTGTTCAGATTTGTAGAGGAAGTCAGTAGATTTCATGGAGACTGAAAATACAGGCACTAGTACTTGCTGCTGGTGTAGCAATCATGAGTATTATAACAATTTCACATGAGACAGTTTGCATACTTGTGGGAAAATCATGCTGATAGGTTTCCTGACCTAAAATTGATCTCTCTTCCATCATCTAAGTTGTTCATGGACACTTAATCTTATTTTCATTAAACAGCAGTTAACAATTATTTAATATATAGTGGATGTATCTTTTTTTAATGTTTTACTTTTATTTTTGAGAGAGTGAGGAGGGGGACAAGTTGGGGAGGGGCAGAGAGAGGGGGGACAGAGGGTCGGAAGCAGGTTCTGCACTGATGGCAGTGAGCCTGATGCAGGGCTCCAACTCACAAACCATGAGATATGACCTGAGTGGAAATCAAGAGTCTGAGGCTTAACCGACTGAGCCACCCAGGTACCCCTATGGTGGATATATCTTTAGGAATATTTTGACTTATACCCATAAAAACTTTGACTTGAGAGTTCTTGCTGCTAAAATAAAAATCCTTCCTTTTTCTCCATGTTACACATTCAGACCAAGATAATTAGCAGTGTGGAGTTGCTAGATGGGAGAGAGTAGAAGGACAGGAAGGAACAGATTGCAAAATATCATAGTGAGGGAAGAAGAGGTTGCATCTTGAAACATCTGGTTAAAAGTGAAAAACCATCTGAGGTCTCTGAACCCTTGACATATTAAAAAGCATCTAGGTAAAATGTTGAAGTAAATGACAGAATATTTCTCCATGTTGTAGACAGATGGGCTATATGTTTAAGTGAATATCTTAATTTTTATTTTATTTTATTTTTTAAAGTTTAGTTGTTTTGAGAAGGAGGGAGGGAGAGAGAAAGACAAGAGGAGGGGAGGATCAGAGAGAGAGGGAGAGAAAGAAAGAGGAAGAGAGAAACCCAAGCAGGCTCTGCACTGGCAACGCAGAGCCCAACACATTAACCAAGAAATCATAACCTGAGTTGAAACCAAGAGTTGGACACTCAACCAACTGAGCCCCCCAGTCACCCCATTAATTTTTGTTTTAACCTCTTGAGTTGTGCTTTCATCAGAACCTTTCAAGTAACACATTTTTATTTTGTTTTTATTTTCAAGTAACACATATAAGGATGTATATTTATGTTTCAATTGTGGACATTTTGCTTTCTTGCTTATGACATTCATTCCCTAACGTAATACCTAATTTCATCCCAAAGTATACAATTTATTTTTTAACAAGATTTTTTTTTATTTAAATTTTAGTTAACATACAGTGCAATATTTGTTTCAGGAGTAGAATTCAGTGATTTATCACTTACACATAACAGTGCTATCACAGGTACCCTCCTTAGTACCCATCCCCCATCTAGCCCATTCTCTATCATTAAGAGTCTCTTGTGGTTTATTTCTCTCTCTTCTCTTCCCCACAACCCCTCCCCCGTTCCCACATGTTCATCTGTTCTGTTTCTTAAATTCACATATGAGTGAAATCATATGGTATTTGTCTTTCTCTGATTAACTTATTTCACTTAGCATAATACATTCTAGGTCCATCCACATTGTTGACAGATTTTGCCTATGTTAAAAGCACCTATTGGTGTTATCCAGAATGAGGACACTTTTAAATCTTATTTCATATTTGTACATGTAGAAAGGAACTCAAAAAACGCATCCAGAATCTGGGAAAAGCAAAACAAGATTATGATCTTTGAAGGAGTGAGTAATTAAAAGTATCCATTCCTTTCTACAATCCAAAACTTGATAGGACTCTGGGGTTGTAGAAAATGTAAAATCATTTGGAGGAGGGCTAGGGCCTTCAGTCTAATGCAAGGAAGCCCTTGTTCTCTCCCATGAAATTTTAGTGGCAGATTTTATCTGCATAACAATTCATGTTTATTTATCCATTATTTGCATAAAAGTAACTAAAATTCTCAATCTATGGTACCAACCCCTAATTCCAATCCATTTCTGAAATGCTTTAAAACTCTGTCAAACCTTTGTTTGTTTGTTTGTTTGTTTATTAATTATTTATTTAGCAAGAGAGGGAGTGTGATCACAAGTGGGGGAGGCTCAGAGAGAGAGGGAGGGAGAAAGAATCCCAAGCAGGCTCCGAGCTGGTAGAGAGCCTGATGTGGGGCTTGAACTCACAAACTGTGAGATCATGACCTGAGCCAAAATTCAAGAGTTGGACACTTAACCAACGGAGCCCCCCAGGTTCCTCCAAACCTGTTCTTTTCTCATTATTTCTTCTTGTTTCTTTTTTTATTTATCTTTTTTTTCCCTCCAATATAGCCAGTGACTTGGAGGTTGTAGTCAAAGCAGAGATATAGTAGGCATTTGAATAGAGAAACTTTTTCAGATTCTTTTTTTTTAACTTAAGCCTGAATTTGAACTCCATTTGGGGGGGGGGGGTAAAATAGGGTCAATAATGACACAAAGACCATTTATTGGGGTTGTCCCTGAAATGAGAGAATGTTATAAGAATACAGTGAAGCTGAGCATAAGAGGGAAAGTAGGATCTTCAGAATTTTAAAGATTTCCTTATATCTGTAAATTTTATGTAGAAAATAAAATTAGTTCTCCCTCATTACATGAGAGCAGCACCAACAAAGAACATATCATGGGCTTCAACTTCCAGGACATCCTCACTTTTAGAAGTGGCATTTCCCTATAATTTAAGCATTAAAGCTATATAAGTACATAACGATTAAAGGATCATTGTCTTTTGTGTCAGAGCTGAGTGAAGTTAGTTTTCATCTTTATGAATTAATTTACTGGCTGATTAGTTTTAATCTTTATACCTCTGTTGGTCATCTTCAAAATCAGGATGTAAATCTCCAACTTATAAGATTTTTGTGGATATTAAACAAGAATACATACTTAGAGCATATAATACAGCTTAATAAATTTTATTGTTCTTCATAAAAGCCCGATAAGGAATGAAGTATACTAGCACAAAAGTATAATGAGCAAAATTTCAGAAAGCCATATTTAGGCAGGGAACATTTTGTTTGGTTTTAGCTGTGAGAATGCAATTATGTACTCATCACATTAGTGCTATCTAATGGGAGTGTGCCTGTGTCAGTCTGCTTAGGTCTCTTTAAGCTTAAATGCACACGGTTGTCTTTGTATATACAATGTCCAATATCTAAAGGAAAAGGGGAAATTTTTCAGTGGAAGAACTGGGTATTTACATAGCTTAGACATTGGGAAAACAAAGTAGTAGACTCTTTGGCTAAGTTTTTATTTTTATCTGGAGGTGTCTGTGACCACTGTTGTGAACCACAGACCACAGTGTCTGTGACCTGTCTACACAAAGGATGGACAAAACTTCAGTGATTTGTTTGAAGATGTCTTAGTATGGTTCTAAATCGTTCGGTTTACTCAATTTCTTAATGGGAGAACATTTTAATCTGTGTTTACTTGAAAGGAATAAATTTTATATGTTTGCCTTATTTTTTTTTGGTAATACACTTGATAGACATATAACCCCTGAGTATTCTTCCTAGTATCAAAAACTGTGTGAATTGCCTTTTCATATGCTTTCAAAAAACTCAAACTAAAATATATAATCACTCGACTCATTTGTTGACAGTGTTACTCTTTTTCTAAAAACCTCCCAGACTTGTTGAAAGTTCAAAATGACTGAAATTAACTTTATCAATTGAAAATTCCCTCTAGAGATATAATTTTACCTAGACAAAATGTCAAATCCCATTCCAACAATAAATTAGAGGTGGAAAGAACCTACTACGTTATTAAATCCATCCAAGGAGCAAGAAAGAAACATACCTGACACTACATTATTTTGGTATATAATTTATCCCATAGCAACACTTGAAAGAACTTGTCTTTCAACACTTGAAAGAAGTGAATGAGCATGTAACATTCAGTTAATGTCATTCCTGATGTTTATTTATCAAATTCAGTGAACTTGACCAAAAGCTACTTTTTATACCTCATACATGTATAGGCACATTTACATCTGGTTGAAGTATAACAGGGTATAGCAGGGTTTTCTTATGGAGGTGTTTGAAAAATTGTGCTTCTAATAATTTACAGCGGTATTAAAATATTCTTTCTATGAACTTTATTAATACTTCCAAAATGTGGCTGTACACTGACTCCTAATTCTCCACTGGTTGTTTGCAGACATGTTACTTTCTTTTTTATGTCTTCCACAATACCTCTGGCACAGTACTGAAAAGAAACCTTAAAATTTTGTTTTTATACAATATTTCTATCACATTACTGAACACACAGTACTTAAAATTGTTGAACAAAAGGATTTTTAAATAAGAAAAGACACTAATATAGAACTTTAAAAATGTCTACAAGGCACCATGACTCATTAGTTGACCTGAGCACTCTCTTCTGTGAATCTATTTTCTATCTTTGCCTTATGAATCTACTCCCCACCCCTACCCCGGTGCCAGAAAGAATTCCAGGTAGCTCTACAGTTACCACATTTCTTGTAGCTGAGTCTAGAGTTGAAGGCACCTACTGATTCCAAACCAGAGAATCTGCAAAATTCCTTCTGCTTCAGTTCCAGAGAAATTCTCTCACACTCTGGAAGAAGGTAGGCATGCCATTTTTAAGATCAGATATCCCTGAGGCAAAGTCACTAATAGGAATCCCTCCTTTCAGCCTCCCACCTTCCATTAAAGACAGTTTCCTTTTGCTGCCTTCATGGGCTTTTCTTATTAACCACCTGTCATTTTTTTTTTCAGATTTTCTGATTTCTAGGCACTATATTATGTTCTTGAACACTAGACCAATATTCTTGAAGATGCAATAGATAAATGAAATACAGTAGTCCCCTATTATCTGCAGTTTTGCTTCCTACGGTGTCAGTTACCCATGGTCATCTGCAGTTAGGAAGCAGATGATGCTCCTTCTGTTATATTGTCAGAAGGTTAATAGTAGCCTAACTCTGTGTCATGGTCTATGTGGCTCACCTCACCTCACTTCATCTCATCATGTAGGCACATACAGTCTCATGTCACAAGAAGGGTGCATACAATACATTAAGATATTTTCATAGATATTTTCATAACTTTTATTACAATATATTATACTTGTTTTATTTGATTATTAGTTATTGTTGCTAATCTCTTACGTTGCCTAATTTATAAATTAAACTTAATCACAGGTCAGTATGTATAGGAAAAAACATAGTATATACAGGGTTTGGTAGTCCCCATGGCTTTAGGCATCCACTGAGGCTCTTGAAATGTATCCTCCACAGTCAAGGGGGATCTATTGTATGCTGTCTTTAAATCACTAATAGTCAATCTCTTTGAATCATTCCTTCCACTAAGCTTCTGTTTTTGTTGCATAACCTCTTTTTTAGAGACATCTTTTTTTCCTGTTAGATTTCTGGCTTCCAATAACTCTCTCCGCCCACAATTTTGAGATATCATTGATCTCATGGCTGTATGTAACATATATACACTAACTATTCCCAGATGTATATCACTGGTCTTTTATTTCCACTGAGCTCCACATTCCTGTATGAAACTTCTTACTCCCTACTTCCTATCTCCAAGTCCTTTATAAGACATATGCTTTGCAAATGTTTTTTCCAGTCTATAGATAGTTCTTTCGTTATCTTAACAATGTCTTTTGAAGAGCAAACATTTTAATCTTGGTGAGGTACAATATATCAGTTTAGCTCTTTTATAGATCAGGTTTTAGATATTGCATTAGAGCAATATTTTTAATTTTAAAAGGACAAGATAAATTAAGCACTGATTTCTTTAAGATACACTTTAACATAGAAATAATAAACAAATAAAGAATTAAACTGTAGTCCAGTTAGTTTTTATTTGCCTTTGACCTCTAAAAAAGAAAATCTCATTGAACTTAATAAATATATTATGTACCTAACTTTAAGCTGCCTATCATTTTTATACATGGGTAACCCCCAAGCCAGGGTTTCTCAAACTCGGTACTATTGACATTTTGGGCCAGATAATTTTTTGTCATGAGGCCATCTTGGGCATTTTAGAATATTTAGCAGCATCCCTGGCCTCCATCCACTACATCACAGAGGAAGCCTCCAGTTAACAATAAAAAATGTCTCTATACATTGCAATATGTATGTTTAGTGGGGCAGTGGCGGTGGAGGACAGGGAGGAAGATCACTCTTGGTACAGAAGTTTTGCACCGATGGACCTGATTCTGGTTCAGCCCATCCCAGGCTGCCTGACTTAATATACTTAAAACCAAATGATGAATCCAGAAAAATAATGTCATTTCTTTCTTCCTTGTTTGATCCCTAATGATATTAGGAGAGATGGATGACCTTCTTTGAGCCCCCGACCTATGCAAATGGTGATGGAAATATTCTCCAGTGGGATTCCTTTCCCATTCTCTACTTTAATGGGAGTGGTCACAGGAAAACAATTTGAGTCCTTTTCTTATGGCATACACAAAGAATAGTGAGTGTCCCATTCTTCTAATTCTGGAGATGGTGATTTTCTACCTCATAAAACTTACACAATTCTCTTGCTTTCCATCACCACATACATTTGATACAAGTTTGGATATGTCTTTTTCTGACCTTTTACTTCAGGTAGAATATATTGGTTTTTACTTAAACTAACCTCTAGTTGATGGCATTTGCATAGTTTTACTTCCAATTAAGTTCTACTTATACTTCAAAGTATAAGTAAGTTTTTTAAAGTTATACAGAAAAAATACGAAAAAGTTCTTAAGGGTAGGCGGAGGTGGGAAAATACTCGTAAAATAATCACCATGTTAGATATATCTTAGTGATATTCTCTACAGCTTATGATATTCATGGAAATAACATTTTCAAAATATCTACTTCCTATTTCAAACCATTTATAAATTTTGGAGCTTAATTTACTATTTTAAAGAATGTTCATTTCTCCATTGCTGGAGTTCCTTTGGAGGAGATTGAAAATATCTCCTTACACGACAAAGAGATATTTCTGCCATTCTATAAGTTTCAGAAAGCAGCTGAGCTTCTTGTATTGCCTTCTAAAAATATGAACTATGAATTTCATTTTTTTCCCATTGGGAATGCAGATTTACAGATCACACAGGATAGAGTTTGAAAACAACACAATGCCAGTAGTGGCATTTCTTAGAATAAGAGTCTGCATAAAATTGATAGCTAAGACTGAACATCTCCTTTTGGCTGAAATGACACCTTAAAAGATTGTTAGTGTAGTCAAAGGAGCTCAAAAGGAAGATGATAAGAGATGTTGGGCAAAACTCATCTTGTTTTTAAAACTGACACCAAGTATTTGCTGTCAACATTACCAGAACTACTGTGTGCAGCAGTGACTCAAATAGTGGTACTTAGGCCCTTCTGAAATAATAAATTTGGTGGCAAACCACTTATTTTCAGGGCAGGGAATCAAGTGAATGGTATTTTGAAGCCTGTTGGTCACTAGCAGGCATCACATTATTTTGTTGGGTGGGCATTGTAATTTACCAAATTACAAAGCAAGTTCTTGGAAGAAGTCATTTTATTGTAACATCATGCTGAATGTGGGATGGCGTTTTTCTATTCAGGCCGAGAGAGTTAGAAAGGAATGGTGATTAAGTGCTGGGAATCACTGAGGATGTGATCTAATTCTACAAACTGGCAGAATTCAGAATGGAAGTTGCTATCATCACCCCTTTCTCTATTTTTTTATTCTTAGGGTAGAGGGATCTTTTTCCCTCTCTCTTTTTTCCTTCCTTTCTTCTTTCCAGCCAGTGTGCCAAGACATGGAAATTCCATTTTAAAACTTTGTTCTCTCTCCTTAATTTTTTTCCCTTCATTTTTGTCTCTTTTATTACTCCTTTTCTCTTTATCCACTTCTCTCTGACTAAGCTACTTCTCTTGTTCTCCTTGGATCCTGTTACGTGGTTTCTTGCCGTGTCATGGTTGTAGTTTGTGATAAAGACACTAGGAACACCAAAGAATTAGCCACCTATATCCCAGAGGTAGCATTGACTGTTTCTCTCTCTAGTTAGCTGTTTGGCACTTTCCTTTCAGACTGGTTTTCTATTTATCAAGATTAGTCCTGCTTAGGCCCCAGGGGTCCAATGTCACAAAAGCAAAATCATTAGTCACATATTACCATGGAAATCCAGAAATAGATTTATATTACTTCTCAATTTTGGAAAAACAGGTCACATGGCTCAGCATAGCATGTTTTATTCACCAAATTACTCAGTGTAAGCAAGGAAGGTACTTTATTTTGGTGGACTTGTATAGAGTAACAAATAAAAAGGTACCTGTTTGTCTTACTACAAGAAGGCAGTGTAATGGACTTCTCCTTGCTCTGTGACCCTGAGGCAATGATTTAACTTCTTCAGGGCTCATTTTTTCTCACACAGGATAGAAATAATAGCTCCTTCCTTCCAGTTTACATTAAATGAGGTAATGCCTATAAGACACACTACTCTGTAAGCTCTGAATTCAGAACTGTGTTTATTTTTGGTTCTGTCGCTTATGATTGTGGTATGTTGATTAATCTTTCTATGCCTCTGATTGTTCATCTACAAAATAGAGATTGTTTTCAAGAGTGACTGAGATAATGTGTGTTAAGCACTTTGAAAGGCTTCTAGTACATGTGTGGTTATAAATGTCATTGCACATCAATGTTAACCTTTCTCAAAAAAATAACTTTTCTGATAAAAGACAGCACATATAAAGAAACTGTGTGTGTAAATGGATTTTCCTAGTAAGTATTCTTTTTGTGTTCAGCATTATGTTTGTGAGATGCATCCATGTTTTTATGTAACTATTGTGTTTGTATGCTCATGCTGTTACAGTGTTCTAGTGAATGAATAGAATACCATTAAATTATCCAATCATCTGTGCAGAGACATTTAGGTTGAGACTAGGTTTTGGCTGTTAATAATGACGCTGATGTGAATATTCTCTTTTCTATCTCTTGGTGCATGCGAATAAATTTTGGTTGGGTCTATCTATACATAGGAATGAAATCGCTGAGTCATAAAAGGTGAGTCCAGCTTTAGCAGATAATACCAAACTGTGTGAGAGCCCCTGTTTCTCCTCATCCTTGTGAGCACTTACATCGTCAGTCTGTTTTAATCTAACATATTCTGCTGGATGTGTAGTGATAATATCCTTAGGGTTTTAATGTGTATTTTTCTGATGGTTAAAGAAGAAGACCAGCTTTTCATTGTACTATGATCCATTTGAATATCTCCTAGTGTGTGGTGTCTATATTCTGTATTTACACCTCCTTCAGTGGTTCCTTGAATTGCAAACACCATCACCATTCTATGACTTTCCTTTCAACTCTCTTGATATCTTTTGAGAAAAATAATTTAATTTTAATGCAGTTAAAAATACCAGTCTTCACCTTTATGGTTAGAGATTTTAAAGGTAAAAACAAACAAACACATTTCCCTTCCCTGAAAATTTTATAATATTCTTTTCTACACTTCTAAAAGTTTCATAGTTTTAGTTTAAAATCCAACTGAAATTGATTTTTTACATGGTAGAAGGGAGAAGTAAAGCTCTGTTTTTTTTCTGACATGGATATCAAGTTATCCCAACACCAATTATTGAAAAGATCATCCTTCTGTGCCTCTATAATGACACATAACATCTATCAATGAAGAGTACAGGTATGTGTATGTGTATATGTATTTTTAGGATCTTTATATTGTTCCATTTCTCTGTTTTCTCTCTTTCTACCAATGCAATATTGTTGCTACTATATAACAAATAGATCATCACTCTTTAGTCATCTTAGCCAGTTCGTCCTAAAGTGTGTCTGAGGCCCATGTGGTCTCCAAGATTTTTTCAGGAGGCACATGATTCCATCTTTTCTAGCTACATATGAAAAGGTTGGATTTTCTTCATATACTTTAACCAAACAGCATATACAACAGATTTTAATTCTGAAGACAATGTGAGAAAACAGTAGAAGTTAATTGCTACTGCTTTTTATTTTGGAAAATATAGTATTTTTATATCTTTAAATATGTTATTTATTTTAAAATGTTATATATTCACTGATGTTATTTAAAAATGATCACAAATATTTTTAAAGTGTTCTCAGTTTTAATATCTAATATAGTAAATATAAATACATCTTACCCATGCCAATTAAAACTCTTTGTGGTCATCAATAATTTTTCAGAGCACAAAACATTTGAAAATAGGTAGTCTTGGCTGTTCTTGATCTGCATTCTCATATAAATTATAGAAACAGCTTGTCAAGATCCACAAAAACAAAACTAAAAATCCATTGCAATTCTCATTGTGATTGCATTGAGCCTATAGTTTAATTTGGAGAGATTGATTTTTTAATATTAAGTCTTTTGGTCAATTACAATATTACATCTCAATATATATAAACTTTCTTACATTCTTACAACACTGTTGTAGAGTTCTGCATAGAGAATTTACATATTTTAGTGTGATTTTTTTTTTTGCTACTACAAATAGTGTCTTTTGATTTTATTTTCTGCTTTTGGTTTGTATGTGGATCACTAAGTCTTACTGTTTTTCTGCATTTTCTTTTGGATTTTCTACTTACATAATCAAGTCTTCTAATAATGACAGTTTATTTATTCATTTCCAATTTTTATCCTTTTCTTTCTTTCTTTCTTTCTTTCTTTCTTTCTTTCTTTCTCTTTCCTTTTGTCTAGATCCTACAGTATAAGGTTGAATAGAAGTGGTCATAGCAGACATATTTATCTTGGACCTGATTTCAAAGGAAAAGTTTTCAACTTTCACCACTAAATGAAAGCAACTTTAAATATTATAGATTTCTTGGAATTATCCTTGCTTACATTAAGCAAATATCTTTCTGTTCCTAGTTTGCTAAAAGCTGTAAGTATGAATGAATGTTGAGTTTTATCTAATGCATTATCTGCATCTACTGAGATGATATGATTTTTTCTTTTGCCAATGTGGTATACAATATTGATGGGTTTTAAAACATTAATCCCATCTTTATTCCTAAAGCAAACTTATCTTTGTTGTCCTTTTTATGTATTTCTCAATTAGTTTGCCTACAGTTTGTAAGGATTTTTTATCAGTTTTTGAATGAGGTTGGACTATAAGTTTTCTCAAAATATCTTTAGGTATATTGATATTCTAATTGAACTGATATTAAATGTTTGGTAGAATTCACCCTTTGGCTATTGGGGCTGGTTTTCCTTATATGGATGTTCCAAATTATGGATTCAGTTTCTTGAAAAGTTATAAGACTGTATACATCGTGGTAAATTTACATTTTTTGGCATGATTATTTTTTTTATTACATGTATATTTAATATCTGTAGAATCTTTAATGGGCTTCCTTTTCTCTTTCTGAAATTGAAGTATGTGTCTTCTTATTTTCTTTCTTATTCTCCTTAGGGGTTTATTAATTTCAAGACTCTTTTTAAAGAATCAAGTTCTTGTTTGCCAATTCTTTCTCTTGTATATTGATGTCTATTTCATTAATCTGTATCATTATTATTTTTATATATTTTTAATTTTTGTCACATTTCTAGCATTTTGAGTTGGATTCATATAAATTTTCAGTCCCATCCCTTTTTTCTAGTATGAAATTAAAGTTATAAATTGCTCAATAAATACAGCTTTAGTCACCTCTCTTAACTTTGAAATGTAGTATTTTGGCTATTATTTAACTCAAAATATTTTCTAATTTTCTTATAATTTGTTCCTTGACCCATGGAAACACATTCTTACTGATTTCTATCTTAATTCCATTGTGATCATTCTCTGTATAATTTTAATAATTAGAACTATATTGAGTTTTACCTTCATCAGTTTTTGTAAGTATTTAAGGTGTCCTTGAAAATAATTTGTGGGGTGTCTGGGTGGCTCAGTCAGTTAAGCATCAGACTTCGGCTCTGGTCATGATCTCACAGTATGTGAGTTCAAACCCTGCATCAGGCTCTCTGCTGTCAGTGAAGAGCCTGCTTTGCATCTTCTGCCTCCCTCTCTCTGCCCCTTCCTCACTTGCACATGTGCATGTGCTCTCTCTCTTTCTCTCAAAAATAAACACTTTAATGCTCTCTCTCTTTCTCTTAAAAATAAACACTTTAAAAAAGAAAAGAATTTGCATCCTACGTTTGTGGAGTACATTTCATCTATGTCTATGAGGTGAAATTAGTTAATTGTTCTGTTTAAATCTTTTATACCCTTAATATTTTTTCCTATCTTTTCTATGTTATTGAGAAATCTGTATGACAAATTTCTACAGTTATTTTGTTTTGCTAATATCTCCTTATATTTATGTCAATATTGTTTTATGTATTTGAAACCATTGAATTAGTTGCATACACTTCTAGAATTATTTTATCCTACTGGTAAATTGAATGTTTCATTTTAAAGATACATCTTTATTCCTTTTAATGCCTATTTCCCTTAAATTTACTGTTTGAATTAATACATCTATTCCAATTGTAACATTTGTTATTTTTTACATAGTAATTTTTAAATTGTCATCCTTTTATTTTCAACTAAACTTTCTGTATCTTTATATTTTATATGCATCTCCTGTAAGAAGCAAACCTGTGGGTTCTTTTTTATTATAATCTTATAATCTTTGTTTTTTAATTAGAGTTTCTAGTTCACCTACATTAAATTACATTTAATGTAATTACTAATCTCTTTTTAATTATCATTTTTTGTGTGTGTACATTACCTATTTCCTATGCCTGTTTTTGTTTTTGTTTTTTGTTTTTGAGAGAGACAGAGACAGAGACAGAGAGACAGAGCACAAGTAGGGGAGGGGCAGCAAGAGAGAGGGAGACAAAGAATCTGAAGCAGCCTCCAGGCTCTGAGCTGTCAGCACAGAGCCCGAGGCGGGGCTCAAGCCTACAAACAGTGAGATCATGACCTCAGCTGAAGTAGGATGCCTAACTGACTGAGCCACCAAGGCACCCCTTCCTATGCCTGTTTTATGTTTTCTTTCATTTCTTACTTTCTTTGTATAGGTAGATTAGTTTATATTATTCCATTTTGTTCACCATGTTTTTGGAATTTATACATTATTGCATATTTTAGTGGTTATGCTAGGGGTGATTACATATTTGACATATCAAGTCTAATATTAATTGATACTTTATCATTCTCCCAGGCAATGCAAGAACCTTACAACACATTAAATCTATCTTTCATCCATATATATCGTTCATATATATGTCTATATATGTGACTCTATGTTAATACATACCTATTTGTGTGTATATATATGTATTTCTTCTTAAAGTCTGCAATCTCTTTTTATAATTGTGTAAAACTTTTTCATTTCACTTGAGTTCTTATTTTCACTTAGTATGGAATTTAACATAAGTAGTTATTTTCTCTCTGCACAATTAAAATATTAACCCATTTTCTTTTGGTTTCATTGTTTCTATTAAGAAGCCAGGTTTAAAGAATATTCTTTCTCTTTCTTAGGCTGCTCTTGTTTTTTTGTATTCCACAGTCTTACAATGAGGTATCTATGAGAAGATTTCTTTAATTCAGAGTACTTTGGGACTAAACTGGATGTCTGAATCAATTAACTGATGTCTCTCATCAGCTTTGAAAAACTCTTGGTTATTATATCTTCAAATATTGCTTTTGCTCCATATGGTCCTCTCATTCTGGGGTTATAAGTATCTGTATGTGAGAACTTTTCACTGTTTTCAATGTCTCCTATCTATTCTTATTTTTGACATCCCACTGTGCTTAATCCTCAATGTATTTTTACTCAACTTCCAGTTCTCTAATTCTCTCTTTAGTATTGTCTAATTTATTTTTAAATACATCTGAATTCAAAATTTTATTTATTATAATTTTAAATTTTGGATTTTTTGGTTCTTTTTCAAATTCACAAAGTAATTTTTATAGTTTCAGTTTTCTGCTGAAATTTTATTTTTTCTTAAGATTCTTGAATAGAATAAGCAGTTATTTAAAAATCTGAGTTTGATAATTACAACATATTCAAATCCATCTTTAAATCTGATATTGATTTTTGTTTATTCAAAATTTTCTTTATGTTGTTCTATTATATGTTTTCTAGATATTATGTTTGGAACATTGTTTGTGGAAATAATATGAGGGCTAGAATGGTGCTTTCTTCCTCTAAAAAGGATTTTTTGGCTTTTTCTGTATTTTTCAAGTTTTTATATATTTTTTTCAACAGAAGAGTTTATATTACTTAAACTGTATTACTTAGGGTCCATTACAGGAAATGCACTCGTTCTTATCCTTTATGAATATTAGAATGACATTCATCTGTGTTCATCTTCTATACACAATGGAATACTACTCAGTGATGTAAAAAGAATGAAATCTTGCCATTTGCAACAACATAGATGGAAATGGAGGGTATTATGCTAAGCAAAATCACTCAGAGAAAGACATAAATATTTTATTCATATGTGGAAATCGAGAAACTCAACAGGTGAACATAGGGGAAGGGAAGGAAAAATAAGATAAAAACAGAAAGGGAGACAAACCATTTTAGGTTCTTAAATACAGAGAACAAACTGAGAGATGCTGGAGGGGGGAAGAAGAGGGTTAAATGGATGATGGACACTAAGGAGGGTACTTTTTGGGATGAGCACAGGGTGTTGTATGTAAGAGATGAATCACTGGGTTCTACTCCTGAAGCTGAGACTACACTGTATGTTAACTAACTTGAATATAATTTCTTTTTTAATGTCTATTTGTTTTTGAGAGAGAGAGAAACAGTGAGAGCAGGGGAGGGGCAGAGAAAGAGGGAGACACAGAATCCAAAGTAAGCTTTAGGCTCTGAGCTGTCAGCACAGAGAACGATGTGGGGCTCGAACTCCCTAATGCACGAGATCATGACCTGAGCCGAAGTCGGATGCTTAACCGACTTAGCCACCCAGGCACCCTTAACTAACTTCAATATAAATAAAAACAAAACCAATAACAAAAACCAAAAATAACAAAAATAGACAAAAAACTCCAACAATGGTCTAATGAAATGATTCTTTGATTTCTTTTATATAATATTGAGATGTTAGAATGTAATTTATTGGGTCAAGAAGTGGTACTGTGTTATAATTGGTCAACTAAAATTTAAAATAGCCAGTAAATGTTTTCATTCGAATTTAATTGATATTGAGTTCTTTATGATAGCAGTGGGTAATGCTTCTCTAAGCCATTTGTAGGTGATACTATTAAAACCATATCATTAACACTAAAAAAGATGTTTATATTCCTTAGTTTTTGTATACAATTCGTATAAAAATTTAGCTCAGCGTTTCTAGTTCTATAGCCTCAAAATTAGGGATGTTTTATATTGCAGTGACAAGAACATGGGAAGTAGATTATCAGGAATATCTTTAAGTCATGGCTTACCCTCTTACTGGCTATGTGACATTGAACATATGAATTAACCTCTCTAAGCCTCAGTTTTTAGGTTCCTAAATAAGGATGGTCGGTTTCTACCTCATGAATTTGATGTGAAAATGAAATGGGATTATGCATACAAAGTGCTTAACACATTGCCTGGGACTCGCTTCACTGTTAGTTTTATTTTGAGGATGTGGTATTCCTATATTTCATTTAAGCTTGATTAAGGAAGACCTCATTTTTTCTGACTCTGATTCTTGAAGTAGGATTTTCTGAAAACACACTTCTATAAGCAGATATAGAACAATCTCTAGCTCAAGCCATACCTCACTGTAATTTTCACAAGAATAACTTTTGAAGCATGCTCTTCTGACTGTATATATGTATGTGATTGTTTTGGAAACCAGTACAAATGTTACATTTATGTGTTTGGATTCTTTTGATCTTATGTCTACCTTTGTTTGTGTTATCTATTATAATAGTTATCATACTTGTGCACACAGAGATAGCAGTGTTCATTCAAGTCATGGATAAAAATGTTAACTCAGTGGGACCAAGGTAACTTTACAATAAATTATATGTAATATAGTCTGGCTTGGAAATTATAATAGACTTTTCACACACAAAAAAGCAAAATTAATTTAGCACATGCCATCACCTGGTGATTCATACAGATCACCAGATCTTTTTTTTTTTTTTTCTCTCCCTAAGGGTGAATAGCTATCATCTTCAGCAATATATCCAGATTTTTTCTGTACATCAAGTCAGTGAGTTAGCTTATAGTTTTTATAATTTAAAGACTAGACATTATTTTTCAAAATTTTGATATCAGAATTTAGCTGGAATTTTCCCACAGATTATTGTCATGAAATGACTCCTATACTTCCTACAATATAATCATTTGTGGTTAGGAGAACTGTACTTATTTGAAAGGGTCATTTGTTTTTCCCTACACCTTTATAGTATACCACACTCAGTCTTCCTTCTTAAAAGAGCCAGTATTTGCATTGTATCTTTTAATTGCTAAGAACTTTTCACAATTTTTGAGATCCATTTTTCTTGATGATATAGCATACTTAATTATGTGTTGAATTGTTGTCTGATCAAGATGACATTATCTCTCTCCCTCCCATTGCATGATAAATAAATTACTTTGATGGCAAGAAAGAATACATTTGGCGTGTGTGTGTGTGATTCATTTAAGAAATTGTACTACTTTCTACTTTAGCAGAGTAGTTAAGCCACAACTGTTTCTATAAAAGTAAAGTAGAATTAAATGCATTAAAAACCCATCAGGAGAATGTTAAGTTATAATATATTTTGCTTTTAAGTATATGCTAAATACATTAAGGAGGCACCTATATAAAGTGTTAAGTCAAATAACAATTGAATAAGATGGCTGTTATTCAAAAATCATTTCATTAGCATGTTGTTGATATGGTTACCTACAGAATAATATAATTTCATTAGTACAAGTGACATTAGCAAGCACTGAATTAAGGATTTTTATTTTTCAGTGGACAGAACACAGATACAGAAAGGGGAAATAATTTGCCTCAAATCATTAAATCACATGGTGCTGGTGGTGAGAAGGACTGTATCCATTACCTCTTGACCTTCAGTGTATTTTGACCACTTGCTCTTATAATGCAAAAGTTTACCAGATGGCAAGAACTGATTGCCTGGTATGGCAAAAAATTTAGTAAGTGTGTACTGTTCAGTCCTGTTATAGGAGGGAAGAAGGCAAAATGGAACTTGTTTAAAATAATTGCCACAGTAAGAAAAATAATCCACCAGTTTCTCCTTTCCTTTGATGTTTGAATTTGCAGCAGTGACCTTTGGGATCAAAGAAATAAAAGATATATTCCAGTATCGCTGTGTGTGGAGGAGACAGAATCATGTTTGTAGCAATAATATGAAGTTCTAAGGCCTTAAATGTTTCTTCATTAATTATCTTCGAAAAGTTCAGTTGTTTGTTCTGAACATGAACAAAATGAAACCACGGGCTGCAGGAACAGAATAAAAATGTCTAACTCCCGGCAACCACTCAAGATGTTCCTCATACCCCTTACACTGGGCACAGTGAAATGTAACACCATTATTGGGTAGCATGTTTGGTTTCTTTTTATTCTCTATGTAAACCACCTTTGGAGTCTCTGTCTCTGTCTCTTTGCCTCCCTCTGTTTCTGTGTCTCTGTCTTTCTGTTGCTGTCTCTTACCTGTTCCATGTGTCTCCAAAATCCATTTCTGCCATTTTGCCTGGATCACATCACTCCATAACCCTGGTTCATGCTTAGTCTGCTCCCTTTTCCAGAGACACAGCCTCAAATTTGATTGCTCAAAATCCTTCCCAGAAAACTTTTTCTATAGTAGCTCAGTATTCTAGAGGAAGAGGGGTAAGATCTTAGAAAAACCAAGCGCTGTGTCATTGTTCTCAAACATCTTTGTCTCCTGGAATGTTTGTCTTCTCAGTTTTCTAAATGTCAAGTCACAAAAATGCAGTTTTAAGTCAACTAGAAGAGTCCATGATGCATGTTGTAAAAAAAAAAAACAAAAAAAACTTCTTTCCTAAGGCATCATATAAAGTGAATAATCTTTATATCCTCATTAGCAAGTAGGTAGTAAAATTTCAAGGTGATTGTATCTCTATGCAAATATATCATGAGTGTTTCTTTTGAAATCTGTTTCAGAAGTAATTATATTTGGATGCTGTGTGTATATGCCTCCCTTCTTTTTATGTGTATGTGTTATCCTTAAATACCATTGCAAATTGCACAGAGGTTACAGATAATAGTAAAGGCTTAAGTGGTTTTATTTTCTTTCTTTTTGACATACTTAGCAAAGAAATAACATTGGTATATTGAAAATAGCAATATTTTAGTTTAATTATACACATTCTTTCTTGTATCTGTGTGGTCACGTTATTGATAATACTTCTGTGGCTTATGTATTTTGCAGAAGTTATGTCTTTCAATTATTACATAAATAACCGCGGCCTTCCTGAATGGAAGGACATAAAAGCAAAAGGAAGCATGTAACCCAGTGTGTTTTATTGCTCGTATCTTCTCATCAATTGCCTATATTATATACAAATATGAATCCCATTTCAGCTCATATACATGTTCATGTGTCCAGTTGGGAAATAAATTCACAGTAACATGGTAATGATTAAAGATCACTCCCAAGTGGTACTTTCCACTTTTGTTAAGAGCCTTTGATATCTTGATCAAAAGAACAATCCAAATCTTGTTCCACTTTTTTAGTCAAAATGCTGTTTGTTATGAATTGTTTACTTTACTGGAGGACCTCTGTTGCCCTTTAGGTCACAGCAAACACAGGTTAACTTGATAGTCTAGGAGGGCCCCCAGCTAGCTCAGTGAGTAGTAGAGCATGCAGCTCTTAAAATCCAGGGCCCTGAGTTCAAGTTACTTTTGGGGGGTAGAGCTTACTTCAAACAAAGAAACAAACAAAGAAATAAAAAACCTGAGAGGCCTTTTCCAGTTTATTTAAGTCAGCTTCCTGTAATCATAGATTCTCCAGTCCCTTTCTGAATTTCTGGGATAGAGGAAATTAACTGCTTCATAAGGGGATTATTCTTTTTTTTTTCCTTTCAGCTATATTGAGGCATAATTAACAACTTACATTATGTAAGTGTAAGGTATACAAAGTGATGATTTTATATACATATATATATTGCAAAATGACAATAAAATTAACACATCTATTACCTAGTTACCTTTTTTTCCCCTTGTGTTGAGAACACTTGAAATTTACTCTAACAGCTGTCGAGCATAAAATACAGTATTCACTATAGTCACCCATGTTGTACCTTAGATCCCTGGAACTTATTCATCTTATAACTGGAAGTTTATACCGTTTGACCAACATCTCCCCATTTCCCCTAATACCTAGCCCTCCATAGCCATTGATCTATTTTCTCTGAATTTGGTTTTTTTACTTTTTTTTTTAAAGTTTATTTATTTATTTTGAGAGAGAGAGAGTGAGAGAGAGAGAGGAGAGCATGAATGGAGGAGGGGCAGAGACAGAGAGAGGGAGAGAGAAAATCCCAAGTAGACTCCATGCTTCATGCACAGGGCTCAGTCTCATGAAACATGAGCTCATGACCTGAGCCACAACCAAGATTTGGAAGTTTGACTGAACCACCCAGGTGCCCATATTTGGCTTTTTAAAAATCCCACATATAAATTAAATCATACAGTATTTGTCTTTATTTGATCTATTTAATTTAGTAAAATGCCTTCAGGGTCCATCCATGTTATCACATATTGCAGAATGTCCTTTTTCCACTCATCAGTGGATGTATACTTAGGTTCTTTCTATGTCTTAGTTATTGTGAATAATGTTTCAATAAACGTGGGGGTGTAGATATCACTTCAACATAATGATTTCATTTCCTTCAGATATATACCCAGAAGTGGGATTGCTGGTGTGGTAGTTCTATTTTAATTTTTTGAGAAACCCCCCATACCCTTTTCAAAGTGGTTGCACTAATTTATATTCCCACCAAAAGTGCATAGGGTTACCCTTTTGAGGAGACTATTCTTAATTCCAAAGTTGTAGGTTCAAATTTATTTTTTTAATCCAAATATCTTTTCTGTGATTTCTCCATTTATTCTTCTTGTCCCGTGAGAATTTTTATAGACGTGGTTTAAACCGGCCAACTTTAGGGGCACCTAGATGGCTCAGTTTGTTAAATGTTCAACTCTTGATTTAGGCTCAGGTCATGACCTTAGTGTCTCTGAATTGAAGCCCTGCATGGACTCTGCACTGACAGCTCAGAGTTTGCTTGAGATTTTTCCCTCTTTCTCTGCCCCTCCCCTACTCATACTCCCTCTGGTTCTCTCGAAATAAATAAATAAACTTAAAAAAAAAAGAGTAACTTTTAGTGATCTTGAATATAGCTCACTTTTCTCCTCAGCATGTCTTCTCCCTGAGCCCTGCAGTCTGTTTTGGAGCTGCCATTCTGATGCCCCAGTTCCAGTTGTCAGCATCTAGGGGAGTGCTCTCCCCTAGATGCACTCAAGAATGTGAGAGTTTCCTCTAATGTGACAGAAAAGAAGTGGCATAGAAGGAAGGGGAGAGAGAAAGTGGGATAAGAAGGAAGGAAGGAAGGAAGGAAGGAAGGAAGGAAGGAAGGAAGGAAAGAAGAGAGAGAGAAAAAAGAAAGAAATACATATAAGAAAAGTGTGCATAGAGAAACAAAAAAAGAGAGACAGCAGAAGGCAGATGTACCAGAAAGGAACGTGTAGCTGGGGACTGGTTTTGCAGGTGCCTACATTCTCATAGACTTCTCAGTATTGATATTTTCTTTCTTTCTTTAAAAAAATTTTTTTAAATGTTTATTTATTTTTGAGAGACAGAGAGACAGAGAGCGAGTGGGGGGGGGGGTCACAAGTAGAGAGGGAGACACAGAATCCAGAGCAGGCTCCAGGCTCTGAGCTGTCAGCACAGAGTCCGACACAGGGTTCCAACCCACAAACTGAGATCATGACCTGAGCCGAAGTTGGATGCTTAATCTACTGAGCCACGCTGGCGCTCTGATATTTTTGTTCTTTTAATGAAGCCCTAGGTCAATGTATTTTGATAATCTCATGACACTATTGATTCACACTGAACTTGTAGTCAAAACACCCCCCTTCTTTTTTGTTTTTCTTTTTACAGGTACAATAGTACCCGACTGTGCCTAAACATCCTTTAAACTCATTTAATCCTATAACATTCATAACACATCAGTACTTTTAAAAATTATACCCATTTTGTAGATGAAGAAATTGAAAGAGAAGTTAAGCAAACTGCTCCTCTGTATACAATGAGTAAATGGCACAGAAAATATTCTAGCTTATCCTGTACTTTTTATGATATCCAATTACATTTTACTGTATCACTTTCTTTTTGATAATCTTGGTCCATTATTTCCTCTTGTCACTTATAATACTGACTCCTTCCTTACAATTTCTGTCCATTTCTTTTAATGGGCAAATAATAAACATATTATTTTTAACTCATTAAAAACATTCATGAGCTTGATGCCCAGAATGTTCGAGGATATATTATAGTAATATATGCCTTGAGCCTTTTCACAATTATTATTGATTCATGTGTCCATACGCTGTTGATCAGGATATTTACCACATACACCTATTTTAATCTAATCTAGATTAATTAGACTACAAATACATTTTTTCCATCTTATTATAAAAATATTATGATAGACCATTTCTAATTCTTGGCTGCAGTTCATTTATACCAAGTGTTTCTGTTCTAATGGCTTACCAGTAGTCCCATCAAATTATTTGGATAAAATTATCTATACTTGAATATTTCCCAAGTAGTTTCAATGAGATAATTTCCAGGAGTAGTTGACATTTCAATTATTTTGAATTATGTAAAATGGTTTTCTACAATTAGATATTCTTCATCTGATCCTTAAAATATAGATATAAAAACATTATTAAAAACAGTGCATGTGTTTGTGCAGTTATGTGTACAAATGTATGTGTACACATAAATTTTAGATGTATACATGTAAGTCAACTTCATTTATAAAATTTTTAACATGAAATTTATTGTCAAATTGGTTTCCATACAACACCCAGTGCTCACCCCAAAAGGTGCCCTCCTCAGTGCCCATCACCCACTTTCCCCTCCCTCCCACCCCTCATCAACCCTCAGTTTATTCTCAGTTTTTATGAGTCTCTTATGGTTTGGCTCCCTCCCTCTCTAACTTTTGTTTCCTTCCCTTCTCCTCTCCCATCGTCTCCTGTTAAGTTTCAGGAGCCACATAAGAGTGAAAACATATGGTATCTGTCTTTCTCTGTATGACTTATTTCACTTAGCATAATACTCTCCAGTTCCATCCACGTTTCTACAAAAGGCCATATTTCATTCTTTCTCATTGCCAAGTCGTATTCCATTATATATATGAACCACAGTTTCTTTATCCATTCATCAGTTGATGGACATTTAGGCTCTTTCCATAATTTGGCTATTGTTGAGAGTGCTGCTATAAACATTGGGGGTACAAGTGCCCCTATGCATCAGCACTCCTGTATCCCTTGGGTAAATTCCTAGCAGTGCTATTGCTGGGTCATAGGGTAGATCTATTTTTATTTGAGGAACCTCCATACTGTTTTCCAGAGCAGCTGCACCAGTTTGCATTTCCACCAACAGTGCAAGAGGGTTCCCATTTCTCCACATCCTTGCCAGCATCTATAGTCTCCTGATTTGTTCATTTTAGCTACTCTGAATAGCGTGAGATGATATCTCAGTGTGGTTTTGATTTGTATTTCCCTGATGAGGAGTGACATTGACCATCTTTTCCTGTGCCTGTTGGCCATCTGGATGTATTCTCTAGAGAAGTGTCTATTCATGTGTACTCACTTCTAGAGAAGTGTCTATCTGCCCATTTCTTCACTGGATTATTTGTTTTTTGGATGTGGAGTTTGGTGAGCTCTTTATAGATTTTGGATACTAGCCCTTTGTCTGATATGTCATTTCCAAATATCTTTTCCCATTCCATTGATTGCCTTTTACTTTTGTTGATTGTTTCCTTTGCTGTGCAGAAGCTTTTTATCTTTATGAGGTCCCAATAGTTCATTTTTGCTTTTAATTCCCTTGCCTTTGGAGATGTATCAAGTAAGATCTTGCTGTGGCTGAGGTCAGGGAGGTTTTTTCCTGCTTTCTCCTCTAGGGTTTTGATGATTTCCTGTCTCACATTCAGGTCCTTTATCTATTTTGAGTTAATTTTTGTGAATGGTGTAAGAAAGTGGTCTAGTTTCATCCTTCTGCATGTTGCTGTCCAGTTCTCTCAGTACCATTTGTTAAAGAGACTTTTTCCATTGGATATTCTTTCCTGCTTTGTCAAAGATTAGTTGGCCATACTTTTGTGGGTCCAATTCTGGAGTCTCTATTCTATTCCATTGGTCTATGTGTCTGTTTTTGTGCCAAAACCATACTGTCTTAATGATTACAGCTTTGTAGTAGAGGCTAACATCTGGGATTGTGATGCCTCCTGCTTTGGTCTTCTTCTTCAATATTTGGATATTCAGGGTCTTTTGTGGTTCCATACAAATATTAGGATTGCTTGTTCTGACTTTGAGAGGAATGCTGGTTGAATTTTGATTTGGATTGCATTGAAAGTGTAGATTGTTTTGGGTAGTATTGACATTTTAACAATATTTATTCTTCCAACCCATGAGCATGGAAGGTTTTTCCATTTCTTTGTATCTTTTTCGATGTCATTTGTAAGCTTTCTATAGTTTTCAGCATACAGATCTTTTACATCTTTGGTTAGATTTATTCGTAGGTATTTTATGTTTCTTGGTGCAATTGTGAATGGGATCAGTTTCTTTATTTGTCTTTCTGTTGCTTCATTATTAGTGTATAAGAATGCAACTAATTTCTGTACATTGATTTTGTATCCTGCGACTTTGCTGAATTCGTGGATCAGTTCTAGCAGACTTGTGGAGTCTATCGGGTTTTCCATGTATAATATGTCATCTGCAAAAAGTGAAAGCTTGACTTCCTCTTTGCCAATTTTGATGCCTTTGAATTCCTTCTGTTGTCTGATTGCTGATGCTAGAACTTCCAACACTATGTTAAACAACAGCGGTGAGAATGGACATCCCTGTTGTGCTCCTGATCTCAGGGGGAAAGCTCTCAGTTTTTCCCCATTGAGGGTGATATTAGCTGTGGGCTTTTCATAAATGGCTTTTATGATGTTTAAGTATGTTCCTTCTATCCCAATTTTCTCGAGGGTTTTTATTAAGAAAGAATGCTGAATTTTCTCAAATGCTTTTTCTGCATCGATTGACAGGTTCTTATCTTTTCTTTTATTAATGTGATGTATCACATTGATTGATTTGCGAATGTTGAACCAGCCCTACAGCCCAGGAATGAATCCCACTTGATCATGGTGTACAATTCTTTTATATCCTGTTGAATTTGATTTGCTGGTATCTTGTTGAGAACTTTTGCATCCATATTCATCAGGGATATTGACCTGTAGTTCTCATTTTTGCTGGGTCTCTGTCTGGTTTGGGAATCAAAGTAATGCTGGCTTTATAGAATGAGTCTGGAAGTTTTCCTACTCTTTCTATTTTTTTGGAACAGCTTGAGAAGGATAGGTATTATCTCTGCTTTAAATGTCTGGTAGAATTCCTCAGGGAAGCCATCTGGTCCTGGACTCTCATTTGTTGGGATATTTTTGATAACTGATTCAATTTCTTCACTGTTTATGGGTCTGTTCAAGTTTTCTATTTCTTCCTGTTTGAGTTTTGGAAGTGTGTGGGTGTTTAGGAATTTGTCCATTTCTTCCAGGTTGTCCATTTTGTTGGCATATAATTTTTCATAGTATTCCCTGATAATTGCTTGTATCTCTGAGGGATTGGTTGTCATAAATCCATTTTCATTCATGATTTTTCTATTTGGATCCTCTCCCTTTTCTTTGTGAGAAGCCTGGCTAGCGGTTTATCAATTTTGTTTATTTTTTCAAAAAACCAACTCTTGGTTTCATTGATCTGCTCTACAGTTTTTTTTTTAGATTCTATATTGTTTATTTCTGCTCTGATCTTTATTATTTCTCTTCTTCTGCTGGGTTTGGGGTGTCTTTGCTGTTCTGCTTCTATTTCCTTTAGGTGTGCTGTTAGATTTTGTATTTGGGATTTTTCTTGTTTCTTGTGATAGGCCTGGATTGCAATGTATTTTCCTTTCAGGTCTGCCTTCGCTGCATCCCAAAGCGGTTGGATTGTTGTATTTTCATTTTCATTTGTTTCCATATATTTTTTATTTTCTTCTCTAATTGCCTGGTTGACCCATTCATTCTTTAGCAGCGTGTTCTTTAACCTCCATGCTTTTGGAAGTTTTCCAGACTTTTTCCTGTGGTTGATTTCAAGCTTCATAGCATTGTGTTCTGAAAGTATGCATGGTATGACCTCAGTTCTTTTATACTTATTAAGGGCTGTTTTGTCACCCAGTATGTGATCTATCTTGGAGAATGTTTCATGTGCACTTGAGAAGAAAGTATATTCTGTTGCTTTGGGATGCAGAGTTTTAAATATATCTGTCAAGTCCATCTGATCCAATGTATCCTTCAGGACTCTTGTTTCTTTATTGATCCTGTGTCTAGATAATCTATCCTTTGTTGTAAGTGAGGTATTAATATCCCCTGCAATTACTACATTCTTATCAATAAGGTTGCTTACGTTTGTGATTGTTTCATATATTTGGGGGTTCCCATATTTGGCGCATAGACATTTATAATTGTTAGCTCTTCATGATGGATAGACCCTGTAATTATTGTATAATGCCTTTCTTCATCTCTTGTTACAGCCTTTAATTTAAAGTCTAGTTTGTCTGATATAAGTATGGCTATTCCAGCTTTCCTTTGACTTCCACTAGAGTTATAGATAGTTCTCCATCCCCTCACTTTCAGTCCGAAGGTGTCCTCGGGTCTAAAATGAGTCTCTTGTAGACAGCAAATAGATGGATCTTGTTGTGTTTTTTTTATCCATTCTCATACCCTATGTCTTTTGCTTGGAGCATTTAGTCCATTTACATCCAGTGTTATTATTGAAAGATATGGGTTTAGAATCATTGTAACGTCTGTAGGTTTCATGCTTGTAGTGATGTCTCTGGTACTTTGTGGTCCTTGCAGCATTTCACTCACAGAATCCCCCTTAGGATCTCTTGTAGGGCTGGTTTAGTGGTGATGAATTCCTTCAGTTTTTGTTTGCTTGGGAAAACATTTCTCTCTCCTTCTATTCTGCATGACAGACTTGCTGGATAGAGGATTCTTGGCTGCATATTTTTTTTCTGTTCATCACATTGAAGATTTCCTGCCATTCTTTTCTGGCCTGCCAAGTTTCAGTAGATAGGTCTGCTACTACTCTTAAGTGTCTACCTTTGTAAGTTAGAACCTGTTTATCCCTAGCTGCTTTCAGAATTTTCTCTTTTTCCTTTATTTTGCCAGTTTCACTATGATATGTCGTGCAGAAGATCGATTCAAGTTACTTCTGAAGGGAGTTCTCTGTGCCTCTTGAATTTCAATGCCTGTTTCCTTCCCCAGATCAGGGAAGTTCTCACCTATGATTTGTTCAAGTACACCTTCAGCCCCTTTCTGTCTGTCTTCTTCTTCTGGAATTCCTATGATATGGATATTGTTTTGTTTGATTGCATCACTTAGTTCTCTAATTCTCTGCTTATACTCCTGGATTTTTTTTATCTCTCTTTTTCTCAGCTTCCTCTTTTTCCATAATTTTATCTTCTAATTCACCTATTTTCTCCTCTGCCTCTTCAATCCATGTTATGGCTGCCTCCATTTTATTTTGTACCTCATTTATAGCAGTTTTTATTTCCTCATGACTATTTCTTAGTCCCTTGATCTCTGGAGCAATAGATTGTCTGCTGTCCTCTATGGTTTTTTCAAGCCCAGTGATTAATTTATGACTATTATTCTAAATTCTTGTTCCATTATATTGCTTAAATCATTTTTGATCAATTCATTAGCTGTCGCTACTTCCTGGAATTTCTTTTGAGGAGAATTCTTCTGTTTCGTCATTTTGGCTTGTCCCCGTAGTAGCTCCCAACTACAGGGCACTTCCCCTGTGCTGTCTGGAGTAACTTGTTTTGCTGGGTGGGGCCTCAGTCAGACCTGATGTCTGTCCTCAGCCCACTGCTGGGGCCACAGTCAGAGTGGTGTGTACCTTACCTTCCTCTCTCCCAGGGACAGGACTCACTGTGGAGTGGTGTGGCCCCTGTCTGGGCTACTTGCATACTTCCAGGCTTGTGGTGCTGCCACGATGGGATCTGGCCAAGGGCGTATTAGCCAGGATGGATCCGCAAGGTGCACAGGGGCAGGAGGGCAGGCTTAGCTAGCTTTGCCATGGGATGTCCCCTGTGGGAGGGGCTCTGCAGCACTGGGAGGAAGGCAGGCCCATCAGAGGGATGGATCCACAGAAGCACAGCATTGGGCGTTTGTACGGTGCAAGCAAGTTTGGTGACAGGAACTGGTTCCCTTTGGAATTTCAGCTGGCAGATGGGAGAGGGGAATGGCACTTGCCAGTGCCTTTGTTCCCCTGCCGAGCTGAGCTCTGTCTTCCGGGGTTCAACAACTGTCCCTCCCAGCATCCTCTTGTCCTCCCTGCTCTCTGAGGGCAGAGCTGTTGACTTTTAACATTCCAGATGTTAAGTCCTGCTGGCTGTGAGAACTCACGCAGTCCCATCCCTCTGCTTTTGCAAGCCAGACTCGGGGATTCCGCCTTGCCAGGCGGGCTGCCCCTCCATTGCCCCGGCTCCCTCCTACCAGTCCGTGTAGCACGCACAGCCTCTCCACCCTTCCCTAACCTCTTCTGTGGGCCTCTTGTCTACGCTTGGTTCCAGAGAATCTGTTCTGCTAGTCTTCTGGCAGTTTTATGGGTTATTTAGGCAGATGTGGGTGGAATCTAAGTGATCATCAGGACAAGGTGAGCCCAGCATCCTCCTATGCCGCCATCTTCCATCGAAATCTATTATAAAATTTTATTTTGGAAATAGAAATTTGACTGTTCATAGTATTAATTACAGTTCTAATCCTGGAAAACTTTTAGAATTCAAGTAGTACAAGTAGCTCAAAGCTCAAGGACATGATTCCTGCCACTTTTCCACTTTCTAGAATCATCCAAGTTCTAATCTTATATCACAGTGAATTCATGGCCCCTTTGTCTTTGAGGGAAGCTCAGGTAGCAAGGAAGTGGGTTGAATTTACAAATCAAAGTATACACTCTTTTAATCTACCTTCATCTCTCAATTTCTTTCCTGTTAGAAAGTAGACTTAAAAATTATACATGTTGCAAAGAACTTACACAACTCAACACACAAAACCCCCAGATAATCCCATTTGGAAATGGGCAGAAGACATGAACAGACATTTCTCCAAATAAGACACAAGATGGCCAATAGACACATGAAAAGATGTTCAACATCACTCATCATCAGGGAAATGCACATCAAAGCTACAATGAGATATCACCTCATACCTATCAGAATGTGTAAAATAAAAAACCCAGGAGGAGCACCTGGGTGGCTCAGTCGGTTGAGCTTCCAACTTCGGCTCACATCATGATCTCACAGTCTGTGAGTTCAAGCCCCGCATCAGGCTCTGTGCTGACAGCTCAGAGCTTGGAGCCTGCTTCAGATTCTGTGTCTCCCTCTCTCTCTGAACCTCCCCCATTCATGCTCTGTCTCTCTCTGTCTCAAAACTAAATAAACATTAAAAAAAAATAAACCCCAAGAAACAACAAGTGTTAGTAAGGATGTAGAGAAAAGGGAACACTCATGCACTGTTGGTAGGAAATAAAACTGGTGTAGGCACTGTAGAAAACAATATGGAGATTCCCTAAAAAACTAAAAGATAGAATTACCATATAATCCAGTAAATTCACTACTGGATATTTACCAAAGAATACAAAAACATGAATTCAAAAAGATATATGCACCCTTATGTTTATTGCACCATTATTTACAATAGCCAAATTATGGGAGCAGCCCAAGTCCATCAATAGATGAATGGATAAAGAAAATGTTGTGTACACACACACACACACACACAATCAATTATTACTCAGCCATAAAAAAAAAAAAATGAAATCTTCCCATTTGCAACAACTTGGATGGATCCAGAGGGTATAATGCTAAGTGAAATAAGTCAGAGAAAAACAAATACCATATGATTTCACTCATGAACAAAATTTAAATAACAAAAAAATGAAGAAAAAAGGAGGCAAAATTAAAAAAACAGACTTTTATCTGTAGATAACAAACTGATGGCTATTAGATGGGAGATGGATGAGAGAATGGGTGAAGTAGGTGAAGGGGATTAAGAGTACACTTACCTTGGGGCTCCTGGGTGGCTCAGTTGGTTAAATGTCTGACTCTTGATTGTGTTGACTCAGCTCAGGTCATGATCTTGCAGTTTGTGAGATTGAGCCCAGTGTAGGGCTCTGTGCTTGACAGCGTTGAGACTACTTGGGATTCTCTCTCTCTCTCTCTCTCTCTCTCTCTCTCTCTCTCTCTTTCTTTCTCTCTCTCTCTCTCTCTCAATCCCGGTCTCTCTGCCCCTCTCCTGCTCACTCACACTCTTTCTCAAAATAAATAAATAAACTTAAAATAAAGAGTACACTTGATGAGCCCTGAGTAAGTGAATTGTTGAATCACTATCTTGTACACCTATGACTATTATAATACTGTATGTTAACTATACTGGAATGAGAAATTTAAAAAATATATGAATATTGCAAGTAATACTGAATCCTTGGCTTTCTGTGGGGGTGTTTGGACAACACTGTCAGTAAGTTAGATATTAAACTTTGGGTGTTTTATTAAATGCAGGGCCATGACAATTCCTCCATGAGAAATGCTTAAACATGTTGTGCCAAGTTGATGTCCACTGGCAACTGCATAAATTGTCCCACTTATTTATCATTGTTTCTGCAGCTTCTTTCTCTTTTCTAAAAGAGAGAAAGGCTTGTCCATTTTATAAACAGAAGATGGTCAGAGGATGAAACAAAATTAGCATGTACGCCTGTAATTGCTCAATCATCTCCCCCCCAAAATCACTGCAAATGACTCTCTTTTTTCTTTGCAGGAATAATTGTGCACCTGCTTTTCAAAACACAAAAGCTGGTTTTGCCTTTGTGCATAAATTGTGATTTGGAGAATTTGGGGATCATGCAACCACATATTTACATAATCAAATGGCAAACTGCAATTTATTTTAAGCTCATGGATTCTTTATTCTTTCTTACCCAAAAATCATATAAATAATGCCAAAAGCACTGGTGCCTGTCTGACACTTGGGGGGTTAGCTTTAGTTTGTATAACAATGTCTCAAGGATACATGGCAGAGTAATGGATATAAATGATTCTGGGTTATTCTACTGAAAATATCTACTATTTTCTGGTACACGGCAAAAACGTTTTTAGATTTTTTTTCCATCTACCCACCTTGTGCACATTACAATTTGTGTTTCCTGAGGGGAAAAGAAGTATAAGGGTTCTTGTTGATGATCCAAGAAATGTGAATAAAGTTGTTGGCAGATGGTTCACACATTTCATTCTGAAATATCTTATAGTGACAAATAACAAAGTGTATATAATTAGCTCTATGCAGATGGCATGCCAAGTGTTGATATTCATCTCTGCAGATTTTTTACAAAGACACTATTTTAAGAGTCAAGATTCAGAGACAGCCATGAACTCTGTAAAGGGGAACTAAGCAGGGGTTAACCAAAAAGGACCATGGCTATCAAGTTTTTTCCTAGACTAAGTTCTCCATCCTAGGTGCATTTTGTCTTCTATGGGGAGGAAACCCCACAGTAAGTCATGTCTACACACAACTGATCAGACTATTTTGATTGAACTGGCAGAGGCATGCACCAGTGAATTTAGGGACTTGCATTTATTGCACTAAACCATAACACTCTTTTCTTTCCTTCCATCCAGCCAACCCTTTGCACCTATAGTTCTCTTTACCAAGAACACACTGCTCTCAGGTCATTTTGTGGTTGGAGCTTCCTGTCAATCAGATTTTAGTTTAAATGTCACCTCCTCAAAAACTTTTCCCCTGACCTTTGAAACACTTCTTATTCCCTCCCTCTACAGTTCCTCTTATATTATCCTTTTCTTCTTTTTCTTTTTCTTTTTCTTTTTCTTACTATACTTGAGATGAGTGATAAGTGTTCACCTTGACCATCTTGTTCACTGCCATATCCTGGCCTCAGTTACAGTGCATGGCATAGGAAAGTTCCTCAAATATTATTTATATGAATAGCTTTTGTAATTCACTCCTCCCTGGTCAAAGTAATCAAAATGTTTAAACTAGTACCTTTTCTGTATTTATCCAGTATTACCATATACAGCCAAACTTAACATATTGAGCTAATATCTCTGCTATAAAGATTTTAGTATTTTTTTTCAGTATTTGTTTCACTCAGTTTGATAGCTACATATGGTAGTCAGAGAATGTGGAAGTAGACCAGGACTGAATATAAATAGAAGGCAGAGTTTTTATACCTGTTTATTTTCTTTTATAGTTTTTCAATAAATAGGTACATGACAGTTTAACTTATTTATATATTATCTACTATGAGGCCTTGTGCCTAACAGATACTTCGTGGTATTAATGACATACTGGATATACTAGAAAGAAAAAGTGTTGCCTTACTGAAGAGATTGAATGTCCCACTTTTCATTTTTGTTCCTTCATAAATTATTATTATAATTAATAAAATTCTGTGCCTGGGCTCAGTAATCTATATGTAAGAAAATATTTATAATATCATATGTTGTGAATTTGGTGGAGCTAATAAGATGATGTAATCCAAAGAAATAGAAGTAGGCATTATTATGCTCTTATTTTAATTATTCTTTTAAAGAATAGCATCTCTGAGTTTCCATTTTTATGATACTGTGTTTTCTCATAAATTGTCCTGTGTCATGGTGTGAATCACTGCTTAAAATGATTTTTTTCTCCCTCTCAGTCCACCGAAATCTTGAGCATTCTGTTTCTTTAAAGTAATTTCACTATTTGTCTTGCTTGATTCGTAATCTTGTTCTAGAATTCAAATATTTGCACCTCTGGTTTTAAGCAGGAACAGCTGAAAATTTTGAGAACTCAGTGAAACATAAACAACAGGTTTAAAGTACCAAAATGGAACATTACCTTCTTCCCCAGTGTCTTTTTAATTGTTAAATTTAAATGCTTTAGACTGAGTATCTATAAAATGCAATGATTGCCTCAGCTGGGATTCTGCTGTTTTCTACTTTCCTCATATATTTTTTAAAAATGCAACTGTTTTTTTTTTTAAAGATGTTGAAGTTTCTGTGTATTTTCTCTATTCTCTAAGCTTTTTGTGCACAAGGGGATCCTTATTATAGCCTCGTTTTCAGCTCTTATTGCAAAATGGGCATATTAAAGTCACCAAATCTCCAAAATTTTAATCTACCTAAACTCCAGTGGGCCTCCAACTGCTGTGAATGAAGAACAGATGATCTTAATTGTTCCCTAAAGCAAGGGCTTCCTGGAAAGCAGGTTTCTACATGGTGACACTTCAGAAGCAATAGGAAGCCCAGCAAATGGAGGTGAAAACAGTAGCATCCATATCCAGAGTCTCATACACTAGAGTATCACAAGACAATTTCTAGGTCACAAGCCTTTTTGGGGTATGGAATGGTGATCTAGGCTGTGTGTTGTGCTTGCTAAAAGACATACACATACACTAGACTAGAATGTAACAATAAACGTTTTGCAGTAGTTGGATAAACTGTGAAAGAAAACATGAGTAAATGTTTCTTCTCCTGCCTTTATGGAACCCAATTTCATTAATTTTATCCTCATTTCTGTCATAATTTCAGATTCAACTCTAGAATTATTGTCTCCTCAGAATCTCCTAAGCCAATTATGACCAGAATAAGATGAATTTAAATAGTCTGTCTGCCTTCTTCCATAGATGACCTTGGACATGAATGAAAGGTTCAGAGGATCCAGATGAATGATGAAATGGACACTTTTGCTCACTTTTCATTGGATAACATAGCTTGTGAAACATCAGTTTCATATATTTTTTTCCTTACATGAAGTCTAATTGCGTGCCTTCTTCCTATATAACAGAGGACTATATGATGACAGGTACAGAAGACACCCTGTCTTCTCAGGTAAATTTATGTCAGAGAAGATTTAGGTCTAATGTAATGACATTGACTCTGAATACAATAGGAGTGCAGAGAATGAAGAGATCAGTGTGGTTTCAAATAGAGCTAGAAGATTTAGAGAGGAAAATGGTCCTTGAGAAGAATACACAGACTCCATAGGTTATAATTTTATCCAGTTATGAGAAAACATTAGACAGGCCCAAACTAAGGGGCATTTTTGAAAAAATAACTGACCTCTACCCTTCAACATTATCGATAACATGAAAGACAAAGAAAGGGTGAGAAAGGTTTATAGATTAAAGAAAATTAAAGAGATAGGACAAGTGAATGGTTCAGGATAGTCTTTTGCTTATAAAGAGCATTATTAGGGCGCCTGGGTGGCTCAGTCGGTTGAGCGCCGACTTCGGCTCAGGTCACGATCTCGCGGTCCGTGAGTTCGAGCCCCGCATCGGGCCCCTGTGCTGACAGCTCAGAGCCCGGAGCCTGTTTCAGATTCTGTGTCTCCCTCTCTCTGACCCTCCCCCATTCATGCTCTGTCTCTCTCTGTCTCAAAAATAAATAAACGTTAAAAAAAAAATTAAAGAGCATTATTGGGACAGTTGGTGACCCTTTGAATAATACCTACAGTTTAGATACTATATCATATCAAAGTGGCTATCCTGACTTTGAATTATATTAAAATTATATAAGAAAATGTTCTTGTTCTTAGGAAATTTACAGTGAAGTATTTAGAAGTAAATGGGAAAGATGTCTGCAACTTTTTTCCAAATTGTTCAGAAAAAAAAAAAATGTATGTGGTGAGGGAAAAAAAGGGGGGGAGAGGACAGAGAGGCAGAGAGAGAGAGAAAATAAATGTGGAAAAATGTTAAAAATAATGGTAAAGAGTACAGTATAAGAATGTTATGTGAACTACTTAGTAACTTTTCTGTAGGTTTGAAACCATTCCAAAATAGAAACTAAAAAACTTGTCCCTCTGTTGAATCCTTCTCTTGGATCTGAATCATAATCCTTCTCTGGGGGCTGAACCATCCTTCTCTGGTGAGTGTTGGGCCTTGACCTGCCTATCTCCCCTGTGTGAACAGCCTCCTAGCTGTGTTAGTTCTTCTGAACCTTCTTAAGCATTTTAAACAGTCTATTTTCAACTTGCAATCTCTTAAGTTAATGATACCTATAAATTTATTTACAACACCTGGCGTTTCAGAGGTGCTAGAATTTGTATATTGTTTTTCTACATTTATATTTTATATATAAAAGGCTACATTTCTTATTTTAAAAATTTGTTTGTATATACCTTTCCAGTGTTCTCAGAACATTTTCCATTAAGGGCAGACAAGCAAAGCTATAAGAGGTAAATTACACTTATGTTATTTCTGCTGGGTGTCAAGCACTATAATGAACACATTCTTTGTAAAAATTTGTTACTCATAACAATATTGTTAGATATCTTAAGTATTAACGATGAGAAAATAGGCCCAGGGAGGTTACAAAATTTTCCCAAGTTCACACAGCTAGCAAAGGTAGAGTTAGTATTTGAACACTTGATTATTTACTTCCTAATTCAGTCAATCTTTTTACTCCTAGGCTAATCTCCGCATACCGCATACTTCTACAAAAATTAAAGTTCAGTATCCATTTGGGAATGATCGAATGGGAAGAAAATAATATATTCATATTGTATGAGTGAATGATAAATTGCAAAAAAAAAAATTAAACCCTGCTTTTCTTTGATGCAAAGAAGAAGGATATCAGCATATCAGAGGAGATAAATTACTGACTGGCAGCAAATTCTAAGAGCTTTCAAGACTGATGTTCTCTACCTCTAAATTCCAGGACATAGAGAACATTCTGGTCTTCAATTTCAATGCTTCCTCACTTAATAAACTACTGTGGAAAATTATGTTCAGTTCACAATGTTACCAAACACCCTGAAGAAGATGTGCTCATGGGGTATGTGCCAATCTCTTCCACCACTGGAAAATAATGATTTAGAAACTTGTAGGATTTTTAAAGGAGAAAACTATCAAATAATCTCTGGAGAGCCAAATCTAAATATCATTGTTGAGAGTACCAAGAAAGAAATGTAATAAAAGTCAGAAATGGGGATCCAGCCATTACTTGGTGGGGGGACACTTCCCAGTTCAGACACGTAAGATATTTTCCTGATTCCCTTGAACCTGTCCCATTTACATGCATGATTTCATGAGTCAATGAAACATAAAATGCATTCACTCAATACGTATTTATTGAATACTTAGTATCTTGCAGACATTGTGGTAGGCGCTAAGGTGACAGTGAATAAGATAGACAAACATTTTTAGGGCTTATATTTTAGTGGGTGAGAAAGACAATAATGGAGCAAAAGAAATATTGAAGAAGGTAATATCACATGTTAGTAAGTGTGCTATGAAGGGTGTATGCTTGACATATAAAGCTGAGCGATGTGAAAAGGCCATGCATATTCTAGAAAGTCCTCTTTAACTAGGTGACTATTGCTATAAGACTTGATAGTTTATAAAAGACTTCAATCTAAGGAGTGAGGAACCATTTTCAGCAGGTGGAATAATAAATGCAAAAGCCATGAGACAAATAAATGCTTTGTCTCTTCTAGGAAAAGAAAGTCAATCCGCCAGGATTGTTTTGAATGAGAAGAAAAAGGGAAGGAAGTCATGTCAACAAATTAGGAACAATGTGATTAGAACCAGCCATGACTTCAGTAAGTAATTTTGAATTTTGTTATTGGAGGGTGTTAAACTGGAGTATTATACAATATGGTGTATATTTTAGTATGATCTTTTTGGCTGCTCTTTGAGAAGTGGATTACAGAAAGGCAAGAGTACAATAGATGGGAGGATATGGTAGGCTCTAGTAGTAATCTGGACAAGGATTAGGGAATTAGTGTAGTGGTGGAGATGAGTGGGTAGATTTACATTTTAGGGATAAAGCAGTTAGGTAGGACAGACTAACTGAAGGACTGGAAGTGAATGAGGATATCGAGAAGACCCTTTAAATTTTTGGTTCAATAATTGGGTGGACACTTCTGATATTAGGAAAGAAAATAAATTGTATTTTAGAAACAAAATTACTTTCCATAATATTGACTAACCTGTGAATGTAGGTACTAAAAATCGTCTTATTAAAATGTTAATTTTTTTTTCTTCTGTTCTAATAGGCCATTTTAGTGACAAATATTTCCAAAAACATGAAATTACTTTTTTTTCTGGCATTTCTATTTCTTCAAAAAATCAGGATACCAAAATTTTCTATTCTTATATGAATAAAATAAGAAAGCTTATGTGTTTATTTTTGAGGCTTAATTGACAATAATTAAGCATGATATTAAAATTAAATTTTATTGAAATTAATTTTAGAACTTTGTAGGAAAATAGCCCAATCTCAGATGAATGACGACTCATAGATGAACAAATATGGCTGATCATCTAACACCCAAAGTTATTTCTGTTACATAATTACCAATCACTAATATTTTTTCAATAAATTCATCAAGTAAACAATGAAATGCTTCCCAAGAAATGTGCTATAAAATCTGGGCAACCTCATGATATACTCTTTGAATAACTATAGCAAAGTGACCAGAAAGGAGAAAAAAACATTTACTAGAAATTCTAGGTTGAGGGTCAAGGCTTTTAAAGTGAAGTATTTCATTCTCCTGATAGAGAAGCATATAGAGGCATCATTTGTTTCTGAGTTTTGATAGAGCCACAGTTTGTCAAAAATTCACCGAATATCTGAGGGTCTACTGAGATTATTTTCAAAATCTCAGTTTAGTAGGATTATAGGGGATGCTCAGAGCAACAAGTGTTCTCCTTGGTCCCATTGGGCCCAAACTCTCTATTTTGGGCCACATGAGTTAATATCAACAGATTCTGAGTTCTGACTAGTTTCATAGAGCATGTATGTATGTATGTATGTATGTATTTATAGAGAGTGCATGGGTTGGGGAGAGGGACACAGGGAGAGAGAGAGAATCTTAAGCAGGCTCCACACTCAGTATGGGACTGGATTCCATGATCCTAGGATCATGACCTGAGCTGAAATCAAGAGTTGGATGCTCAACCAGCTGAACACCCAGGTACCCCCTTGTTTCACTGAGCTTTTATTGCTGAATTTATTTTATTTTAGAATCTGTAACCAAATAAGGCTTTACATAAGGCTGATAGACCAAGGTCTTTGTAAAATTAAGCCCAGTATTTACATAAAGTTATTTACACAAATATTTAATACTGGAAATATTTAGACTTAGGTTTTTGTATAAAGTCATTAGATCTTTATGTTTGAAAGTATGACATTTTTCCCCACTAACCTCTTTATTCTCTTGCTGCTTCATTTGCTTTTTCTCTTGTCTATATATACATGCAGTCTGGTTTATATATTTTTGCTGCTTCCTGCATTTTATTCTTTATGATGAATGTTTAAGAGGATTTTTCATGGAGGCCTAAGCCAAATAACTCTCATTTCTAATGTAGCTCTAAGGGCTAATGGTTTTTTACATTGCTGAACAATTCATGAAAAGTTAATTGGTCAAACTTTGCCCTAGGTGCCCTATAAATCTTCTATGAGAACACTCCTTGTTTTGTCAATTTGTGAAAAAAAAATTCCTTTGTTTAGTCTGTATTCCATTATTAACATCATCACGTTGTTGATTATACAGCCCCTTCCTAGCCTCTGCTTGGGTTTAGAAATCCAAAATACTGTTTGCAGGCACATACTGTTGACCAATCATACATAATGACCTTTATTTCTTATCTGTTTTTTGGTTTGTGTCAAAGCCACAACCTCATATTTGAAGAACTCTTGGCTTCCCAAATCATTACATAAATAAAATCAGCAGTCTGCTTTTCCTGATCAGCATAGCTTTCCCTTATTATAAAAATCAATAATTTACCATTTTATTTCAGATATTGAGAGGTATTCTCATAATCCTTTGACAATTCTAGATTTATCACTCTCTGAAATATAAAGACAAAGATAAATTTACTGCTTACTAGATTAAGATAGAACTATGTTGGTCAGGCACAATATACCCAAAGAAAGAAACCTGCTAATTTTATGTAGGGTTTTGAGGAGCACAAAGTTTGGAGATAGGTAGATTTTCAGAGGTGCAAATGTTTTGATCACATCTATATATGTGTAGTAACTATTGATTACTGTTGAGTAGTGGGTTTGGAATGAGTTCATTTATGATTGTCTGACTTTCAAAATCAAAAGACTGTCACTGGTTGTTTGGTTTGTAAAACTGTGTTTACAGAAGCAGATTTTCACTGAAGGATGAATGGGTTTAAAACTGATTCTGGTGGCTATGTGTTAACATAGTTGAATAACAGTCATTTCCATGGAGTGAGGGATTCTCTATTCTTTTTCAGTACCCTATTTTTTTCTCATTCAGCCAGAGCTTCTGTCAAGAGAAGGGTTGCTCAACCTCAGCATTACTGATATTTTGAATCAGATAGTTCTGTGTTGTGTGTGTTCATGGTGGGGAGGGTGTTTTATGCATTGGAGGATGCTTAACAGTGTTCAACAGTATTTCTGGCACTTCTGTTCCCAATAATGACAACCAAAAGCGTCTCCAGACTTTGCCAAATGTCCACAGTGGGGCTAGGGAGACAAGACAAAATCATCCTCGTAAAAACTGTTGGTGTTGAGAGATAAGTGTTTCTAGCAAATCTTAGACCTAGATAGGGGATCACTATAGGCTAAATATGAAAGGCTAAATCTTAGAATAAATCAGAAAAGTATGAAGACAAGAATAATAAATAAGAGTATGCCAAGGATTGTGTGACATATAGAAGAATATTGCCATCAGCAACTTGTTGCAAGGATCTTGAGTAAGCAGTAAATTTCCACAGAGTATCTGCTTCTGGAGGTTCACTTGAAGCCTCTATTTATCTACAGGGAATAACACAGTTCTGCTACAGGTCCCTTCCATTTTTTCCCAGAGAATTGGGTTTGATAAAGGCTACAGTGTTTCTGAATAAGAGGCAAAGCCTTGCACAGTATAAAATTGTGAATAAGTTTTTTCAGTTAAATATGTCTTTGTATCACAGGATAAATATATTGGAATGGTCTAGATAGGGAACACGAATCTAATAGTTTTTTTTTTTTCTTCTGTGAACGTTGTAGATTTTTATAGGGACATGATTCAATCAATCCAGAAAGTAAACAGTAGATATATATTTATAAATGATAAACAGAGACAATTGAATTAGATCTACTTGAAGATTGTCTCATGCTACACCTTTATAAATATATAAAAATATAAAAATTGTGTAAAAGTTATAAAAGATTAAAGTTACTTGAGACTCTGCCACTCAGATAAAGCCCTGTTAACACGTGGTTGTGATTCTTTCCTTTCTTTGTTTACACACATACACAAACACATTCAATTATATATAAATGGAATTACATGTTGTAGACAACTTCTCATGTTAATAAGTGTGTATATATATATATATGTATATATATATATATACATATATATATATATGGTGTGTGTGTGTGTGTATAATCATTTTATTGTAACTAAATGTTTTCTGTTCTATATTTATACCATAATTTGGTTAGTTATCTATTGATGGACATACAAGTTGTTCAATTGTTTTTACTGTAATAAAGCACACTACAGTAAATATTCATTTATCTGTGCCTTTTCATAGCTATTACTGCAGGCTTAAAATTTCTATGCATCAAAATTTTGATTCAGATTGCCAAAACGGCCTTCAGAATTCCTTAAACACTTGTTCTGAGTTAGTACTCCAGAAAGACGCTAGTTGATAAACTTAATGCCAAGGATGATTAGGGGCAGCTAGACTTTGAGGCACTTACATTTTTTTTTAATTTTTTTTTTAACATTTATTTATTTTTGAGACAGAGAGAGACAGAGCATGAACGGGGGAGGGTCAGAGAGAGAGGGAGACACAGAATCTGAAACAGGCTCCAGGCTCTGAGCAGTCAGCACAGAGCCCGACGCGGGGCTCGAACTCACATACCGCGAGATCCTGACCTGAGCCGAAATCGGATGCTTAACCGACTGAGCCACCCAGGCGCCCCGAGGCACTTACATTTTCAAGGAAGAAATCTGCAGAAGGGAATGAATTAATTCAAGAGGAAAGAAACTTTAAAGGTATGATTTGTGGGGAATCCTTGTAAAGTCCCACAACAGAAACCACCACTTCTGTCATTTATGCCAGTTAGGAAAATGATACATCTATATGGGCAGAGAAATGTGGTATTTATGTAAAGTTGAAAGGGTTAGCTGATCATTTATTTTTTAACTTGTGTGCTTTCCCCAAGAAACTGGTTAGGATCTTTGATTGATAGTTCTTATTTTAATTATAGGGATAATATGTGGGTTTGAAATGACTCAGACACTTAGAATACATAGAACCTTTTTTGAAATACTAATTTATATATTTAATCTTTTAAGTGTACCTTGATACAATGCTTTTATAGCCAAACACCTTCTGATTAGTCCCTGAGGGAAATCCAATAATATAAACTATTATTATGAGGTGAATAAAAATGTAGGAGAGGATGACGAGAGAGTTGTTTTGTGTGGAGATGAAGTAAAAGGTCACAAAGGATTTGGGTAAGTAAAAAGAAAACTTGGTAGATTTTACTGGAAGGAAGTTACACATTTATTACAGAAAAGAGAATGAAAAATTGGAATTTGACTCTGATCACTGTAATTATCAGTAATGGTCAGTTGTAATTATTATAATTTAGAAAAATGAAGGAATTTGGCTGGCACTAGGCATTTAATTACCATGTTATGACCACACTATTTGGAAAGCTTTCATTTGTATTCATGGAGATGAATAATTTCTCTTGGATTTAATGAGAAGAAAGCAAATTTCCTCTGCTTTACTTATATCTTACAATCTGCTGGAGAAATTTCTCCTTCATATTCCCTTTATGCAAATGGCCTGCATTATTATCACCAAGGTATAGCAACTTTTTTTCCCTCTTTTTTGTTGTAAATTCTCTTTTATTGAGAGAAGCTTTTACAGTATACACTTATGTGAAGTTTAGTGGCCTGTACCTTACAACTGAATAGATAGTTCTAGCTGCAAAATACTCACTAAAATGGAGCAACTCATTCATTAAAATATAAGATTTCTGTTTTGCATTTACAGATGACTTTATTCTATTTTTCTGATAAGAGCTTTCATATTCATTATTTTACTTTTACTGTGAGAGTTTATATATCCGTATTTTTCTGATAAGACATGTGAGTTAGAGAATTGAAGATTTCTTTTGCTTTTCCTATTTCTTACTTTTTTTTCTTGACCCAATATATACTTTTGTGATGTGAGACATAGGTCTAAATTTATTTTCTTAGAGATTATTCATTATATCAGTGACATAAACCATCTTTCCTCTTGGAAATGAAATATCACTTTTATCATATATTAATTTTTCTCTTCGAGTCTACATTTATACATGCACACATATACATGCATATATACTTTATGAACTCCCTCCCTATACTCTTTTTTTAACATCGTACTATTTTGACCACAACAAATAGTCAACTTAAATAATATATAAAACATTATTCTGGGGCACCTGGGTGGCTTATTTGGTTGAGCATCTGACTTTGGCTCAGGTCATGATCTCACAGTCCATGAGTTCGAGCCCCGCATTGGGCTCTGTGCTGACAGTTCAGAGCCTGGAGCCTGCTTCAAATTCTGTGTCTTCCTCTCTCTCTGCCCCTCCCCCACTCATGCTCTGTTTCTGTCTCTTAAAAATGAATAAACCTTAAAAAAATTTAAAAACATTATTCTAACTCATAGATATAAATAATACAGAAGAATCTCTACAGAATAGTATAAAACACTTTTAAAAATTCAATGGATAATGGATAAGGGGTATAAACTGATAATTCACAGATGAAGAATTGGCATAGTGGCAATAACAGTAAAAAAAACTAAAAAAATTCAACATAAGACTAAGTTTTACACATTAATGGAGGAATCGAAAGAAGAAAGTAAGCATTTAAAAAAAGTGAGAGCAAAGTGGTGACATAGGAGTTTCTAGTGCTTTTCTTTTCCCTGGAAATGTCAGTTTGAACAACATTCCATGCACAAAAATACCTTCACAAAAGCTAAGAAGTCTAGGTGAGGGATTACAGTACCTGGTCAAGCACAGAAATAAGAAAAGATTTATTGATGAGGGTAGAAGGATAGGTGCACATTACATTCATCACCCCTTCCCCAAGCCTAGGCAGCATAGTGCAAATTGAGACCCCCACTTCATGGAGGAGGGTGAATGAAGTCCCCATCTGACTTCATGGCAGACCCAAGAGCCAGCCCATCCTAGCACCAGACCTACTCCTATAGCCCTAGGTGAATCCATGTAGACTTCTGTGAACCCAGGCCCCCAAATCATCCCAGTATCTGCTAATTCAGTAATCAAAATCCTCTCAGGAAAAAAAAAAAGCTCAGGACCATATGGTTTCACAGTAAATTCTACCAAACATTTAAAAAGAGCTAACACCAATCCTTCTCATAGTCTTCCAAAAGGAAGAGGGGAGATTCTCAAACTCATTTTATGATGCCAGCCTTACCCTCATTCCAAAGCCAGAGGAGGACACTACAAGAAAACTATGGACTAATATCCTTTATTAATATAGATGCAAAAATCCTTAACAAATTATTAGTGAACTCTATGTTTGGCTCTCCATCTTGTTCATGTCCTCACAATGACCTTTCTTGGGGCTACGTGTCCCAGGCCTCCTGGAGGTTAATGTGTGCCCTGACTGGAATGCAGAAGGTCTTGTCCTGATCAGCCCTAAAGTGGCACACTAACAGTGTGTCACTATCCTGTGACCTCACTACCATGCCCCTTGATCCATAAAAGCTGGAGATTAAGGTCTGGATAGGTGTAGAGAATGGGCAGAGAATAGAGGCCACATACCACCTGAATTGTCTGTCCACTCGATTACCCCTTGCCAGTAAGTTACACTGAATAAAAGTCTTTGTCAATGGTATGGAGTGACTTGCTTCACTTTTTGGTATTAAAATGTCTTCTCAGTCTGGAAGATATTAAAAGGATCATATACCATAATCAAGTGGGATTTATCTCTGAGATGAGAGGCTAGTTCAACATATGCAAATCAGTAAATGTGATGTACCACATTAATAGAACAAATAACCCAGTGAAGAAATGGGAAAAAGACATGAATAGACCCTTTTCCAAAGAAGACATCCAGATGGCTAACAGACATATGAAAAGATGCTCAACTTCACTCTTCATCAGGGAAATACAAATCAAAACCACAATGAAATACCATCTCACACCTGTCATAGTGGCTAAAATTAACAACTCAGGCAACACCAGATGCTGGCGAGGATGCAGAGAAAGAGGAACACTTTTGCACTTCTGGTAGGAATGCAAACTGGTGCAGCCACTCTGGAAAACAGTATGGTGGATCCTCAAATAATTAAAAATAGAACTACTCTGTGACCCAGCAATTGCACTATTAGGTATTTATCCAAAGGATACAGGAGTGCTGATTCAAAGGGGCACATGCACATCAATGTTTATAGCAGCACTATTGATAATAGCCGATGTATGGAAAGAACCCAAATGTCCATTGACTGATTAATGCATAAAGAAGATTTGATGTGGGTGTACACACACACACACACACACACACACACATATATATATATACACTGGAATATTACTTGGCAATCAAAAAGAAAGAAATCTTGCCATTTGCAACATGGATGGAACTAGAGTATATTATGCTAAGCCAAATAAGTCAGTCAGAGAAAGACATATATCATATGATTGCACTCATATGTGGAATTTAAGAAACAAAACAGATGAACAGGGAGGAAGAGAACTAAAAATAAGATAAAAACAGAGAGGGAGGCAAGCCATAAGAGACTCTTAAATATAGAAAACAAACTGAGGGTTGCTGGCAGGGTGTTAGGTGGGAGGATGGGTTAAATGGGCAATGGGCATTAAGGAGGGCACTTGTTCGGATGAGCATGGGGTATTATATGTAAGTGATGACTCACTAAATTCTATTCCTAAAATCATTATTACACTATATGTTAACTAACTTGGATTTAAAATTAAAAAAAAAACATGATTATTTCATTTATGCAGCAAACCATTAAAATTTAATATCATTTAATGATAAAAACTCAACAAATTAGGGGCACCTGGGTGGCTCAGTCAGTTAAAGCCTAAGCTTTCTTAAGCTAAGCTAACTTAGCTTTCGGCTTAGGTCATGATCTCATATCCGTGAGTTCAAGTCCCTCTGAGCTGTCAGTGCAGAGCATGGAGCCTGCTTCAGATTCTGTGTTTCCCTCTCTCTCTGCCTCTCCTCTTCTCATGCTCTGTCTGTCCATCTCTCTCAAAGATAAATAAACATTAAAAACAATCTCAACAAATTGAATATAGACATAATGTAACTCAACATAATAAAGGCCATATTTGGAAAACCTACAGCTAATATCATATTCAATGGTGATAGATTGAAAACATTTCTTGTAAAATCAGGCACAAGAAAAGGTGTCCACTCTCACCACTCCTATTCAGCATGGTACTAGAAGTGTTAGAGCAATCAGGCAAAAAAAAGAAAAAAAATGTGTTCAACTTGGAAAGAAAAAGTAAATTGCCTCTGTTTGGAGATATGATTTTATATAGAGAAAATCCTGAAGATACCACCATAAAAGACTGTTAGATCTATTCAATGAATTTGGTAAAGTTGCAAGATACAAAATCAAAATGCAGAAGTCAGTTATGTTCCTATACACTGACAAAATAACTGAAAAAAAAATCTCATTCATGGTAGCATCAAAACCAAAGAATAAATAAATAAGAAAATTAAAAACTTAGGAATAAATTTAACAAAAGACCTGAAAGATCTGCACATTAAAAATATAAAATGTTGATGAAGGAAATTGAAGACACAAATACAAAAGAAAAATATTCATGGTCTGGAAGAATTAATATTGTTAATATGTCTATACTAAGCAAAGCCATGTATGCATTCAATGCAATCCTATCAAAACTCCAGTGGTATTCTTTACAGAAATAGAAAAAACACCTAAAATTGGTATAGAGCCACAAGAGACCCCAAATAGCTGAACAATCTCAAGAAAAAAGAACAAAGTTGGAGGTATTATACTTCCTTATTTCAAACCATACTACAAAACTAGAGTAAGTAAATCAATATGGCACTGGCATATGAACAAACACAGACCAATGGAATCAAGAGCCCAGAAATAAACCAAGGCATATATGGTCAACTAATATGTGACAAGGGAGCCAAGATACTCAATGAGCAAAGAATAGTCTCTCCAGTTAAGGTGATGGGAAAACTGGATATCCATATGCAAAAGAATGAAATTGGACCCCTAATAACACCACTCACAAAAATTAACTCAAAATGGATTAAAGACAAAAGTAAAAGAGGAAGACCCAAAACTGTAAAACTAATAGAAGAAAAACAAGGAGAAAAACCTTTTTGACACTATTCTTAGCAAGAATTTTTTGGGTATGATGTCAGAAGCACAAGTAACAAAAGCAAACATAGACAAGTGGGACTATATCTAACTACAAAGTGCCTGCATAGTAAAACAAACATTCACAAAAATGAAAAGGTACCTACAGAATGTCAGAAAATATTTGCAAACCATGTTTTAATAAGAGGTTAATATCCAAAATACAGAAAGAATTCATACAACTCAGAAAAAAATCCATATAAAAAATGAGCAAAACACTTGAATTAACATTTTTTTCCAAAGAAGACATGCAAATGGCCAACAGGTACATGAAAGGTTTTAACATCACTCATCATCAGGGAGATGCAAATCAAAATCACAATGAGATACCACTTCACAGCTGTTAGAAAGGCTATTATCAAAAACAGAAGAAATAACAAGTTTTGGCAACAATGTGGAGAAAAGGGAAGCCTATGCACTGTTAACAAGAATGTATATTGGTGTAGCCACTATGGAAAACAATATGGAGTTTCCTCAAAAACCTAGAACTGCTTTATGATCCAGCAATCTCACTTCTGGGTATATATCCAAAGGAAATGAAGTCACTGTATTGACAAGATATCTATACTCCATTATTCACATTAACCAAGACATGGAAACAAGCTCAGGGTCTGTCACTGGGTAAGTGGATAAAGAATATGTGTTATGTATTTATATAACAGAATGTCATTCATCCATATGAAAGAAGGAAATCCTGTCCTTTGTGACAATATGGCTGGACCTTGAGGCCATAATGACAAGTGAGATAATTTGGACAAAGAAAGACAAATATTTTGTGTTTTCATTTATATGTGGAATCTAAAAAAGCTGAATTTTGGAAATAAATATTAGTATGCTAGTTGGGAAGGGTGGGAGAAATGTGGAGATATTGGTCAAATGGTACAAACTTCCAGCTATAATATGAATAATTCTGGGTATCTCATGTACAGCAAAGTGAATGTAGTTAACCATACTGTATTAACACACTTAAAAGTTAAGAAAATAAAATTTAAAACTCACCACACACATAAAAAAATGGTAACTATGTATGCTGGTGGATATATTAACCAGTTTAATGTATTGTAACCTTATACCTGTAATCTTATTGTGGTAAACATTTCACAGTATAACAGGCATCATATTATTGTGTTGTACACCTTAAACTTATGTTATATGACCGACAAAAAAGAGAAATCCCTTGTAAGATTATGTATATGTTTATGAGCGTCAAAGAAGTTGTGGAAAGTTATACACTAGACCTTGGAGAAATAGGGTTACCTCAGTGAGGCAACAATAAAAATGGAGATGACACTATTAACTTTTTCTAATGTTTTTAACTTAAAAAACACATTTATTACATTTGCAATTAAAAATTTGAGTGCAATGAAAATTAGAAAAAAATGCAGTTTATGAATACCTAGAGAAATGTAAAATGTTAACATAATTTCAGAAGAATAAGAATTGTTCTCATCATACACCTTACTTTGGATTCTCTGAAAACAGACACTGAAATAAAGATTTTTGCTCACATAGTTTACTGGGAAGGGTACTAAGTTATTCTTGGGTGTGGGAAAGTCAAACAGGGGAGAGAAGGCAGTCAATATAGAGTATGTTACCCAGCACTTGGCTGCTGCGAGTTATCCAGGTCAAGGGCTAAAAAAGCTGGGGTACTCATGTATCAGCTCTAGTCATATGGACACTGATTCCTGAGGGAGACCTTAGCTTTTGTCTTTTGAAACCCTTTAGACATTAGCTTTTGTCTTCAGAAAAATTGTTCAAATCAGGGTACTGTATCACTTTAAATAGTCTTGTCTGCAATTTTTAAACATTTGTTTTAATGTTTGTGTGTGCACGTTTTTTCTTTTACTAAAGTAAAAGTTAACTGATTATCCACAGGTAAAAACGTAGGTCTGAATGCAGATAGACTTATTTTACATACTTTGATTCCTTCTTTTTAACCTAATAACTGTCATATTAAATATATATAATCTTATATGCTTATATCAATTCCTCTTTTTAAAAGAATCTTTCTTGGGGTACCTGAGTGACTCAGTCAGTTAAGTGTCTGACTCTCTTGGTCATGATCTCACTGTATGGTGAGTTTGAACCTAGTGTCAGGCTCTGTGCTGGCAGCTTAGAGCCTGCTTAGGATTCTCTCTCCCTGTCTCTGCACCTCCCCTAGTCACTGTCTCTGTCTCTCTCAAAATAAATGAATAAGCTTAAAAAAAAGGAATCTTTCTTTTTTATAGATTTGGTTAATTCATTATTATGCACAATACCTGCAACACTTTGAAAGTTTAAATACATTTCAACATTTTAAAATTCTCTATTATTCTCAAAATGAACCTTGTACATTTGAAAACTTGAAAAGTTATTCTCAAATACATGAAGTTGTTGTTGTATTATCCAGCCTTTGTGAATGAATTACAAATAAAGTAATTTTTTAGTAATAAATCTATTCTTGATCAAATTCTCATTTAAATTTTGTTGGCTTTGTTGTTACATGAAAAAAGGAAATCTTTAGATTGATTGATTTGATCAAGCTTCTTGGGCATTTGCCATATTCTTCGCTGACCAGTGATTTCACATCTAGCTGACTTCAAAATGACTAAGCAACTAGGTGATTTCCCTGTTCCTTCTGTCTCTTCTATGGTCAACCTTCTTTAGAACCTGTTTATTGATATTTCCATTGTAATATAACATGAGGTTGTTTTTATAGTACAGTGTCCAATGCGTTATTATTTCCTTATGTTTGTGAAAGGACTAATGTGATACATTTCTGTAAGTAGACACAGCAGTTTGCAAAAATATGGAAAATGGAAGTGATTAGTAAGAGGATAGGGTTCAAAGACTATTTTGTTTTATTTCATTTTGAAAGTGGCTGAAGAAAAGCTACATATGCAAAGAACTCTGGTAGTCTCATTAGATCAAAATAATTGAAACCTTTTTTCCCCTCTATAGTTCTAGTAGAATCAAAACTAAGAAGTCTCTTAGGTGTTCTGAATTGTAAATGTCTTTTCTGAAGATGGATCTAGCAATGGTAACACAGTTAGAAAAAGAACTAAAATGAAAATAGTAATAATTGATTATGCGACTTATGCCCATTGCTAGTAACCTCTAATTTCAAGAGAAATAACATTAAACTCCCTTTCAATTCCTTCTGTTTATATTTCCACCAATCACAAACCTTGATGACCTAGTTTTGCCATATAATTCATTCCCTAGGAAAACAAAACAAACCTGTGGGAATTGAACTGAATTTCACGTTCCCAGCATTCACTTTAATCCACATCAATATTTTAAGAAGGTTAATGGACAAGCGGTTATCCTGCTGTGGAGTTCTGTAAATAGCCAGAGTAGGCCCTCTACTGGGAGCAGCTTTTTAGTTACAATTCTGTTGTGATAGAAATCCAACTCAGCCTCACTTTTGAAAATGGGAACATTTACTGTGTCTAATAACTGGGAACTCCAGATCAGATAGATCTAGGGATACAAATCAGGTCATAGAGTTATTCATTTATGAGCTTCCTTCTCTCCTTGTCCTTCCCCTCCCTTCGCCTCTCCTATTCCATCCATTTCTCTTCCCTGGGCTCCCTTCTGTTCCCCAGCCCCCATTCTCTTTCTTTGCCTCCTCCCTCAGTCCTCAATACATTGCTGTGTTGGCCTCATCTTCTTTTACTGAAGCCGGTCTTATAGTCCTTGATTCACATCTGGTCAGCCCAACAAATTATGCCGACGTACTGGCTTAAAAGAAAACAACTATTTTATAATTTTCCACGATTCTGTGGGTCAGGAATGCCAACTGGACCCAGAGAAATGGCTCATCTCTTATTCACTTGGTGAATGCAAGATCTTGACTAACCAGGATGCCTTCTTCACTGACACGTCTGGCACTCCAGCTAAGAAGGCAGAAATCATCCATAATAATACTAAAATAATAATGAAACCTACAGCATTGTAGGTTTCCCCCACACACATTTTAATAAAGAAACTTTTAACCACATTCTAAGTGTTAGGTTTTATTCATCTTGTAGGTATACGTTCTTTATAGTTATTCTGTGATTTTATAGAAAACCTTATTCACTTTTATTTTAAAACCTTAATTGTACATATAGAAATAATCATGTGTTTTTCTTAATTTAGTGTGGTATCTTTTTAAAATTTATTTTTATAGCTCCCATCTGTTACCATACAATGCTATTATAATATCATTATAATCATTGTCTATATTTCCTTACATCACATTCCATTACATCATTGTCTATATTTCCTATGCTGTGCCTTTTATTTTCATGACTTATTCATTCCATAACTGAAAGGGTGTATCTCCTGCTCCCCTTCACCCACTTTACCCACTCTCCCAACCTTCTCCCCTCTGGCAACCATCAGCTTGTTCTCTGTATTTAAAGGTCTGATTCTGCTATTTGTTTATTTGTTTCGATTTTCAGATTCCAGATATAAATTAAATCATATGGCATTTGTAGTTCACAGTCTGACATATTTCACATAGCATTTTACCCTATAGATCCTGCCATGTTGTCACAAATGGCATGATCTCATCCTTTTTTATGGAGACATAATATTCTATTGTGTATGTGTATATGTGTGTGTATACACATACACAAAACATCTTTCTTAACCATTCATTTATTGATAGATTCTTAGGCTACTTTCGTATCTTGGCTGTTGTAACTGTTACAGTAAATGTAAAGGTGCATATCTTTTCAAAGTAGTTTCAAAGTTTTCATTTTCTTTTAGTAAATACCCAATAATGAAATGATTGGATCATATGGTATTTCTACTTTTAATTTTTTGAGGAACCTCCATATGTTTTCCAAGTGACTATACCAATTTATCTTATGAGTATAGAAATTCACTATTAAATATAATTTATAATTCTTTCAAATAGAGTAAAACACTGCTCTGCCTTGATGTATTAAATTTTAATTAAAAGTCAATTTTGATTTTATTTATTTATTTATTTACTTACTTACTTATTTTATTATTTTTAAATTTACATCCCAGTTAGCATATAGTGCAATAATGATTTCAGGAGTAGATTCCAGTGATTCATCCCCTATGTATAATACCCAGTGCTCATCCCAACAAGTGTCTTCCTTAATGCCCCTTACCTATTTAGCCCATCCCCCACCCACAACCCCTTTGGCAACCCTCAGTTTGTTCCCTGTATTTAAGAGTCTCTTATGTTTTGTCACCCTCCCTGTTTTTATATTATTTCTGCTTCTCTTCTCTTATGTTCATCTGTTTTGTGTCTTAAATTCCACCTATGTGTCTACAGTCATATGACACATGTCATTCTCTGACTGACTTATTTCACATAGCATAATATATATATAACATATATATAACATATATATTACATATATATATACACACACACACACACACATATATATACACATATATACTACATCTTCTTTATCCATTCATCCACCGATGGACATTTGGGCTCTTTCCATACTTTGGCTATTGTTGATAATGCTGTTATAAACATTGGGGTGCATGTGCCCCTTTGAAACAGCACACCTGTGTCCCTTGGAGAAATACCTAGTAGTACAATTGCTGGGTCATTGGGTAGTTCTATTTTTAATTTTTTGAGGAACCTCCATACTGTTTTCCAGAGTGGTTGCCCCAGTTTGCATTCCTACCAGCAATGCATAAGAGATCCTCTTTCTCCATATCCTCGCCAACATCTGTTGTTGTCTGAGTTGTTAATGTTAGCCATTCTGACTGGTGTGAGGCAGTATCTCATTGTGGTTTTGATTTGTATTTCCCTGATGGTGACTGATGTTGAGCATCTTTTCATATGTCATTAGCCATCTCGATGTCTTCTTTGGAGAAGTGTCTATTCATGTCTTTTGCCCATTTCTTCACTTGATTATTTGTTTTTTGTGTGTTGATTTTGATAAATTCTTTATAGATTTTGGATACTAACCCTTTATCTGATATGTCATTTGCAAATATCTTCTTCCATTCTGTCGGTTGACTTTTAGTTTTGCTGATTGTTTCCTTCACTGTGCAGAAGCTTGTTGTTTTGATGAGGTCCCAATAGTTCATTTTTGCTTTTGTTTCCGTTGCCTCTGGAGATGTGTTGAGTAAGAAGTTGCTGTGGCTGAGGTCAAAGAGTTTTTTGCCTGCTTTCTTCTCTAGGATTTTGATGGCTTTCTGTCTTACAGTTAGGTCTTTCATCCATTTTGAGTTTACTTTCGTGTATGGTGTAAGAAAGTGGTCCAGGTTCATTTTTCTGCATGTCGCTGTCCAGATTTGTTAGTTATTTTAGATGTTTATATTATCAAGTGAGATTTTCCACCAATTTTCCCCCATTTTTTGAGTTGGATTGATATTGTGTCATGGTACGTTGCAAAATTAAGTATTCTTTCAACATTTTTTGTTCATAAAGTATGTTATTTTCTTTGGAAATCTTAGAAGAAATTACCATAAAACCATCTAATTCGGGAGCTACTTTTTGAGGCAATATTCTCATAATATTTTCAGTTTTTCCACAATTGTGAGTTTTGAAGTATTTTTATTGCTCAAGTCAATTTTTGTAATTTATATTTTTGACAGTAAAAAGATTCACAGATTTAGTCTTATAGTCTTCCTACTTGCCTCTTTGAACCCTACCAGACTGACCTATATGGACTATATAAGTGAGATCCCTTACCCTCTGGATTCCTTTTGGGTTCAGTTAATGGGGACCCCCATCAGAATATTGGAGTAGAGGAGAGTTAGGTACTCATTACCCTTACTTCCTCGTTGCAGTTCAGCTCAGTGTCAGGATTACTGATGGTTGCCTTGTCCTCAACACTCTCTTTCTAGGGTATTTTACCAAGCTTTGTAGTTTCCCTGCACCTTGTATGTACCTTTACTAAATCATCCTTGAATTAGCTTTTTTTTTTAAAGAATTTATTTTTAAGCAATCTCCACACGCATCATGGGGCTTGAACACACAACCCCAAGAACAAAAGTCACACTCTCCACCAACCTAGCCAGCCAGCCATCCTCATCCTTGAATTACCTTAGTTTTTGTGCATCTTGTGTTCTGCTGATATACAATTAAAGTAAGTTGATACTCAAATTTATTTTGTCATTGCTATTAGATGGTTATTTTATGTGTCAACTTGACTGGGCCACAGCATACCCACGTATTTGGCCAAACATTTTTCTGGTTTTGTCCAAGAGGGCATTTCTGGATGAGATTGACATTTGTATAGGAAGACTGAATAAAGCAGATTGCCCTCCTTAATGTGAGTTGGCCTCAGCCAAGAAACTGAAGAGCAGAATAGAACAAAAAGTCTATGAGGGAGATCCTCCTGCCATTTGAGCTGGGACATCAGTCTCCTCCTGCATTCAGACTCAAACGGAAAATTCAACTTCTCTTGGGTATTGAGCCTGCTGACTTTCAGACTGGAAGTTACATAATCAGCTCTCCTGGTTTTTAGGCCTATATATTTGGACTAGAACTAGACCATTGGTTCTCCTGGGTCTCCAGTTTGCTGGCTGCAGATCTTGGGACTTCTAAACTTCCATAAGTATACAAACCTATTTATCTATCTACCTATCTACCCATCTATATCTATCTGCTGATCTCTGTATATAGTATTTTATCTAAATTGTAGCTTTTATTATACATATAGTCATTTTATTATTTATTTTTCTAATATTGAGTTCTAAGAATTCTTTATATAATTTGACTATAAACTTATCAGATGGAGCATTTGCAAATGTTTTTTCCCATTCCATTGTCTTCTCATTTGTTGATTTTTTTTTTCTGTGCAGAAGCCATTTAGTTTGAAATAGTCCCATTCATTTATTTTTAATTTTGTTTCCTGTGGTTTAGGTGTCATATCCAAAAATCATTGCCAAAACCATGTCAAGGAACTTCTTCTTACATTTTCTTCTAGAAGTTTTCTGCTTTTACATGTAAACTTTAATCCTTTCCAAGTTAATTTTGTGAGTGGTCTAGCATAGGGATCTAATTTCATTCTTGTTTAATATTTTTAAACAGCCACATCTTGGGTTTGTAGACTGCTGCAATTGTCATTCTAATTCCTAAATCACCTATTTCAGTTTTCATAACTTAGCATTTTATTTCTTCTATTTTGTTTTGTTTCTTCTCCTTCACTTTCCTTTTGTAGTCTTTTTTTTATAATATTTTGAGTTGAATGTTTATTTTCTGCCTTTTCATGAGCCTCAAATTTCAAAAGGATAAGAAATTTTATCTGAATATAACTTTCATTTACATAAAACTTGGACTACATCTTATAGATGTTGACATTCTGCAATTTTATTTTGATGTGATCATTAATTAGGAGAAGAGATCCTTCTAGAACAAAGCAGGCTAAAATACACTAACTCTTCTACTGAACCACCTTGACGCTCTATAAGCATAACGTACATAAACATGTGTAGGATAGTATTTTTTAAATATCTGGTTGATTGGGTTTTGAAAGTGAAATCTCTTATCAATTTATAGTTTTGTACATTTTAGGCAGAATGTGTCCTGTGTAATTAGCCTTTTATCATTATCAAAATTTTATTTGTTGCATAAATTGTAGCAGATTTTCTGATTCTCCCATGTGTGTTAGGGAGAAAGAAAGGCATGCGCTTTGTTTTTGGGGTACAGAATTCTGGATGTAAGATCTTAATTTAACTTATTTATTATATTATTTCAATTCTCCATGGCCAAATTTATTTCTGTTTGATTTATCACTGATTGATAACAGTGTATCAGCACAATATATAAACATTAAGAGAGTAAAGATAATTTGAATAATAAAGCCATAAGAAGAATCCTGAATATTTGTCTAACCTGTTATGTCTCTAGTAGACAACTTGCCACATAAGTATCTATGTCACATTACTTATACTAGTTTCCTATAGCTGCTATAACAAATTACCACAAACTTAACAGCTTAATACACCCTTGTTCGCCTATGGTTCTGGAGGTCAGAAGTCTGAAATGGCTTTCACTGGGTGAAAATCAATGTGTTGGGATGGCTTCATTTCTTCTGCAGGCTCTGGAGAAGAATTTTTTTCCTTTGCTTTTTCCTGTTGCTTGAGGCATTCTGTATTCCTTGGCTCATGGCCCCATCCCCCATCTTCAAAGCCTGCAGCTAGTACTGTCAGATGGTTATTCCCCTCTTTCTCTTTGTCTTACCTCTGCTTCTGTTGTTACTTTTCCTTCTCTCATTTGCCTACCTCCCTTTCACTGGTATGGACCTTTGTGATTATGTTGGGCCCACCCAGATAATTCAGAATAATCGCTTGATCCCAAGATGTTTAGTTTAATCATAGCTGAGAAGTCATTTTGGGCATGTAAAATAGCATGTTCGCATGTTCCAGTAATTAAGATATGAACATTTTTGAGAGGCCATGCTTCTGCCTACCATACCAGACACTTTTAAAAATTTTCCCCATTCCTTCTAGGGATGTAGATCATAGATCTAATTTGCTGCAGTCACTTGCTTTTTATCACAAATGGAATGTATATATGCTGAGCCAATATTATCATCTATTTTTTTAACCACAATCATAAACTGAATTTTAATACACTGAATTTTAGAATCACTGTGTGACTATATGATGGCTTTGACCTTTGGACTCTTATTTATGTTTTAGTAATGGTACCTTTGGGTTTTCATATGTGGATGTGCAATTTATTTAACGCACAATGATCAGTTTATCATGTTTTAAAATGTGCCAAAAAGTTTCTAATTACAATGATTAGTAACCAGTTAATGGGCCGTATGGAAAATACAAACTTATTTTAGGTTTTGCAAAGGTAATTCATTAATTAATTTACCCTTTCCTCTGTCTCCCAAAGAATAATAACATAAATGCCTTTCTTTCTGTGGTTTAAATGGATCTGTTTTTTGCTTCTGTGGAGCTAGGAAGACAGAAATATGACACAATATTTGTCAAAGATATGTGGCTAACATATGAATAAAGTATAGAATTAGTACCTCTTATTTATTTTTTTAAAGATATATGCCATTGAAATTAGGTCAATTAAAAACCCTACCATAGCCTTTAAATGTTCAGGTGAAAGGAAGAATCAGCTGATGCATCAAACTTCATTGTTGTCTTATTTTAAGAAATTGCCACAGCCACCCCAAACTTCAGCAACCACCACTCTGATTAGTTACCAGCCATCAGCATTGAGCTAAGAACCCACACTAGCAAGACGATTACAACTTGCTGAAACTCAGATAATGGTTAGTATTTTTTAGCAATAGAGTTTTTTTTTTTTAATTAAAGTATTTAATTAAAGTTTTAGGGGCGCCTGGATGGCTCAGTCGGTTAAGCATCCGACTTCGCCTCAGGTCATGATCTCGCGGTCCGTGAGTTCGAGCCCTGCGTTGGGCTCTGTGCTGACAGCTCGGAGCCTGAAGCCTGTTTCGGATTCTGTGACTCCCTCTCTCTGACCCTTCCCCGTTCATGCTCTGTCTCCCTCTGTCTCAAAAATAAACGTTAAAAAAAAGTTTTATTCTTTAGATATAATGCTATTGCACATTAATAGACTACAGTGTAGTATAAACATATCTTTTATATGCATTAAGAAACCAAAATATTTATTAGACTGACTTTATTGCAACATTCACTGTACTGTGGTGGTCTGGAACCAAACCTGAGGTATGCCTGTATTGATCTTTTTTCCATAGCTCTTCTTTAAAATTTTTTTTTTTTTTTAACGTTTATTTATTTTTGAGACAGAGAGAGACAGAGCATGAACAGGAGAGGGTCAGAGAGAGGGAGACACAGAATCTGAAACAGGCTCCAGGCTCCAAGCCATCAGCCCAGAGCCCGACGTGGGGCTCGAACTCACGGACCGCGAGATTGTGACCTGAGCTGAAGTCGGACGCTCAACCGACTGAGCCACCCAGGCGCCCCTTCCATAGCTCTTCAAAACAGAAAACTCGTCATTCTCTTTTAAAACATTCTTATATTTACTCATTGATGAAGAAAATATTTATTTATCCTAGCCCTGATACCTTACTAGTGGAAAGCCTGACATTATTTGGTGGGGAGACAATGGTTTTAAGACTATGTTTTTATCAACCCAAATATAAAACATCTTAGATTGATCTGGCCCAAAACAACAGCAGCAGAAGTACCTTGTGAGTATTTAATCATTTTTTGAAAACTAAATTCACCATTGTAAATCTTCTAAAGGTCAAAGAAATAAGATATGAAGGAAAACAAAACAACTTAAGTCATATATTGATCTTCACAGCTCTCCTGTGTAGTTATACAGGGATTGTTAGTATCAAAATATAACCTAAAAGGGTTCAAAATATAACATAACTTCTTATTTTCAACAGAGTATTGTTAGGAGAATAATATTGAACTCAATGTAATGATATCACATGACTTTCAATGGCCAAATTTGAAGTTTTAAGCTAAAGATTTCTTCATTTTATTGTCAAATACTAAGTGGAAAACAACACTATGCTAAACCAGAAAATAAATAGCTACCCCAGCTGTAGGACCAGGGCACCCATTACAGCATATAAAATAGTGGGTAAACTTTACACTGTAAACTTATAAAGTATGAGCTTTTGGAATAATTTACACTTGATCAAGTAAAAGTGAGAAATATGTAAGAGATATTAAGAAAATGAAGAAGTAGGAGAACTCAGAAGAGAAAAGATGATCTTGAGCAACTTAGAAGGCTCTTAATTTACATATTTTCTTAAAAGCTTATATTTAGTCACCAGTACTGCATTTTGTCAAGGGTATTGCTGAGTGAGGATTAACATTATTTTTTAAGCACTAAAGTTATTTAAACATTACAAATTTGAAGGATTCCAGGAACAAAATTTTCTTTTAATATTAAATATATACATAATAATGTTTAAACATACATAGTTTAAAACAAATAATAGTAGGGCCTCTTGGGTGGCTCAGTTGGTGATGCGTCCAACTTTGGTTCAGGTCATTATCTCATGGATCATGACTTGGAGCCCCACATCTGGCTGTCTGCTATCAGCACAAAGTCTACTTCAGATCCTCTGTCTTCCTCTTTCTCTGCCCCTCCCCTGCTCACACTCTCCCTCTCTCTCAAAAATAAATATATAAAAGAAAAAAAGACAGAAGACACTGTCAAAAAATAAATAAATAAAACAAATAAAAATAGGGTTGCCTAGGTGACTTAGCTAGTTGAGCCTCCAACTCTTGATTTTAGCTCAGGTTATGGTCCCATGGTTGTGGGATCAAGCCCCACAGTGGGCTCTATGCTGAGCATGGAGTCTGCGTGGCATTCTCTCCCCCTCACCCTCTGCCCCTCCCCAACTCGTGTGCCCATGCATGCATTCTCTTTCTTGGTATGTTTCAAATTAAAAATAAAAATATAGATATAACCAATAGTAGCATATTAATGCTCAGTTTAAGAAATTAAGCATTATCAGTAAACTTGAAACTCCTTGATTCCTCCTTTTGCAATCTGATCATTGTTTCTCCACCCATAAATGACTATATCCTCAATTGTATTTATATAATTCTTTTGCTCCTCTTTATAATTTTACGATGTTTATCTTTGCAATTGTGTATTGCTCTGAAGATTGCTTTTTAAAATCATTGACGATGAATTTCTAAGGTTCATCTATGTGTGTTTACATAAGTAGTTCAATGTCAAAGTAGAATATTCTAGTCTATGAACATGCAACTATTTATAGCTCAAGCTTCTGTCCATGGGCGTTTGGTTTATTTCCTTTTTTTCCCCAATTACAAAATAATGTTGCTCTGAATATTCTTGGATGTGCCTTCTGGTACATAAAGGGAAGAGTTTTCTCTGGTGTAGATGAATAACATTAAAATTTCTGGGTCACTAGGAGTAAAATTTCTGAGTTAACACATTTCAGTTGACTAAATATGCCAAATTGTTCTCCAGAGTGGTTAAAACTTCTTCCAGTATTCAATAAAGGTTTTTGATCTGCATCATTTTGAATTTTGGTATTATCAAACAATTTAATTTTATCCATACAGTGGATATTAAATATTTTCTATTAGAAAACTTTAATGTGTATCTTCCTGATTACCAATGAAGTTTAATAACTTTCTCCTTGTTTATTAATCTTTACTTTTATTATGTTTCTTGTGTCTTATTTTGTGTCTTGTTTTAGAGTTTCTTCTTTATTCTCAAGTCTCTCAAATCTGTGCTGTGATGGTTTTATGTGTCCACTTGGCTAGGCTACAGGACCTGCTTATTTAAATAAACACTAATCTAGGTGTTACTATGAAGGTATTTTTAGACATGGCTGAGATCTATAATCAGTTGATTTTAAGTAAAGGAGGTTGCCCTTGATAACGTAAGTGGGCTTCATCCAATCAATTGAAAATTGAAAACTGGGTGGGGTTTTCTGGAGAGGAAAAAACTCTGACTCAAGACTACAGGTTTAACTCCTGCATGGGTTTCCAGCCTACTGATATGCTCTGGATTTCGGACTTGCTGGTTCCCACAGTCATGTGAGCAAATTCTTTAAAATTAATCTATTTTTCATCCATTGCTTCTCTTTTTCTGGAGAAGCTGATGGATGTATGCACTTAAATTATATTCAAAAATGTTTATTATTTAGTGACTCACATTTAGATCTTTTAGCAAACTGAAATTATGTTTGCATAATCAAGTAGGATAATATTCCCAATATTATTTTTTGAATAGCCTCTCTTTTACCAACTACGATATAATATCAGTTCTGTCCTAGACTAAGTTTCCACTAAGTTACACATGTGAATGTGTAAGTGATTCTCCACTCTAGGCCATTGTTCTTTTCATTTTTACTGATGTATTACCAAACTATTCTAATTACTATAGCTTTAGGAAAAACCTTGGTATCTAGAAAGGCCATAAAAATTGTAAAGTGCCATAAAATTATGCTGCTGAAATTTTGATTTCATTAAATCATATGAATCAAGTTAGAGAAAGCTGATAATTCAAACTACTATACCTTTTTTTCCCAAGAAAAATTGACTATATCATCATTTATTTAGGAATTTTGTAAGTATTTATATATGGGATTTAAATTTTTCTCTTTAACGTTCTTACATGTCTTGTGATATTTTCTAATCTACTTCTTATTGTAATTAGTATCATTTTTTAAGTCACATATTTTGTCAATATAAATTTAACTAATTTTGTATGTAGATTTTTCTATTTAGAAAACTTATTAAACGCTTAATATTCTTTTGGGTTTTATGCATTTATAATTACATTTGTGACTAAAACAACTGTTATTCTGTAATCATTCTTCATTTTATTTTATTTCTTATAATGTTAAGTCCAAGGGTAACAGTGAAAATCTAGTTTTTTTTTTTCTAATTAAAGGGAAATAATCTAAACTACCACCATTAAAAATTATACCTGCTTTACATTTTATTGACTTATCCATTTTTAGATTAGGGAAATTTTCTTATGTTACAGATAGATATAAATTTTGTATGGATTCCTTTTGAAATGTTTTTAGTAACTTTTCTGCATTTATTGATATTTTCATTTTATTTTTCTCTTTTATTTTAAAAATAAACTATCTTCTTACCATTCCATGACAAGACTAATTTGGTCATTATATATTATGACTTTATCAGTGAATTTAGTTTTCTATTAACATTTTTAGGATTTTTGCATCTATATGTTTGAGAGAGATTGACCTATAGTTTTCTAACTTTATAATTTTATATCCTGTTTTTATTTTGTTTTATTATTTTTCCAGTTTTATTGAGATGTAATTGACATACAACATTGTAAGTTTAAGATATAAAAATGTGTTGATTTTGTACACTTATATATTATTAAATAATTGCCACCATAATATTAGCTAACACCTCCATCACATCACTTAATTACCATTTGTGTGTGTACGTGGTAAATATGTTTAAGATCTACTACTCTCTAAGTACTTTCAACTATATAGTAAAGTATTATAAACTATAATTGCCATCCTATACATTATATCCCCAGAACTTATTCATCTTATAACTGGAAATTCATATTCTGACCAATATTTCCTGATTTCCTACCCTCTACTTTTGGGTAAACAGCACTGTTCTCTCTGTTTCTGTGAGTTTGGAATTTTAGATTCCATATATAAGTGATATCACACATTATTTGTTTTTCTTTGCCTGGCTTACTTCAGTTAGTATAATACTGTCAAAGTCCATCCATATTGTTGCAAATGGAAGGATTTCCTTCTTTCTCATGACTAAATAATATTCATACATATGTAATAGTATATATTCATATATATATGATATATATGATACATATTCAGTCATATGTTAGTAATATATACCTTATATATATCACATTATATATGCATCAAAAAGACACTCATGTATGTGATATACATATATCTACATATGTATATGTATGTGTATATGTATATCACATTTTCCTTATCCATTCATATATTGACAGGTATTTAGGTTGTTTCTGTATCTTGGCTATAGTGAGTAATGCTACAAAGAACATTAGAGTGTAAACTATCTCTTCAATATCCTATTTTCATTTCCTTTGTATATATACCCAAAAGTAGTATTGTTAGATTATACAGTAGTTCTATTATTAATTTTTTGAGGAACCTCTATAGTGTTCTCCATACTGGCAGTACTGACTTACATCCCCACCAACAGTACGCAAGAGTTCCTTTTTCTCCACATCCTTGCCAATATTACTTGATATCTCTTGTCCTTTTAATGAGCCATTCTAACAGGTGTGAGGTGGTATCTCATTGTGGTTTTGATTTGCATTTCCCTGAAGATTAGTAATGTCAAGCACCTTCTCATGTACCTATTGGTCATTTACATTTTCTCTTCTTCTTCTTCTTCTTCTTCTTCTTAGCAAAAAGGTGCTTTTATTATAGCATGGAGACAGGACCCATGGGCAGCAAGATTGTGAGTTTGTGAGGAATAACTGATTATATACTTTTTAGTTAATGGGGGTTGGGAATAATGTAATTCTCTCAGGAATTTGTGCATGTTAAAAGCAAGGTCTCAAGGACCTTGGAGGGCTAGCTATTGTTAAGATAATATTGCTTTTAGTCTTTAATGAAACATCAACAGTAAGGCAGCCATGAGTTCCTGGAGGAACATCATTCTCTCCATGTCTCAAGGATTTGTCAATGGGCTGCAGATTGTAAGGAGATTTAATTTTGTTTACATTTCTCTGGCCTTGTTTTCCTCATAGTTTCCCTCCTGAACAATTTCTACCCTTAAGTCTTTAAGGTTGCTGAGGGTGAAAGCTCTTAACTTCTGTAACTTCTTCTTGCTGGATAGGGGCATAGTGAGGCTGCTACCTGTGGGTCAACATTGGTCATTTGGGGATATAGTAGTTACAAAAGGCAGAGGCAGCCAAATAGAAGGTAGACAACATGTATGAATATCCTCAAGTATAAAGGATCATCTGTTGGCTTGAAGTTATGGTAGTGAAGGAGCCTTGGCACCAAACAGAAAGATGTCTGAAAAGACCAAAAATAAATATTATTTTGAGACAACAAAATGAATATTTGTTGTCAGAAAGGACAACAAAATAAATATTATTTTGAGAAAAAGGAAGCCTAATAAAAAGACCTATGATAGTTGACCAAAATCCTCCTCTAGTCTAGGAGTTTAAGCAATTATTATAGGAAAGAGAGGGATTGTTTAAAGTGCCAACTTGAGTATCTATATCTTTCAGCAATCCTTACATTTTTGTGATAATCTGGAATATACACACAGCAATGTTGCATGTCTTCTTTGGAAAAATGTTTATTTAGTTCCCCTGCCCATTTTTGTAATCAAATTTTTGTTTATTTGTTTATTTGTTTTGTTTTTACTATTGAGTTGTATGAGTTATTTATATATTTTGGATGTTAACCGTTATCTGATTTACAAATATTTTGTTCCATTCTATAGATTAGATGTTAACCCTTATATGATTTACAAATATTTCATCCCATTCTAGAGATTGGCTTTTAATTTTATTGATCACTTCTTTTGCCATTCAGAAGCTTTTCAGTTTGATGTAGTTCTAGTTACTAACATTTGCTTTTGTTGTTTTTGGTGTCATATGCAGGAAATGGCTGTTAAAGCAAATGTCAAGGATTTCCTTTCCTATGTGTTCTCCTAGCAGTTTTATAGTTTTAGTCTCTATGTTTAAATTCTTAATCCATTTTGAGTTCATTTTTGGAACTGGTGTATAATAGGGTTCTAGTTTCATTGTTCTTCATATGGCTATTCAATTTTTCCAGCAGCATTTATACAAAAACTATCCTTTCTCCATTGAGTATCTTGTCAAATGTTGACCATATATGCAAAGATTTATTTTTGGGCTCTTGATTCCATTGGTCTATGCATCCATTTTTATGTCAGTGCCGTACTGATTTGATTACTATAGCTCTGTAGTACAGTTTGAAATAAGGAAGTGTGATGCCTCCTGCTTTGTTCTTTCTCAAGATTGCTTTGGGCTGTTTTGTCTGCACAAATTTTAGGATTGTTTTTTCTATTCCTGTGAAAATGCCATTGGAGTTTAATAGGTATTACACTACTGCATGAATAGTTTGGGTGGTATAAACATTTTAACAATATTAATTCTTCTTTTTTAAATGTTTGTTTATTTTTGAGAGAGAGAGAGAGAGAGAATATGAATGAGCAGGGGAGGGGCAGAGACATAGGGCAACACAGAATCTGAAACATGCTCCAGGCTCTGAGCTGTCAGCACAGAGCCCAATGCGGGGCTCGAACCCATGAACTGTTAGATCATGACCTGAGCCAAAGTCAGAAGCTTAACCAACTGAGCCATCCAAGTACCCCATTTTCTAATCCATGAACATAAGGTATCTTTACATTTGTTTGACCTTTTTATTTATTTCATCAGAGTCTTATAGTTGTAGTGTACAGACCTTTCACTTCTTTGGTTAAATTTATTTCTAAATATTTTACTGTTTTGAAGTTATTGTAAATTGGATTGTATTCTATATTTTTTTCAGATATTTCATTGTTTTGTGTATAGAACCATAACTGGTTTCTACATGTTCATTCTATATTCTGAAAATTTTGTATTCACTGACTAGTTCTAACAGTTTTTAGTGTTGTTGTCTTTAGGATTTTCCATATGTAAGATCATATAATCTGTAAACAGAAATTACTTTTTCCATTCTGAATTGGATTTCTTGTATTTCTCTGTCTTGCCTGATTCCTCTGGCTAGGACTTCCAGTACTATGTTGAATAGGAATGGTGAGAATGGACACCCTTGTCTTGTTTCTAATGTTAGAAGAAAAGCTTGCAAACTTTCACCACTGAGTAAGATGTTAGATGAGGGCTTGTTATATATGGCCTTTTTTATTTTGAAATATGTTCCTTCTATACCCAATTTGTTCAGTGTTTTTATCAAGGAAGAATGCCATATTTTATCAAGTGCTTTTTCTCCATCAATTGAGATATCATATATTTATCTTTCATTCTATTAGTGTGTACCACATTTATTGATTATGTTGAAACAGTCTTGCACCCTAGGGATAAATCTCACTTGATCATGGTATATGACAATTTTAGTGTGCTGTTGAATTTGGTTTGCTAATATTTTGCTGAGAATTTTTATATTTATATTCACAAAAATATTGCTCAATAGTTTTCTTGTAGTGTTTTTTTTTTTATGACTTTGGTATTGCTAGTCTCATTAAATGAGTTTGACAGTGTTCTCTTTTCTTCTAATTTTTGGAAAAATGTGAGAAGGATTGGCATCAATTCTACCTTAAAATTTGGTAGAATTCACTAGTGAAATTGTCTGGTCCTGGGTTCTTCATTGTTGGGAAGATTTTGGCTACTGATTCAATCTCTTTACTTCTTATTGGTCAGTTCAGATTTTCTGTTTCTTCATAATCCAATCTTGGTAGGTCATACATCTCTAGGAATTTATCCATTTTATCTAGGTTATTCAATTTTGGGGCATATAATTATTCATAATCATTTTTTTAAGTTTCATTTGTTTATTTTGAAAGAGAGAGAGAAAGCAAGAGCAGGGGAGGGACAGAGAGAGAGGGAGGAAGAATACCAAGTAGGCTATGAGCTATCAGTGAACAGCCTGACATGGAGTTCAACCTCATGAACCATGAGCCTCATGAATCATGACCTTAGTGGATATCAAGAGTTGGATGCTTAAACAACTGAGTCACCCAGACCCCCTATTCATAATCATTTTTAATGATCCTTTGTATATCTGTGCTGTCACACAACATTTAGTCCCCATTTCTTTTATTTATGCTCTGGTCTTGTTATTTCCTTCCTTCTGCAAAATTTGGGCTTACTCTTTTCTTTTTTCTAGTTCCTTAAGGTGTTAAAGTTACATTGTTTATTTGTGAACTTTCTTTTCTCTTTTTTCTTAATGTAGGTGTTTATTGCTATAAACTCTTAGAACTACTTTTGCTCCATCCCATAAGTTTTGGTATATTGTGTTTCAATTTATTTTTGTTTGTTTCAAGATTTTTTAAAAAGATTTTATTTTTTAAGTAATCTTTATACCCAGTGTGGGACTCGAGCTTACAACCTTAAGATCAAGAGTTGCATACTCCATTGACTGAGCTAGCCAGTTGCCCTTGTTTCAAGATAATTTTTTTTTTTTGCACTCCTTTCAATTTCTTCTTTGACCCATTCATGGTTCAGAAGTATGTTGTTTAGTTTCTATATATTTGTGCATAGTTGGAGGGAGCTGGCTACTGATGAGTATAGTGATGCTGGATAGTAATAGAAAACAGTGCCTGATCCAGGCCCACAAGCAGCTGTGGGAGTCCTGGCCAACAGATGTGCTACTCAATGGTTGTACAGTCTCCCCCTAGGCAAGGGCATGACAGTGGAGGCTTGTGGCTGGCATGAGGTTGGTAGCATGCAAACGTGTAGCTGGAGGGGCTAGTCCTGGGTGAGTTTATGATGGTGGGGGTCAGTTATGTGATTCTAGGCTTGTGTCTTAACACTCATTCAACCACGGAAACCTGGACTAGCTGCCAGCATGGTTCCTGGGCTCTGATGGGGATGAATGGGTAAAAATAGGGACGAACTCAGGCCACTGGCATCAGTGACTATGAATACCTGTGACACAAAAGCTGGTGACATTTACAAGGGGTCTATGGCAGCTGTGCTGGCCCTGGATTTCTTCTTTAGCATCAAAAGCTTTTGGGTTTATCTGTAGAATAGGTCATTGTGAACTACAATTACTCTCACTATGTATCTGTTATTGGTAGCCCCTGCTTTTTTTCTTTGTTTCTAAACATCTCTTTATATCAGCTTTGTCAGTCTGAGTGGGTTGAAATCAAAACAGAACCCTGGTACAGTGCTGTGAAAGTCTGGGGAAGCTGGTTGCTTACCCTGCTCTTTCTCAGTGAGGGAAATTCTTTCTAGCTGGTGCTGTGCAATGCTCTATCTTGTTTTTAATGTAAATGTTATTGTGTAGGAAAGCAGGCCTAGGCTACTGAAACCATGATTGTTCCCAAGAAAAGTATGTCTTTTGTGTTAGCTCTTGACCAGCACCTGGGAGATGAATAATAAGCCCTTGGAATATTCTGCCTGATAAAGGTATTTTGTATGCCTGAGGCCTTGGACCACTTCAGCTTGATCAGATAGTTAAAGCCAAGAACATGATTCATGGTGAATGCCTATTTTTGATCTGAGGGTCTAAAGTCTGAGTATCTAAATTAGGTCACACAAATGCCTAACAAAAACTCCTGATGCCAAGGTTCATTTGAACTTCTCAATTGGTAACACTTTTAATGTGTTGTTATATATCTTTACTGGGATAATTTAGTGTGTCTGTGAGACTCTACTGTGAGTAAACATTTAGAAGCTCATGTCCGGGTTCTCCTGGCATTTGCCCATATTTCTTTTTCTTTTCTTGGCTTTAATCTATATCCTTTCACTGTAATAAACTGCAACCATCAGTATCACAACTTTTCTGGGTCCCATGAGTTGTTCTAGCTAATCATTGAAGTTGAGAATATCTGAGGGACCTCTGATACAGTTGGCTTCAGAAGTGGAATTCACTAGAATGACACTGACTCACTGAAACATGGTGAAAACATTGTTTGGGAAAAAGAAGGATAATGGGAGTGAGGATACAAATACCTGATACCTGGAAGGCTACAAAGTAGTAGTATGAGGCAGGATCAGATCTCTGATGTTATTATAGATAAAGTTATCAATGGAATTTAGAAATGATAGACCAATTTCCTAAGAAGTTCACTCACTGGATATATACAAAAACACAAAATATTGAGAAATAAGCCAGCATGCACTACCTGGTTATGTTTTTCTATAATAGATAAAATGAAAGTAAAGGACAAGACTGGAATAGGTTTTGGCATCAAATTTTAGCTTGTCTGAGCTATGACCACTTGCTTTAGGGCTATTTCCAGTGGAAAAACTTGTTCTGGAAAACACATATAGCACTTCTATGATTTATGGTCATCAAGACGGTGGTCCAGGTAGCAGGTTCATGCTTATGTGTTTGAAAAGCCAAGAAACTACTGAAAGTGGGGATACATTGTGAAAGAGTTTTCTTATTTTATGGATTAATATAGTCAGCTTCCTGAAGAACCTTTACCAAAGTAAGTTATTAAAGTAACTAACTTTGAAGCAACATTTTGGTTTTGAATGCAATGGAATGGAGGAGCATGTTTGGGTTAATGCAGAACTTTTATTTTGCAATTGAACAATCAAAACTGGCTGTTGTGCATTATTCCAACACACAATAGACTTTTCCTGAAGGCAGAGGTAGCCTGGTGGACTGAACCAGATGGACTGAAGAGCCCTAAATAAATGTGCTTTATTTACCCTAGTTTGGAGAAGTTAAAGAAAAAGAGAACACACACACAAAAACAGAAGGCAAAGATCACAATGACAAACCTGACTTTGAATTGCCAGGAAGTGATAGTCTGGTAAATTAAAGAAGAGAAAGATTCATGAAGGGCCTGGTTTCTTTGCTTAACCCTTGTCTGGAGCTATAAGGCCATATGCACATGTGTGGACAAAATGAACAGTGACTTGAAAAGAAACCTTCATGGAGCTCCTTGATATGGAAGCCCCATGTACTCTGATTCTAAAACCTACTGGAGGTGCAGCAGTTGATGGGATTAAGGTAAAAGTTTGGATAAAAATTTAAATATTTGAACAGACTTTCTATGATGTGGTTGTGTCTCTTATACATTGAATGTATTGCTGGCATGAATATTATGTCTGACTGGAAAATACTTTTCCTATCTAATATTGTAAAATAGAAGGCATTTGAGTTTGTCCTTTAGTTAGTATTAATGGGACATGCTAAATGAAAATTTATAGAATACCACACACAGGTGGTTAATTGAGAACCAGTATTAGATATCTGGTGGAAAAAAATAAATTATCACTTGAATGACAAGTTAGAATTTGGAGTACTGGTATAGTCCAATTCTCTGCACAGTTAACCTGTGTGATATATAAGAAAGGTAGATGGCTCATGAAGATGAAGAGTAGATTATCAAGGCTTGAATAAAGTAGTACTTCCTCTAGCATCAGCAGTCCCTGGTATGGTTTCAAAAGTGTAAAACATCTAAAGACGACTGGAACTTGATGTTTGATCTTGCAAATGCTTGATGCTCGATTCCCATCTTATAAAAGAGCCAAGCAGGTTGCTGCTAAATGGGAAGGTTACTGGGATTCACCAGCTTACTGTCATAGTTTGGCTAGACGAGATTGGGACTTAAGGCAAGTACCAAGTTTGGTAGTACACTATCTTGATATTCTAATATCATAAACTGAAGAATATGCTAGGATAGGCTTAAATGTAATGGTGACACACATGAGTATGGCTGTTGGTAAGTCCAGGAAAGATCTAAAGACTCACTCAAATAATGAAATTACTATAGGGAATAACATAGGCAGGAGACATCCATGACATTCCATGGGCAACTAAAAGTAAACTACTGTATTTCCTATCTCTGACACTAAGCAAGAAAAACAGTAGTTTTTCAAGTTGTTGGGATTTTGTAGGATGCAAATTCCACAGCTAGGAATATCGATAGGTCCTATCCATAAAACTTCCTGAAAGAAGGGTGTCTAAATTCAACATCAGGATATATCAGAATTTAAAAATGCAGCGATTTAGTCAATGCTTTTGGACCATTATGGTCCATACTCAGATATAATTCTGAATATATCTATAACTTGCATTTACGTAGACTGAAAGTTATGGCAAAATCCCATGAGTGCCTCTTAGCAGCAACAGCTAGGATTTGTACCGGAAATTTTCTAGATGTGACAGTGTGGTATAAGTCATTTAATAAATAATTATTGACTTGCTATGGGGCATTATTGGAAACTACCCCTATTACTAAAGATCATAAAATTGACCCTAAAACCTAAAATATCCACAATGTCCTAGATAATGTCAGAGAAACATTCTAAGAAGGAAGTCAGTGTCCAAAAGAGTTCCATAATATAATGGAAATCATTTATGTAGGCACATGCTACCTGAGACATGCAAGGAGGTACTTACCATATTCATGAGCAGATAACCTCTTTTCCTCTAGGGCTGAATTGGTACCATCTTAGTTGGCACCTGATTATATTGCCATATGAGTGGTACCCTGTGAACAGATCTCAGCTGATCAAAAGAAAACTGCTTAGTTTATGGATAATGGTTGCAAGCATCCTGTTTGAAAGGCCACAGTTTCTACTCTGACTCTGGTAGAAACTCTGACTGAAGAAGGTTAACAACAAATCAACTCTGTGGGCTGAAATGCATGCTCTTTTCCTTGTAGTGATGGAATAATTGAACAATAAGAATCCAGCTGTTTAGGTGTATATAGAAACTCACGAGCAGTGGCCAGTGGCATAGCTATGTGCTGAAGCAGGTAAGCAATGGAAAACTGCGCTCTTAGAGGAATATCTGTATGAAGCGTGGACCTAGGGAAATGACTCTGGGAACTTATTTGGTGCATTAAGGTAGGATGCATTGGTGCCTATCAGAAGAACCCTTTTCCAGGATCAAAAGCTGATTGAAACCAGCAAGTGGACATTCTGGTGTACTCGCTGGAGGGAGTCATCCAGGTTCACGATACAAGAGGAAATGGAGCAGCTACAGCAATATAGAGATGGCCTGAGCATGGACATGTTCCTGTTGCATTCTCAGAGGCACAAAATGCCAGCAAGACCTGTCCTGTCTGCTACCAATGAAGACAATCTGCAGATGGCTATGGGGTAGACTCCCTAGAGGGGGAGGGCCATCACACATAGCTGGCAAGTAGATTACATCAGACAACTACCAGTAACCCTGGGAGGGAATAAATGGGTTCTGACAGGAATAGACACATTCTGCACTAGGTTTTGCATATCCGATAGTTAATGCAAATGCTCAAAACTCTATAAAAAAAAGCTAGAACAGAAGATACAGTACTAATTTGGACCACCGAGTTATATCACTTCAGATAAAGAAATACATTTTTACAGTTCCTTGCGTCAACGATGTGCGAAGAGTTATAGCATCAAATGGACATATCACATTGCATATCATCTTCAAAGAAATAGTTTGATAGAAAACTGGAACAGGCACTTGAAACATTTGTTGTCTGAAGTGGGAAGATATAAAAGAATGAAGTCCCTACTTACATTCCTTCACAATTGTAAGTTCACACTCCCCAGTATGAGGGAGACCAATAGTGGGAATTCACCCCAAAAGGAAGATTCCCCTAATTTTCCGGAGAATCTGAAGAAGGGAATGTGAGGGAAGACAATGCAATTCTTCCCCATATCACATTAACATTCTTTTTCTCCTTCCTACTTATGCAATGGTCTTGGGACTACAGCTGCGACTGTGGGTGCTGGAAGCAGGGATAACCCCCAAACAAGAAACTGTAACCATATCTTTAAATCTCTGTGCCAGAATTTTTTTAAAAAAATTTTTAACGTTTATTTATTTTTGAGACAGAGAGAGACAGAGTATGAACGGGGGAGGGCCAGAGAGAGAGGGAGACACAGAATCAGAAACAGGCTCCAGGCTCTGAGCTGTCAGCACAGAGCCCGACGCGGGGCTCGAACTCACTGGCTGCGAGATCATGACCTGAGCTGAAGTCGGATGCTCAACCAACTGAGCCACTCAGGCGCCCCTCTGTGCCAGAATTTTTAAGGAGCTGATGGGGTAGACTGTGCCTTTCCCCATGTGGAGAACAGTCAATGCAGCTATATTGTCTAGTGTGTTGGGACACTCTGCTAGCTCTATTCCTAGGCAACCCTAAACTGGATGGCCGCGTGTCAGGCTCTGTGCTGACATCTCAGAGCCTGGAGCCTGCTTTGGATTCTGTGTCTCCCTCTCTCTCTGCAACTCCTCCATTCATGCTCTGTCTCTCTCTGTCTCAAAAATAAATAAACATTAAAAAAAAAAAGAGGGAAGGAGAAATGGTACCTGAGAGTACAGGTTATACTGAGAGGGAAATCCATATGACATTGGTGCCTTGAAAGAGGTTCAGACAATGAGAATGATATTGTCTCTTAGCACAATTATACTAGGTGCCCAAAAGGGTGAAGCCACAAGTGCAAGGTCACCACTTTTTTGGAACCTGGCAAGGTTCAGGAAGCCTATAAATCTGCATCATTCTGGGAGACGTTTTGGTCATACACCATGATTGTATCGTGGACCAATATTTTTTTTAAATTTTTTTAAATGTTTATTTATGTTTGAGAGGCAGAGAGTGAGTGGGTGAGGGGCAGGGAGAGAGGGAGACACAGAATCTGTAGTAGGCTCCAGGCTCCAAGCTATCAGCACAGAGCCTGACGTGGGACTCGAACTCACAAACTGTGAGATCATGACCTGAGTGAAGTCAGACACTTAACCAACTGAGCCACCCAGGTGCCCCTCTTGGACCAATTTTTGATGACTGAATACAACTCTTGTCATGTGCCAGTGACATTTGACTCTTATTTTTCAGGTTCCATATATTTTGAAAACTATAATTTGGAAAGAAATTTCTAGGAACTACTTTCTTCTGGGCCATTGGACCATACATTGTATAACTCCTGGCAGGTTGATTATTGTTAACTATATATCTTTATCAAATGCTTAGAAAGGTGCCTGCTCATAATGGAAAGAATCTAGCAGCTGTAGTCTGACATGCTAATGTGCATTATGCTCAAATACATACTATCCTTGTTTTTACAGGTGGCAAGTTACTCAGAAGTTTTCTTATTTTTCTGTCCTGGAGCAGTTTACTTCAAGTTCATTTTTACACTGTGGACGTAGCTCTTCCGCTGGGATTTTGTAAGTGTTTCCCATTAGATTGTCAACATTAAGCGGGATAGGTTTTTTCTTATTTATCATTCTCCCTTCAAACATATGCATCAAAACAAAAGCTCAAGTTCACCAAGATTTGGCATTTGCCTTGTGGTGAAAACCAGCATTAGAACTGGTTTTACCTAGTCGATTTCAGCTTTCCCCAAATTTGGGGTCCTAATGAGTGCATATTTTCTCACTACCTTTTCTTCTTCTTTCTTTCTCATTACCTTTTTATTCATTTCTTTTTTTCTTTAACTTTGGAACTTGGGGTTTTCTTTTTTGTTATTTCCATGTGAGAGGCTACATATTTATTCAAAAGTAATCTGGTAATACCTTATTTTCTCATTTACAAGAGTATGGAGATGGAATTCTGATTGTAGAGAAAAGTAAACATTAAATGATCATATATAAAATGCATATATTTTGAACATATATTTTTCCAATCACATACATGCATACACGCATATATATCCATGTGTAATATATATATATTTTATACATGCACATGTATGTGCATTTGTAACACTAGTTACTATAAAGGAAGAATTTGGTCATGTTATTAAGCTTTCTTTAGAAACTTAATTCTTTATATCTTCTTAACTTTCTTATTGCAAAAGTAATGTATGTTCATCTAGGAAACAGAAAGTACAGATAGAGGAGAATTAAGAATTACCATCACTTGTCTATAGAAGCTCTTGTCTATTTCATCTTATGACAAATGTGAGTTTATAATATACATGTTCTCTGGCAGCTTACTTTTTTTTTTACTTAACAAAATATTGCAGATGCTTGTTTTTTATTTATTGAATGTACTTCCAAAATATTTTAAATGATGCCTAACATTCCATTTTATGTAAGCAAGATACTTTTAAAAACCAATCCCATATATTTGGTCTTGTCTGTTACAAAATTATTATTTGTATAATGTATACATTTCCTTCATATGCATTCCATAAAATGGAACTGTTGAATAAATTTGTTTCTTATATGTATATTTTACATAATGCTATAAATACTTTCCTTGCATACAAATATTTACCCGCATCTCAGATTATTTCTTTTGTATAGATTTCTAGAAGTAGAGTCATTGAGACTCAAAATAGGAATGTTTTTAAGGATCCTGGATGACTATTTGCTTTTCAGACAACTTGAGGAAGTGTCCATTCTCACCAGCACATTTGACTATGCATGTTTCAAGTTATGTTTTTCCTTCATTAATCATTCACTAAAAAGAAAATACTTGCTTATTTTTATTTAAAAAAATTATTCTAAAGAAGTATTTTACTATTTATATTTCAAGTTACTTAATTACTAGACTAAATATTTTTCATACACTCATAGGTCATTTATTGTTCTACTAATTTTTAATGAAACAATCTATTTTTCTACTTGGTTTAGCGCTCTTGTTCTCATTTAGAGAATCTTTATTAGGTCAAAATTCCATAATACTTGTGCAATTTTTTTAGTTCTTTATTTGCTGTTTAGTTGATTTTGAATGATGTGGCATTCGAAAACTTCAGTCTTTACATTCTCAAATGTTTAGTTAATGTTTTGCTGCTGTTGTCATTTCTTCTATTGAATTTTGGTTGCAAAAGTCCTTTTTACCTTTTATTATTGGCATTCTTCATTTAAAAATATATTCCAGTTAAAATATATTTTAATATATGTTATAAAATGTGGATTTGGCTTGATATTTCTAATAGGTAGTCAACTAGCCCCAGTATGTTTTTGTCTTTAAACTCAGTTGGAATCATGGGATGTGTCTTTACTCTAGAATTTTGGAAAATTAAGAGTACAAAGCTAAAACACATATATAAAAGAGGCAAGTATTTTATTCTACTTCTACCTTTCCATTGTTCATGTTTAGTATAATATGACTGCTCATCTTATTTTATATACTTACAACATTAGATAAAACACTACACAGGATTTTATTTCTTACTAAGAATTTGTAAAGTTTCCTTTTTCTCTACTTTTTTTCTTCTTGACCGGTTTTGCCAATTATAATATAGATTGCTTGTGGATGGATATGTCTGAAAGGTTATTTGCATCTGAGCACAGCTAATTCTAGGCACAGATCTAATGTCAAAATAAAGTAATCAGTATATATCCTGTCCCTTGCCTCTCTCTACCAGTTTCAGATTCTGTTTCATGGAGCAAAAATACAGCCCCGTCTTCTTCTGCAGTGACAATCCAGGTGAGATAACAGAGTGTTCAATTAGCTGAGCTAATGGAGCAGCTCCCCCAGTTAAGCAGTGAGAACAGTTTTGAAGCCTTCATGCTTCCTGTTCAATTTCATTCTCTCTGATAACATTTTTAACTGCCTGACAAATCCTCTTTATTTAAAGGCATTCTTCCTATACCTTTTTAGTCAGGCGTCATTCCAGTTAAATCCCCCCAAATGTCAACTTTGTTGGGCACCAAGTAGAAGATTTTGCATAAGTCTCATATACGGTACATTTCTCCAGCCCATCTTACCTCTTCCATGTTTGAATTCATTCAAAGTGAGGGGAGGGCAGGCTGCCAACTCAGAGAAATCCTTGCCACAGTCCTTCCCATAGTTTGCTCCAGACCTGCTGTCTTCCTAGACAGGAAGTTTTCAAATGTCTGAGAGAAGTTAAATTGTCACTTTCCCTGAAATATACAGTGTGGACAGCAAGTGTGGCAATTAGCAGAAAATAAAGAACGCAGACACAGCAGTGTCTCAATCCGTTCTTTTAACTCTGTCAACGCTGGATGGAGTTGTGATGAGCTGGTGTGTCTGTGGTATGTGGAGGAACGCTGGTTTGCATCCAGAAGATGTGAGTCTGAAGACAGGCTCTAACACTTATAAAGAAAGGCTGACACTCCCTTCATCTTTCAGCTTTTGTTTCCTTAGTTTTATTTCCTATGGTTATTATGAGAACAAAATGAGTGATGTGTGAAAGTAACTTATAAATCAAAAGTGTTGTACAAAATAAAAGGACATGTTGTTGTTGTTATTCCTGATGTGCAAACAATGAGGGAAGGAGAGGATTTTATTTATAGACCTTTTCTAGGAGGCTTGTGGAGTAAAGTGTTAGGAGGATGGAAGAAACAAGACCAGAATTACAGATGGTCTGTCATCCCACTGGTTATATTAAGGCATGTCCTTTAGAAACTGGTCACAGCATTTAGAATTTTACTTACTTTGCTTGAAATAGGTACCATGACAACATGTTATTTTCTGACTGAGTAGGTAGGTCCTAAAATCTTTAGAAATAGGCTCATATATCTATCCTTCTTTCCATCCATCTATTCATTCACTTGTTCATCAAAATGATTAGTATGCATTCTGTGTTGATTTTGTGTAATGTACTAGGTTAAGCTATGTGATTACAAAGATTAAAAATACATGGTTTCTGCTTTTGAAGGAGCTCAAAGCCCTAAAACAATGATAGATGTAGGTGGCTTTTTTTTTTTTATAAACTCAGTCTCACAAGAAGGCCAGATAAAATCAAAGATGGTCTAAAAAACCACTCTTTGCTATAAATTTAAAGACAATTATGTATCTTTTGGAGAGGTCCTTAATCTGTCTGTTGTTTCACTTTATTTTCAGGCCATTTAATTTTACTATATGGTGGCTAGTATGTAATTCCTATTTGAAAGCTTTCAGATTTATCTAAACTTTTCTTACAAAGTCAGAATCAAATACACTAGCTGAAATAATTGTGCTTAAGCATCTTCTAATAAACAAGGCCAAGTTACCAGACTCAAAAACAAGGTTATTGAAATGAGACTAAAGCAGAATCTTCCAAAATACTTTGGCCCTAGGCAGGCTCATGATTTAGTTTCTATTCAAAATGTTTCCTTTGAGAATGGGTTTAGCATTTATTTAATGGGGTTAAAGGAAACTCAACTAAAGCAAGTTTTCTTGTTGTTTGTTACTGTCCATTCTAGGGAGGGGAATCGATCATTTTATATTTCATTACTTATGTAAAACTTTATGCATAGACATCTGAGTAGCTGGCAACAAATTTTAGATTTACTGAAGTTATATTTTAGTACTTTTTATAGGTTGGGTTAGTTGGCAGCTGCCCAGCTGGCTTGCCCTTAATCTGGTTCAGAAAGGAGTCATGTACATTCTTCTTTTACGTTTTACCTTTTCTTAAAGAAAAAACAATACCCATCAGGGTAAATTCAGATCTCATTGCTATCAGTTTTCTTTCTCTTCTGCTCATTCACCCTTGTGGAACTTCTATATAAACAGCTATAAATTACAGTGAGTTATACTTAAATTAAGAGTCTCTTTCTTTATTTTCTTCCTTCTTCTTTTTTTCCTTTCATCTTCCTTCCTTCCTTCCTTCCTTCCTTCCTTCCTTCCTTCCTTCTTTCCTTCCTTCCTTCCCTCCTCTCTCCCTTCTTTACTTCATTCTTATTTCCCTCCCCAAGATAAAGAGAAATATTACCAGGGGATGTTTAAAAATAACATAAGAAAGTAAAAATGACTCAAGAAAGTAAAGATTATTCATATTTTAATGCATCTCTTTCCACTTGCTATATAAATATACGTAAATGTGTGTATATATATGTGTGTGTGTATACACTTTTTAAAATTTGATTTGCCAAATTATTGTTTTGTAACCTTTTTTGTTTGCTTAAAATATAAGCATCTTTAAAAAATATTTTCCTATAACATAATAGCTGTATTCCAATGCATGACTTTTATTAAGGTTGATTTACCAATTCCCTGGTTATTTCTAAATTTACATTATAAGCTATATTGTTACATCTTATAGTTAAATTTTAATATATATAAATAATTATTTTACTTGGACATAATTATTATAAATTGGATAACTATGTCAAAGAATATTCATATATGAGGCATATAATGGCAATACAAATTTCCAAATTCTGTTCTAGAAATGTACACATTTATACTTCTAACATATGTATACTTGCAAACTTTGCCCAAACTCATATTTATGAAAAGAGATTCCCCAGGGCATTTATTTTCTCTTTTTCAACAGCATAATATTCATAACAGAAGAAAAATTAATTTAACTCACTTTCTTACAAGTAAATATAACTCCTCTTCAATCAATATTGTAACAAATTCTAATGATGTGATCATGAAATGTCCAAAAGACAGTCTAGTTGAGATTTTAAGTATTAATTATACTTGTTTTCATAATGTGAATTGATAAGAAGTGACAAATATGAACAATATCAAATCAAAAAAAAGCAATGACTTAGTATGATTAGTATGAATTAAAATTGAATAGGCTGCTATTCAGAATGGACAGAGCTATGCATTGTGGGGGAGAGAACACAAGGCTTCATATATTGCTGCCTCCACCGTCACCAGGCTACATGCACAATGTTCTGCAAAACTATTAGCTTGTTTAATAATCAATTTTCCTATCAATAAAATTCTGACAATGATAGGGGTGTGTGTGTGTGTGTGTGTGTGTGTGTGTGTGTGTGTGTGTGTTTTACCAAATTTATAGATTTTGTTGTAGGGGTACTTAAAAATACACTGAAAAAGATAAGGCATATTGAAATGTGATGTATGAATAATAAGTATGAATATGCTTGCAACACGAAGTGAACCAGGAGCAGCAGCAGCAACAGAATATCAGAGCAGAACATCAAGCCCACCCCACTGTACGAAAGAGAATCTATAATTTAACACAATCCAGTGATGTTGGTTACCTTAAAGCTTGATAAGCACTAGCTTAGAAGAAAACAACACAAACAAAAATCATCTTTTTTAAAGAAGAGATATTTACCAAAGCATTCTGTCAATCTCTTCTCCAGAGGCTGGTGGTAGAATGAACATACTAATTAGAGTCTGAAGAATGCATTAAAATTGGGTAAGTTAAGAAAGGTCAGACAAACTACATTTGAATTGGCCTTTTCACTCAGAAGAAATGTGCCTATTTTGAGTTATGACTTTTTGAGCACAAAAAGGCTTATTAACATCAGGTAGTAGCAGTTGGATCCTTATATGTTGAGATCACACTCACCTATCCTGGTGGGGGGATGGAGGAGGGAGGAGATGAGTAAGGGGCAGCAATGGGGCTTCCCTTGTTTAGGTTCCCATGACCTTCTGTACTGAACCTCATGATGGCACTTACCATGCTGATTTTGTGAGGTTCTGCAGTCTTGTTGATACTTCCAATAGACTATACATTTCCTAAAGGCAAGGCTGTGCTTCATTTATTGTTGAGCCCTTAGAAATTACCACAGTATCTTGCACGTAACAGGCTGAATGCAGTATTTAGTAGTAATACTGGATAGAGCAAATTTACATTGAAAAAATCACAGTATTTGCTGAATTATATATCCAATCAACCTAAGAGCATATATAACTGATCATTTGGAATCTCAATGCTTTTTTTAAAATTGAAATACAATTAATATATAATATTCTTTTGGTTTCATATGTACAAAAGAGCGATTAGACATTTGCATATGTTGCAAACTGATTATAACAACAGGTCTAGTTCTCATCTGTCACCATACAAAGTTAATACAATATTATTGATTGTATTCCCTGTGGTGTTCATTGCATCCCCGTGACTTATTTATTTTATAACTGGGAGTTTGTACCTCTAGATTCCCTTCATATATTTCATGCTTCCTCAGTCACCCTCTCTGGCAACCCACTCTGTTCTCTGTATCTATGACTCTGGGTTTTATTTGCTTTTGTTTGTTTTGCTTTTTAGATTTCAGTTACAAGTAAAACAATGTGGTATTTGTCTTTCTCTGTCTAACTTATTTCACATGGCTTAATACCCTCCAGATTCAACCATGTTGTCATACGTCAATTCATTCTCCATTATGGTTGAGTAGTATTGTATATATACCACATCTTCTTTATCCATTCATCTATCAGTGTAAACTTAGGTTGTTTCCATATTTTGGCTATTATAAACAATGTTGCAACAAACATGAGGATGCATACATCTTTTCAAATTAGTATTTTCATTTTCTTTGGGTAGATACCCAAAAGACAAAATGCTGAATCATATAGTAGGTCTTTTTAAAAATTTTTGAGGAATCTCCATACTGTTTTCCACAGCGTTTGCTTCAGTTTACATTCCCACCAACACTGTATGAAAGTTTCTTTTTTCTCCACATTCTTGCCAACACTTGTTATTTCTTGTCATTTGATACTAGCCATCAGACTCAGGTGAGGTGATATCACACTGTGGTTTTAATTTGCATTTCCCTGATGATGAGTGATGTTGAGAATCCTTTCATGTTTCTATTGGAAATCTCTATGTCTTCTTTGGAAAAATGTGTGTCTAGACCCTATTTTTTTCATAAAAAAATGCTATTGAGTTGTATGAGTTCTTTATATATCTTGGATATTGACCGTTATCAACTGTATGATATACAAGTATCTTTTCATTTACCAGGTTGCATTTTCATTTTGCTTATGGTTTCCTTTGTTGTGATGAAGGTTTTTACTTTAATGTAGTCCTGTATGGTTTGTTTATTTATTTATTTATTTATTTATTTATTTATTTATTAGTTTTTGTGGCCCTTCCCTTTGGAGTCAGATCCAAAAACATTGCTAAGACTGATGTCAAGGAGCTTATTGCCTGTCTTTTCTTCTAGAAATTTTATGGTTTCAGATATTGCATTCAAGTCTTCAATTCATCTTGAGTTAACTTTTGTGTACAGTGAAAGATAGTGGTCCATTTTTATTTTGAATATAGCTGTCCAGTTTTTCCAACATCATTTATTGAAAAGACTGTCTTTCCCCATTGGAAATTACTGCCTTTTCTGTCATAAACTAATTGACCATATATGCATGGGTTTATTTTGGGGCTCTCTTTTCTGTTCCATTTATCAATGTGTATCCTTTTATGCCAGTACCATATTGTTTTGATTACTATAGCTTTGTAGTATAGTTTGAAATCAAGGTATGTCATACTTCTGGCTTTCTTCTTTCTCAAGATTGCTTTGGATCTTTTGGGTCTTTTGTGGTTCCATACAAATGTCAGAGTTATTTGTTCTGGTTTTGTGAAAAATTGCATTGAAATTTTGACAGGGATAGGGATTGCATTGAATCTATAGATTCCTTTGGATAGTATGAACATTTTAAGAGTAGTAATTTTTCCAATTCATGAACATGCTACATGTTTCTGTTTGTGTCTTTTTCAATTTTTTTCATCATTGTCTTATATTTTATCAGTGTATAGGTCTTTCACAGGTTAAATTTATTCCTAGGTATTTTATTCTCTTTTGATGCAGTTGTAAGTAGGATTGTTTTCTTTCTTTCTTCCTTCCTTTCTTTCTTCCTATCTTTTTAAAAAATGTTTAATCTTTACTTATTTTTTGAAAGAGACAGACAGAGTGCAAGCAGGGGAAGGGCAGAGTGAGGGGAGACACAGAATCAGAAGCAGGCTCCAGGCTCTGAGCTGTCAGCACAGAACACAATTCAGGGCTCGAACTCACAAGCCATGAGATCATGACCTGAGCCAAAGTCAGACATTTAACTGACTGAGTCACCCAGGCACCCCTATTTCTCTTTCTGATAATTCATTATTAGTGTATAGAAATGCAGTTAATTTTGTATATTAATTTTGTATCCTGAAAGTTTACTGATTCCACTCTCTTTTGTGGGCAGATTATCTCTCCCCTATTCTTGGTCAAATTGTATATTTATGTCCCCACATTCCTACTGCAGAAGCCTAAGTCATCCCTGAAGGCTTTCTCTGCCAGATTCCTTTTCTCACTACCTAGTGTGGGCAAATGGTGTTTGTTTGTTCTACTAATCAAACTCTTCTGAGATTGGATAGTGAGGTACTGAATTCTGAGTTACAAGAATAGAGGAAATGCGGGCGCCTGGGTGGCTCAGTCAGTTGGGTGGCCGACTACAGCTCAGGTCATGATCTCATGGTCTATGAGTTCGAGCCCTGCATCGGGCTCTGTGCTGACAGCTCAGAGCCTGGAGCCTGCTTCCAATTCTGTGTGTGTCTCTCTCTCTGCCCCTTCCCTGCTTTCTCTCTGTCTCTCTCTCTCTCAAAAATAATAAACATTAAAAAAAATTAAAAAAAAAAGAATAGAGGAAATGGCTATAATTTATTTCAGCAAAGTACCCTGACCAGTCTGTGTCTGCTAAGAGTCCATCCTTGATAAATATTTTATCCTTATTCTCTGGAGTTTCCTGGGTCCTGCTATTGCCAAGTGATTTCCTCTATTCTTCCTATTGATTATGACAGCTCTCATTAGCCACTGTCCACCTAAAAATATTGTTTTGCTTATAACTAAAAACCCCTAAGCATTAGAGTGGTTAAGAACATGAGCTTCAGAAATATATGACCTAGCTTCATATTTGGTGTTCCACTGTGTAGTAGTTGAGTAAAATGTAATTTATCTCTCTTTGCTCAGCTATAAACAGGTATATTAATGTCTAGTACATAGGGTTGTTCTAAGAATTAAATTAGGCAACATAGGTAAAATGTACACTATAATTTCTTGGCACCCAATAAATACTCAAAATTGAGAATGGTAGCAAGCTAGTTGAACCTCGGTTTCCTCATCTGTAAAACATGAAATAATAATAATACATATTACATACATTTTCTGGGGGTTATAAACAACATGACACATGTAGGTTCTATGTAAAGCACTATAACATGACTGGTATTCATGTATTACCCCTGGTGAATAATTCTGTGAGGCGCTTGGGTTCGGCCTAATGGCCTCATGATCATCATCAGTATCATTATCGTTATAATCAATATCTAACATTCCTATGTGAAGTATTTTGCTTTAAATACTTTTAAATATTTATAGTAATGAATAGATATTGTTATCCTCATTTTATTTATTATTTTTTTAGAGAGAGAGAGAGAACATGAGCAGAGGAGGGGGGAGAGAGAGAGAGAGACAGAGAGAGAGAGAAAGAGAGGGAGGGAGGGAGAGAGGGAGGGAGGGAGGGAGGGAGAATCTTAAGCAGGCTCCATGCTCAGCACAGAGCCCAGTGCAGGGCTTGATCCCACAACTGTGGGATCATGACCTGAACTGAAATCAAGAGTCAGATACTCAAATCGACTGAGTCACCCAGGCGACTGGTTATGCTCGTTATATATAAAGAATCTCAAGGTCAGAGGGTTTAAGTAATTTTCCCAAACTTTCTTAGCTAGTAGGTAGGTAGTCAGGGACTTAAAACCACTCATTCTGAATTCAAAGCTCATGTTCTTTGTTATAAGACTCTGAAGGTGAATGAAAAGTTCCCAGTTGGTTCAATGGCCTTGTCTTTCAAGCAGAAAAAAATGTCTAATTTTTTTGAAGTATATTAACCAGTTAGCAAAGGAATAACCATTTTTGTCAAGGTCTCTGGTCCATGTTTTGGTTCTGAATTCTTTAAACCAATTGCATTTTCCCACTTATTATTTGACATACATCACATAATCTCTCTCTCTGTCTCTCTCTCTCTCTCTCTCTCTCTCTCACACACACACACACACACACACACACAACGTAAGAGGTTTCTAAGTAGAAGACGGAGTAGTTACCAAAATTTAGCTTTCTGTTACTTTTGTGTAAAAGAAAAACAAGTGGTTTTTACAGCCATGTTTTTACAAAGAAAAAAATTGGATCATTGAATATTGTCAAAATCCATGCTTCTAAGTGCTGGAGCTATGGAAATTTGCTATCTTTATAAGACAAGGTATAATGTAAAGGAGAAAGTGTATAAGCAAACATTTACTCTAAAACACAATATCTCCCAAAGGAAAGCTTTTCCTACATCTATTTCTCTTATGATGTGACACTTTGTCAGGGTGTTTTTATTTCTTACTGACTGAAAAATAAGAGTGATTCCTGGGGACTTGAAACTTATTGGATTGAAACTTATCAGATTCTGAAAGTTAAAGGAAATTTCCTTCCTATTGATATTTATTCAGTCTTTGAACATCTACAAACTTTCAAAACATGCAATATATGAAAGTTTAAATAGGTGATTTGGAATCTTACCTGATCTGTTTAGTGGAATTTCCATGATAAATTTTTTTCTAGCATATATAAATACTTTTTAAAATCAAGATTTTATTTTGGTTTATATATACATCTATAAAACTAAATAAGTCATACATTTATTCAATAAACAATATTTCTTGAATGTCTTCTTTGTACCCTTTGATAAGCTGTGGGCTATGGATAGAAAGATGAAAGAGAATCAGATTTCAAGAAACTCAGTGTATGGGAGAAATCATCAATAGAGGCAATTATAATAAACTAGGTTAACTACTATGGTAGAGACATACACATCCTTGGCTCTGGGGATACTGAGGAACATTTAACCTCCATCTCATATTTGACTAAAATATGAGAAAGCTAACCTTAAGTCAGAGTTGAATATTGATGAAAGGGTGAAAGAAGGCTATGTTTCTAAGCTTTAGTGTTGTGGTATTCATAAAATTCATCATTTAAGTAAATTCTATTTTCCATACACTGTTGTAAGAATGATATATAGCCTAGTGGTTAAAAGTATAGCTTCTGCAGTCAGGTGTTTTCCTGTCTAAAACCTGTTTTACCACTGGCTTGGGTGCATTTCTTACCATTTTAAAACTTCATATTCCTTCATCTGAAAAGGTAAATGGTAGTTGTTTCATCTCAAAGCACCATTTGGGGATTAAATGAAACAGTCTATATAATATATGTTTAACACATTTTCTGTCATGTAATCAATAGATGATAGCTACTATCATTGTTATTGTTATCATCACTATTATTATTTCCTCTCATAGCTTGTAACTTTATTTTATTTTGGACATGATAAAGTTTTTAGTAGTAGGAAAGTCACTGGGATCAAGTCTTGGAAATGTCTTGATTCTAGTTGTGGTCTTTAACTCATTCACTTAACCTTCCTGGATATACATTTCCTTTCTGAAAATTGGAGATAGACCTAGAAAGTGAGGTTGAGCTACAGATCCTCACCAGTCCCTTTGGTATCTACCTCATTTGTCCTTCCAACAGGCCCTAGCACTCTGCATTACTGGGACAAATGAACATTAGCAAGATGAAATTTCATAGAATTCAATGTAAAGTCTTTTGTTCCAAGAAACTTATCAGGCACGTATAGCAGGGCAGAGAAATTGATAGTGTGTTAGGAGAAGTTCAATCCTAGAAGGTAGAGATCTTTAAATTGAGTATAAGTTCAATGTGTACCCAAAAGTGTGACAAGTCTGATAAAAAGTAAATGGGATTTTAGACTGCTACCTCGACGATGGTGTCCTCTTTTTGATTAGAGTCCACATGGGGGTCAATCCAGATCTAGGTGAGGATATATACAAGGACAATGTTAAAAAAGTGAGATGGCTAGAGGAAGAGGAACAGAACAATGGAATGGTGAAGGGAATCATATTGTGCATAGAACATTTGAATAAAGTGGAAACTGTCAATCTAGGAACAGGACAAATTGAAGGAGCAGGGGGAGGAAAGAACAGGAAGTTCTCTTCAAACATTTGAAGCCCTTCTTTACAGCAAAGGGTTTAGGTGTAGCTAGAGTAGCCCTAGGACACTGAACAAGGGCCTGTGGTTGAGGTTCCAGAGAGAAAAATTTTCATTCAATTCCAAAGCATAATTCTAAACAGTTAGAGCTCTTTTAAAAGGCTTTTTAGGTAGAGTGATAAGTACCTTCCACCAGAAATGCTTCAGTAAAGATTAAATCAGTATCTCTCAAACCTGTTCCATGCAAAGAATAAACTAGGCTCCCTGATAAAAATACAGATTTCTTTACTCTCTTCTAGAATTCTGATGCAACAGGTCAGCGACAAAGCACACACACACACACAGACACACACACACACACACACACACACACACACACACACACACATATGTAAGCCAGCACATCATGAATTTTTTATGAGCAAGAAACTGAGAAAGCCTTCCCTGTTCACCTACCAAGGATGTAGTAAGAAGGCTCTTGATTTTGAGGGAAGGATTGTTTCTATGGTGTTGAATGTTCATTTTAAATTTCTGGTAGATTTTCAATATATTTAGTGATTGACTCCATCATAATCATTGCAGCAACACTATTTTAAGAAACACATGAATTTGTATATAGCATATAATCCACCAAGGTGGACTAGACGTTTTATTTTAAGATGTGAAAATGTTTTTAGAAAACTTAGGAATAATTTAATCATCAGTATTCAGGTTTATAAAGATGTACATATTTTTGTACTTCAAGATGAAATATTCCTGTGTATCATTCCATCAAAATAAACATGTATGTATCATGCTAATTAATAAGATAGGCAACTTTTTAAATGACATCCCAAGTTTGAAAAAATACTGGTTTACAGAATATGAACTATTAAAGTTTGAACACTTTAGGAATCAATAAATCAAGACTTATATTTTTTGTATGATTTAGAAAAAAAAATAGCCTATGACATTTCAGGCTGTGGAAGTGATGGCTGTTAGCAGAAACATTCACTTTAAATTGTTATTTTATAAGCTAATAGTAACCATCTAGGGACCTGTGTGCTTCTGACTGTATCAATTTTATTTCTGTGACAATTGAGCCAACTCTGGGGTAGTGTTAGAAATTTTATTTTGCAAAATAAAGAAAACAAAATAAGGAGAAATGTGTTGAACTGAAATAAACTAAGAAACCATTCATAAATTCCTTCTAGTCATCAGTAGCAAGACCAATTTATCAGCACGCATTACCCAGAGGGTAGAAAATGGAAATTTGGAAATAAGAAAATGTAACCAGTATTTGTTTTGGAGGAAAAATAAGAATGAGAAGGATTCTTGTGCTGGCCATTAGGAGGAACAATGAAGCATATGAGGTAGAGGCTTTCTGAGTAGCTTGGAAAGATAGCTGCCTCAGAGAAAAAATGCCAGCCAAAGGATTCTCAACTTCCATACAGAGCATAACCCTCGGGTAAACATAATGCCATTTTTGTGGTTTTAACATTTGTCCACAAATTCCCTGATATTCTTCATCCAGGAGGTAGAACCTAATTCTCTCCCTCTTTTGTTTTCAAATTTCTATTTAAATCCTAGTTAGTTAACATGTAGTACAATATTGGTTACAGGAGTAGAATTCAGTAATTCATAAAGCCTAATTCTCCTACCTTTGCATGTTGTGTGGCCTCTTTAGAAGTTATTCACTTTTAACAGAATATGCAGGAAATAATAGTATGCAAATTCAGAGACACTAGGTAATAAAAAGCCTCTGTAGATACTGTCAAGGTTGTTCTGATTGGTATCTCTCAGATCACTCACTGTGAGGAAACTCAGTAGCCTATGCAGACGTCCATATGGCAAAGAACTGAGGTCTCCAGCTAATAGCCAGTGAAGAACTGAGGTCTCCCAAGAACTTGGGACTGAATCCTTCCTTAGTCAAGCCTCCAGATCACAGCCTCATGAATGACCTGAGTCAGAAGCAACCAGCTAAGCAAGGACCCTAACTGATACATTCTAATTGATCCCAAGTTATCTTTTCTTTATATAATCTCAGACACTTGCATCTCATCCATTTAGAAATTGTCACAAAGAAATTGTGAAACTCTTGTGAAACTAGCTTTCCTTCCCTTAGTGATGGGATAATACCTTTTTTTTTTCTATTTAAATATCTTCTTGGCAAGAATGCCACAAAATGATGTTGTGTCCTTCTCAATGTCAAGAATCACCTGACATCCACATGTCTCATTGTTGGTTACTTAGTTGTTGGTTGTTAGTTACTTACTCTCATCACTTAGTAGAGGCAGTATATTCCAGGTTTTGCCCCTAGAAAGTTAATATTTTCACTTTGTAACTAATAAGCATTCTGAGATCGTGCAAATATTCTGTTTCTGATCATACATTTGCTTATTCATTTTAGCTTGGGATAATTATTACTGTGGTGTTTGCCAAATGGTGACTTTTCTACATCTATCATTCTACATTTAATAATTGGAATTTTAGTATAATGGAGAGTATTCCTTCTCCCTTCTAGCTTATTTATTCAGTTATTTATTTAGGATTTTTTGGTACTATTTTTTGTAACTTACTTGCAAATGTGAAACTATTTAAATAAAAAGTTAGAAATTTTAAAATCTTAAAAATCCCTTAATGTTTTATTGAGGAAGTCACAGAAGTGTCTTATAACTTTAATAGAGTGTAGGGCAATTTGTAATTTTAGATGCTTTCGAGTAATATGTGCATCACTGAAGTAGAATCAAGATGGTATTGTCAAGATCACCATTGACTTTGCCAATTATAATAATATAATTTGTATTGGGGGTAATCTTCATATACAGAAGTTTGTGACAAATATTATAGTAGTTATTTCTTTCAATTATTGGAATTCATCCTAGTAAATTTCCTTTCAAAATGTACATGTCCAAATTCTAGATAATGAACAAATTTATTTTTTTAAAGAAACATATGTTAGAGACTCTTTAATTTTATCCCAGTTTTTCCAGTGTTACAAGGAATAGAGAAATGGCCATAATTAAAAGGTTTTAAATTTGTCATAATTTAAAATATTTTATCTTCACATTCTAGATACTATCAAGGAAACTAACATTGACTGAGCTCATACCATACAGCTGCTTATACTATTATACTATAATCCTATTATTATTAAGCATATGATTATACTATTATATTATTATTATACAATTATAGTATAATATTTGTATATATGTTATACTATTAATATTATTTGTACATACATTAGACAATGTACATACACTGACACTGATAGATATTTTCACTTATATTAGATTAATGGATCATCAAAACAACTGCTGTGGTGGGCATTATCTCTATTTTATAGATGAAAACATGAAGTCAGAGAAGTTAGTTATCTTTTCCATGTCCCCCTGCTAGAATTATAAGGATTATGGTTTTGAAAATGCATAGTTTTTTCTTTGTGTCACAATATCTTAGTCTATATTTCCATAAAGTCATGTTTAACCAAATTAGGACATATTTACTGAGATCACAATAATTCTCTGTATTGTCTCTGTTTTCTAGTATTTTTTTTCTTTTACAAGGTTCTTTGGTCTTTTTTTTTTTAATTAATTTGATATTGTAGTTTCTTGCTCAGAGAGGAAGCTGATACAAGTCCATTTTCTTGAAATGTAGTTTTGATGCAGCTGTTTCACAAGGATAAAAATAGAAAGGAAATGAAGATCTTCTTTATTGTGTTTATGGTTGCTTGATGTTATTAGAAACTGTCTATTCTTGGTTAAGTATCATATATATTCTTTACAATATATTAGTAAACATATTGGCATTTTTTTCCTAGCAACATGTAAGAGGAAAAAAATAAGCTGAAAATATTTTCTTTTAGCTGCAGTGCTAGTAGCTCTCTCTATTTTCAATTGATCAGCATTAGTTAGCAAAGGGGTTTCCTGGTGATGGCCCTTGGCTTTGTTTTGGCAAAGAGGCCTTAGGAAGATTCCCCACTTAGTTTGGATGCAATGAATAGTGATAAAATAGCATAGCTGGCTGGATATATGGAATAGGAATACATATTAAAGGGAATTCGTGTTGTACAATACATTTTCAAAAGAAAGATGCTCATTAAAAGATGAAAGTTTAGAATCAAAACCCCAAATAAATCTGTACTAGAAAAGGAGTACCCTAATGCTTTCCTTTCCAAATAATATATAATTGTCTGTAGCCACCTGCATTGTTTGTAAGTTGAAAATATTATAAGGACTGTAGATTCATGAATTTTATTTGTCAAATTGATTGGCCCTGTAGTATCTGGATTAAATATTATTTCTGGGTGTGTTTCTAATGGTGTTTCTGAACATAAATAGTATTTTAATCTGTGGACTCAGTAAAGCATATTGCCATCCTCAATGTGGGTGGGCATGATCCAGTTTGTCGAGAGCCTGAACAGCACAAGAAACATGAAGAAGGAGAAATTCATCCTTTATTCTTACCTCACTGATTGATCTGAGGCATCTCACCTTATTTTCTCTCGCCATCACACTGGAATTCACATCATTGTTTCCTCTGGTTGTCAGGCCTTTGGACTTGAACTGATTATGCCACTGACTTTCCTGGTCTCCAGCTTGCAAATGGCAGATTATGTGACTTTTTAGCTGCCATAATTGTTTGAGCCGGTTCCTATGACAACGTCAATATAATAAACACATATATATTATACATGTAATATATATATATATATATATATATATATATATATAATCTTCTTTGTAGTCCCTATATGTACATTATATATAATATATAGTAGATAGAAGATAGACATAGATAGATAGATGATAGATAGATATTTTACTGGGTTTATGATCTCTGGAGAACCTCAATTAGTACAGGCAGGGACAAAATAGTTTAAAACAATCTCCAGCACTTTGTGCACAACTGCTATCCAATAAATATTTACTGACACTGACTAATGCCTTTGTCTGGAGTCAGTGAATTGATGTGCAGTAACTTCAGGAATTAAAGTTATAGTGGATTAAATCTGAGGAGTTATTCATAGCATCCTGGCAAATGGCCTGGTTTCCCCCTCTTTGTTCTGTTTCTATCTGCATTACCTTGTATTTTCATTTTTTAAAAACTGCAGGACTCTGATGACACTGTTCCATTCTCATGTATAGCCCAGCAAACCTTTTAGTGCTAAATGAGCAAAGACATGAATCAGCTCATTAAGCAGATGCTGGGCTCTGGGTCTGAAAGAAATGGACAACCTAGGTTATAAATATTAATTGGACAAAATAGCAGTCAGGAAACACTCCTAATTTTGAAAAATGTGCAATAACAAAGGGTGTTATAAGTACATGTTAAATAAGCCACTCTGAAGACATCCTCTGAGAAAATTTCCACATAAAAATGCACAGAATTATAACTTGTTAGAGTAATTAGAATGAAGCACTCTGATTTTCCTGAGTATTTTTAGGATAGACACCTTACTTTTCCTTGTAATTCAATCAATTTAGAATGTCTATTCAGGAGTAATGTCAGTAAGAAATAAGAATAGGAAGTCTTAGCTCTTATCTCCCATAGAAACACCAATTTAACAATATACGGACCAAAATACTTTTCTGAGAAGTTCTGAATCCAGTTAACAAGTTGCAGTACTTCAGACAAGCACAAAACCTCCCCCAAAAAATCTACATTGAAATGGATAAAAGAGCAATCTCTCTTTACCCATATCAGCCCCTTCTCCAAACCAGCACAGCTCAGTGACTTGGTCTATGACTTCTCTCTCAAGGAGAAAGAGAACATGGAGTGTGCATCCAATGACCCTGGACTCTGAGTGCACTGCCTCAAAGCCTAGTTTCTGTCTCACCTTGCAGGGGCAGTAACAGAACTGGCATAGTTTTGGCAGCCATGAACAAGGGAAGATGTGGTGGCTTGCTGCTGGTGGTACAGCTGTGCAAGGTTGGGAGAATGTGCAGAAATTTGAGGCACAACATCTGAGAGAGAGGAGTGGACCATCCATCCAACATCCTGGTTTTTGGGTGTATTTCCAAAGGACTGGTGGTTTCTGTCTTGCCTCACATAGAGGGATGATGGGATGAGCATAGTTTGGGTGCCTAGAGACAATTAAAAACAAAGGAAATGGGCAGAAAGCTTGTTATACCCTGAATTGTTCTGCAAGATTGAGATAAGGTACAGAACTTGAGGCTTCTTTCCAAAACAGGAGGAAGAGAAGTAGAGTATGCCTCCAACATCCTGGGTTGTAATATAAGAGACACCTAAGGGAACAAGAGATTATGGGCTCCTGAAAAAAAAGGTGAAACTAGTAAATCCCTATAAGTAGGAATTTATACACAAAAACCCAGAGAAGATACATCCATAGAAATTATTTGAGAGGCTCCCAGAATGTCTAGCTGAGATGAGGGGTGAATATATACTCAGTTGAAGCTGTTTTGTAAAGACTGGGAGAAATGTATGTAGGTATCAACACAAAGCTACAAGGAGCAAAGAGAATCATAGAAATATGAGCCAATCAAAGAATACAAATAAATCTCCAGTAATCAACCTAAATAAATGGAGATCTATTTATTATTTGACAAAGAATTCAAAATAATCAAGTTAAAGAAGCTCAGTGAATTACAAGAGAACATAGGTAACAATGCAATTAGGAAAATGATACATGAAAAAAAAAATGAGAATATAAACAAAGAGATATTGTCATAAAAAAGAACCAAAGAGAAATTTGTAGCTGAAGAGTATAGTAATTGAACTGAAAATATCACCAGAGTTAAATACACAACAATTGGCTTTATCAAGCAGAGGAAGGAATCTACAAACTTGAAGATAGTTTATTTGAAATTATCCAGTACTAAGAGCAAAATAGAGAAAAAAAATGGAAAAGAGTGAAGAAAGCCTAAGGGACTTACAGAATACCAGTAAGTAATGAATGCCTAATTGCTGTGACTAGGACTTTCATAATTATGTTGAATAAAAGTGGTAACAGTGTGCATTCTATTCTTTTATCTTAGAGAAAAGCTTTGAGTTTTTCACTCTTGAACATAATGTTAGCTGTGGGCTTGTCATATGCAGCCTTTGTTATGTTGAGGCATAGTCTTTCTGTACCTACTTTGTTGAGAGTTTTTATTATAACTAACTGTTGAATTTTGTCAAATACCTTTTATGCATCTGTTGAGAAGATCATATGATTTTAATCCTTTGTTTCATTGATGTGGTATATCACATTGTTTTGTGGATGTTTATCCTTCAATCTGTGGAATAAATCCCACTTGATCGTGATGTATGACTCTTTAATGTATTGCTGAATTCGGTTTGCTAACATTTTGTTGAGAATGTTTGCGTCTATCTTCATCAGGGATATTGGTCTTTAACTTTCTCTTTTCCGTGGTGGGGGGACTGTCTTCATCTGATTTTGGTATCAGGGTAATGTTGACTTCATAAAATGAGTTTGGAAGCATTCTTTCCACTTTAATTTGGGGGGAATAATTTTAGAAGGATAGGTACCCTATTTCTTTCGGTCATATTTGCTTTTTCTAGAGATTTATCTAAATGGGATCATCATGTGTAGTCTTCGGCTTGTTTCACTTAACATAATATTTTATGTTTATTTGCGCTGTTTGTTTTTTCTTGTTTGTTTTGTTTTAATAGTTGCTTCTTTTAAGTTTCTGATTAGTGTTCTATCCTATGGACATAAAACAGTATGTCCATTTAACTATTGATGGACATTTATGATGTTTCTAGTTTGGGGCCATTACAAATAAAGCTGCCATGAAACTTTAAGTACAAGTCTTTGAACATAAGTTTCTTTTTTTTTTTTCATTTTCCTTTTTCTTTTTGGTAAATGCTTAGGAAAGAGATTGCTAATTATTATGTGGTGAGCATGTATTTAATTATGTAAGAGGCTTCAAACTGTCTTTCAAAGTATTGTGCCATTTCACATTCCCACCAGCAACATATGAGAACTCCGTCTTCTCTATATCCTGATTGATCCTTGGTATCATCAGATAGTTTAATTTTAGTCATTCTAATGGGAGTATAGAAATAACTCGGAGGGAGGGAAGATGACTGCGTAGGAGGACGCTGGGCTCACCGCGTGTCCTGCTGATCACTTAGATTCCACCTACACCTGCCTAAATAACCCAGAAAACCACCAGAAGACTAGCAGAATGGAGTCTCCGGAGCCAAGCGCAGACGAGAGGCCCACAGAAGAGGGTAGGAAGGGCAGAGAGGCGGTGCACGCTGCAAGGACTGGCGGGAGGGAGCCGGGGTGGAGGGGTAGCCCGCCGGCCAAGCAGAGCCCCCAAGTCTGGCTGGCAAAAGCAGAGGGGCTGGACGGAGTGTGTTCCGACAGCAAGCGCAACTTAGCATCTGGGAGGTCATAAGTTAACAGCTCTGCTCGGAAAGCAGGAAGGCTGGAGGACAAAGGGAGGGAGAGTTTCTGAGCCCCCCGGAAGACAGAGCTCAGTTTGGTGGGGAACAAAGGTGCTCGCCAGTGCCATCTCCCTCACCCATCCCCCAGCCAAAATCCCAAAGGGAACCAGTTCCTGCCAGGGAACTTGCTCACTCAGGGCAAACACCCAACACTGTGCTTCTGCGGAGCCACCCCTCTGGCAGCGGGTCTGACTCCCTCCCACTGCCACAGGGCCCCTCCTGAAGTGGATCACCTAAGGAGAAGCCAGCTAAGCCTGTCCCTCCTGCCCCCATGCACCTTGCCTACCCACCCCAGCTAATACGCCAGATCCCCAGCACCACAAGCCTGGCAGTGTGCAAGTAGCCTAGAGGGGCCATGCCACCCCACAGTGAATCCTGCCCCTAGGAGAGGGGAAGAGAATGCACACACCAGTCTGACTGTGGCCCCAGCGGTGGGCTGGGGGCAGACATCAGGTCGGACTGCGGCCCCGCCCACCAACTCCAGTTATACACCACAGCACAGGGGAAGTGCCCTGCAGGTCCTCACCACTCCAGGGACTATCCAAAATGACCAAACGGAAGAATTCCCCTCAGAAGAATCTCCAGGAAATAACAACAGCTAATGAATTGATCAAAAAGGATTTAAATAATATAACAGAAAGTGAATTTAGAATAATATTCATAAAATTAATCGCTGGGCTTGAAACAGTATAGAGGACAGCAGAGAATCTCTTGCTACAGAGATCAAGGGACTAAGGAACAGTCAGGAGGAACTGAAAAACGCTTTAAACGAAATGCAAAACAAAATGGAAACGACGATGGCTCAGATTGAAGAGGCAGAGGAGAGAATAGGTGAACTAGAAGATAAAGTTATGGAAAAAGAGGAAGCTGAGAAAAAGAGAGATAAAAAAAATCCAGGAGTATGAGGGGAAAATTAGAGAACTAAGTGATACACTAAAAAGAAATAATATACGCATAACTGGTATCCCAGAGGAGGAAGAGAGAGGGAAAGGTGCTGAAGGGGTACTTGAAGAAATTATAGCTGAGAACTTCCCTGAACTGGGGAAGGAAAAAGGCATGGAAATCCAAGAGGCACAGAGAACTCCCTTCAGACGTAACTTGAATCGATCTTCTGCACGACATATCATAGTGAAACTGGCAAAATACAAGGATAAAGAGAAAATTCTGAAAGCAGCAAGGGATAAATGTGCCCTCACATATAAAGGGAGACCTATAAGACTCGTGACTGATCTCTTTTGAAACTTGGCAGGCCAGAAAGGATTGACACGAGATCTTCAATGTGTTGAACAGAAAAAATATGCAGCCGAGAATACTTTATCCAGCAAGTCTGTCATTTAGAATGGAAGGAGAGATAAAGGTCTTCCCAAACAAACAAAAACTGAAGGAATTCGTCACCACTAAACCAGCCCTGCAAGAGATCCTAAGGGGGATCCTGTGAGACAAAGTACCAGAGACATCACTACAAGCATAAAACATACAGACATCACAATGATTCTAAACCCGTATCTTTCCATAATAACTCTGAATGTAAATGGATTAAACGCGCCAACCAAAAGACATAGGGTATCAGAATGGATAAAAAAACAAGACCCATCTATTTGCTGTCTGCAAGAGACTCATTTTAGACCTGAGGACACCTTTAGATTGAGAGTGAGGGGATGGAGAACTATTTATCATGCTACTGGAGGCCAAAAGAAAGCTGGAGTAGCCATACTTATATCAGACAAACTAGACTTTAAACTAAAGGCTGTAACAAGAGATGAAGATGGGCATTATATAATAATCACAGGGTCTATCCATCAGGAAGAGCTAACAATTATAAATGTCTATGCGCCGAATACCGGAGCCCCCAAATATATAAAACAATTATTCACAAACATAAGCAACCTTATTGATAAGAATGTGGTAATTGCAGGGGACTTTAACACTCCACTTACAAAAATGGATAGATCATCTAGACACACAGTCAATAAAGAAACAAGGGACCTGAATGATACATTGGATCAGATGGACTTGACAGATATATTTAGAACTCTGCATCCCAAAGCAACAGAATATACTTTCTTCTCGAGTGCACATGGAACATTCTCTAAGATAGATCATACACTGGGTCACAAAACAGCCTTTCATAAGTATACAGGAATTGAAATTATACCATGCATACTTTCAGACCACAATGCTATGAAGCTTGAAATCAACCACAGGAAAAAGTCTGGAAAACCTCCAAAACCATGGAGGTTAAAGAACAGCCTACTAAAGAATGAGTGGGTCAACCAGGCAATTAGAGAAGAAATTAAACAATATATGGAAACAAACAAAAATGAAAATACAACAATCCAAACGCTTTGGGATGCAGCGAAAGCAGTCCTGAGAGGAAAATACATTGCAATCCAGGCCTATCTCAACAAACAAGAAAAATCCCAAATACAAAACCTAACAGCACACCTAAAGGAAATAGAAGCAGAACAGCAAAGGCAGCCTAAACCCAGCAGAAGAAGAGAAATAATAAAGATCAGAGCAGAAATAAACAATATAGAATCTAAAAAAACGGTAGAGCAGATCAACGAAACCAAGAGTTGGTTTTTTGAAAAAATAAACAAAATTGACAAACCTCTAGCCAGGCTTCTCAAAAAGAAAAGGGAGATGACCCAAATAGATAAAATCATGAATGAAAATGGAATTATTACAGCCAATCCCTCAGATATACAAACAATTATCAGGGAATACTATGAAAAATTATATGCCAACAAATTGGACAACCTGGAAGAAATGGACAAATTCCTAAACACCCACACTCTTCCAAAACTCAATCAGGAGGAAATAGAACGCTTGAACAGACCCATAACCAGCAAAGAAATTGAATCGGTTATCAAAAATCTCCCAACAAATAAGAGTCCAGGACCAGATGGCTTCCCAGGGGAGTTCTACCAGACGTTTAAAGCAGAGATAATACCTATCCTTCTCAGGCTATTCCATGAAATAGAAAGGGAAGGAAAACTTCCAGACTCATTCTATGAAGCCAGTATTACTTTGATTCCTAAACCAGACAGAGACCCAGTAAAAAGAGAGAACTACAGGCCAATATCCCTGATGAATATGGATGCAAAAATTCTCAATAAGATACTAGCAAATAGAATTCAACAGCATATAAAAAGAATTATTCACCATGATCAAGTGGGATTCATTCCTGGGATGCAGGGCTGGTTCAACATTTGCAAATCAATCAACGTGATACATCATATTAATAAAAGAAAAGAGAAGAACCATATGATCCTGTCAATCGATGCAGAAAAGGCCTTTGACAAAATCCAGCACCGTTTCTTAATAAAAACCCTTGAGAAAGTCAGGATAGAAGGAATATACTTAAACATCATAAAAGCCATTTATGAAAAGCCCACAGCTAACATCATCCTCAACGGGGAAAAACTGAGATCTTTCCCCCTGAGATCAGGAACATGACAGGGATGTCCACTCTCACTGCTGTTGTTTAACATAGTGTTGGAAGTTCTAGCATCAGCAATCAGACAACAAAAGGAAATCAAAGGCATCAAAATTGGCAAAGATGAAGTCAAGCTTTCGCTTTTTGCAGATGACATGGTATTATACATGGAAAATCCGATAGACTCCACCAAAAGTCTGCTAGAATTGATACATGAATTCAGCAAAGTCTCAGGATACAAAATCAATGTACAGAAATCAGTTGCATTCTTATACACTGACAATGAAGCAACAGAAAGACAAATAAAGAAACTGATCCCATTCACAATTGCACCCAGAAGCATAAAATACCTAGGAATAAATCTAACCAAAGATGTAAAAGATCTGTATGCTGAAAACTATAGAAAGCTTATGAAGGTAATTGAAGAAGATATAAAGAAATGGAAAGACATTCCGTGCTCATGGATTGGAAGAATAAATATTGTCAAAATGTCAATACTACCCAAAGCTATCTACACATTCCATGCAATCCCAATCAAAATTGCACCAGCATTCGTCTCGAAACTAGAACAAGCAATTCTAAAATTCATATGGAACCACAAAAGGCCCCGAATAGCCAAAGTAATTTTGCAGAAGAAGACCAAAGCAGGAGGCATCACAATCCCAGACTTTAGCCTCTACTACAAAGCTGTCATCATCAAGACAGCATGGTCTTGGCACAAAAACAGACACATAGACCAATGGAATAGAATAGAAACCCCAGAACTAGACCCACAAACGTATGACCAACTAATCTTTGACAAAGCAGGAAAGAGCATCCAATGGAAAAAAGACAGTCTCTTTAACAAAGGTGCTGGGAAAACTGGACAGCAACATGCAGAAGGTTGAAACTAGACCACTTTCTCACACCATTCACAAAAATAAACTCAAAATGGATAAAGGACCTGAATGTGAGACAGGAAACCATCAAAACCCTAGAGGAGAAAGCAGGAAAAGACCTCTCTGACCTCAGCCGTAGCAATCTCTTACTCAACACATCCCCAAAGGCAAGGGAATTAAAAGCAAAAATGAACTACTGGGACCTTATGAAGATAAAAAGCTTCTGCACAGCAAAGAAAACAACCAACAAAACTAAAAGGCAACCAACAGAATGGGAAAAGATATTTGTAAATGACATATCGGACAAAGGACTAGTATCCAAAATCTATAAAGAGCTCACCAAACTCCACACCCGAAAAACAAATAACCCAGTGAAGAAATGGGCAGAAAGCATGAATAGACACTTCTCTAAAGAAGACATCCGGATGGCCAACAGGCACATGAAAAGATGTTCAACGTCGCTCCTTATCAGGGAAATACAAATCAAAACCACACTCAGATATCACCTCACGCCAGTCAGAGTGGCCAAAATGAACAAATCAGGAGACTATAGATGCTGGAGAGGATGTGGAGAAATGGGAACCCTCTTGCACTGTTGGTGGGAATGCAAATTGGTGCAGCCACTCTGGAAAGCAGTGTGGAGGTTCCTCAGAAAATTAAAAATAGACCTACCCTATGACCCAGCAATAGCACTGCTAGGAATTTATCCAAGGGATACAGGAGTACTGATGCATAGGGGCACTTGTACCCCAATGTTTATAGCGGCACTCTCAACAATAGCCAAATTATGGAAAGAGCCTAAATGTCCATCAACTGATGAATGGATAAAGAAATTGTGGTTTATATACACAATGGAATACTACTTGGCAATGAGAAAGAATGAAATATGGCCTTTTGTAGCAACATGGATGGAACTGGAGAGTGTGATGCTAAGTGAAATAAGCCATACAGAGAAAGACAGATACCATATGTTTTCACTCTTATGTGGATCCTGAGAAACTTAACAGAAACCCATGGGGGAGGGGAAGGAAAAAAAAAAAAGAGGTTAGAGTGGGAGAGAGCCAAAGCATAAGAGACTGTTAAAAACTGAGAACAAACTGAGGGTTGATGGGGGGTGGGGGGGAGGGGAGGGTGGGTGATGGGTATTGAGGAGGACACCTTTTGGGATGAGCACTGGGTGTTGTATGGAAACCAATTTGACAATAAATTTCATATATTGAAAAAAAAAAGAAATAACTCATTGTGGTTTTAACTTGAATTTACCTGATGACTGGTGATTTTGGGCATCTTTTTGTGTATCTTTTTTTGATAAACATTTATTCAAATCTTGCCTATTTTTATGGGGTTAGTTGCATTTTTGTTAATTTTTGAGAGCTCTTTATGTAGTGTGGACATAAGTGTATGTCATATATACATAATGTGATTGTTATCTTTGTATTCTGTAGGTTTTCATTTTATTAATGAGTATCTCTTCATTTTTTTGGATGAAGTCTAATTTACCTTTTTTTTTTCCTTTTAATTTTATCATCTGTCGTTTTCGGGACCAGAAATCTACTTAGGAAATCTTTTCACCAATCAGTGTCATAAAGATTTTCTCCATTTTCTTGTAGCTCTTTTATAGTTTTAGCCTATAGCCTTAGGACAATGATGAACATTGACGTAATTTCTGTGTATGGTGTGGTGATCAAGGGTAATTTTTTTTCAAAATAGTTACACAATTGTTCCATTACCAAATATCGAAAATACTGACCTTTAGTCACTAATATTGTATGTTTGTTAAAAACCAATTACTATCTACATATGAGTCTATTTATGAACTCTATTCAATTCCACTGCTCTCTTTGTATATCCTGTGTTAATACCACACTATTTAGATTATTATAGCTTTATAGTATGTCTTAAAATCGAGTAGCAGACATCTCCCAATTGTGTTTATCTTTTTAATAATTTTTTTAGCTATTCCATATTTTTTTGCATTTCCATAGAAAATTTAGTATCGGCTTACAAATTCCCTTCAAAATTGTCTGCAGGGAGGTGGAAAGATTGCATTAAACCTATAAATTAATTTAGAGAAAACTTGAGCACAATGTTAGCTGTGGGTTTGTCATATACAGTCTTTGTTATGTTGAGGCATATTCTCTCCGCACCCACTTTGTTGAGAGTTTTTATTGAGTCTTCTAATTTACAGTATTGAGTCTTTTAATAGTTCAGCATGCTATATCTCTTTATTTAGGATTTCTTAAATGTAACACAAACTTTATCATTTTCAATGGACCCACACTCTTGTTTTTTTTTTTTTATGTTTATTTACTTTTGAGAGAGAGAGATAAACCTAGTGTGAGCAGGGGAGGGGCAGAGTGAAAGGGAGACACAGAATCCAAAGCAGGTTCCAGGCACTGAGCTGTGAGCACAGAACGCGACTCAAGGTTTGAACTCGTGAACTGTGAGATCATGACCTGAGCTGAAGTCGGACACAACCTACTGAACCACACAGACACCCCTGAACCCATACTCTTTTAATTCTGCTAGATATATAGTGAGTTTCTAAGATAACTCTATCAAATATTACTTTTTTGGTAGCCAAACAAATGAAATAATTGTATTTCCTGTCTATTAACTAGCAAAATCACAATGATGTCCTGAGCCTTAGGCACCGAATACACTAAACATATTTCTAAAGATCAGAAGTGATGAAATTCTACTTGGAGGAGCATATGGTATTTGAACTCATATAAACTAGAGGTTTACATTTTTTTTTTTGATTCACATTAGTTCACATTTACTGTCTAGTGTACATTAAGCATCATTCTAGAAGTTAGAGATATAGCAGTGAACTAAAGCCAAATTCCTATATTTGTGGTACTTTAATTCTGAACTTTTATGGTGATAAAGCATCAATTCATACATCAGGTAGATTATATAGTCAGGTGGTAACAATTCAAAGTAAGTCATGGAGCAAGATCAAATCATTAATATGTGGAACAAAAGGATACTCTGAAGATTGTACTCATTAATGGAGAAGAGGCTTTATATTATAGTCATATAAATATTATCAGCTTCATACAGAGCTATGTATTAACATTTTGAAAATCTAAAATTGAAAGGATGGATGGCTCTAAACCATCATTCATATCTCAGTGATAGCATTGAGGGAAAACTTTGATAGTAAACTAGTTTTAAAAACCTGTTTAACAGCATTAATCATTAAAATGACCTTAATTATATAGCACTGAAGTTTGAAAATATGGAATAATATGTACTGGAAATTATAATGTGATTCACCCTGGGTTTAACTTTAGATTCTAAAAAAAAAGTCATAGTAAGTCAACTGAAATTTTGTTTGACCTATGTCTAATTGATGCTGAACCACTAAATATGTGACTGGTAAGCGTGACAGTTTCATTGTATGTTTCTGGCTACAGTGATTTACAATAAAACTTTCTGGAAAACATAAAACTGAATGACATTTTTGACATTAGAACTAGGGAAATGCAACAAAATACTTCAGTGAAAGTCACACTATGCTTAATGCTGTGGATGTTTTTTTTAAGTTTATTGATTTTGAGAGAGAGAGAGAGAGAATGAGACAGAGAGGAGCGAGTGAGCATGAGCAGGGGAGGAGCAGACAGAGAAGGAGAAAGAGAAAATCCCAAGCAAGCTCCATGCTGAGCCCTATGATGCGTAGCTCAGTCTCAGTGACAGTGAAATCCTGACCTGAGCCAAAATCAAGAATCAGATGCTTGGGGCGCCTGGATGGCTCAGTTGGTTGAGGGTCCGACTTCAGCTCAGGTCATGATCTCGCGGTTTGTGAGCCTGAGCCCCGTGTCAGCCTCTGTGTTCATAGCTCAGAGCCTGGAACCTGCTTCAGATTCTGTGTCCCCCTCTCTCTCTCTGCCCCACCCCTGCTTGTGCTCTGTCTCTCTGTCTTTCAAAAGTGAATAAACATTAAAAAAATTAAAAAAAAAAAGAATCAACTGAGCCACTCAGGTGTCTCACTAATGCTGTGGGAGATAGCATTTTAAAGAGATAAACTCTAATGTTGCTAATAATATCATCCTCCTTAACATAGCCCTCCATTACTCATTTTCAATATGGATTTAAGAGTATTTTGGAAGGCAAGCTTTAAAATTCATTTAGGAATATAAACCTTTAAATTAATATTTATTACTTAGTGTATGTAAAATTTTATTACATAAATTATTTTATTTAATCCTTTCAGGAACCCTATAAAGTCAATATTGCCATCATCCATTTCATAAATAAGAAACTGAAGTTTAGGGAAATTAATTTATTCTTCTAGTTTCACAGCTGGTAAGAGAGAGAGCTGGCACTTGGGTTCAAGCACATCTAGATTCAAAGTTCATGTTCTTCCACCTTGCACGATTCTGGGCAACAGTTAATGCATGGTAAATGACAAAAGAAGGGTTTTATTCTTCCGAAAATGAAAGTTTCCAAAATAAGCCTTTTAAAAAGCTGTATCATTATCAGTGGATTTGCTTACGAAGTTGAAGGAAATAATATAGTATGTAATGGAATGTAGTTGATTACCTTAGTTCTTCTCTTAAAGAACTTGAAATTTCTTAAATGCTATTACCCATTTTAAAGGGAATACTTCTGAGTATCTTTTATGCCATTATGATTTAAATATTTTTGGTTAATTTATTAATATAGAATTATAAGTTCAAGCTAATTGTAAAAGGAGAAGAAAGCTAACAGGAAAACTGTATCATTGTTGCTACTGAACTAACACAAAAATAATGCTATTGGTGCTTTAAATGAGAAAAAAATAAAATTAAGAATATATATTAACATACTGCTGTGAGAAAAATGAATAATAAGCACAGCATTAAAGCACAATAAAAATAAAGACATATAATAGACATTTTGAGTTCCAAAATAATAGGATTTTAGAATAAATTTTATTTAGCTTTAAAATAACTTTGAAGTGCTTATTATTGTAAAAATCAAAAATATTGAATTTAAACTTATCACATCTGTGGATAATGAAATAGTTCTTGTTGCCATTTTGAAGAGGCAGTTAAATTGAAATGTTTTTAAATTTGAGGAACAAGACTGATGAAAATGGGGAAGTGAGTTAAATTTTAGATTAAATGTAATATATTCATGGAAGGATCTTAGGATACTTTTATTGCTCCAAATAAGATTTATAAGGGGCTGAGAATAGACTAGTGCAGATCCATCAATACCACATTATCAGTAGGAGATAGTTTTCAACATAACCCAGAAGATTAGGGAAGGACACACAGAAAGTTAAAGAAGATATTCAGAAGAATAACAGGAGAGTAGATTTATATGGTAACTTTCATAAAGTAATGACTTTGAAGTGCCTTTAAGAAGAGAGAGATAGCAAGTCAACTGTTTTTCATGTACATTTAAAGTAATAGGCCCAACGACCCAGGAATAAGAAATTGTAGAGAGAGCTGCACAGGGCAGAAACATGCAAAGGGAGGTATGTCCAAATGTATACCACTCCAGTATTCTATGATCCATGCTAGACTGCTAGCCCTGGAAGTGAAGTTTTAGAAGTAGTTCAAGGCAAACATGGGTATGTTCCATACCTCTCCCTTGGTCATAGGAAACTAATATAGTATTAGAAAAATAGAAAACTAACTCCATTTCTCGAGATGATGGAATAAATCAGTACTACTGTTTCCTTCCGGTTGCTGTGGGTACAATATTTTGTTTGGAAATGCCTTAAGTTGTGTTCTCTTCTCATCTGATCTCGCATTTAGTCCAAATCTCATGATCTGTCTTGAAGGCAGCCATATGGCTGGCTGTGGCTTGAAGCTCTCAGTAGCAGTGACCAGCCCATTTGCAGGCCAACACTATAGAGTGATTTTATGATGATATAGTCTAAGCAGGACAGTTAAAAAATCATTTCAGTACCGAAGTGTAGCAGGTGAGGATTTAAATAGACTCAAAAATAAAAACTTAATCTTTTTTTTATTCTGTTAATAACTGGAGATGTACCCTCTTAAAATTTTAAGGGTGCAGTACAGTATTGTTGACTATAGGTACAATGTTGTACAATAGATCTCTAGAAAGTATTCATCTTGATTAACTGAAACTTTATGCCAGTTGATTAGTAACTCTTCACTGCCCCCTACCTCCAGCCCTGGAAACCACCATTTCACTCTGATTCCAGGTGTTTGGTTATTTTAGATAGCTCATATAAGTGGAATCATGCAGTATTTGTCCCTGTGTCCGGCTCATTTTATTTAGCCTAATGTCCTCAAAGTTCATGTATGTTGTCAAGTAATACAAAGTTCCCTTCTTTTTAAAAGCTTAATAATATTCCATTGTATGTATACCACATTTTCTTTACCCGTTCATCTCTTGATGGACATTTCGGTTGTTTCTGAATCTTAACTATTGTGAATAGTGTTTCACTGAAAAAAAAAAAGAGCATGGGAGTGTTTGTATTCCTTTGAGATCATGATTTCAATTCTTTCAGATAAATAAATAGTAGTAGGATTTCTAAAGGTTCTTTTCTATAATTGAAGAGATTTTTCAAATCTGTTTTTCAGTGTTCAATTCAATGTTTCAGTTTTCTAGACTTTCTATTTTGAGCACCCCTTATCAGTCCCTTGCCAGCTCCTCTGTGGTGCACAACTCCAGGCAAGCCCTGCACAAAGACCATGCCGTGCAAAGTGTCTCCCAGAGCTCTGCAATGCAGTGCCCTGCTATCTTGTCAGGATGAAAACAGTAAATTCAGCCAGTTCAGGACTGCTAGCCTTACACCCCATTCTTCCTGAAGTTGTTTCTAAATAAAAAGGCATGGGTACCAACATCTGATTTTGGGGGTGTCGTTTGTCCTTGCTTACTTCTCTGAAATATTGTCTCATGGTTCATTGCTCAATGATCCTTGCAAGTTGCTGATATGTGGGGAATTCTCTGAGGAAGGATGTGTTTAGGCCCTCTGGTGGAGGTAGGGGTGAAATTACAGTTTATTATTGATTGACTGTAAGTTTTTCTTACATTAGGACTCTAAAGGTTTTCTCTCCAAAGATTTTAATGTTGCATCAGTAGCCTTAATTCTCTGGACTCTGCCAACAGCATTTGCCAGCAACTGCTGGTGGATTAAGTGCAAGTTGGTAATTTGACACCTGAAGTACTAAATGAATGTGTTCTCCTAATCCTTGTTCAGTAGGGTTGTCATTTTATGAAATTTCACTTCATCTATTGTTAACTCTAAGCTGAAGCTTAACACATAAATGACTGATTTGGATCATATGCATTCTTTGAAGCTGTAATTAGAATTGTTATTTACCACTATTGCTTTCCTGTCTCTTCTAGTAAACTATATTTTTATCTATCTATCCATCCATCTATCTCATTTTTGTGTAATAAAAACTAACTTTAACTCATTGATTTCTTCTTTAGTGTAATCTTAGACCAATATTTAAGAGTGAATATACACTCCTCTAAACCCTGCTGATAAGTAATTGTCAGTCTGGGCAAGTCATTTAACCTTTCTGGATCACAATTTCTTCATATGCAAAAATGATTTTGGAACAGATAATCTCTAAAATTTCCCTAAAATCTATAATTCTATGAATATGATGCTCACTTATTGACATGTTGATACTTAAGTATAGATAGTTGCTATATAGGACATTGCTCAGCTGCTGGCTTTGGAGTCAGAGCTACTGTAGTAGTTACAGTACCATTTAGGGCCAGGAAAGTGATTGAATCAAAGTACCTTTTGCTCAGCAGACCTGAACAGTGCTATACTAAGTGGTACCAAGGTTTAAATAAGAAGCCTCATTTGGAGGTAGGATCTATATTTCATAGCTAAATAAATGACAACAACAAAAACAAAAATTCACAGAAATGGAAACAAGGAGTCTTAGGAAATGATTTTGTAGAATAAGAAGGGAACTAAATCTTTTAGGGTCTTATATCAGTGTTAAGACATTAGTAATAAAACAATTAACAGGTGAGAGACATTGAAATGTTTTAGGCAAGGGAGTGACGTAGTTAGGTTTGAGTTTTAGGTTAATTATACTTATGGCAATAAAAGTGGATTGAAAAAGGCTATCCCAGTGGAACAGAAAAGGGAAGAGACAGGTCTCAACAGAGGCAGTGGTTGGGGAGACTGGATCACAAGCAGATCCAGTTATAAACAGCCATCAAAGAGGGTGTGAGGGGAAATTGTGGAACCAAAGGTGGACACTGCATTCTTCAGTTCTTCATTCATGGCTTTCCTATATCTTCAATCAGACTGTACTCAACTTGAGATTGAGCCTATGATACCTATTTCATTTTTATCCCCCATAACTTCTAGCAGAGACTGGATTCAGTTTTTGCTCAGTAAATATTTTTCATTTGTCTTCACCAATTACACCAGAATAAGATCTCTACAAGCCAGTATTTTGACCTGATAGTATTTTGTATACTTGTGTGCTGTCAACCTTTTCCAGAGGCTTCCTGACATGATATTGACAATTACTAGAAGCTTTGTGAAATTAGGCCCTCATTATCATAACATCAATAAACCTGACTTGATAATAGCTATTGATATCAATAAAGTTTAAGTGTTTTACCCATTATGTGTCACTGGAATGCTAACTGACATTAATACTAATAATATTTTTTAAAGTTTTTTTTTTTTAATCTTTATTTTTGAGAGAGAGAGAGAGAGAGAGAGAAAGAGCATGAGCAGGGGAGGAGCAGAGAGAGAGGGAGACAGAGAATTGGAAGCAGGCTCCAGTCTCTGAGCTATCAGCACAGAGCCTGATGTGGGGCTCCAACCCACAAGCCCTGACATCATGACCTGAGCCAAAGTCGGATGCTTAACTGACTGAGCCGCCCAGGTGCCCCATGACTGTTTTTTTTAATGCTGTTTTATGAACTCGTGTTCTCCATGAAGGCAAGGAGAACACTTCACATAACTTCTCTATTTTCTCTATCTCAGTATATAAAATAGACTAGAATCTTTTTAAAGTTTCAAACTTGTCTTTTCACTATAAATATATTAAACTGTGGCATAAATGCATATGTACATAATGTTTGTGATTCATTGGCTTTGACCAATGGCTCCCAAACTCACAGGGCTACTTAAGTAGCAAAGTTCATGAAATAGTCTCATTAGTTAAAAAAACCCTGATTAATTGTTTAAAATATAAACACATACACACACATTTATGTTTATGGGAAAATTATTATTCAGTATGTGCCAATTGGTGGATCAAATCCTTTAAGACATAAAATTTAATGTAAATAAATACTAAATAGAATCCTTGGAAGTAAAAAAAAAAAAAAAAAAAAAGGATCCCAGACATAGATAACATAATTCAAGCTCTCTGGGTTCATACCTAATCAGAAAACAAGTAGATGGAGGGGATTCCTCAACATATGTCCATTAAGCAACACTGTGCATCACGAATTGTTTTTGGTGCCCATGATATATCAGTGAGCAGAACAGAAGCAGATCTCTTCTTAGTGGAGCTTATGTTCTAGTGAGAATGAGATTTTATACAGTACTGCCAAAAGGCAATTTATTGGGTTGTGCTGAGTTGTGGAGTTAAGAAATATTGATGATCTAAAAAGGAGGAGGAAGTGTCTCAATGATAATATTAAAAATGGCTATAGGAATCAGAACACAATAGAGATTTCTGGGTAGCTGTCATAAATGCACTGTTTCTATTAGTAATTTTCTGCAAAGCCTGTCTCCTTTTCTCTCTAACGATTTCTATTTCTTGATGTGATGACTCTTTGCAAGGCAGGGTACTTCTCATTTCCAGAGAACTATATCATTCCTCTGGTGACTGAAGTTATTTGTGGGTGGCCTATTTTATGCCTCTTCTCTTCCACCTAAGTGAAATTGTACTATATGCTGTGTGCAATTTATCGATTAACTGTACTATGAAAGGTATAGGGAATGATACATGCTGATGACCTGCATGAGGGTTTGCTTCTGTTAAGCTATATGCTCTTGTTTCTTTTAAGACAAAATATCAAGTAAAAGTTCTGTTGGAAATTTTATCTCTGAAATCTACTCCTTTCAAAGAAAACAAATCCATAATCTATAGGCAATTTGTGGCTTTCTCATGAAAGCACTGTGACATCAAAAGTGGCTCCATTTAATTTTATTTGGATGAGTAACAATATTTTACAATAAAATTTCATTTACTGACATGCCTATAGAGATGCTAGAATGTTAGACAAGAGATATATACTTTAAAAAAAAAACAGGTGAGGTGGTATACTGAACTATCCTGATAATTATAGCTAAAAGAACATGCATCTTGTAGAGAAATTTGACCAGCATAATACAGATCACATGTCTACATGAAATAAACTTATCAGGCTGTTACTGAATTATTCTCATTTATAGACATAGCTTTAAAGCAAATATCACTAATTGCATGTATATGGTATTAATGTTTAATCACCCTGGTATTTCATTATCAATGATTGTCATATGTGAATTTTGCTTTTGGAATTTTAATTCTGACAACCATAAACCAATGAAGAAAATGCATTATAATTTTTTTTTACATTTCTTCATTTTTGAGAGATAGAGAGAGACGGAGCACAAGCAGGGGAAGGGCAGAGAGAGAGGGAGACACAGAATCTGAAGCAGGCTCCAGGCTCTGAGCTGTCAGCACAGAGCCTGATGCGGAACTCGAACTCACAAACCACAAGATTATGACCTGAGCCAAGTCGGACTCTTAACCGACTGAGCTACTCAGGCACCCCTGAAGAAAATACATTATAAAATATTATATATCATTCATGTTTATTGAGGTTGGACATGGTCACAAAGGGACTCAAACTATTTAAGGAGATCTCTGGTTTGCCATTATGCATAAGTGTGTATGTAGTTCATTTCAATAATCTTTTACATGCAAGTGTTCTACTCATCAAGTAGTTTCAATATTTTATAACAAATTATGAAAGCATAGATGTAGTATGAAATGAATTCATTCAAAAACTGAAATGGATGAAGGAGATAAGGAGTTGTCTTGCTTAGACTATTGGTTAGTTTACATTATAGGTAGAAAAAAGTGTATTTTTTATGTTTCTCAGAGGCTGGGGTGACGAAACTGCTCTGGGCTAGATTTCTCCCCAGTTAGTGGTTTCAGGGGGACAGATTATACTTCTCAGGATTCTGTGTAGGAAGAGTGAGAAGAGAATCAGAAAAGATGGGATCATATGAAGGGGTGGGACCTAACACCTCTTCTGTAACCTCCAAATCTTTAGTGAATTTAATTAAAGTCACAAGATGCATGACTTAGTAAATTTTTCTAAATAGATACCGAAACGAAATGGCAGGAACAGAGATAAGAAAACAGTGGTGAAGTAAATAGGCATGAATAGAAAATAGAACATTTATAGTGCCCCAAGTTGTGATAATAGAGTTTGGATGAAGATCACAAGAGAGACGTTGACTCCATTTCACATGGATTATTTTATAATTATTATACTATATTATATTGTGTAATATTATATTATATTGTGTAATATTATATTATATTATATTATATTATATTATATCATTATACTATATATTATATTATATTGTATATATTTCATAATTATATTAAGCAGCAACCACCTTTATTCTGCCTACCTATGGCTCTCTTCTCACCTCTGTGACTTGAGTTATCTTTTATATTCAATAACTTGTCAGATGCTCTTTTTTCATAAAGCCATACTTCCAGCAGGTATCCAAATAGTTATAATTTATTATTGCTACTTATTGGTATTTTTGTGCTAATTTTCTTATTTAATTTAGCAATGCTGGGTGCATGTCTTCTATTTTGGCACTCTGTAGAACATGTGTTTAAATTTTTTTTTAAAGTTTATTTATTTATTCTGAGAGAGAGACAGAGAAAGTACAAATGTGGGTGGGGGGACAGAGAGAGAGGGAGAGAGAGAGAACCCCAAGCAGGCTCAGTGCTGTCAGAGCAGAGCCCAACACAGGGCTCAAACTTATGAACCGTGAGATCATGTGTGACCTGAGCTGAAACCAAGAGTCAGATGCTTAACTGACTGAGCCACACAGGTGCCCCATATAGAACATTTGTTTAATGATAACTGTAGTAACAAAGGACTTTACATTTACCACCATTCAACCTTGGCTTAATAAGAAGTGAAGCATGCTATGCTGCCTTTTTACCACAGCTGCATTCACCAGCAATGCATACCCCCCAAAACAGAATCAGCACAAAATAATGTGCTTTTTATTTACAATTCAACTGATTACAAGGAATCCACAAAATATGCAAAGTTAAGGATGTTGTTAACATTTATGAGTTTATATACTAAGAGTGTGGGTTCAGAAGAGAGTCGCATAATCAGAAACTTGCCAGTGCAGATCTTCAGGGTCATATTCAATATTTGTGTCTATAAATCCAGGTTTTCCCGGCCAGCTATACATAGACAAAGGTATCTTGAAACAACAATAATTCTGGGGTCTTTTGCTGCATGTATACCCACAGAAAGTCCCTCTCTCTTTTCTTCTTTTTCCTTAGAGGATTATTTCTCTCTTCATTTAGCAGCTCCTCATTCAGTATCTTCTCTTTTGTAAGAAAGGCCACCTTCCATGATGAACTCCTGTCTCTGCCTATACTATGATGTGAGTAGCAATTTCTTTCATTAACAAAGTAAAATGCAATAACAAGACAAGTCTAATCTTTCTAAAGTACCCTGCTACATTTAATACCGCCATTTATTTCACATTGGAGATGTCTAATTAAATAGATGTAAACAGATAAGGGATTGAATTAAGAGATTGGTTCTCCCAGATGGTGTGCTACTTGGCCACAATTAAATTCTGATTTTTTCTTTGGCTACCCAGCCTTTCTTGGATTGTACTAGGCTATTCTTCCTTCATTGTGTTGTATTTTTGTGGTGAAGCCACTACAGAGGTCCCCAGTCTTAAACAAGAAAAGGAATCTTTTTAAAGCCTAGGGACTTTGAGAACAAATATGTTTATTTCAGGGGAAATCATACCTGAGAAGACCTAGGATGAATGTGGCAGTGAAAAGCAAATACTGCTTTAGAGAGTAGCCAGTTCAAGTAAAAGGAAGGAACAGAGATGAGGAAGCCCTAAAGCCTGGGAAAAAGCCAGAGGCCAACTATTTCCTCCAGAACTGAGAATCAGCAGGAACTAAAGAAAGCAGAGACAAGTGGTGACAGCTGACTCAGTAACAAACCCGATTAAGGTTCTTGAGCTTCCAGGTATCTTCTTCCCTTCTTTCCTTTCTCCATAAGTTCTAGCCATCCTTCATAGACCCTGTTCCCAGTATTTAAGGAGCAATACCTTGTGCCAGACTTTGGGCTAAGAGTGCTGGGAATATAAGGTGACAGTGACTTTAAGAAGCTAAGTGACACATTGGGGCGCCTGGGTGGCTCAGTCGGTTAAGCGTCCGACTTCGGCTCAGGTCATGATCTCGCGGTCCGTGGGTTCAAGCCCCGCGTCGGATTCTGTGCTGACAGTTCAGAGCCTGGAGCCTGTTTCAGATTCTGTGTCTCCCTCTTTCTCTGACCCTCCCCTGTTCATGCTCTCTCTCTCTCTGTCTCAAAAATAAATAAATGTTAAAAAAAAAATTAAAAAAAAAGAAGCTAAGTGACACCAATTATAAAAGTATGAGATGGTGAGGACAGGATGCTTGAGGGGCATGTAGAAAGTAATACATCTCAGGATTAAGAATAAGTTAACCTTTCTCAGATATAGGTGGAGAGTATGATGCCTTTAGGGGCTTGCAAGAAAGCCAGTTTGATTAGAACCCAGAGTACTTGGTTGTGTGTGCTAGAGACAGCAGTGCAGCAGAGGGGTGCATTACATGGCAAAGTGTAGAGAAACAAAGTTTGAAAGATAAACAGGGACTGGTGGTAAAGATGTTCAAAAAAATATAATTTACACATTATCCAGAGGACAATGGATAACTGTTCAAGTATTTTAATTAAAAAGTGACATGATTAGATTTGGGTTTTTGCAAGATCACTTTGGCTGCCCTGTAGAGAGAGGATCAAGAGGAAATGAAATCTATCTATTATTCATTAAAGTATTGAAATTGGTCAGGGAGCATCTTCACAGACATCTCTTCATTTACTTAAAAAAATTAAGAGAGAGTGAAGATTTTGTTTTGTGATTTAGAAACACCATAGTTAAAAAAAGGAATCATCGTAGTTAAAAAAAATAAAAATAGAAAAAGCAACCACATTTGTGCATGTATGGGGCTTACTTCTCAGATTTGAGAATTACTTTTATAGCAATTTCTTTATCCCATAAATCTCTAGACTCACACACACACACACACACACACACACACAGTTTCTATCACAAAAGCAACAATTATCATTCCCATTTGCATTTGTTCTAAAAAATAAATGAAAGGGGTTAACACTGCCCTGCCCTTAGTGTCTTATCTGAAATGGAAATGGATCCATACTATGGTTTGTCATGATTACTGGTCAAAGCTTGACCAATATCTTCCATTTTAGAGGCATCCTTTGTTATGAAGACCAAAAACATTTCAGCCTGTCTAACACTAAGCTCTCACATATTGCTTACAGACCCTCAACTGATAATAGTAATCATTCACCATATTTGGGTTGTAAAATGTACCAGTTTTCATCCAGGATTATTACTTCCTGCTTAAAGCACTTTATCAATAATAGTATAGTGATAAGAGCAACTTCAAGGGACTGATATGCGTTTGCATGTTGGAGCTTTTCTCTTTCCCAGACCAGTCATGGAGGCTGCATTTGGCTTTGCTTCCTCAGGAGAATTGTTTATAGCACAGAATTATCACACAATTTAACACAGCTGGCACGCTGGCCTCAAGAGAAAACCAAAAATGATTGGGTAAGATAAATGGCAGGTAGGTCAAACAGGCTAAGAAAGGGGCCTGGAGAATAGAGAATCTCATTATAAGTTTAAGATATTTTAAATCTCTGGAATTTTCTTTTCATACTCAGCTAAATTCTACTAAGATTGCAAAGTAATATTATTTGATTATTAGTCTTCCTCTGACCACATTTAATATACTTTTCAAAAAGCTCTTCCAATTTATTACCTCTTTTCATCTTTGTATGTCTTTTGAGATACAGAGTATAATATATTCTTGTCATTTGTCATTTGAAGACAATGAGGTGCAAAATATTAAATAACTTATCCAAGGTCATATAATTAATGAATAACAGAACAATAATAAGACTCCAGTAAAAGTCCTAATCCTAGCCTCTTTCAACTCATTGGTGATCAAAACAGATTTGGTTATAATCATTAAGTTCTACAAACAATTAAAAACAGAGTCATTTGATTCATTGTCTGGGGTTTGATTATTTGAGCATCCCTTTCCACCACCTCCACAAAAAGTGAACAAATACTAGCAAAGATGAGGAATATATTAGAATATGAAAAAAAATTTGATTTTGTGAAGAAATTTCTTATCAGCATCCAATTTCCTTGCTTTTCCTTTTTCTTGCTTTTCTATTTCCTTGGTTTCTGCTCCTATTTTATTCCTTCCCTCTACTTACTTTGAGTTTGTCTTCTTTTTGTAGCTTTTAAGGTGGAAATTTAGATATTTGACTTTAGATATTTCTTCTTTTCTGATATAAATATCTAAAGTTCTAGGTTTCCTCTAAGCGCTGTTTTAGATTTATCCTACAGATTTCGATAAGATGTATTTTCATTTTCATCCAGCTGAAAATAATTCCTAATTTTCCTTGATATTTATTTATTCATGTACTTTTAGAAGTGTGCAAATGTCCATATACATTAATATCCATACATATAAGGAATGTTCAGATGCATTTTGTTACGGATTACTTATTTAATTCATTTGTGGTCATAGAACATAGTTTGTATGATTACAATCATTTTAAATTTACTGAAAATTGTTGACAGAGCAGCCCAGGTGTATCTTGGAGAGCATTTCATATGCATTTGGAAGGAATATGTGTTATGTAGTTGCTGAGTGGAGTGCACTAAAATGTCAATTAGATTCATACTTCTTTTGGATCCACTTGTTCTATGAATTACTGAGGCCGGGCTTTTGAAATTTCCAGCTCTTACTATGAATTTATTTATATCTTCTTAGATGTCTGTCAGTTTTGTTTTCTTTTATTTTGAAGCTCTTATTTTAGTTGCATTGACATTAGGGTTTTTATTTCTTCTTGAAGAGTTGGCCCTTTAATTTATTTTTTAAAAAATTTTTAATGTTTATTTGTTTTTGAGAAAGACAGAGACAGAATGTGAGTGGGTTAGGGGCAGAGAGAGAGGGGGACACAGAATCCGAAGCAGGCTCTAGGCTCTAAACTGTCAGCACAGAGCCCGATGCGGGGCTCGACCTCATGAGCTGTGAGATCATGACCTGAGCCGAAGTCAGACACTCAACCGACTGAGCCACCCAGGTGCCCCAAGAGTTGGCCCTTTTAAATATATAGCCAGTTCTTATTATCCATGGTAGTTATGTTTTGTAATGTCACTGTGAATACTGAATTACTGGATACTGAACCATTGCTCCTAGGAAAAATATATACATATTAAGTACATATATGACATAGATTAAATCCTAAAAAAACATGCCCTGGTAGATTTTACTCTCTTTTCTACAAAAGAGAAAAATGAAGCTCAAAAGTCTTAAGTGACTTGCCTGAGGTCACTCCACCAACAGGTGCTAGAGTTGGGATTTAAACCCTGTCCGTCTGGCCCCAGAGATGTAGCTTATTGTATTACACCACATTGCCCTTTACTATCTCTTTATTCTGATGATCTCAGTATGAGAGCTGCAACACAAAGGCAAAGCATTATTTTGTTCAACCTCAGCTTGGAATGTGCACATCAGAAGACTAAAATTATTCCCCACTCTGCACATGTCCACAGGTGACCATAAAATGATGGGTAATATTGATTTTGAGATTATAAATAAATTTTAGCCAGTAGCAAATTCACAATATGGAATCCACAATGTAATGAGGATCAACTGTATCTCAATTTATAAACAAAAAGTTGATAGGTAATAACTAATAACCTTTGTTCTGAAGTCTATTTTATCTGACCTTAAAATAGTCATTTTCCTTTTCTTTGATTATTGTTTTTTTCATGGTTTATATGTTTCCATCATTCTACTTGTAATTTAAATGTGTATATATTTAGAGTGAGTTGCTTTTAGACAGCATAATGTTGGGTCTTGAATTTTTATAAAATCTGACAACTTTATTCTACTAATGTCTTATCCATTTATATTTAATATAATTACCATTATGATTTAAATATATCACATTGCTATTTATTTTCTATTTGTCTCATCTTTACTCATTCCTGTTTTTCCTCTTTTCCTTTTTTTTTTTTTTTGCAGTAAGTGATTTTTAGGATTACATTTTTTCTTCACTTGTTTATTATTTCTATACCTCTTTCTTTTGTTTCTTTACTTTTTTCTCTTGGGCAGTGGCTCATGTGGATTCTTAAGCCTCTTAATGAGTCCATAAGGTAAAAATTATTTTCACAGTAATATTAAGAGTCATTTGCATTTCCCTTTCTTTATTTCACAAATTTACCAGATGGTTTTTGAGAAGGTATATGCCATATCATGTTATATTATTAAAGGTGAAGGAGATTTGAGAATCTGTTTTTTCTGAGGTCAACATTAAGGAAATTTGCAAAATGTGAAATAATGACATGTTTTTCACTATTTTTTGTTTTGTTATAGTAATTTTCATTAAAATATGTTGTATATATATTACATGAGTCTATTACTAGTTTTAAGCAAACATTTAAAAATTAAATTATAATGTGATAAAAAACTGATAGATAAAATCCATATAAATAAGTTCTTTAGAGTCTTCATAATTTTAAGACTATAAGGCTGCTCTAAGTTATACCAGATGTGTCTCTAACACCACAGTCTGCTGCAAATATTATACTATATTGTATATAGTATAAGAGCATTGCAATGATATCTTTTTCTCATCTTCCATTTGTTTGGTGCTATTGTTATTATACACTTTATTTCTACATATGTTATGAACTCCACAGAACATTGTTAAGGTCTTCTCTTTAAACTGTCTTTTACCCACATATTTACTATTTCCAATAATCTTCGTTTATCTGTGAAAATACAAATTTCCTTCAGGTGTCATATTTCTTCTGCTTGAAAAATTTCTTTCAACATTTCCTGCAGTAGAGCCTGCTGTCAATGAATTTTCCCTAGATAGGGAAATCTTTAGGAGTTATGAATATCAGTTAGTTTTGATGAGTGACTAAATTAGAGCCGACAGCAAATAGAAGAGAGATATTTTAAAACCAGGGTTGGCAATATTTGGCAACTGATTAGATGGGGTGAAGTGTGGCATACTAAAATGCCCATTATACATCATAGCCAATGTAATAAGTATAAAAAGTAAATATTGGGAAGGTATATCCAAAAGTATTATTATTTGTAGATGATAAGATAGTCATTTAGAAAACCCAGAATTCACTGAAAAATCACTATACTTAATAAATGAATTAATGTGTGTATGAAATCAATAGCTATCCTGTATACAAGAAATAATTTATTAGAAAACATAATGGCAAACTACAGCAGTGGCAGTGACAACAATTAACTATTTGAAATACCTGATGTAAGGAGCTACTAACAAGAAATGTGGGGGCACCTGGGTGGCTCAGTAGACTAAGAATCTGACTTCAGCTCACGTCATGATCTGACAGTTCATAAGTTCAAGCCCTGCATTGGAGGTATATGCCATATCATGGCATTCTGTGTCTCCGGATTCTGTGTCTCCCCCTCTCTCTCTGCCTCTCCCCAACCCACATTCTGTCTCCCTCTGTTTCTCAAAAATAAACATTTAAAAAAAACAATGTAAAAAGCTGATAAAAACAAAACTATAAAGGAATTAAAAGAAAAACAAATAATTAAAAAGGTTTATCTTGGAATTAGAAACTTAATATTGTAATTTGTCCATTCCCTCCAAATGAATCCACAGACATAATTAATTCATAATAAAAATTCAAGAAGATTAATTTGATGATTTCATTCTAAATGTTTATTGTGAATGAATGAGAGTATGATATAACAAACTATTTTAAATGCTAAGGAACCCTGTCTTCCTATATATTGACATATATTAGAAAGTCATAATGATCCTAGTACAGTAATAAATATTAAGATTACTGAAATAGAATAAAAATCATCACCATATTTAAATTTATATCAGGATTTATTGCATGATGAATATGAGCCAAGTTGGTAGGAAAATGAGTTAATAGTATTGGACAGGAGCTGCTATGGAGAAAAAATAAAATTAGACATGTACTTCATAATACATGTAAAATAAATTTCAAGTAGCTTTAAAGATTTGAAAGTAAAATAAAACCACAAAATTACTAGAAGAAAAATACAAGTAGACATCTGTGTGATCTTGAGTTTGAGGATTCTTTAGCATAATTAAAAGATAAAAACATTAAGAAAATTACTCATTTTGACCCATTTAAAATACATTACTGGGGCACCTGGGTGGCTCAGTTGGTTAAGTGTCTGACTTTGGCTCAGGTCATGATCTCGCCATTCCCTAGTTCAAGCCCCGTATCAGGCTCTGTGCTGACAGCTCAGAGCCTGGAGCCTGTTTCAGATTCTGTGTCTCCCTCTCTCTCTCTTTATCTCTCTGCCCCTCACCTGCTTGCGCTCTGCCTCTCTCTCTCAAAAATAAATGAACATTAAAAAATAACAATAATAAATAAATAAATAAATAAATAATAAAATACATGACTAACTAAAATTATTTAAAGCCAAATACTATTAAATTCCATCTATGAATTTAAAATGAAACCAACAATTCATAAAATACTGTGATAGACAAGGGCTAGATATAATTAATATATGAATTCAATTTACTAATTAATATGGATAATATGCCTATACATTAATTAAAAAGTTGGGCAGGGGCTCCTGGGTGGCTCAGTCGGTTAAGTGTCCGACTAAGCGTCCGACTTTGGCTCAGGTCATGATCTCTCAGTCTGTGAGTTCGAGCCCCGCGTCAGGTTTTGTGCTGACCTCTCAGAGCCTGGAGCCTGTTTCAGATTCTGTGTCTCCCTCTCTCTGACCCTCCCCCGTTCATGCTCTGTCTCTCTCTGTCTCAAAAATAAATAAACGTTAAAAAAAAATTAAAAAAAAAAGTTGGGCAAAGCATATGAACGGGCAATTTGTAAAAAAGCAAAAGCAATTCACAAAGTGACATATGACAAGATATTTTGGCTTCAGTAATAGGGGATATTAGAGATAAGAATTAGGCCACAAGAAAGAACATGTAGGATAGGTTAGAAAGGAGAAAATAAAAGCTTAAAAGAAGAGCAAGAAAAATGTCAAAAATAAGATGTGTAATAAATACAACTACTTTTTATTATAAATACTTTACTCCTTGGGTGAAATATACTTTCTTGTTACAGTGAAGTCAGTTTGAGCCATGTCATTTTCTTTGACTAAAGAAATGCCTAATCAGGACAAAGTTTTAAGAACCACTTTGTTCTTTGCAAGATTTTCTTTTTGTTACCATGATGGAGAATGTACCAAATAGAAACTTCTGGGGTATCATGCAGCAGACCTCCAGCCAACGTATAGTGGTTGGAGTGTTAGCAAGAAATAGTAGTCTTAGTGAGAAATAGAACTTTGTTGTCATCAGCCACTGAAATGATGAGGTTACTTCAGCATAATATAGTATATTCTGGTCTACTTTATGTTTTTTTGGCTTCCTGTTGGAAATTTGACTGACACATAGGGTAGAGATTCTAAACAGAAGAGATAATCTATCTGAAGTATGTGTACAAAGAAGAGAAGGTTTGGTGGGAGAGAAATATTAAAAGTTTGGTTTGTTATAAGTAGAAAGTGATGAGAAATAAATGTAGTAAAAAGGAAAAAGATAATAGAGAGTAAACTGTCAAATGCCTGAATGAGGGATTTGTATTTAGTTGAAGACTTGGATGGCATTGCTTCAGTTTGGAGACTACTACTTTTTTCTTCTTCCCATTATTGTGTCTATTAATTATTATTATCTAAAGTATTTATATGGGAGAAGGAATAGTTACAATGGAGTAGTGGCACTCCAAATTATCAGTGGATAAGTATGTTCCATATTGCCTCTGATCCAAATAAATAAGTCATAAAACTCATATGACCCTTGGAGTTTTTACCAAAAGAATCCTAGCAACACTTCTTGGTATGTGAACTGTCTATTTTCCAAGGTGGCTAAAGAATGGAAAGATATCCACAGAGAATGCAGGTAACAGAGAAGTTATGTGCTAGTCTTTTTGTATCATAAATAAGACTAGAATGAAGGTGCCCACAGTTCTAGCCTACTGCTGGACCTAATAAAGTACATTGGCTCAGCAGTTATAAAGCTTGGAGTTGCTATTTTTGTGCAAAGATTTCAGACCCATGGTGGGAGACTGAGACATAAACTGTGTTTGCCTCTTTGGATGGTAAATGACATGCTACTTTGCAGTATGTTTAGTGTGAGAACACTGGGAGGCTGTGTGCAGGTCACAATTACCTGTAGTGGCATGGCAGCTTTGAGATATCCTATATGTGAATACCAACTGCTTCCATGGCTTCCCCCCCCCCCCCCATTTAACCTTACTCTTTTTCTTAACTGCATTTTATTTTATTTTTTAGTTTATTTATTTCTTTTGAGAGAGAGAGAGAGAGAGCAAGCACACATGTGAATGTGAGCAAGGGACAGGTAGAGAGAGATAATCCCAAGCAGTCTCTGTGCTGTCAGGGCAGAGCCCTCTGGGGATGGGGAGGGGCTCAATCTCAGGAACTGTGAGATCATGACGTGAGTCGAAATCAAGTCAGACACTTAACCAACTAAACTGCCCAAATGCCCCCTTAACTGCTTTTTCTAAACTTTGCTGTGTTCTCTGTCTTCCGACATCCTTAAAGTCTATGTACACCATGTTTCTGTATTTAGCCATTACTTCTTTCTCTGCATAATCTTTCTGACGGTTCTCCCTAGAGTTCAGTATCAGATACATTTGGTAACACCTACACGTGTGTCTCTAGATCAAACTTTTCTACTGAGATCCAGGACTGTGTCTTTATTTCCCTGATATCTCAAAATCAAGTTGTCCTAAATGAGTTTATAATTGTCCCTCTAATGCAGAACTAATGGTACTATCATTCACCAAAACAGTAAGTCAAACAGACAGGATTTCACCCATAAGATTCCTTTTCTTTTGCTTCTTTTTATTTTTTAAAGACTTTTTTTTTAAGTTTGTTTATTTGGACAGAGAGAGAGAGAGAGAGAGAGAGAGAGAGGGAGAGGGAGAGAGTACACATGTGGGGAAGGGGCAGAGAGAGAGGGAGAGAGTGAATCCCAAGCAGTCTTGGCACTGTTAGTGTGGAGCCCAATACAGACTAGATGTGGGGCTCGAAGCAGGGCTCAAATTCACAATCCATGAGATCATGACCTGAAATCAAGCGTCAGTCGCTTACCTGACTGAGCCACCCAGGTGCCCCCTCCTTTTTCCTTAACTTCTTTTATCTTATTAATCTTTAAGTCTATCAATCACATCTTAAATATTTCTTGCATTTGTCCCTTCCCCTCCATTTCCATCTGAATTTGTTCTTATCCCCTCTCATGTAGACTATTGTAATAACCTCAAAATGTCTCCATGGCTCTAAACCTCTCCATCTCCAATTTATCCACTCTCCATACTAAGAATTATGATTCAAAAACACAAATCAGATCCCATTATTCCACTTCTTAAAACCTTCTAATATTTACACATTGCCTGGTCCATGGCATTCATATTTATGTGTACACAAAGCCCTTTGCGGTCTGTTGTCTTGTAGACTTCTCAGCTGCACTTCTGCTCATATCACTTAGTGCCCCTAGAGTGAGCACATTGTGCTGCTTCACACCTACTGGTTGTGCACATGCTTCTCACTCTGAAATTGCCCCCTACCTACTGCTCACCCACAGTCAGACTCCTACTCTCATTCACAATTAGCCTAAACACTCCCTGCACAAGGCCCTGGGTGGAAAGTGCCTGTATGCTGGGTGGTCTCTGGATCTTCCTTCCCTTAGTCTCCATTTAGCCATTATCACATGCAGTCCTTTGTTTACTGGTCAAGTTTTATAATAGATTGTATGTTCCTTTAGGAAAAAAACATGTATCTTTATATGTCCTGAACTCAGCTCAGTACCTGGACATAGTCGGCAATCAAAAAAGTGTTAAATATATGAAGGGATAAATAGATGCATAGATTTTGGCTTTAAAATAATTCTGCATATCTCCTCCTTTTGCTGTAGTAGGAACAATAGTTTGAGAATATCTTAGAGAGTTATTAATTTTATTTGCCCATTAGATTAAAAAATTTATGGCATTTTATTTTTTTTAAAGTTTCTATATTTACTTTGAGGGAGACACAGAGAGAGAGAGAGCTCAAGCAGAGGAGGGGCAGAGAGAGAAGGAGACAGAGAATCCCAAGCAGACTCCGGGTTGGCAGCGCAAAGCCCGACGCAGGGCTCCAATCCACAAATGGTGATATCATGTCCTGAGCCGAAATCAAGAGTTAGACATTTAACTGATTGAGTCACCCAGTTGCCCCCCAAGTTATGGCACTTTAAACAGGTGGGGAGCAATGATCTGGGTAAGGACTGAGGGCTGGCAATGTTAGATTTCTTTTGCTTATTTGTACTTTTATGGATAATTAAAATTTATTTTCTAGTGTCTTGCATGTCCAAAGAGAGACAAAAGTGATTGATGTTAAAAAGTTTTTCTTTAATTAGAATTTAAAAGATTCTTCAGCTTTTCTGAGAAAATATTTATTTTTCAATGTACATATAAAAGTGAAACCTGTATTTTTTGAATAATCTGTATAAAATTCTTCTTTTCGATACAGTAACCTATATCTAGGTTGGTCTGAAAATTGTTTTTTATTTTAGGCAATTCAGAACTTACAAGTCATATAATGACCCATTTCCTCAGTTTCTGGGACTTGGCACCATAACACACTCTGGGAGGTGAAGTGGGGGGTAGTGTTGGGGGGGGTGGAAGGGGCGAGGGAGTGAGTTGTTTTTATTGAATAAAAAATATCAATATACTAAAAGCTTAACTATTTCGAACAACACATGTAAGGGTTTGGTTAGACCTGACTCAAATGAAAATGAAATAAACTAATTTTGATTCAAAAGCTTCAGACTTTGCCTAGTTGTGAAATACAGGTTCTGGAGGTTGTAGCCATGGCAACCAGCAATGAGCGAACTAAGCTTTGAGTGCCCTTGTCCTCCATCACTGTCAGGTTATATATCCCCTATCTAGAGGAATGGTATTGGCAAGTTGGTAGTGAGAAATCACCAATTGAATCATTTACCACCATTAAAGCCATATTTTGTATAATTAACTAATGGTTATGATTCTTAGGTAACCTCCTATCAGATTAAAAATTGGAACTATTTCTAATAGAAAACCCAAAGCTTTTGGTTTTTGGTTTCCTTTTTGTGTTAGGGAGCAGTTATAGTCTTACCATAAACAGTGTCCTGTCATTTACCTCTTTTACCCATGCTTTGATGACTCCCTCAACAACCCCACACTATAAGTTTCAACATGCTAAGAGAAAATTGATGGCACAGTGCTTTGCTCAATGTAGGGACGGGACCTGTGGGGGGAAGGGGGAGGGGGACACAGGATCCCATTCAGGGGATTTGCCTGAAACTCCTTTGAATAAAGATTAGATCCGCTCCCCCTGAAAGGCTCCCAAAAGCTGGTAATGGCTTCTGAAACAGAATTTTTGTTTGGACTTTTCAAAGCCTTCTTATTACTTATTTTCTACCATTCACCACTCTCTTCACTCTAATCCCTACGATCAGCATACAATGAACTCTTATGGTTTGGTTTTTAACATTTCTTAATGATAAGGAAGGTAGGAAATAATTTTGGAAATATTAGAAAAGTAGAATAATAGTAATGTTGTAATAATTTCCAGATCTTAATGTAAGACTTTGTGCTGAATACTTTATATACTACTTAGTTCTTTAATTTTCAGCAATCAAATAAAACATTATTACCTCCATATTACAAATTAGAAAATTCAATCTTGGGAAGGTTTAACAACTGTTACGAGGTCAACAACTGGCATGTGTAGTTCTAGAACTAGAACTTGAACCCAGACTTTTCTGGCTCCAAAGTCTAGGGTTCTTAACCTCTCTCTTGCCTCCCATCTGCAGATCTTTAGGGAGTTTAGCTGTCAGATTGATGTTAACATGACACTTTTCTTTTTTTTTTTTTTTATTTTTTAATATATGAAATTTACTGTCAAATTGGTTTCCATACAACACCCAGTGCTCATCCCAAAAGGTGCCCTCCTCAATACCCATCACCCACCCTGCCCTCCCTCCCACCCCCCATCAACCCTCAGTTTGTTCTCAGTTTTTAACAGTCTCTTATGCTTTGGCTCTCTCCCACTCTAACCTCTTTTTTTTTTTTTTTTCCTTCCCCTCCCCCATGGGTTTCTGTTACGTTTCTCAGGATCCACATAAGAGTGAAACCATATGGTATCTGTCTTTCTCTGTATGGCTTATTTCACTTAGCATCACACTCTCCAGTTCCATCCATGTTGCTACAAAAGGCCATATTTCATTTTTTCTCATTGCCACGTAGTATTCCATTGTGTATATAAACCACAATTTCTTTATCCATTCATCAGTTGATGGACATTTAGGCTCTTTCCATAATTTGGCTATTGTTGAGAGTGCCGCTATAAACATTGGGGTACAAGTGCCCCTATGCATCAGTACTCCTGTATCCCTTGGATAAATTCCTAGCAGTGCTATTGCTGGGTCATAGGGTAGGTCTATTTTTAATTTTCTGAGGAACCTCCACACTGCTTTCCAGAGCGGCTGCACCAATTTGCATTCCCACCAACAGTGCAAGAGGGTTCCTGTTTCTCCACATCCTCTCCAGCATCTATAGTCTCCTGATTTCTTCATTTTGGCCACTCTGACTGGCGTGAGGTGGTATCTGAGTGTGGTTTTGATTTGTATTTCCCTGATAAGGAGCGACGTTGAACATCTTTTCATGTGCCTGTTGGCCATCCGGATGTCTTCTTTAGAGAAGTGTCTATTCATGTTTTCTGCCCATTTCTTCACTGGGTTATTTGTTTTTCGGGTGTGGAGTTTGGTGAGCTCTTTATAGATTTTGGATACTAGCCCTTTGTCCGATGTGTCATATGCAAATATCTTTTCCCATTCCGTTGGTTGCCTTTTAGTTTTGTTGGTTGTTTCCTTTGCTGTGCAGAAGCTTTTTATCTTCATAAGGTCCCAGTAATTCACTTTTGCTTTTAATTCCCTTGCCTTTGGGGATGTGCCGAGTAAGAGATTGCTACGGCTGAGGTCAGAGAGGTCTTTTCCTCCTTTCTCCTCTAAGGTTTTGATGGTTTCCTGTCTCACATTCAGGTCCTTTATCCATTTTGAGTTTATTTTTGTGAATGGTGTGAGAAAGTGGTCTAGTTTCAACCTTCTGCATGTTGCTGTCCAGTTCTCCCAGCACCATTTGTTAAAGAGACTGTCTTTTTTCCATTGGATGTTCTTTCCTGCTTTGTCAAAGATGAGTTGGCCATACGTTTGTGGGTCTAGTTCTGGGGTTTCTATTCTATTCCATTGGTCTATGTGTCTGTTTTTATGCCAAAACCATGCTGTCTTGATGATGACAGCTTTGTAGTAGAGGCTAAAGTCTGGGATTGTGATGCCTCCTGCTTTGGTCTTCTTCTTCAAAATTACTTTGGCTATTCGGGGCCTTTTGTGGTTCCATATGAATTTTAGGATTACTTGTTCTAGTTTCGAGAAGAATGCTGGTGCAATTTTGATTGGGATTGCATTGAATGTGTAGATAGCTTTGGGTAGTATTGACATTTTGACAATATTTATTCTTCCAATCCATGAGCACGGAATGTCTTTCCATTTCTTTATATCTTCTTCAATTACCTGCATAAGCTTTCTATAGTTTTCAGCATACAGATCTTTTACATCTTTGGTTAGATTTATTCCTAGGTATTTTATGCTTCTTGGTGCAATTGTGAATGGGATCAGTTTCTTCATTTGTCTTTCTGTTGCTTCATTGTTAGTGTATAAGAATGCAACTGATTTCTGTACATTGATTTTGTATCCTGCAACTTTGCTGAATTCATGTATCAGTTCTAGCAGACTTTTGGTGGAGTCTATCGGATTTTCCATGTATAATATCATGTCATCTGCAAAAAGCGAAAGCTTGACTTCATCTTTGCCAATTTTGATGCCTTTGATTTCCTTTTGTTGTCTGATTGCTGATGCTAGAACTTCCAGCACTATATTAAATAGCAGCGGTGACAGTGGGCATCCCTGTCATGTTCCTGATCTCAGGGAAAAAGCTCTCAGTTTTTCCCCGTTGAGGATGATGTTAGCTGTGGGCTTTTCATAAATGGCCTTTATGATCTTTAAGTATGTTCCTTCTATCCCGACTTTCTCAAGGGTTTTTATTAAGAAAGGGTGCTGGATTTTGTCAAAGGCCTTTTCTGCATCGATTGACAGGATCATATGGTTCTTCTCTTTTTTTTTGTTAATGTGATGTATCACGTTGATCGATTTGCGAATGTTGAACCAGCCCTGCATCCCAGGAATGAATCCCACTTGATCATGGTGAATAATTCTTTTTATATGCTGTTGAATTCGATTTGCTAGTATCTTATTAAGAATTTTTGCATCCATATTCATCAGGGATATTGGCCTGTAGTTCTCTTTTTTTACTGGGTCTCTGTCTGGTTTAGGAATCAAAGTAATACTGGCTTCATAGAATGAGTCTGGAAGTTTCCTTCCCTTTCTATTTCTTGGAATAGCTTGAGAAGGATAGGTATTATCTCTGCTTTAAATGTCTGGTAGAACTCCCCTGGGAAGCCATCTGGTCCTGGACTCTTATTTGTTGGGAGATTTTTGATAACCGATTCAATTTCTTCGCTGGTTATGGGTCTGTTCAAGCTTTCTATTTCCTCCTGATTGAGTTTTGGAAGAGTGTGGGTGTTTAGGAATTTGTCCATTTCTTCCAGGTTGTCCAATTTGCTGGCATATAATTTTTCATAGTATTCCCTGATAATTGTTTGTATCTCTGAGGGATTGGTTGTAATCATTCCATTTTCATTCATGATTTTATCTATTTGGGTCATCTCCCTTTTCTTTTTGAGAAGCCTGGCTAGAGGTTTGTCAATTTTGTTTATTTTTTCAAAAAACCAACTCTTGGTTTCGTTGATCTGCTCTACAGTTTTTTTAGATTCTATATTGTTTATTTCTGCTCTGATCTTTATGATTTCTCTTCTTCTGCTGGGTTTAGGCTGCCTTTGCTGTTCTGCTTCTATTTCCTTTAGGTGTGCTGTTAGGTTTTGTATTTGGGATTTTTCTTGTTTCTTGAGATAGGCCTGGATTGCAATGTATTTTCCTCTCAGGACTGCCTTCGCTGCATCCCAAAGCGTTTGGATTGTTGTATTTTCATTTTCATTTGTTTCCATATATGTTTTAATTTCTTCTCTAATTGCCTGGTTGACCCACTCATTCGTTAGTAGGGTGTTCTTTAACCTCCATGCTTTTGGAGGTTTTCCAGACTTTTTCCTGTGGTTGATTTCAAGCTTCATAGCATTGTGGTCTGAAAGTATGCATGGTATAATTTCAATTCTTGTAAACTTATGAAGGGCTGTTTTGTGACCCAGTATATGATCTATCTTGGAGAATGTTCCATGTGCACTCGAGAAGAAAGTATATTCTGTTGCTTTGGGATGCAGAGTTCTAAATATATCTGTCAAGTCCATCTGATCCAATGTATCATTCAGGGCCCTTGTTTCTTTATTGACTGTGTGTCTAGATGATCTATCCATTTCTGTAAGTGGGGTGTTAAAGTCCCCTGCAATGACCACATTCTTATCAATAAGGTTGCTTATGTTTATGAGTAATTGTTTTATATATCTGGGGGCTCGGGTATTTGGCGCATAGACATTTATAATAGTTAGCTCTTCCTGGTGGATAGACCCTGTGATTATTATATAATGCCCTTCTTCATCTCTTGTTACAGCCTTTAATTTAAAGTCTAGTTTGTCTGATATAAGTATGGCTACTCCAGCTTTCTTTTGGCTTCCAGGAGCATGATAAATAGTTCTCCATCCCCTCACTCTCAATCTAAAGGTGTCCTCAGATCTAAAATGAGTCTCTTGTAGACAGCAAATAGATGGGTCTTGTTTTTTTATCCATTCTGATACCCTATGTCTTTTAGTTGGCGCATTTAATCCATTTACATTCAGTGTTATTATAGAAAGATACGGGTTTAGAGTCATTGTGATGTCTGTATGTTTTATGCTTGTAGTGATGTCTCTGGTACTTTGTCTCACAGGATCCCCCTTAGGATCTCTTGTAGGGCTGGTTTCGTGGTGACAAATTCCTTCAGTTTTTGTTTGTTTGGGAAGACCTTTATCTCTCCTTCTATTCTAAATGACAGACTTGCTGGATAAAGGATTCTCGGCTGCATATTTTTCCTGTTTAGCACACTGTAGATATCGTGCCAAGCCTTTCTGGCCTGCCAAGTTTCAAAGGAGAGATCAGTCACGAGTCTTATAGGTCTCCCTTTATATGTGAGGGCACGTTTATCCCTTGCTGCGTTCAGAATTTTCTCTTTATCCTTGTATTTTGCCAGTTTCACTATGATATGTCGTGCAGAAGATCGATTCAAGTTACGTCTGAAGGGAGTTCTCTGTGCCTCTTGGATTTCAATGCCTTTTTCCTTCCCCAGTTCAGGGAAGTTCTCAGCTATAATTTGTTCAAGTACCCCTTCAGCACCCTTCCCTCTCTCTTCCTCCTCTGGGATACCAATTATGCGTATATTATTTTTTTTTAGTGTATCACTTAGTTCTCTAATTTTCCCCTCATACTCCTGGATTTTTTTATCTCTCTTTCTTTCAGCTTCCTCTTTCTCCATAACTTTATCTTCTAGTTCACCTATTCTCTCCTCTGCCTCTTCAAGCCGAGCCATCGTGGATTCCATTTTGTTTTGCAATTCGTTTAAAGCGTTTTTCAACTCCTCGTGACTGTTCCTTAGTCCCTCGATCTTTGTGGCAAGAGATTCTCTGCTGTCCTGTATACTGTTTTCAAGCCCAGCGATTAATTTTATGACTATTATTCTAAATTCACTTTCTGTTATATTATTTAAATCCTTTTTGATCAGTTCATTAGCTGTTGTTATTTCCTGGAGATTCTTCTGAGGGGAATTCTTCCGTTTGGTCATTTTGGAGAGTCCCTGGCGTGGTGAGGACCTGCAGGGCACTTCCCCTGTGCTGTGGTGTATAACTGGAGTTAGTGGGCGGGGCCGCAGTCCGACCCGATGTCTGCCCCCAGCCCACTGCTGGGGCCACAGTCAGACTGGTGTGTGCCTTCTCTTCCCCTCTCCTAGGGGCGGGATTCACTGTGGGGTGGCGTGTCCCGTCTGGGCTACTTGCACACTGCCAGGCTTGTGGTGTTGGGGATCTGGCATATTAGCTGGGGTGGGTAGGCAAGGTGCACGGGGGCTGGAGGGGCAGGCTTAGCTGGCTTCTCCTTAGGTGATCCACTTCAGGAGGAGCCCTGTGGCAGCGGGAGGGAGTCAGATCCGCTGCCGGAGGTTTGGCTCCGCAGAAGCACAGGGTTGGGTGTTTGCGCGGAGCGAGCAAGTTCCCTGGCAGGAACTGGTTCCCTTTGGGATTTTGGCTGGGGGATGGGCGGGGGAGATGGCGCTGGTGAGCGCCTTTGTTCCCCGCCAAGCTGAGCTCTGCCTTCCGGGGGCTCAGCAGCTCTCCCTCCCTTTGTCCTCCAGCCTTCCCGCTTTTCGAGCAGAGCTGTTAACTTCTGACCTCCCAGACGCTAAGTCGCGCTTGCTGTCGGAACACAGTCTGTCCGGCCCCTCCGCTTTTGCCAGCCAGACTCGGGGGCTCTGCTTGGCCGGCGAGCCGCCCCTCCGCCCCGGCTCCCTCCCGCCAGTCCGTGGAGTGCGCACCGCCTCGCCGCCCTTCCTACCCTCTTCCGTGGGCCTCTGGTCTGCGCTTGACTCCGGAGACTCCCTTCTGCTAATCCTCTGGCGGTTTTCTGTGTTCTTTAGGCAGGTGTAGGTGGAATCTAAGTGATCTGCAGGACGCGCTGTGAGCCCCGCGTCCTCCTACGCCACCATCTTCCTATGAGAGGACATGACACTTTTCAATAATTCTTTTTGGATTCTTATTTTCATGTTTATAAATTTAGTCAGTAAATATTTATTGAATGCCTACTATGTGTCATAAATACTATGTATTTTAGGCATTTGGAACATTGTGAACAAGAGAGATTAGCACCCTTATGGATCCTGTGATTTAAAACAGGACAAAATTCACATAGAAAAACTAGCAAACTAAATTATTAGAGGTAGTGATTTATATTCTGATGGAAAAAAAGTGACAGAATGTGTCTTGAATTATGGATATATAATTGTGGGGGTGGGCTATTTAAGAAGATGAGGCTGTTAGGGAGTAACTACTTATGAAGAAAACATTTTTCCTAAAATTGAGTTACGAGAGATGGGCATCCCACTGTGGATTAGGTTAGAAGACCAACCACGAAGAACTTCTGAAACACACCTAGCATGTTTCAGAAATTGAAAGAAAGTCAGTATATTTAGGCAAAGTGAGAAATGAAAACAGAATGGTACAATCTAAGACTGGGGAAGTAGACAGGAGTCAGATCATGTGGGATAATGCAGACCCTGAGAAAAAGATTAGATTTTATTTAAAATGCAAAGGGGAAAATTTAGAATATATTCAGCAAAAAAGTGACACGATCTGATATGCCTGTAAAACAATCTCTGTGACTATTAGGTGGAGAGTGGATTGTTAAGCAAAGGACAAGAAGAGGGAGATCTGTGAAGATCTGTAAAGAAATTCTTAGTGTGATCTGGATTAGAAGTGATTTGGGTGTGGATTAGGTTGATGATAGTGGCACTGGAAAAAACTGGACAGATTCATAATATGTTTTGAGAGCACTACCAATAGGTCTTGCTGGTAGATTGGATATAGAAGTATGAAGTAGGGAGGGATTAAGGGCAATTATTGATTAAGGGCAACTCTGCAGTTGGGACTTGAGTGGCCGGATGGATGAATGTGAAATTTACAGAAATGTGGACAACTGAACAAGAAGCAAGTTATCGAATTGGGGATAATCAAGAGCTTCATTTTAGGATTAAATCCAAATTCTTTAGCCTGGTACCCACCTATGTGTATTTATGTCTAGTTAAGTGCTGCCCATGTAGCAGTATTTAATAAATGTTTATTGGATTGACATGTGGAAAAGTTAATGGGCTTACCTAGTTTTTCTCAAACTCAAGTGAAATCATTCATTGAGCAAAGCTTACTGATTCAAGAATAGTATTGCCCCATTTTTAGAAAAGGTCAATTCTGCCCCATTAATCACTAAATAGGCATAATCACTTATACTCTAAATTGTAAAATTGCCTTCTCATAATTCACCAGACTTCTGCAAAACCCCTATTAACCCACTGCGAGAAATATTCACTTCCTAAGTGAATACAATATTTGTATATCAGCCAGAGCTAGAGAATCCCATTGTCACTTTATGAAAATTAGCTTTCTTTTCCCTTGAGGTAAATTGCACATTCTTGCAAATAATATAAAATGTGACCTATGTTCCATATGATAAGGGAAATATCTCCAATCATCCAGATTGCTCAACAAGACAGACTTATTTTTTTTCACTCATATTTTAATTGCTGTAATGTCAGCCTCAGAGCTCATTAAGTTTTTTAAGGCACCATATCTTGGGTGTAAAATATTTTTATTGAGAAAATGAATTTTTCCCTGCCTTGAGAATAGCTCCCTAATTAGAAAGCACATACCATTAGTGCAAGTAGATCACATTAAACATACACTCTGATGAACTGATAATTCATCTCAATCTTAAGTTATAATCATTTTATTACCTTTCTACAAAAAAAAAAGAGAGAGAAAGAAAGAAAGAAAGAGAAACCTCTAGTGAAAGGAGAAAATCACTAAGATATTTTGAAAAATTGGACTGTTCTTGGCTCACTGAAGTCTCCTGAGCAATTATGGTTGCCTAGATGGTTTATAATAATTTGATAATTTTCCCTGATTCTGTCAGCAGACAGTCAGCATTTGAACCTGCTGCCTCCAACCTACCACCACCCTACCAAGACTATTACATAACTGTTTAAAAATTATTTTGCTGTAATCTCAAAAAATTTTAACTGCTTTAAAGATGCTGCAATAAAAGTTACATCTGTCATCATTGAAATATCCTCCATTTATTCTAGACATTTTGGTGATTATATGAAGAGCATGGACTATATCTTACCACAGACGCTGAATAGCACCAGCAGAGAATGATCGTCTGCTGTTGTCACAGAATCAGCAGTTTAAGGCAGCATATAATACATTAGCTTTCAAATTTTCTTCATTAGAAACTCTCCAAGTTTAATTTACTCAACTGTATGGAGGTTAAAGATGTGCTGGTAAAGCACTCATCATTAACAGTGATTATTCATCGTCACTCTTGAGTAGGCAAATTCTACTTTTGGAGATTTTCTCTGCTAAGGAGAATTAATGGAAGCTGGGAAATCACGGTGGGAAACTCCAGGCCACAAGTCTAAAGCTAGGGGCTTAAAAATGGAGAGGAACTTAGGAGTATCTCTCAGGTAGGCAGAGTTGACTCATTTTCAAAAAGGAGAGGCAAGAAGGGAAGCAAGAGTGACCAAGAAGCCTTATTGTTTCCCTTAGCTTGACTCTCTGGTTTCATCCTGAATGTAGGCCCTAGACCTACCTTTTTAAAACAAACAAGCACAATATTCACTTTCGAAACCTTGAATTGTAACTTCTGCCTAATTGAGATACAAATCATCCATAATTCAGGAATGTATTCACAAGGACCTGAGCCATCCCTTTGTCATCACTAAGAAAGATAACACCCCAGTGTCACATTCTCTCTGCGAAGGTAGGAGTTCAACTCTGATTATCAGCAATTAACAAATACTGTTGGCTTAATTACGTTGACCAAACTTCTACTTTTTGGAGATTTTTATTTGGAAGATTTGAAGAATGCGTCTTAGGCCTTTACCTTAATAACAGCTGCAGTCTTAATTAAGATATGGATCTAGAATATTGCTGTCTACTCTTCTAAGCAGTTGAGAGGAGTCTGTAAGGCAAGCATCAGTCTTTCAAAGTGGATCCTTTTGACCATTTGCATGAAGATCATATGTATAATTAATAAAATGCAAATTTATGGAATATGCCAGAAAATTAAACTAAGCTTAAATTATTTGGGCATGGGATCTCAGAATGCCTTAAATTCCTCACTTCTTTCATTTACACACTAAAATCTGAGTATAACACTGTTCAGAGAGTAATTACAGTAAGCTTCATAATAAAAAGTAGAATATGAGAAAAGTCTTGAAAATATAATTTGAAACAATGAAATGGAGAATTTTAATTTATTTTTATAGTTATAAAAGCATAGAGGTAGAGGTCTTCAAGATATATTTTACTGAAAAAAAGATATATTGTACTGAGTCAGGAAAGTAATGGTAAATCATTTGATTTCTCTTCCTGTCTTTGTGCAGCTTTTCCCATAAAGAACCTCATCAACTGAAAATGTATTGTTCTGTTAACATTTTCTATTGAAGAAATTCCAGAATTTTTCTCACTTGTTCATCAGAACATTCAATGATGAATTATGTTTAGCAGTGCCTCTTTGTATATCATTCTGAAGTTCTAAGTGCAACAAAAATTTATCCCTTCTTATTCTAGACATTGGGTTGTGGGAAACTAATGTTACAGGAGAAAAAGAAAACTCTTCCCTTTCACATTTATTTTTCTAAGAAAAAAATACACTTAAAAATTATATATTTGTTTATCCTTTAATTTCTGAAATAAGGAAAATGGTGTCCTGAAGCAGATCCTTGAAAATTGCCACCGATCAACTGACTCTCAGCACATTGATTTGGTTAATTTTGGGAGCCCCTTCTCTGGAAAATGTTTTCTTTCTCTTTATCCTCTCATCCCTATTATTAACAACTTTCATCTCTTTAAAATTTATTCTGAAAGAAAGCTCTGTTGCAACTATTTACATTAGAGAGTGTCAATTTATAATATCACTTGTTTCTTTCTGATACTTGCACTTTAGGAAAATTTCCATTATGGAATACATTTTCCACCACTAATAAAAAGGTGGAAATCATTCTGGTAGTAGAAAGGCCTTTCTGGTGCCTCTACAATTTACTTGTTTCCTCCTACCACACCACCCTCTCTAAAACAAATCTTTCGGGGCGCCTGGGTGGCTCAGTTGGTTGAGCGTCTGACTTCGGCTCAGGTCATAATCTTGCGGTCCGTGATTTCGAGCCCCGTGTCGGGCTCTGTGCTGACAGCTCAGAGCCTGGAGCCTGTTTCGGATTCTGTGTCTCCCTCTCTCTCTGACCCTCCCCTGTTCATGCTCTGTTTCTCTCTGTCTCAAAAACAAATAAATGTTAAAAAAAAAATTAAAAAAAAATAAAACAAATATTTCCCTGAGAACAACTGTACATCCCAGGCCCTTCTCCTTGGCACAAAGAAAGTGGCTCCCTCCTGGTAACCAATATGGAAAACCATGAAGGGAAATGACAATAAACAGCCCTCCAGCTTGGAACTTTCAGTCTTCGTTTGCCCTATTCTCTTTCTAATTTCCTAGCCACTATCTCAGAATGAAGTATTTGGATTTGAATGTAGATTTTCCCTGCCACAACTTCCTACTTGTGTGGACAAGAGAACTCTGGCATGGAATGTGGAACCCATGGATTATCTCTTACATGAATGAGTGCCAAGTATGAAATGACACATTATACAGGATGGAAAACTGAGAGACAGGAAGACTGCTAAAGAGATGGCTTCTCCACACACGTCTTCTGATAATTAACAATCACTGGGGGAATACAGGAAATCCTAAGTAGGTTGAATTGCTTTTTTGTTTTAATGTTCTCCTTGTTTGCATCTGCCTTGGTGTGGAAAGCTCCACTCTGTGTGTGAAGCTCCACTGCAGCCTTCAGTCCAGTTAAAGGCTCAGTGAGGGACCAAAACTTAAAGTGCTCAAACATAGCCTTTGATTTTTAGGAGTGGAGAAGCAGGGACTCTATAACACACACAGATGGGGAGAAACACTGTGACCTAAGACACTAAGGCAGCACGTGAGGTTTCTAGGACCCAGAAGGAGATATTGTGCATGCTCAGAGAAATGACCTTTGGATGTTTGCAGTGCTTACAAATTCCCTATTTATGTATGTATGTATGTATGTATGTATGCATGTATGTAAAAGTAAAATCCGTTTTACTGATTAATGTAATGAAATAACATACCTGGAGGCATTATGGGACTCTGTGTGGCTGTAGCATAGAGGGATAGGGTGAGAAGTAAGTACTAAGAGAATCCAGACCAGAGGCTCTTGGGAGGTGATCAGAGAAAATGCGATGACATGAGCTCTGTAGATGTAATGGAATAAGCACAGTAACAAAATTTTGCATCTGGCCAGGACCTGAGAAGTGAGGATGCAGAGGTGGATCAGTGGAAGCCTTTCTTGTCTGGCAGAGTCATACGTTTTTTCGTTTCTTTTTTTTTTTCCAAAGAAAAAACAAGGGCTATGAGTCAAAGGTGCTAGATCCAGAGAGTACTGAGAAGAATAAGGCATGGTTACTATTTACAAAGATACAGGGATATAGATGTAGAAACTAACATTACATTTAAATAGAATCCAAATCAATAAAACAATACAGAGTACTATGAGGTCCAGAGGGAATGTGAGAAACTGTCAAGTATAGTCAGGAAACAATTCCTAGGAAAGGAAAGATTTTAGCTGGGATTTGAAGTGTGAATAAAGATTTTCCAGGGGCAAAAAAATGGAGAAATAGCAGTTGAAACTGAGGAAACAGCACACTCAAGGGTATGTTGTGCAAGAGAATATTTTGTTTAGGTAACACTGAATATTTCATTTATGAGGAGAAGACAGAAATGGATTGAGAGAGAAATAGAGAGGAAGATGAGGCAGATGAGCAGATATCTAGGAGTACAAGAGATGTCAGGAGTTCTATACTTGATGAGTGTTGACAGAAGTGATAGATGCAGGATGTGGATGTACATGTCAGGAGGTCAAGAAGCAACACCAGCCATGTGAAATCTGAGGTGAATTTAATTCTGAAATGCAGCTCTGGCCATCACATGCTTCTCTGCTATTCACTAAGACTCCAAATCACAGAAACTAAATCCAGATTGTTAAAAAGCAAGTTCCTGCATATATTTTTTGGATAAGATGATTTTAGTATGGGAATTCACCAAATCACCAAAATCTATTGCACTTTTATTATGCACATGGTGTGATACTGTGCACAATTGGTATGCGAAGTACTTGTCCTTCAGTAGCTTATAATCAAGCTAGGAAGAAATTCATGCACTTCAATTATTGTAAGAGTGTAGCATGTTCATGTCTCAGCAGAGTGAACCAAGGGCCTGTTAGGTACAAAGCAAGTAGGCCAAATGTTTGGAATTCCCACACTAAGTGAAGTAGGGAGGAGCATCTGGTGGCTCAGTCAGTTAAGCATCTGACTCTTGATTTAAGCTCAGATCATGATCACACACTTTGTGAGTTTGAGCCCCACCTGAGTCTCTGTGCTGATCAAGGTGCGGGGCCTGCTTGGGATTCTCTCTCTCTCTCTCTCTCTCTCTCTCTCTCTCTCTCTCTCTCTCTCTCTCTCTTTGTCTCTGTCCCCCCCCCCTTTCAAAATAAAGTTAGGGAAACAAAAATAATATAAAAACAGGGAGGGGAGCAAAACATAAGAGACTCATAAATATGGAGAACAGAGGGTTACAGGAGGGGGTGTGGAGGGGGAATGGGCTAAATGGGTAAGGGGCACTAAGGAATCTACTCCTGAAATCATTGTTGCACTATAAGCTAACTAATTTGGATGTAAATTTTAAAAATAAATAAATAAAATTTAAAAATAAATAAATAAATAAATAAACTTTAAAAAAAGGTGAAGTAAAGATTCTTGTCTAATTTAGAAAAGTCTCTAAAATTTCTCCAAAGACACCAGATAATTTTCTGTGTCAGAGCCATACTGAGTTCAAGTTTACCTGGCACTAAAATCTTGACTTTATCCCTTAATGTGGGCTGCCTCAAATCAAGTAGAATATAAATATTTGCAATATGAAGAAGAAACTGAATTTTCCTTATGCTCCTTCCTGTTTAAAGAGTACTATGAGGACTTATCTAGAAGTAAGGGGACTCCAGGTGCAGAGATATCTGTAAAGAAAGGGTATCTGAGTGCCCAAATCCTCAACCGGTGGCACATATCTTGGTGAGTTTACTATCATCCTAGATCTGCTCTTAGGAACTGGATCGAGAAAACAGATTGTCTTACCACTGTTACTCCACTCATAAGACACCAGTATAAAAGACACAAGGCCAAATGTTAAATTTATATTAGGCCACTAATCAGACTAGATATTCACTTCTGATGTGGACATCTTCTTTCCTCATCAAAAAGTTAGAGAAGTCAAGCAGAAAGTTGCTTGTTAACAAAAGCTATGAGATGGATGAATTTCTAAATGTCTATCTAAAATACTGTCAAGATTAATTGTATTCATCCAGTAAGAATTATAGAATATCTTCATATTAAACTATCATAATTATATACTGCACTAGATCTTGAAGTAATCTGGAATCAAAAGACCCAACAACACAATTACTCTCCTCAGAAACTCTCAGTTTGCTGGCAGAAGCAGCAAAGAAATAGACAACTCATTTAATCATGGATGCACCTGAACAGCCCTTGACTCAAGATGGAAACAGGTGGGGAAAGTTACAGAGGCCTCCTGGAATATGCAACACCTGAGTTACATCTTGAACAATGAGCAGAAATTCCCTGAAGGAGGAAGAAGGGGTATAAGAGGAAATGGAGAATTCAGACAGAAACAACAGCTCAGCTAAAGACCAGGAACAAAGGATGGCTTGGAATTTGCACACTGTAAGTAGTTCAGTTTGGCGGGAGCACAATTTAAGTGGGTGTTGGGTGCAGAGTCTTTGAGCTGGGTTAGATAACAACACATTGTGCTTATTACATGGTGGATATTTATGGGAGGAAAACAGAACTGACTTCGCAGATAAGGGGTTCCTTTATCTTTCAGAGCCAAGTTTTACCGTCGTTTTTTTTTGTTGTTGTCGCGGCATTATGCGTATATGTTAACATTGGTCATTCAAGTTTTATATTTGTTCAGTTATTTTGGTAATGCTATGTTTATGTTTTTTTTGCGTGTCATGTTTCCGTTTCAAAAACTTTTTATATTTGTTATACAGTTGTTGGTAATAGGCTTTTTATTCACTGTAGTTTTAACACCTTTTTCATTATAATGATGACATTTGTGATAAAAATCCTGTGTGGTTTTTGTAGTTTTTTGAGATTTCATAATATTATGTCTAGATGTGGATGGTTCTTAAATTTATTATTCTTTGTTAAATTGAGCATCCATTTTGGCTTAAAAAAAAAGTTCCAGAAAGTTATCAGCCACTAACTCTTTTTATTTTAAAACTCTTGATTAGATGTTATAGACCTTTTTACTCTATCTATTTATGTCTCTTTTATAGTGTTTTGTTTTGTTTTGTTTTTTGTTTTTCTAGCCTGGCTTCCGGGCAATTTATTAGGTAAGTCCTAAGAGTTTTCTAACATTTGCTTTGGTTTCCTGCAACCTCTTTGTCTAATGTGTTCATTGAGCTTTAAATTATGATCATTTTTATTTCTAGATTTTGGTTTCTTTTCAAAACTGTTTTGGACATTATACATGCCTGTACTTCACATTCTTGTTTTCAGGCCCCTATTTTATTTCTTGGAACATATGAAACACAAGTTTTTAATTATGTGATGAAGATAACATCTGTGTTTTTACGCTTTGATACTAATGACTATGGTTTCCACTGGGTTTGCTCTTGGCTTTTTATTTCCTTAGGAGTGTGTGATTATTGACTGTGTTGATATTCCTGGACAATTTATTGGTTGAGATCTTTTAACACCTGCGTCAAAAGTTGGTGCTCTAGAATGTATTTTCTAATAATTTTGACAAGCGCTTCAGAGTATTACCCTCGTGAGATAAACTTGATTTCAAATCTGGAATTAAAGGTTTCTTCTGCCTACCATCATAAGGGCCAGCTATGCTTATGTATTTTGAGGGGAGGTATTTTGTTTTTTTCTTTTCCTAACCTAGTGCTTAGATTTGAAATGGACATTTTTCATACTTCCACCTTGAGGAAGGACATAGATTTATTTATGGTCATTCGTTACACTGACAGGTGTTTTAGGGTACCAGTTAAATGTGGTGGTCTTCTGTTAGACTCTCCACTTCAGGAGGTTCCTAAACTAAGTCTCTTTGCATTTGAAACTCTCTACCCCCACCCATAAAGCATAGAAGCTAAAAATCAATACAAATTGTCAAGGCCTCTAAAGCAAAAGCCAACTTCAGTGCTCTGTTTACCTCTGTGGGTTCTATTTTTGCTAATATTTTGGTCGGAGAGGACTCTTTTATTATTATAGACCAGTAAATGCACTTAAAAATACCCTTAAAAACATTTTATCTCAGACATTTTAAGTTATGAATGGGAACATTATTAGGGTGCCTAACCCAATATATTGCCATCATTTGAACCACATGCCTTTTTATCTGTGGGTAGCTTATAGGTTTTTTTTTGGTTTGGTACAGTTGGCCTTGGCAGAATTCCCATTTTCTTTAATATATCAACACATGGTTAAAATCTTATCATAAAGAATACATCAGCTTTCTCCTTTGCCTTTCCTGTACTTGGTGAATATTGTAATATCAAACTGAGTATAGAAATGAGGGAAAGAAGGCAACATTATGATAATGGGTAGAAAAATTGGCTTATATTGAAAGTGAGGAAGAAATAAACTTTGGCATGGAGCTATTGCTCATTGAGTAGTCATGTAACAGAAGCATCTAATTGAGCTGAGTTTATTACTCTTCAGATATTCTAATAATAATTCTCTGGGAGAGGTGCTGGGATGGCTCAGTTGGTTCAGTGTCCAACTTCAGCTCAGATCATCATCTCGTTGGTGTATTCAAGCCCCACATCGGGCTCTGTGCTGACAGCTTGGAGCCTAGAGCCTGCTTCAGATTCTGTGTCTCCTTCCCTTTCTCTCTCTCTCTCTCTCTGCCCTTCCCCTGTTTGCACTCTTTCTTTTTCTCTCTCAAAAATAATAAGTAAACATTAAAAAAGTAGTTTTCTAGTAGATAAAGAAGTTCTTGGTGGTCAGTTTTTGGAAGCGGTGAAAAAACCTAAGATAAAACAAGAGTTGGTCAGATCTTATCCTGTCATCCATGTAGACATGGCATCTGTAGTGTGGTTTACTAATGAGGGAGTTGTGGGCAGAAAGGTTGAGTGTTTTCTGTTGTGTGGATGAGCCAATATGCCACATTCTCTAATTGGAAAATTAAGGTCCTTCTATTTGGCCATTTGACCCTGTGGATTCAACAGAAACAATTCAAAGCACAATGATGCCATTATGGCTGACATTGTATAGGCCCAGTGGAACTAATGGAGGAGGGGGGAAGAATTGCTCCTCTTTAGAATTACAAATTAAATATGTATGAAATGTCCCCTACTCTAGCTTTACTTCCTCCTCAAAATCTGGCTCAGGGGAATATTTGGAAAATATAGATTTGACAAGTGAAACATAAATAACGTATTTAGTTTCTTGGTAGCTGAATATATTTTTGTTGTTAACCTAGAGCGATGCCAAAAGAGAAAATCAACTATTTAAGTACCCTGTGGGTAGCCTGCTCAGGAAAATGACAAAACAAAATAAATGGCTGTTTTCATATTGCTCCCTAGTGCAGCTAGAAAGAAATGGTATTATTTCTTGAGTCTGACATAAATACTGGATTTCCAGATTGCTAGATTTTATATGTGTATTTGCGAGTGTTAAGTTTTTTGCAATGTTCTTCAGAAAATTAACAAATGAAAGTGACTTAAAGATGCACAAGATCTACGTTTCAAATAAGTGACCTACATGGGGAAAAAGACCATATATTTCTGGAATTAATGTAATCATCACAGATGTTTTTTAAACAGCATTGTATGGAACTTTTAAATGTTCACTGTTTTTTATTAAAACAGCAAGTAATCTGGATGAGTTATGTAGTTAATAGCTAATAAAATGAATTTTCATTAAATTATAATTCCCTGTAGAATGGAATATATTTGCAGACAGCAATCACAGAATACAGTAGTGGGACAGTTTTCTTACTATAAGCCAGAGAGATTTCATCTTTAAGGAAATCCAGCGGCTTCAATTGCATTGTAGTAGCCTATTCTTGGCTTGGTTAGAGGATTTTCAAGTTGGCAGTCACTAAGATATTAAATACTCCCAGGATTGTAGGAATTATTAAACTCAAAACACTAGATCTATTTTTAGAAGAAAACTTTTGTTACCGGTTTTGATTTGCTTACACAAAGATTAGTAAAATCTAGCTAAGCAGTGCATATGTTCATGGTTCACACACTTAATATACCTTGAAGCTAAATTGCAAGAGCTAGAACATGGTGCTAAACATAAAGTATAAAAACCTGATTTTAATTGTAGTTGTGCAACTAACAAGTTGTGCAATCTCTCAATCTTGAGGACTTGTCTGGGCTTCTGTTTCTTGATCTGTGAAAGAAGATCACACCAAAGGACTATTCTGTAAACTTGATAAAGATTAAGAAGTGCACTATTAACTAAATGAGTCAGTTGCAAAAGACAGAAACCCAGCTCAGTGTGGCTTTTACTGAAAAAAGAATTGATTTCCTGGTTAACTTGGTGGAAGGTACAGACGTAGACCAGCTCCAGGGGTGGCTGGATCCAAGGGCTGACTGGGGACCTCAATAGTCAATTTTTCCTTGCCCATTTCTTGCCTCGTAAATGCCTTCTAGTCCAGCTGTTTTCATGCATTAATTATGAAGTTCCAGATTTAATTATGCTACATAGAACAACGCCAGAGAAAGAAAACCTCTCCTTTCTAATGTTCCAACAAAATCCTAGAATTGATACTGACTTGCCTGATTTGGGTCATGTGGCCAAGGAAATAAAATTCTCTAATTCCTTAGGCATGGGTTATGTCTCTACCCTTAGGTTGAGGAGAGAAAAATGCCCCTTCTTGTCAAACCTTGTGAACAGGATTACATGGCTCCTATAAAAGAAAATTGAGGTTCTGTTACCTCAAATGGAAAGAGAAAAGGTATACCTAGAAAGAAAAACAGATATTCAGCACAGATCTTCTTTATTTGATAGAAAAATCAATCCTACTGATTTTAGATTGTATTGACATTGAAACTACATTTTGCCATATTTTTATAACTTAAGATAAATGTTTTTTTTTAAACAACAATTAAGTGTAGAAGGAATGATAGAGTTTTAAAATCAACATTTGCAAACTTGAGTGTAATAATTTCTTCATTAATCATCAGCATAAGCTACAAGAAATTTAAACACAAAATGCCACTTGGAAATTGAACTGGATCTTGGATTTTAAAAAAATACTATAAAACTACTTTTTGGGGGTAATAAGGAAAACTTAATATGGGCTATATGTTAGTGATATTAGTGATGATGTTTTTCTTTGATGGCGTTTGGTTATTGGGGAGCATGGCTGTATTACAGCATCCATACTGAAGCATTTTGGAGGTGGGTGGCTAGGATCTGCAACTTGCTTGAAAGGGTTAAGCAAAATAAACACAATACATATATTTCTGTAAATACGTATGCACATAGGTATATCAACTAAAGATATAAAAGGGAAAAGTTACTGATACTTCATTTCTTAAACAACTTGGAATTGATTATATTAACAATAAAAGTTATTAACATACTTTGGGGGTCCTATTATGAATCATATCACTCTAGTCCTTATATCCTTCTATATTCCTCTGTCCTTGTCCTATTCCCTCATCCAAAGAAAAACAAACAGTGCTGAGATATCTCTGTTGATGTTGACTCTCTATTGTCAATTCATTTCTTAGCCATGCCAGTGACTATTAGTATGTACGCAGTTATTTGCAGCTTCTATTCAATGAATGGTTCTGGAAGAATCAGTGAAATTAGGAATGATCCCCTCTGCTGCTATGTAACACTAATACTTAAAATTTCTTGAATTCACTATATGAAGGCATAATGTTAGATGATCTAATACCCACGGGAAAGCTACGATGTAAATAAAAATTATTGCCCCAATACCTACCCTAGTCAAATCACCATCATCTGTCTCTTGCCTGAAACACTACTCTGGGCTCTTAACAGCTTGTAATACTGTGCCTGTGTAAAGTATCCTCTCTACAGAGGCTAGAGGCACATTCCATAGGTCAGAGACAGGAATTTCTGTCTGTAGTTAGAAAATGCTCAGCCTTGGTCAATGCCTGGCATATTGATGGTGTTAAATAAATACTGATTGAATAGATAGATGTCACTTAGCTCTTTCAAACATTTTAATGGCTTACCTTTATACTTAAAATAACATGTGAAGCCCTTACCCTGGCTCACAAGACCTTGAATGAACTTTCTTTTGGCCTACCTTTCTTGTGTAGTATGCTGTTTCCACTTAATTTATATTAGCCTTCTCTGCCCAACCAAAGTAAGTTTGGTCTTGACTCCAGTTTTTGTTCTGTTTTTTGTTTTTTTTTTTTGTTTTTTTTTTTTTTTTTTTTTTTTTTTTTTTTTTTTTGGTGGGAGGGGGGATTGGGCAGAGTATTCCCTCTGCTTGAAATCTTCTGTCTCCAGATCTTCCCTTGGTTGTCTGTCTTTTCATACATATCTCAAGTCAAATGGCTTTGCATTACAGAATCCTTCTTGACTACCATCCAATCTTAATTAGTGCTTCCAGCTAGATGCTATTGATCACATCACCCCCATTTGTTTTCTTCATAGCTCTGATGAATACACTCTCTTTGAATGAGGAAATCATGGAGTATAGAGGTCAATAATGCATATTTGTGATGATTTGAACCCAAATACATGTCGCTATACTTTATGTATATTCATCTTCCAGATCAATTGACTTCTGTGTTCCAACCAACGCCAAGATTGGGTAATTTTCTTAGGGTATTTTCTCCGATTCTGTTTTTTGGAATATAGTATATATATCCTCAGTTGTAGATTCAAGTAGAACAGTTGGAGAGAGAAATATTCTTTGTTCCATTGAACCACCACTTTTTACAATTTTTCTGATTTTTCAGGCTGGCTTAGTCTATACCTTCTTTTGTTTTCTCTTGGGAAACAGTGAGAAAGCAAAAACTGGAATTAATATTCACCCTAGAACTTTAGTTTTAATGGATAACTCTGGGCAAAATTCCTTTTTAGGTATCTACCAAGCAGGTCCCACAAAAACTGTCAGTTTACACGTGTTTAGAATCCTTTTTTCCTATTAATTGAGATCTATGAAACGATAAAAATGTACTGTTCAATAGAAACCATTACAGTTGTTTTTGTCACATAGATAAAGAAGAATAAGTTTATGTGATAAATTATATATTTAGTCAGAAGTCTGGACATGTGTAACATTTCAAAATCTCTTGACCTACATTAGTTTATAAGGAGTTTAAAATATTCCAAAGGAGGTAGGCATTTGAAAATATCCCTCTTTAACAGATTACAACATTGAGGCACAGCTTGGTAAAAAGATCCCTAAGGAACTCATCTATGCACTAATAGCCAACTAGTATACTCAGAGATGGAAATTAAGTCTCTTGATTCCTTACCCAGGATTATTCTTGTCATGGGAGATAGTTAAGAAAGTTAAAATAAATGAAAGTACTTTAAAAAGTCAACACAAAATCAGGGTATAGAAGTTTTATAACATAAATATTTTGAATGAGGTGCAGAGGGAATAAATTTTCATTGTTTTTAAGCACCTAAAATGAACAATATAAATGGCCATATTATTAGGCATTTGAAAAGAATCCATTAAGGCAGAATGCTTATTAGAGTAAAGTCCTATGTTAAATCTCACTTTCAACATTTGTGAAAACTGTACCCTTCCTGAACATCAGCTAAAGTACCTCTTTGCCTTGTTTCACTGAAATCATAATTTAGACTTATGCAATAATTGAGTCTGAATAGAAGTAAATTTTACTCAGTTTGATTCTTCCAACAAATGATACATGTGGATAAAAACTCATAAATTCAGCTAATTATATAGTTTTTCTTTCATAAATATTAAGCTTTCTGATGAAAATGATAATGAATCTAAAGATGAATTTATAAGTTAGAATGCCTTTAGCAAACTTGTGGCATGAAATAGAATTAATAAGAAAAGTTTACTTTTTAAGGGTGTGAGGAGTGTAGGCTTCCTCTGATCTTTCTGGAACTCCTTGTTGGTGGACCCAAACCTGAAGCTGGAGGTGAGGCCAGTCCCTTAAGGCAATGAGCAGGATAGGGAAGGTGAAGTAGACTTGCAAGGGCAGAGTGAAGGTGTCTAGCAGAGTGATATTGGTGATGATGAGGATGATGAAGCTAGTATTTGAGTAGTTGACATCTGTCTACCACTGTATTTACCACTTCATATCTCTCAACTCCATCCTCACAAATACCCAAGAAGTCAGCATTCCATTCCACAGATGAAATTTTGAGACTTTACTTGATATCTAGTGAATTTCTTACAGATGAATTTGTGATGATCCTCTTCCTTGGGACAGAGAGTCCACAAGGAAAGAAGAAACAAATGTCAACCTATGGCAGTGTGAATTCTCCCACAGAATTTTGTTATGATTATTTCTCTTGGAAAAAAATAAAAAAGCAATACAGATATATGTGTGGTTGAGTATAGATTTTAATATATGTAATAAAGTACAGATAAATTTTTTATAGTTTTCTAGACCTAACAATAAGAATGCTCTGTGTCAAAATTTGCCAAGTGTTGTGTTACTGGATGCATGCAGCAGATGAGCTAATAAAGGTTAGTCTCACAGCCTATTGTGAATCTTGTGGTTAAGCCTTAGAAAGAGAAAAACCAAGGAGATAGTTGTTGGAAACAGCAACTTTAGAGGAATTAAACAGGTAAGGAGCCTGCCCTATTCATGTTTTTGAGACCTGAGACACAGTGTTTTTATACTGGCTCTTCTGGAATAGGAAAAGGGGATCCACATACTGTACCCATCCTCTGCTAACTCATGAACACCATCCAGCCTGGGAAAGCCCATGGGTGTGGTGATGATGATGAGTAGGGGGAAGGCAGGGAATTGGTGAGTGTTTTGTTTTTTTTTTCCCTTGCTTTCAATATTCAACAAACAGGCTTTCCCTGCTTAATTTGTAAGTGACTGAAATAAACATGGCTCAAATTGAACCACATATGAAGGGCTAGAAAAGATCTGGATAAGATAACACAGAAACCTTTTTGTGGTACTTTGACAGGATGATTAGATAATAAATACTGGAAATGGATCGTGTACCCTTGTGTACTTTCAAAATCCATCTCCTTGCTACTTTATTCTCTTGATCTTGATCTTTCTTCATCTACACAAGGGAAGCCAAGTACAGTTAACAATATATTGCTTGTTTTCATATATTAATGGGAAAACTGGTCACTCCCTTTGTTTCATATTCTACCTCATTCTATCAGGATACATAAAATGGGTGTGAAAAAATAGCCCCATAGGGTACAGAATAGAATGACTTAGAAAGGAGAAATGGAAAAAAAATATGGAGTTAGTGCTACCCATATCTAGAGACTTTATCAGAGACCTCTTTAACTCAAATCTATGTAAGTAGCTTATATAAAGGTAGTAGTCATTCAAACATGATACTCAAGGACTGTGAAGAAGGTTCATGACTCAAAATTAACATAACCATATCAGATTTGTCTGTATCCATGCCAGGCTAGCTCCTGCCTTCTGTTTATTTTACTTCTCTATAAAATGGGTATAGACATCTTGAGGGCTTTTCTGAAGATTGATAAAGTAATTTGTAGAAAGGACTCTTAAATCCCCAGAGATGGTTGCAATCAATTAATTATAGGTATTTTTCCATGGTTTATTTTACCACCTGAAAATTTGCTGGCCACATCACCATGGAAACATGTGTTCTAGTTTAGTGTTAGAGAAATGGAAGCATGTCTTGCATTTGATTTTATTGATAGAACATTTTGGTTGAATTCCATGGAGAAATATAGACCATGAAAGAAATTATTGTTTTGCTAGAATCACACTTAGGGGATCTGCACCACTTTATGGATCTCTTAGATATTACCATATAACACAACAAACTTTCCCCACTCCTTTTTGAAAAAAGAATTAGACACTAATACTATAATAGACCTATAGAATTTTCTCATCTCTTCTGTTCCTACTTGTCAAAATTAAAATACTTGATATTGGGGTGCCTGGGTGGCTCAGTCAGTTAAGTGTCTGACTTCAGCCTAGGTCATGATTTCACAGTTCATGGGTTGGAGCCCGGCATTGAGCTCTGTGCTGATAGTTCAGAGCCTGGAGCCTGCTTCAGATTCTGTCTCCCTTTCTCACTCTGCCGCTCCCCTCTCATGCTCTCTGTCTCTCTGTCTGTCTCTCTCTCTCTGTTTTTAAGTTGGGAAAAAAACTAAAAAAAAAAAAAAAAAAACTATATATATATATATATATATATATATATATATATATATATACACACACACACACACACACACACACACACACACACACACACTAGTTGCTATTAACTCTGCTCTGAATTCTTAAAGAGCCTAATATTGACAGTACTGTCCTAACTCCTCTCTATAGAATGTTAGGTTTCTTCTAAATTATGCACTTACTTTTCCATGTATCCCATTGAATCTGTTTGCATTAAAAACAAATCAAAACAACTCACTGATGAATGGAAAGGAGCCAGCTGATACTCAGCTTTCCTTGCTGGCTACAGTCTGAGCCACGAAGCATTACCCACAAAATGGGCTTTCTTCCTGGTGTCGTTCTCCTTCACGTTTCAGTTACTGAGTCAGTGAATATGGATCAGAGCTTGAAAAAAAACCTGTGATTTGCTCAGAAAAACATTGCATTAAGTGCATCAGTGCTTTCCCTGCCTGAAAACACCTGTTAGGAGGCACAAATATAGCTTCTCATTGTTGGCTTTCTTGAGTATCAGAGTTTATTATTTAACTGATGACTGGGAGAAATGAGCTCCTGTAACAATCTGACCACAAACTGAAGAAGGTTTTTATATTTATTATTTAAAATACCGCAGGATGGAAGGATCTAGGAATGTTGACCTTTAGTCTTGGTCAGATAAGAAATGAATTCCAAGAATAATTTTAAAAACTTAGAAATGTTTTAGAACAAGACAATTATTCAGAAAAAAAATGTGTTTTAGATAGGAAATAGGAATTTGGTCAAGATAAAGAAAAAAGGATGGAATTTCTTTAGGAGTTTTATTGGAGAGATTAATTGAGATAAAATTACAGTTAATAAATACCCCAGTACACCATAATAGACACTAATGGACACTGTCCCATGTAGTATATAGTATCAGTTACTATATGGTAGCATTCCCTAAGGTAATTTGTTTCCTTACCTAAATGTTGTGGAAGCTGGAATGGAGAATAGCTTCTTAACATCCTCTAAAAAATTGCAAAGGATTTGAATGTTCTTGAACATATTATTTAATTATATCCTAGAATGGTATATTTCCAACTATGTAATCATATATTTTACTATCTGCAGATAGATTAATTTTTTTTCTGTTCCTCTACCACTGTTCCTTGCAATGGTACTCAAACCTGACTGCTCATTGGATTATCTAGAAAACATTTTTAAAACCTAGCTGAGCCTAGGCCCCAATCCATATGTAATGAGTCAGAATCTTATATTGTAATGGAGACCTGGATGAGTAGCTGTATACTTAGAGGCTAACATCTGGGATTGTGATGCCTCCCGCTTTGGTCATCTTCAAAATTACTTTGGCTATTTGGGGCCTTTTGTGGTTCCATACAAATTTTAGGATTGCTTGTTCTAGCTTGGAGAAGAATGCTGGTGCAATTTTGATTGGGATTGCATTGAATGTGTAGATTAATTTGGGTCGTATTGACATTTTAACAATATTTATTCTTCCAATCCATGAGCACGGAATGTTTTTCCTTTTCTTTATATCTTCTTTGATTTCCTTCATAAGCTTTCTGTAATTTTCAGCATACAGATCTTTTACATCTTTGGTTAGGTTTATTCCTAGGTATTTTATGCTTCTTGGCACAATTGTGAATGGGATCAGTTTCTTTATTTGTCTTTCTGTTCCTTCATTATTAGTGTATAAAACTGCAATTGATCTGTACATTGATTTTGTATCCTGCAACTTTGCTGAATTCATGGATCAGTGCTAGCATACTTTTGGTGGAGTCTATTGGGTTTTCCATGCATAATATCATGTCATCTGCAAAAAGTGAAAGCTTAACTTCATCTTTGCCAATTTTGATGCCTTTGAATTCCTTCTGTTGTCTGATTGCTGATGCTAGCCCTTCCATCACTGTTAAACAACAGCAGTGAGAGTGGACATCCCTGTCGTGTTCCTGATCTCAGGGGGAAAGCTCTCAGTTTTTCCCCATTGAGTTTTTCCCCTGATATTAGCTGTGGGCTTTTCATAAATGGCTTTTATGATGTTTAAGTATGTTCCTTCTATCTCGACTTTCTCAAGGGTTTTTATTAAGAAAAGATGATATATTTTGTCAAATGCTTTTTCTGCATCAATTGACAGGATCATATGGTTCTTATCTTTTCTTTTATTAATGTGATGTATCATATTGATTTTGTGAATGTTGAACCAGCCCTGCATCCCAGGAATGAATCCCACTTGATCATGGTGTACAGTTCTTTTTATATGCTCTTGATTCGATTTGCTAGTATCTTGTTGAGAATGTTTGCATCCATATTCATCAGGGATATTGGCCTGTAGTTTTCTTTTTTTTTTTTACTGGGTCTCTGTCTGCTTTAGGAATCAAAGTAATGCAGGCTTCATAGAATGAGTCTGGAAGTTTTACTTCCCTTTCTATTTTTTTGGAATAGCTTGAGAAGGATAGGTATTATCTCTGCTTTAAATGTCTGGTAGAATTCTCCTGGGAAGCCATCTGGTCCTGGACTCTCATTTGTTGGGAGATTTTTGATAACCGATACAATTTCTTCACTGGTTATGGGTCTGTTCAAGCTTTCTATTTCCTCCTGTTTGAGTTTTGGAAGTGTGTGGGTGCTTAGGAATTTGTCCATTTCTTCCAGGTTGTCCAGTTTGTTGGCATATAATTTTTCATAGTATTCCCTGATAATTGCTTGTATTTCTGAGGGATTGGTTGTAATAATTCCATTTTCATTCATGATTTTATCTGTTTGGGTCCTCTCCCTTTTCTTTTTGAGAAGCCTGGCTAGAGGTTTATCAATTTTGTTTATTTTCTCAAAAAACCAACTCTTGGTTTCGTTGATCTGTTCTACAGTTTTTTAGATTCTATATTGTTGATTTCTGCTCTGATCTTTACTATTTCTCTTCTTGTGCTGGGTTTGGGATGTCTTTGCTGTTCTGCTTCTATTTTCTTTAGGTGTGCTATTAGATTTTGTACCTGGGATTTTTCTTGTTTCTTGAGATAGGCCTGGATTGCAATGTATTTTCCTCTCAGGACTGCCTTCGCTGCATCCCAAAGCATTTGGATTGTTGTATTTTCATTTTCATTTGTTTCCATATATTTTTAAATTTCTTCTCTAATTTCCTGGTTGACCCACTCATTCTTTAGTAGGGTGTTTTTTAACCTCCGTGCTTTTGGAGATTTTCCAGACTTTTTCCTGTGGTTGATTTCAAGCTTCATAGCATTGTGGTCTGAAAGTATGCATGGTATGATCTCAATTCTTGTATACTTATGAAGGGCTGTTTTGTGAGCCAGTATGTGATCTAACTTGGAGAATGTTCCAAGTGCACTTGAGAAGAAAGTATATTCTGTTGCTTTGGGATGCAGAGTTCTAAATATATCTGTCAAGTCCATCTGATCCAATGTATCATTCAGGGCCCTTGTTTCTTTATTGATCCTGTGTCTAGATGATCTATCCATTGTTGTAAGTGGAGTATTAAGGTCTCCTGCCATTACCACATTCTATGATAAGTGTAATCTTAATCCCCTTCAACTGTCTAAACCATCTGTTTGCCTACCTTCCCTTTGGAACCATCAGTTGATTCTGTATAGTTAAGAGTCTGTTTCTTGGATTGCCTCCCTCTGTTTTTTTTTTTTTTTCTCTTCGCTTGTCTGTTTCTCTCTTAAATTCTATCTGTGTGAAAACATGTATCCTTATGTGTCTAATTTCACTTAGCATTATAGTCTCTAGATCCATCCATATTGCTGCAAGTGGCAAAATTTCATTCTTTTTAATGGCCAAATAATACTCCAGTGTGTGTGTGTGTGTGTGTGTGTATACACACCACCTCACTTGGGCTGCTTCCATAATTTGGATATTGTAAATGTGCTGCTATAAACATAGGGGTGCATATATCTTTTCAAATGAGTGTTTTCATGTTCTTTAGGTAAATTTCCAGTACTAGATTTGCTGTGTCATAAGATAGTTATGAGTAGTTGTACTCTTAATTTTTTTAAGGACCCTCCATACTGTTTTCTACAGTGCCTATAGGCATTCCCATCATAAGTACAAGAGGGTTCCTTTTTCTCCATGTCCTTGCCAACTCTTGTTTCTTCTGTTACTGATTTTAGCCCTTCTGACAAGTGTGAGGTGATACCTCATCATGGTTTTCCTTTTCATTTCCCTGGTTATGAGTGCTGTTAAACATTCTTTTCGTGTATCTGTTGGCCATCTATATGTCTTGAGAAATATTTTTGTCTTCTGACCATTTTGAATTGAATTATTTATTTTTGAGGTGTTGAGTTCTATAAGTTCTTTCTATATTTTGGATATTAACCCTTTCTTGGGTATGTCCTTTTCAAATATACTCTCTCATTCTATAGGTTGCCTTATAGCTTTGTTGATTTTTTTTTTTCCTTCATTGTGCAGAAGTTTTTATTTTGATGTAGTCACAAAAGTTTTCTTTTTTTTAATGTTTCCCTTGCCTCAGAAGATCTATCTAGAAAAATGCTGCTATGGCAACACACATTGCCTGTGTTCCAGGGTTTTAATGATTTCAGGTCTCACATTTAGGTCTTTAATCTGTTTTTATACTTATTTAAGTGTATGGTATAAAAAGTGGTCCAGTGTCATTTTTTGGCATGTAGCTGTCCAGTTTCCCTGACACCATTTGTTGAAGAAACTTTTCCCACTGCCTATTACTTACCTTGTTGAATATTAAGCAACCCTATATATGTGGATTTTTTTTTTTGAGCTGTCTATTCTGTTCCATTGATCTGTGTCTGATCTATGCCAGAACCATACTGTTTTGATTACTATACCTTTGTACTATATCTTGAAATCTGTAATTGTGATCTCTCCAGTTTCGTTCCTGTTTTTCAAGATTTCTTTGGATATTTGGGGTCTTTTTTGATTGCATACAAATTTTAGAATTATTTGTTCTAGTTCTGTGAAAAATTATTTTTGATTAATTGGGATTGTCTTTTTAATTTCTTTCTGCTATTTCATGATGAGTGTATACAAACACAACAGAATTTCTATATTTTGATTTTTTTTTTTTTTTTTTTTTTTTTTTGTATCCTGTGACCTTACTGAATCTGAATTCATGTATCAGATCTAGTACTGTTTTGGTGGAGTCGTTAGGGTTGTCTGTATATTGTATCGTGTCATCAACAAACAGTGAAAGTTTTGCTTCTTCCTTAACAATTTATTTGCTTTTTATTCATTTTATTTATTTATTTTCTTGTCTGATTACTGTAGCTACAACTTCTAGTACTAGGTTGAATAAAAGTGGTGAGAGTGGACATCCTTGCTTTATTTCTAATCTTAGTGGAAAGAATGTGTTTTTCAACACTGAGAATGTTATCTGTGGGTTTTTCATATATGCCTTTCTTATGTTGAGGTATGTTCCATCTAAACCTACTTTGTTGAGTTTTTCATGCATGGATATTATACTTGACCAGATGCTTTTTCTGCATCTAATTAAATGATATGTGGTTTTTATCTTTTATCTCGTTATTATATATCATGTTCATTTGTGAATACTGAACTACACTTGTATCCTAGGAATAAATCATGGTGGATTGTGAATAATTTTTTAATGTAAGGCTAGATTTGGTTTGCTAATTATTTTTGTTGTGAGGGTATTGTCTACTTATTTAAATGTAAGTTAGTTAACATATAGTGTAGTCTTAGCTTCAGGAGTAGAACCCAGTGACTCATCTCTTACATAAGACACCCAGTGATCATCCCAAAAAGTGACTTCCTTAATGCCGATCACCCATTTAACCCATCTCCCCATCCGCCTCTCCTCCAGCAACGCTCCGTTCTCTTAAGAGCCTCTTACGGTTTGCCTCCCTCTGAGTTTTTATCTTCTTTTGTTTGGTAGTATGTTATTTATCTTCTTTTGTTTGGTAGTATGTTATTTAACCTCAATATATTTGTGTTCTTTCCAGGTTTTTTCCCTATGGTTGATTTCTAGTTTCATAGCATGTGGTTGAAATACTCATGGTATTATTTATATCTTTTTGTATTTGAGACTTGTTTTGTAGCCTAATATATGATCTCTTATGGAGAATGTTCCATATGTACTTGAAAATAATGTGTATTCTTAGGTTTGGGGATGGAATGTTCTGAATATATCCATTAGATCCATCTGAATGTGTCTTTAGGTGTGAAATGGGTCTTTTGTAGGCAGCCTATAGATGGGTCTTTTTTTTATCCATTCTGTGTCCCTATTTAATTGGAGTGTTTAGTCCTTTTACATTCAAAGTGAGTATTGATAGGTACATATTTATTGCCATGTTAGTTGTTTTATGGTTGTTTTTGTAGCTCTTCTCCATTCCTTTCTTGCTTTCTTTTCTTAGGGTTAGTTGGCTTTCTTTTAGTGATATACTTTCATTCCTTTTTTCCCCCTACCTATTAGTGATTTTTACTTTGTGGTTACCATTAGCTTCATATGTAACATCTTAGGCATGTACCAGTCTACATTTAATTGATGCTCAGTTAAGTTTGAATTCATTCTTTACTCCTCCTCCCTCCACAAGTTTTAGGTAAAAAAAATGTCATACTTTACATTATTTTATTTGGTGAATTCCTATCTGATTTTTATAGACATACTTAATATTAATGCTTTTGTGCTTCTTATTCCTAATTATGATCTTTCCTTTCCACTTACATAGTCCCCTTTAACATTTGTTACATGGCTGGTGTAGTGGCAATGAATTCCTTTAACTTTTCTTTGGGGAAACTCTTGATCCCTTCTGTTCTGAAAGATAGCCTTGCTGGATAGAATATTCTTGGCTGTAAGTTTTTTTTTTTTTCTCATTTCTAAATTTTTCTTTATTACTACTTTTTGCCATTTTAATTACTATATGTCTTGGTGTGGACCTACTTGGGTTGATTTGGTGGAGGACTCTCCATGCCTCCTGGATCTGGATGCCTGGGTGTTTCCTTCCCTGGATTCATTTTCAGTTATTAATTCAACTAAAATTCATGCCCCTTTATCTTCTCCTCCTGGGATCTTTATAATGTGAATGTTACTATGATTGATGGTGTTGCTGATTTCCCTTAGTCTATTTTCATTTTTTAATCTATTTTTTCTCTCTCCTGTTCAGCTTAATTGCTTTCCATTACTCTGTCCTCCAGATCACTGATAAGTTCTTCTGTTTTCTCTAGTGTACCATTTATTCTTTCTAGTGTATTTTTAATTTCACTTACTGAGTTCTTCATCTGATTGCTTCTCTTTTGTGTTTTCTTTGTTGAGGGTCTTCCTGAGATCCATCACTTTTTTCTTTAATTCTAGTGAGTATCTTTATGATTACTATTAAAATTCTCTATTAAGCATATTGCTTAAATCCATTTTGTTCAAGTCTCTTGCTGTATTTTGTCCTATTCTTTCATTTGAGAAATGTTCAACTATATCTTAATTTTCTCTAAATTTCTGTGTTTGTTTTTCTGTGTTAAGAAAAACACCCAACACCCCAGGTGCTACATGTCCTGCTCTTAAAAGAAGTGGCTTTGGGGCGCCTGGGTGGCGCAGTCGGTTAAGCGTCCGACTTCAGCCAGGTCACGATCTCGCGGTCCGTGAGTTCGAGCCCCGCGTCAGGCTCTGGGCTGATGGCTCGGAGCCTGGAGCCTGTTTCCGATTCTGTGTCTCCCTCTCTCTCTGCCCCTCTCCCGTTCATGCTCTGTCTCTCTCTGTCCCAAAAATAAATAAAAAAAAAAAAAAAAAAAAAAAAAGAAGTGGCTTTATGAAGATGAAGTCCTATAATGCGTTGCATTGCAATGTATCTTGTTCACCATAAGCTGGTGCTTAAGGAGTGTCTCCTATATGTGTTGTGTGCACCCTACTCTATGCCTCCAGTCTAGTCATCTGCAATGGCTTTTTTTTTGCCTGTTGTGGTTATCGTTTGGGGCCAGTCTGGAGCAGCTTTGGGCTTGAGTTGAGTCAGACCAGACATAGGCCTTGGATGCAGTAGCACCAAACTGCAAGGAGCTTTCCCTGCATTGTCCCCTGAGAAGCTTTGGTTGATGGGTGGAGCCTGTAGTCATTTAAGCCCCACTGATTGTTAGGCCCCTCTGGTTTTTAAAGCCAAATGTTATAGGATCTGTTTCCCTGTGTGGGTCCCCTGTGCCTGGGGTGTCGGGTGTGAGGGTCTGGTCATCTCCCTGCCCCCTGCATCCCTCACAAGTCCCTTTGGTCATGACTGTGTTTCTACACTTTCTACCCTCTTGAGTGTGGCCTCCTCTCTACATTTAGCTGTTGAGAGTCTATTCTGCCGGTCTCTGTGTTGTTTTCTGAGTAATTTACACTGATTTGGGTGTTACCTGGTTGTATCCATAGATCTAGGTGAGCTTAGGATCTTCCCACCCAGCCATCTTCCCCAGAAATCACCACTTGTTATTTTTAAATGCTAGGTTGCAAATGAGGACCTGGATTTAAATGGACTTGAGTCAAGTTCTTCACTTCCTGATCAAACTTCTTGGTTTTCATGCTTTGATTCAACCTGATTTTTTTTAAGAAATATTTTCAACCTCCCTATACTATCTGGAAATAATTTTTATTCATAATAAAATCTATTTCAAAAAAGTAAAAACAAAACCCTGAATGAAAATAATAAAAGGAAAGCAATTTAAACTAAAAATAGTAAGCAGCACATTATTTACTTCATGACTAAATATGCAGGTCTGACCACCGTGGGAGATGTCATAAAGTAACCAGCTGTTTATACCTATAATTAACCTTGTAATCACCGAATGCCACAGCTATATATGCACATGATGCAGATGTATTATATAGGCAGCCAGTGTACTTGGAGCAGCATTGCTTCAAGTACATAGTTTTTCCAGAGGTGAAGTTCTTGATAAATTTCTGAAGAGAATAGTGGAATTTTCCTCTTGATTTACAATGTAGTGGCAATACTGGAAAACTCAGTATGTGTTAAAACTTTGAAAAGATAATCTATATGTATTAAACACAGATTCTGGGCTCTAATCATTATAAACAGGTTGCTCACAAATGTGGCTGTTCACGGGACTCAAGTCATGTGGGGTGTCTTACTCTTCTTCTTTGTATGGGACTCCCTGGTAAATTTCAGAAAGCTAAAAACGTCTAGCCCTTGCCCACTAAATGAGAGTAGAATCCCCATTCTTTGCCCTCAAAATCCTGTGATAACCAAAAACGCCCCAAGAAATTCACCATATATAATCTAGGGGACAGCAGGACTGTTGTCAAGACCTACGATGATGCACTAAATTACCTACAGATATCCCCTAAGGCTAACCTTGGATATGAATCTTGTGGGCGTACTGTATAGTGGTTAAGCGGGTAGCTAAATTATTTTTGTTATGTGCTTATTCAAGGTTTGTTATTATGCACTTAGTCAAGGAGCATATTCTCTGAATCCTTCTGTATTTAAAGTAGCATCTTTTAAAATAGAGATTAATTATACAGAGGCAAAAGGTGAAGCTATAGAAGAAATGTGATGCTGATCTCACTCCATTACTTTCAAGATTGGAACACAGTGACACATACAGATGCTCTAGAAGAGAATAAAAAAAATCTATTTTTCTGTCTAAGATGTTCCTGTAACACTTCAAAAATTCTTAACAGGGATTTCTCCTTGACTGCATGCTGGCCCACAATGAAGCTAAAAATAGTTTTGCTTCAGGCATTCTTTTTTTGCAAGCTACAATACAAAGGAAAGAATGATAGGTGTTTCCCTTTAGTAACTTAGATTTTGGTCTCCCTTTTCTGTCCTAAACAATGGCCACCAGAGAAGTCTAATTTGAATTCAAACTCTGAAAACTGAACAAGCTGGGTATTCATCTTTGTCATCTTTTTTTCAGTATGATTCACCATTTGCTTTTCATTATAACTTACACGCATTTAATAATATTTCTCAAGGTATATGACACATTTATACTACAGTTATCGAGGAACATTCTTTTACATGGTTCATAGCTGTGTTGTTTTGACCTCTTGAAGAATCTCAGCTGCCCTTTTGTAGTAAGAAAAGATACTACGAACATTGTTAACTTTCAGGAGAAAGCTAATTTTATTCATTAGAAATAGTATACATATATATCTTAACCTCTAGTGTATCCTAGATTTGTTTTACTTCCTAGCTGACTAAAGTTCTTGATAAGGATAACATGTTTAAAGGATGCAATGGGAAAAAACTTCTTTACCTGGGGAAATGTTGAAATAAATATTTTCTGTCCAAACATCCTCTCTATTCATACCAATGACAAGTAATTTTCATAGGCGGAGACTTGCTATTCCTCTTTTTTTTTTTTTTTTTTTCAGTTTAATATGCCTCCAAAAAATTTTTGGTTTGGAAATTGATATTTTTCTCAAGTAAAAATAATAAAAGACAATTGATAGAAAAAACTTCAGGCTGGGTTGAATTTGGGGAAAGTTAACATTTGCAGTGGTTAATAAAGAGTACAGTTTTCTTTTACAAATGGGTAGTTTCTCAGTTGTAATGCAGAAAAATGTAAAATTGGGCTAAGAAGGAAATAAGAAATTAATAACCCATCCTCCTTAAACATAAACAACATTCAGTGCTCAGTCTAAAATATATCCAAGTTTCCTTTCTTTCATTAGGATTTAAAAAAATATCAATACAAAATAAAAAAATATGAAAACCAAAATGATATTAAGCTTTTAGTCACTGATGTACTCACATGTGAGTGATCAAGAGATAGTTTTTCTCATTAGTAATAGTAGGAATGAATCGAGAGGGGGAAAAAATGGGTTATTTTGGAATGGAACATTACCAGTTTTTTTTTTTTATTTTTAATCTTTTAATCTTTAAAACATATCAAATTTGTTGGTATTTCTCCCTTTAAGAGATGAAGGCTCCTCTGACTGTAGGCTGGAGTTAGGGATGTTTCTAATGAGTAGAAAAAAGCAGAAGTTAAGACATGAAGAGACTGGGGCAGAAAAACAACACACGGTGACTTTTATCTTGGTTGTTCTTGATCTTAAGTCATTTTTTTAGGGAAATCCAGCTGAGTTGTCATGAGGGCCCTCAGGCAGCCCTGGGGAGAGGCCCATGTACTCAGACACTGAGGCCTCCTGTCAGTAATCACGTGAGAGAGCCATTTAGAAGTGGATCTTTCAATCCAGGTCAAGCTTTCAGATGACTACAACCTCAGGAGGGACCCTGACCCAGAGCTTCTGGACTGAGGTCCCTCCTGAAACCCAGGCCCATAGAAACAGTTAGACAATAGATGTTTGATGTTTAAAGCCGCTAACTCTAGAGCAATTTTTACACAGCAGAAGATAACTAACATACCAATAATAGGCCTTTGATATTCACTGATATTTAGAGCACTTTATATTTGATTTATTGCAAATCCAAAGTAATCACTAGCTTCTTAACATGTCAACTAAGTTATCTAGGGAGGTTAGGGTATAATTGGATTGGTGTTAGCTAATCTTGGACAATTTTGCCAGTTTATAGAGTATTCTTATGTGTTCTTTCTGGTTGATAAATAAATTTTTCTCTGTAATAAGGTATGACTCCATCTTTTTATGATGGAAAAACAATTGATGAGATGCCAGAACTATAAGTGGGAGTAAACTCTATCAGTAAGTACAGGACCTCTAGAAGTAGGCTACTGAAGTTCAAATCCTGGCTGTAATAGTTAGAGCTATGTGACCTGGGCAAGTTACTGCTTTCCCTGTGCCTCACTTTCTTCCTCTACAAAATAGGCAGAATAATACTTTTTTTATATATCAGTTTCTAAATTTTTTTTTGCTGGTTGTTGGATTGAACATATAAAGATCAATAATTATAACTTACCGCATTAACAGAATGAAGGAGAAAATGAAATCATTAGTCTTAATATATGTAGAAAAAGCACTTGATAAATGTCTTATCAATTCACAATTTTAAAAAATAGAAGTGAGTATCTCTAATTTGTAAAAAGAACATCTACTAAACATGGAAAAAAATCTTAATGCTGAAATGTCGAATGTTTTCTCTTTGAATTTGGAAACATTTTTTAAATGGAGTTCTTTGTGTTATTAGTAACTTGGTTAGCCACGAAGTTATAAAGCCACTTTCTTCAATGCATTAACTAATTCTGTGAATTAATCTGTAGAGCGCTTATTTCTTCACCTGGGTGATAGGGTGTTTTGGCAGACAGAAAAGAATGATGGAGCTCAAAATAGCTCTTAAACAACCAGTGGCCTGGTATCAATGGGACATGGAAGTATAATCACCTGAGAGGAGAGGCAGAGAATATTTGGAATAATTAAAAAATCTGCACAGATTTTCAAATAGTGCCATTAATAAACAAGACAGTGCACCTCCTAACTAAAAGTGCACCTCTTGGGGCACCTGGGTAGCTCAATTGGTTGAGTCTCCAACTTTGGCTCATGTCATGATCTCGTGGTTTGTGGATCTGAGCCCTGGGTCAGGCTCTGTGCCGACAGCTTGGAGCCTGGAGCCTGCCTCAGATCCTGTGTCTCCCTCTGTCTTTCTGCCCCTCCCCCACTCACCCTCTTTGTGTGTGTCTCTCTAAATAAACATTAAAAAAAATTAACCTCTTCATGCTAAAATTACGCAGAAGGAGGGGGATTTGTTAGCAACTCTGAAAATTTACAGGAAGTTCTTTTTTGTCTTTATCTTGCCATTGTCACAAAGAAATTCCTTTGTTAATCCTAAACATTTCTTGGAATTTTTATGTCTTAGTATCCAAGATTTCTGAATGTGGAAAATTGTGGTTATCAAATCATGTACAATAAAACAATACAAATAATATATGTAATCCTTTATAGTTTACTGGGATACATCCATGTTTATTTCATTGAAAAAAGTTATGAAATAGTTGGACACTTTAACTGCCTGTTTTTCAGTTAGTTTCCCCAGTAGACAAAAAAAAAAACCACAAATGAAAATATGGCAAGTGTTCTCCCCATTTCCCCATCCTCAGACCCTAACAATATCTGCAATAGGGAGAGACCAGTTTATTGAATGAAATAAGATTTAATTACTTGTTAGCACCATGACCTTGAACAATTGTTGGAGCCAGGACTGAATGTAGGTCTTCTGGCTCCAACAGCAGAGTGAGCTCCTTTACCCCATACCTTACCTGCCTATGTAAGGGCAGAGAACCTGGAAACCCACAGATGAATAATAAATGTTGGTATTTTCTCTGAAACTGACCAACCTTTCTACTTTGAACATGCTGGCAGGTAAACAAAGAAGATAAAGCATGGGTCACTAGGAAAGCAACTCCTGAGAAGTCCCTACCCGTAATATATCATCAATGTGCCCATCTGTTCCAAATTTAGACACACATTTTTCAAAATTAACATATTTAGACCCATTTAAATGAAGAACATATGTTCAGAATGGTATTAGAATGTGTTGATGAAGGCTGATAAAGTCTTAGGTCTAAGAGAAAACCAATAGCTAACAGTTCCTTATTCTGGAAAGAGTTATTTAAAATAATAGAGGAGTTTCCAAAAGGGAAGGTGTCTAGTGTTGTCTAAAAGGATAAACTTGACCTGTGTAATTTCATTGGCCAGGGCCTCTGAACATAAGCAGCATTCATCAGTTGCTTTTTATGTTGAATAAATGGATACTGTAATTGAAATGGTTTTCCAAAGTCAGGCTGATGTTCCACTTTCAGAAGAGCATAATCACCACTAAGCAGAACAAAACATTATCTCAATGGCCCTCTGTACAGTGTTTCTAACTTATTGAGTTCAATTCCCTCACCTTAATTTTCTGTATTACCTGTTCATGTTGCCAGTTGATACCCATTTTCCCCATCTTAAGGACATGGAGGTGTTCTGGATAGTAGAATCACAAATATTAGTGTCTGTCTTCATCTTTCTAAAATTAAGAATCTATCAAATAGAGGAGAATATACAAAGTGGTGTTATACTTTGAACAAATGAGAATCCTTGTATTGGCACCTGATTTGGGTTAGCCAATTATGGGAAGCCTAAAGATTTGAATCCATAATCTTTTTGGAAAAAAAAATTACACTAATAAAACAAGAAATTTTAACTATATCAAAAGACTAAATTCAGTGCAAAAACTGAAAATATACAATATCATGAAATATATAATCCTATTGCTTATAATATATATTCTGTAATATAACTAATGTATTACATACAATAGTATAAAGGTGATCAAATATATAATCTTACTGCTAAGTGATTTAATATGGATTTAAAATACTCCGTTTTAGTGGAGACAGAAGTCTGAGCTGCAATAAGTAGAAAAGTTCCATGAAGGAGGTTAAGACTTGAGATATTCCTTTGATAGAAAAATTAGTGTCCAATTTTGAGAGAATACAAAGTAATAGAATGACCTAAGTTACGGAGAGAGTGAATCAAGTGGTAATTCCAAACAAGATGGGAGTTTTAATTCTATTTAAGAAGGAAACCGGGAATAATATTTGGAGGAGAAGATAGGCAAGCAGTAAGACAGGAGAACTGTTAAGAATACAAAACAGAAAACAGCATGGTAGTCCATGCCACTTCCATGTATTCTTGAGAAAGACTTTAATCTCAATTCTTTCTCAAGTGTTTTCATCCTAGCTTAGACATGATCTCTGTAAAAACTGAACCTGAGTTAAAGAGAAACCAGAAAGCAAGGATCTGGGGACATGGTAATTCCTTATTCAGTCTCTAGTGCACTTCCTCTTAAACTTTCTTGATTCAAGACTCCTAAGAGAGGGGCGCCTGGGTAGCTCAGTCGGTTAAGCGGCCGACTTCCGCTCAGGTCATGATCTCACCACGGTCCGTGAGTTCGAGCCCCGCCTCTGGCTCTGTGCTGATGGCTCAGAGCCTGGAGCCTGTTTGAGATTCTGTGTCTCCCTCCCTCTGACCCTTCCCTGTTCATGCTTTGTCTCTCGCTGTCTCAAAAATAAATAAACATTAAAAAAAATTTTAAAAAAAGACTCATAAGAGAAATCCTCCATTTTTTTCAATTAGAATTCATCTAAATTTATCATAGACTATATTGGGTAGATTCAGACAAACATTAAATGTGTTGGTAAAACATACCTCTGTCCTACTTGATCCCCTTTGAATTCTAATAGTTGACTTTTTAAAAGGAAGCCAGATGGAAATGCTAGTAAAGCTTCAACCTACTGATGGTGTGAATAAATCTTCACTACCTCTTTTGAAATTGTTGCCGAGGTCCTTGTGTTTTGTTTTGTTTTTTCCCTTTTTTTAATTTTCTCCATGGAATGACCCCTAGATCTCTTATTATTCCTGCTGCCTTGTGCAATGCAGTTGCTCACAATCAGGGACAAACTAAGTTTGATCTACCTTTCAGGAGCATGTTCATCATGAAATAATCTACTTGAAACAAATGAATTTTCTGCCTAATATTACTCAGCCCAGATAAGCAACATTTTGCAGATGAGTATAACATCAGACTACCCATCCTAACCATTTGAATATTGAGGAGTCTCAGTAATACAGTAGACACTTTTACATCCATAATTACCATAAAGCCACTGTCTGATTTGGGCAAAATGGCTAATACTTATCCCACCTTCCTTTAGTCACTTATTACCCTTGGCTGACAATTTTTTTAACTGAAGTATAGTTGACATACAGTGTTACATTTTTAGACAATGACTGAATCTAAAAGTCAGAGACATCATCAAACAACCACTTACCATGAATCATTAATGTGCCTTTTACTACTGCAGAGCAGATCACCACTCCAGTGACTCATGAGTCAGAAGGACATTTCTCCACCATTCATCTCCACTCTAGTAGTGTTATCTGTGGTCTGAAAATACACAGGTTGATTCACACAGAAAGGTCACTGAAGTGCCTTAACTCATTTCTCACTTAAAATGAAAGTATAGAATCTTGCCGTGAGGAAGGGTTCTGGTATGCATCCACTGACCATGAAACGGCTTTAATTAATCTGGACACACTTATGAGGAGACCAGAGGGAGATGATTACAACTATTGATCGACTGCTTTTACTCTGCTAGATACTAAAAAGAATAAGTGAAGGTTCTTGTCCTTAAGGAGTCCAAGTAGAGAATGAGCACCTACACATAAAAAAAAAATGGTACAATAAAGTAGGTACACTATCATAGGCATATGGAAAACTTAGAACAGCACTGGGATCACAGTAAGAATTCTGTATATGCCAGTGTCACCATTAAAGCTCTTAATTCAATATAATGTTCTCATGGGGGAGAAAGTGATTAAGTCCGTTCATTTTGGTTTAGGAAGGTTTCCCTTGAATTGTTGTTAATTATTCACAATTACCATATGATCTAAGTGTAATTAACTAATTAACTTTGCTTTTTATAATTGAAGAAATGGAGATTAAGAGTAGATAATGAAGGGGCACCTGGGTGGTTCATTTGGTTGAGTGGCTGACTCTTTGTTTTAGCTCATGTCATGATCTCCTGGTCCTGAGATCAATCCCCCTTCAGGTTTGCACTAACAGTGCAGAGCCTGCTTAGGATTCTATCTCCCTATCTCTGCCCCTTCCCCACTTGCTTACATGCTCGCGCGTGCTCACTCTCTCTCTCTCCGTGTCTGTCTGTTTGTCTGTCTCTCTCTCTCTCTCTCTCTCTCTCTCTCTCTCTCCCCCTTCCTCCCTCACTGCCTTTCAAAAATAAGTATCTTTTTAAAAAGATACTTATTTATGAATTTTCCTTCAGTCACATGACTGCCTGGTGGCGTGTTCAGGTTTGGATCTAGAACTGTCTGATGTCCAGGACCGTCGTCTCTCCAGCATGCTCCCTCTTTAATCTTCATTACCATTTAGGTTTTGGGAAGGCTACAAGCAGATTCACTGTTAATTTTCTATACCTCCAAAGAGTATATAAACCTGTATAAGAAAACTAGCCCCTCCTTTAAACACACGGATAACGCAAACACAAACACACATACACAGCATGTAACAGAAAATTCTATCAATCAAGAAGATATAGATTGAGCAGTTTCAAGCAAGGTTATTCTTAGAATTTCTTTAAGATTGATTACCATTTTTAATAGCACATTTTAGTCTCTAGTAATTACCAAAGATGGCCTCAAAGGAAAAAGGAAATATTTGTGAGTACTGCCACATCTCCTTTGGGTATAAAAGTATCCCATAAGAGAAAAAAAAAAACAAAAAAAAACAGAATCTAAAGTGATTAGTCCAATAATGGATGTTTTCCTGCATTTTGGAGGAATATTTTTTAAATCTTTAAAAGAGTCATAATTTTGATTTTGCTTTAAAATACTTTTAAAATAGATAAAGCCTCCTGACCTAGACACAAACTACTGCTAAAATTGTGTGATATTTCCTATTACTCTGGTAGCATTCAGCTGCTTACCTTTAGTAAAGACTGTTTTACTTCTGTGAAGATTAGGTGGAAGGAACATAATGAGCTCTGAGTATTTTTCAAGGGAGCAAGCCTCACTGCCAGAAAAACAATGGAGAAGATCTCACAGGGCTTTGTCTTTGGACAAAATAATGGTAAACGATTCTTTCACTCTTGAATTACCTAAGTCAGTTAGAAAGATGTTAGTAAAGCATTTCAATATGAAGTGTTAATGACTAATTAACTAGTTCAACAGTCAACATTCAATACACAAATATTTTGCACTAGGGGTGATTTATTTTGTTCCTGGTTTCTGTGGAGAATGTAAAAAAAAAAAAAAAAAAAATAGAAACTTCCTGTCCTTAAGGAGCTTAAAAATCAATTAATTAAAAACAATGAAAGTAAGATACTGGTTGATTCTTCCAAACATTAAATGTATGTTAGGCACAAGGCTAGACTTGGGGGAAAAAATGGTGGAGAAGATGGACAAATGTCTCCTCGCAAGGAGATTGCAGTTTTTTGAAGGTGTACAACAATGAATTTCTAAATAAATCAGATTATGTTGGGTAATGAGAAACACTGAAAATAAAACAGAGATCAGAGACGGTTAGTCAGTAGAGGTGATAGATGTAACAGCTATGTAAAAATCTGAGGCCACTGTGTTCTGATAGGGTCAAACAGAAAACCCAACAATCTGGAAGCAGGTACAAAAATGGAGTACTCAAAAAGTATCAAAGTAGGACAGTGTGCAAAAGCTTAGTGGGCAAGGGAGCCACAGGATAGGATGGGGTCAAAGAGGTAGGCAGGGCCATTTCCTAGAGGGTCTTGTGGGTTCTGGTAGATAGTTTTGATTTCTAATTCAGTTGCCATGGAAAGCCAGTCAAGGGTTTCCCAGTGGTATGAAATATGATATGCACAAGTAATTATATAATAGGATGCTACCCAAATGAAATGAACAACCTAAAAGCTGTGATTGTTGAGAGGCTGGGCAATTACTTTTTTTCTCAGAGAAATATGGATGATTTCATAGAGAAGTTTGCTTTTGAGCTGAGTCCTGAATTACACAGGAAACTTCATGTGCTGAGAGAATGTTGGGAACAAAGCTCTCAGGCAAGAAATACTAACATGTGAAAACTGCCTCACAGATAGATTTGCTTCTTAAGAAGGAAAAATACTTGTGCTCAAAGAAATGACTGTTGAGTGGGCAACTGTAGGTGTCAGCAGCAGGCTGGAATGTTCTGGTGACTAGAGGTTGAAAGTGATGAGGTTGGGCTTTACCCCTCAGGCTACACTAATGGTAGCTGTTTATTCTGACACCCTGGAAACTGACCCTGTTGTGCTTTGACATCCTGAAGGACAACATGATGCAGTAAATGTCATGATAAAGGTGTTATGTATCAGAGATCTGCTGAGGTCACAGGGAAAGGTCAGTACATTTTCAGAGGAGAAGAAATTCTCACTAGTGAATATAAATGCACTGCCCTCTGCTGCCTTTTATGTCTCTGTCAGTGATTATGTAACAATGCAGCCTGCATATAGAAAGGCGACTCCAGTGCTTGAGAAAAGGAACTGAAAGGTCTTGGCTTTGGGTTATGCTAATCACTTAGGAATAATCGAAGCCAACTTTGGTAGCTCTCTCAAAAGGGATGCTTTGCTCCATGCCACTAATATGGTTCCAACGTGTAGTCCTGAGAATATTTTTATTAGTAGTATTCTTCAGTCTTTTTTTCATGTGGGGTATTTTCATTGTGTTGCTTTCCTATGTTGAAACACTTTGCCAGACAAATACATTTGCCTAGCCATGAGTATTATTGGTTGAATTGCCCAAAAGCAGAGATGAGCAAAATTTTTGTGTGAAAAACCAGATACTGAATATTTTATATTTTGGTGGCAAAGTGTGAAGTTAGAAAAATTGTAGAGCCAGTTATGTAATAAGAAACACGTAATGCAAGTCTATTGATGAGAAGAATGGATTTCTTTGGGGAATAGGATTTCACTAAATTTGGGTTCAAAATTTTTGTTCTTTCTCATCAAATCAATTATGAGTGTTCATCCATAAAAAGGATTCTTAGCTCACAGATTGTACTGTTGCAAGCAATGGGGCTGATTTTTGTCCAGTGGGTATAGTCTATTGACCATTGCCCTGAAGTATTCTTTAACTGGTAACATGAACATTTTTTTCACATTAATAACCAAGATGTTGGGGCACCTGGGTGGCTTAGTCGGTTAAGCGTCCGACCTCAGCTCGGGTCATGATCTCACAGTTCGTGGGTTCGAGCCCTGCGTCGGGCTCTGTGCTCACAGCTTGGAACCTGGAACCTGCTTCAGATTCTATGTCTCCCTCTTTCTCTTTGCCCCACTCCTGCTCATGCTCTGTCTCTCTCTGTCTCAAAAATAAATAAACAAAAAAAAAGTTAAAAAAAATAATCAAGATGTTAATAAATAAACCTCTTTGCATAACAGAGTCCTTCTATGTCTTCATATAATAGACAAGTTATTAAACACATTATTTGGAATTACATCAATCGAAGTACAATATGTAGCTTCACTCCTTTCTATTTGTATGACTTTGAGAAAATCACCTAATATTCCTCAGTCTTAATATTCTCATCTGTAACATGATAATTCTTATACCATTTTGAAGAAAAATTACTGACATAGTATTAGTATGGTGCCTAAACGTAATACAGAATATATAGTAGCTATTAATATTTAATTTGATAGCCACTCATTGGAGGTATATAGTACAGGGATTATTATTTGCCCTGTTACTATTACTCCTCATTAGGGGAAACTGAGGCAAAGATCAAGGAACTAACCCAATATCTGTGGTGATGCTACAGCTACAGCTTAGTTATGTTATCTCATGAATTCATTTAGTAATTGTGTATAGAGGATAAACGTATATGGTAGGCAGATATCTAAGGTGACTCCCAAGAAACCTATCCCTGGTGTGTATACCCTTTATAATCCACTCTTGTTGAATGTGGGCTTCAGTGAGACCTGTAAATTCAGGGATAATGGCTGACTTGTTGACATTACATTAGGTGGAAGATGAGAGACTAGTGGCTCCCAAGATTATATAAGACTTCCTAACAGTAGACTAGACAGACATTCTCCTGCTGGCTTTAAAGAAATAAAGAGCCATGTTGTGAGAGGGACAAGTAGGACTTAAGGCTACCCTCTAGCAGCTGAGAGTGACCTACACCTGATAGCTAGCAAGAAAATGAGAACTTTAGTCTTAAAACTGCAAGAAACTCCATTCTGCCAAGAACTGGAATGAACTTGGAAGAGGACTTGAGTTCAAAATGGTGATGTAGCCCAGTTTCCACCTTGATTTCAGTTTTTTTCATACCTTGAGCAGAGAACCCAGCTATGCCAGGCTAAGAATTGAACCTTGCAGAAATATGATAGTGTGTGTTTTATGACACAGCAGAAATTGTTCTAATTAGGTGTACAAAAAGAAAAGAAAAGAAGCCTAATACAATGCACCAGGTAGTTTGCTGTGTGTTGAGAATAAAATGGTGAAGAAAAGACCCCTGGTTCCTGTCCTCTCAAATTTGTGGTTTGGTGAACAAAGAGAATACTTTAATGCAGTACGTTTCTATGACAAAAGTACAAAGTGGGTGTTGTGAGAGAAGAAAGAAGGCCATCTAGTCATTTTGGGTGAGGGGATGGGGAAAAATTTTTAGGCATAGGCTAAGAAGGGAAAATTGAGTAGGTTTAGCCAAACACTGCAGGGCCTGTGTCAGGGAGGCTGGAGGGGGTATTCCAGTATTTTAGCCTGGGAAGTAGATGCACAAAGATTCAGGAAATGGCTGAGATCACAGGGTATTCAGTGAACTCCAAAAAACTCAAAAATCTGTAGACGTAGTGTGGTGAGAGTTAAGGCCTTTAATTCCATGCCACAGAGTTTAGACTTTGTGCTGAGGGAAATGGGGAGCCAGTGAATGGTTTGGAGTGGAGGAATGGCAGCTTTGGATGTCACCATTGCACTTTGCATTTAACTGCAGAGTAAGGTACAAGAGAGTCATTAAGGAGCACAGCCACAAACCATATTACACACAGTGGTAATAGGAACTAGCACCCCATGACAGGTAGGGTAGAACAAAAGTGTTCAGGGCCCCCTACATTTCTGCGATGTGGGTATTTATTGAATTGCCTTAGCTTCTGACATGATAGATGTGATGGTTTATAAGGTCATAGCTAGAAATGTAAAAATTCACTCTCCCACTGAAACCTTTTTAAAAATAGGTTATATGACCAAAATGTTTAGACTGTGGAGAGAAAAGATTCAATCAAGTATCATCTCCAGTGGAGGGGGGAAAATCTGCCTTTCTATTGGTTCGCAATGATTATTGTTTTTAAAGGAGAAAGTACTGTCAGAAGAGTGGTCACTCACAGCTGTTGATTGATCATTCCAGGGACTGAAAATGATAAAGTGCTCTGACCTCTTTAACCTTATTGTATTCCTTTGGCATTTGGATGAAAAGCAATTAGCTACTTCCCTTTTTTCCAGAAATAGCAGTTCCAAACTCAGATCAAGCTCCCTAATTAGACGATCATAAGCTAGGATGGAAAAGCAAATGGTCACCTGACAAGCCAGAACAAGACAAATGTATTGGTGCTTTATGCAGGAGCCACCTGACACCAATTGAGAATGTTCATTGAAAGAGTTGAATATTAATTGTGACCTATAAAATGGTATGGATGTTCTAATGATTCTGCTGTGTGTTAATAATTCTTTAAGTACAGAGAAGCTCGGTAATCTGTTTATGGTAGCAAAGGAGCTAAAAAAGCTTACAATTAGTTGACTGATGAAAAATAATACCATGCATTTTGTTATCCAACATTTTTGGTTCCACTGAAGGTACAGTGCAGATGCTTATTCTTATTCCCTAAATAGGATTTAGAGTGATTCTCTATAGCCCTGAATAGGGGAATTGTTGAAGCCTTGAGCTTCTCCTACAGCTATTTTGGTAAATGACAGAGGCAAAGCCTCCAACAAGAGTATCTGAAATAAGAGGTGGTTTGACAGCCACAGAAGGCTTTGATCATGTGATAAACGAGTCAACAGGAAGAAATCTTTCAGGTGAGAGAGCTATAGTTTTATCAATTATGTTGCTCTATAAATCAGGAGATTTGGGGTAGAAGACAGAGGTTGCTTCTCTGCTTCCTGCCAGGTAGATTTTTGAGGGGAAAATCTCAGCTGCATTCCAGGATCCTGTAGCACAGATGAACTCTGAGCCAAAGTATGTTGACATCAGTAGGAGAACTAAGGAAGTACTGAAGTGTTAGCTCAATCTTCTATATAAAACAGTCTGTGGTGGGGAGATTTCTGATGTAGACTGAAAAAATACAAATAAAGACATTCAGTTATAAACTCTGTCCTTTTAATGTCAGTCTAAAACCCACAGCCAAACTAAGAACTGTGTTTTATTTGACAGCCTTCAAACTAGTTACTCTGATGAATGTTGAGACCAAAAGGGACCTGAAATTCCAGAAGCGTGATAACTCTCCTAGGGAGACTGTCTCCTTAACTAAGTCTGTGTTTTTTGTTTGCTTGTTTGTTTTTATTATTACTAAAATGAGAGGGGTTGATAAAGTGACCCATTAGTGAACTGAGGAAAAGGGGTGGCATAGAGACCTCTGTTTCTTCCCTTTCCTGGATAGGCGGACTTACCAAGCCAAGCTTCAAAGTCTAGGAAATTTCACAGGAACAATTAATCTTACAAGATTTCCAACACCAAGATCAATCTAAGTAAACTCTCTGTAAGCATTTTCATCATGGAATGCTAAACTGCTACCAGCCAAGCCCCTGGTTTTCTGAGCTGGAGCACATTCCCTGACAAACCTGTTTCTGGCTTCACACCCTTTTCTGAAGAGACATGGAAGGAATCAGTTCTAAGATGCTGTAGAAAATGTTTGGTCCTGGATCTTTGTCATCTTTATAAATCACGAAGTCTCCTACCTCCCCCATATCCAGACCCTACCAGCATAGTTTTCTTTATTAGGTTTAAATAGGTAAAAAACGTAAATGAATTGGTGGTAGGAGTCACATAAAGAAGAGACTACGTTTTCTAACATGCTCTTATCTGCACCCAACTAACCACAAAATGAAATACTACGTAATCTCTCATGTCAGTGGGCACATTGTGAATTCTGAAATTAAGTTTGAATACTCCTACTGCTCTCCTAGAACCATCTACAGCTGGATGCCCTTTGATAAAAAGATGATAAAGGTAAGGCTTTGGATCAATTAAAAGTGCATGCTCTCGGCAGTTAGAGAATACCCTGGAAGCTTACAGAAAAATTTTCATTTTTTTTTTTTTGTGATATGTTGTCCAGATACAGTCAATGGCTGACATTGATTCACTGGTTCAACAATGTCAGATCAAAATCCTTGTGATTGTCTTGACTTTTCCTCATTCCAGAAGATGGTTGCTTATATTAGTTTGTTAGGGCTGCCAAAACAAGATATTGCAAACTGGATGGCTCAAATAACAGAAAGTTACTTTCTCAAAATTCTGCAGACTTCAAGTCCAATCAAGGTATCAGCAACGTAGGCTCCTTCTAACACCTCTTTCCTTGGTTTGTAGATGGCTATCTTCCTGAATCTTTACATGGTCTTCCCTCTCTGTATCTGGGTCCTAATCTCTTCTTACAAGGGCATTAGTCATATTCCATAAGGGCCTACCCTCATGGCCCCATTTTGCTTTAATTATCTCTTTGAAAGCTCTATTTCCAAATATACTCACATTCCGAGGTTTTAAGGGTTAGGACTTCAACATGTGAATTTGTGGGGAAACAAAATTCAGACCATAACATTACTGAAGATTAAACTCCTGGATGAGAGAAGAGACCATGCCATCCATGTCTCCCCTCTTAAAAGCCCTCTCCACCAACAGGCTCATGGCCCAGACACAACTGGAACACGTGAATCACGCCTACAAAAAAGGAGGCTAGGAAGGGGAGGGGAAAATAGGTTTGGTATTAGTTTAGCTCAACCAGTCCATTGCTTGGGATTGGGTACTTCATTTACTTTCACAAAATACAGGTTTAATAGAAGAAGGTGGGAGCATGCATATTGCATATGTAAGTCAGAAAATTGGCTTCAGCAGTGGAAAGAAAATAGAGACATGAAAAAGCAGGAAAGATTTCACTTTATGAACTTGTTTAATTTCAGTCTATTGCAGGGTTAGGTGTCCAGGTGTAGCCAATACTGGACACAATTACAAAGGGTCATTGGTCTTTCTCTTGTTTCCCGTCCCTCTGTACTTTGTCATCTCTCACACCTTCCTAGGTGCTCCATGCCAACAGATTTTCTGCATGTCCTTTGGTCAAAGCTTACTCTGATGAGAGCATCTGCTATCAGCATGGGCTCTCTACAGTACCCAGTATGAATAAATTTTAGTCTTTGCAGTGCCTCTCTGAAGGAGATTGCGTGTTTTTAAGCTTTACTTTATAATGAAAGCCTTTGCTCACAATTCAAGGGATTTCAGGCACTGGTAAAAAAATGAAGGAGCTTTAGGGTCAGAACAGCTATTCTTGTGCTCCAGAAATGACACTGAACTGGTGGCTGACTTTATAGATGGCTACTGACTCTGTTTATTCAAAAGGTTGGCACTGAATATTGGCTTGAAATCTGGCAGCCCTAAAATTTTAAATCTAGCTTGGATCATTTTATTTGTTTTTTTTATTGCTGTGTAACAAATTACCACAAATACATCATTTTGAAATACTATCACTTATAAGTTGAGTAGGTGAGCTGTCTGTTGTGGACTTGTTATCTTATGGGCTCACATGGCTGAAATCAAGATGTCAGCCAGGCTGCACTCAGATCTGGAGAATGTGGAAAAGAATCAGCTTTCAAGCTCGCTGGTTGTAACCAGAATTTATTTCCTAGTGGCTACAGGACTAAAGTCTTGATTTTCTTGCCGCCTCTTATCCTGTGGTTTTTGCCAGCTCCTGAAAGCCACTCTTAGGTTCATGCCACCCTCCATCTTCAAACTAGGTGTGAATCTCCCTTGAGCTTCCATCTCTAACCACTTAGGCTAAGAGCTACAGAAAACTCTGTGCTTCTAAAGGAATCATGATTTTATTTGGGAAGATAAATTCATTCACCCAAAAATAAAGAGATTATGTGAATTACATGTAAGAAAAAAAAATCTTTCAGCCATGTAATAGAAAATAATCAGAGGGATAACACCAAGGGACAGAAACCATAGGGGACATCGTAGAATTCTGCTCACCAGGGTCATCTCTACCTGAGGGAATATTGAAGTGTCTGCCTTTTTGTTGTGTTTTGTTTATATTTTGTTTGTGTTGGTGTTTTGTTTTGTTTTTATGTTTTTGTTTTTGTTTTGTTTTGTTTTTTGTTTCGGATTCTGATCAGTGATAAAGCAGAGGAGATAAAGAATGGTGTATACAGATTTAATCAACCCACTGGTTTAGCTCAGGGATGTCTTTTGAGATAAGTCATCTGGAAGAGGGAGGAAGTGAGTTAGAACTTCAAAGTTCTATGAAAATAAGACCATCTCTTTAATAAATTTGTTGGGAAAACTGTACAACAATGTGCAGAAGAATGAAACTGGACCACTTCTTATACTATACACAAAAATAAATTCAAAATGGAAGAAAGAAGTGAATGTGAGACACAAAAACATGAAAATCCTAGAGGAGAAAACAGGCAGCAACCTGTCTGATCTCAGCAAGAGCACCTTATTACTAGACTCATCACCAAAGGCAAGGAAGATGAAATCATACATTAACTATCAGGACTTCATCAGGATAAAAAGCTTCTGCACAACAAAGGAAACCAATAAAACCAAAAGGCAGCTTACAGAATGGGAGAAGATACTTGCAAATAGCATATCTGATAAAGGGTTAGTACTATGAAAACTTCTCAAACTCAATACCCAAAAAACAACCCAATTAAGAAATGGGCAGAAGACATGAGTAACCATTTTTCCAAAGTAGACTTCCAGATGGCCAACAGACATGAAAAGATGCTCAACATCACACATCAGGGAAACACATAACAAAACCACAATGAGATACCACCTCACTCCTGTCAGAATGGCTAAAATTAACAACATGGGAAGCAATAGATAATGGCAAGGATAAGGAGAAAGGGAAGCCCTCTTTCCCCAACAGGGGAACTATTGGTGGGAATGCACCAGTGCAGCCACTCTGGAAAACAATACGCAGATGACTCAAAAGTCAAAAATAAAACTACCCTATGACCCAGCAATTGCACTACTAGGTATTTACCCAAAGGATACAAAAATAGAGATTCAAAGGAGTACATGCACCCTGATATTTATAGCAGCATTATCTGCAATAGCCAAATATGGAAAGAGCCCAAATGTCCATTGACTAATGAATGGATAAAGAAGATGTGAGGTATGTCCACACACACACACACACACACACACACACACAATGGACTATTACTCAGCAATCAAAAAGAATGAAATCTTGCCATTTGCAATGATATGGATGGAGCTGGAATGTATTACGCTAAGCAAAATAAGTCAGTCAAAGAAAGACAAATGCCATATGATTGCAATCCTATGTGGAATTTAAGAAATGAAACAGACCAACACATGAGAAGGGGGGAAAAAGAGGTACAGGAACCATAAGAGCCTCTTAATGACAAAGAACAAACTAAGGGTTGATGGAGGGAAGGTGAGTGGGGGGATGGGCCAAATGGGTGATGGGTACTAAGGAGGGTACTTGTATTAAGCATTGGCTGTTGTATGCAAGTGATGAATCCCTAAATTCTCCTGAAACCAACATTATACTACATGTTAACTAGAAGTTAAATAAAAATGTTTTAAAAAGAAGAAATCTGAAAAAAAGGAAAAAAAAAACTAATCATCTTTGCTCTGTTGGCTCTCATCTTTCCAATGTGTAATCTAATAAATCATAGAGTAAGCTCTCAGTAACTGTTGATTAAATAATTAGACTGTGTATTTAACTTTTGTTAATAAACACCCATCTAATCATATTCATTTACAGTAACAAAATTTTTATTTCTAATTACCTTGATGTTGGTATTGTCTTTTCTTTTGATGGATCTTTGTAAAAGACAGAAACTTAAAGCACAAAGTCCCATATGCATGGGATGGGAAACCTTGGTCCATCTACTGAAAGGCACTGCAACATCACATGACAAAAGATAGGGTGAATAATCGCAATACACTGAGAGGGCAGCATGGTTAGCAACAATGATGCAGTCTATTACAGAATTCCTTAATTTATTGCTTAATAATTTTCCCTGTTCCTGTGTTATCAGACTCTTAAGTTTGGGCACCACAATGAAAATTCATTCAGGGGAAGGGTGGATGATTAACGTTTTTCCTACTCTATCCGTCTGAACTCTCTCTTCTTCTAGGTGTTTGTAGACTCCTTTGAGGGCAGCATACTAGACATTAGGCAAGTTCCTTAACATTTGAATGCCCCATTTGGCCAGCCTCACTGCAACACCCACAGGTCCTCCATCCTAGGGTTTTGTTTTAAGAAAAAAATTATTTTCCTTATTCTCTAGAGTGCCCCTCTATACTATTAGCTAATCCATGAATGTTACATGGAAGATTTGATTTCTCATTGTTGAGATACACTTCAAACCTAATCTAATTGCAATAACAATGCTAATTTTAACTGAAAGATTACAGATACTGTTTTGTAAAGGAAATGTGTATGTAGCTCAATCTGTTTTTCCTTAAATAAGTATATATCTTTTCCTTTCTTCTATTCAGGCAACATTAGTCTTAAATTATAGCAACATATAGTGAAAAAATATTGTTCTCTTACTATTAATGTGTGTTCATTTCTCAAACTTAGAGGAAAAGTTGTGGAAATAACATTTAAGTCAATATATTGCTAACATATTATACTATGTCTTGCACCTTGGGTAATGTGATGTATGGAAAATTACTTAGCTATTAGTCTTCAGTGGAAGCCAAATGAATAATGAGAATTGGTAATTCATCTTATTTTCAAGGATTTTCAGCAGTATCTGTGTCCTTGGGGCCACTTTTGCAAATGTTACACTTTACTGTTTCCTGATCCAAAGCAACAAGAGACTTTTTTTTTTTTTTTAAGTCTAAAATTTAAAAGAGGATTGAGGCTTGTCTGAGCTATGCATCCATAAAGACAGCCAGGCAGAAACATAACCATTTGTTTGTGTTTCTTTTCAAACCTGACAGCTAGAACAGTGGCTGTCTTCCCTTCCAGATGAAATTTCCAAAGCACTCTGGGCAACCAGTTATTCTACTATTAAATAGAACGCTCAGTGCCAGCCTCACATCTCACCTTTCTCTTGGTCCTTGGTGTTGATAAGCCACCTCCTACTATAAACAGAGAAGTAAAAATTCTCATCATCCTATTTTTCTGAAGGGCACCAATAGTTTTGTTGTTGTTGTTGTTGTTACTGATGATATGGAGAGTCTCCTTAAATCGTTGCTGAAAAAAATAATAAATTAATGAGGTAGATGTGGGAACATTCATAAGGATGAGTATCAGAACAGCCTCACTAGCATGTGGTTTTCCTGGCTGTCTCAACTATCCTGATCGTTTCATACTACCTCCAGAATGAAAGAAAATAGTCCCTTGATATCTCCTGTCCTCAGTGTTTTCTTGCCTCTCAGGTTTGTTACAGTTAATGTGATCTTTCTTATTCTTACAAAGTTTGGATTGAAGGGTAAAGGGGGAACTGAAATATACAACAAAATTGTGTAGCAAACCAGCTATCTGTTAACCAAACATTATTCTGCTTCTTCCTGAACACACAAAACACATTTTCCATGCTTACAATTAGGTATAAATCCTGAATTTTGGCAAATGGAATATGAGCAGAAATCAATGGTGTCACTGTCCAGAAACTTGGCATAAAACTTGTATCAGCAATCTTTCACCAGTTGGATAAGAATGAGTGTGAACATCTTTGACACCTGGTGGGGAAGATGGTGGAAATACAAGATGGAAGGAGGCTGAGTACCTGAATCCCCACTTGAAAAAGTGTCCTCTCTTGATCAATAAAGTTTTGAACTTTATTTGAAGCTATAAGGGGTAAATGATTGTGTTGGAACAATCATATGTTTTGGACTTGGTTATTTATTATTTCTTTAAATAATGCATATATAATTTTAATGGCTCCTTAAATACAAAAATACACAAATCATTTAATGGGTGCATGTATTTAAAGAATATAGCAAGGGGAATGGGGCAGATGAACAAGACCAAAAGATAGTTACCAAGTTGTCATGTACCTAAATCTGGACATTAAACAGAGTTAGATGGCAGATTTTTCATTGCTATCCACTGAGGTTTACAGATTTTTAATCAGTGAGTGTACTCAAGCCTTGAAATAACTATAAACCTGACCAATTTTAATTGCTTTTTGATAAGCCGTGCACAGATTTCTGACTCCTAGAGACTCTAACATAAATAGTTTTAAATCATTAATTTTGAGGTAATCTGTCACATAGTAATAAAGAACAACTACAGGTTAGATCTACTAAAGCTGAATGTATATACCCTACCACCAAGTACTTACACTCAAAGCCATCAAAAATGCAAATACAGCTGTTCACAAAAGACCTAAACAAGAGTGTTCATGGCAGCACACTGAAAATCTCTCAAATGTCCACTGCATGAAATGACCACCAAATGTAATGGATAAGTAAATTAGTATGTATTCACAAAATAGAACATTAGACAGAGTTGAAAGTGATCCATAATACAGCTAAACACAATAATATATAGATATATATTTGACCAAGAGGCTGAATACAAAAGAGAACTTAAGGTGTCATTTAACTTACATAAAATGCTCTGTTTTCTAATCCATATAATGTCATTTGGACTATACTTTGTGATACAAATCTAATTTAATGATGTTATGGGGCATTAATCAAATAGTTGCTATAAACCTATTAGAATGAATATAGGGACATACATTTGTTAATGCAGAAAGATACTCACCCTAAGCTTCTCAATAAGACATTTGGTTTAATTTTATGTTTTTGTGTTAATTTGATTCTAGTATCTTAAGTCAGAAGTCATGCTTCTTATTCAGCAGCACTTATTGTACACCGTAAAATTTGTCCACAGTCAGAACTCAAATATTTATTGTCTGACTAAATTAAAAAACCCACAACAGAATCTATCCTAATCCATGTATTTTAATATACATTTTAGAGAAGGGCATTTCTGTGGTCTAGCAAGTTGTACAATACAGACAGCAACTGAAAATGGTGCGTCTTCTTTTATGTGCATTTTGTGGGGGTAAGCTAAATATTAGAACCTGGTTTAGAAGCATTTTGGACACTAAATGTGAGAGAGAGATGGAATTGAGAACGGACATTAAAGGTAATGCCTGAAGTTGGTTAATAGTCTGTGGACATCTTAAGTCTGTTTAACAATGTGTTAATTTTATCGGACCTTTTATCTGATATGTAGGCTCCTTCTCTGATAGTATGAAGGTCACATAAATCCTGATGCATTTACGGTGAGGTGACAACCTGCCAGGCCCTTTACAGCCCAGGCAGGTGGTTGGTGACAGGATACCTGGTGATGTGAAGCCTGGAATTGCAGTTGGTTACTGATTCTGCATGCAAGGCCCAAGGTTTGGATTTTGTATTGCCTGCCTAGGAATGACTTTACAAAAAAAAGGAAGACTGGAATAACCCTAATAGTTTTAAGCAGTTCTTTTTCTTTCTTGTCGCCTTTTGTGTATGTGTGCACATGTGCATGTAGTATGCTTTAGATTACACATCAGCAGCTCTTTCTTTTTTGCTGAAAAAAAAAATACTGACAACTATCCACTTAGATGTAGTAACACCAACTCGGCTGTCTCAGTGCAAACAAAACCATTGACAAATGTCAAAAAGTAAAGATAAGGGAAGCTGAGTAGAAGAAAGGAGCAGGAGGAGAGGATTTTTTTAATTTGTTTTCAAAATTAAGAACTCAGGACTTTTCCTATCACAAAATAGCAGTTTCATATTTTATGCAAAATAATTTATATAATATAAGGAATTGAAGAGCTGGCATTGGATCTAGATGCTTTGACTAACACAATATAGGAATGGAAAGACACAGCAAATGAGTAATGACTAACTAGATTATAGATTATTTAGGCTTTTCCTTTGTCTACTCCCTCTGGTCTTTTAGGCATTTACCATATAACTATAAGAATATGGTTGAAATTAAAAAAAAAAAGATTGAAGCTCAAATGAGTTGCATTTACCTGCTTGCTGGGATATATTTTAAAAACTGAAGTAAGGGAGATCTCAAAGCAATTCACTAAATTGGAGAATTATCTATAGATCTGTAATTTAGTTCTTCTACTCTTCACAGTCCCATTTACCATAAGCATAGTTTTAAAAATTATTATGTGAAAGGGTGACAAAATCATTTCCCACTTTGTTTCAGGATATATAGGTCAGTAAGAAAAGGTGGGGATACCTAATGAACTAGAACCTTTAAAAAGGAAGTGTTTCTCAATAAAACTTGGTGGGGGCAGTGATGAATGATAGGAAGGTACATATTTTGAATGCAACAGTAGATGAGTCTGGCAGGGTGCTCCCTATAAAGTTGGGTTAGAGGTGAAGCTAGCCTCGAATGCTAGGGTAGAGTATTTAAATGGGTTAACTTGCTCACTTGAAAAGGGCCTATAAATCTTAAATTATGATTCAGAATGAAACTAACTTACACATAGAGTAGCATTGTAGCTCCTCTAGTAGTCTTAGTATTACATCAATGACATGATGAGTAAAAGACGAGATGCTAAGTAACAAATGTTCAAGGTCTTTCTTTCTCTTCCTACTCCCTATGTGCCCCTTCTTGGACAGAAGAAGTTCTTATTCACTGGATCACCATTCTGGATTTCTTCTGACTTATGCAGAATCAGTGCCCTGAGAGATAGGCAAATAGAACCTAGAGAATCTAAATTGATAAATAAAATAAAAGGCCGAGATGGGAGAGAAGGGAGAGGAGAAGCAAGTGCCTTTGAACACTGAGTGAGGGAGAAGTCAGGAGAGAAGTTTTTCAACTTCTTTAGAAGTTAAAACATTCTTTAGAATGTTGGGGTGAGGGAGCTCTGTCATACCTATAAGCTGTTAAAAATGGGAGAGGTAGAAAAATGTTTGGGAAGTTTGGAGATTAAAAGGACACTTAGGCGATTTTGAACCTGCAGGTGAGGAGATTATGGAAGCTGAATTAGAGAAAAGTTGGATAATTGACATTTAGGCAAGCAGCTTATGCAAACAGACTACGAGAAACTTTTGGAGTAGTTGTGAAAAATAGTATGCCACATAACATGGGGAAAAAACATAAAAGCATATTTTCCAATTGTATATATGTGCTGATCAGTGTGTGAAATTAGGGCAATACAATTAACTTCTGGGACTGCTAGTTTTCTCATTAGTTGACTGGGATAATTGCAATCATATGAAAATAAACTAACACAGTGCCCAATATATGATGGTTTAAACAAAAACACAAATTGCCTATATGTAAGAGTTTCATCATCTAATGCTCCTTGACAGGACTGTAAGCATTCATTTTGTTTCAATGACATTGATAGTCAACAGCTGACAAATAATTATTAAGTATCCCAAGAGATTTTAACACTGAGGAATTTGTAGAATGTTATATAGTAATCATTTGGTGAAGAATAATAATCTTTATCATGTATCACAGCTCTTAAAATTTCATATTTTACTAAACCATTAAAAGGACCAAGTTCATAGCAACAATAGTTTTGCTAATATAGGAAGAATGACATGACTTTTTAAACAAATGTTCTTGGTCCCATCCTTAATCCATGTACCTGCTTTACCTATTTCCTAATCTGAGTTGATTAGTGCCTTTAAGTTTTAGAACTCTTAATTTTAGGAATCATAGAAAAGACAGTGTTGGACCATATTATAGCACATGGGAAAGGAAAGCCAGAAACTAGTTGGTAGAATTCAGAGCCTGAATGTAAACTCTATGAAGTCAGGAACATTTTTCTGCTTTTCCCTCCTGATCTATTCTTAATGCCTAAAACAAGGCTTAGCCATGGGGGGGCCTGGGTGGCTTAGTAAGTGTCAGACTTCAACTCAGGTCATGATCTCATGGTTTGTGAGTTTGAGCCCATTGTTGGGCTCTCTGCTGTCAGTTCAGAGCCTGGAGCTTGCTTCAGAATCTGTGTTTCCCTCTCTCTGCCTGCCCCTTCTCTACTCATACTTGTGCGTTCTCTCTCTCTCTCTCTCTCTCTCAAAAAATGAATAAACATTAAAATTTTTAATTTTTTTAAATGTTTTTATTTATTTTTGAGACAGAGAGAGGCAGAGCATGAATAGGGGAGGGGCAGAGAGAGAGAGGGAGACACAGAATCTGAAACAGGCTCCAGGCTCTGAGCTGTCAGCACAGAGCCCGACACGGGGCTTCAACTCAGAGACTGCGAGATCATGACCTGAGCCGAAGCTGGATGCTTAACCAACTGAGCCACCCAGGCGCCCCACATTAAAATTATTAAAAAACCAAGACTTAGCCACAGATGGATACTTGATAAATATTTAAGAGAATTAATGAATAAATGGACTCATCATATAATTACCATGGATACTGTTCAACTAGGTTATTTTATAATTTAATCTGTATTTTTTAAAACTTAGCTTTTTATAGAGAAGCTCAGAAATATGAGAGCAACATAAGTAATTTTAAATATTCTAGAAACCACAATAGAGAAAAGAAATCAACTGGTAAAATTGATGAAGCATATTTCATTTACTCTAATAGATCCAAAATATTATTTTAATATGTAATCAATATACACATTATATATATATATAATATATATGTTAGTATATATATATGTATAATGTATATGTACTATCTTTTAAATCCTTTGTGCATTTTGCATTTAAAGCATATTCAGACAAGCTACATTTTAAGCACTTTATGTCAGTAATATATTGGACAATGAACAGTTAAAACCTGATTTGAAAGAGGCTAACTCCAAGCAAAAAAACAGATTTAAAATAAAAACAAGTGGTTAACAGAGAAAAGCATGAAATTCAGAGTTAGGCAGAGCTATTTTGAATCCTATTTACTAACTATGTGACTTTGAACAAGGTAATCCAATGAGTCTATTTCTTCATGTGTAAAATAGAAATAGTCATCTAGGCCTTGATGTATTTTTGGTTATTTTAGAAATAATGTGGAAGGTCTCCTATAGGGTCCAATACGTAGTAGGTGCACAATAAAGACTATAAACAGTTCTCATTATTTTATTGTAATAACTTAATATCATTTTATGCTTCTCCACAGTTTGTAATCTTTTTATTAGGTTTATTTATTTTGAGAGTGAGAAAGAGCGGAGAAGGGGCAGAGAGAGGGTGAAAGACAGAATCCCCAGTAGGCTCCATGCTATCAGCTCGAACCCACGAACCGTGAGATCATGACCTGAGCTGAAGTTGGATGCTTAACCTACTGAGCCACCCAGGTGCCCCTCCATAGTTCTAACTTAGAAATGAGATTACGCTTCCTTTTTTTTTTTTTTTTTTTTTTTTAATTTTTTTTTTCCAACATTTTTTATTTATTTTTGGGACAGAGAGAGACAGAGCATGAACGGGGGAGGGGCAGAGAGAGAGGGAGACACAGAATCAGAAACAGGCTCCAGGCTCCGAGCCATCAGCCCAGAGCCTGACGCGGGGCTCGAACTCACGGACCGCGAGATCGTGACCTGGCTGAAGTCGGACGCTTAACCGACTGCGCCACCCAGGCGCCCCTACGCTTCCTTTTTAAGAGAAGACAAGTAAGGCATGACCCCATTACCGGGTTATATGCCAGGCGTTAGACGCTATCAAATTTTCTCCAGTTATTTGTGTTTATCATAGGATCAACTCCTATATGTAACATTAAATGTCCTCCTGTGCCTTATATTTACTGTGATTGGCCTGTCTCAATGGCTGAGAACACCCGTTTCCTACTTTACCGGGATAGTACTGTGCTGGTGTTTGTTCTCTGTGACTAGAACTATACCTCCTTTTCAGAGAAAGAAATTTGACTTGAGAACCACAAAAGCAGCCCAAATATTCCCCACAACTAGGAAGAAAAAGCTTTTTGAACACATTAGTTTCTTTGAAAGTTACTCATAAATGTGCTCCAGCAACGAGAATACTCAGTGATATTTTGAAAAAAATATATAATATACAAAAAGTAATTAGCAAATAGGCTATGAAAAGAAAGTTAAGATGTTGCACAAGCATTTATAAATAGCTATATTTCATAGATACTGACACAAAGTAAAAATAATCAGTAACCTTCTAAAAACCAGTAAGTGAGGGGTTGGTAAAAGGAGAAAATAAGCAAAAGTGTGTTAACAGTCTTGTGTGAAGTAAAGAAGGGGCTCTAGATAATCATCACTTTTTGACACTAATATGAAATTGTTTTCAAATGATACCTATAATTTTAATATAATATTAGTAGGATACAAATAAAAACTAAAACATCTAATATAGCAGAAGATAAAAAATAATATATGATTCACATAGGCAGTAATAAATTTTAAAGAAACATTATAAGTAGACATTGAAAAATAACATGTACCAGATTCTCATTAACTCCTTGTCTTTTTTTTCTTCCTGGGTGCATGAGTAGACCCTATTTTACATCTTTCTGTGCAGTTGCTATAGGCACTTGACTTCCAGACAATAATGTATAAGAAAAAGTCGTTATGTGTCAGTGGCAGGAATGGTGCCAAAAGTTCCTTCATGAAGCCTCGTTGATACTTTATTTCTTCAGGCTAGTTAGAGATGACCATGACAACATAGACTTGATTCACTGAAGATGGCAAAAACTTTATTAATGAATTCAGTGATTCTATGGAGCAGCCCTCTGCTCCTTGCTACCTGGAACCACTCAAGACTACTAAATGAGAAATAAAATTTATTACATTTCACTTAGTATGTCATGGTTTTGTCTATTTTATATACAATTAGCATTTACTTTGCTAATAATAAGGTTGAAATAAAGCCAAATATGGTAGTGATTATAATAAATATGAATGGATTAAATTTCCCAAATAAGCCAGATAACTCTTGTTTGTTATGATTTATTTTCTTGAGTCAGGGAGACAAGATCACATCTTGAAAGTATGTTAATGTGTGATAGAGCAAGACAAGTTTTCTCTGAAGGAAATGTACACTTCTGCTATCAATAATCTTGTGCTAGGAAGTAGTTTAAGACTAGACTTAATAGAGACAAAGGTCTCTCCCATTTTTTATCTTCTCCATTTTTATCTTTTTGGTGGATATGAGATTGTATTTTTTGAATCCATTTTCCATGTTTCTTAATCCTGTTTAAAACATTGATATCATTGTGGTTTTTGCATGGCATTTTGGGAGTATCTCTAAATTTCCAGTGCTGTCCTTTGATCTTCAGCTGAATTCGTGTTACTACTTTTTAAATTTTTTTTGAAATCCTATTTTTTTAAATTCTAAGGGATCTGCTTTCATAACATCCAGATCTTATTTTACACATCTCAGGACACTAATTGTAGTTACTTAAAAATCTGTTTCCTACATAGATTGTCTTGCCTTGACAGTTGGTATTTTTTCATTCTGATGATTTTCTTCCATGCTGTTGTTTTCTTTAATGTTTAGTGAAACATCTTTGCCTGTGTTCCTGTGTAAGGTTTTTGATAAAGTGGTATATTTTTCTGGAATGTGTATTCACATCAGCAGTGAATATTTTCAGTTTCATTGGGAACACATTAAGATTCTGAGAAAATTTTGAACTTCTGTTAAAGAACAAGGTGGTAACATGTGATCAGGCTGTCTTTTCTTGGGGGATGAGGTAAATTAGCCTTGATAATTTAAAAAAATCTTTTAGTTTCAGTTTGGCTCCAACATTTTCTTTGGGACTATCCAACAGCAGATTCACTACTTTATTCAGAAACCTATTCTTCTGTGTTTAGTGGGAAGGAAAACATCAAAACCATCAGCAGTGAGTGTAGGAGACTGTTGCAGCTGTTCCACAGACTTGTAATCAATTATCTCACTGACCATTCCACTCTGGCTTCTAGGCTTATCCACATGTAATTGCGATAATTCCAGGTTTCTGTCAGGAAAATGGCTTTAGAGTGGTCCTGTCTTTAATGATTTTGTATTGAAGTTTATCATCCAAGTTGGGGTCCAAACTGTTGATATAATTTTCTCTGTTTTATCTATAGAGTTCTTAAATTCTTTTCTATGTCTAGTATAGTTTTGTTTTTTTTCTCAACTTTTACTTTGTGTATATTCTATCATTTTAAACTGATTGAGGACAGATCGAACGTAAATACATATGCTCAGCTGCATTTCCACTTTCACCATAGAGTTAAGGTATTTTTTACATTTCATCAAATGTTAGTTTTCATTCTTAAAAGGCTTAAAATCCTTACTTTCACAGTTCTATCTGAGGTGTTAAATGACCCCTATGCTAGTGTATGTTTGTTTTAGTTTTACATTTTGTTTTGTTTATGAGAAAAGTCACATTGATTTAACTACTTAGTAAAAAAACAACTGGCTGTGCTTGTGAGTATATTACTGAATTAACATGTGGCTGAAAGTGATAAAAGTCCAATTTGAAGACCCAGGCACCCAAATAAAACCTACTTGATTAACTTGAGGGATGCTTTTTCTCATTAGAACCCCTGAGAATATCCACTATTCTCAGGTATAAAACTCTACAGTGTTTGTCTCCTTATGCTCTTATTTCTCCTCCTCCTTGCCCTTCTCTTTCTCCACTTCCTTTTCTTAAGTTGAGAGAGGTGTAAGAAAATACAGGGAAGAGCTCCTTGGCACAGGTCTTGGCAATGATTATTTGGGTATGATATCAAAAATAAGCAACAAAAGCAAAAACCAACAAGTGGAACTACATAAAACTCAAAAGCTTCTGCACAGTGAAATAAAAATGAAAGGGAAACCACCTATCTGATAAAGGTGAGTGTCCAAAATACGTAAGAATTTATACAACTCAATAGCAAAGTAAGAAGTAATGAGATTAGAAAGTGGGCAAAGAATTTGAATAGACATTTTTCTAAGGAAGACATATAAATGGAAAATAGGCACATGGAAGAATGATCAGCATCACTAATAATCAAAGAAACGCACATCAACACCACAAGGAAGTATCAAAGATAATCATTGGCAAAGATGTAGAGAAAAGGGAACCCTTGTCTTGTGCACATTTGGTGGGAATACAAATTGGTACAACCAAACTACAGAAAACACTATGAAGTCTCTTCAAAAATTTAATTTATTCCAGCATTTTCACATCTGAGTATATATCTTAAAGAAATAAAATCAGAATCTTGAAGGGAGATCTGTATCCCCATATTGACTACAGTATTACTCATGATAGGCAAGATATGGAAACAACCTAAGTGTTCATCTATGCATGAATAAGAAATAAATATGAAAATGTGAAATACACACACATGCACACAGGAATATTATTCAGCCATGAGAGAGAAGAAAAGCCTACCATTTGTGACCTGGATGAGCTTTGAGGATATTATGCTAAATACTACTGACCAGTAGATACAGTCCATACCTTGGCAACTTCTGTAATAAAATAAAATAATATATAAGTAAGGAAGTAATTACCTACTAGATAATGTAATCACTTGCAGTCATAAGAGTATAAACTATCTGCAGCTATTTTTTCCTAACAAATTGAAAATAAATGTATGTGCATAGGTAATTTGTATGATGAATTTTAGTACAGGACAAATTTTTATGGTTGAATTATAACACTTGAGAATCACAGGTTTGAATGGCTTTTTCATTCCCTGGTTTATCTGCCTCTGTTTCAGCCTCATATAACTATTGAATACTAAAATGTTTATTGCAATATGCCATAGTGAAAACTTATTTACATTCTTAACATATGGGTCTATTTCACATTGTGACAGGAGAAAAAAGAATACTTAAAGATGTGTTATTTACTCATGTAGCTTTTAATCAGAAAACAAAATAAAGAGGTGAAAAAAATCTCATGTAGTGCAAGTAGATGGCTTGATGTTTATACCTGAGTAAAAATTATTGGCCCCTGATTTTCTTAATGAATGTAAATGGGTATTTGGTAAATAAAGTATACATGTCCATCTCTTCTAGTAAGTATGTGCATCATATCAAAGAAACAAAAATGGATAAGTAAATGAATTCTGTATTCAGACATGTTATCTTCTCCCTGTTTCACATGTTGTCATAGCAACAATTGACTTCATATGGCCTGACTCAGCTACTCAGCAACCAAAGAGGAACGAAATGTCCTGTTGTCTGTAATCTGTCGTTACAGGTGATGTCTTTAGATTGTGCAGTAATAAGAGGTGATGCTTAAACGTACTGTATTTTCTTTTGTGATTGCAGCAAAATGAATAATAATCTTTTAGATGCAGGGCAGTTGTCCTTTTAGAGTTTGGGTGGTAATTTCTATGGGTGAGGAAGAGAGTATTTTTAAGGATGTTAGTTGTTTTTTTATTTTTTATTTTTTTGTTGTAGAAAATAGTAGCATAGCCTTTAAAAAGTTACTTGTGCAAACATTTTATGGGTAACGTAGTAATGAGCAAAGGCATAGAAAAAAGAGATTTTTGAACAGAGAACTGTTGTAGGAACACAGAAAATTCAACTCTATTTTTCTTGATATTTCTCGTTTTAGAAAACTTAACATCCCTGTATTATATCAAGATAATTATTTTCTTTGTAAAATAAAATGATAAAGAGTAAAAAAACAGGGGGGAAAAGAATACCTATTTTGAACAGTGTAGTCTCTGGTATCGATGTTCTTCAAAATAACATAATAATGAAATAGTAAAAATTTGGTACTGAAAGGTTTGTACACTTTTATATGTGGACTGTGTTGAAAAGATATAAATTAATCTGAATAAAGTCATATAAGACTTTATTTTTTATGGCCTTGGGCAAGCTAAAAAAGAACAAAAGTAAATCTTTAAAGAATTCACTTAAAATGTTAGTTTTAATTTCATTTATTCAGTTTGTAATTCCTGAGTGAAGTGGGTTTAGATGTCTGTTTTTTCAAGAGATTTCCACTCAGTGGACTACACAGCCATTATAAACAGCTTTTAATCTCTGCAGGAAATTTAAGCAAGGCCTGAAGGTGGTCCCTACATGGGAAAACACATGGAAAAAGCCTTATTTTTTGTTCGTTCAATTTTTCATTTCAGTATTACAGCTATATTTACTGCTTTCTCTAAAAAATGTGATGTTTATGAATAAGATCACTAGTCTAGTAAGGAATGAAATTATGAATAGAAACAGAAAGCTGACTTAATGCATGGGTGACATCTATGTGTTGTGTGCATTGTCAATACCTTATTCTCTGCCATGGCTGTCCTAACACACAGGGACATGTCATTATCTTTGAATCCAGGTTTGGCCTAAGAATTTAACAAAGTGATCCTGACAACTGTTTCTGGGAACTGTCTGCTATACCATGTTAACATATGTTTATTTAGTAAAAAAATAGCTAGGAAGGGAACTTAAACACCTTAAAAAACTGGAATGTGGTTAACCCTTTCCTTTTACACCATTATCTTACTATATTTTTCAGTCTTCCAGTCATTTACCTCACTCGGGTGATTTGGTTTGTCTTTTAAAGATGATCTGAAGTGGGGTGAGTGGGTGTCTCAGTCACTTAAGTGTCTGACTCTTGATTTTGGCTCAGGTCATGATTTCTTTGTCATGGGATCGAACCTCACATTGGGGTCTGCACTGGGCATGGAGTAGTCAATCAATCAATAAAATCTGAAAGAAAAATATTTATTCACTTCCTGTCATCTGTCTCTGTTCAATCATCTGTGACTTAGGTGCATCAAGAGTACTGAATCAGATTAGTATAACATCAAATGCTTGGAGCTTATTGGAAAAATGACCCTACATTAGTACAAGGCAATGTTACTCATTTTTAAAAATGACTCATTCCCTATGGTTCTTAGTTTCTCGTCTAAAAATTTTAAATGTTGTAAGTCACAACTTGCATCTTGGCTTAAAGACTGGCCCTGAATTTAACAAACTCGTTTTGAAGCAAGTTAGGCTCTGAACAGGGCCAAAATAAATCCGAAATTAAATATCCCCCCTTTAACTTTTCTGTATTTTCCAAGAGTAGATTCTCCTTATATTACCCACTCTTCTGTATCTTTGGACATTCCACTAATGATGAAATTTAGAGAGATGATTGTAGCATCCCTCATGTTACCTTCTAAAGGTGGAATATCTCTAAATTAGTATTATTTGGCTCCAAATTTTATTCTGTGTAGACCATCAGCAGACCTTGTTGCCTATATTTATTAGAGCACAGAGTTAAACAACTGGGGGCCTCAGCTCAAATACTGGGTTTTCTCTATCCATTTCCCCCCTTGTTCCCATATCTTCGAATTCAGAAAGACTCCTTTCTTTATCATAATCCTCTCCCTACCTCCTTCATGTCAGGAATTGATGTAAAGATAAATGTCTTTTAAATAATGAGGGATAGGCCAGAAATAGTTGGGAGAAAATACATCTTTGCTTGGGGTTCCACTGCAGTGTCCAGAAGTTCTCAGGAGATCAGAGCCATGTGGGCTTGATTCCAAAAGAGGAAATCTTTGTTCTCTAGGTGTTTGTGGAGGGAGACCACTTTGTTTAGTGGCTCACAGTAGTGGAAGGGGAGTCAAGAATATATCTTCCTATATCTGATTCAAGAATAGAATAGTCTCTCAAACTCTGCTAACCCTTCAGTCTTTTGAGAAGACACAGAATGAAGAGGTAAAACTATATTTTAGAAGATTCCTATATGACTCTGATGTTCTACCCTTCATTCTCTGCCACTGAGTTAACAGCACTGTGTTCATCTCCATTAACTAGTTATCTAGTCCCTACCTATAATGGCAAGTGCATGCATGTTTACCTATGTGTGCATATACATGTGTGTTTGTGTCTTTTACTAGATAGAAATACAAAGGTGAGAGCATAGGCTTTAGTTCTGGGTTCCAGTGGTAGACAAATAAGATTATATTTATTATATATTATAAATTTATATTGTAAATTAAACATAGTAGAATATATTAAATGCCTGGAATAGGGCATGGTATAGCAAATAGTGTGTAAATGTTACTTTCTTCCCTAGACCCCATATCTGGGAAATGTCTCTTTGTGATAACCTGATATATGCTTACTGCATTAGTTAGTTATTAGGGTACAAACTCTTTAAATAACATTTTTAAATTTCTCATGAAGATAAAACTAGGTGGCTCTACTAATCTTGGCTAGGCTTGACTAATCTCACTAGGGCTTGTCAAGTGCTCAATGATAGACCAGCTGAGGGAGATTGAATTTAGAATGACCTGGTAAATGATGAATGGGCTTAGTTCCCTGTCTGTCCTATCCTTTCAACAATCTAGTCCTAAGACGAAGATTCCAAGCAAGCAAGCTCAGTTGTGAAATAGAGCAAGGAAAAATGAGCATGTGCTTTTCCAGCTGGGATCACATTTGCTAATATCTCATTGGTCACACAAAGTCACATGACTGAATCAATATGAAGGGACTGTAAAGCTACAGGACAGAAGGCATGAATAATCAGGACTATTAGTACAATGTACTTACCACCCTTGCAGTGTTACTTGCAGGGCATTTTAGTCATGAGTTGATCAGAGAAGCACAGCCTCTACCGCTCATCAACTGAGAGATAATAAGGGATTTATTTTAGGAATTAAACCTTACATAATTGTGGGACCAATTAGAGTAGGCTGTGCAGGAGTCTCTGTCTAGTGTTGATTCTGAAGGCATTTTGCTCAGTCAGACTCACATTCAGGAAGAAAAACAGGATTTTGGAGAAATCTGTGATCATACTCAGGAAGACAAATTGAGAACCAAATCTATCTCTAGCCACCTGTAGCTTCAAAGTAGTGATCCACTACTTGTAGTTGTCTTTGCCAAAAGCTACAAACACGTTGGCCCAAAAATCTAACTGAAGGAGAGGATCTGAGAGCTAGAGGAGATGCTAGTCTAGGTATTGCCCTAGTCCATTCATGAGCTGCCTGATGTTCCACATCAAACTTCAGAGTATACTAATGTATGATGGCTATTTCACTTCTATTATCCAAGTCTCATGCACAGGACTTTTTGTGGCCAATATTAATCTGGAATTCTACCGGGGGGGGGGGGGAGGGGGAATTCTGGGAAACTTGTGTCAGTGTAGTCTCATCTGTTTTGTCAAGGTCTCTTTTTGCCTCTCATCACTTTATATTTGGGTTTGCTGAACTCCTCTTTTCAAGGGTCCTCACATTGAACCCTTAAGGTTTTAGGTTGCTAATTTACTCAATGTGGCAGAAATGATTAAAAATCCAGTTACATGATACCATCTGCATATCCGACATTTTTTAGCTGATTTTCCCATTTCATAATTATGGATAAAATACTCCTGATTTCCACTTTGCTTTGGATTAGAATATGTTTATAACATACTTTTCCAACTTCAATAATAAAATATGTCTTATAAATGCAAAGATTTAGATGAGAATTTAATTTTAAAAATAATGATCAGAACTCTAAGGGGACAGATAAACCAAGTGTATTAGGGATTTTTTATCATTTAAAAGAAGAAATTACTGCAATGGGTGAATAATTAAGTTCCTTAATTAATAAAAAATCATAGTGAAGCTCTTTGACTTCAGTGTAAATTCCCATAATTCAATATGTAGAATTTACTCTCCATAGAAAAATGATAGACTTTCTAACCTCAAAGCAACAAATGATCCACTAGTATTACCACTGCTTTTTCTTAAAATATTTTACTATGACAATAGCCAAGACTAATCAGTTCAAAAAAGAGAATCCTATCTCTATGTATCTATCTATCATCTTCTAATGAAAGTTCTTGGCTTGAAGAAGAGAGGTCTAGTTTTAAGTTTTACAGGGAAATCAAAGTCATTATGAGTAAGTAATACCAAGAAAAGAGTTCAAATGGAATTGACAGTGAAGATGGACTTTATGAGGAGCTAATTCTAAAGGTAATGACTTACCTTTGGATGTAGGTGTGATGCAGCAGAGGAAAAGGGAATTTTTTATTTTTATCAAAATAAATGCTTTGTAACGATACAGCAGGATAAAATACAGATGACTATTCTTTGTATTGTTTATTTTTTCATTGTGGTAAAAAACAAATTTTACCACATTAACCATTTTTAAGAGTGCAATTCAGTAGTGATAACAATTTTCACATGGCACAATAGATCTCTAGAATGTTTTTATTTTGTGAAAATGAAATTTCACGAGGGCTGTCTTTAGCTCCTGGAAATCACCATTTTGCTTTCTATTGTGCTGTGTTTCACTACTTTACATGTCTTATATGAGAAGAATCAGATAGTATTTATCTTTATGACTGGCTTCTGCCATATTCAATGTTCTCAAGTTTATTCATGTCGTAGCATGTGACAGAATTTCCTTTCTTTTCAAAACAGAATAATATTCTGTTACATATATACCACATTATCTTCATTCATTCATCTAGTGGGTGATTGAAATTTGGGTTGTTTACACACCTTGGCTATTGTGAAAAATAATACGGTGTACATGGGAGTACTAAGAACTCTTTGAGATCCTCTCTTCAATCTTTTTGGATATACAGCCAGAAGTGGGATTGTTAGATCCCATGTTGATTTTATTGTTAATTTTTGAGGACCTCTATACTATATTCCCTACCAACCAACCATTTTACATTGCCTCCAACAATGCACAGGGGTTGGAATTTCCTTATGTCCATGTCAGTTTGTTGTTTTCTTTGTTTGTTTTGAATAGTGGCCATCCTAATGGGTATAAGGACATTATCTCATTGTGTGTATGTGTGTTTGTTTTATTGAGCTATAATTAACATATAATCTTCTGTTAGATTCAAGTGTACAATATAATGATTCAACAATTCTATACATTTTTCATCATTCATCAAGATAAGTGTACTCTTAATCCCTTTTATCTTTTCCATCTATCCCCAGACTCATCTACCATTTGGTAACCATCAGTTCTCTGTATTTAAGACTCTGAGTTTTTGTTGTTCTGTTTTCTTTTTTCTTCTGTTTTGTTTCTTCAATCCCCCATGTGAGGGAAATCATGCAGTATTTGTCTTCCTCTGACTGACTGACTTCATTTAGCATTATACCATGTAAGTTCATCCATGTTATGAATGACAAGATTTCATTCTTTTTTATAACTAATGACTGAGTAATAATCGAGGGAGTGAGTGTGTGTGTGTGTGTGTGTGTATGTATGTGTGTGTGTGTGTGTGTGTGTATGAATCACATCTTCTTTATCCATTCACCTATAGATGGATATTTGGGTTGCTTCTGTATCTTGGCTATTATAAAAAATGCTGCAATAAACAACAGAGGTATATAATATCTTTACAAATTAGTATCTTTGAATTAATGTTACATTTCTTTGGGTAAAAGCATCATACACAAAAATAAACTTAAGATAGGTTAAAACCTAAATGTAAGACTGGGAACCATAAAACTCCTAGAAGAAAGCACAAGCAGTAATTTTTTGACGTTGACTGTACAAACATTTCTCTAAGTACATCTCCTCAGGCAAGGGAAACAAAAGCAAAAATAAACTACTGGGACTATACCACAATAAAAAGCTTTTGCACAGCAAAGAAAACCAGCAAAAAAACAGCCTAATGAATAGAAGATATTTACAATGATATATAAAATAAAGGGTTAATATCCAATATACATAAAGACCTTATGTAACTTAACACCAGAAAGTAATCCAATTAAAAATGGCCAGAGGACACGAATAGACATTTTTCTGAAGTGAACATACAGATGGCCAACAGGCACATGAAAAGATGTTCAACATCACTAATCATCAGGGAATGCAAATTAAAACCACAATGAATCAGAATAGATAAAATAAAAACGACAAAACATAACAAGTGTTGGCAAGGATGTGATTAAAAGAACCATAATGCACTGTTGGTCAGAATGTAAATTGAGGCAGCCTCTGTGAACAACAGTATGGAGGTTCCTCAAAAAGTTAAAAATAGAATTAACACTGTGGTTTTGATTTGAATTTTTCTAACAATTATTGATACCATGAATGAATGAGTTACATATCTTTTTTATAAGCTTGTCAGTCATTTATATATCCTTTGAAGAATTGTCTATTCAAGTACTTCATTTTTAAATCAGGTTATTTGTTTTTTTGTTGTTGTTGGGTTATAGCAGTTTTTGATACATTTTGGATGTTGATCATCATATACATGATCGGCAAGTATTTTCTATCATTCTGTAGGTTGTCTTTTATTTCCTTTGCTGTTTAGAAGTTCTTAAGTTGGATGTCATCTCCTTTGTCTATTTTTGGTTTTGTTGCATGTGTTTTCGATGTCACTTTTGAGAAATCATTGCTTAATCCAGCGTATTGAAGCTTCCCCTATGTTTTCTTATAGGAGTTTTATAGTTTTAGCCCTTATGTTTATGTCTTTAATCCATTTTGAGTTAAATTTGAGTATGCTGTTAAGTGAGAATTCAACTTAATTCTTACACATGTGGATCTCTTTTTCCCACCACCATTTGTTAAAGACATCATTCTTTTCCCATTGTGTGGTCTTAGCAAACTTACTGAAAATAATTTGATCATGGGAGGATTTATTCCTGACTCTCTATTCTGTTCTATTGATCTATACGTTTTTCTTTATGCCAGGGTCACACTGTTTTGATTACTTTAGCTGTTACATATTTTGAAATCAGAAAGTGTTAGGTCTTCAGACTTGTTCTTCTATTTCAAGATTGTTGGGGCTATGTGGAGTACCTTGAGATTCCACGTGAACCTTGGGATTCCACCCCCCACTCCGCTTTCTGCCAAAAAGTACTGTTGGTATTTGATAGGAATTACATTGAATCTGTAGACAGTTTTGGGTAGTGTTGTCATCTTCACAATATTAAGTCTTCCAGTCGATAAACACAGAATGCCTTTCCATTTATCCAAGTTGTCTTTAATTTCTGCTAGCAATATTTTATAGTTTTCAATGTACAAGTCTTTAACTATTGAATTGAAATTACTCCTGTTTTTATTATTATTATTTTAAATGCTTACTTATTTTGAGAAAGCAGGGGAGGGGAGGAGAAAGAGGGAGAGAACCCCAAGCAGGCTCCATACTGTCAGCGCAGAGCCTTATGCAGGGCTCCATATCACAAACCATGAGATCATGACTTCAGCCACAAGCAAGAGTCAGACACTTAACTGGGGCGCCTGGGTGGCTCAGTCCATTAAGCGTCAGACTTTGGCTCAGGTCATGATCTCGCAGTTTGTGAGTTTGAGCCCTGTTTCGTGGTCTGTGCTGACAGCTTGGAGCCTGGAGCCTGCTTCAGATTCTGTGCCTCCTTCTCTCTCTGCCCCCTCTCCCACTTGTGTTCTGTCTCTATCAAAAATAAACGTAAAAAAGAGACACTTAACTATCTGAGCCATTCAGGCACCCATAAGTTGTTTTTTTTTGTTGTTATTTCTGATGCTACTACACATAAAATTACTCTTTCATTTTTGAAATGTTCATTGTTAGCATAGAAATGAACTTAATTTTTGTGTGTTGATTTTTTTTTATTTATTATTTTTTTTTATATCCTGAAAATTAGCTGAGCATCTTTTTTTCTTAAGTTCCCTGATGGGCTTAATTATGTTAGATACTTTAGTTAACTTCCATGTGGTATGTCTTCATCTTCAGGGTCTTATCTCTAGCTAGCTGAAACATCTTTATAGGGCAACTGTCATTTTAGAGGGTAAAATGGGAGCTTCAGAGTCATTCATGTTCAGTACCTAAAATGGGAGAATGTCATTTCTGTCACGTTCTTTTGGTCAGAACAAATTGAAGAGCCAGCCTAGATTCAAGGGGAGGGGGAAATGGGTGGGGGTAGTAACAAGGTCACATTGCAAAAAGAGCATGCAGGATGAAAGGGACTATTGTAATATTTTTTTACAAGAATACTTTATCTAGACCTTATGTCCTGGTTTTAGAGTCCTGAGTTACTCTTGTTACTTTGGTGTAATTATTAAACGTCCTTAACCTCAAAAGTATTCCTATTTGGATGGTCATCTTAATTCTCAGATAACGATTGTAACTCTGAATTTTCTTTAAAACATACAAATATTACTAGATAGTATAAAATATTTGAGATGGTGGATTTCGTGGTTCATCAGAACTTGCTATTTATGTAACTTGGGGCTGACAGAAAGCTTTCAGTCTATTTCTTCATCAGTAGAAGTGGAAAAAATAGAAAAGGGAATGTATATATCATACAGTTTTGGTAAGCATTGATTACAAAATATAAGTGTACTGCCTCCTGGCATATAGCAGAATTTGAGTCAAATAACCCTCATCCTATAAATCATAGAACCATAAAGCATGGGAATCACAGCAACATGAAAATAAACAATTTGATAAAAATGATATTTTATGAATTCTAAGAAACAAACATTGTATTATCTTGTTTAAACTGTGTTAGAGTCCTTTTAGCTCAATTGTGTGTGTGTGTGTGCACGTGTGCGTGCACACACATGTGCATGCCTGTGTGTGTGTATTGCAGGGCTTAATTTTTTAGTCCATTCAAATTATGCGCCTATCCCCATGTCACACAGTCAGCATCCATTAACAATAAGATATTGCCTTCTTTGCGCTGTATATAGATACTTTTTTCCAACCTTGTACCATGTACTGCTTTCTGCCTCTGAGCCTGTTCCTCATTACCACTTCCTAATGATTCTCTCTAGCCCATGGTCTGGCACTCTATCCTGAGACTTAATGCCAGTTATTAATCTTCTCCCATGCCCTTGACCCTTTTTCTAAGCATGATTCCAATCAGTGTTTCTGCTGACTGCTCCATGTTCATTTGGTTATGAAAATGGGTCTTTTGCACTCAGTAATTTAGAGGGCAAAGAGAAAGGAATCTATTTCTTGAGTTGTCCAGGAGTCCCTATTTTGGCTGTAATAAATCTTAAACACATAGCATGAGACCATGGAGAGTGTTGTTGAAAGAAGGAGATGGTTATAATTTCTTTTTTCTAATTCATAGTTAGGAATAAGTAAGGAGGCTATATCAAAATAAGTATAAGTATCTCAATATTTGAATAGTAGCTAGTTACTAAAATGATCAACGGTTTCCCTGTTTTTTACAGTAATGACAATAACATTAAGTCTACACTTCATATGTCATTATAAATACTTCAGATACTGTATTAATTCTCTTAATCACTCTATAATGTATAGGTTATAATCTGAATTTTACGGGCAATGCTTTTGAAGTTTAAGAAGTAAAACAGCCTCTCTAGACAGGTTTAGTCAGGGGTGGACTGACATTCAGGCTTTGCCATCTCAAAGCCTATGATGTTTTCACCTGCTTTACTTACTGCTTTTGTTACCATTGTGAGGTAAGTGCACTTCATGGGGTAACAAAATTAGATCTCCTTTCATTTTCAAAAGATACGTGTTTATCATATTCTTGTCCTAAATTTGAAGGGTGGGAAAAGTGGAAGTAAATGTGGTGTCTCTGACATAAAATCATAAGAAAAAAAATCTGTGTAGGTAAAAGATTTGTTACCAGCATTTTTATCTTTTAATTTCAGAATTACATTAGAAAAGTGTTTATCCTGGGGTGCCTGAGTGGCTTAGTCGTTTAAATGCCCAACTTCAGCTCAGGCCGTGGTCTCGCAGTCCGTGGATTCGAGACCCATGCTGGGCTCTGGGCTGACAGCTCAGAGCCTGGACCCTGCTAGGGATTCTATGTCTCCCTCTCTCTCTGCCCCTTCCCCTCTCACAATCTGTCTCTGTCTCTCAAAAATGAATAAATGTTAGAAAAAAATTTTTTATTTTTTTTTATTCTTTTTATTTTTATTTATTTATTTTTTTAACGTTTATTTATTTTCGAGACAGAGAGAGACAGAGCATGAACAACGGGGGAGGGTCAGAGAGAGGGAGATGCAGAATCTGAAACAGGCTTCAGGCTCTGAGCTGTCAGCACAGAGCCCGACGCGGGGCTCAAATTCAAGCACCGTGAGATTATGACCTGAGCCGAAGTCGGCCGCTTAACCGACTGAGCCACCCAGGGGCCCCAGAAAAAAATTTTTTAAAAGAAGTGTTTATCCTTGTTGAAAGGACTAAATGGGAGCACATGGCTTAGCAGGTATTGGGACTGTTCATGTATGGAAAGACTAATGAGAAGGCAGGAGAGTGTCCTAGAAAGAACATAGACTTCTGAATCAGGTGTACTGGCTCTGCCACGCACTTGCTGAGCGACCTTAAGGATATTATTTAAACTCTCTGAATTTATGTTTATTTCTGCATAAAGCAAGGATAAGAACACCTACCTCTTCGGTAGTTTACTTCTTAGCATTATTATAAGGGTTACTTGAAATAACAAATGTAGGGAGCCTGGGTGGCTCAGTTGGTTAAGCATGACTTCAGTTTAGGTGATGATCTTATGGTTTGTGAGTTCTAAACCTGCCTTATGTGAGCTAGGGTCCTGCTTTGGGTGAGTCCCACTTTGTCTTTCTCTCTCTGTCTCTCTCTCCCCCACCCTCACCCCTTGGTCATTTGGGCCTTCTCTCTCTCTCTCTCTCTCTCTCTCAAAACAAAAAAAAAAAAAGAAAAAGAAAAAAATAACAAATGTAAATTGCCTAAAACCATGTCTCACACAAAATGAGACACCAAGTCATGTTAGGTCTCTTTTCTACCTCAATAGAGGGAGTTCAGGCATTAAGGAAGTTGAGCAAATAGCAGATGTTGCAGAATACAGCAAGTAGAGAATAGGTACTCTGAAGCCATCTAGTTAGACTATGGTCAGCATCAGGGAGGATAGAATGAAGGTAAAAAACAACAACAAAAAAATGACTTAAGAATTGCTTATTAGACTGAACAATTGGTTTATTGTTTGGATTCATATGGTAAGGAAGTCCATTTATTATCATTGGAGAGTGAAATCAGTCCAGGGCCAGAAGTAAATTTGCCTCGATGCTAAGATACTCAAATACTTGGGATTTTATAAGTTAATCTAAAATCTTAATTAATTCAGTAGTCTGAAGTAGTATGCCAAAGTGTACTTTGAAAACCAAGAATCACCTTGGAGTTCATTTAAAAATAGATTTATGAGCTCCAATCCTGTGCCTTAGAATACATTGTGGTTTCACTTCAGCCTAGCAAAAGAGATTTATGAATTACACTGCTGAGTTTTAATTAAACTAACTCTCCCAAAATAAGATTGTACAAAGAAACTCTACTTGAAGATGAAAGAAGAATACAAGAATAAGTAAACAGAAGGAAAATTACACAGATGGAGATGACACTTGTACAGGAACCCTTTGAAGCCCAGTGATGAGAGTGTGTGAGTGTGTGTGTGTGTGTGTGTGTGTGTGTGTGTGCGCTCGCGCGCGCGCACACACATGTGTATGATGCTAATCTAATCAGGAATGCCACAATCAATAACATTGTTCACTCACAATGGTCTCCCCACCTTTGGAGACAAAACAGCTTGTACGTTAGTATGTAAAAATCAAAAATACTTTAAAAAACTTTTTATTTCATGTTTATCTTATTGTTTACATTTCCTCTTCTTACTTGCTCTTTTAATAATGGTGTGTTAACAGAGTAGTAAGTGTACATAATTTAGAATTAAATATAAACATAAGAGCTGTGTGATTAGAGTTGATGAGAGCTGAGATATAAGGAAGGTTTAAGAACAGAGAGGTAGTGATGTCCTTACCTACCCTGCTATCAAAATAGTCATAAGAAAAGTTGAATGTAGTGTTACAAATAATTTATCTCCACAGTATGCAAAATGTGCGTATTGGACATGCCCTAATATTTTGGTGATAGAAGACATTCTATATGCTTGTGCATCTTATACTGTAATACTAAGGAAGATAAAGAACCATCCTCTTAGTTATTGAGCTAAAAGTCAAACTATGTCTTCCTTTACTTTTAAGAAAATTAGCACTAATTCTTGCATTACAGCAACCAAATGCACAGCATGCTAATAACTTCTAAATGAACTGTACGTTTATAACTCTTCATTGAGTAATTAGGAATAAAATTAATTTTGCTGTTTGAAACAGAGAACTGGATTGTGGTAGTTATAACTTTTAATAACCATATCTTTAATACATTTCTAGGAAGTGTGCAGTATTAACACAAAAAAATCTAATAGACTGCTATTGGAATTTTTCCATTGAATTAACATTATGGACTTTTAACAAATGCCCTAATTAAGTACAGTTTCTAATGGGAATATAGCCTCAATTAAAATCAAGGAAAAATGCTCAGTAGGCTTGCTAATCCTCCAGGGGAAATCTGGAGGTGTCCTGCAACCATATTTTTTGTGAAAGCCTCAGTGTTTCTTGTCTATTTGAACTATATCTGTTGCTTTTTTATTGAGTATTTTCTACTGTTGATTTTCTCTTGAGTAAAGTGACACAACTTCTGTAGAAGATAGAGATGTAAAAGAAACAAGAACTGGAGAGGTAATGACTACAAAGTAAAATGTTCATTACCCTCTAAACTTGATAGAACATTTTTGCAAACAAACTACTGGAGGACTTCAACATTCTTGAGTCTTGCATAATGCTCACCATGGAATATGTGATGGAAAATACTGTATAGTTATAAAATTGCAATTTTTACTTCTATAGAATAAGTTAATATAGTCGAAAGCTTATTAATATAGAGGTAGAAAAATATGTAATTATATCATCCTTGTTTGACTCAGTAATAATTGAGCAAGCAACCCATAAATTCTAACAGGATGACAGCAGTTAGGGAACTGTATTTATCTGAGGACTGGTGAGTGAAGTAAATGGAGCTGTTTACCTTCCAGAAGTAAGGAATTACAGAGACTATGCAGATATTATCAAAAATTGGGAATTGTCATGTAGACGGGAAATCATCTTTGTTGTTCTAGTAGCCAAGGTCTAATTGATAAATCTTGTCTTCCTGTAATTTTTAACACGGCATAGGCAAAACTTTTCTCACAGACAACAAATGGCTGTGCTTTTTCACCATACAAGGGGCTTTGAGTGGGACTTCACCCACATGAGTAGGGTAAAATGATCCCGGAAAGTTTGATATTTAAGGAGAGAGAGAAAATGATCATCTCCCTGGCTTTAGACAAGACTTAAAGTGGGGGAAGAGTGTTGGAAGGTTAGAATTAGTAACTTCCAAAGTCCTTTCTAGTCATAGTGTCTCATCTACACATATACCTCTTTGTAGAATTTGCATGGGGCAAGCAAATCTCATTGCAAGAGCAGTTTATTTTTTCAATTGAGGTAGATAGGTGCATTTCTAATGTATACTCCTTACCAGATTTAGCCAAGTCACCTCTCCACTTCTGCATATGTCAATTAGGTAAAATATTGTTATTTTAGTTAACATATTTGGATACAAAGAACAGACGCTCATCTTGAGAAATGGAAATTGAGAAAAACACAGGAATCCTTTTTATGTGGGAATCCCTCATAGACACTCAAAAGTTACTCCACAATCTCAAGAATATGAGGTGTTGAAAACCTAGTAGGAGAAAGTTGTTCTCATAGTACAGTTGTCTGGATAACTGCTGCATTCTAGAACTTTTCTGATCCTTAGTGTGTACTTACTTTGCAGCCTCAGCTAATTTGTCCAACTCAGCTTCTTTCTGTGTCCTTTGACTGTAGCCACCACTATTTTTCATTATCCTTCTCAAATTCAGAATCATCCAGATGTGGAATCTGAGTTAGATACCATTACTTCTTACACCAGAGCTTTTCCACCAGAGCATTTTATTGAGAACTCACTAACCTATGGCTTACATAGATTGCCTTTGGATCAAAAGCTAACCCAGACCAATCATTTATGACCATGTGCCCCCCTAGTTCTACCGCAGCTATTAATTGAGACAAATTTTTCAGAAGCTCTGGAAATGGCAAGCAAACTGAGGTTGGGTGTCGGTAGTAATCTGTATCCTGTTTTAAAATATGTGCATTTATGTATCATCTGCTAGATACTATCCTTAAATAAAAAGAGTAAGAGGACTAATTTGTCATTATCTCCTCTTGATATCTTGTAAGTTATCTTGCAGGTATTATGCACATACCATATATATTTCGAATGAATATATGGCTATTGAAATTATAAACCCGATAGGGTTTGTTCAATTTAAATAAACAATTTTGAGTGCCTACTTTGTGTTAGGCACAGTGATCAATATTCTAATTAGATTTTATGAATTCTTATACATTAACATTCTAATTAAAACTTAATATTAATTCTAGGTCTTTGAATTCTTTTGGTTATACTCATTCTCTATTCCAGGAAGGGTTTAAGACAACTTGCAAAATTTTCTAACATACAACAAGAGAGCGGACATTTAAAGTGAGCCTACATAAGAAAGTATGGATCTGTGCACAGGGGAAAAAGGTTTGGAAATGAAAGTGGGAAGAAGGCACAAAATGTAAAACCATAAAATGCTTCTAAACATTGTAGGAAAATCTTGCCAGTCAGACTACTCTGAGTCCCATGGGATTTAAACAAAACAATTACCAGTGGAGAGTAAAACTATTCTCAGAATTGAGAGCAGAGTCCTCAGGACAGGGTCACACAGTGACCTTCTCAACCATATCCTTAACTCCCTTAAATACTATATTATCCTTGAGGTCTCCATCAACTAACATTTCCACTATCTTAATTATATTTCCAGTCAGTCTTTTCCTTTATTCCTTTCTTAAAGTTTCTTTGTGTTTTGCTTATTTATTTTTGAAAGAGAATGTAAATAAATATAAAGAACATGGACCATACTGTGTTACCCATCAAATAAATAACAACTTAGTTCTATAAATAACTTCCTCCTTGACAAGACTGCAAAATTAGACATGGCATCACTGTTGCTGAGTCCTAGGATGCCTTTTTTTAAAATTTTTAATCTTTTATTTTTTATACAGAGAAAAAGAGAGAGGGAGGGAGGGAGAGAGAGAGAGAGAGAGAGAGATAAATCATGAACCAGGGAGGGGCAGAGAGAGAGACACACAGAATCTGAAGCTAGCTCCAGGCTCTGAGCTGTTAGCACACAGCCCAACATGGGGCTTGAACTCACCAACAGTGAGTTCATGACCTGAGCCAAAGTCAGATGCTTAACCAACTGAGCCACCCAGACACCCCTAGAATGCCTCTTTCAAATAGCAACCTGCTCATAATGACATTTGATGCTCAAAGTTCTTCTGTAATAAGCATTGAACATCCACTTTCTCTCTTTCCATAGCTATTTTTTGATTATTCAAAATATTAAAATATGATGTAATTTGTGTAACAGCAAGGAGTATGCCTTCCAATCCAAGAATTTGCCTCAAAAGAGCAGGTGGACACTTTTCTCTGAAACTGGGTTTGCAATGTTTTTATTTTTAATTTTTTTAATGTTTATTTACTTTTGAGAGAGAGTTACAGAATATCGGCAGGGGAGGGGCAGAGTTAAGAGGGAGACACAGAATGTGAAGCAGGCTCCAGGCTCTCAGCTGTCAGCATAGATCCCAACACAGGGCTCCAACTCAAGGACCCTGACATTATGACCTGAGCTGAAGTGGGACACTTAACTGTGAACCACCCAGGTGACCATGCAATATTTTTTTTTATTGCACACTAGAATCCTTTGCAGATAATTCTCCTAACAAGTAGTTTCTTTGCTTCAGGAAAATAACAAAATGTTGCTTGAAAAACATTCGAAACCAGTAATGATATGTAATAGAGGAATAGAGAAAGGAAGTAGGGTTATCCCCCTTGGGCAGTATGGCCTCTACTGCAGGAGGCTTTGTACAATATCTGTGTAAAGAAATAAGGGATTTGAGGATGGAGGGCAGGTGGGGATTTATGCAGTTTTACCTTTTGATTGTTTCCATTATTTTTATGTCATCATACTTTGAAAATCATGACAAGAAATAGAGCTTGTGATATATTGTCATAAATTATTCTTAAATGCGCAGTTTTAAAGTGACTACAGCTAATGGGTTTAATAAAATGTCTCCTACCTCTACTGTGCTTCAGGAAAAAAAAATCAGATATTTGACTTAGGCAAAATATATTTTTATTGTTTTGTTACTCCCCCCCCCCCTTTACTTCTGAAACAAACTCTTTTCCTGACATCACCTATTAATGACAACCAGAATCTGCTTAATCTCTCAGACTTGAAATCTAAGTGGCATTTTCCCCTTTATTTTGTTGTCTTCCTCTTCATGCAGTATCTATTTCCTCTTATCCAATATCTATTAATTCTCCTAGATCCTGCTCTTGCAGGTGTTAAAATATGTCCCTATACCCCTCCCTTCTTCTCATTTTCCCAAGATTCTAGTTTCTTAATTTTTTTTAAAAAAATCACTAATTCCAAATTAAGGGATAGATTCAACCTACTCTCTGGATTGGGGAGTGATTTTCATTAAATTGAAGACCAGTGGTAAAGAATAGAAACAATCGATAGACTCTGCTTTTTTAATTTTTTTTTTTTTTAATTTTTACTGAGCCAACCTGCCTTGGTCTAGCAAAGTAAGGTCTCTAACAGAGAATTCAGTCATTATTCCTTTAGTTCCTGGAGGTATTTCTTAGCATAATGAGATTAGCCTTTCTTTATCCTTATGACCATTTGGATATCATACTTCCAGAAACGAAACAGGTCGATAGTTAATGTAGGGATTAATAGGAGCCCTTGTAATTCTTGTATGTGTCATTCTCTCAACTTATGATCTGCCCTGGCTAAGATAAGAACCTTGGAAGGAGGACTCTGGGGATTGTAGGTTTAATATACTTGGGGATTGTAGGTTTAATATACTTGGCCTTTTGAGATGATCAGAAAGCGATCGACTCAGAATAGAAGATCCTACATTGGTCAAACAGAGTCACGGTATGTATTAAAAAATTATTTGGGGCTCCTGGGTGGCTCAGTCAGTTGAGTGGCTGACTTCAGCTCAGGTCATGATATCATAATTCATGGGTTTGAGCCCAGCATCATGCTCTGTGCTGACAGCTCAGAGCCTAGAGCCTGCTTTGGATTCTGTGTCTCCCTCTGCCTGTGCCCCTTCCCCACTTGGGTACCCTCTCTCTTTCCCTCCCTTCTCTCAATCTCTCTCAATCTCTCTCAATCTCTCTCAATCTCTCTCAATCTCTCTCAATCTCTCTTTCTCTCTCTCTCTCAAAATAAACATTAAATTGTTTTTAATTAGTCAAGAAGATTCCCGTATTCATAAACTTGTCTTTTTAAAACAGACGATGGATTAGCTTTAAGATTCCACAGCACCAGGTGTTGTATGTAAACAATGAAACATGGGAGTCTATTCCTGAAGCCAAGAGCATACCATATACACTGTATGTTGGCCAACTTGACAATAAATTACATTAAAAAAGAAAAGTAATTGCACAGGACAATGAATCAGGACATGCACAGTAGGCTCTTGTCAAACCAGAAGCGTCAGTTCTTGCAACTCTTCTACCTTATGCCAAATGGTTACCTAATTTCGATATATTTATGAAAGTGGGTCCTTGGGGCTTAGGTAAGGGCTCTCCCCATTATCTTTACCTCACTCCTCAAAAAAATGCTGCAGAGAACTTATCATTTTATTGAAAGTTACCATCTAGAACACTGAGACTTGGTCCAGGACTGGTATTCGTATATAATCCTCAGCAGAGGGAGCAAAGTCATACAAACTATACTTACCTTCCTATTTATTAATTTTTAATAATTTCTGCATACAAGGCAGTAGGTTTGTTAAATTCTACAGGACTGAAAGTAAATAAAGGTAAAATACAAGATGGGACAATGTTTAAAGTTCTATGGCAAGTGAAAGTACAAAATATGTTAAATACGGCATGACAATATAGCCTTACTAAGACACACCAAGTTGTTATCTGTCCTCAGGTCCTGAGCCTGTGAGTTTTCAAACTTCCTCAGGACTAATCTTGATTACTTTCTAATACCTCATTCATAGGGCTTTGGCTCTGTCTACTATCAAATATACAAAGCCTTAGCCACAATAACACCTGGCAAGTCATTTTCTAAAACGAGCATTCAGTATAACAAAAATCCATGAAAAGTGGAGGAAGAGCATCTATAGGATATTTCAAGGAGACTTTGTTGTCCATGGTGTTTTGAAATTCACTACTAGTATGAAGTGCAGATAAGCTATTTAGCATAGACTGAATGTTCATCAGGTAGCAACTTAACTGTGACTGTATGTGCGTATGCTTCAACACATAAACACACTTCTCAAAGGACACATTTTGAAAATAGCTCTATCTGGACCAATAGCATGAAGAAGAAATAATTCTCCACATTTAGCAAAAGGTGTCTGTACCCTTATCACAAAAGTGATATGGTTTTACATTATTAGGCTTTTTTTTTTCATCCTCTGTCTTTATACTAAGTCTAGAGATCTATGAGTGTTTATGAAATGAGGGACTATGACAAGCCTATTTTTTAAAAAGTTAATTCATTTATTCTGAGAGACAGAGAAAGCATTGAGTGTTTGAGGGAGAGGCAAAGAGAGAGGGAGAGAGAATCCCAAGCAGACCCATGCTGATAGCACGGAGCCCCATCTGGGGCTCAATCTCACCAACCATGAAGTCATGACCTGAGCCCAAACCAAAAGTTGGACGCTTAACTGACTGAGCCACATAGGCACCCTGTGACAAGCCTATTTCAAACAACATTTTCTGCGTTTGTCTGGATATCATCTGGTTATACAGGTAAATAGTTGAAGGTTTGAAATATGCCTTTTTGGTCATATTGCCTTTGGTCACAATTCATCCTTAAGTCCATCCTTAATTTCCAGATTATCCTCTGTAAATACAATAAATTTAACATGAGAATTTACTACCCTCATAGCCATGTAGTAATGCATGGGACAATTACAATGTCTGCACAGACATACCTTTATCAATGATCAATAAATAAAACTAAAGAAATAAGACCAGTAAAGATATTGCAGAACAAAAGAAAAAAACATCAGCCTGAAAAATTATAAAGACCTTTGGCGACAAAACTGAACTTTGAGGGGCGCTTGGGTGGCTCAGTTGGCTGAGTGACCGACTTCAGCTGAGGTCACGATCTCGTGGTTGAGCAGTCGGAGTGCCACCTCGGCCTCTGCTGACAGCTCAGAGCCTGGAGCCTGTTTCGGATTCTGTGTCTCCCTCTTTCTCTGCCCCTCCCCTGCTCATGCTCTGTCTCTCTCTGTCTCAAAAAAAAGTATAAACATTAAAAAATTAAAAAAAAAAAACTTTGAAAACAATCTATTATAGGAACTACAAGACTTAATTGAAAACCTGTATGAAGGTCTGACCTGAAAGCAGAAGGCATCAGAGCTAAAACAAGGTATAAATTAGCATAATAAAAGAAGACAGATGAAAATATTGACAACGGAATGAAATAAAAAATGATAAGATTGAAATTAAGTAGAACAAAGCTTGAGTGTGCATTGGAGGTAATAATAATAAAAAATATTATAATTCTTCACTATTCAAACAGTTCAGGTGGAATTTCTTGCAATATTTGATGATCACTTAAAACAATGAGTAGGACTGTTCTCTGTCACTCCAGAAAGACTAAACTCATTACACGGTAGAAATAGAAAATGGAGAGACTGTGTTCATTGTGCAATAAAATGGACAAACTCAGTGGCCTCATTGTATAAAACTGAACTTCATTCTACAATTATTGGACATTTTTCTTACTAAGGAATGCAAATGCTGGTTTTACACATCTTTTGTGTCCAATTTCTTGATTGGTAAATATCTTTGTTATGATTTGTATGAGTTAATGCACAGAAATCATTTAGAACAGTGCCTAATACAAAGTAGGTATTCAGGACATAATGTAAATTGTAATATTAGAATAAACCAAATGACTTGCAGATCTCTCAATGACAGATATATTATCAACAAGCATTCTTAAATATTTCACCAGTGGATTCTTCTTTGTTAATGACACATAAATTTATGCATACAGTATAAGATCAAGTGTATTAAAAAGATACCAAGCAGAAAAAAACATGACAATGTATATCAAAATACTGAGACTGTTTATGTGTGTGGGACTCTGGGTGATTTTTATCTTCATTATTTTCTTAATGTTTTACAGTAAGCATGCTACAAATTAACTTTTAGAAGCTATTTAATTCTTATAATTATCAGTAGGTGCATGCTACTAATACACTAATAATGTAAAAATTCTTTTCTAACAAAAAACTACAGAGAAATCACTAATGTAACCCTGGAGTGAGACTATGGGGATGTTTTTGTTTCTACTGCTTTTTCAAGTTTTCTTGTAATTGGATGTCTTATTTTTCTCATTTTTTAAAAATGTTTATTATTGACAGACAGTGAGAGATGGAGCATGAGCATGGGAGGGGCAGAAAGAGACAGAGACACAGAATCCGAACCAGGCTCTGAGCTGTCAGTACAGAGTCTGACGTGGGGCTTAAACCCACAAACCGCGAGATCGTTACCTGAGCTGAAGTCAGACGCGTAACTGACTGAGCCACCCAGGTGCCACTGGATGTCATATTTTGAAGTGGGGAAAAAAAAAAGTTACACTATGTAGTAAAATTAGAAATATCTCTTCCATTTAATCATTCCTATTCTCTCTAACTTAGAGTTCTCTCTACTCCTCTTTTGAACTCTGATAATGTTTTCCACTTTAGTTGGAAACTTTTAGTTATTCATGGTTACCTGTCATGTGTTCAAATTATTGGCATAACTTCCTGATCTTCTTTTATGAATATACTTTAATGGGTTTATACATAATTCCACTTAATGCTTAATTTGAAATGATTTAACTATAATAAATTCCACACATTTTTCTTCTACTGAAAATCTTGTGACCTTTATGTTAGCTGGAACATACATGTACCATGATTTCTAACCTGATGGTGTCCATGAAGATGCACATTTCTTCACAGACATGGGAATCCAAATAAAGTTAAGGCACAGTAGGAAATTTCCCCTCAGTGATAAAATGTTGAGAAATAGAGAACATCTACTGAATGAAGTTAAACACTGAGTTAGGAAGAAGAGGACCTGTGTTCCCATTTTGGTTTTACCACTGAGGATATTAGTGGTCTAAGAACTTGCTTTCACTTTTGGAAAATTAAAGGTTTGGGATTGGATCAATAATGGTTTAAATTTTCCATGTATCAAATAACAGTTTATTTTCTTGTCTGGTTCCTTTCATTGCATTTGTTGCATGTTTCAATGATCTATTGCTTTATAATGTAAATAGATTCCATCTTATGATTATATTAAACTTGTACGTCCATTTCACCTATTAATGAGTATTTGTGTTGTTTTAGTTTAAAGCTATTACCAATGAAGCTACTAAAAATATTTGCATGCAAGTATTTGTACACAAGAATCATGCTTTGATTCTCTTTGGTAAATACGTAAAAGTTGGATGCCTGGATTATTTGGTAGGTATATGTTTAACTTAATGGGAAACTGGCAAATTGTTTTCTAAAGTAGCTGTACCATTTTACGTTCTGACAGCGTAGCAGAGTGACAGATGCTTCACATTCTCATCAAACCTGCAATGGTCAATCTACTTAATTTTATCCATCCTAATAGATGTGTGGTAATATTTCATTGTAGTTTTAATTTGTATTTCAATAATCCCGTTGAGCACCTTTTCATGAGCACTTTTGCCATTTATGTCTCTTTTTTGTTTCAGTGTCTATTCAAATAATTTCCCTGTTAAAAAGCATTAGTTTTCTTGTTTTGAGTTTTGAGAGTTTTTTTAGATATTCTGATAGAAGTCCTTTATTGGATATAGGCTTATAAAGATTTTTTCCCCTTTCTATGGGTTGTCTTGCCATTGTTTGTTTTTTTCAAAGAGAATATCTTACTTTCTATGAAGTCCAACTTAGTATTTTTTATTTTATGGATTGCATTATACCTAAGACATACTTTCCTAACCTAATGTCACAAAGATTCTGTAGTATATTTTGTTGAAATTTCACTCTAATTGTAGATTTGTCTGTTTCTCCTTGCAGTTCAGTCAGATTTTGCCTCATAAATTTTGAAGCACTTTTACTAGAAAAATAAACAACTGAGGCAGGTATATTAAGTTATGCCTTTAAAAAAATCAAATATAATGATCTCTACCTTTTAATTGGAGTTTTAAATCTCAAACATTTAATGTGATTCTTTACATGGTCAAGATTAAATCTTCCATCTTGCAATTGGTATTCTTCTTTCCTATCTCTTCTTTTCTCCCCTTTTCCTCTTTTTCTGCCTCCTTTAAGTGGTGTACTTATGTAGTTTTAAATTTTTTTAATTTTTTGATGTTTTATTTCTGAGAGAGAGAAAGAGAGAGCAAGAGAAAGCAAGCAGATGTGTAAGCAGGGGAGGGGCAGAGAGAGGGAGACACAGAATCTGAAGCAGGCTCCAGGCTCTGAGCTGTCAGAACAAAATCTGAGGCTGGGCTTGAACTCACAAACTGCGAGATAATGACCTGAGCTGCAGTCGGACACTTAACCACTGAGCCACCCAGGCACCCCATATAAATTTTTAATATTTTTATTTTTAAGTAATCTTTACACCCAGCATGGGGCTCGAACTCACAAGCCCAAGATCGAGAGTCCATTTGCAGCAACTGAGCCAGCCAAGTGCACCAAGTTGGAGCAACTAAGCCAGCCAAGTATTTATATACTTTCCATTATTTCTTAGTATTTCTACAAGTAGTCTTTTAACGGCCGTTATTTATTTAATTTTTGATTATTGCCTTTGGGTTTTTAGTATATGTATTTAAGTTCATACAGTCTACCTTCAAATAACCTCATACCAGTTCATTTATTGTTCAGGAGCCTTAAAACAGTTTACTTTTGCTCCCGTGGACCTGTTATTTTCTTATTCTTTGGTTTAAAAAGTGCATTATCCTTCAAAGAGATATAAATAAAAATAAAAATCCTATATATTTGCCCATACAGTTACCATTTTCAGTACTCTTTATTTGTTATTCTTTCAGTAGAACCATATTTTCATTGGGTATCATTTTCCTTCCACCTTAATGGCTCCTTTTGACATTTCTTGGATCTGCTGGTGATGATTTCTTTCAGCTTTTGTATTTCTTAAAAACTGGTATTTCACCTTCATTTTGAAAAACACTGTTGTTGAGTATACACTTCAAGGTTGTAGAGACTTTTCTTGCAGTGTTTTAAAGATGTTGCTTCATCTGCATTGTTTCTCTTGAGAAATACGTTGTCAGTGTTCAATGAACTGCTTGGATCTGTCGGCTTCTAATTCTTATAAATGTGAAAAATTTTAGTAATTGTTTCTAAAAATATTTTCTGTGCCTCACTTGTACTCTGTTCTTATTTGAGGACAACTACACATATATGAGGCTACTTTAATTTGTCTCTTAGCTCTCTAATATTATTTTCATTTTGTTGTAAGTCTTTACCTCTATTTTATTTTGAATAGTTCCAATTACTATCTTTTAAAATACACTGTCTTTTCTTATGTCTGATATATTATTAATCTCATCCTGTATATTTTTCATCTATAACACTTTGTTTTCCATCTCTAAAAGTTCATTGTGATGTTTTTGGAAGTTCATGTCCCTATATAACATTTCTATCATTTCCTCCAGCTTTTTGAAATCAATAAAGTTAAAACAATATTTCTAATTTCTTTGTCTACTAATTGTACAATAATTTTGAGTTCCATGTTGCTTTCAATATGACTGATTTTTCTCCTCGTTGTAATTTTCTGCATCTTTGCACATTTGGTAATTTTCAATATGATACCAGAAATCATTCATTTTTAGACTTTTTTGGAAATAAATATTTTTGTATTCCTATAAATACTCTGTAGTTTTGTTCTAATATGAAGTTATTTGGAAACGATTTGATCCTTTCACATATTTGTTTTTAGAGTTAGTACCAGTGTAGTATTTACTCTGGGGATAATTATTCCTCACTCTTGAGATAAAATCCTTTAGCATCCTTTACCCAATATCAAGCAAATGATAACGTTTCCCAGTGTAACTATTCCTGGCCTGGTGTAGGCTTTCAGTCCTCCCCTCAAATGCTTTGGGGTAATCCTTTCCCTGGCCCCAGGGAAGTTTCTCAAGCACATGACCCCATAAGTACGATGAGGAATACTTAGGGGGAAGACTCTGCAATCTTTGGTATTCTCTCAACATCAGAAGATGGCAATGGGTTAGGTAGAAATACCTTAGGCTTTGTAAACTCTTTCACATTTTTCTTTTTCTTTGTATTTTTTAAATATACAGAAATGTAAAGACCATTCTTAGTACATGGACTATATGAAAACAGACTGTGGCACCCAGGCTGTAATTTGCCAGTCTGACCACACAGCTTTCTCTTTTCTGTTACTCTGCTCTACAAATTCTAGCTACCTCAATTTCCCTGGACTCTCAGCTTCTTCACCTCAATAGGACAGTCTTCCAGGCACAACCTGCATTCATCTTCTCTCTGCTGTATCTTGGACACAATCTCAAGGCAGTAAGTGGGACCATTGTCAGGCTTTCATTTATTTCTTCTCTCTTAGATATTTCTGTTCTGAGTTGTCTGATGTCCAATGTTTTAGAAACCATTGGCTCATATATTTTATACTGTTTTTAGTTTGAAGGTAATATATCTGGTCCCTATTACTCCACCTTCACTGGAAGTGAAGTTCAAGCATAAACATTTCATATTTCCTTCAATTTATTCTTGTTAATGGTTTTTCTATAAATGGTTGCCAATAATCAAAATGTACAAGGATTTAAGTGCTTCTAAAGGTCACCTTAAGTTACCTTTATCAAACTCTAAGCATAACCCAGGAGTAGCAAATTCATTTGTCTTTTATCAGTTATGTTTACTTTTTTTAGCTTTATTTTCCCCTCACTGTTTATCTTTCTGTTTCATTTTCTGAGCATTTCACTTTATGGTTATATTCATTAATTTGTCTTTGCTAGTATGTTGCCATTTCTCCTCCTGCAAGTGTTAGCCAACTGGAATATCAAATGTTAGAAACCAAAAACAAAGGGCTGTAAAAGTTTAGGAGGAAAAGAAAAGAGAAAGAGGGAGCAAGGGGAGGAATGAAGAAATACAATTTTCTCTGAGTCCTTGGATAGTGTTGCTTCATTGGCTTCTTGAAACTTGTGCTGCTCCTGAGAAGTCAGACATTGATCTGATTGTCTTCCTTTCCGGCAATCTATTACTGTTAAAAAGTACTGAATTTCCTTTTTTCCTTTATCTGAATGTTGTGAAATAGCACTACACTGTCTCTAGTTGTGCTGTTTTTATTAACTAAGTATCTGTAATGTTTTAATATCGTAGGACTCCTGCCTTCCATCCGGTCTGGGAAATTTTACTAGTATTTGTTTAAATATGAGCGTTTTTGGGGCACCTGGGTGGCTCAGTCAGTTGAGCGTCCGACTTCAGCTCAGGTCATGATCTCACAGTCTGTGAGTTCGAGCCCAGCGTCAGGCTCTGTGCTGACAGCTCAGAGCTTGGAGCCTGCTTCGGATTCTGTGTCTCCCTCTCTCTCTGCCCCTCCCCTGCTCATGCTCTGTCTCTCTCTGTCTCAAAAATAAATTTAAAAAAACATTAAATTTTTTTTTAAATAAATAAATAAACATGAGCATTTATTCTCCCAATTTCCTCCTTCTAAAATTCCTGCTTAACAGATGTCAGAAAATACGGGTTTATCCTCAGTTTCCCTTAATATTCCTTTTAGATTTTCATCTCTTTGCCCCTCTGTGCTTCATACTGAGGTAACTTCTTCATGTGCTCATCTACCTAATGAATTTGCTTTCTGTTTTGCATAGTACGCTATCTAGCGCATTTACTGACGTCTTTAGTTTAAAATTTCCATTTTTCTATCCCAAATCTCTCACTCTTAAAATAGTAACCTACTTTTGTTTCCTACATGGGATATTATCTCTACCTTCTGAGCATATTAATTATACCCATTTTATTACCAGTTAAATTTTGAGGTTGAGTTTGTTTTCTCTGTCCTGCTGTTGACATTTATTCATTCATATGTGCTTATTTGTGACCACGTACCCATGTTTAATGGGTATTTCCTATCATCTGTTGTAGATCAGCAACTTTCTTGGGGGAAGAGATAGGAAGTTTTTCTGTAGCTTGTACTGTGATTTGTTTTGAAGGAGAATGAGATTTATAGATGAGTAAGATACTCAGACACTTACTCTTCTCAGTGTGGCTGCTCCTGAGTCCTGTCAAGTTCATACATTCTGTTTTTGGCTTGAGAGGAGTTAGTGCCATTATTGTTGATTTAAGAGGAGGAAGGAAGGGGGGTGGTGCCTGGGTGGCTCAGCTGGTTGGGTGGCAGACTGCAGCTCAGGTCATGATCCTGCGCTTTGTGGGTTTGAGCCTCATGTTGGGTTCTGTGCTGACAGCTGATACAGCCTCTTTATGCCCTGCCCCTGCCTTTCTCCTCCTTCTGCCCAAACCTCATGCTCTCTCTCTCAAAAATAAATAAACATTTAAAAAATTATTTAATAAAGAGGAGGAAGAGAGATTAAAACAGATGAAATCTCTTTGCTGAAATTTCAGTAGGTTGGTTGGTTGTTTTATTTTTTCCCATTAAATTATGTTGCTAATGACTGTTTTTCCTTGTCTGTTTTCAGCATTTACCACTTTGGGGCGTGGAGCTCCTTGGTGTCATTGCTTCATACATTTTGAGATATGATACCCTTCTTCATCCTATCTCACCTACTTTGTGTTTTTAGGGGTTCCTCAAAGTTTCTGGTTTGTTGCTCATTAAATATGGTTATGTATGGGAGTGTATACATTTTAATGAATCTTCTATTATTTTAGATGATTTAGTATGAAAATAGACATGCATATGGTTAGTGCACCGTATTGAATCAGAAGTATATTTTGTTATTCTCACATTTCCAAACCTCATTTTAATCTTTCCTTGTGAATCCAGTGGGAGGTATTCTATAATTGTTTCATCTATCAGTAGCTCTGACATTGTGGAACATCTGGATAATGTAGAACTCTATCAACAATTCTGCATATTCAGGCTTTGAGATATATTTACTACCATTATTTTATTTATAAGAAAAGAATAGTGAAATACTACCTCATCTGTGAAATTTTTTTATTATCTATGGAGTTGCAATTCAAATAATGAAAAGAAAGGGATTGGATCAGATTGTTTTTAGGCACAATACATTTACTTTTGCTCTATAATTCAAAGCTTACTTACCTCTTTGTTGTTTATAGCTGCACTGTTGATTCACTAAATTTAGCATGGAATGCCCAGTAGACAATTCACCAGGCAACACGATATAGAAGGGCACCTACTGGGCAGAAGTGGGACAGCACTCTTAGGAATCTCTCAGGACATTACACTGGTTCCAATGGACAAGTGTTTACTTAGCAGTTTTAAGTCCTCTTACTGTTCATTAATTGTGATAGGACCAAGTAGTTTATTTTTTCTACATCCTAAAATAAAACAAAAAAATATATATGTGTAAAGATACTAAGTACCAAGAAAGACAATTTTCTCTATTACATTAGAATTGTTTAATAAACCAAGTATTTCCAAATAAAATATGACCACACATGACAAGTGTTAGTTCCAAATTTCTCCATTCATACTTAACATATTTCCCAGTTATTACTGCCAAAATATTTTCATGTGAATTAAGGAATCAATTACATAAACAGTGGGTATTTTTAACATACTACAATATGCAACACAGTTTACCAGAGGCAGGGTTGAACAGGACAATTACGTTCAAATTGTAACAAGGTAGTTATGGAGAAACAATGCAGGCATAGTAATAGCATTATAAGGCAAAATAATTAAAATCCAAAATAGCACATGAAACATTTTGAAAAAGGTGTAGCAAGACATAAGTCATAAGAGTTAAGAGAAAGATATCACTGAACATTGGTTAGTCTGGAAACTTCCTGGAGGAGACTTGAGTTATATCTCCATGGAAACATCAATTCAGAAGACAGGGATGCACAGTTTAGGTAGAAGTTACCTATGCAAGGTAGCTTGGTTGTCAGAAACTGGATCTGTTTGATGCTTAAGGAGTGTTCCAGCCTGGATGTAGCCCATAGTGTATAATGGGTAATAGTTATAGAGAAAAAGAAAGGAGAGCTGGGGATCTGACAGCAGAGAAACTTAATTGCTAGACTACATAATACTTAAATTTGTACGTTGATGTCTTGATTAAATGTATGGGGGGGGCAGGATTGTAACTTTATACACTGAGATGGTAAGTTTAGAAAAATCAACATGAATATATTTTGGTAAGTGGGTATTTGGCAACTAGAAAGGTCCATTCATTCATTCAACTTGATCTCAGGCATGTTCTGGTTTCTGTGGATGTACTGCCTAATAACAAGGCTGATGATCTCATGGGACACACATGGAAGAATTAAAATTATGGGAAATTGTTTGAGGGAAGCATTGAGGTGTAAGCACTGATGAAGGCACAGAGGCTGAAAAGAGTTTGCAAGCTTGTTTGGTGTGCAGGTAGAGTAGTGGCTGAGTAGCATTACATGTCAACGTGACTGGGCTAAGGGATGCCCAGATAGATGCTGAGACATTATTTCTAGATGTATCTGTGAGGGTGTTTGCAGAAAAGATGACCATTTGAATTGGTAAACTGAGGAAAGAAGAGCTACCCTCACCAATGTGAGTGGGCATCATTCCATCTCTTGAGGACCTGAAGAGAAGAAAAAGGTGGAGCAAAGGTAAATTTACACTTTGATTTAACTGGGATGTCTGTCTTCTGTCCATAGACATCACTACTGCTGGTTCTCAGGCTTCTGGGCTCAGGAACATAGACCATTGGCTATCTTGGTTCTCAGGCCTTCAGACTCAGACTGAATTATACCACAGACTTTCCTCATTCTCCAAATTGGAGATGGCAGATTGTAGGACTTCTTGGTCTCCATGTGACCTCTGTTACTAGTAATAAATCACTTCCTATCTGTCTGTCTCCATCTATCCAGCCATCCTATCGGTTCTGTTTTTCTGGAGCACCCTAAGACAGTGGCACAATGAAAGAGGTAAACAGCAGTATGAGATGAGGTTGAGGAACCAGAGCAAGGGGGAGGTCATGCAATACCTTTTATAATTTTTGGAAAGAGGCGAGGTTAAATTTTATATGTATTAGAACATTGAAAATTTTCATGCACGGCAAGGCACTAACATGATCTGGATAATAACCCAAGGCCAGTGCTATGAACTGCTAAGAGGTTGTTTGAGTAAGAGATGCTGGCCAGTTGGGCTGAAGTGGTGACAGTTGAGATAGAGAGAAGCTAAGGAGTTTGAAATGCATTTCAGGAGTTAGAAGTAGCAGGAATCCCTGACGGGTTGGATGTAGGGAGTGACTGGAAGCAGAGTAAGCTTTTTTGTTTGAGCGGCCAAATGGAATTTGAAAGCCTAAGGGAGAGGTCAAAAGTTCATGTTGTGATTCGTAAAGGGTGAAATATATGTGAAACAGTAGTTACTTGAGTATGTGAGGTTGCATCTCTGAGAACTCTAGGCTGTTTCGTTTCTGATTCCTTGGGAGTTTTCTCATCTTTCCATTCTGTAATTTTATGTTTTCCCACATTCCTTCTTAGGCCTTCTTCACTGCTTACTCGACTTACTATGCTTGGCTTAATAGATTCACCCCTGAGTCTCATCTTTCACCTGTTTGCTCACAATATTTACTTTCTTATCTTCAGTTCAGTCCTCTGTCCTGAATGTATAGTAACATATATTCAGCTGTCTACATAGGTTATGTATGTACCCAAAATTCCATATAGTTCACAAAGACACAGCTATCCATTGAGAAACCTCAAACAACTCCTCACTTCATCCTTGTTCGCACTCTCCAAATGCAATCCATGACTTAATCTTGCTGCATGATATTTTTAATCTTCTTGAGTGTTTACAAAAATCTTCTTTACTTGGATTTAGTTTACTCCCAGAGTCAGGATGGAGCTGGACTTAGGGGTGAGTGTCAAATGGCCTTCACTATGAGGATCCATAGGACGGAAAGCCAAACATATTGTGAGGTTAAGCAGTTAAGAGCAGGGAAGTGTCAGGATTCAGGTAACATGTTAGGGTAATGGCTATGGCAGCTGTGAGCTAGACAGATGGGAGTAAGGAGAAACTAGAGGGAGAGACGTTTCACAATGGGGACTAGGACACCAAGTTGTCTCCTAAGAAATTATCAAATAAAATTGCACATAATTAAGGGTGGAATATGTTTTTCTTTTCAAATGCATTTCTGAAAAAATTCTATTATACCTCACTAAAGAGCGAATTTCAAGGGGAAGGGAGGTTGAAAAGACTACCCTCAACTGTCAGACCATGGATCCCTTAGAACATTACCATGGAATTTAGAGTTCTGTCTTGTTGGCAATTATCTGTCTTGAGCAAACTTTGCTGTGACACCAGAAAATTAATCGTTCTAATGCAAAACATATCATTATAAACTTTGTTATATAGGGTGTGATGCAACACTCTCCCACACACAAACACAAACTCTCACAGCTTTAATCATCTTTTTATTTTTAGCGTATTTGTTTCCTAGAAAATGGATTGTAAAACCATTTTCAAAATTATTTGACATTAGAAATTTTTTTCTAAAAGCCTGTAGCACTAGCATATTTATCTTCATGAGTTGTCATGGTTGATGGGAGAAGTGCAGTGCTTGGTGTAAATCAGATGTGTCTCTGGATATTTGTCATCTGTATCCAGGTGAATAATAGTTTCAAATGGAGATCATGGGCAACCTTAAAGGGAAAAATGGATCAGAAAAAGACATCCTTATTTCAATAAGGATGTAAATCTTTGAAAGCCACGCAATGGTGACTGTTGGAGGGGATGCAGGTTCAGTGTGTCTGTGGACTCCAGGAAGCAGTGACAGAGAGAGTACTTTTCTTTGCTGAGCATCCTTTGAGATTCTGTCCTGTTGAGTCACTCTAGAATTAAGTTGGTGTCATTTGCCTAATTCATAGAATGTGTTTAAGTCCAGGAGAGGGACGCCTAAGTGGCTCAGTTAGTTAAGCATCCGATTCTTGTTTTTGGCTCAGATCATGATCTCATGGTTTGGTTAGTGAGATTGAGCCCCATGTTGGGCTCTGTGCTGACAGTGTAGAGACGTCTTGGAATTTTCTCTCTCCTTTCTCTCACCGTCCCGTGCACTCTTTCTCTCCCTCTTTCTCTGTCTCTCTCTCTCTCTCTCTCTCTCTCTCTCTTCTTCCCTCCCTCCTTCCCTCCCCACCTACTCCCTCTCTCTCAAAATAAATAAATAAGCATTAAAAAAAATAAATCCAGTAGAAAGCCAAATAGTGAGGACTTAGGAAATTTTTATGTTGTTCAAAATTGTGGTAATTCAAATGAATGTTGGAAGGTTTGGAGTTTTAAATAAACATTCCAGATGACCAGGGCTTTTACATGTTGAGTGTGTCATAGGAAAGATAGCTACCACTTTAATCAGCTTGGAAAATTGGAACTATGTGAAATGTAGAGGGTAGGTAGGTCAATCTACCATGGACTCCATGATAGCTCACATCAAGCTGACCTGCCTTTATTACTGATTATCAGTAGCCACCAAGGTTACTCATTCCCCTTGAAAATATCAAAAACTGGCTTAAGAAGAGTTCATGATGTTACTCTAAATCCATCCCGTTCCCTTTTCTTCCCTATTTTCTAGCTATCTCCGAATCAATATGTCATAATTTTGGTTAAAACTCCTGTTTTGGCTGCTGGTCCCCACATATGCCATTATGAGACATTATCTTGCCTTTCTAGCTTCCCATTTCATTACAATACAGTGGTACCATTATGTGATGTAACAGTGCCTAGGGCCAAGGTAATTTCATATTTAAATATCACTGGCATTGAATTTCCCATTTTATGATTCCTGTGCTACATGGACTATGATCACCAGAGTGAAACATGACAGCTACCATAAATACCTGCTCAGCATATATATTTATTTTTAATTCTTTATTATAATAATTTTCAACATATGCAAAGTAGAAAGAATGGTACATTGAACCTTACATATGTGTCAATCATCTTTGACAATTATTAATACATAACTAAACTCGCTATGTTTCAATTGGCTGTTTTGACATTTTTCTTTGTAAATAAGTGCTATTAGTATTTTAGCCACATCCAGTTTTCTTCTATTGTGAGCAATTAGCAAATTGCTTATTGAGAGTAGACAATTTGATACATCTTTTTTTCCAAGAATGTGTGAGGCAGAATGTTCTGCAAGTTACTAGGTAAACATCTTTCTAACTATCTTTCTCTCATTAACTCATTCTGTGAATCATTTATTTGGTCACTCAGTTTTAAAGAACCCTGTGTATACTGAACATTCAAGGACAAAACTGCAGCCTCAAAGAAGTTCCCGACTTAAAAGGGTTTGATGGCTAATGAGATATTTTCTGGGGACAGTGTAAGAATTACTTGACTGCAAAGTCAAGGTTATGATCCTCATCTCTTGGCTCTACATTGTGAGAAACACTATCATTATGTGGCTTTCCTATTTCTAATAAATGGTTGATACAGTTCACATCTACATGTTTATCATGGTGGCAATAATAGAATTTGTGGACACACTGCAAGTCTTTGACTAAAGATTTTTCCTAATAGAAGCTCCCATCCCTCAACAGTGAGCATGATGTTACAAATGTAGCTAACATTCATAAACCATTTTAAAGTGACCCACACATTGAATCAATGAGTGAATACATGATCAAAAGTATTAATTCTCTGTAAATTGTTTATATTTCCTTTTGAAATAAAATTCAGGTTGTACAACCACACTCAGACATGATCTAATTGGCCAATTCTTGGAATCAAAGTACTGGGAAGTTGAATAGCTGATATCAACCATTTATTCAAATCCTATATTTTTATAGATTAAAAGAAAAAAATAAGTTTCAGTGATAATAGCCTGCTTCTTGAAGTTCATACAAAATAGAACTAGAGCTTATTGATGTGACTTCTTGAGTAGTGTTCTTTCTTCATACCACACTGGGATAACATAATGTGATCCAGTTGTAAATGGTAAAGTGACTGTAATAACTAAAAATAACAAATCCGTTCATACAGGCTTCCTGCAGTTGTACTCTGCTTATAACCCTTATTATAAAACATGAGCTAAATAAATCTTCCATGGAACAGAATTCTAAAAGTGTTTTTATCTTGATGTTTCAGGGACCACTAGTTCTGTTGATTGTTGGGTAGGGATTGACTCAATTATTACTAATTCTTAAAACTAAATGCATTTGTTGAAATAGTGTCATCTTGTCCTTAGCCACAGCACTGAAGGCATAGTAATTGGTCTAATAAAAATAAATAAATAAATAGTTACAGCCTCAAAGAGCATCTAGGTGTGGTTAGATAATAAAAGGACAAGATACAATCAGAAATAACTTCCTTTCTTGACAGGATTAATGATGGAACTGCAGCTAATTTTGTCTTGAGGGGGATTAACATGACAGGCTTTGTTTGCCATCTTTGGGTTAGCCTTAAAAATGGAGTAGGTCTTCCTATTTAGGAGCTTGTCCACAAGTTTGTTCATAACTAATTTCTATGCCCATTGTCTTTGCCTCTCAAGTAGGAAATTTGACCACAGAACATTCAGAGCCACAGAACTCATGAAAGGCCATATCTCCTTGGAAATCTGTCTAAGAATGCCAACCCCAAAATAAAGGCTGTTGGTACATTCTTTCGTAATTGTTGCCAGAGCCCCAAAATTTGTTCATCCCTCCTACCTCAGTTCCTTGCACCATCGACTTTTATATACAAACTCAAACCCAGCAATATAAAAAATGGCATTTCAACCAGCCTTCTTTCCACACAGTGGGTCATGCATGAGCTTCTCAGTTCTTGTTTATTCTATAGACTGGATGTCAGTATTGGTCCTTAAGAATTTTTCTTCAACTCTCATTGGACTTTCTCCTCAGTTTTCAATAGATGCCCTGGCCACTTCAGCCTGTTCTAATGATGGCTGATGCCTCAACACAGGAATTTAGTGATAGCAACACACACACACATGCAAAGTTCTACTGTTACTTTTTCCATTTTATATCTTAAATTCTTAGATTAAATGACCTATTCCTTGAGGTCACAGGTCATGTACGTTTATTAAAACACCCCTGAGATCACATATATGTGATAATTAATATCAATGATAAATAACAAATTGAAAATCTTGTCTTTGCCAGAAAGCTTTGTTGAATGCTTATACATGTATCCTCTTATTTAATCCTCACAGGAATTCTGGGAGAATCATAGGGTTGTCTATTAGTTCCCCTTGTAGGCTAATTGATAGGCTTACTGACTGAAACTGAAAAATGACTAATGATACCAACCCCCATGCTCATGAATTGAGTTCTCATGGTCTGTCACACACCTTGTTGAATATTCTATACATGCTTCTTCATCTCATGTTCATATCAACATTGTAAAGAATCCTCTCTACTTTGCATTTGAGGAAACTGAGATACAGGCAGATTAAGGAAAAAATTAATGATCATGCCAACAACAAAGACAGAGTCAGGACCAAAACACAGGTATTCGGGACTTCTTTCCTCACACAATGCTCTTTTTGTAAGGTCAGAAGGCACTTTGTTTTTGCCCATTATTATATCATTAAATGTCTAATTATTATATACAACTTCAGTATATTCCCTATCCACATTTAAATGGGTAATCATTAGCTTTGAACTGGACTGAACTGTGTTTTTTTGTATATTCCATTCCTCAATGTAATGTCCTTTCTTCTGTCCACTGCTCACCCATGGCATTTACCTTTGACAGGGCTCATGATCTAAAAGCTTTTCTTACTATCCCAACCACAATGATGTCTTTCCTTTCAGACTGCAGTAATAGACATTACTGTCTTATACATTTAGGTGCTTAAATCGTATACCTCGCTGTACCCTTAAATGTTTTAATATGAATAAATTATACCTTCCTAGAAAGACATAAATTCCTGGACAGTGAGTATTGTGTGCTATACTTTTTTTTTTTATGTTGTCAATTGTGACAAGTAAGGGCTCTTCACTGGAAAACTTTTCATTAAATTCAGAGGTTTAGACAAATGTATGAATGGTCAGAGCTGTTTCAACTGCTGAGAGAAATGGGGCTCATCTTAAAGATTGGATTGAAGGTGAACAGGGAAAACATGCACATTTAGAGGCTTGTCAGTTAAGACTGCTGCTCATGACAGAATCCTGGGCAGTTTGAATCTGACCAAAAGTTACATATTTGCTAAAGGAAATACAGGAAAACATAAGAATTTTTAAGTGTTTGAAACAAAAGGGATTTAATACAGGGACCTAGTTATTTAGGTGACATAATCACCAAGAAACAAAAAGGAATGCTGAAGCAATCAGAGATTAGCCACAGCAGAAAAGGGTTGCTGGAGCCCAGGGGTAGATACTAAGAAAAGTAGCTGGAATTGCAATCAGTCTTTCTTGCAGCAAAGGAGCTACAACCATGGACAGGAAACACTCACTACCAGAGATGCTGCCTAAGGAGGAAGAGGGAGAGAAAGCACACAGGAAACATTTTTCTTCTACCACTCTGGGCCTTCCATGGGGGGGAACCCAGCCAGCAGCAATTACGTTGGCCCTCAGAAACACACCTGTAGAAGCAGCACCTCTGTTCTGTGGACCACGGCCAGGGAGAGTGAGAATGGATCTCTGAGCAAATGGGTCACAGAGTGGCACATGTGGTCCTCCATGTGCCTCCTAAAGGAGAACTTAGGAAACTAAGCTGCTCACAGGAAACACTGACCAGGCCATTAGAAGTTTCTCTTTTAGTGTACTTCATGACTCCCCATGCTGATTTTTTTTATAGATGGTGGGAACTGTTACCTTAGAATAAATAATTACATTCATACTATGGAGAACAAGGCATTCATGTGATTTAATGACAGAGAATGGGCCTCTGGCATCATTTCTTGATATAACAGTGATGATTTCATTTTATTCTTCTAGTTACTTGTGTGAAATTCCTTTCTTAAGTGGCATTTAGAAAATCTCCTTTGACATTAAAGGCTATCATGCTTCTAGCAAACTCTGACTTGATCTTTGCTTTCTGAAATGACAAAGTAGGCTGGATATGCACAAAGTTATAGAGGGAAAACACTATGGGTGTCATGTAACCCAAAGCCTTCCTCTGTCCAAGAGGGAGCAGAGGATCAGGGAGGTAGAATGAGTTGCCTAAGGTCACTATAAATGCTTGTAATGCCTTATAGGGTGATGGTATTGGCACATCAAATCCTAGGCTCTGCCACAGACTTGGTGAGCATGGGAATGTTCACTAAACTTTGAGTTTCAATTTCTGCATTTATATGAAAACATTAATCTTATCTAAGTCATAGGGTTCTCACAAGAATCAACTGAAATAATATATATCGGGGTTGAGCAAACATGTTCTGTGAAGGGCCAGATAATAAATATTTTACTCTTTGTGGAATATATGGTTTATGTTACAGCTACTACAACTCTGCCACTATAGAGGAAAAGCAACAATAGCTAATACATAAGCAAATGTGTGTGGCTGTGCTCCAATAAAGTTTTATTACAAAAAAGGAGTGGTCAGCCCATGGACTATAGCTTCCTGTACCTTTATCAATATAATTTGATGTAATGCTTGGCCCAGAGTAAGGATTTCAAATTTTATCTGGAATTACTATTATTGTAATTATGATTGGAATGTAATTACCATTATTATTACTGCTGCTGCTACTACTACAATATGAATAAAATATCATTCATATATTTAGTTTTTAAAGATTAAACTTCTAACAGTTTACCTAAGGCTCTATCCTGAGGTTTCTTAACCACCATTTGCAAGGCAATTGGCCCCATGTCTGGGCTGCCCTCTCTTAGACACTGTGAAACATCGTGGAGAAAGCAGGTAGACCTCCTTGTGGGAACGAGATGCCCTGTAACAGATCTGGAAGTTCTGCAGATCAGTAAGAACAGGTCTCAACACTTTAGCTCCTGCTCAAGATCAGAGGTGCTGAATGGGTAAGATGAAACTGTTGTTTCCTCCCCTTATCCAAACAATACCATAAGGCTGTGCAGCCAGAACAGAAAAATGGCAACCCAGATCTGTCAGTGAGGAGCCAGAGCAGCAATGTAGGAGTGTGTGGGCAGGATCCATGTAGAGATCTCACTCTCCTGAGACCCAAATGTAGGGCAGACTGAAAAAGTGTGGGCGATGGCAAAAAAGTGTTTGGGCAGTGTCTGAATTCTCCTTTAGGACAAATAGAATTTTCTATAGCATCTATTTCATGATGCAGCATTTTTGATATACAGTTATTACAATAAAAAAATTAGGCTATATAAAGGAGTGATTAAAGTCGGATTCTAGCATGAAGAATTTAGGTCATGGGAATCCTTGAAAAACTAGACTTAGAGCAAAGAGCAAACCCATCCTCTGAATGGCAACCGCTTCTTGATCCTACGGTTGGACTTTTCCTCTGTGCTCTTAAGATAATTATATTTCTGATAAGACCCCAAAAATAACAGCCAGCATAAGATGACTGCCATAATAATGTCCATAAGACGACTATAATATTGATAGCAGCACTGAATAAATCTGTAATAATCTGCTGCCACATTTCAACTAAGGGACAGTTATAAGGACAGTGAGGAAACTCTCTCTCAATGGAATTTAGCACCTCAAAATTTTATGAGGTAATTAATGGGCATAAAGTCATACAATAATAATTTTTTAGGAGAAAACATTAATTTTAATGCAGCTTGAAAATTCTTGAAGCAATGAGGAAGGGCTCTGTTTGACACACAGTTCTAGAAAAGAAGGCATTGTTTATATTGAACAGCTCTTGTTTCATAAAGCCTAGGTCCTTTCTGCTCATTCAGAAGTGTGCTACCAAAAAGGGAGCTCTTAAGTGGTAGTGTTTATATCATATCTAATTTGACATATTAAATTAATTTTATAAAAATACATTTAATTTTTTTCTTTTGGTCTGTGGCTGTGATCTATTTTAGTATTTTTTATGTTATGAAATGAGTTTCCAGAAATCTCCATTTATAACCTGGAGCCTGTAGTAGAAGGCTTGGCAAACTTCTGTGGGGAGCCAGATAGTAAATATTGTAAGTACTGCAGGCCACACTGTCTCTATCACGACTGTAGGCATATCTTGGAGATACTGTGGGTTCTATTCCAGACCATTTCAATAAGATGAATGAGCAAATTCAAAACAAGTCAAATAAATTTTTGTGGTTTCCCAGTGCATATTAAAGTTATGTTTACACTATAGTGTAGACTATTAAGTGCATAATAGCAAAAATAATGTACATACGTTAATTTAAAGATACTTTATTGCTAACAAATGCTAACCATCATCTGAGCGTTCAGTGAGTTTTAATCCTTTTGTTCATGAAGGATCTTGGTTCAGTGTTAATGGCTGCTGACTGATCAGGATGGTGGTTGGGAAAGTTGAAGTGGCTGAGACATTTTCTTAAAATAATGATCCAATGAGGGGTGACTGGGTGGCTCAGTCGGTTAAGCATCTGCCTTCAGCTCAGGTCATGATGTCACAGTTTGTGGGTTCAAGCCCCACATCAAGTATTCTGTGCATGCAGAGCCTGCTTCAGATCCACTGTCGCCCCCTCGTCTCTCCCCCTCCCCAACTTGTGCTCACATGCGTGCACTCTATTCCTTTTTCTCTGAAAAATAAATAAAAACTTAAAAAAAAAAGGCCCCAGTGAGGTTTGCTGCATTGATTGACTCTTCCTTTCATGTACAATTTCTCTGTAGCATGTGATGTGGTGTGATAGCATTTTACCCACAGAATTTCTTTCAGAATTGGAGTTCATCCTCTGAAACCCTGCCACAGCTTTATCCACTAAGTTTATGTAATACTCTAAATATTTTGTTGTCATTTCAATAATCTTCACAGCATCTTCACCAGGAGTAGAATCTGTCTCAAGAAACACTTGGTTTGCTCATCCATAAGAAACAACTCCATCTATTCAAGTATAATCGTGGGATTGCAACCTTTCAGTCCCATCTTCAGTCTTCACTTCTAACTCTAGTTCCCTTGCTATTTCTATCACATCTTTGGTTACCTTCTACACTGAAGTCATGAACTCCTGAAAGTTGGATTCAGCTTCTTTCAAACTCCTCTTAATGTGCTATCTTGACCTCTTCCCATGAACCACAAATAGTGTTAGTGGTGTCCAGAATGGTATATCCTTTCCAGAAATTCTTTTTAACACTTTACCCAGATACATGAGAGGAATCACCATCTATAGCAGCTATAGCCTTAGGAAATGCATTTCTTAAATAATAAGACTTGAAATACAAAATGACTCCTTCATCCATAAGCTGTGGAATGGATGTTGTGTTAGCAGGCATGAAAACAGCATTAATATTGTACATCTCCATCAGGTGTATTGTCAATGAGTAGACTATTTTGAAAGGAATACTTTCTTTTTGAGCAGTAGGTCTCAACAGTGGGCTTAAAATGTTCAGGAAACCATGGTGTAAACAGACATGCTATTGTCCAAGATTTGCTGTTCCATTTCTAGAACAGGGGCAGAGTGGATTTAGCATAATTTTTAAGGGCCCTAGGATTTTTTGGAAAGATAAATGAGTATTGGCTTCAACTTAGAGGCACCAGCTGTATTAACCTGTCCTTCGAAGGTCTGAAGCCAGGTGATGACTTTTCCTCTCTGGCTATGAAAGCCTAGATGGCACGCATCATCATCCAATAGAAAGTAGTTATGTCTACATTGGAAAATCTGTTGTTTTATATAGTCACCTTCATTCACTATTTCAGCTATATCTTCTGCATAACTTGCTGCAATATCAGCACTTACTACTTCACCTCACACATTTATGTCCTAGAGACTATTTTTTTCCTTAAATTTCATGAACCAATGTCTTCTAGCTTCAGACATTTCTTCTGTAGTATAGCTTCCATACTTCTCTCAGCTTTCATAGAATTGAAGAAAGTTAGGGCCTTGCTCTGAATTAGGTTTTGGCTTAAAGGAATGCTGTGGCTGTCTTGACCTTCTATCCAAACCACTAAAACTTTCTCCATATCAGCAATAAGGCTGTTTCTTACCATTTATGTGTTTATTGGAATAGCACTTTTGATTTGCTTCAATAATTTTTCCTTTGCATTTACAACTTAGTCAACTATGTGGCACAAGAGGTCAGCTTTCGGGGTATCTGAGCTTTGGACTTGCCTTCTCCACTAAGTTTATTTCCCTGTTTTGATTTAAATTGAGGGATGTGCAATGCTTCCTTTCACTTGAACACTTAGAGGCCATTGTAGGATTAGCCAGTGGCCTAATTTCAATATTGTGTCTCAGGGAATAGGGAGGCCCAAGGAGAGGGAGAGGTATGGGACCAATGATCAACTGAGCAGTCAGAACACAATCATTTATTGATTCAGCTTCCCATCTTATATAGGCAAGGTTTGTGGCACCCCAAAAAAAGTAAAATAGTAACCTCAAAGATCACTGATCACAGATCACCAGAAAAAAATATAACAATAATGAAAGAGTTGGAATATTGAAAGAATTACCAAAATGTGACATAGAGACATGAAGTGATCCAATACTGTTGGAAAAATGGAACCAGTAGCTTTGCTCAACACAGTTTCTACTCACCTTCAGTGTGTAAAAAAAGCAGTATATGCAAAGGGCAGTAAAATGAAGTGTAACAAGATGAGGTATATCTGTCCTGAACTCTGCCATTGTGGAAGAAAGCAGCCATAAACAATATTTAAAGAATGGAAACATTCTAATAAAACTGTATTTATAAAAACACACTTAGGGCTAGTTTGGGTCTGGGGGCTATAGCTTTCTCACCCCTGGTAGTAGCTGTTAAGAATTTATTACCTTAAGAGGACTCAAGTAGTATCTATCGTCTAGGAACCAGTTAGTCATGCAGACAAGCACTGCATTGAGTATAGTTACTTCTTACAGGAGGGCAGAATTTATTAATGCTACACATACATATCAATGAGGAATATTATTCACGTTTAATCCCAAAGATAAATAAAGAAGAAACAAAGGATGATTCTCAGAAATGTTGGGGCTTGAAGTAAATGAGAATCACAAATTATGAGGCGTTGGGATCTGAACTACATTGAAGTGCAAGAGCTTTGTATTTTTTTTTTTTTTTGAATCATTTTACTTGTAGCATGATTTGGTAACCATTGTTGCAACCATGTGACCAAGCCTCTCCCCCACTGCCCAATCATATTGTGAATGGTAAGAAACACAGGTTAGCCAGTCTCAGGTGTTGTTATAACTTGTGCCCGGAGAAATGAAGCACATTCTGTGTGGATACCCTGGGAGAAGACTCTTAGAAGTTTGTGCCTACTTTCCTCCAAACTTCTCTCCTTTTCCCTTTATTGACCATGCTTTGTATATCTTCTCTGTAATAAATCTTAGCCATGAATACAAGTATATCCTGAGTCCTATGAGTCCTTGTAGGAAGTCACTGATTTTATATGGCATATATTAAATTCCTAGATAAATACTTGTCAAATGAATGAATTTAGAATACCCTACCTTTTGGGTCTTGGGTAAGTTTTGCCACACTAACATACTGCTTCCTACAAGGTCATTTCAGGGTACCAATGACAGCCCTGTGTATTCTTTGTTTGACTTAGGCATTTTGATAAACACAGTAACAAAATCTCTCTCTCAGAACCAAAACAGGCTGGCCACGTTTAAAATAAAGACTGCAAACTCATTTTGACATTTCTTTTCTGGTAGGGTAGTTATCATTCTTATCAGTCTTCAGGTTCATGTGTCCACAGCATTTTCACTTCATAACTACCAGCCCTTCTTTTACAATGATGCCTGTGACACATGTCAGCTCAAATAAATGAGTGTTTCCATTTCCACTTGCTCATTCACTCATGTGTTTACCCATTACAGACAGTGAGCCTGGCGAGGTTCTGTGCTAGATACTTATGATTGAAAGACAAGATACTCATGCTCTTTAGTTAGTTAGGCAAAGGAATTTGAATAGACAACTACATACTGTTATAGCAAACTAATTTACAAGAGGCTTAAGATTCTAAGACTGAGCATTTGACTGGTACAGTCTTTTGAGTTCAAAGGGTGAGTAGGGTTCAAAAGCTGAATGGCAAGAAGGAAAAACATTTTAAAGGAAAAAGCATATACAAAGGCCCAGAGGCTTGAGAGAGTGTGCCACATTCAGAGAAGAATAACTAGTGGCTGCCTAGAGTGTGCTTGTTGTGAAGTAGCAGAAAAATAAGGGTCAGGCAGGACCACAAAAGTATTTTCAGCTTAGGCTGAAAATAATTCTGTAGGCTAAGTGGAGTCATTGAATTATTTCAAGGAGGATAAGTAAACGTGATTTGTGATTGTAAATGTGAGGATAAGTAAATGTCGTATTAGTGATTCGAAAAGATCACTCTAGGAAAATGGGGACGTAGGTTAAAAAGAGCAGGGACTGGAGGCAGAAAGACCAGTGAAAATTATAGTAATCCCAGAGAGAGATGATGGAGACCTGAACTAAGGCAGTAGCCATAAAAAACAGGAGGAGAAAACATATGAGAGTTTTTTTTTTAAATTTTTAAAAAGTTACATCTAAAATAGTTAGCGTATAGTGCAACAATGATTTGAGGAGTAGATTCCTTAGTGCCCCTTACCCATTGAGCCCATCCCCCCTCCCACAACCCCTCCAGTAACCCTCAGTTTGTTCTCCATATTTATGAGTCTCTTTTGTTTTGTCCCCCTCCCTGTTTTTATATTATTTTTGTTTCCCTTCCCTTATGTTCCTGTTTTGTCTCTTAAAGTCCTCGTATGAGTGAAGTCATATGATTTTTGTCTTTCTCTGACTAATTTCACTTAGTATAATACCCTCCAGTTCTATCCATGTAGTTGCAAATGGCAAGATTTCATTCTTTTTGATTGCCAAGTAATACTCCATTGTATGTATATACCACATCTTCTTTATCAATTCATCTGTCACTGGACATTTGGGCTCTTTCCATACTTTGGCTATTGTTGGTAGTGCTGCTATAAACATTGGGATGCATGTACCCCTTCAAAACAGCACACCTGTATCCCTTGGATAAATACCTATTAATGCAATTGCTGGGTCGTAGGGTAGTTCTATTTTTAGTTTTTTGAGGAACCTCTATACTGTTTTCCAGAGCTTGCGTTCCCACCAACAATGCAAAAGAGATCCTCTTTCTCTGCATCCTCACCAACATCTGTTGTTGCCTGAGTTGTTAATGTTAGCCATTCTGACAAGTGTGAGGTGATACATCATTGTGGTTTTGATTTGTATGTCCCTGATGATGAGTGATGTGGAGCATTTTTTCATGTGTCGGTTGGCCATCTGGATGTCTTCCTTGGAGAAGTGTCTATTCATGTCTTTTGCCTATTTCTTCACTGGATTACTTGTTTTTCGGATGTTGAGTTTGATAAGTTCTTCATAGATTTTGGATACTAACCTTTTATCTGATATGTCATTTGCAAATGTCTTCTCCCATTCTATCGGTTGCCTTTTACTTTTGCTGATTGTTTCCTTTCCTGTGCAGAAGCTTTTCATTTTGATGAGGTCCCAGTAGTTCATTTTTGCTTGTTTCCCTTGCCTCTGGAGACGTATTGAATAAGAAGTTGCTGCGGGCAAGATCAAAGAGGTTTTTGCCTGCTTTCTCCTCAAGGATTGTGATGGCTTCCTGTTTGACATTCAGGTCTTTCATCCATTTTGAGTTTATTTTTGTGTATGGTGTAAGAAAGTGGTCCAGGTTCATTTTTCTGCATGTCGCTGTCCAGTTTTCCCAGCATCACTTGCCGAAGAGACTGTCTTTATTCCATTGGATATTCTTTCCTGCTTTGTCAAAGATTAGTTGGCCATACGTTTGTGGGTCCGTTTCTGCGTTCTCTATTCTGTTCTGTTGATTTGAGTGTCTGGTTTTGTGCCAGTACCATAGTGTCTTGATGATTACAGCTTTGTAGTATAGCTTGAAGTCTGGGATTGTGATGCCTCCTGCTTTGGTTTTCTTTTTCAAGATTGCTTTGGCTATTCAGGGTCTTTTCCAGTTCCATACAAATTGAAGGATTATTTGTTCTAGTTCTGTGAAGAATGGTGGTGTTACTTTGATAGGGATTGCATTGAATATGTAGATTTCTTTGGGTAGTATCGACATTTTTAACAACATTTGTTCTTCCTATCCAGGAGCATGGAATCTTTTTTTATTTTTATTTTTTTTGTCTTCTTCAATTTCTTTCATAAGCTTTCTATAGTTATCAGTGTATAGATTTTTCACCTCTTTGGTTAGATTTATTCCTAGGTATTTTATGGTTTTTGGTGCAACTGTAAATGGGATCGATTCCTTGATTTCTCTTTCTGTCGCTTCATTGTTGACATACAGGAATGCAACCAATTTCTGTGTGTTGATTTTATACCCTGCAACTTTGCTGAATTCATGAATCAGTTCTAGAAGTTTTTTGGTGGAATCTTTTGGGTTTTCCATATAGAGTATCATGTCGTCTGTGAAGAATGAAAGTTTGACCTCCTCCTGGCCAATTTGGATGTCTTTTATTTGTTTGTGTTGTCTGATTGCAGAAGCTAAGACTTCCAATACTATGTTGAATAACAGTGGCAAGAGTGGACATCCCTGTCTTGTTCCTGACCTTAGGGGGAAAGCTCTCAGTTTTTCCCCATTGAGGATGATATTAGCATTGGGTAGTTTACATATGGCTTTTATGATCTTGAGTTATGCTCCTTCGATCCCTACTTTCTTGAGGGTTCTTATTGAGAAAGAATGTTGTATTTTGTCAAATGCTTCCTCTGCATCTATTGAGAGGATCATATGGTTCTTGTCCTTTCTTTTATTGATGTGATGAATCATGTTAATTGTTTCACGGATATTGAAACAGCCCTTCATCCCAGGTATAAATCCCACTTGGTCGTGGTGACTAATTTTTTTAATGTATTGTTGGATCTGGTTGGCTAATATCTTGTTGAGGATTTTTGCATCCATGTTCATCAGGAAAATTGGTCTCCTTTTTAGTGGGGTCTCTGTCTGGTTTTGGAATCAAGATGATGCGGGCTTCATAGAATGAGTTTGGAAGTTTTCCTTCCATTTCTATTTTTTGGAACAGTTTCAAGAGAATAGGTATTAACTCTTCCTTAAATGTTTGGTAGAATCCCCTGGAAAGCCATCTGGCCCTGGACTCTTGTTTTTGGCATTACTAATGATTTTTGATTACTAATTCGATTTCCTTACTTGTTATGGGTGTGTTTAAATTTTGTATTTCTTCTTGTTTCAGTTTTGGTAGTGTATATGTTTCTAGGAATTTGTCCATTTCTTCCAGACTGCCCATTTTATTGGCATATAATTGGTCATAATATTCTCTAATTATTGTTTTTATTTTTGCTGTGTTGGTTGTGATCCCTCCTCTTTCATTCTTTATTGTATTTATTTGGGTCCTTTGCTTTTTCTTTTTGATCAAACTGGCTAGTGGTTTATCAATTTTGTTAATTATTTCAAAGAACTAGCTTCTGGTTTTATTGATATGTTCTTTTTTTTTTTTTTTTTTTTTTTGGTTTTGATGGCATTAATTTCTGCTCTAATCTTTATTATTTCCTGTCTTCGGCTGGTTTAGAGTTTTATTTGCTGTTCTTTTTCCAGCTCCTTAAGGCGTAAGGTTAGGTTGTGTATCTGAGATCTTTCTTCCTTCTTTAGGAAGGCCTGGATTGCTATATACATTCCTCTTATGACCACCTTTGCTGTGTCTCAGAGGTTTTGGGTTGTGGTATTATCATTTTCATTGACTCCCATATACTTTTTAATTTCCTCTTTAACTTCTTGGTTAGCCCATTCATTCTTTAGTGGGATGTTCTTCAGTCTCCAAATATTTGTTACCTTTCCAAATTTTTTCTTGTGGTTGATTTCCAGTTTCATAGCATTGTGGTCTGAAAATATGCACAGTATGATCTCGATCTTTTTGTACTTGGTTAGGGCTTTTTTGTGTCCCAGTATGTTGCCTATTCCAGAGAACGTTCCATGTGCACTAGAAAAGAATGTGTATTCTGCTTCTCTAGGATGAAATGTTCTGAATATATCTGTTAAGTCCATCTGGTCCAGTGTCTCATTCAAAGCCATTGTTTCCTTGTTGATTTTTTTATTAGATGATCTGTCCATTGCTGTGAGTGGGGTGTTGAAGTCTCCTACTATTATGGTATTACTATTGACAAGTTTCTCTGTGATTAATTGATTTATATATTTGGGTGTTCCCACATTTGGCGAATAAATGTTTACAATTGTTAGGTCTTCTTGGTGGATAGACCCCTTGATTATGATATAATGCCCTTCTACATCTCTTGATACAGTCTTTATTTTAAAGTCTAGATTGTCTGATATAAGTATGGCTACTCTAGCTTTCTTTTATTGACCATTAGCATGATAGATGGTTCTCCATCCCCTTATTTTCAATCTTAAGGTGTCTTTAGGTCTAAAGTGGGTCTCTTGCAAACAGCATATAGATGGATCTTGTTTTATCCATTCCGTTACCCTATGTCTTTTGATTGGAGCATTGAGTCCATTGATGTTTAGAGTGAGTACTGAAAGACAGGAATTGAATGCCATTATGATACTTGTAAAGTTGGAGTTTCTGGTGGTGTTCTCTGGTCCTTTCTAATCTTTGTTGCTTTTGGTATTTATATAAATATATATATAAATATATATAAATATATATATTTAATATGTATATATTTAATATATATAAATATATATATAAATGTATATATTTAATATGTATATATTTAATATATATAAATCTCTTGCAGGGCTGGTTTAGCAGTCACAAACTCTTTTAATTTTTGTTTGTCTGGGAAACTTTTTACCTCTCCTTCTATTCTGAATGACAGCCTTGCCGGATAAAGAATTCTTGGCTGCGTATTTTTCTGATTCAGCACATTGAATATATCCTGCCACTCCTTTCTGGCCTGCCAAGTTTCTGTGGATAGGTCTGCTGCAAACCTGATCTGTCTTCCCTTGTAGGTTAGGGAATTTTTTTCCCTTGCTACTTTCATGATTCTCTCCTTGCCTGAGTATTTTGTGAATTTAACTATGATATGCCTTGTTGATGGTCATTTTGTGTTGAATCTCATGGGGGTCCTCTGTGCTTCCTGGATTTTGATGTCTGTGTCTTTACCCAGGTTAGGAACGTTTTCAGCTATGGTTTGCACACATAATCCTTCTACCCCTATTTCTCTCTCTTCCTCTTCTGGGACCCCAATGATTCTGATGTTGTTCCTTTTTAATGAGTCACTGATTTCTCCTATTCTTAAATCATGCTCTTTTGCCTTAATCTCCCTCTTTTTTTCTGCTTCATTATTCTCCATAAGTTTGTCCTCTATATCACTGATTCTCTGTTCTGCCTGGTCCATCCTTGCCGCCACTGCATCCATCAGTGATTACATCTTAATTATAGCATTTTTAATTTCATTCTGGCTATTTTTTTATTTCTTTTATCTCTGCATAAGGGATTATAGTCTATTTTCAACTCCAGCTAGTATTCTTATTATCGTGATTCTAAATTCTGGGTCAGGCATCTTGCTTGTATCTGTGTTGGTTAAATCCCTGGCTGTTGTTTCTTCCTGCTCTTTCTTTTGGGGTGAATTCCTTCATTTTATCATATTGAAGGGAGAAAAGGAATGAACCAGGTAGAAAAATTAAAATTAAAAAACTATTATAATTAAAAATTAAAAACACACTAAAATAGAATAAATGATACTAGATCCTAGGTGTGTTTTGGTCTGGGTATTGAAAGTGGTTTGTCAATTAGGGGGAAAAAAAAGAGGGGGGGAAGGAAATCGCTTGAGAATTTGAAAAAATGAATACCCTGAAGTAGACCAAAATGAGATGACGGGAGTAGAATAGAATTTGAAAATATTAACACAAAAGTAAAGAATATAGTAGAAAAAAACTTAAAAATATTTTTAATAAAAATTAAATATTAAAATGAATTTTTTCTCTTGCTGTATTCAAGAAAAAGAAAAGAAACAAAAAAGAAAAAAGAGCAAAAAAGGAAATCATTTGAAAATTTAAAAAAGTGAATACACTGTAGTCGACTAAAATAAAATGATAGAAGTAAACTAGAATTTGAAAAAATTTACATAAAAGCAAAAAAATATGGTAAAAAAATTAAAGAAAAGTATTGTTAATAGAAATTGAAAGTAAAAAATGAAGTTTTTCTCTTTCTGCATTCAAGAAAAAGAAATAAAAAGAGAAAAAATAAAAAGAAAAAGGAAATTATTTGAAGATTTGAAAACGTGAATACACTGAAGTAGACTAAGATAAAATGATGGAAGTAAAATAGAAATTGAAAAAATTTACACAAAAGTAAAAAATATACTAAAAAAATAAAAATATTTTCAATAAAAATAGAAAATAAAAATGAATTTTTTCTCTTTTTGCTGAATTTTGTGGTTCAGGTTGTGCAGATTTTTGTGTTAATCCTCCAATCAGCTTTCTAGGTGTGCAGGATGGTTTAGTGTTGGTCTGGCTGTATTTCATGGATGGGAGACACACAAAAAACTTCCATGCTGTGCCACCATCTTGGCTCCTCCCCCATCCAAGAGTTGAGAGTTGTTTCTGAAGTCGACCCCAAATTGATGGACTGATAAGATGTAACGTAAGGCGGAAGAAACAACCACTGACTGTCCACAAATGTTGGTCACAAGTTATTTCTCTTAAGAAGCGGGTTGTAAAGAAAGATGACAGGTTCATTATTGGCTGCGTAGAGTTGGAGATATATTTAGGCAGTCAGGTGTGACTGTCCCTCAGACACTGTTTTTGGCAATGAGAGTACACCCCACGTAGTGTTAGAGGGTTTAATTACCCTAAGAACTTTACAAGATACAGAATATTATATCCATTCTAAATTAAGATAATTGAAGCTCAGGGAAATTTAAATAAATTATCCAGTGTTAAAGAGGAAGTGGCTGTCCAGGATTTCTATCTGTATCTCCTTGACTTCATTGTGTCTTACTCCCTCTCCTATGCTGACTCGATTTTTGGCAAGAATGAAAATTTTTTTGTGTTTACATGTGAGCTGACCCACCCCATTAGGCATATATTTCATATTGTATTTTTGTGCCAGAAAGCATGACGTGGCTGTAAGCCTTCTTCTTGTTTTAATTTTTCATGGTATTGTCTATTAACTACTTATTTACATACAACATCCCATGTCATGCAGATATACTTAAGGCAGTAGTTGAAATGGAAGAGGAAATACAGAAATAAAAAAAAGTAGAGGAATAAATATAAGATTTTTTCACTCTTGTTTTTAATTTCCCATATTAAAACCATACAAATGAATCATTCCTCTAGACAGTGGCTCAGGGGTAAAAGGGCATTCTGTATGCACTTTTTCTGGTATTTCCAGGTTGTAATTTCAAAGCATTAGCTGAATCTTTGTGAATCTAATGGAGAAGATATTCAGGGGATTCTATGTTTCAGGTTTATTTCTCAATCTTTAGAGGCTTAAGGGACATAGTGTGAAAGTAGGCAGGACTGGGAAATGCAACTGACATTACTCAGCATGAATATATGGAATGCTACCTCCACTTGGGTATCAGATGGCCTCACCAACTGCAGGGCAGTTACATATGCTTTTCTTATCTCTTCTTTTGAGATTGTGCTGTTTCTGAGAGCTGGTGATTACCTCAGATGGTTTTGTGTACGTGTGCATATGAGGATGTATTCAAGCAATTCTTTGCTGGGTGTTTAGAGAAACAATAAAGTCAGTGCAGAGTAATAAGTCCTCAAAGGAGACTGGACTTAGGACACCAAAATCCATGCTGGGCTGCTCACCTGGAGCCTCATCAGCACTGTCTCTCTGTTTTATCCTCAAATGTATTTTGTAATATGGTAACTAAATCAGACTTGGGAAATACCTACATGGGTACTGGTCTGTTTTCTGAGTATTTCTGGGAGAAGAGAGATAACCTTCCAGTGAGATTCCCCCATGAGGAGATGTGTGGGGTCTGATTATGCAGGTAGTTCATAATGTCCTCATGGTGGCTTCGGAAGGCTGAAGAGCCAAGGTTTCTGGGAAGTGAGGACTCATCATGGTTTCCTGGTTGGAAAGGAGCCAAAGGAATCTGTCATAACGTTGTGTCTCCACTTAATATATGATAATCTAGATGCATAAAGATGGTGTGTATATTTAGAATAACATGGAGATTGACCGCACTTGTACCTGCACATGCATACACACAGACACACAGCCACTGTGTGCAACTCTGTGTTATCTTTAGGATGGGAAAAACTTTAGAAACTGGAGAGCATCCATAGGTGAACCCCTGTAAGTATATAAAAATATATAATAGTTATATAATATATAATATTATAACATAATATATAACATATAATACATAATATATGATATATATTATGTAATATATATAACAACATAATATGCATTATTATATAATATATAATAAAATAAATAATATATGTAATATATAATGTGATATTATTAATATAATGATTATATATTATAATATTATATAATATATTATGCTACTTCACAACAAGTACACTCTAGGCAGGTGCTAGTTGTTCTTCCCCAAATTTGGCACACTTGCTCAAGCCTCTGGGTCTTTGTACATGCTCTTGCCTTTTAAAATTCTTTTCCTTCTTGCCATTCAGCTATTGAACCTAACTCATAGGTTGTCTTTATTATATATAAATTAATATTTATATGTTATATACTTATTATTAATACATATTATACATGCATGTATATGTATATATATACATATATGTATACATATATATGTGTGCACAGATATATGTCTTTTTCTCTTGGACTATAAGGAATATCATAACATATTAGATTTCATTTGCAATTCTTTAACATAATGTTTGCTCTTTTATTTTCCTACAATTATTTAGTACATCTGGAATATCTTGACAGATCTGTGTGATGGTGGAGTAGGCAGAAGAGAGGGAAATATAAAGGGAAATCAGTAGAGTGACCATATATATTGTCCTACAAACAGGGACATTTTTATAGAGAGAAAGTACAATTAATAAAAATGCCAAGACAGCTGGCAAAAACTGGATTGTCTCAGGCAAACAAACCTATATGGCCATCCTAAAAGTGACACCTGTAGAGGACTCTCTTTTGTTACAGCCTTGCATGGAAAAGTGCTGAGTTTGAGTTCTAGGTTGTGACCACCAGTGAAGAAAGTAACTGGCTGAGCAGAAAGCAGTGGCAGGAATTTGGGATTACCATGGTCAATCCTGACTTCTCCTTCCATATACTTTTCCTCATCTTTCCCAAATATGCTAAAGGATCATACAGTGTTTGTTTTCTCTGATTTATTTCATTTAGCACAATACCCTCAATTTCCATCCATGTTGCCAAAAATGGCAAGATGTCCTTTTTATAGCTAAATACTATTCCATTGTGTGTATGAATCTATATCTATATCTACATCATTATCTATATATCTATATTTGTATCATCTTTACCTATGTATATCTCACATTTTCTTTATCCAGTCTTCTGTTGATAGACACTTAGGCTGTGTCCATGTCTTGTCTCTTAAAAATAATGCTGCAGTAAACAGGGAGGTGCAGATTTCTCTTTGGGTTAGTAATTTCATTTCATTCAGATATATACCCAGAAGTGGAATTCCTAGAACATATGGTAATCCTATTTTAAATTTTTAATTTTAATGCATTGTCTTTCATAGTGTCTGCACCAAGTGATATTCCCACCAACAGTGCATGAGGGTTCCCTTTTCTTCACATCCTCTCAACATTTCTCATCTCTTTTCCTTTTTGATGATGGCCTTTCTAATAGGTATGAGGTGATGTCTTTTTGTGGTTTTGCTCTGTACCTGATTTTATTTTCATTATGCTAACCGAAATAAGACAAAGAAAGATATATACTATATGTTCTCACTTATATGTGAAATCTTAAAAAAAAAAAAAAAAAAAAAAAAAAAAAAAACACTTAGAGACAGATCAGATTTGTAGTTGTCAGAAGCAGGGGTAGAGAGTAGGCAAAATGATTGAAAGTGGTCAAAGAGTACAAACTTAGTTATAAGTCATAGGAATATAGTGTCCCACATGGTGACTGTGGTTAACCATACTGTATTATATACTGGAAACTTGCTAAGAGAGTAAATATTTTTTTAATTTTGTAATGTTTGTTTATTTTTGAGAGAGACAAAGTGGAAGCAGGGGAGGGTCAGAGAAAGAGGGAACACAGAATCTGAAGCAGACTCCAGGCTCTGAGCTGTCAGCACAGAGCCCAATGTGGGACTCAAACTCATGAAGTGTGAGAAAATAACCTGAGCTGAAGTTGGATGCTTAACCAACTAAGCCACCCAGGTGCCCTGAGAGTAAATCTTAAATTCTCCTGATTAAAATACAAAAAGCATTTTTCATAGAACAAATAATCCTAAAATTTGTATAGAACCACCAAAGACCCCAGACAGCCAAAGCAAATCTTGAGAAAGAAGAACATAGCTGGAGATAGCACACTCCCAGATTTCATGATATACTACAAAGCTGTAGTCACCAAAACAGTATGGTACTGGCCCCAAAATAGACATAAAGATCCATGGAACAGAAGAAAGTACCCAGAAATAGACCCACACTTATATGATCAGTTCATCTATGGAAAAAGAGGTAAGAATACACAAAGAGAAAAAGGTAATCTCTTCAATAAGTGGGGCTGGGAAACTAGACAGCTACCTGCAAAACAGTAAAACTGGACCACTTTCTTACACCACACACAAAAATAAACTCAAATGGATTAAAAACCTAAATGTAAGACCTGAAACCATAAAATTCCTAAAGAAAACATAGACAGCAAGTTCTTGGATATCAGCCTTAGCAACATATTTACGGATATGTCTCCTCAGGCAAAGAAAACAAAAGCAAAAATAAACAATTGGTACCACATCGAAATAAAAAGCTTTTGCACAGCAAAGGAAACCATCAACAAAAGGAAAAGATAGCCTGCTGAATGGAAGAAGTTATTTGCAAATGACATATCCAGTAATGAGTTAATATTCAAAATATACAAAAAACTTATACAACTCAACACCAAAAAAACAATCTGATGAAAAAATGGGCAGAGGACCTGAATAGACATTTTTCTAAAGAAGACATACAGATGGCAAACAGACATGTGAAAAGATGCTCAACATCACTCATCATCAGGGAACTGCAAATGAAAACTACAATGAGATGTCACCTCACACCAGTCAGAATGACTAAAATAAAAAAGAGGGCACCTGGGTGGTTCAGTTGGTTAAGCTTCCGACTTAGTCTCAGGTCATGATCCCATGTCTAGTGGGTTCATGCCCCACATCAGCCTCTGTACTGACAGCTCAGAACCTGGAACTTGCTTCAGATTCTTTCTCCCTCCCTCTCTGTCCCTCCCCACTCACACTCTGTTTTTCTCTCTCAAAAATAAATAATACATAAAATAAACAAACAAAAAAATAAAATAAAATAAGAAATAACAAGTGTTGGTGAGGATGTGGAGAAAAGGAAACCCTCATGCACTCGTGGTGAGATGTAAATTGGTGTCACCACTATGGAAAATTGTAGGGATGTTCCTCAAAAAATTACACTTAGAAATACCATACAATCCAATAATTCCACTGCTGCATGGAATTTATCCAAAGAAAATAAAAACACTAGTTTGAAAAGATACATGCAACCCTATATTCTCTGCAGCATTATTTACAATAGCCATGATAAGGAAGCAACCCAAGTGTCTCTAAGTAGATGAATGGATAAAAATGTGGAATATACATATATATACACACATATATATACACACACCACACACATATATATATATATACACACATATATATATACATACATATATATACACACATATATATGTATGTATATAGTGGAATATTACTCATCCATAAAAAAAGGATGAGATCTTGCCACTTGTGACAACACAGTTGGCGCTAGAGGAAATTATGTTCAGTGAAATAAGTCTGGGAAAGAAAATACCATGTGATAACACTTGTGTCGAATCTAAAAAACAGAATGAACAAAAACCAGAACTAGACTCATACAGAGAACTAATTAGTGATTGCCATATGGGAGGGAGATGGAGGGTTGTGCAAAATGGGGAAAAAAGTTCTCTTCACAAAGACAAAAATTCATAACTACATGAGATCATGAATATTATATAGACTTAGAGTGGTAATTATTTCACAGCATATACACATAGCAACTTATTAGGTTGTATGCTTTAAATCTATATAATGTATATCAATTATATCTCAATAAAAGTGGAGGAAAAATATGTTGAAGGACGTCATCTTTACATGAAATATGAAGATGAAAACATTGAAATAAGTGATCAGGGAAGTCAGTAAGTGAGAAAAAATATTCATATGGAAACCCTCATTTCTCTGTGCACAGACTCTAAAAAAGAAGAAGAAAGATCATTTCTTACACAAGCTTTCTTTTTCACTTGCTCCCTGGAGAGACACAATGAGTTGTGGTTTTTGAGAGGCTGGTGATTTAGTGGCAAAGTTGGTAAACCGTGTACAAAACTCCTTCTCTGCTTTCTCAATAGGTGCCAGGGGTACTGGAACATCTGGCAGGGGTGGGGCCTACCATCTGGTCACCCTGTTTGAGTGTGATCACCCTCCACTTGATATTCTGAAGGAAAATACTTGTAACTTCTTTCTAGAAAAGATAGTTCACTTAACATTCTTGGGGTAGAGTCTGCCTCAGCAAGACAGGATTATTTTTTCCTTGCATTTAGATTCCAGAAATGACCAGAAAACGATCATTTATAGGAACATGCCACCATGATTTATATAGACAGAGGTCATTATAGTGATTCAGTGTTCCAATCATCTTGATAATGGATCCTAATTATAATACTCTTCTAGTACCTAAAAACAATTGCACACCAGAATGAAAACTATTGGAAGAACAAGAATATTATATTTCTATTTTTATTACAACTCTGATTTTTGAGGAAATAAAATAAATGAGAACTGCTAATTATGTAAATCACAGATGACCTTGAGGCTATAAAATGGACTGCAAAGGCAAGGCTGTTAGCAGTTTAAGGCTTTTAGCTCTGAGATTTGCAGAAGGGAGGGAAAACAAGTCCCAGCTGCCAAAACCAGAGATTAAGAAGTGATTAGATTTCTTTCTTTGTTGAAAACTAAGACTCAAATTCAGCCCTTCTACTTGCTCTTAGGGGAACATTGACCTATAAGTCTTATTGTTTTCTAATATCAGTGCTTCTGGTTAGAGACTCAAAGACAAGAACACATGGAATGGACTGCTAAGTCCCCCGGCACCTGCTAATAATGAAGAAGACACTTGTGTTAGTAGCATCGGCCTCTCAGCAAGGAGAGAGGACAGACTTCTCATCCTAATCAGAATGTCCTCTGAAAATAACAAGTAATTTTCTACCTGTGCTGCCACTTACCCACTTTGCCTTCTGTTTTTTCTCCTTCCTTCTAAAATGTTAAGTTCATTCGTTCTGTACTCTACGTGTCAGCCTCATCATTTTATTGTTTTCTCATTGGTTAGTCTACTCATCTGTCATTCTTGCCTCTGCTAATGCTGCTATTGTTATTTCTAAACATCCCTCTTTCTCTTTCTTTCATGTTTCCCTCTGCATCAAATACTGCCAGGCCTCTTGCTACTTCTCTGTCAAATTTACTTCTAAACTCAGAAAGATACCCAAGGTTGGAGTATAATTCATCAGATATAGCACTTGGAACATTTGCACCTAGGAGTTACAGAATATTCACAAGGCCATCTTCCAGACTGCTGACCTTCTGTCTCTGTCTCTGTCTCTCTCTCTCTGCATCCCCCTCCTTCCTCTCTTCTCTCTTTCTCTTTCATTCTCTCTTAATATATAGCCATTAGGTGTTTATATAAAATACACATTTTAAATTCTTTCAAGTGATTGTACTTTACTCATAAACCTCCATCCTACAGGATATTGAAGAAATTAAACTTTCCAGTTAATAAGATGCTAACTGGTTTTTGGTTTATTCCTTTTCTACTCAATTTACAGTCAGTTTTAAGTTCATCTCCCTATCTGGGCTGGTTTCAATAGATGTTTACTTGGCCAAAGTCTCCTTTAGAGAAATCTTTAGTCTTTCAGATGTCCTTTCCTTCCAAGATGGTAACACCAGACTTCCTAGTACATTAGAATAACCTGGTTAGGGAGCTTTTAAAATTGCTGATAACTGGGTCACACCCTACATCAATCATATCAGAATCTCTGAGATTGGGACCACAGAATCGGTTTTTATAAAGTTTTCCAGGGGCTCCTGTGTGCCTCCATCAGTTAAGCCTCCAAGTGTTGGTTTTGGTTCAGATCATCATCTCCTGGTTCATGTGATGGAGACTTGCACTGAACTCTGTGCTCACAGGGTGAAGCCTGCTTGGGATTATCTCTGCACCTCCCCTGCTTGCACACACACACACACACACACACACACACACACACACACAAACACACACACTCTTTCTCTCTCTCTCTCTCTCTCTCTCTCTCAAAATAAATAAACTTTAAAAAAAAATAAAGCTTCCCAGGTTTCTGCAAAATGCAACCAATATGGACACCCATTGTACCTACAAAAACCTTACATCTAGCAATTGCTTGGGCCACTCAACATGCCACTAAACGTAACTGGGGCCTGTTTAAGGCCATAGACCCAAGTCTAATTCCAGGCTTGGGATCAATCTTGTCTTTATTTGCTGTAAGTTTTGGTGATGTAAAAATCACAACAGTAATACTAATAAAAGTATAAATAGTATACTCACTATATGCCACTTATATCACTAAGTGCTTATGAGCTTCTTTATCATAACCCCATCTCAAGTATTATCCCATTTACAGATGGAGAACTTGAGGCCTAGAAAAGTTAAGTAACATGCTGAAGGTCATTGAAGTAATGCATGGAAGAGTTTAACTCTTCTGACACTAAAACCTGACACTAAAACCTCTGTTCCTATATCCAAACACTGTATTCACTCCCAACATTTGATCCTTAGAATGAAGTTACTCTCTTGAGTGGCTCAGAGAGTAACTAGTTGGTCATTACAGCTCCCCAATCCCTTCTCCATTCCCCAGTGCACACCTCCCACCCCTCTGGACTTGACTAGTTCAAGGTTTGATCACATCTATTGCTCTGTGCCTTCCGCAGCCAGATGCTGCCACAATATTTACGCCAATTCCTGACTATTAGTAGCTCGCTTAGGTTGCATGAGTCAGTTTGCTTTCCTTGGTAAGAGTAACTGGACACTGGACCTGCTGCTGACGCTGGCTCACATTACCATGAGGTCTTTGATATTGCCTGTGTGCAAATCACCATTCCCTTGAGCCTGGAAAGGTGTCACTGTCACGGTGGTTTGAATAAGCAGATCCTCAGAGAGCAAGCACCTGGCAATTTCTTCTGCCTGAGGCACACATGATACTCTCTTACTTCCTTATTGCCATTAGTCTAAATAAACAATTTCAGAATATCTGCGTTAGGAAATCTTAGAATCGGGTTCTGTTCACAAAGGAGAATATTTTAAGGCAGTATTTACCCCACTTCAAATAAAGTGGACTTGTAAGAAAATAAGACCCCATATTTTTTGTTCCAAGCCTCTCTGATCTCATGACATTTTAATGCAAGCTACAACAATATTTTTTCCAAGTTCTTTCTAGTTAATGTTGTTTAAATTATTCTCTATTATATAGTTGATGGAAATACATTCTCCCAGATAAAAATGGGAGTAATTTTTAGCAGCAGACTGCATTTAATGTGTTAAATTTAATAAACAAAGTCACATTTGTATGTGGGACATTTTCCCAGAACATAATCAAGTATGACAGGTTGGTTATGAGGAGCGCAGTTCCTTGATGTATGTATCAGCTTAAGAGCTTGTCAGCTACCTTGACGCGTTAATTCTAGGACTTTGTGCAAGTGAAACTTCCTGTTGTCTGCAAAACACTGTGAGCCATTTAACTCAAGACAAGCCTTTAGATCACGTTGCTTCTGTGACTGCACATTGCGAATGCAAATCTACTTGTGCAGTGGTTGTTGGCATCAGAATATTAACATTAGAAATGTTTTCTGCACTATCATATCAGGCTTTGTCTGGGAAACATGTGTTTGGTGCTCATAATCTCAACTCCTGCTAAGTTTTTAGCGGCTTTACTGGATTCCAAGATGAATTTTACAAAATGACTTCATACCCAAGGTCAGACTGCTTTTTAGCCAATAAATGATGAGTGAACTGGTATTTTGCAAAAACCTGCTTTAGATAATAGGTTCTCTCTGCCCTGCTAACTGCTCTGGTTAGATAATTAGACTTTGTGGTTAAGGTCAAATTCAAGGGAAAGAATTAATACCACATTGCCTGAATCTGGTCTACACTGTATGTAATGCTAAAAAAAGTAATTACCTAATGCACCTCTAATGTGTACCCATCAGGGGAGTGACTGTGAAATTTTAAATTAAGGGTAATTTTTGAGGTTAACTTGGGAACAGATTCGTGAGGGCTCAAAGTCCATTTTGCTTTAAATTCAGCAAGCTGTTTTTGTAATTTCTTACAGGTTTATAATTTATAAAGCTTCCTTGATGCCTTGTCATCTCAGAAAGACCAAGCAGTATATCTCTTTCCAAGGCTTACCCCTTACTAGTTTGTCCAGTAAGACAAATTTATCTTTGACACGTTTTCTTTCACCTTCCTCTTATTGGAAGCTTTTTTATAACTCAGACATCCTCCTTCCATCTCCTTCTGGCGTTTTCTCTCTGCTAATTCCAGACAAGACTTTAACTGAAAATAGTTAAGTTAATTGACCCTGCAAGCAACTGACATAAACTCAGTGAATGTTCAAAAATAGCCCTAATTGTCTCCTGATGTTTATGAAAAATAGATTAGTATTTGACAACATCTATGCCCTAAAAAACAAATTTACCAATTTTTGAGAACTAGGACTTGGACATATGAAAAAACCCAAAATGCAAGAATATAACTGAATATAATAAAATTATGCCACTTAAGTTAGTAACCTGTGACATAGAATATAGTAATTATTTTATAGTAATGTATTCATTCTTAAACGTTTAACCACAACCCCCAAGCATTCATTGAATGGGTAAGCCTAATTATCCAGCTTTTGTAAAGGAAAGTGTTATCAAAACAGGATTTCAAATGATAACAGATCTCTTGAGCAGAAACACATAGTGGTCTCCAGTGCTTTGGTGTCTCAATTTCTTACAAAAACTCCTCTCCAGCATTGTTTACATCCTCTGGATGAATTATTCTCTACTGATTTGCATCATTTTCCCTTGCATCACTTATAGCTGGAGTAGGAACTCTTGTCATTGTTTCTGATCACTCATCCCCAGTGATGTCCCAAATGCTTTTAACTCCCTTTGGTATGACATGTATTAATAAGTGTCTTCTGACCAATGACGGGACATCTTTAAACAGATCCAAAGGACATACTATCAAAATAATGTATAATCCTTTTCAAGACAGGACAATTGGTAAATACATACCACTAAATTGAAAAAACTATATACATGTAGATGTAGAAGTCTATGTTTTCATTCTTTAGGCTATTTAAAATAGGCACTTTTCTAATCATATACCCTTGGAAAAGTCTATTAAATTACATGACTAGAAACTTAGCCTTAACTTACAAATTGGGAGTTACCACATTTTTATCTGTTCTACATATCTATATAACTACATCAATCCTTGATTTTTAAAGACAATTGGGGCAGCAGATTGTAGCTTGAAGGGAGTGGGCAGAGAAGACGAAAACTGTAGGAAGAGCAGAGACTTGGGGTGTTAAGAAATGGTCCACTGAAGAATCTGAGCCGATCTGGACAGTGTCAAGAGCAATGTAGCAGAAGATACATACTTAAGAAATATTTTAGAACTAAAATCCACATGACTTAGTGTTGGACTGGATTTGGTATGTAAAGGAAATGGAATAGTTATAGATGGCTACAACATTTCCAACTGGGGTCCTTAGATCTTAGGGTCATGCTAAAGAGATAAACACAGGAGGAAGAGTTTGAAAAAGGAATTCGGTTTACAATTGTAATTTGCAAACTCTGAGTCTCAGATCTTTCTGTCTTTAAAATGGTTGAATATAGTCTCTTCTTTGGGGCTTACCTTCTAGCCTGGGGGAACTGGAGAAATCTTCTCCCATATTGATAAATTGCACCCCCAGCTTTTCGGTCACACTCAAAGCCTAGAACTGATGCTTGATTTCTCATTTTCTTTCATTTTCACATCAACCAGTGACAAAGTCTTACCAGTTTTATCTCTAAGAACATCTTGAATTTATCGCCTTTCCACTTGTACACCTGCTATCTTTGACAATGCACCCGTCCTCTCTTCCTCAGACTACTGCAATAGCTTCCTAAACAGTTTCTTCATTTTTTTTTTCTCTAAATCACTACTTGAAGTTGGAGTGCTGCTTGAAACACAAATCAAATCATGTCTAACTTCTGTTAAAACCATCTAGCAGCTCCCCATTTTAGCTAGGATAATATTCAGACCATTTACCAATGCCTGCACAGCTTTTCAAAAAAGACCACTGTTCTGTCTTTGCATTTGCTCTCATCTACTAGTCCTTTCTCCCTTGCCAATGGTGACTCAAGCATGTTACTTTTCTTGAAATCTCTTTCCTGGGCTTCAACCATGTGACAAGCTCATCCCTACATTGAGATCTTTGTTCCTCCGTTGCCTCTGCCTTCAATGTTCTAAATTCAGATTGTCTCATAGCTGGTTCTTTGGTATCTATCAGTTCTCACCTCACATTTGAACCTCTCAGAATTGTCTTAATCTCTCAACCTAAGCAGTCCCCTTCTACCACCACCTTATGCTTTTTATTTTTTTCAATCTGTTACAGTAATCTACAAAAATTACCTTTTATTTTTCTTTTCATGTATCTGTGTAGTCTTTGAGGATCTCTTTTCCATGGTCTAGAATATTAACTTACAGGAGACCAGAGATCTTGCCTCTTTGTTTACTGTTATGACCCAGCACATGAAACAAAGCCTGGCATAAAGTCAGTTGCACATAATTGTTTGTTAAATGATGGCATTTGCAATGACATGGATGAAGCTAGATAGTATTATGCTAAGCACAGTAAGTCAGAGAAAGACAAATACCATATGATGTCACTCATATATGCAATTTAAGAAACAAAACAAACAAGAAAAGGGGAAGAAAAAGAGTGAGAGGCAAACCAAAAAACAGACTCTTAACTATAGAGAACTGATGGTTACCAGGGAGGAGGTTGGAGGTGGAGAGTTGAATTAAATAGGTAATAGGGATTCCCGATGGTGATATATGGAAGTGTTGAGTCACTATATTGTACACCTGGACCTCATATTACACTGTCTTAACTAACTGGAATTTACATACAAACTAAAAATAAAATTGTTGAATAAACAAGCAATAAAATGCTTGAGTTAGGACAAATCTAACCAAAAGGAAAGGATGCTGAGAAAGCATTCACAGGATTTTCTAAATTACCTTTAGATGCCTATCTTGGTTTCTAACCATAAGAGGTGTTTCTGAGCCTGGGTGGCATGAGTAGAAATAGGAAATAACAGTAACCAGCTACCTGGTTGACAGACCCAAACACATGCTTTTCCCTAACAACATATCAGACTCATTCTGCTCTCTGCCCAAATATTATCTAAATTGCCCATTGACATTCTGCCCAAAGAACCTCAAAGCCTTAATTTCCAGTTCTAGCAGAACAAAGTGTGTTTACCTGTGTTCCTTCACCTGTCCACCCTGCTTTGTTCCTCTCTGGCTCTTTTTTTCTCCTCATGAGTTCTCATAGACAATCTTAGCAGCACCCTTAAATCCTTGAGAGCCTTGGCAGTTGTCCCACTAAGACTATACAAGACAACTTTAAAATATTACCGGTTGATGTTGTTATAGATTTAAGGCTGCTACCTCAACCAGGTCCTTCAGTTGTTAAAAAAAAAAATTATTCCTTATTTTCTTAGTTGATCCCCATAATGAATGTTTAGAAGCTCTAGCATTTCCTTACAGGAAGGGTAAAGGTTGATGATCTGTTTGTAAAGGGAGACTAGGGAACTTCCTTTGAATCTGTATTTGCATAATAGAATTGTGTTTTTTATTTGGTATGTATATTACAAATTCAGGAAAATAGCAAAAATTTCTGAAGATGTTTTGAGTCACATTAACTAGGATTGAGAGACAGATCATAGTCTCTATCAATTTTGATTGCCATTATTAACTTTTGTAGGTACTTGATAAATATTCTGAAAGGCAAAACTTTATTCTACCCAAGCCACCACTTGAATGCACTACTCTAAATTCTCTAAATCTTTGATTCTGTTGTGTTTTCACACACCAATAGTGAGCTTCTCTCTCTCAAAATAGTTAACATTTATTCAGCAAATACTTATTGAGCTATTATTATGTGCCAGACAATGAAACAAATAAAGACATCAAGGATAAATGCATAAAAGCTAAATCCCATTTCTCCTACTTCTGAACTTATCTATTTCTTCACTGTGTAGTTTATATCATTACCGCCTAAGAAGAAATATTCTCCTACAAGATAAATCTCTCCAAATTCTGTTTGATCTTACTCATTATCTTTAAAAAGAAAAAACTTTTCCCATAATTTATCCCATCTATGTTGTATTTTTTATCTTTCCTTTTTACTAATTACTTCTCCTTGGTCTCACTGATATGGTCAAGTTATAAATATTGTACAAAAGGTCTCCTGTTGGCACTTCCTTATTACCAATTTACTTCTCAAACCACCGTAATTTTTTGAGAAATTACTATTAAAAAGATCATTAAAAACTGCTACCCTAATTCTACTTGACCTTTCTGTATAAAATGATTATTGTCTTAATCCTTCTTGAAATTTTATCTTCTTTGACTTAAATATTATCATTGATTCATTTATGTGTATACTGACACTTTGTTATAGAACAGGAACTGTTGCTCATTCCTGGTAAAATAATGATGAGCTAGATGAACTATTTTGCCCTTCAAATAACTAAAAGGCTAAGGGAGGGATAAAAAATAATTATAATCATTGTGATAAATGCTTTCATTAAGGTACATACACAGTGCTGTAGAAGCAGAGAGGAAGAAGAGGCTGACCCTGAGTGCTAGTCCAGGAATGGGAATTCTAGAAAATATTCCCCAAGAAGGACCTTCTGAGCTGAGTCTTAACAATACCAGCAGCTTTCAGGGATGTGCTGAGGGTAGAAGAGAGTTCAAATTGAGACATGGAGCACATGCTAAATCACAGAGGTATGAATTCAAGGATTGTTAACTGGAGATTCCCTCAAGATGTAACTGAAAAAGGGATAAGGGTCAGAACATAGAGGGCTATGTATGACATTCTAGGACACATAGGCTGAAGCAGGTGGAAGGTATAGTGAGTGCCATCATCATATCTGCCTTATAGCTACATCATTTTGCCCATGGGCTTAAAAAAATTGAGCATGGAGAAGAAAGCATGTGACAAGTATAGAGACAGGAAAACCAGTCAAAATAGGCAACGTGGGAACAGATAATTGCCCCAGTATGGTTTGTAGGTGAGAATAGATAGGGCTGGGATAATTTTAAAAGAACAGGACCAATAAGAGCCTGTAATTGGTTTTAACCTATCCCAGGTTTCTTTTCAAGCTTCTATCCTGGCTTTTCCCTCCTATAAAGCTCTCTGCTTTGACCATTGTTTTCCAAATAGGTCTTGTTTTCCTCTAAATTTAGCCTATGTTCCTTCTGAAGTGTTTTATATCTCTTGCATCCCAAGAGGAATTCTCCTTTTCTATGGTTAACTATGTCAGGAGAGGCTTTCATAGTTATGTGTGTTCCAGCTGATTATAGGTTTTTCTTTTTCCTCCAAACAGGGATGCTCTAGGACAGATCCCAAAATATCGTAGTGCCACAAGAAATGTTTCTTGAATACCAGTTATCTTGAATAAGAAGATACTGTACAAATACAGTATTATTGCCAAGCAAATAATTTAGGGAAACTAAAAAATGTTAAAAAAAATGGAAATAATTGAAATAAAGGATGAAGGGAAATATCATGTAAGTTGAAGTTATATGGCTAAAGTTATAAATTACTAGAAAATCAGAAGGCAGATTGTTTCAGCCAACCATAATTTGACTAGCCTTCCAAAAAAATTTAAATTTTTTTCTACAGCCTCAATGGTGACATTACTCAGTCTTTAAATGGCAGACTAAGTCACCAGGGGGATTGAGAATTGCACTTTGGCTATCATAAAAGCCTTAGAAGGAAATCTGCAATTAGTAGCATGGATGCCTCAGAGTCACGTAATATAAAAACTTAGAATGATTTATAGGCTGACAATTGGACTTTAATAATGTCTGGAGCTTTCAGAAATGCACATTCAATCAGGTCTTCTGCTTCTAGTGAGATGATAAACACCAAGCCAGAGTAGTTAGACAAATGACTGAGAGGCTAAGGAAATCATTACTTTGCAGTTAAAAATCAATCACCCCTTGCCTATTCTTCATGGGCATGCTAAATAAAGACCAGCTGCATACCTCTATATACCCCTGTATGCCTCTGTATACCCCACAGCTACATAGCATATACTTCCCACTCATGATCCATTCTCTATCAGTACCTCCTTTAGCATATTTAAAGAAAATAAAGGAATCTTCTGCTAATGTGTTTTGAATTCAATATTTAACAACCAGAACAGAAATATCCCATTGTTACAATTACTTACGAAGAAAATTCATTAGTGGTAAAGCCTTTACAAGTTCAAACAAGATACCAAACTTAAGAAATGGGATGCTTGTTCCAACATTTAAATTCCACCCCTAGTGCCTAAGCACTGCGTACCTAGATGTGTTAGTTGTCACTACATATTAGGGTATGCAACAACCTTATTCATAGTCTTGATTGCTCTTTGAACAGTAGCAGGTTTGTTGAGATAAATAATTGTCATATCCATAAATATGTCTGGCACATGTGATAAGAAAATTAACACTGACAGGTATGAGTGATTAAATTGAGTTTTTAATTGCTTTCTGAGAAACTTGTGGCATTTTGTTGAAAATACAGCAAATCTAAGGAAAATACTAACAAAAAAGACACCTGAGTTTGTAGTTACCTGTGTTGCATAGAAATAAAGCTAATTGAGAACACCTACTCTCTATAATACTACTTGGTTTCATACTCAGAGCCAATAATGGAAACAGTTTTTCCTTCTGAGTAAATGACTTCACAAATGAAGACCACATGCCATATGTTGGCAGGAAAATGAATTTACATACATGTTTTTCATTGTGAGCCATTTGTCACCTTGTCCAAGTGAAGTTTATGAAGATATCCCTAGAAATTGTCAGACTATTATGAACTTTATACAGACAAATGGATGAAAGATGGAGAGTAATTGGGTAAAAGAAAGGAAGGCATTAGGTGTTAATACATATATCATCAGACCATTACCACCATCTTCCCACCACACATTCCCTCCTTTCAAGAAACTCTGCTAACCAACAAGCAAAAGTACCAACTACTTTCCGTCATATGTTATAGACTAGTAATTGCTTTCTAGGAACTTGTTTTGCCTTTAAGATTCATTTGGATTTTTATTTTAACAAAGTTTCACCTGCAAAGATGATATTGAAGAATAAAAATGTTGATTGTCAATTTCCCTATACTTGATTATCATAGGGAACCACTTAATTAATGGGAAAATTGAATATACCTAGTTTTTACATGTTGCAGGTTTTTCTTCATGTTTTAGTCCTTAACCTGAAAAAGAAAATAGAAAAAAAGTCAAATTTTTATTGGGTAAGAGATTAGCAAAAACTTGAGCTACTACAAGAAATTGAATTATCCTAATTAATCACTTTTACGGAAGGAAATGGAGATTCCCCTTACTGAATCAGAGCTACCAAAAGGAATAATGTATTAACTAGGGGCAGCCTGAAAGATAGTCTTTTCTTTATTCATAGAGAAAAAAAATCCCCTAAAAAACTATTCCTTTACTATTATATCCAAATTGAAACAGATAGAATAATTCTCTAGAGAAAACCTGGAGTTTTCCTTAAACACTATAGAATTCAAATTTGTTTCTGTGCAGAGCACAAGACCACATAACACCTTAAGTGGGAAATGAAGACATTTAGGAAAAAGTTGTAAGCTCTTTCCAGCTCCAGTTAGTTGCTTTTTCCCACATTTCTTCGGATATAATTTCCAAGAATCCCAAATTAGAGATAGATAAAATTCAAAATATACCTGTATTTCTCTCTGAAGTTTATTTACCCCAGAAGAATCACGAATTTGCTTAGAACACCAAGAATGTCAGTGGACCAAGATTGTTTTCTTCAGCACCAGGAAGAAAGGGATTTCTGAGGAATGTAGTTTAGGACAACTGCAAGGTAATGGGTTTGACTCAAGAAATGAGTTAGCTGAATACTTCATATGGAATATCCAGCCTTTGCTAGTCCTTATAGGATTTCTCTGGTGTTTTAAAGTGTATCCTTCTCATGACCTTTCTTGTGGCACTTAAAATGTCAATTTTAGAGGTGTAATAAAATGACAGGAGTACCAAGAGTAGCTTATTAAAACTATACCTAAAGAAAATTACAGACCTCGGATTTAGGTCTTAATTCACAGTAAAGATTAACAACTGTTAGTGTTTCAGAGTGTTAACTGAGAAACAAAAATCTCCTAGGAGATTTTTGGAATTTGAAGTGACTAGAATTTCACTAAGAGAGGTATGTTTCTACCCTACAATGAAATAAAATCCAGGGGTCTGGAAAAACGTGAGAAACTCTCTGGGACTTTCAGTGCTACTTGGATAGATAGAGTCGAAATATGCAATTATTGGTTGGTGCTTTGGGACAGGTTGCTATTATGGATGAAGATTCAATATAAAATAAAATATGTATTATCTTGGGATTTGACAAGAAGGAAAATAAGATAGCTTGGGTTAAGGCAGCTAATGCAGGTATATGTGTGATGGACAAAGAGGTATGATGTTGACATGTTTCTAAAGTCACCTTGCAGCATACTTCCTTTGCTGTCCAGTTTTTATTGAACATCATGTCTATGGAAGGAATTGGCCACTATAGGAGTCATTCATGTACAGAGTTATACACAGACACTTGTTTTTCTAGTTTGCCTTGCAGTTAATACCCAAGAAAATAATCCAGGCAACACCAGTTAGACAAAAAAGGAGATTGCAACCTAGAGAAAAATGCCATGAAGTAGGAGGCTATGCATAAAATCCTTCCTGGTGAAGATGATGGAGGGTGGTAAAGAGACATGGAGCTTTCAGAGGGAGATATGGTCAGTTGTCTACTGGACAGTTCCATTCCCAGCATTGAGTGTATAACCTGCAGTGCTTGTGTCTAGTGTCAGTGGCACTGTGGTCTTCACTGGGCAATCATAATGGTGAATTTGGAACTGCTCATGGGTCTGTAGCCTCCAGTCCTGATTCTCTGGTTCCCCTGGATTTTCTGTAGGCTACCTAGTATGTTTGCATTTCTTTTGGCTTAAATGAGCTGAGAGGTATTCTCTTGATTACACAAAAAACTTTGACTGATGCTGTCTCTAACAGTAGAGCATTGTTTCATATTACCTTCCTCAGAGCTCTGTGAACATAGCCTCTCACAAATGGAAGACATTTTCACAGTTACCTGGTTTAGAACCACTCCTACTATATTTATTTGAAAATACAACACTGAGGTTCAGAAAGCCTAAGAGCACAGAGGTAGTATAGCAAAACCGAACTGGATTTGAGGTAAAAAGAACAGGATCCAAACCTGGTAATGTGAGATAAGTTGCCTACCTCTCTCAGCCCTATCTTCTCCAAATAGAGATACAATTGTCAGATTTAACAAATAACAATACAACAGGCCCATGCTTAGGACATACTTATACTAAATAATTTTTGTTGTTTTTATGAAATTCATATTTAACTGGACAACCTGTATTTTATCTGGCAAAGGCAGGTAAAATGTGTAAAAAGGCAAAGATAATGTTAATGTATTTTTCTACCACAAAACACAATGCACTTGTTGAGTTTATTATTATTGCCTGAGGTCAAACACCTAGTAAGTAGCATAGCAATTTTTAATTACCTTTCTATTGAGGTTCAGAGAGCTTAAATAACATACAGGGTCACAGATATTTAGCTCAGCAACAAGAAACTATTTGTTGAATGAACTAATGATTATTAAGAACTTCTAGTTGTTTGTAAATAACTTAGTGCTTATAAGACAGATTGAACTGAAAATCCACTCTGCTTTTAATGGATGTCACCCTGAATATCTTTTTTAGAAACATTTGTCTCTGTCACTAAAAACACTTTTGGACAGTAAGTTCTGGAATGCATCCTCAAATTTTTAAAAAGATGGTTTTATAGACTGTAAGCCAAATAGACAAACTTTGGGGCAGACAAATCTGATTTGAATCTTTTCATGGTCATTATCATAGACCTTATAAAAAGCCACAGGAAGACAAGGTCATGGGCAAAACAGGTTTTACATACCATCCAAACCTGCTGAGAAATATTTTCCTAAAGACATAACAAATTAGTAACCATGCTTTAGCAGTACCTTGCAAAATATGCATGCATGAATTATTTGTATTTCTGAAGACATACAGAAAGAAACGAAGATAAGTAAAAATATCAAGTGTCAGCTCAATTGAAAAAACAGAAATGCAGATAGTCTTCAAATACTCAACTCTCTCCTTCCCAATTCACCTCTGTTTATAGAGGTACATGATTCTCATTACAGATCTGAGGGATTGTGAATTGGGGATGTCATTAAATTACACCTATTTTTTTAAGAAAAAGCAGTCCTTTTTAAGTAAAAAAAAATGTATTTACAATATTGTGGACTTTGCTTTGAAGCCTAGAAGGGCAGAGGGAGGGAAGAAAAGATGACAGTGCTTTGTCTATGGTGACAGTGTTGCTTGATTCATGTAAACAAGTTTGACGATGACAAATACACTTTGTTTTGAGATACCAGCCAGTGTTGTCCAAAATTTAGAGTAGTATTTAAAACATTTTATTAAGGAATTGATATTGCTACTCTAAACAAAAGGACTCGAGGCTGTTTAACTGTGAGGATTGTGTGTTTGTGTGTGGTGTGAGAGAGAAAGAAGGAAACTGTGTGTATGTGTGTGTATTTGGTTTGAAATGACATCACTATTCTATTTGTCATGTATGATCTATTGAAGGTGGGAGGGAATTGGAACAATCTGTTTCAATCTCTGAGCAGTCTTGGATTTTTCCATAGCTCATCTTTACAGGAAGGCTTACAGCCTTGACTGAGACCTAGAAAGCATGTAATTGTGGTTGTCATAATAAAGCCCTGAAGGAAAGAGCAAGTCTATGAGCCTGCCTGGCTTTTGACATGGTAGCCAAGTCTTTCTAGCCTGTCTTCACAGACTTGCTCCATCCTCCTAAAGACAGTGTTGGACTTTGATGAGCAAAGTCTGTATTTGCCTTCACTGCTGACATGTATTTAAGCTGTCATTTTTCAACTCTTCATTTTGGTTACATCTTCACTTTTGCAGAGTTATTACCAACTAGCGAACAACTCAGAATGCATATTAGAGAAGCATTTTAGTTTTAAATACATGCAAACATCTATTTTAAAATAGATTTTAGCCACTTATTATAGACACAGATACAAGCATACAGATAGAGAGATAGACCTACAGATGCAGAGATAGAAATATATATATATTTATACAGATACACAGGTATATACAGACAGAGAGATAGGTGGGGACTGCGATACAGACAATTACAAAAAGTATACAATGGCTATTGGTCATCAGCACCAAACACAGTAAAAAAGACAACTGTAGGTATAGATCTCTTACAGCAACATGAAATCTTCTGGCACACATGTTTCCAAAACAGGAAGCCAAAGACAGTCAACATGGTGCTCGATCAGTTGTTGTTTTTAGACCATTCCATAAGTTTAGATGAGTATCTGGAAGCTTGGTCTGAGCTAACATGTTCTTCTCTGGTTTCCTTATTTACTATTGGACAATAGTTCTACAGCATGATCTGAGGATCCTTGAGGGGATTTGAAGATTTCAGCGGGTCTAGGAAGTCTCCCCTTAGACAACTACTACCACAAATCCAATTTTTTTCCTTATGTACTAATCAAAATAACAGACTGGATGCAGAAGCAGTTAAGAGAATTTAGCTGTTTTAAGTCAAATCTTGAAGAGAGTTGCAAAAACTTAAACACTGCAATTTCTCTCATTATGTTTTATTTTAGAAAGTATACTTACTTTTCATAAACCATAAAATTTGTATTTATGTGAAAGTTATTTTAAATATATCAATAATTAGTTTTTCAATTCCTTAATTTTACTTGGTATGATAAGTATGATATATATCTCATGTAAACAAAAGATTTGGGGCTCCTCAATAATTTTTAAGAGTGTAAAGAGGTCTTGAGACCACAAAGTTTGAGAATTGCTATTCAAGAACTACATCCTATGTAAGTGAAGATGATCTGTGAAAAGGACAATTATAGCCTTTGAACTGGATATATCCATCTTTCTACCTGATAATACACATATATAATTAAGTTGAATTTCTTTTACATGGGTAAAAATGGATCAGTTGCCCAATGGTCTTATCATTTCCTCCTTTCTTTCAGCTGGCATTGCCTCTCATTTCTTTTTAGCTCTGTGGCCCCAAAGGGATTAGAGTTTGTAAACATCCTCAAAGAGTGCTACCCTCACCCTCCTAAATAGTTTCCTAAATAATTTTGGGATAATGAAGCTTTCTTTTAATAATCTAATTACAATATTGGTGTGGGAAGGGGATAAAATCAGATGATAGATGTCAGAAACATGAATGCCTGGAGGAAAAATAAGGTCATACTGTCAGTAGAGGTGAATAGTAATAACCACTCTATTACAATCAAAATCACTTCACTTTTCTAATGAAATTTTGACATGGAATTCAGGAGAACAGAGCTGTAAAGAAGTTATGCTTAATAGTGCTGAAAACTTCCAATCTTTGTAATAGTAGATATTTTTCTCACTGCAGTTTTTTTTTTCTTGTCAATAGCATTAAGTACAAACTTGTGAACTAAAATGACAACTATCTCGAAACTAAAATAAGGGCTTCTAATGGAGGGGAAAAAAAATGTAAGATTGGGAGTCATGAAATGTTCATTTGGTTTTCTACTAATAATGAATGTGGAAACAAATAAATTACTCAACTTCCCTTAGCTGATTGTAAAACAAGATTATTGGGCTAAAATGGTTTCTTCTAGCTGTATGATTCTGTGACTATAGGAGAAGGCATCTGCTTTCTCAATAGCAAACTTGTTCCTGGTTATCAGAATTGGCTCATATCTTCTGGAAATTGAGGTTATATTTGGAAAATAGCTATAGAAGTAGTAAATTATTATCATTTCAGATGTGAAAATCTATTAGGAAAGCATCATTATATGATGGATGTCTTCAATAAACTAACCAAGGAGTATAGCAACACTTCATTTGTCCCATATACTTAAAGAATGAAGTGTTTGACGTGCATGCATTTTCCAAAGGATGGACACATACTCCTTTAAGAACGAAAGATCTGTTTTTAGCACTTATTACAAAAATATTTCTCAAAAATATGTTTTATATTCTCATCTTTTTTTAAGTTGAAGTTACAAAAGCGTGTAAACTCTTTTTGATGATTCAGATCTGTTGAGAGTGCTTTACTGCTCATGAGTTTTTGTGCATCCAGGAGAATCTTCATGAACACTTTGCACTTTGATTTATGGTCAATGAATTGGGCTTGTAGATTCAGTAAACAATTAATTGTTGAATCATTAAAACATTATAATGTAGCTAAAGAATCAATTTCTCTTCAATATTTAAACTCTTATTATTGAATTAACTAACTAGACTGTACTAAATGAAAATAAGTCAGATTCTCTTCAACTCTTGAAATCAACTGACAAAATTATCAATTAAAATTAATTATGACTATTTAAATATATTTCATAAAGTTAATAGATTAGTCTTATAAAACTAGTAAACTACATTCTTTTAAGTATCTCAAATACCTGAAAAGAAAACATACGTAAATATGCAGAGCAATTTCAAAAGCATATGCAAAAACCTAGAATAAAAATATTATTGCCATTAGATTTATTTATGTGCATATGTGTGTGCGTGTATGTGTGTATGCATTCATCCTCAGTGCTATAGTAATTGTGGCAGAAAAAATCCCTAATTATGGCAAAATAATTTAGCTTTTAAGTGGAACTTTTCAGATGATGACTCTTTGTTGGGCCTTCCTAGTATCAGTTAGTCACATGTTTCTATTTTTTGAAATACAGTTTTAGATTTCATCACAGATCTATGGCACAGAGTCCTATCATTTATATATAATGCTGTCCTCATGTCTAACAGAATTATTTAAAGCTTCTGGGTTGGATTATATAACTATGATGATATATGTAGGTATTGACCAAATAGTGAGTAGTGTGTATGTATAATTGAATCACATAGCATTCCACTTTTTCTATATATATTTTTGGAAACTTTAACCTGTCCTTTCTTTTGTAGAGTATGTATTATTAATCACTTTGATAGTTTTTTAAGCAAGATAAGTACTCTAAGCATATGTTCAAATTATCAGAAGTTGTCCAGTGGGTGTCCATTTATTTTACTTTCTTTTCCCATTTTTTTCACTTCTCCAAACAGATTAGACTTGACTTACATTATGATAATAATATATTCCAGGATCATCTTTATTTCTCTTACCGGGATATGGAAACAGCTACTCTATAAGGATCCCTGATTTCTTTTAGTAGAAAATAGAATTAAAGACCAAATTTGTGTATATGTATTAATGCTGGAGCTAGAAAAATAATGTGCTGGGGGAAAATTCAATGTCAGAGTTGGGAAAACTGTCCTTTTACATAATGATTTACATTGATACTTAAAATTTAATTTTAAATGTATTAAGTCCTTGATATAACATGCAATGTATACCAAGACCACATTTACTTATGTTTTTAACCTTACTTTCCTAGAACATAAGTTGATTTGGAACCCACATTTGACTTATAGTACCCCCTCTGCAATTTTAAAACTGTTATACTTTTATTTGCATATCATATTATTGTCAAAGTGTCACTTTGCTCCTCTGTGATACTATGAAATTACAAGTTTCTGTTGGTGTAGGATAACTTTCTGTTCTCAAATGGAAGAATTCCATTTGCTTTTGAGTTGATGTTTCTCTTTTATTTTCTGTGCTTGTTTTCACTGCGGGTTCAATCTTACTACTTTTCTGAGTCATCTAGGGCAGATGATATCCAGGAAGGTCTGACATTCATCAGGTAGTCACAGATCTGGGGTGGAATGTGTTTACGGTGAATCATGGGAACCTAACCTTCTCTCTGCTTATGGATAAGACCACAGAATTCAACTTGTTGGTAAATTCCTTTTCCCTGAATTCTAGTTTCTGATTGGAATTGAAGAGCTGATTTGACCTTCATCACTGTGCTATGCAGGTTTTCTGGATCTTGTCAGATATAAGCTAATGTTGTTCTGCTGAATAGGAGAAGACTTAAAACAGACAAGGTTGGGCACAGGATGAAAAATATTCTTAATCAGAGTCACTCAGTTCATGACACCTGCCTTCTTGAATTTTGTTTTCTTGAGGTTTTGTGAGACTGTTTTCCTCTGATTACCATGTTGCCCCCAGGTGGTGAAGTTCTTTTTTATATTGTGGTCCTTATTCTCTTCAGCATGATGAAGATAGGCTGAAACTATCAAAATGATACTTCAAGTACTAGTGAGCCTCTAAACAGAGGTAAATACAGAACTTACAAAGACTGTATGTCATCATTTAGTTAGCGGATTAGATACTGGATTCCCCCTAGTTGGCTCTTCAGAGATACAGACCTCGTATCTTTCAAGGGATGAAACTTTTGCTCCCCACTTGCCAATATCACTTTTCCAGATATTTTGGCCCATCTGAAATTTGTTGTCCATATAGCTGAGTCCTGTATCTCATCAGGTCCAGTTTCAGATTCAGGAGGACATCCCTGATGTGCTGATTAAATCAGTGATGATCTTCCTCCTCAGAGAAGGGCTCCTACCTTTTGTCCAAAGCAGTGATGCTTCATCCTAAACTATTTGCAATGATGTAATAAAATTGTTGTACTTTATTTTAACCATAGCTTCCTCATAACCCAATTTATACATGGTATTGGGAAGTTTCTTTCCTCATATAAGAATCTTCTCTTCAGGAGAAAGTAACATTGGCTTCTGCTTGCTGTTCTCAAACCAATATTTGGGGTTCTAATATATATGGCTCTTCTTCTTAAGATTATACCTGAATACATTCCCCTTAGAATCCTCTTGTAAGGCCAAGTATGCCTTTTTGGATTTTCACAGAACCCAGTTCCTACTCTTCATCTCATCTCTCCAGGCAAACTCACAAATTGGATCTTTTAGACCTCCTCACTGGGATCATCTTTTGGGAATGGTCTCATTATCTCTAACCAAGTGCTTCTCAACCATTTTCACTTTTTAACTCAGAGAGAAGATGATTATGTCTGCATTATACATTGTCTTCCAAGCCCCATCAAGCAACCCCAGTGCTTAAGAGGGATGTATATCCAAATATACCCATAACTCTATGCCAGATTACACCCATTGAGAAAATCTGCTCTATTCTTTTTTCCTGCCAATTCATATTTAAAATCTAAGTAAAAGCAAATAAAATTCTAGATGAGGATTTGCAGGGCTTTTTTTTTTTTACAAGGGATGCACAGGTGCTTTTGTGCAGTGCTATTCTAAGTGTGATCCATGGATCATTGTCTGCCTGAAAACTGTTATTACCAAAACCCAAAATAATATTGCAAATAAATGGTCTCTAAGTGTGTTCTTTAATCCAGTAGATATTTTGGGGAGAAGGATGGTAGGAATACATTCTCAATAATGAAAACTCTATGTTAATGTATGTTCTGACACAAGCTCTGACCAGCAAGAACACACAATGAAGAACAAAACTGTGGGACTCCACCTGTGTGGTACCAAAGGCTTGGGTTAATTACGTTAAGGCACAATATCAAGTTCCCCTACTCTTGACTGCTTTCAGGTATTTACGTGATCCTGCAGGAAGGAAAAAAAACTGCATAAAGCAAAACAAACAAAAAACTAAAAGTGATCCTCCCTTATGGCTTGGTGAGTGTTCATTCTGAGCAGGAAGGCAGGCAGTTCTATGAAACACCTGTTTGCTATTCACCTGGTGAGGCTGTAGTCAGGGAGGAATGAGGGTACACTGGCTTCAGCTCAGGTATTAACATCTTGTAGATTATTTTGCAGGCAGAAACTTCAATCAGCCAATAATTCCTTAAGTCAGTAGTTTTCCTGATCTTCATCTTTGTCTCCTATCAAGTTTCAGGTGTCAGTACCTCAGTCACCTGAAAGGCATTTTAAACTATAGATTTCTAGTTTCTAGCTCCAGAAATCTAGAATCATTAGGTCTCAAATGGATCCTTAATTGTATGAGGTTCCTATGATTGCTGTTGGCCCAAGAGCCACACAGGGAACCACAAAGAACAACTCCTATTTATATTGAGATCACTCACAGTGGAGCCATCACTGGGCTGGTGGGGGGTAGGGGGGTGGGGGGTTCCAGAGCTGTCTTTCAGATTCTGACTGAAAAAAGGTACTTACTCAGAATCTAAAAAGAAGAAATAAAACGGGGGATTGAATATCTGGCTATTTGAAACAGTAAGTGTCATTACTTACATTGTGGAGATAAATTCAGATTCTTCTCTGATATCTCCTTTTGTGTTTGTTCAAGGCAAATGGAGCTCCTAGACACTTAGAGCTGTTCTCATTCCTTTTACCCATTACCCACAGGGCTGCTACCAGAGAATATAAGCATCAACTCCAGTGGCCTGTATTACAGTGACTCACATTTAATCAATTATTTAGAAACTAACAATTGCTTTTGAAACTTCACCGAAAGGATATCCAGAAAAGGAGAACTGTGCTATCTTTTTTACTAAGTTGCTATTTGAAAATGAGCCATCTATATTTTTTAAGTCAGTAAAAAGGACTGTTCAAGGATCAAAACTTCATTACAAGCTTATATTTGGTAAGAATGTTGATAATTGTTTATATTTTCATCGATAGGCTTTATCAGCACTGTATTCTCTAGGTGTGGTGTCACAGCCATGTAATCTCAGGATTAGTGTAAAGCACGCCTGCTCTTCAGATGTCTTTCAGAGGGTAGGGCTCACCCTCAGACCTCTTCCTTTCAGGGTAAAGAGTGCACTGCCCATTTAGCCATCCCTGTCCTCCCCTGAGAGCCTAAAGCTCCTTTTTACTCACAGAGTGATGCCAACATCATTACTGTTTCTGTATTCTACGAATACTGGGGATCCTCCAGAGATATGTCATACCCATCACAACTCTGTATAAATCTGCTTTCTTTGAGATCTCTGGTACTTGCCTATAATCCTGCATCACAGCCTTGATGCCAAAGTTTTTAAGTGAGAAGTATAATTCCTGGTTTAAGAATCATTTGACCTCCAGTCCCTGTGTGCCTACATCCCAAAGAAAATAAATAGTAATTTACCAAATGACTATTTGCTGCCTACAAAAAAAATCAGCTCTTGCCAATAAACCAATCACTCTCAAGCCACTTGATGTCTGAGAGTGCAAGCTCATATTAATAATGTGATTAGGAGGTCTCTGAATTTGTAAATAATGTTTTTGCTATTTTACAAATAATTACAAGGGATTTGGCAGATAGGTAAACTATCTCTAGATTACAATTTATTTTATGATGTGAATTTTTAAAAATCTAACATAGACTATGAGTTTTTCTCTAAATTCTAATTCTTGAGAAGTATTGTTATTTTTTAATATAATTTATTGCCAAACTGTTTTCCATACAACACCCAGTGGTCATCCCAACAAGTGCCCTCCTCAATGCCCATCACCCACTTTTCCCTCTCCCCCACCCTCCATCAATCAACCCTCAGTTTGTTCTCAGTATTGCTTTTTTTTTTTTTAATAGAATTCATTGTCAAGTTGGCTAACATACAGGGTATACAGTGTGCTCTTGGTTTTGGGAGTAGATTTCCATGATTGATTGCTTACATACAACACCCAGTGCTCATCCCAACAAGTGCTCTCCTCAATGCCCATCACCCATTTTCCCCTCTCCCCTGACCCCTCACCCTCAACCCTCAGTTTGTTATCTGTATTTAAGAGTCTCTTATGGTTTGCCTCTCTCCCTCTGTGTTTGTAATTATTTTTTCCCCTGCCCTTCCCCCATGGTCTTCTGTTAAGTTTCTCAAGTTCCACATATGAGTGAAAACTTATGATATCTGTCTTTGTCTGATTGATTTACTTCACTTAGCATAATACCCTCCAGTTCCAACCACGTTGCTGTAAATGGCAGAATTTCATTCTTTCTCATTGCCAAGTAGTATTCCTTTGTATATATAAACCATATCTTCTTCATTCATTCATCAGTTGATGGACATTTAGGCTCTTTCCATAATTTGGCTACTGTTGAAAGATCTGCTATAAACATTGAGGTACATGTGCCCCTATGAATCAGCACTCCTGTATCCTTTAGATAAATTCCTAGTAGTGCTATTGCTAGGTGGTAGGGTAGTTGTATTTTTATTTTTTGAGAAACTCCCACACTCTTTTCCAGAGAGGCTGTACCAGTTTGCATTCCCACCAACAGTGTCAGAGGGTTCCCCTTTCTCCACAGCCTCGCCAGCATCTGTTGTTTCCTGAGTTGATAATTTTAGCCATTCTGACTGGTTTCAGGTGGTATCTCAATGAGGTTTTGATTTATATTTCCCAGATGATGAGTGACGTTGAGCATCTTTTCATGTGCCTGTTGACTATCTGGATGTCTTCTTTGGAAAAGTGTCTATTCATGTCTTCTGCCCATTTCTTCACTGGGTTATTTGTTTTTTGGTTGTGGAATTTGGTGAGTTCCTTATAGATTTTGGATACTAGCCCTTTATCCAATATGCCACTTGCAAATATCTTTTCCCATTCTGTTGGTTGCCTTTTAGTTTTATTGATTGTTTCCTTTGCGGTGCAGAAGCTTTTATCTTGATGAGGTCCCAGTAGGTTTTGGTTTTTGTTTTTGTTTTGTTTGTTTTTAATTCCCTTGCTTTTGAAGACATGTTGAGCAAGAAATTGCTGCTGCCGAGGTCAAAGAGGTTTTTTCCTGTTTTCTCCCCTAGGGTTTTGATGGTTTTCTGTCTCACCTTTAGGTCTTTGATCCATTTTGAGTTTATTTTTGTGTATGGTGTAAGAAAGTGGCCTAATTTCATTCTTCTGCATGTTGCTGTCCAGTTCTCCCAGTACCATTTGCTAATGAGACTGTCTGCTTTCCATTGGATATTCTTTCCCGCTTTGTCAAAGTTTAGTTGGCAACACATTTTCAGGTCCAGTTCTGGTTTCTCTATTCTATTCCATTGGTCTATGTGTCTGTTTTTGTGCCAAGACCATACTGTCTTGATGATTATAGCTTTGTAGTAGAAGCTAAAGTTTGGGATTGTGATGCCTCCCACTTTGGTTTTCTTTTCCAACATTGCTTTTCCAACTGCTTATTCAGGTTCTTGTGTGGTTCCATACAAATTTTAGGATTGTTTGTTTTAGCTTTGAGAAGAAAGTGGTGGTGCAATTCTGATTGGGATTGCATTGACTATGTAGATTGCTTTGAGTATTACTGGCATTTTAACAATATTTATTCTTCAAATCCATGAGCATGGAATGTTTTACCCGTTTCTTTGTGTCTTCTTCAATTTCCTTCATAAGTTTGCTACAGTTTTCAGCATACAGATCCTTTACATCTTTGGTTAGGTTTATTCCTAGATATATTATGGTTCTTGGTGCAGTTGTAAATGGGATTGATTTCTCTTTCTGTAGCTTCATCATTAGTGTATAGAGATGCAACTGATTTCTGTACATTGATTTTGTACCCTGCAACTTTGCTGAATTCATGTATCAGTTCTAGCAGCTTTTTGGTGCAGTCTTTCAGGTTTTCCATATGGAGTATCAAGTTGTCTGGGAAAAGTGAAAGTTTGATTTCTTCTTTGCTAATTTGGATGCTTTTTATTTCATTGCGTCTGATTGCTGATGCTTAGGACTTCCAACACTATGTTAAACAACTGTGGTGAGAGTGGACATCCCTGTCATGTTCCTGATCTCAGGAGGAAAGCTCTGTTTTTCCCAACTGAAGATGATATTAGCTGTGGGCTTTTCATATATGGCTTTTATAATGTTTAGGGATGTTCCTTCTATCCCGACTTTCTTGAGGGTTTTTAGTAAGAAAAGATGCTGTATTTAAAAGAAAGGATAAGAACCATATGATCCTGTCAGTAGATGCAGAAAAAGCATTTGAGAAGTATTGTTTTTAAATAAATGAAGAGTCCAAGGATTTCAAATCATTTGTGGTCTAGATCCAAAATCCCTTGCCTGAGGGGTGTAGGTGGCTCAGTCGTTGAAGCTTACAACTCTTGATTTAGGCTCAGGTCATGATCCCAGGGTCATGAGATGGAGCCCCACATTGGGCTCTGTGCTGACAGTGAAGAGCCTGTTTGGGATTCTCTCTCTCTCCCTTTATCTCTCTGCTGCTCCCCCATTTATGTGTGCTTGCTCGTGTGCTCTAAATAAATAAATAAACAAATAAACACTTTAAAAAAATCACTTGCCTAAAACTGCTGAGATCAAATGTGGGGTTTTTTTTTCTAGTTTAATTTTTCAGAGGAGTTTAATTTTCACAAGAAAACTGAGGAAGGTACAGAAATTTCCTGTAAGCCACTGCTGCCATACAAGCACAGGCTCCACCCATTATTGGCACCTTGCCCCAAAAGTGTTTTAACATTCAGAATTTTTCAGATACTGGAAAACTATTATAAACATAAACTTTATATTATGTAATAGCTCTTGTGGGGTCTGGGGTAGCATCCCATAGTCATATATTAAAATTTCTACAACTAAATGGGTGAAGTTACATGAAATGTGATTTTTTTTCTTTCTTTCTTTTTTTTTTTTTTTGGAAAAATGGCTTTTTAAAACGTGTATTTATTTCAAGAGGAAGAATAGGGAAGGGGCAGAGAGATAAAGAGAGAGAGGGAAGAAGAGGATCCCAAGTAGGCCCCACGCTGTCAACACGAAGTCCCACACTGGGCTCATTCTCAAAACCATGAGGTCATGACCTGAAACAAAACCAAGTGTCAGATGCTTAACAAACTGAGCCACCCAGGCACCTTGAAAGGTGATTTTTTTAAGACAATAAATAAATACAGATTCAAGTTAGATTCTGCTTCCAAAACAGTTGGGGAACACTTGTTTTTCAGAACTTTTTCAATTGTGTATAATATAAATAAGGAATTGTGAATCTGCACCACGATCATAAAATGTCATTATCAATTCACTGGTGTTGACTGTGCTCTTGGAAGATATTCAGTAAATTAGGAGAATCACTTCCTAATTGGTATCAGAGTGAAAGCAGATATTTCCCTTAGGGCAGAAGCATGCCTTTTTTGTGTCACACCATTAGCTACACCTATTAAGTAAACAGATGTAGTTTCTGTTTGTATAATCTTGAAAAATTTGTGTGGACAACAAAAGGAAGTAACAGAGTACTTGGAAACCAGAAATATTCAGTAAATAACATTTCATTTTACTTTCATACTAGCAATTTTATTGGTACTGAAAGGTACCCAACTGGGGAGGGCTTTGCCCATCATGTATATGACTCTGGCACTCAAAATACATAGATCAGATTAGTGGTGTGCCTTTAAAAATGGTCACTAGGCAGCAAGACTTCCCATTTGGTTGTGTCATTTCTTACACAGGGGGGAGATAATTTGCTAAAAATTGGAAGGCTGCTTCAACCATTACTTCTTTAGCCTTTTTTATCTGCTGTTTATGAGGCTGTCTATACAGAGACATGGATAAATCTCCTTGAATCCATATATCTTTGTATGTGTTTGGCTACACATGCTGCCTATTCCCAGTTTCAAAATTCTATGATAGAGGTCCCACAGTAATCTATTCCTTCATCTTATTTCGTAGGTTTTCCAGGACAGAGAAATTTGGGTTATTTTTTTGAAGTTTGTTTGTTTTGTAAAACATAAGTAGACAGGTGTTTGTCCGGATAACCTTCAAGTGTGCAGAGTCCAGTACTTATGAATTTAGTAATGGGGCAGAAAGCAGACATTAATAGACAGCTATTGAATTGCTTAGCTGAAAAAGAGACCTCACTTTTGCTTTTAGTTTTTCCTCTCCATCTTAACCACTCCTTTCTCCAAAATAACCAAAATCCTCTGCTTTATGGTGCATGAGTAGTCACAGCTCAAAGACGATTACTTTACGATTAATTACACCAGTTTGCTAGAGCAACATGGGAAATATTTATAAATGTAAATGCATATGTATGTGAATACACCCTTACTTAGGTAATATTTCATGTGAACTTCACTTTTACTTTCTTCCTCTATAAAGATCTATGGTTAATGGTGTCTACAGCCAGAGGCCCCATAACATTTTATCTCCAAATACGGTTCCTACCATTAGGCCTATTAAGAGCTGCAGATGTTTTGCATCCATGCAAACTACATCAATCCACCCGTATCATGCTTCTAAACTGAATTTGAGTATGGAACAGACACAGAAGTTTTTGCTTTGGGTGCTCCCCTATGAAGAATGGCTTTGACTTTTTTAATGTATGCCATCTACTGTGTAAAAACACCTGCATATCTTATTTTGAGTTACTCATCCCTTAGTCTGCTTAGGTTTATGTATTTCACTAACTTTTATTGTGTGTCCAGTATGCGTGAGATATTTTGCAATGCAGTACATGTTCAAGACTACAGAGATACATTTTTTCAAATAAACTCTTTTGAATAGACATTAGCTAAATTTCTCAAAAGCCTATTTTCTATATGAAATAGCTATTCTTTATGACTAAAGAGGTAATTTTCAGAAAATTTGGTGGACAAAAAGGATTTTTGCAGCTTATCCCATGGCACCCCAGTGACAGTAATTTTCATGAGCTATTTCCCACAGCAAGATAGAGGATTTTGTGGGAAACCTCCCAGTAGTGTTCCCAACAGGTCAGGTTTCATGGCCAGAGCTGCACATTGACATTCCTTATAAGAACTGAACCTGCGGCATAAGTGATGAAGGCGGTTTATGTCTAATACAGAGTTAAAGTTGAAAATTAGAATCAAGGTCCTGGTTAAGTAAAAGTCAAACTGTAGCCTGGCAGCACAGCATGGGTCAGAGTCCAAAGAGAAGACATTAATCCAACTGAGGTTCATACCACAACCTCAATCTAGGGTCAATTCAGAGAGGAAAGACTAGAAGGCTGAGAGCCAATGGGTCTTTATCAAGAAGACCTGAATGCTCCACGTCCTTGACTTCGTATGTTCTTGGAGGTGTGAAACTAATTGCATAGAAAGAAGCCCAGGTGACACAAGCACAGGTGGTGTCCTGATGCTCATATCTGCTTCTAGATCCACATTCAGCAACCAGGCTGAAAGGGACAGATTCTGAGCTACAGATGCAAGAATACTATCTAGTAACCAAAAAGAAGGAAGTTCAATTTCCATTCTGCTATTAAATTGCTGTGAGATCTAAAATAAGTTGCTTATGGGGCGCCTGGTGGCTCAGTCGGTTAAGCGTCTGACTTCAGGTCATGTTTTCACAGTTCCTGGGTTCGAGCCCTGCATCAGGCTCTGTGCTGACAGCTTGGAGCCTGGAGCCTGCTTTGGATTCTGTGTCTCCCTCTCTCTTTGCCCCTCCCCAGCTCATGCTTGCACTCTGTCTCTGTCAAAAATAAACTTAAAAAAAATTTTTTTTTAAATAAGTTGCTTAGTCATCCTTGGTCATAAGTTTATTTGTAAAAAATGGAGATCGCATGCAATTTAACTACCTGTCTAACCTAATACTGGTAGTATTTTAAAGATTTATTTATTGTTGGGAGAGCGCAAACAGGGGAGGGGCAGAGAGAGAGGGACAGAGGATCTGAAGCAAACTCTACGCTGACAGCAGTGAGCCGGATGTGGTGCTCGAACTCAAGAGCAGTGAGATCATGACCTGAGCCAAAGTCCCTCACTCAACCAACTGAGCCACCCAGGTACCTCAATACTGGTAGTATTTTAAGTGTTACCCTCATGAACATGAAAATGCATTTGGTTCTTTTTTCCCTGAGTAATTTGTTTTATCCTTTATTCTGTACGCTTAAATTGATGGTTTAAAAAAAAAATAAATAAAACCATTCTGGAACACCTGGGTGGCTCAGGCCATTAAGCCTCTGACTCTTGGTTTCAGCTCAGGTCATAATCTCAGGGTATGTGAGATAGAGCTCCTCATCCATCTCTATGCTGGCAGCTTGGGACCTGCTTAGGATTCTTTCTCCCCCTCTGTCTCTGCCCCTCTCTATTTCTCTCTCTCTCAAAATAAATAAACTTTAAGAAAAAGAAATAAAAAGAAAAAAAATGATCCTCTGTGTGTTAATATTCAAGATTAAATACCTACCATTTAATTCTGAGAGGGTGTCATATATGACTACACCAAGGCACACCATGATCAAATTGCTTAAAACCAGTGAAAAGCAACCAGAGAAAAATGAAAAATAGATACATAAAACAGATAAGCATGACAGTCAACTTCTAGGAAATAATGCAAGCCAGAAAAGACTGTGAAGTCTTTAAAGTACTGAAAGAAAAATTTTATCAGTCTAGGATTCTATGTCCAACTAAATATCTTTAAAAAAGAAAGGTGAAATAAAATTTTAAATGAATTTTTAGTTTTTTATAATATTTCTTTTATCTTAAAAATTGCCACTATAGAATAAAAATTCCCATACCCTATGCCCAGCTTGCCTTATTAGCATCTTACATTATTATAGTACATTTCTCACAACTAATTAATTGATATTGACATATTTAAAAAACATATTTTATCCATATTTCCTTAGTTTTCACCAAATATCCTTTTTTCTATTCTAGCTGTGACATTTTCTCAGATTTACCTTGTTTATGACAATGTTGACAATGTTCAGTACTTCTCAGGTATTTTATGGAATATCTTTCAAGTGTGATTTGTTTGATGTTTTTTGTTTTTTCACGATTACACTGGCTATAACAGACTGAGTATTTGTGCTGCCCCACCAAATTCATATGCTGAAAGCTTATTGCCAATGTGATTGTTTTGGAAGTTGGAATTTAGGGGGATATTTAGGTCATGAGGATGTAGTCTTCATGGGATTAAAGCCCTTTTAAGAGAGACTCCAGAGCAATCCCTCACCCATTTTACCTTGTGAGGACATTGTGAAAAGATGGCCATGTATGAACTGGGAAGTGGGCTGTTACCAAATACTAAATCTGCCAGCGCCATGATCTTAGACTGCTAGCCTTTAGAACTATGAGAAATAAATTTCTGTTCCTTATAAGCAACCCAGTCAATGGTGTTTTGTTAAAACAGCCTACACACTGAGGTTTTGTGTTCTTGGGAGGGAGATCAAAGATAAAGTGATAAATTTATCATAACTTATCAAGGGTATATGATTTCAAAATCACTACCAGTGTTGATGTTGACTTTGATCACCCAGCTGAGATAACATTTGTCAGAATTTTTCATTGTAAATTTACTTTTTTTTCCCATTTTCTATAAGGTGTTCTTTGGAAAGAATTTGCTATATTCAGCCCATACTTTAAAAGTGGGGAGCTATGCTTTACTCTTTGAGAGAATAATATCTAAATGAATTATTTAGAACTCTTTTGTATGAGAGAATTATTTCAAATTATTTTGTAGAAATACATACTCCTTTACAAAAGAATACTTGTATATTCAGTCACTTATTTACACCAGCACAGATTCATGGATATTTGTTTTATACTTTTAGTTTTAATACAGTACTTCTTTCCTATTTTTCTTTTGCTGATCAAATTGTTCCAGCTTGTACCATGATTGCTCTTTCATTTGGCTTCTGTATCACTTGGACATAGCTTCATCACTGTAGGGGTTTGTTTTGTTTTGTTTTGTTTTTTTACCATTTTTTCCTGGTATCACAAGATGCTCCACACTAATCTTGTATATTTCCCACCCCAGTCTAGGATGAGCCATTTCAACACAGAGGTCTGGTTTCTTTCATTAGATGGTATTAGATACCAAGATCTGAGTACTAGGTGTGCTTGTTTCTACTGGGTTGTCATTGCTTTTTAGGCCTCTCAGCTGACATAGCAAGGAAATAGATGTGTGTTTACTAAAATGTGCATATATACATACCTATTGATATTTCTGTTTATAACTAACTATATCTATGTTAAGCTAAACATGAATTTGTACTGATGTCTCCAACTCCAATGTACTACCACATGGATTGTTATAGCCTCCTTCCCTTAGGTATTTGTAGCTTCCCATTCTTAGTAGTCAGAATCCTGGCATCTACCATCAAACATCTATGTACTTAATTGTTCAATTCCAGCATATGTGTATAGTGGTTCCATGATAGTTAATTTTTACACCTATGGGAAACAACTCTATCAACTACAGCAAAGTGCTTATTACAGTTTATTTGCCCTTTAGTCTTACAGACTTGCCTCATTTTTAATATTACTTGGACCATCAGCTTTTCCCTCCCATTCCCATGAAGGACAAAGTTTCATACATTTTTTTATAAAATCAGACACAATTGCCACATTTTGCATTCTACTTGGGGATCCTCTGACTCCCTAAATCATTTTCTTAAGTTTGTATTCATTAACATTCAATTTTTTCTATAAATTTCTGTGGATTTAAACACATGTATAGTGTCATGTAGCCAACACTATAATACCATACAGAATAGTTTTTATGGCCTAAAATACTTGCTGTGCTTCATTTAACTCATTACTTCCTTATAAAGTCCTAAGAACCACTGCTCTGATTACCTTATTTATTTTCCCAAATGTCTTATAATTAGAATAATTATGTATGCAGTCTTTTCATATTAGCTGCTTCCAACCAGCAATATGCATTTAAGATTTACTCAAGTCTCTTTGTGGCTCATAGATCATTCATTTTTATTGCTGAATGATATTCCATTTTATACATCTACTATAGTTTTTCCATTCACTTAATGAAGAACATCTTGGTTTTCTACTGCTTAATGACTATAAATAAAGCTGCTAAAAACATTCGTGTGCAGGTTCTTATAGAAACATGTATTTTCACATTAGTTGACTAAATACTTAGAGCATAATTCCTGGGTCATAAAGATATACAAGATTGTATATACAAATATATAAGACTGCAAGAATGTACTACCAGCAGATCATAACTAAAAGTATTATAAGAGGAAGTGTACAGTGCAGAAGGAAAATTATACTAGTTAAAAATAGTATCTGTATAAGAAAATAAAGAGTACTTTAAATGGTGAATATATGGCTAATATCAAAAAAACCTTTATCTCATTTTGAAAATCTCCTTATGACATAATTGTTTAAAATAAAAAAATAACAATGTGATGTGAGGTTTATAAGTTAAATTAGAACAGTGGTAAAATGATTACAATAGGGGAAATGAAATTACAATATTTTAGACTTACAAGGTATACATTAAGAAATGTAATACAACTTAAAATAGACTTAGTAAGTTAAAGATGCATACTATAAGCAACCGATAAAAAAGAAAAAAAAGTATACTTAAGCCAATAGGAGATATGATAGAATCATAAAAGATAGTCCAATGAAGTGCATAAAAACAGAAAAAAAGAGTCCAAAGAAAATAACTGAAAAATAGAACATAAAAAACCAAGATGGTAGATGAAAACTCAATCACATCAACAATTCTTTTAAATATAAATTCTCTAAGCATCATTTGAATGTAAAGATTGAATTTAAAAGTGGGACCTAACCCTGTGCTTTCAACATGAATCTTATTTTAAAAATAGAAACTGAAGGTTGACAGAGGGAGGTGGGTGAGAGATGGACTAGATGGGTGATGGGTATTAAGGAGGGCTCTTGGGATGAGCACTGGGTATTGTTAAGTCAGTGATGAATCACTGCATTCTGCTTCTGAAAGCAATATTGCACTCTGTATTAATTAAAATAAAAATTTGACAAAATAAAAAAGTTGTAAGAGAAAAAAAAGAAAAAATACATATACGTTTTTCTACCAAGAAAAAAAATCACAAGGCATACTAAAAAGCAGAAAAACACACTTTGATGAGACAGAGCAAGCAACAGAACCAGAGTCCATATGTCAAGGATGTTGAAATAATTAGTGGGAATTTAAAACAATTATGATTAATATGCTAAGGGCTCTAATGGATAAGGTAGATGGCATGCAGAAACAGATGTACGATATAAGCGGAGAGATGGAAATAGTAAGAATAAAAGAAATGCTAGAGATCAAAGATACTGTAAAAGAAATTTTTTTAAAAAATGCTCTTGGTGAGCTCATTAGTAGACTGGACATGGTTGAGGAAAGAATCTTTCTGCTTGAGGATTTCTCAATAGAAACTTAGAAAACTAAAGCAAAGAAGAAAAAAGACTCTAAAAAGGCAGAGTAAAATACATGAAGCAGAAACAAACTTCAAGTGCATAGAGAACTTTGACTAAGATAGACCATTTGCTGAACTTAAAATTTCTTAGTATTAAGAAGTTTCAAATCATACCAAGTATTATCTGTGACCAGAGTAAGATTAAATTATAAATAAGGCACATACAAAAGAATGAAGTTGGACCCTTATGTACATCATATTCAAAAATTAATTCAGAATAGATCAAAGATCTAAGTATAAGAAGGAAAGTATAAAACCTTTAGAAGAAAATATAGTGATAAATCTTCATAATCTTGGATTTGCCAAAAGATTCTTGGATATGACGCCAAAAGCATGAGTAACAAAAGAAAAGGGTAGATAAATTAGACTTGATCAAAATCAAAAAATTTATGCTTCAAAATCCACCATCAATAAAGTAAAAACACAATCTACAAAATGGGAAAAAATATTTGGAAATCATATTTGATACGACTTGTATTTAGAATATATAAAGAGCACTTAAAAGTCAGTAAAAAAAAAAGGCAATCAAATTTGAAAATGGGTTTAAAGGATGTGAATGGATGTTTTTCCAAACATGATATACAAATGGCCAGTAAGTACATGAAAATATGCATGACATCATTAGTCATCAGAGAAAGGCAAATTGAAACACAACGAGGTATCACTTCACACACATTAAGATAACTAGAGTCAAAAGTCTGATAAAAGGGCTTGTGGAAGACGTGAAAAAATCAAAATTTTCATATACTGCTAGCCAGAAGGCAAAATTGTCCAGAAACTTTGAAAGACTGGTAGTTCCTCAAATAATTAAACCTAGTTGCCAAATGACCCAGCACTTCCACTTATCAGTAGTTACTCAAGATAACTGAAAATATGTGTTTACACAAAAATCTATACACAAATGTTTACAGTGGCATTATTTACAAAAGCCAAATGGTGGAAACAATCCAAATGCCCATTGATGAATAAAGAAAATGTGGTCTAACCTTACAGAGGAATATTATTTAACCATAAAAAAGAATGAAGTACTGAAATAACATGAATGAACCTTGAAAACATTGAGCTGAGTGAAAGAAGACAGTTGAAAAAGACAACATATTGTATGATTCAATTCATAGGAAAGTGAATAGGGAAATCTATACATATAGTAGATTATTGGTCTCTTAGGGCTAGGAGGGGTGTGGGAAAAGAAAACTAATAACTAAGATACAAGGTTTGACCTTGACATGAAAATGTTCTAAAATTAAGTATGGTGATGAATTCACATATCTGTGAATATACTAAAAAGCATCACGTTATACACATTAATAGAATGAATTGTATAGTAGGTGAATTGTATTTCAGTAAAGCTGTTTACAAAGACCAAAATCTTCCACAAGAAAAATCCAAGCCCATATGGCTTCATCGATAAATTTTATACAACACTTAAGGGAAAAAATAATACTGATTCTAGACAAATTCTTTCAAAAAGTTTATGAGGAGGTAAACTCCAACAGTTTGTCCCTGAAGCCCACTTGTGAAAGCCAAAGTATATGGTATGTGCTGAATGTTTTATGTTCCCCCCAAATTCATATGTTGAATCCCTAACCCCCAGTGTGATAGCGTTTGGAGATGGGGACTTTGGCAGGTACTTAGGATTAGACAAGATCATGAGGATGGGCTTCTATGATGGGAATCAGTGTCCTTGCAGAAAAAGACACCAGAGATACTGTTCTTTCTCTTTCTCCATCCTGCCCAAAAAAGACGTTAGGTGAGCACACAGCAAGATGATGACCATATAAGCCAAGACAAGAAGGCTCAGAATGAAATCTACCTTGCTTGGCACTTTGATCTTAGACTTTTCAGCCTCCAGAGGTATGAGAAATAAATTTCTGTTGTT